>NC_092758.1:81238351-82584422 GCF_047496795.1 Chiloscyllium punctatum
GGCCATGCAGATTGTCTACCTGATACAAAAACCATCTGTCTTTCAGTTCTACCGCTGTTACATTTGAGTATTGTTATGACCATGATGGGAGGATTGCACAACTTTTCTCTAATCCCACTCTCCCAAAAGTGATCCATAAACTTAATTGTTTTACCCAATTCTTGATCTGACCAATCATATATTTTCTTTATGCTAGACTTATGATAAAAAGGTGCGTCAACCATGTTTCTTTCCTTAAACACAAGACCATTGATTTATTACTAACTGGAGATTCACACTGGAGAAAGAGGAAGAACTTTTGGCAATAAATCTTAGTTCTTGAAGACATAAAAAGAAGAAACATGGAATGTTCAGATGGCTGCTGAGTTGATGTTCTGACACATAAAGATGTATATCAGCAAATACAAACGGATGTCTCCAGGATCTTTGCCAACGTAGCTTACTCAAGAAACAGAAAATCAAGATTCCTTGGGGCATATTTCAAGACAACATTCAGGGTTAGGACTGGATCAGGACTCCACATACCATTCTGGATCTGTAACAAGAGGTATTTCAAAGACAGGAGAACTGGGTTGGGAAGCTCTTTCCCTTCCCCAAGCTGTTCACCAACTAAAATTCCCAACTTTTCCTGTAACCCTGCATGTTGTCCCTATTTTGAATGCCTCAGGTTAAATGGCTTCCACCTCATTCAGGCAGTGCATTCTAAACTAGGCAACTGGTGCGTGAACACTTTATTCTCAACCCACAATTGTTTGTTTTGTGATACATTATGAAACTGTACTTTCTCAATCTTGATCCCTTTCTGGAAAGGAATAGCTCCTCCCTACTCTGTCTAGACTCCTCATAATTTTGAAACTTCCATCAAATCTCTCCTCAACCTTCACTTCTCCAATCTATGCTTGTAATTGAAGTTTCTCATCGCTGGAACCATTCTCATAAACCTCTTCTTCATTGTCTCCAATGCATTCACATCATTTTCAATACTGTGGCTTCTTAAACCGTACACAATGGTTGAACTAATGGTTCAGCATATTCTCCTTCTTTTGTACTCTATGTCTCTATGAATAAAGTCTAGAATACTGTGTGCTTTGCTAACAGCTTTCTGTACATGTCTTGCCACTTTTAATGATTTATGCACATATAGACACATGTCTATCTGCTCCTGTACACCATTTAGAACAATACCTTTTGTTTTATTTTGCTTCTCTGTGTTCTTTAACCAGAGTGCATTACTCACACATCCTCACATTGAACTTCATCTACCACCTAGTTTCCCACTGTACCAACTTGTCAATATTTTTTGAAATTCTACACTGACCTCCTCATAGAATACAATTCTTCCATGTACTGTATCATCTGCAAATTTTGATGTTTTCCCTTACACAGCAAGACCTATAAGATTTATTTATTATCAGGAAAGGCAAGGGTTTCAGTACTGAGCCCAGCACACATTGGAATGTTGCTTTCACTTGGGGCTGTTTCTCTGGATCTAAGTGATAAGGAAGCTGTTTCATAGGAGAGGCTTCTTTCACATTCATATCATGGACAGCTAAAGGTGTACACCCTGGTTTATCCTGACAGACTTCTTTAAACTCTGTGAACAACTTGGTCAGGTCTTCTCTAAATATGAAAGCATGGTGTTTAAACTTCTTAAATTGTTCAATGTTAACCTACCGGATGGTAGAGGTTTCACACTAGGAATTTCTGGGACTGGTTCTGTCTCCATCTTACTATCCCTTTCGTCCTCCATTTCCTTATGACCTGATATTCCTGCACTCTGCTCCCACTGGTGGTGTTGTTTTGATGTATGCAAGTGACACAGCCAATTCATTTCTTGGGGTATCCATCAAATAAATAACTGATCTTTTTGATGAGTGTATATAGACCATTGAACTGTGCTTTCAGTGCTTCACCTTGCAAAGGTAATAATGCTAACAACTAACCTCTTGCTTGAAATATTCAAATGTCACAGAGCAGGAACTCTTCTGCAGCTTTGGTTCAGCGGACATCAGGGGATGAAATAATTCTAGGAATTATTAACAAGTTGGGCACAATCGAATCCATATTCAGTTCAATTGCATATACATGCTCCCATCACTAACCACCCACAGCCCTTCCTCCACAGCCACCTTTCCAATCATCTCCACCCCAATCCACTCCCTGTCACTTTCATGAGAGTAACAACAATATAGATCAGCCAGCAATTTATGGAGATTTGCAATTACTAAGATATTTCTTCCTCATTGAAATTTTGTTCAACATTTTATATATTAAAAGCAATGTGCATCTTAGTGTTGTACAAGTCACCATTTTAGCAACAAATTCTGAGTGCGTACCTTTTGCTAATTATACCTGTGATGAGACCTAACTAGTTTATTAATGAAATGCGCATGGCTTAGATTGAGATGTTATCGATTATGCATATCATTGCTTCAGTAAAAGATAATAGAATGTGGGTCCTGTCAATTAATGTTGCATTAATCAAACAATCATTTCCTTTCTTGTCTTATTCCAAGCTTTCACGCCACATTATTTGGGTTCATACTGGTCGCAATAAATGTCACAATTGTGATGAATCCTTTCCATGCTGTGTCTATTTGTGCTGCAGGAGTCAGCACTCAATGAAGATTGTCACACTCAAGGAGACAGCAGCTTCCAAAGGTGCTACATTTGACAGTTACAGAATATTAGCTACATTCAGCGCTTTCTAGCCAAGGGGACGGAGTCTGCTGCTTTCAATAGACCAGTCGAGATAGCTCAGGGGTTACTGGACCATAGTTCAAAGACAGTGAGACTATAACACAATGAGTGTGAGAGAGACAGAGAGAGAGAGAGAGAGAGAGAGAAAAAAACAGTCTGTATGTTAAGCAAGACTATTGTTAAAAGCAATGGAACAACATGAGTCCTATGTAGTTGGAGTTTAGAGGAGTGCAAGAGCAGTTGATTAGTTCCATATAATAAAAAAGTCAGAAGTCAAACAACACCAGTTTATAGTCCACAGGTTTATTTGAAATCACAAGCATTCAGAGTGCTGCTCCTTCATCAGATGACCTGATGAACACTAACCTGGTGTCATGACTTCTGACTTTGTTCATCCCAGTCCAACACCAGCATTGATTTGGAGATGCTGGTGTTGGACTAGGGTGTACAAAGTTAAAAATCACACAACACCAGGTTAAAGTCCAACAGGTTTAATTGGAAGTACACTAGCTTTCGGAGCGACGCTCCTTCATCAGGTAACACCAGCATTGTGTGCCTCAGTAAGGATTCTTCAATCTTACTGGCTGTGGAGCATGTTTCTTGTCCTGCTGATAGTTAGAGTCATACAGTCAGAGAGTCATACAGCACAGAAACAGGCTCCACGGCCCAACTCATCCATGCTGACCGGGTCTCCTAAACTGAACCAGTCCCAGTCCCATCTGTAACTGCAATTTTATAATTGCACTCCTCGCTCCCTCACCGGCCTTTAAAGATATAGTCCTGTGCATTTTCCTCCCTCTATCTCTCCCCGTCACACTGTCAGCAATAGATGTAAAGTTTTTGGACTGACGAAGATAGAATTTTCTGACATATAAAGCTGAGAGATCTGAGAACAACAGCGTTGCTGATTTTTTTAATGACAATTGAATTATTCAAACTGCCTCCTTGCCTTTTATATTTGCTCATGCTGTAGGTATCAGGAAAGTTTGTCAGCTCTGAAGAAGCTGCTGAAAGAAGATGCCATACATCAGCAAGAGCAACTCAGTGACTGATTACCATAAATGAGCTTTAAAAGTAATTTGAAGAAGATCCTGGCTCCAGGCAGTTCGAGCAGCCTGCAGCCATTGACATTCCTACGGGGAAATGGGAACAGATGGTGGTTTCAACAGCCTTGACAGAAAGGGCTGATGTAGCATCCAAAAAGTCACTCTTGGAAAAAGTAACAGGTGCACACACACATTATCCTCTCCCTTTCGTGTTTATGTGCAAGCAACTAGCCCGCATGCTGCGTTAATTGTACTTCAATACCTCTGGGCCCTTTCAATTTTAGCTGCTTCAAAGCGACTGAAATTTTCTTCTCAAATTTTTTGCTTCGAAGGCTGTGGCTATTCATAGTAATAATTGTCACTTAATTGTCAGCAAACCTTATTTGAAAAAAAAATTCATGTGCTCAACTTTGTAGAATACAGTTGAGACTCCAGTGAAAATGCAACTTTGGATCAGATTAGCATGCTCAATTTAGCTGCTGCCCAATGTGCCAGTGGCATGGTGGCTCAGTGGTTAGCACTGCTGCCTCACAGCTGCTCTGGTTTCCTCCCACAGTCCAGATGTGAAGTGAAGTTTAAGTGAATTGGCCATGCTAAACTGCCCATAGTGTTCAGGGATGTGGAGGTTAAGTGCATTAGTCAGGGGTAAATATAGGGTTGGGGAATGGGTCGGGGTGGATTACTCTTCAGAGGGTTGTTGTGAACTTGATGGGCCCAAGGGCCTGCTTCCACACTTTCAGGATTCTAAACATATAAGATACTGGAAATGCACAGGAAGTCAATCAATGTTTGGTATTAGAGGCAGAAGAAAATAATATATAAGAACATAAAAGATAAGAGCAGGAGTAGTCTATTCAGCCCTTTGAACCCACTCATTGGCTGACCTACATCTTCAACACTATTTCCCTCCACTATCTCCACCTCCTTTGATGTTGCAATGTGTAGAAATCAATCACTGTCTTGAACACGCTCAATGAATGAACGTCCATAGCTCTTTTCAGAAGAAAATTCCAAACGTTTACCACTTCCTGAGTGTTGAAATTCCTCCTTATCTCAGTTCTAATTGGCCTACCATTTATTTGGAGATTTGGCCATTGCTTCTCGACTCCCCAGCCACTGCTGCAGTTACTTTTTCAATCCCTGTAAGTTTCTCTATTTCCATTAAATCACCTCTGGCTCATCACTGATTGAATGTGGACAGGTCTTCTTTTCACTCATGAATAAAAGTTGATTACAGTTCTCCTGCTGTCTTCAATCTTCCTTCCTTGTGCACTGAATCATAAAAAGTCACCTTTGCTGTCCCTTACCTTCTCTAGCTACTACAGTGATCAAAAACATCCTGGACTCTAATTGACTTATTAATACATAATCAGTACTTGTATAGTTCATCGAGGTAAAAACAATGACTGCAGATGCTGGAAACCAGATTCTGGATTAGTGGTGCTGGAAGAGCACAGCAGTTCAGGTATAGTTCATGTCAGCCCTGGATTGGTTTGGTAAAGAATGCACAATTTCTGATTGATTTCTTTAAAAATAATGGTTTGTCTTAATGGTATCATTCTCCTCAACTAATTTTTGACATACCAATCATTTTGTAAGTTCACTCGAGAATGTGACTTAAAAGAAATTCTGGGATTTACATATTCATGAACTGAAACCTACAATCCATTCTGAGAGATTAAAGACTTAACAGCAATCTAGGTTTGTTCAATATATCATTTCAGTTGCATGACACTGAGATCTTTTGCTATAAATTCTGTGTCTTATGATCCTGCTCCACAGCCACCTGATGAAGGAGCAGCGCTCCAAATGTTGGTGCTTCCAAATAAACCTGTTGGACTATAACTTGGTGTTGTGTGATTTTCTTAACTTTGTCCACTTCAGTCCAACACTGGCACCTCCACATCACTCTTTTTTTGTAACTGGTTGTCCCTCTTAGTTTACTAGCTCGATAGATCTTCACTAAGATAAGGTGATACCAATGAATAACTTACACACCTGCTTAAAATATATTGCATCCCCTGTCTAGTGAGACCAAACATCCCAACTGTTATGAAACTTATCAACATAACTTAACTAAAAGAACACTGCTTGAGTTCAAAATAATTGTTGATGTCTAAAACAGACTAAAAATAAACACAGAAAATAAAATACATCAGTCTTTTACATACTGTAAATTATAAAGCTAAACCGATTTAAAACATAGTTGTTCACTGAGTATAAGCCTTTTTTTTCTCTTCAAAGCATTTTAGATTAGATTAGATTCCCTACAGTGTGGAAACAGGACCTTCAGCCCAACCAGTCCACACTGACCCTCCGAAGAGTAACCCACTCAGACCCATTCTCCTCTGAATGATGCACCTAGCACCATGGCCAACTCACCCGATCTTCACATCTTTGGACAGTGGGAGGAAACCGGAGTACCCGAAGTAAACCCACACAGACACGGGGAGAATGTGCAAACTCCACACAGACAGTCACCCTAGGCTGGAATCAAACCTGGGACCTTGGTGCTGTGAGGCAAAAGTGCTAACCACTGAGCCACCGTGTTCCCCCACCCCCCATAGTTGTTCACTTGGCAGTTTACATTAGCTTCAGCAGTAAAAACAATCATAAAACCATAAACCCATCACGTCCTTTTGACCTAGGCCATATGATAATTTTCCTCAGAAAATGTTCTACAACTAACAACAATCAAGCAGATTATAATTTAATTCCTCACTTATTTAATCAAGTCAAAATTATTCTCTGTTCAAATAACTCAATCCCACAACAACTGTGACTATACCATGAAAAATACTTAATTGGTGATAAAGTACTTTTGAATATTCTGAGACTGTCAAAATTGGTATGAAAAATGCATTTTTTTAATTCTCCGCACAATACTACAATTGGCAAAACAAGGGAGATTTCCACCATCAGCCAAGATTGAATTTGGTCTTTAGTTATGATGGAGAAATTATTTTAGCTTCAGCATCAATCTCTGCTCATCTCTCTTATGCCTTTTCAAAATTACCACACGCACCAATTTTGTAGAGAAAAGTTAAGGTGAATATAAGGTCCTGACAACTAACAGCAGGAGATAGAGAACAAGTAGTCTGGTAGAAGTGGGAAGGCAGTCCTGAAATTTAGCAGCACCAGAGATTGAGATGAATGATATCACTGGAGGGGCCTCCTGAGGTTCAATAACACTGCAGACTGGATCGTGCATTTTTGCTGCAGTGGTGATGTGTCAGGTGAAGAGGGAGGAGGTGACTATGTTAGTGATCTTGATGTTTGGAAAGAAAATTGATGGTCACTCTGACATTTCATAGAATTGCAGAGGTATCTAGCAGCACAGGAGTCATGAGGATAGAAAGAGACACTGGGTAGCGAAGAATGTGGAAAAACATTTGTAAAAGATCTCGGTGGATGTAATGAAGTGCTTTTAATTGATCAGTACCAAAGTAAATAAACAAGTGTCTTGTGGCATTAGCAATGCCCCAGCTTTTTGTTTTTGTGGTTGGGTCAGATGCTTACCATGGAGTTTCATAAGTCACACGTAAAGACTTAATCAATATTTCATTCATTTACATCCACCTCCACTTGTGGCTACAGGCGGAAGTTACAATTCTGATTTAGATTAATCGATCACTGAGGCAGCAACAATAAAAGAGGTTTTTCCATATGACTAGTTACCTCAAAAGTTCTAACAGGTGAAGGTTGCAAGTAACAAACAAAGCACAAATAGAAAGTAGATTGATTAGAATTTGTCAAGAGTGTGGTGCTGGAAAAGCACAGCAGGTCAGGCAGCATCCAAGGAACAGGAGAATTGATGTTTAGGGCATAAGCCCTTCATCAGGAATGGATGAAGCCTTATGAAGGGCTTATGCCCGAAACCTCGATTCTCCTGCTCCTTGGATGCTGCCTGACCTGCTGTGCTTTTCCAGCACCGCACTCTCGACTCTGATCTCCAGCCTCTGCAGTCCTCACTTTCTCCTGATTAGAATTTGTGGACAGATTCCCAGATATTGAGACACCAAAATGATGCATGCCAGTATTTTAGACAAGCCTTGCTAATTGTAGATATGGAAGGAGCTCAAAAATGGTCTGAGGAGAGCCAGGAGGGGGCACGATAAAGGCTTGGCAGGAAGGGTTAGGGAGAATCCAAAGGCATTTTACGTGTATGCGAGGAATAAGAGAATGATCAAAGAAAGAGTAGGGCCGATCAGGGATAGCATAGGGAACTTGTGTATAGAGTCTGAGGAGGTAAGGGAAGTCCTAAATGAGTTTTTTGCTTCTGTCTTCACTAAAGAAAAGGACCTTGTAGTGAATGAAACCAAAGGAGCAGGTAAGCATGCTGGAACAGATAGAGATTGAGCAAGCTGATGTGTAGAAAATTTTGACAAACATTAAGACTGACAAGTCGCCAGGGCGAGACCAGATTTGTCCTCGGCTGCTTTGGGAAGCGAGAAATGTGATTGCTTTGCCGCTTGCGAAGATCTTTACATCCCCGCTCTCCACTGGAGTCGTACCTGAGGACTGGAGGGAGGCAAATGTAATTCCTCTCTTCAAGAAAGGAAATAGGGAAATCCCCCTGCAATTACAGACCAGGAAGTCTCACGTCTGTCATCTGCAAGGTGTGAGAAAGGATTCTAAGGGATAGGATTTATGACCATCTGGAAGAGCATGGCTTGATCAAAGGCAGTCAGCACGGCTTTGTGAGGGGCAGGTCATGCCTCACAAATCTTATTGAGTTCTTTGAGGATGTTACTAAACAAGTTGATGAGGGTCGAGCAGTGGATGTGATGTATTTGGACTTCAGTAAGGCATTTGATAAGATTCCCCATGGTAGGCTCATTCAGAAGGTCAGGAGGAATGGGATACAGGGAAATGTAGCTGTCTGAATACAGAATTGGCTGGTCGACAGAAGACAGCGAGTGGTAGTGGAAGGAAAATATTCTGCCTGGAAGTCAGTGTGAGTGGTGTTCCACAGGGCTCTGTTCTTGGGCCTCTACTCTTTGTAATTTTTATTAATGACTTGGATGAGGAGATTGAAGGATGGGTTAGCAAGTTTGCAGACGACACAAAGGTTGGAGGTGTCATTGACAGTATAGAGGACTGTTGTAGGCTGCAGCGGGACATTGACAGGATGCAGAGATAGACTGAGAGGTGGCGGATGGAGTTCAACTGGATAAATGCGAAGTGATGCATTTTGGAAGGTCAAACTTGAAAGTTGAGTACAGGATTAGAGACAGGATTCCTGGCAGTGTGGAGGAACAGCGGGATCTTGGTGTGCAGGTACATAGATCCCTTAAAATTGCCACCCAAGTGTTGTTAAGAAAGCATATGGTGTTTTGGCTTTCATTAACAGGGGGATTGAGTTTAAGAGCTGTAAGATCTTGTTGCAGCTCTATAAAAATTTGGTTAGACCGTACTTGGAATACTGTGTCCAGTTCTGGTCGCCTTATTATAGGAAAGATGTGGATGCTTTGGAGACGGTTCAGAGGAGGTTTACCAGGATGCTGCCTGGAATGGAGGGCTTATCTTACGAAGAGAGGTTGACCGAGCTCGGACTTTTTTCATTGGAAAAACAAAGGAAGAGAGGGGACCTAATTGAGGTGTACAAGATAATGAGAGGCATGGATAGAGTTGATAGGCAGAAACTTTTTCCCAGGGCAGAAATTGTTAACATGAGGGGTCATAGTTTTAAGCTGTTTGGCGGAAAGTATAGAGGGGATGTCAGAGGCAGGTTCTTTACGCAGAGAGTTGTGAGAACATAGAATGCATTTCCAGCAGCAGTTGTGGAAGCGAGGTCATTGGGGATATTTAAGAGACTGCTGGACTTGCACATGGTCACAGAAATTTGAGGGTTCGCACATTAGCTTTACCTTACATGAGGATCAATGGTCAGCACAACATCGTTGGCTGAAGGGCCTGTTCTGTGCTGTACTGTTCTAAGTTCTATGTTCTAAGTAGACAGGCTGTTAGACCGAGGAGAGGGATGACACAGATTTGCTGACTAGCATGCAAGAAAGAAAAGGGACAGATACATTATAGTACAAGAAAAAAAAAATTACTTAAGCAGAAAAGCTTATCAAAAGAGGGGAGGACAGAAAAAGAATCTGTTCCGAAAAGAAGAGAAATGATTGTTGAGCAAATACACATTAAAGAACAAATTATACTGCAACTCCCAGTATCCATCAATAAACATGTGGCCAACTTCATGTGAAAATAAACCAAGTGGCTGTTAGGCCAAGTGGCTTCAACCCAATGCATCAAATTTGATAAATGTTAATATAATTCTATTACTCTAAGTGCAGAGGACAATCAGTGTGATAAAAAAAAACATATTTAAGTGCTATGTAAGATAAACAACATGTGGAGCTAAAGTGCTTCATAAACTTAAGATGCTTTATATATCAATATTTCTGCTACATAACTGAAACTCTCTGCTTCAATCTTCAGCTCGTTGAAGTGATTTAAGTTCCATAATGTGCCAGCTAAAAATCTGAGTGCCTCTCAACAGCAACCAACAATCTACTAATCCCTGGAAAGTACTTTTGTTTTTTTTTATTATTTGTTGGGGCCTTGAAAATGAGATTATGCCATCAAAATGTTTAATGATTTTTTTTCCCTGAAACTCTTTTCCCTGCTTGTTCAGCAGACGGGCTAACAATTTATTTTAAACAGATTAACTCCTCCGCTGATATGACATGGGGAGAAATAAAAGACCAAGAAAGCATGCATTGGACCATATTGCTCCAAGGAGTCATTTCAAGACATGTGTCCTTTGCATCAGGACAGTGAGCTCCCAAGGCCCCCGTTGATGGTGTGCACAGACTCAGAACTAAATATCACAAACAGATTCAATTCACCTAAAGAAAGGTTCCACACACTAGGACAGGGGCATTCTGAGACCTCATGGATGTTTGCTGTTTTATGTTGACATTGGTTGATGAACATCGATGAGATTGTACAGGTGTTGTCTCTCAGCAATATTTCTGTGCCATAGAAGCAGCTCTGCAGGAATGATGGTGAATACCATCTATGAAAACAATGTGCAGTGAGGACCCTGGGAGAGCTACAGATCCATCAAGATTCTATGCTTCTGGGTTGCCCTGCTCTAGCATAACATTAATGGCTGCCCGTTCTGTGCTCTCCTGTAGAAAACTCTTACGTTCTATTCACTGCTCTATAATTTTTACAATTAATTTTCCTAATTGAGTTTCTAAACTGATCTATGTTAGCCACTTCTCATTTATTTCTACAGTGGCAGAATGTCTCATGTAGTTTACAAAGTTGTTATGTTTTGGAATGGTAGTTTAAGGTGAGTGATTGGGGTAACATTGTCTGTTCTGAAATTTGCCTGACAACAGTCCGGGTGTAGTTAAGGTTAAAAGGAAGAGCTGTATTGTGTTAATGGGCTGGTGATGTATAGTACACCCAATTGGAGATGATGGTATCAGTCTGTGAATTCACAAAGACTAGAATCTGAGTCACCCAAAGTTCCAGAAAGGTGTTGGAGGTATCAGATTGTCAAGAGTCGGACTGTAAATGATCCACCAACTTCCAACAATGAAAAGAGTTGGGATAAGGCATACCACATCAGCATTTTTGACTGAATACAAAACTAATGTGTTTCATATTGCATGGGAAAGAAGGCAGAGGCAATCTTTTTTTTAAATCAGGCTATAAACCTGCTACAAATTAATGAATACCACAGGCAGAAGTTCTGTGTGGTCTGCCTGGATCCAGTTGAAGTCAAAAGGTCTCTATGGTCCTCTAAACATGGATACATGGTGGGGGGGGGGGGGGGGGGGAGCTCATTCTTAGATTGAAAAGATCAATTCACGGAGGGTTGTAATCAGGCTGCATAAGGGAACGTCCGCAGAAAATGAAAACCTCACCATGAAATACAGTTCCAACGTTGCAAGTGTATGATTATAAGCTTGATTGCAAGTTGTTCCTGGGGCTAAAGAGTGAAAAGACCAAGAATAAATCCTTGGGAATTAAAAACAAATTGGATTGGTTCAAGTAAATTGAATGTCTACAGAAAGGACTATTAGTGTGTTTTGAGAAGATTTGTAGCTCAGGTTGAGGTTCTGGATGTAGGTTTGCTCGCTGAGCTGGAAGGTTCATTTTCAGATGTTTCGTCACCATACTAGGTAACATCTTCAGTGAGCCTCTGGACAAAGCACTGCTGATGTTTCCTGTTTTCTATTCATAATTTTGGGTTTCTTTGGGTTGGTGATGTCATTTCCTGTGGTGATGTAATTTCCTGTGGTGATTCTTCTTCTCAGGGTGTGATAAATGGCGTCTGTCAAGGACTATATAACACATACCTGTGAAATACACTTTATCAGTAGGGTGAAGAATGAGAAAGGACCATTCAGTCCTGTGACTTAAATTATTGGTTGCCTACAAAGATGTTTTGTTTATGTTTAGTTAATGATGTCTTAGTTATTTGTTACAGTAAGTGTTTTAAAACACCAAAACCATGGTGTACCACTCTTTCAACTATTAACTGGAAGTTCACATTACTTTGTAACAGTACCAGTCCCTGTGGAGATTATAATAAGTGTACCATTAGAATCATAGAAGGATACGGCAGGGAACAAGTGCGTAGCGTCTGTGCTGATTATTTGAAAGAGCTTTCAAATTAATCCAATTCTCCTGCATTTTCCCCATAGTCCTAGAAATCTTTCAACTTAAAGCATATATCCAGTTGCCCATTGAAATTTATTATTGAATTTGCTTCCACTACTTTTTCAGGCTGCGTGCAATGACTATTGGCAGGATTATATCAAGTTAAAATTGGATTTTTGTCTCCATTGCCTAGCTTTTCTATCTCCTTTGTTACAGCAACGTGAACGTTTCAACAATATCAAATAAGGAAGTTAATTGTTGTCTTTCTTCCAGACTATTTCTCTCATGTCATCCACATGTTTCCCTCTTTTCTGTTCAACCTATGCAGAGTTGTAGCACACCCAGTAAATTTTCAGCACAACCAAAAGAATTTTTTTTAAATTACCAAAAAAATCATATTTGTTGTTTACAAGAGCACAACTAATGTTTCCTGGATGGTATGGAGTTGTTACCTAGGTACCAGTGCAGGTGGTGCTGATGGACCAACACAGAGGTAAGAGACTTGAGGGGGAGCTGAGTCAAAGATCGCAGTACAAGGACTGAGTCACTAATTCCAATAATATCATGGACCTATTCAACTGCAACAAGTAGACAGGTCAGGATGGATTCAAGCAATGTTTTCCCTCTTGCTGCTTTCCTTACCACTTGCCGCAGGAGTAGTTTAACGGCTATGTCCGTTAGGACTCAACCAGCTTGCTTAGTAGAAGTGCTGTCCAGCCATTTTGGTGATGGATTCGGAAGATCCCCATCCAAGGTACATTCTGTGTCCTTGCCATCCTCAGTGAGTCCTCCAAGTGGTGAATAAGAACTGATTCACCAGACAAGGGTGTAGTTGCTATTAATCAGTCGAAGATTTGTTGCTGATGCTTGACTTTCCACAATATTTCATGGGGTCAAACGTCACCGTTGAGGACTTCCAGAGCAATTCATTTCCGACTGCATATCAATCTGTTGTCAACTCTGGTAAATCTGTCCTGCCTGTGAGACAGGATGTATAGGGGATGGTGATGGTGGCCTGAAAGATTATTTGGATGGCATGAGGAATCAGGCAGTTGTTTGACTAGTTTATGAGCCACTTCTCCTAATTTTGGGTAAAGAGAGTTTTTTCCAGGTCAATTGGGCTGCATTTGTTGTCATTGTTTCCAGTGCCTAGGTTGTTGTCAGGTAGCTTTATCTATTTTCATTCCTTTCTTTACACTTAGTAGCAGCTTTGGTACTCCTGAGTGGCTTCAGAGGTTAGTTAACAGTTAAACACATTGCTTTGAGTCTGGAGTCACATGTGGGCCAGAGCAAGTCAGGACAACAGATTTCCTTCCCTAAAGCACATTAGTGAACCAGATGGGTGGTGGCTAATAGCTTAATTTTTAAATTCCAAATTTTATTGGATTCAAATATCACCATCTGCCATTGTGGGGTTCAAACACTCTCCCCTAGAACATTAGCATGGGGCTTCGGTTTACTAGTCCAGTTACGTTATCACGGTGTCACCACCTACCTCAATGTTTGTTGACAGCTGCAAGGTGCACAGACCACAAGTATTTATCCAATATCTTCTACAGTAACATGCTTCTTGCCCATTAAGGACATCCGGGTTCACATGGTGCTGGCCGTTCTTAAGCTGTCAAAAGTATTCAACAAGATTGTGAAAGCAAAGGAAGGAAAAATTGCCAGTAAAGAAAAAAATCTTACTTTGACAAGTGCATGCAAACACAGAAACCATGCCATGAAGGTGGAGATTGGGTTTTCACCAAAGTGCTAAATTCAAGCATTTGTAATATTTCTATCAGTTCCAAAGCAGGTAACAAGACTATTGAATACAGCTTCTTTTTTGGATGACAACACAAATAGAAGGCAAGCGGACCAGATTATTAAGTAAAAAATCACACCACACCAGGTTATAGTCCAACAGGTTTAATTGAAAGCACTAGCTTTCGAAGCGCCGCTCCTTCATCAGGTGGTTATGGAGGACACAATTTAAGGCACAGAATTTATAGCAAAAATTTACAGTGTGATGTAACGGAAATTATACATTGAAAAATACCTTGATTGTCTGTTGACTCTTTCATCTGTTTGACTACTATGATAGATTCACTTCTTTCATGTGTAAATCACAAAACCTTCTTTTAAAAGTTGCATTCTCAGGTTAGCTATAACAATTGGTGTTAGCTAGACAATATGTTGAAGGTGTTAGCCCCCTTGTGTTCTCTGTCTATGCCATGATGTTTAGATTGATTCTAATCTAAAAAGTGAGATAACAGAGTCTTACATGAATTCATGCAGTTTTTGAGCAAAGTACGATGTAACTCTGCAAGTACAAATTCACCCCACAAAATATATGTGTGCATGTGGTCTTTGTGTGTGTGTGTGTGTGTGTGTGTGTGTGTCTGGGATAGGGCGTTGTGAGTATGAGAAAGAGTGTTATGTGTGTGTATGTGAGTGTAGAGTGTCTTAAGTCTGTGAGGGGGTGCATGTGTGAGTGTGGGAGTGTGTGTGTGTGTCTGGGGTAGTGGGGGGAGTGATTGTTGTGTGATTTTTATCTTTGTACACTCCAGTCCAACACTGGCATCTCTGAATCAGATTATTGAGCACAATGATTATGTGAATACATGTCCTTTCCTACTGAGTAGCCTTGATATTGATCACCCAAACTGGTCACGCAGAACTGTAATCTCAAGTCTACAGATCTAAACACCATCATCAACAAAATTAATGCTACCATGATTATTTCTGTACTTCGAAATATTGGAGAGGCTGAACTGTAAACAAATTACTCAAAGTACATAAGTTTGTTGATCTAAGTTAAAATAAGCCTCTTTAATTTTACAAGGGAGAAAAGAGGTGGTTCATATTTGTTCAATTAATTAGTATTTAATTACATATACAGTATCTGTTTAGTATTTTATTAGTCAAAACTTATTACGCTTACAGAGAGACAGAAACTAAGTGGAAAACAAAAAGTTGAAAGCATGAGAGACACCAAATCTTTTTTTTAAAAATAATGTCAATAAAATTCCTGCACATATCGATTATGGTGTGTCACCTCCGCACACCTCCAAGGCATAAAACATAACAGAATGCAGATCTAGGTGTGACACATTTAGAAAAAGCAAAGATAATGTTTATTAGGGTGCACCAGGAATGAGGGCATTAAGTCATGTGGAGAGATTGGACAAAATGTGAGTGTTCACCTTAGAGCAAAGAACTTTGAAGAACCCTGAATATTATTCATTAATATTAGTGGCATTGATTGAACAAATAGGGATAAACTGTTCCAAGCAGTAGGTGGGCCAGTAATCTATAGTCATAGATTGTAAATAATTCATAAAGAAACTCAAGGAATATGGTATTCAGGCAGAGAGTTAAAATTTTGAACACACTACCGAAAGGGATGGTGAAACCAGATTTCACAGGAGCCTTCATGTATTTAAAAAGAACTAATTTACCATATTTAAGAAAAAAGCCAGGGTTTTTGGATTAAGTTCTATAATCCTAAATAACAGACTATTACAATGTTTTATGAAAAGTTGCAACTTACATCAGGTATTGGTGCGATAGAAGTAATGTTATATAATACTAGATGGTTAGTGCACTGAATTAAATGTAATGCTACTTACTAAATTATTACTGTATATTAAAATAAAGGGATGAAGCAGAATATTAAAAGCATTTTAATAAGAACAATGTGATATGTAGTTATACTTACCAGATTATTAGCACCTGTTAATAAAAGGAATTCTTAAGTGGCAGAATAGACAAAAAATGTTTGCAACTCTAAATTTAACAATTGATGTATCATTAGAGATACAATTATAGAAAGTGATTTGTGATCATTCAGATTTAATTGGGAATTGCAATTTCATCACCCTTCAGACAGCTTATGCAAAGCCTTTGTTCTTCAGCAGGAGATTACTCTGCATGTGGTAAGCTTGGAAACCAATGCTTGAAAGTCCGCTGGCCATAATGTTAACTCAAATAATTCTACTTTTTGAAAGCAGGCATCAAATAAAGATAAGGGCACGTGCTGCACAGATGAAAACTGGAGCTTTAGGAATTCCACAACTCCAGCTATCTAATCTCAGTCCAATTTATGTGTACAAGAGGAATTTCCTGTTTAGTGACATCAGCTCCCCACAATAGTCTCAAAAGTCGACAATTAAAGAGTAAGCTGCAGTTTGCCCTTCTTTCCCATCGGCTTTGTTTTTGCTGAACTGAACTTTCATTGGTGCTAAGAACTCTCAAGAAATCTGGATCAATTATCTAGTCATCATGTATCTTGATGGTGAATACTGCCAGATATTCCGCCATGGAGGTCATCATAGCAGAGCCTGACCTCCAAAATGTCTCTCGACCAAAAGTTTACTTGCTGCCCCCATACGTCGCACAGATAGTGAGGCCAGTTATACAACTCCCACTCAGGACTTGTGCTGGAGTTGGTAATAAGACTGTCTCCTAGCTAGAGGCTTCATGACCAAGTGTTGCTTTGGGACTCAATGGTGTTATAGACCAGGGCAGACCCCCTCAAAATATTTAAAGAAGGTAGCTCAGATCTTAACTTTTTCTTATTTTAAAGCAGTGGATATTCCAGGTGTGATGCAGCTGGTCAAACCACTCAGCTTTAAGCAAATCAAAATTTATTTAAACATTACAGTTGAAACATGAACAAAAGAAAATGGAATATAGAATAACCTAACCGTTGGAAAACTCAATCGACTTGATACAGCAACTTAACTAAGGAGCTGTTCCAATTCCCATGACATAAACACATCCCTTGGCAGAAGGTAAATTCAATCACAGGTTCTCACAGGCAGGAGAGATTTCAGAGTGAAAAGTCAGCCAGCAAACATCTGTTGAAGCATGGAACCTTTTGCACTGTAGCAGCTCATGCTCCAGCTAAACCAACAGCTTCTCATTGTTACAACTAAACCAAACTAGAAAAAGAAACCTGAACTGGGAAAAATGGCCACTCCCGCACCATTGTTAAAGTCGACATTGCAGTACCTCTACCTTTAACGACCTCTCTTGAAAAGGATCCAGGGACGAAATAACCTTATTATAGTGACAGCATCACCGTAATGGTCATGGAAAGCGTGTGCATAGTACGGTAAACAGGTAGATTCTCAAACTGCAAATCCTTCAACCAGGCCAATGGCAACTGGGAAGAGCAGGAGAGTTTCCTGTTCAGCCAGAACCATGTGGCAGCTGCAGCACAGCAAGCAGCTCATGTTAAAAGGTCCCTGCATTTCTTCTTGCAGTGAGGAAAAAGATTTCAAGAAGACATGAAGGGCAATTGTTTTACACAGAGGATGGTTTGCATATGAAATGAATTTCCTGAGGAAGTGGTGGATGGGGGTACAATTACAAATTTTAAAAGAGATTTGGATAAGTACATGAATAGGAAAGATTTAAAGAGATATGGGCCAGGAGTAGGAAGGTGGGACTAGTTTAAATTTGGGATTATGTTCGACATGGATTGGTTGGACCAAAGGGTCTGTTTCCATGCTGCATGACTCTGTGGCAAGCATCTGTCTTATCTCAAGAGACTGGTGATAATTAATACCCCTACTGTCACTTCACCTGAGGAATCTAACTAAATGCAATGTGAGAAATAAACCCTGTGACCATTTGGGTCTGTTGGATTAGCTGCACAAGGCATAAGGAATTGTTTAAAGCGATAGTTAAACTGGGACTTGCACAGAGATGGAGGTGGCTTTAAAAGTGTGCCTTCTAAAGAAACAGCATTATATCTCAGGACTCAGTTGCTTAACAGACTCAAAAGTGATTCAAAGGTAACAAAAATAAGGCTCCACAATGATTCAAGGATTATGTAGGTTGCAGAGAATAAATTATTTCCTTTTATGGGGGACTCCAGAACAACAGGATGCAATTTAAAATTAGAACAATGTCATTCAAAAATTATATCAGCAAGCTTTTATTTACATAAAGGGTAGTGGAAACCTGGGAGTCTCAAACTTTATCACTGTGAAAGCTGTTGAATCTCAGTGTCAATTATAATTTCAAAGCTGATATTAATAGATTTTGTTCAGTTAAGGGTATTCAAGGTGAGGAAACCGAGGCTGATAGATGGAGTTAACATACAGGGCAGTCACATTTTAAGTGAAAAATGTAGGATAGGCTTGAGGTACTGAATGGCCTACTTCTGTTCCTCAGTTTTCCCTTGAGTTTATATTTCCATGATCTGAAGCCTCAAATTAAAGATACGTGGGAATTGAATATTCTGGAATTTTATAAGCTTTTCTCTATGCAATGAGAATTATCACACACAGTCTTTTTCTCCTAAGCATTACCCACATATTGGATTCCATTCTGCACAGGAGTCTCAAGCCCCTTATAGAAAGCTCCCTTGTTACTAAGTATTATGTGCGCATTAAGGTCTGACACTTGCACAGTACACTCTACAGAACTTGGGCCTGAGGCCAGTTGCTGTGATGCAACTGCCGCCTAAAGGCATCAGAGGAGCATTCCACTACAATTTTAACAAAGATTATTAATCCTGAAAATCACTGATTTTCTCATCTGCTTCAAAATTCCTCGTTGTATCCATGAGTTTTACACTGTCAACCCAAACATTTTAGCATTCCATCATTTACACGAATGACAGTCTTATGTTTTATCCAAACGTCCATTCCAGAAATTGACTAGAAATTGACCTTAAGTGGCATAGAATGCCAAATATCTATAATAAGACCAGTTGGACTTGGCATCAGATCAAGTAATCGCTGTGTGTGCTGCTGGAAAACACCCAAAAATAAATATGAACGAGTCACAATGACCTGTATAATTACACCAATGTTGTTTAAACCATGCTTCTGTGTCACAGATTCTGCTGGGTATTTCTTCATGCTCTCCTTCTCCCCAAAATATCAGACAGGCAGTTCCTTACTGTGGTCTTGACCTAGAATGCATTATGTGGAATGCATGTACTTTTACAGACCTGATTTTATGTGACAGGTGAACACTCAGGACAGAGGTTTTAATGTTTGGCCCGAAGGCACAATCCAATTTTCAACTGTTTCAGATCCGCTGTGTCAGAGTTTATTTGCGCAAGATAAGTAATGTCAATTATAATCAAGCTGCAGAGACAGTGGATCAGTCTGCCCTCTTGTGCTCTGCTCGCAAAGTACAAAATAAGGGGGGGAATACAGGAAAGAAAAAGTTACAAATATACTTATCTGTTAGATTCCCTACAGTGTAGAAACAGGCCCTTCAGCCCAACAAGTCCACACCGACCCTCTGAAGAGTAACCCACCCAGAACCATTTCCCTCTGACTAATGTACCTTACAATATGGGCAATTTAGAACAGCCAATCCAGCTGCACATCTTTGGATTGTAGAAGGAAACAGGAGCACCCGGAGGAAACCCACGCAGACACGGGGAGAATGTGCAAACTGCATGCAGACAGTTGCCCGAGGCTGGAATCAAACCTGGGTCCTTGGTGCTGTGAGGCAGCAGTGCTAACCACTGAGCCACCGTGCCACTATGGTGTTGTTCTGTGGCACACATCTCTTTCACTTGTACTTGACAAAAGAACAAATCCTGATAACATCTGAATAGGCACTCCTAAGTAATAGATTCCACAACCTCATTGTCACAACAACCATGTACACTGATGTGGGACTTTCAACATAATAATGAAAAAAAAATTGACACCATGCCATATAAGGGCAAGGAAAAATGTAGGTTTTAAGTAGCATGGAGCGAGATAGATCAAGAAGGTTTGAGGTTTTGGGAGAGACCCAGAGGATTGAAATTAAGATTGCTCATCAAATTTCTTATTCTTTCCTATTTTATATGACTCTCTGAATTTTTCTTTCTTGTTCTTCCTAATCTCCAAAAATGGCTCGACCACCCCTTGGTGCTTTGCCAGGTTGAAATCAAAACCCAATCAACTATTGTATTCTTTCTCAGCCCCTCCTACCATCCTCAGCTTTCTTCTACAACCTTCAAGCTTGGTTATCTGGCATCTATTTGCTGATTTAACTTGTCTACTTTTCTAGTTTGGACAGTTTCAGTTCCTTTCAGTCAAGCTTTTGAGTAGCGAAAATAAAGCTCATTTAAACCCACATTAGCACTCTAACTGAGCAGTTAGAAGTTCTACAAATGGCATTATAGGATGACAGAATGGTTCCAGCAAAGAAGGGGTCATAGTGGACTTGAAGCATTAACTCTGTCTGGATCTCCACAGAATGCTGTCAGACCAATTTCTCCAGCACCTTCTGCATTCATAACCCAGAAAACTATGATCCTCTTCCAAACAGCTCTCATACCGAAACACCTCCCCCAATCAATAAAGAAAATGATGAGATCCTGGAAAATGTGAACCATTTCTTGGGAACTTCCTCTCGAGGGAGGCAAACATGGACAACAAAGTTCATCATCCTTCCAATGTGTCAGCTACAAATAATCCATCAAGCAATACCTATCGCTCAGGTGGCAGAGATGCAGGTGATATATATTGGGCTTGTCAGACTTCTCAGAATCTATTGAACTGGAATGGAAGCAAGTCATCCTCAACGCTGAGGGAGTGCCTAAGAAATAGATGCTCTCATCCTCACTTTCATTTCTTGGCATCAATAGACCTACTTGCTCTGCAGCTTTATTCCAGAGAGATTACAATCCAACAAGCAACTAAACTGCCCACCAGGCTGACTCTCCGGTGAGAAACCTAGAGAACCAAATTAACATGACTTTTGGAGTCAGAATTCACTCAGCATTCAATCAATTCAACTTCTGATTTCTTGTTTGTAAGATCTCCCATTCTCTCCTTGAAACACATGTGCTTCTAAATGTCTCCGTTCCTTAAACCATAAAGCAATTCCACTCCAACCAAAATTGTAAGTTGCAGGATTTTAAGTTCTGAACAAGTACCATGAAGTAAACAGCTAAAGGGATATTGTTAATTTCTGATCTATTAGACATTTCAGACTAATTAATGAATATCTAACTATTAAGAACGAAGCTCATTGATATTGTGTTTTGGAGTTTGAAAACTCAGATTAGTTGTACGAGATGTGTGGAACTTTCCCTGTAACTCGAGTTCCTGATTCACTGTTTGCTTCCACAATGCAATAGTGTAGAAGTGATGCCATAGAATATTTGTGCTCTGTTCAATGCCATTATTCATTTTATCTGTGTTCTGTTTTGGGTGGAATAGTTTAAAAAAATCTATAAATCCAATACCAAGTCCATTTTGCTTCTTTGTGTAATAATTTTCTTGCACATAAATGTGAGTCTTAGTTTTTGTCTGAATTCAGTGGTCTAACTAAGTTGTATTTCTTTGGCTTCTCAACAGATAGGGAAAAACAATGAACAACACTGAACTTCTCAAGCAAACATTCTGAGATTTAAACTAAATGTTGACACTTTGTCATTATACTTTAAAAGAAAGGAAATAAACCTCTGAAACAATTGCATTCAGGTCTAAATTAGCTGACAATTTTTTTATGCTCTGCATCATGTCACATAGAAATTTAAGGCAACTCATAAGAAACATGGGTCTGTTTATATAAATTACACTTGTGATGTATGAGTGAGTGAAGCGTGCTGAAAGACAACAAAACATGATTAAATATTGCTTTCAAAAGAATAAGGAGTCGCATATTAGGTATAGACAGCTGGGATCAGGTGAATCTCTTGAAGAGTATAAGGGTTATTATGAAGAGTGAAATCAGGAAGGATAAAAGGCGATATGAGATAGCCTTGGCAGATAAGGTTAAGGAAAATTCAAAGAGATGCTATACGTACATTAAGAGCAAAAGAGCAACTGGGGAGAAAAGCAACTAGGGAGAGAATGGAGCCTCTTAAAGATGAACAAGGTGTGGAACCATAGGAGATGGGAGAGATACTAAACAAATATTTCATGCCAGTTTTTACCATGGAGAAACAAACAGAGCCTTGGGGAAATAAATACAGTCCACATTTCAAAAGGGGAGGTGCTGGAGGTTTTAAAAAGCATAAACCTCTGGGACCTGATCAAGTGCATGCCAGGACATTGTGGGAAGTTGGGGAAGAAATTGCAGGGCCCCTAGGAGAAATATTTGTTTCATCTATAATCAGGGTGAGGTGCTGGAGGACAGACCTGTGAATCTAACATTAGTAGTGGGCAGGTTGTTGGAGGAGATTCCAAAAGATAGGATTTATTTGCATTTGGAGATACAAGGAATAACTAGGGATAGTCAACATGGCTTTGTGCATGGGAAATCTTGTCTCACAAACTTGTTTGAGATTTTTGAAGATGTAACCAAAATGATTGATGAGGATAGAGTCGTAGGTATTGTCTACATAAACTTTAGTAAAGCCTTTGACAAGGTTCCGCTTAGTAGTGTAATTTAGTAAAGTTAGATCACATGGGTTTCAGGTAGAGCTTGCCAATTGGATACAAAATTGCCTTGATGGCAGGAGATAGAGGGTGATGGTGGAGGGCTATTTCTTTGACTGGATGCCCGTGACCTGTAGTGTTCTGCAGGGTTCAGTGTTGGGTCCACTTTTGTTTGTCATTTATATAAACATTTTGAATGAGGCTTTAGGATACATGGTTAGTAAGTTTGTGGATGACACCAAAATTGATGGCAGAGTCAACAGTGAAGAAGGCTATCTACAATTACAAAGGGATCCCGATCAATTGGGCTGATGAGCTGAGGAGTGGCAGACGGAATTTAATTTGGATAAATGCAAGGTATTGCATTTTGGTAAAACAAACAAGGGCAGGACTTATACAGTTAATGGTAGGGCCCTGGGTAGTGTTGTTGAGCATCACAGGTAGACAGGATGTTCAAGAAGGCGTTCAGCACTCTTGCCTTCATTGCTTAAACCATTGAGTATTGGAGTACGGACATCATGTGGAGGTTGTACAGGACATTGGTGAGGCCTCTTCTGCAGTATCTTGTACAGTTCTGCTATAGGAAAGATATCATTAAGTTAGAAAGGGTTCAGAAAAGAGTTACCAGGATGTTACTGGGAATAGAGGATTTGAGTTGGCTAGATAGGCTGGGACTTTTTTCACTGCAGCATAGGAGATTGAGGAGTGACTTTATAGATGTTTATAAAATCATGACAGGCATAGACAAGGCGAATAGCAAAGGTATTTTGCCTAGGGTGGGGCAGTTCAATACTATACGGCATACTTTTAAGGTGAGAGGAGAAAAATTTAAAAGGGATCTGAGGGGCAGCTTTTTCATTCAGAGGGTCGTTCATATGTGGAATAAACTGTCAGAGGAAGTGGTTGAATCAGGTATAATTACAGCATTTAAAAGATATTTGGGTAGGTACATGAATAGGAAATGCTGAGAGGGATATGGACCTAATGCAGGCAAGTGAGACTAGTTTAGTTTGGGAAACTTGGGGTTGACATGGATGAGTTGGACCAAAGGGTCTGTTTCTGTGCTGTATGGCTCTACAATTCTATAAGTAAATAAAAGATATTTTCATAGATGTTGAAGGAGGAAAAAATAAACAAGGATGCTGGAGAAACTCAGCAGGTCTGGTAACATCTGTGGGGAGAGAAACAGAGTTAACATTTTGAGTATGGTATGACTCTCTTGGATTCTGAAGAATAATCATAGTAGACTCAAAACGTTAACTCTGTTTCTGTCTCCACAGTTTGTCCAGCTTTCTTTGTACTTGTAATGGATCTGCAGTGTTTTGCTTTTATTTGTGTGTTTATATCACTGCTACTTCTCTTCCAAAATGCCCAATTGAAGAAGTTTGCTCTTCTCTCTGACAGGATTTCTGTTTTAATCTTTTGGCTTGTTCACCTACAATGCTTTCAATCTCCCTCCTACTGTTGGACAAAACATTTTCTAAAACTCACTTCCGCAGCCATATCTCCTTCCTTGGGGATTGGCTCCAGGATTCTGCCTCACCCCACATGGATTCCAACTGAAGGCCTATCCTTCATGTTTCAAATCCACCCAGGATTACAGGGAACCCTGTGACATACAACATTCCTTAGTTAGTTGGTCCCAACCCATCCTTCAATCCACACTCAGTGCCATGTACTACCACATACACTCAAAGCTATCCCAGTTCCATTTCATTCTTCATCTCATTTGACACTTTAACAAGAAAACTTTTCTCTTTCAAACGTTAATGAATGCAAGCCCCCAAAACTGAAGGAAACTGGATTCTTTTCCTTCCCTGCCTTTTTGCTCTGACTCTATTCCTTCAGTTAAACCCACATCTGGCTGCATATCCACTGTACCCTCTGACTTAGCCCCACCTTGTCTGATGCTGAAAAATCTGTGCTCAACAAAATACTTAACTTATCCCTTTATGCCCCCACCTCAATGAATTTCAGATATGACATGACAATAAACTCTCCTTCCATCACCTTCACTTCTGTGCCCACCTCTTTGGACATCTCTCCCTGCCACACAGACACTTGCACCTATTTCTAATAATAACCCTCCAGTTGGAATCCTCCCTCTTCCCTTTTAACTGTATTTAATTTCTTCATCAACAGCTGCCAATGTCACATTAATTTCTTTGTTTGTTCCCCTCACCCTGTCTACCCTATATCCCTCTGAATTTGCCGCACTCCATTCTCTCAGGTCGAACCCTGACTTTTTATCAAACCTGTCAATAAGAGTGGTTCTCCTGCCATTTGGTGTGCTGACTTCGACCTGATAGAGGCAAAGCACCAACTCTCAGACATCTCCTCATTTTCTCCCCGGACCATGACCTCAATATAAGTCATTATTTGCAGGACTGTCACTAACTGCATTTCCTCTGGAGATCTCCCCTCCACAACTTCCCACCTCATAGATGTTCTCAAAGGATGCACAGAAGGGAGATGGAGCAGTTTATGGTGGCAATTTTAAAGTGTAGTGACCAGGCAACTATAAGCACACTTGAGAAGGAACCAAGGAAGTAGGGATTCAGGGGAGATTGGAGGCAGAGAAATGGAGAAATTTCCAGCAAGGTGGGCTTACATTACATTAAATAGAATTGCACATTACTAACAGCACAAACACAGCACTGAGTCTAACTAGTTTATGTGATGTTTACACTCCAGACACTCCTCCATCTTCTCCACTTTCTCTGATTCCATCAATGTAGCCTTTTATTCCTTTATTATTCATGTACTGTCCAGATCCCCGTAAAAATGCATTGATAGCATTCACCTCAAATAGTCCATATGGTAACTGATTCCATACTCTAACCATGCTTTTAGCAATTGAGTTTTTTCTTAATTTCATACTGGATTTGTTGGTGACTCATTTAAGACACCAAAAAATCTTTGCACTCACAAGAAGAAACATTTCTCTTTGCATACCATGCAGAAGCACTGTTAAAGGCCTCCACCAGGTCACATTTTGGCCTATCTGTGCTGGAGAAATAAGCCTCAGTCTGTTTGGTTTGTTCTAGCGGTAATAACCTCTCAATTCTAAAGGTAAAGGTTTCCAAGCAAAAGAAGAATGAAGCACTAAGTGACAATGTAAACTACTACAATCATCTTTCCTAACAATCTGACAATTCAGGCCATTTTCACAATTTAAAAAGTAAACTGAAGTAACCATTGACTTGGATTAAATAGTCCAATTTAGAAAGTAAAGTAAACATAGTGCTAAAAGAATAAATTTGCCAGATGATATGGATGAAGTAACACTGAATTAAGTAGATTATGTTCAGTTCTAACCAGTGGTCCAGTGTTGCTTTCTATCAGTAAGCCTTTTAAAGAGGGAATCTCACCGCAATGAAAAATATATATGAGAAAGGTCATTGATTTTATAGGCTGATTTTTCATTTTTTTATAGCTAAACCTACCAACTATTTTTGAGTTTATTAAATTATTCTTACCTTCATAGTGAATACTTATGACTTCACCATGGCCATCAGTGTAAAGGGCCCGCTGAGCTTGAAATAAGCAAGCATGCTGAATTAACCTATACAGCTGAACAAGCAAAAGTTTCTGAAGGAACCCAGGTTAATGGCGATAAGTGCAAATGTTAACTCTGCTCTCTCATATTGTCGAATTCAATCATTCATTCAAGCCAATCCCTTGTTGATGACATCAACACCCAAAGTTGAAAAAATAACATTCAAAGAAACAGACAGAGAAAAACAAATAGATTGGAGTTAAAGTTAATCATTTCTTTTCCAATTTGGTTTAGATGGCTCGATTCCCACTTGAACTTTGTAATAACACAGTTTAATCCCTGATTTTTAATAATTACAAGACAGGATGTCTGCTATCCAGTAACAGAAATAAGCCAGTCAAATTACACTGATGTGTTAGAAATCGAATCAAAGTAGAATAACAGCTTACAATACATCTGTTTAAATTTTTACTTTTCCCCCTTTATCTCTGTCGTCCTTTATAAAGGTACAGAACTATTGGTAGCTCCAATACCCTTACCCACCTTGTAAACAAAATGATTGAGGACTTGAAATTGATTAAATTCCAGTTTTAGTCACAGGGGGTTACATTTGCAGCACGCTTGCATTGAATCTAGTGGAAGTTGAGAACAAGCCATTTTGGTCCTCCCACTCCATTGCTACGGTTGTAACTTGGACCCAAGCAGATTCCACAGGGCACTGCTCTCTGTAACATTATTAATGGCCTCTGTAAACCACAGGGGGCCAAATCACATTATCAGCAAATCATTTATTCCAAACATCCTTGCCTTTTTAAATGGACAATCCCTGTAAAGGCAAGGCTGCATTAACAATGATCCAGAGAGTTGGCAAATAGGAAAGTAAGTGAGCTGGAGGTAGGTAGAAAGAGTCAGCATGCTTCTTTTATATTTTAAGATGTATTGCACTTTAGAAGCTATCTCAGTTATGAATATAGGAAGTCATCAATGTAAGGTATTTCAATTTAAAGGTTTTTTTTAGTTTTGTTCTGATGGGAGGGGTTCCACAGAACCATACTCCCACTCTTACATTGGATATAGAGTCAAAGAGATGTACAGCATGGAAACAGACCCTTCGGTCCAACTCGTCCATGCCGACCAGATATCCTAACCGAGTCTAGTTCCACTTGCCAGCACTTGGCCCATGTCCTTCTAAACACTTCCTACTCATATGCCCATCCACATACATTTTAAATGCTGCAATTGTACCAGCCTCCACCACTTCCTCTGGTAGCTCATTTCATACACATGCCACCCTCTACGTGAAAAACCTGCCCCTTAAGTCCTTTTTATATCTTTCCCCTCTCACCTTAAACCTATGCCCTCTAGTTCTGGACTCCCCCACTCCAGGGAAAAGACTTTGAGTATTTATCCTTTCCATGCCCCTCATGATTTTATAACCAGAGAAAACAGCCCCAGCCTATTCAGCCTCTCCCTATAGCACAAATCCTCCAACAGTGGCAACATCCTTGTAAATCTTTTCTGAACCCTTTCAAATTTCACAACATCCTTCTGACAGGAAAGAGACCAGAATTGCACCCAATATTCCAAAAGTGGCCTAACCAATGTCCTGCACAGCCACAACATGACCTCCCAATTGCTGTACTCAATAATCTGACCAATAAGGAAAGCATACCAAATGCCTTCTTCGCTATCCTATCTACCTGTGACTCCACTTTCAAGGAACTATGAATCTGCACTCCAAGGTCTCTTTGTTCAGCAACACTCTCGAGTACCTTACAATTAAGTATATCAGTCCTGCTCCGATTTGCTTTTCTAAAACACAGCGCCTCACATTTATCTAAATTAAACTCCATCTGCCACTCCTCAGCCCACTGACCCATCTGATCAAGATCTTGTTGTGCTCTGAGGTAACCTTTTTCGCTGCCCACTACATTTCCAATTTTGGTGTCATCTGCAAACTTACTAACTATACCTCCTATGTTCACATCCAAATCATTTATATAAATGACGAAAAATAGTGGACCCAGCAGCGATCCTTGTGGCACACCACTGGTCACCTGCCTCTGGTCCGAAAAGCAAACCTTCATTACCGTATTGGAAAAATAAGATTTGCTTAACATCGATTCATTTAAGGTTAGAGTTTTCTAGTTTTAGCAACGATGATATTAATCACAGAATTTCTGTATGTGAATCGCAAAAATAAGCATGATGGCAAAGCAATTAATTAGGAAAACAAATGGAGTGTTGACCTTTATTGCAAGGGGGATAGAGAATAAAATTAGAAATGTTTTACTCCAGTTGTGGAGGGTACTGATGAGAACACACCTGGAGTACTGCCTACAGGTTTGGTCTCTTTACCTTAAGGAAGGATGTACTTGCATTGAAAGCAGTAAAAGGAATGTTCACTTAGGTTATTACAAGGGGTAAGGGGACCAGGTTGTGTCTACGTGCATCGGAGTTTTGAAAAATGAGACGTAGTCTGATTGAAACATTACAATTTTAAGGAGATTGACAGGGTAACTGTTGAAAGAATGTTTCCTCTTGGAAGGAAATCTATAATCAGCAGGCATAGTCTAAAAATAAGGAGTCTCCAAATTAAGACGGAGATGCAGATGATTTTTTTTCTTTCAGAGGGTCATTAGACATTGACATTCTCTTCCCCAGAGACTAGTGAATGATATGAATAAATACTTGCTCGTGAAAAAGTTCTGAAAAATCATGTGGACCATTCTGACCTGTGCACCTCATGTCCTTATATGTGTCATCCATTGAGAGATTAATGTTTTGAGTATCTTCTCTTCATTAGAGCTCCTATTGCCAATGAACCAGAACAATCCCTCAGCTCGATCACATTCAGTTGAGAATGGCGGTGGAAAACTAAGCAACTAACAGGAGAAGAGTCCGTGAACATATCCACCCTTGACATGGCAGAACTTGTTCTGTGAATAGAAAAGGAGAAAATGAGGACTGCAGATGTGGGAGACCAGAGTCGAGAGTGTGGTACTGGAAATGCACAGCAGGTCAAGCAGCATTCTAGGAGCAGGAGAATCGACATAAGGAAATAGAAAAGACAAGATTGAGTGTCCAAATCTGAAGCAAAAGATGCCAAGGGTCAATCGTCCTGCGATTTCCATCAGGGGTGTCAATATTTGTCTAATTTCCTGCGTTCCTCATGTCATTAAGGAGTGGAACATTGACCAGATATATCCTGACCACAAAAAGCAGAATGATTCTAACCTAGCCAGTTACCATGCCGTTACCTTCCCCCAAACATCAGCAAAGTGACGGGAGCAGCCTCAGTAGTGTCATGGTGACATTCATTCACCAATAGCATGTTTTCCAATGCTTATTTCCACTTGGCAGCTGACTCCATTGCTGGCACTGTAGTTACACGCTTTTAGTAGTACAGTGCTCAGCTCTAACATTGGATTAGTCAAGGGCGAAAGTGAGGACTGCAGATGCTGGAGATTAGAGTTGACAGGGTGGTGCTGGAAAAGCACAAAAGGTCAGGCATCATCCAAGAAGCAGGAGAATCAATGTTTCGGGCAAAAGCCTTTCATCAGGAATGAGGCTGTGAGCCAAAGGGGTGGAGAGATAAATGGGAGTGGGGGGCGGTGTTGGGACTGGGAGTAAGGTAGCTGAGAGTGCAATAGGTGGATGAAGGTTGGGGTAATGGTGATAGGTCAGAGAGGAGGGTGGAGCGGATAGATGAGAAGGAAGATGGACAGGTAGGACAGGTCCTGAGGACGGTGCTGAGCTGGAAGATTGGAACTGGAATAAGGCCGGGGAGGGGAAAATGTGGAAACTGGTGAAATCCACGTTGATGCCATGGGTTGGAGGGTCCCAAGGCAGAAGATGAGGCGTTGGGTGGTTAGGGAGTGGATATGGAGGTGGCCCAGGACCTGCATATCCTTGATCAAGTGGAAGGGGAAGTTAAAGTGTTGGTTTAATGGGGCAATGGGGTTGGTTGGTGCGAGTGTCCCAGAGCTGTTCTGTGAAGCACTCTGCAAATAAGTGTCCTGTCTACCCAGTGTAGAGGAGACTGCATCGGGAGCAAGAGAATACAGTAAATGACATGTGGAAGTGCAGGTAAAATGCTGATGGATGGTCAATGTTAGCTTAAATCATGATCTGGACAGTATCCAAGTTTAAACTGGCAAATTGCAGGTAATAGCTAGATCATCTAAATTTTACTGAATGACCAACTCTAACAAGATACTGCTCAATCCCCTACACCCCCTTAAAATCCGAATGACTCACCAACTAAACTCTAACAGATGTATCAATTTTTCAATGTATAATTTCAGTTACATCAGACTGCAAATTTTTGTTATAAATTCTGTGTTACGATCGAGCCCTCCACTATCACCTGATGAAGGAGCGTCGCTCCGAAAGCTAGTGTGCTTCCAATTAAACCTGTTGGACTATAACCTGGTGTTGTGTGATTTTTAACTTTGTACACCCCAGTCCAACACCAGCATTTCCAACTCATGACAACTAAACTCTCTGAGTCTTCCTTACTTCCCATCTACTTGTGTCAATGTGGAGTGTGATGGAATACTCACCTTGCCTGTGTGAGTGCAGCCACAACAAATAAAAAAACATCTCAAACAAAACATTCTGCTGAGCAATACCGCTGCCACTCAACTCTATATTCACCCTGCAATCACTGATACATCATGAGCTGCATTATATTTCAGCCAGAGGAAGTGCAGGAACAAATTCACCCCAGTGATCTGTAACATTAAGAAGGTCAACAGCAGCAACATCTCAGGAATGCCAGCACCTTTCAAGACACATCTATCAACCTCTACCTTAAAAATATTCCGCCTTTGGAGGAAGAAATTTTCAAATATTCATGGCTCGCTGATCAAAAAAAAATCGCATCTTTGTCTTAGATGAACAATTCCTTATTTTTAAATGATGGCTCTTTAGTTCTCAATTCTCAACAAGTGTCACGATGTATATTTATGAATGGGAGTGTTTTTATCAATAGACTATGAAAGCTTTGGAGAAGGCATTGGATGTTCATTCGCTTGAACGTGCTCTACCATTCTAGAGCAAAGCTGATCATTAAGCTTAACGCTGTATTCCTGATCATCCATATCCTTTAATGTTGTTAGTAACTAGAAATCCAACAATCTCTGACTTGAACTTACCAAATGACTGAGCTGTCAGAACATTTTAAAGATTCAGCATCCCCGAAGTGAAGGGGTTCTGGATTCTGCAGCCAGGGAAACAATCTTTCTGCATCAACCCAGTCTAACTCTCTAAGGATTTTTGAGCTTTGTATGAAATTGCCTCTCATTCTACCAGACTGCAGAGACCAGTCCCAGTCTCTTCAATCACTCCTCATATGACAATCCTACCATCCTAGGAATCAGTTTGGTGAACCTCCATTGCATTACCTCAATGGTAACTATACCGTTCCTTAGGTAAGGGGACCAAAAATGTACACAATGCCCAAGTATGGTCTCACCAGCATTCTTTTACAATTGAAACACAACATTTTTACTCCTGTACTCAAAACAGCTTTATTTAAGTAACAGAATTATATTTGTTCTCCTTTGTGTATGGGTACTTATGGATACTCAATGAGTTAACATGTAAGCTAAGGAAGAAAAAAATGTTGGGTTAAAGTAGGCACTAAATTGACATTGAGGTCATAGGGATGGGTCAGGTTGGCATGTTATTAACGGTGAGGCGTGGTGATTACATTGTGTGAAAGAGAGTAAGGAGGTTGGAGGACTGGACTATTTCATATTTATCCCCTTTTGGAGAAAGAAGTTATCCCTTTGGCTCTGTTGAGAGCAGGCCAAAAGTGTTATGTTTTTGTCTTTATTTTTAAACTTTGAACATGATGTTCAAGTCCCAAGGCAGGCTGGCCAACTAACCTGCTTGGAAATCGGCAGTTTTTTGGTTTCACCCAGGGTCACTTTGCCCGACTCCCACGGCATGTCCATGTCCCTGTCCTCCCAATGCGTGCGTACACGTACACGCACACGCACACACACACACACACACACACACAAAATGGTAATGCAGGTGTCCATTTTTAAATGTTGGGTTGGCAGAGCCAGGCTTTCTCATGACTCCAAGCAGCTAAACTGGGAATAAAAATGAGGCCCCAGGTCTCAGAAGGGTGGCAATTAGGTGTATCAGGATAGGTCAAGTGATCAGGGCTTCAGCTGCATTGAGAGACTAAAGAAACTGGAGGTTCTTAGGCAAAATTATGAAGGGTTTTAACAGATTGGATATGGTGAAACTGACAGGGTTGTCTGCGAACAAAGGAAATATATTTCAGATAATTTGCAAATAAAAATAAAACTCTAAGGGATAAAGTTGGAGCTTTTTATTTTCTGAAACAAGTTGTTACAGTTTGGCATGCTCTGCCTAAATTACAATAGTGCCGTCTCTTCAAAGTTCTTCCCTGGCTGTAAAGCACTTTGCAATGCCCTGTGGTAATGAAAAGCGCTATATAAATGCATGTCTTTCTTTTACGTTACCCTGAAGGGTTATGGGAAGCAGATTTGGTTGCAACATTCAAGAAGGAATTAGATGTACACTTGTAAAGGAAAACTTTATAGAGATATGGAGAAAGAACCAAGGAGTGGATTTAATTGGATAGCCCATTCAAAAAACTGGCATAGGCATAATGGGCTAAATAACCTCCTGAAGTGCCAAGTGATTCCATGATTTTCAGCATTTAACTTTGGTCTTAGGTATAGTCGAATCATAAAATCCCTACAGAGCAGAAAGAGGCCATTCAGCCCATCAAATCTGTGCCAAACCTGCAAAGAACATCCCAACCAAACCCTCACATTTCCCAGGACTAACCCACCCAACCTACGCCTCCCTGGACATATTAGGATAACTTAGCATGGCCAATCCATCTAACCTGTACAGCTTTGGACTGCAGGAGGGAACCAGAGCACACAAAAGACACAATCACCTAAGATTGGAATTGAACCCTGGTCCCTTTGGGACAGCAGTGCTAACCACTGAGCCATTGTGCCATCCTATCGCGTCTTGAAATCTACCGTCATATGGCAATTTCATAGTCTATCCTGAATGAGTATACTCACTGCAATGACAAACCATGCATCCGTGAACTGTTTACTTCTCTACTTAACTGTAACGCTAATTTCTTCTGTTCTATTGTGTTGTGGAATACACCAACTTGGAATTCATGAAGCACAAAAACCTCCCATGCTGCGGAAAATACCATTTTAACGCATTCAGAGCTCCAGCAGAGAGGTGGAAAGAAACTCGCTCAGTGATTCACAAGCCCTGACAAAGATCATCACCTAAACTCAGGTCATTCCCAATGTTAGAGGAAGTCAGTGCTGTGAAAATCATATACTCAATGAGAGATTCAAGAGCATAGACCCAAATATAATCAGCAACCAGCAATATCCAGTAACATTCGTAAGCTGGCCATCTGACTCTGACTCTCCTTCCTCACACCTTCTGAGAAGTCATTGCCATTTTATCACCTGATAGCACCTTACAATCTCACAATGTCTCAAAATACCTCCCACCTATTTTTGGGACTACTGACTAGTTCTCAACTGGTCAAAATGTGGCAGCGGTAGTAAAGAAAGCAGCACTTTCACGTTGCCAACAGCAGGATGGAAGTGGATAGAAATTCCTAGACTTCTATCTGGAGTGATGTGGAAATTCTATTATCCATTAGAATCGTTGGAAAGGGAAGAGGGTGCATTCACGCAGTACTTGAATTGAAAAATTACAGCTGCAAAATTCAGCACCTTCACTGTATTATATTTTTGTATCAACCTCGATCATTGAGTGGAGGTTGAACTTGAAACTTCCAACCTGAGTGAACATAAAAGTTAAGCCAATCGATAGCGTTGTGTTTTCAGTAGTATCTCCCAGCATAATTTACTGACATGACAGGCTCTTAAATAAAATAAGCCAGAATCCTCCAGTGGCTTAACTGGTTATTACTGCAAACCATATAAAAGCTAAAAAAACAACAGAGACAGATTTTTGCTCCCAGGTCATGAGAGCAGAGTCAAGATTATATGATGGAAGAACAGAAGTAGTCCATTCAATCTGCTCCATCATTCAGTGAGATCAGATCATCCATAACTCCACTTTCTTGCCTTGATTCCCTGACTGATTAAAAATCTGTCTATTTTGGCTTTGAATACACTTAATGACCTGCAGCCCTCAGTGGAAGAGAATTCCACAAATTTACCGCCTTCACAAAGAGGAAATTCCTCTTCTGTCTCAAAGATTGGACTCCTTATTCTGGCATTATGCTCCCTGACTCTAAGAGTTTGCACAATGGTAAAGAATCTTGTCACCTCTACCCTTTAAAGTCCCTTAAGAAGCTTGCATCAGGGTGGTATGGTGGGCTCAGTGGTGAGCACTGTTGCCTCACTGCAGCAGGGACCCAGGTTCAATTCCAGCCTCGGGTGACTGTCTACATGGAGTTTGCACATTCTCCGTGTCTGTATGGGGATTTCTCTGGGTGCTCTGGTTTCTTCCCACTATCTAAAGATGTGCTGAGTAGGTGAACTGGCCAATCTAAATTGTCCATAGTGTTTAGGGATGTATAGGTAAATGTGAGGGAGTGGGTTTGGGATGATGGGTCCGTTTGGGCTGAGGGGCCTGTTTCCACACTGTAGGGATTCTATCCCTCAATAAGGTCACCTTTCATTCTTCTGAACTCCAATGAGTATTGGCCTGACCTACTCAACATCTCCTTATGAGGCAGTCTCTTCATACTTAGGAATCTTGGTAAAGACTTGTTCCACAATCACTGATGCAGCCAGACCAGTATTGACCTTCACTAGAAGTGGGTGAGCATTTAAGCAGACATTTATTTGGATTGGTTCTGATTTGTATGTTCCTAAGAAGCTTAGCTGTTCCAAACCAGCTTTAGGTGGAATTTCCAGGATGGGCAGTCTCCTGATTACCAGCCGAAGAGTTCTCTTACTCAGTTCAGCTCTTTGCTGTCTCAAGTTTGCATGCTGGCAGCAACTACAATGGCCTGCCAGTCTGGATCCTCAAGAAAATTTGAACCATTTGGCAAAGAATTGGCTTTGTTTTGGGGTTTTGCTGTGGACCAAGCTAGAGTTCCACTCTTGTCATCACTGAAATAACTTCATGAAGGGCAGTATCCCATCACCAGTCATCTTTGACTTACATACGCATAGGACATGACACTGACACACCTAGCTCAGAGCTGGCACCCAGAGTAAGCAGAATGTCTGACACTCCTGTTTATTGAAGTGAATGAGCTTTATTGTTACATGTGCTCAAATGAGTGCAGTGAAACGTTTGTGATGTCATTGCTTATGGCGCTATCTTGGGTATAAGATACCTAGGTACAGAAACTTAAAAGTTTGGTACAAGATTGAAAGAATAATAAATAAAAGCTCAGAATAAGAATAAAAAGGGGAAAAGAGGACTTGGATTGTAGTCTCTTTCACCCCAGTCTGTGCCAGCACTGAGCCTCCGGATCACACTGGGCTTCAATAACCAAGGCCTCATCCCTCTGCAACAGCATCCAGTCTGGGACACCCGTCCCTGCTACAGCATTTAACCTGGGTCTTACCTCCCTGCTTCAGCCTCCAGTCCTGAATTCCCCTCCCCACACCGGCCTCCAGTCTGGAACTCCTGTCCCCACACCAGCCTCCACTCCAGGACTCCCCTCCCTGTACTGGCCTCCAGTCTGGGATTCCCCTCCCTGTACTGGCCTCCAGTCTGGGACTCCCCTCCCTGTACTGGCCTCCAGTCTGGGACACCCATACCTGCTGCAGAATGCTGTCCGGGACTCCCCTCCCCACAATGGCCTCCAGACCAGGACTAGCCTCCCCGGGCTAGCCTTGGCTCCCCTGGACCCACCTCCACCCACCGGCATTCTGTTTGTGACTTGCCTCCGGGACTCACCTCTAATGCCAGCCTGGTCCAGGACTCGCCTCTATCTGTCAGCCAGGACTCCCTGACTGGACAATGTTAATAGCCCCAATCAAGAACTCATATTCTATGAGGTCCACCTGGCTGATCTCAGAACAATCACTGCAGTGGGCACCACTGACCTTGCCAATGATGCCCACGACCCACAAAGGAGGCATGTCCAAAAGGGTAAGTCAGGCAAATTTCAAAGGTGGGCAAATCATTCAGAAAAATTCTGAGAGACAACATAATTGGTTATTTAGATATTTTTAAAAATCATTTTTCTCCTTGACTCATTGGATCTGACATCATAGTCTGGGCCAGCATTCATTGCCCATTGCTAGTTGCTCTTAAGAAGGAGGTAGTGACCTGCCTTCCTGAACCACTGCAGTGTATTGGATCATCACACACCCACAATGCCTTTAGGGAGAGAGTTCCAGCATTCCAATCCAACAACACTGTAGGAATGGTGATATATTTCCAAATAAGAATGGGGTGTGGTGTTGCCAAATATCTGCTGTCTTTGTCCTTTTTAGGTCCCAAGTGGTCATTGGGTTTGAAGGTGGAGTCTAAGGAGTATGGTGCGCACTGCTGCTACTGAGTGGTGGTGATGAGGGTGGTCTGAATATTTGTGGATTTGCCTGACTTACCCTTTTGGACATGCCTCCTATGTGGGACGTGGGCATCATTGTCAATGAAGTCAGCTGCTTTGTCTGGAATGTGTCAAGCTTCAATATTTCTGTTAGGGCTGCACTCATCCAAGCAAATGAGGAGCATTCCATCTGAATCCTGACTTGTGCCACAACAGGTTTTAGGGAGCTAAGAGGTGAATTGCTCATTGCAGTATTCCTAGCCTCTGACCTGCTCTTATAGCCAATGTATTTATACAGCTAGCCCAGTTCATTTTCTCGTGAATGGTCACCCCCACGTTGTTGCTTTCGCAGTAACTGAATCAATAGTACATTTATCATTAGAACATAACCCACATTGATGGTCATAATAGCCTTGCATTTAGTGCTTTCAGCATAGGTGGCGTGGCACAGTAGTTAGCACTGCTGCCTCATAGCGCCAAGGACCTGGGTTCAATTCCAGCCTCAGGTGATTGTCTGTATGGAATTTGCACATTCTCACCGTGTCTGCGTGAGTTTCCTCCAGGTGCTCCAGTTCCCTCCTGCAGTCCAAAGATGGAATTACAGGGATAGAGTAGGGGAATGAGTCTGGGTGGGAGGCTCTTCAGACAGTTAGCATATACTTGTTGGGCTGAATGGCCTGTTGCCACGCTGTTGGGATTCTAAGGAGGTGACCGTATCCCTGATAATATTTTCCAAGAGTACCTTCAAATCCATTCTCATTAGCGAGGCTGGAAATATGTTTAATGCTCTAATGGCGAGCAAGGTCAGCAATGAAAAGCAAGACACTGGATATTATTTCAAAGGATTTTACAGTGCCATGTAGCATCACCTTTACTAAGGCTTTTACTGCCTTTGCCTCTATTGGACTGTCAGACCACTGATAAACTCCTGTCATCAGAAAGGCACAGATTAGTCAAGGAGAGTCAGCATGGACTGTGTCTGATTAACCTGCAGGGACGAGAACAGCCTAAGATAAAAAGGCTGACTTTTATTTTGGGACAAGAAATTAAGTACACATTAAAACACGAACCAAATGGAGAGAAAGGGAGGAGGAGAGAGAGTGGGGAGGAGGGGAGAGAATGGGGAGGAGGAGGAGAGAGAGTGGGAGGAGGAGGAGAGAGCAGGGAGGAGGAGGAGAGGGAGAGAGAGAGAGACAATGAAACTACACAGAAAAATTAAAAATTCCGTTCATAAAGGGTATCGCTTTACAAGGGATGTAGTTAAGAAATACACATGTAGGAGCATCCTCTCCAATCCTTCACCATGTTCCTGAGGCCACAGTTGCACCCAACAGCCCTCAGTTAATGGACAATCCCCTCCAGGACGCTGACAAAGAGGCTGCCAAAGAAGGTGACCACGGACAACATCAGATAGGCCAACCGGATCACCTTAATAGGTATCAATACGGACAACGATGGGATCCATCTTCAGCATATTCTCCGAATGTCAGTGTACAGAGGAGCTAGTGCGAAAGGTGGAGAAGGAAGAAGCAGAGAGATTTAGCAGAGAGGCCGTTATGGCAACCAACAGGCAGAGGGGGTGGGGAAGGAAAGAGAGAGAAAGAGGGAGAGATAATGACCTCCAGAGTAAACTCCAGTCAGGGTTATAATCCTGAGGGGAGGATAGATTGTTGACTTTCCGATATCCTGTCTTCCAAGCTTCATGTTAAAAAAAAATCAAGAGTAGCTGCTGAATCCTCTTTTTCCCTCTCTCAGATATGATAATAATGATGATAATGTTGCTGAATCCTTCTTCTCTCCCCTTCGCTAAATACGCTTCATCCAGAATAGATGTTCCAACTCTGCTCCATTTTGCCCACCCTGAACTGTTCCTCCAATCACAGATCCCATCTCTGGAAGAGCATCAGGGACAGCAGAGAGAGAACCTGTGATTGGAGGAGCTGGAGCAACCAGTGTGGCAGAGGCAAAATGTGTGATTGGAGGAAAAACAGTGTCTCACCCAAGCTATCAGCTCCTCCAATCACAGACCTGAATAATTTTCCCACTGTCATTGACTGCAGAGTTGTAAAATCCACCAAATAATGGAAATGTCCCATTTCTGAACTTGACTGAATTCTTGTAGGAAGCAGCAAGGAAAGTTGACTTGGGTAGCCTTGATGTGGATTTTAGGAGCCTTTGACCATATCTCAGAAATGTTAGAGCCCACAGGATATGACAAGTTGTCTTCAAGATTGGCAGAAAGCAAACAGTAGAAGTCGATGGGTTTTTGTGTGACAAGAAGGCTGTTTCCAGTGGAGTTCTGCAGGAATTGGTGTGGGATTCCTTGTTTTTCATTATACAAATCAATCATTTTGACTTAAATAAAGGGGACATAATTAAGAAGCTTTTAGGCGATTAGTCATGAAGTTCATGGTGTGGAAGAAAGGTGTAGACTGGTCAAGTAGGCAGAAAAATGTCAAAAGGAAAACAATTTGATGAAAGGTGAAGAATTGTATTTTCAGGAAGTCAAACAAGTCGAAGATATACCATAAATGGTGGGATCCTGAAGCTTAGAATGCATGTTAAAGGTCAATAAAATGGTAAGTAAGTACAGAGATATGTTATTAGCCTACATATAGAATGTATAAGCAGACATGTAACACCTAAACCATATAGAAATATAGCAGGAGTGCTGTATACAGTTCTGTTCACAGGAAGAAATGATTGTCCCGTGATTGCATGTGAAAGGATTCAGATGAGATTTGTGCATATGTTGCCAGGAATAAAGAATTTTAGCTGGATGAAAAATTGGTTAAGCTGGTGTTGTTTTATTTGGAACTGAGACTGAGGGGAGATCTAATGTTAAAGTACACAAAGCTATGAGGGGCCTATATAGAGTGGTTAGGAAGGTCCTACGGCCCTTGAGAGAGCTCAATACCCAGGCTCCATAGATTGAAAGCCATTGGGAGAAGAATTAGAGGAGAGTTGAGCAGGAATCCTCTCACCCAGAAAGTGAGGGAGTTCTGGAACTTAGTGACTAAGAGGGTGGCAGTGGCAGTGGCAGAAACCAAAATTAAATTTTGAAAATATGCTGAAATAAGCCTTTGACATGCTATAGCTGTGGACAAAGAGCTGGAAAGGGACTCTGGACTGGATCACTGTTTACGAGCTAGTACAAACACATGGAACAAATGGACTCTTGCTCAAAAAAAAATTCTGATTTTATGACCCCAATTTTTCTTTCCCAGGTTGGGGGTGCAGAACTGTTAGAAACCTTAACTTCAGCTAATCCTTTATGTCAACAAACATTTCACTCTAACAGGTTAAAAAAAAAGCCTTTCATCAACAAACATTTCAATATGCAGATGGAGCTTTCCATTAAAAGGCCCACCATTATGAGAATGACAGTTTGGAAAATCAGTCACGCAGCACAAATCCTATAATAGTTTTATAGAACCAGGCACTCTGGAATAACAGGAATATTGTATTTAATGCCACAATTTTTCAACATTTTATTAATAACTTTGCAATTAATGAATTTATGCACTTTTTATGCCTTTTCACAATCCCAAAGGGAGCCTTATCTCCACCAAAAGAAAGAAATATAAACACCCCTCCAACTCTCACAATGCACACCATTTCACTACTCCTCACTTCCACACACTTTCCATGCCTCACCCATGCCAACCCATGAAACCAAATGCCCTCTACCCATCACCATGGCCCCTCAAACCCTATTCAAATTAAGAGCTACTTCCACCCGCCACTCTTTTCCCCTACATGACCATGTCAATGTATTGGGTACGCTGGATAGTTGCACAACTCAGGAAGCTCAACACCGTCCAAGACCAATAAAAACACACCTGATTGTCACCTCCTCTTGCTCATTCACTCCCTCCACCACTGACACACAGTGGCAGCAGTGTGCAGTATCTTCGAGATACACAAGAATTCACCAAGGCGCTTTACACAGCACCTTCCAAACCCACAACCTCTGCCATCTAGAAGGACAAACATCTGGGAACACTACCATTTGCCAGTTCCCCTTGAAGCCACTACTATCCTGATTTGGATAAAAATAACTATTAAGTGATATCACTGGGTAAAAATCCTGGAACTCCCTTTCCTAACGGCACCATGTGTGCCCCTACATCCCAAAGACTGTAGCAGTTCACAAAGACTGATCAACACCAGCTTTTCAAAAGCAATTAGGGATGGCCAATAAAGGCTGGTCTAGCCAGAGACACCCACAATCCCATCAATGAATAAAAAAATGTCTAGAAGTACCCATGCAAATAGAAAAAAACATCATAGTTCTCTGATATAAAGTTCTAAGTTGTAGATTACAATCAATTGAGAAAAGCTCTGTCACACATGAGTACATACTTTGAGACCTTCAGAAGTTGACACTTGCTGCCACTTTATGACAGGTCGACACTTGAAGATGCTTCTTGGCATTCCTTGATATAGCTACACTTATTGAAAACTCATGACAGGTCAACATTTGTTAACAGTTGTTGACAGGTCTTGACATGTTAGACAACTCCAAGGGATTTACGTATGATTTGTGTATCGGCTTCTCCACAGTTAACAGAATCATAGGGCACCTGACCATCCCCAAAAGTATCTCTGGGTTCCACCCTCAAAGTGTCCTGGGATCACATCCACATGGGCACTTCAACTCTCCAAAGGGGTAAGTGAGGACTGGAGATGCTGGAGATCAGAGTCGAGAGTGTGGTGCTGGAAAAGCCCGCAGGTTGGGCAGCATCTGAGGAGCAGGAGAATTGAAGTTTTGGGCATCAGCCTTTCATCAGGAATGAGGCCCTTTCATCAGGAAATGTCAATTCTCCTGCTCCTCAGATGCTGCCTGACCTTTAGATTAGATTAGATTCCCTACAGTGTGAAAACAGACCCTTCAGTCCAACAAGCCCACACCAACCTTCCGAGGAGTAACCCACCCAGTCCCATTTCCCTCTGGCTAATGCACCTAACACTATGGGCAACTTAGCATGACTAATTCACCTGACCTGCACATCTTTGGACTTGTGGGAGGAAACCGGAGCACCCGGAGGAAATCCACACAGACAAGGGGAGAATGTGCAAACTCCACACAGACAGTCACCCAAGGCTGGAATCGAATCTGGGACCCTGGTGCTGTGAGGCAGCAGTGCTAACCACTGAGCCACCGTGCAGACCTGTTGTGTTTTTCCAGCACCATACTCTCTAAAAGGGTAACCTGGCTATCTAAAAGACATGCACTAAGAACAGACTTGTTCTTACCTGCTCTAATGTCCACACTTGGGATTCCACACTCCAGGGATTCCAAAACCCATTTCAGTGGAGATACCTGGTCAATTACATGATCAGTTTCCTCCAGGAGCCACAAATACATGAAAAGCAACCCAACCCCAGTCATATTCCCATGAAGATGACAGATGCCAGGTTCAGTAGTGGACCTTGACTTGATTGACTCCTGGCTCCTTCTCGCCATTTTGCCATGGTAGAGTCACTCTCCATCTCAGGGGAAATCGAACCTTGTATGTTTACGCTTCTGTTTGGCATCTTGACCAATATTTACTTCTTAATCAATGTCACTAAACTAGATTGCCTAGTCTTTATCTCATTACTATTTGTGGGAAAAAAAATCTATGTAGATATTCGCTTACTGTGTTTTCGGCATTGCAACAGTTCGGCACTCAGTTAGCTGAAAAACACTTGCAAATTGTGAAAGGTGCTAAATAAATGCAAGTATTTATTGTACTTATATTCACTGTCTAAGCTCACACGCATTATATCCTAGGACTCAGGCGAGGATTGGATTAGCAGTGACATGGAGGGGCCACTGCTATTAAATAAAACTTGGTGCGCATTTGCTGTACTTGGAAGTCAGCAAAAATACCGGTGATTTTGTCAGTCTGTCTCTAATGACAAGCAGGCTGCCAAACATCCCCAGCACTAGTCAGGGGTGAAATGTACTCAGTTACAGGAGAACTGCTGCAAATGACATGCATTAAGAGAGCTTGCCAGTCAGTATCCTGTTTTCTCAACCTCTCTTGTTCAACTCCTCCACTTTTCTCATATGCTTTATCTGAAAGATGTTCCTACCAAACATTTCAGCTACAGATTTTCTGCCTGTGACAGCCCTTCAAACAACAGCTGAAATTCATTTTGCCTTCCACCACATCCTGTTTGAGGAAACTTCAGAAATTTTCCAATGTGATTGGCTTGCGCTTGTGAGTTTAACCATTTGAGATCTTCAGCCAAGTGTGACCCTTGACTCCACACGTCCTGCTTAAAACACAAATGACTGAAATATATTATTACATTAATGTGTGGTATTAATGAATAAAGTATGTCCGTTTTAAAATTGACTTGTATTATGCAATGAGTGTGTTTGAGAAATTTCTGTGGGTCAGATCTGCGATGGATGGTAAGTTGCACCAGTCAGCAAATATAATTTCAAACTTAGCTGATGCAGCATTTTATTGATAGGTCATAACTTTGCTTTCAGAATGGATATTTAGTGCCGGAATGCTTGCAATAGGCAATCGCAAATAGTGGTCTTAAAAGTTACGATTTCTCCCCATTGGTAGACTCACCCATAAAAAGGAGAAAAACTTCTGGTGTGACGCACTGTCTGTGTTGACAGAGCCAACATTAAACAAAGTGGCAGGACGAGTAGTTCCAGTGTCCTGGAGACCAGGAGCAGGAACCTTGATCAGGGCTCATACCTCCTGACCCCCATCCAATCATCCCTGCAGGAAAAAGTGAGCACATGGATGTCTGAGGAGAATGGTGGTGCTCATCGTGATGCCCCTTATGGCTGAATCCCTGCACTCACCGTGAAGAGCCGTCTGGCTAGGTGAGGTCTGAAAGGGTCGGTGGGAACCATGCCTCTGCAACAGTCTGCAAGGGAGAAGGGAAAGTCATCTGATAGGAGAAAGAAAGCTGAAGGGGTAAACCAGAGCCAGCACATTGAATGTTAATGAGTACGGTGTCTTTTCCCATAGTTAAAAAGAAAATAGCTGGGAACAAAATGTCAGAGTGGTTTCCCGCAGAATGCAATACAAAGCCAAAAATTAATTTGTGGATTACAACAAATGCACTATCATGTAAAAATTCATGTGAAAATTCCAGCAAAGGTTCTAAATGAGCTGGCAAACTACACATACTCAGTACTGCCAACATTAAAGAATGGAGAAATGCCAGAAAATGAATTCATTTTTAAGTCCCACTAATCAAGACCATACCTCGTAAGTATTTAACATGACTCGCACAAATCATGTTTATCTATCTTCGACAGTGCCAGTGTTGAAAAACCTCACTCACACACGTAGTGGGTACATTGGCCACCCAGTAGCCTGCCTCTGATTGAGAAGGTCTCCAGGTTTCTGCGTTATTTTAGTTTATGTCCGAAGCTGGGATACTGTATCGAACTCATCGTCCTTGAAATAAAGAGGACAAAGTCAAGCCTAGTTTTATGCCTCCAGTTTGCTTTCGACTGTCCTCAGATGAAAAGATAGAATTGAGCTTTGCTTAAAAGGGACCATTTCCTGATATTAGCCTTTCTCATCCCTGGACCCTCCATGAGATTATCCAATGCAACTCAAGTCTCCGAGCTAATTTGGGTGGCACGGTGGCTCAGTGGTTAGCATTGCTTTGTCACAGCGCCAGGTACCCAGGTTCAATTCCTGCTTCAGGCGAATGTCTGTGTGGAGTTTGCACATTCTCCCTGTGTCTGCATCGGTTTCCTCTCACAACTCTATGACTCTATGAATCCAAAGATGTGCAGGTCAGACGAATTGGCTATGCTAAATTGCTCAAAATGTTAGGTGCATTAGTCAGGGATAAATATAGAGTAGTGGAATGGGTCTGGGTGGGTTATTCTTCAGAAGGTCATTGTGGATTTGTTGGGCCGAAGGGCCTGTTTCCATACTATAGGGAATCCAATCTAATTGACTTGCTTTGGATAATGAAAAGCTGACCTCTGACTGCTCAGGAGATTTTGTCAGTGCTGGATTGTCATTGGCTGCTAAGTAAATGATTTTCTGGCAAACCTGGGTTGTATGATAGGGCCATCTTTAGGCTGACTGATGAGAGGTAATCACAAGGAAGAGAAAAAAAGTCAGGAGCAGGTGGCAGACAAGGGAGGGGGAAAGTGATATGGCGGGGGTCATAACCATGTGGGTTTGCAAGACGCTTCTCCAATATGAATAAGTCAGAATAATGTTTCTTCTTAACAAAGGAAGATGTTTCCAAGTGATCTCATTTGCTGCAGCCACAACTCAGTTATCACACCAAACCATGAACACAATTGTGAATGATTGCCAAAGGCCCGGGAGCCATTAACTTTTCAGTCAAACTCCTTTCCAACTTCAGAAAGTGGTACTATCTAGTTTGCAGATCCCCATTGCATCCAAAGTTCACCGGGAAGACCACATGCACCTATGTTTGTATGAACTAGATTTTACATGTATGCATGCATTAAAGCTTATTTTCTCAATGATGGCTAAGTCCAAATGATGTCTCCTCAAGGAGAATGTGATTGGAATCTGAATCTGGTGCTATGAGAGCAAATGGCCCCAAAATTACTAGCCAATTGAAAGGCAACATCAGCACTGCTAATATTAGCTGCCCTCTGATCTTTCTGCTTCTAAAACTAAAATGATCTGGATCATCAGCTAAATAGCCTAAACTCATGGATCCCTTCCTCTGACCAATGCTTCTGGTGAGTCTCCCACACCACAACTAGAGTCTGAGTCCCTAAAGTTTCCACCATTGGTGGCTGCAGTTGTACAAATCAATACTGCATATATAACCTAACACATTGACAAAGTTAAAAATCACACAACGTTAGGTTATAGTCCAACAGGTTTATTTGGAAGCACTAGCTTTTAGAGCACCACTCCTTCTTTGAGGCAGCCCTCACACAATCTACATTGCAAATAACTCCATTATAAGTCCAATCTCTCAGAGCATGTCTAAGTTTTATTGCAAACCAGCTCTGACCAATTTTTTTTTGTCAAAGAATATTTTACCACTTCGGAAGAAAGCAGAATGTTAATATCTGTGGTTTCTTTACCTCCCACTGTAATGTAGTTCAGTTCACTCCTTCTATTTAATTTTAATGCAGTAAATCATTGGTGGTGCCCAGGACAAGACTTTCAGATACCAAAATATACCGCTCATAATCCTGTTATTTTTCTCTCTTATTTTCGGATGTTTTTATTGGCTCACAGTTTCATTCCAGCCTCTCTTTTTCCCAAGCCAGATTGACTCCTACACATGCCTGACATCATGAATCTTTGCATTTATGACAGCAATCTTTGAATCTCTGTAGCTTTCCAAATGATTCTGCGTTTAAATTGAGTTGGAACTGCGGGCTATCAGGAAAAGCCATTATCTGCAGTTGTTTTCCAAAAACAGACAATTATCGTCAATGTTGTAATGTATTAACAATCTTTAACAATCTGTTCACCATTCATCCTTCCATTAACTCCAACAAAATCATGATAACTGATCACTCTACACTGAACTTGTATCTTTCTCTGTTTCTTTCCTATCTTCCCTCATCCTTACTCCTTTTCCTATCGCTCCTTGAAAGTGGAGTCTCAGGTAGGTAGGATAGAGAAGAAGCGTTTAGTATGCTTTCCTTTATTGGTCAGAGCACTAAGTACAGAAGTTGGGAGGTCATTTTACGGCTGTACAGGACATTGGTTAGGCCACTTTTGGAATATTGTGTGCAATTCTGGTCTCCCTGCTATAAGAAGGATGTTGTGAAGCTTGAAAGGGTTCAGAACGGATATTGCCAGGGTTAGAGGGTTTGAGTTGCAGCGAGAGACTGAATAAATTAGATTAAATTCTCTACAGTGTGGAAACAGGCCATTTGGCCCAAAAATTCCATTCCGACCATCCGAAGAGTAACCCACCCAGACCCATTCCTCTACATTTACCCCTGACTAATGGACCTAACACTATGGGCAATTTAGCATGGCCAGTTCACCCAACCTGCACATCTCTGGACTGTGGGAGGAAACCCACACTGACAAGGGAAGAATGTGCAAACTCCACACAGACAGTGTATTTTCGAACCCAGGTCCCTGGCACTGTGAGGCAACAGTGCTACCCTAAAACACTGGGGCTGTTTTCCCTGGAGCATTGGAGGCTGAGGGATGATCTTATAGAGATTTATAAAATCATGAGGGGCATGGGTAGGGTAAATAGACAAGATCTTTTCCCTCGGTTGGGAGAGTCCAGAACTAGAGGGCATATGTTTAGAGTGAGAGGGGAAAAATTTAAAAGGGACCTAAGGGGCAACCTTTTCACATAAAGGGTGGTGTGTGTATGGAATGAGCTGCCAGAGGAAGTGATGGAGGCTGGTCCAATTACAACATTTCAAAGACATCTGGATGGGTACATGAATAGGAAAGGTTTATGGGCCAAATGCTGGCAAATGGGACTAGATTAGGTTAGAATATCTGTTTGACATGGACAAGTTGGACCGCAGACTCTGTTTCAACGTTGTACATCTCTATGACTCTATGACTCTATTTCTAATAATTTCCAATACAGCCAACATCCCTTTCTGGTTCCCATGTTAACAGATATTGTTAATTATTCTTGCTCCTCAAATCTTCAGATGTATCATCATGATTCCTCTCTATGAATAACAAATCCTCTTATCATCCTGGCAAACAATTGTCCAATCTCCCTCCCTATGTTTGAACTTTTTTCAATCAGATTTCTGCTCCATCTGTAGCATCAAAATCACAAATGGCATTACATGTGGTTGTGAAAAAGGTGAAAGCTTCCCCCTGAGCATTTGCAATCCTTGACATTATCCTCCTCCAATTTCTCTCCACAATCATCCTGTTGGATAGGACCGCACTCAGTTCCAGTTTTATCTTTTTAGTCATACTCAGAAAATCATCCAAAATGGCTTCTCTATCTGCTCTCACACCATGAGCTCTGATGTCTCTCAAGGAACTAACCTTGAAGCCTATTTCTCATCCACAAGCAACATCATTTGAAAACAGAGCATCAGTTTCCACATGTAGGATAATGACACCCTGGTTTGCCTCACCACCTTTCTTCACTCTTTCACTGTCTCTAAATTATCACCCTGCTTCTCCAACATCCAGTACTGAATAAGCAGAAATTTCCTTGAACTAACTACTTGGAAAATCAAAACCATTTTCTGTGGTCCCTACCAGAAATTCCATTCCCCAGCCATTCACTCCCTCACCATCTTTGACAAGAGCCTGAGGCCAAGTCAGACTGTTCACAGTGTTATCTAGCCCCAGCATGAGCTTCCAATCATACATTTTGCATCATCACCATTTGCACCCGTTTTCCTCTCTGTGATATTGTTCAATTCTACCAGGACCTCAGCTCCTCAACTGCTGAAACCTTCATTCATATCTATTCCAGCGCTATTCAGTACAGGGTTCCAACTTTCTACATTTGAAACCTTTCAAAGGTCTGCTGACTGTATCAAAAATTTACACTAATGCCTGTTCACCCATCACCATTGTGGTCACTGACATCCCTCGGCTTCCAGTTAAGCAATCTTTGACATTAAAATTCTCATTCTTACATCAGCCTCGCCTGTCCTGTAAAATCTACTTGTTCTACAAACCTCCGAAAAACCTGTACTCCTTTAATCTTGTGCTCTTGAATATGCCCAGCTTTAATGGGTGGCCATGCTTTCAGATACCTTGGCCCCAAGCTTTGGAATACCCTCTGAAATGTTTCCTTCTCTCTTTTCACCTCCTCAAAACCAACCTCTTTGACACTAAACTACTGACACCAGGTGAATAATCTCCATGTATGACATAACATCAAGTACTGGTTCAGGACTCTTCTGTGAAGCACACTGAGATGTTTATGACATGAAAGGCACTTCACAAAAACAAATTATTGATGTTGTTGTACCAGTATCTTTGGGATCTTCCTGGAACTAAAATGGCTGGCATGTTTTAACCATAGTAACAGCATAACACTTCAAGATAATTAACTGCGCATGAAGCACTTTGTTCCAATGTTTAAGTGCATTCTCTTTATCAACTATATTTTAAATATTAAAAATAAATTATCCAAGTTATAAAATTCTATAATTGAAGATAAAATCTACTGGGCACTCTGTCAAAATATGGTACTTGATAGCAGACACAGATTAAACAGTGTTACTAAATGTTAAAGAGGTGATTTTGGTAGGAGGCAGGACTGATGCATGTTGGGCTGTACAAGTGTGACATTGAAACCCAGAAACAATGGGTTTACAAATGTTCTTTAGGGAAAGAAACCTGCCAACCTTTATCAGTCTGGCCAATAGATCGCTCCAGATTCACAGCAAAGTTATTGACACACACACACACACACACACACACGCGCAATCAAGCAGTTCCAAGATGTTGTTAAGCTGACTGCAATATTGTCCCAAGAACTAATCTCATTGAACAAACTGCTACAGAATGTCCCAGCGCCTTACAATATTTGCCTGATGAATTTCACCCTTTTGTATTCTCCCACCCCATTGAACATCTTACAAGTAGTTTCTAAATCCATGCCAGACATTGCTGAACTGCTGCTTACCTCACCTTCTCTTCTACCATGGACACCTCGCGTTATGAACCTTGGTCCCCAGAAGAATATAGGAGCCTCTTCTGCCATTCAATATTTGCTTTAATCTCATTCTGTCACATACCCCCTCAACATACAACCCTGGCCTCCCCAAACATGCACAATCCCCGTCACCAGATTTTCCATCTAAATACAGTAAGTTCAAGATTTAGAAATGTGTGTGCAGTAGAGTCCCAGACAATCCAATATAAGCAACACTCGTGATAACCATTGTGTCCTTGATAATTAGAAAATTACAGAGAAGTGGAGCAAGTGGCCAAACGCTGACATTTATGGCATTTCTCAGGACAGCTCAGGGTGGTCCGGAAATCTGCCTATTTTCTTAATGAAATTACAGTGTGAACACGGAGAACCCTCATGGAATTTTTTGCTCGCTACTCTGGGTCACATCGGCTGTCCATTCCTAAGAGAATTTTCAGTGAAGCTATATTAAATACTTGGTACCATGTGCTGAATTTCGGTTGATTCAATGTTCTGGCATTTCAAGGCACGTTATTTTACAAAAGAAAGTTCATTTTTAACATGCTTCCATTATTCCTGTGCTTTAGCAATTTTGATTTCAGATTTTTGGAAGCAGTTCAACATGAAGCATCTATAACTTTGTGATTCTGTGGTTTAAAAGAAGAAAAATTAATATATTAAATGTGGTGTCACAGGAGAATATATCGTGATTCATACAAATAAGGTTCATTTCCTGCTCTGTGTGAACTTTCCAGAAGCTCAGGAATAGGGTGGGCCTCTATCCTGGGGCTAGAGTTTCGTTGGCTTGAGATATTTTATGCTGGAAATCAGGTTTGGGAAACATAGTTGGTAAGTTTAAGTATTTTGTTTACTTTTTTAAAGATTTGCCAGTGTTTATTGACCTGCTGCCCTACATTTCCTTGTTGTGAATGGTATGTGGTGTGGTTGCTATGGCAATAGTCGTCTGGACATTGTACGGTGTGTGGGTTAGGTATTTAGTATGCGGCCTATGAGGCATGTGGACTTTGGTTAGTTTGTAATTTTTGCAAGTTTTTGATACATTTTATATACTTCCAGGTTTATATTTACATATAAATATATAATACATTAAAGTGTTGTTTATGTGAATGGTAGCAATTTGTCATTTAATTGGTATTTAATGTTTTTTTTGCTGAAATGTGGGGGATGCAATTAGCCATCCTACCAATGCTCCTGCATTCAGCAGTGAGTTTGTGGTTTCAAGAAAATATTCAAACCGGGCGTAGTTACAGCTAATTTTATTGTAATAAATTCCTGATGCTCTGGAGTAACATCATTTATTATTTTAATTTTTTTTAGACAGAGTTCAGCCTTGACAGTAATTACGACCAAAATCTGTCTCATTCAGCGGAGCACAAACCTTTTCAACCCCAGCACTGCCATTTCAAGCTTTTTCAGGCTGAATTCCACAAAAGAACTCTGAGCTTCTCACGCCCTGCTGGCTCACGTTGGTGCTACTAAATCATCAAAACAACTCTACACTCCTGTTCACCCATTCCATTTCACTTTCTCCTCTCTTTCTCATTTGCTATCCTTACCTCTGTTCTTCCCTCATTTGTATTTTCTTGTTTCAGCTCTCTTACACCTCCTCTCTTCCCTTCCTTCTTCGGCAGCTTTCTTCTCCACCTTCATAGGTTTCCAGTCTTTCTCTGTCTATGTAGAAAGGCTTTGGAGTTGGGAAGACAATTGGTTGCACTGAGTCTCCAAAAATGGAAAGGAATGTGCTAAAACAGCTAAGAAAGTACGTGAAATTGCCCGCCTGAAATGGGGTCATTTTTTTCTGATGATAGAATCCTCTCGTGATTGACATCAATGTCAATCAATCAGGTGCAATCAAGGAATCATTGAAGTCAGGAGAAAGTGAGGACCGCAGATGCTGGAGATGATTCCTGATGAAGGGCTTATGCCTGAAAGGTCGATTCTCCTGCTCCTCAGATGCTGCCTAACCTGCTGTGCTTTTCCAGCACCACACTCTCGAATCATTGAAGTCAGCCATATTCAAGCTAAAAGTCTTTGTTTTCAGAAAAAAATGACCCGTTATACAAGGAGCACATTTTAACTTCTCAAATGCTGAAAATCATTGCAGATTCTTGAAGAATGTCCAAACTAAATTTATTTTTTTTTTTCATCAATACCATATCAATTGCAAACATAAGAGAGCACTAAAAGTGTTCTCATCTCTGGGATGTACATATTAAATGGCCATTATTCAATTTCAGAATTTACTTCAGTAGGCAATGAAGACCATTGGAACTAGTCACTTTATTCTTTAGAAAAAGACAATTTCGCCCACTTAAAATTGTTACATCTCTCTGAAGCTGACAACACTTCAAATTTAACCAGGACAAGTGATGCTTTCTTTCTTTCTGTCCCTGGGGCCTGTGAAATTCTGAAAAATATTTCTATCCCTCCACACTGAAACATGCAGAGATGTGTTAACAATGTCGGCAAAACAATGTGCCAGAAGTGAGAAGACATGAAAATTGATTGGGAGAGTCAAATTTTAGGGTGTAGTGACAATTTTTGATGTAAAATATTAAAGTACTAGCTACCAGCTCCAATGTAAAAAATTGCACAAGTCATTACAACATGATAAAGGACAGCTTCTCATTCACTTTAGTATTGTGTTTTCAGGACAAATATTGCTGGGGGCAGCCCCAGTTCCAGAGGTAAAAGGTAAAGGGATGATGTTAATGACTCTGGTAGCAAGAAAATGTTTTTCTGAGGAATGCAATTATTGCTGCATCACCAACTTAAGGAAGGGGAAATACATCCTGGACTCCTGTTCAAAATCCCAATCCAGCTCCCACTTGGGAGTATGTGCGTCTGACCATCCAGGAAGGACAGTATCGGTGTTTGGATTCTGGGACTTGTTTCTAAGTTCAGCCACAAAGAACTCTATCCTGGGAGAGATTCTGAAGGCTGAAAGTAGCCAGTGCACCAGTGAGGGAAACAGAACCTTGTTAAGAGGAAACTAGAGAGAAGGTTGGCATGAGGAGCCCTTTAGGGCAAAACAGGGGAATAAGCATTAGGACAATTTTTTTTAAATTTGGGCGGCCAACTAGCAGTGAGCTTTGCTGAGTTCCAGCTTGGATTTATTTTCTTTAGCACAATGGAAACCTGGATCAGAGCCGAAGGAGAGAACTGTTTTTTTCCCTTTGCTGCTTTTATTTGGCTTGGGTTCTATGGGAGGTAATTCACTCAGCTTACAATTGCATGCCAGCAAAAATAAAAGAGTGACAAGAAATACATGCTTGTATTTTTTTATATTCTCTTTCTCTCAGAAAATCAACCGGTACCATACAGCCTGCTTTTAACAGCTGTGCAAAAAGACATCTTGCAGAGGAGATCTGAGCATTCCTCTTTAAAGTGGAGAAAGGACTGTTAAAGTGTTTTCACTCATTAATGACCAGCTTAATAAAGAGATGAGAACAGGGTGGAAGTTTCCCATTTGAATTTGAAGTATGGTGGTGAGCATGTTGTAATGTCCACCATGGTTCAAGGTGGGCAATGTTGCTTGGTCATGTGTGTCTCATTTTGTTGCCTACGCAAACCAATTGATGCAGGGGTTATTTGGCGTTTTGCATAGTGAGACTTTCTGAGGTCAAACACTCCTGTGTCATAATTAAAGGCCAGTTGGACAACTCTTTAGATGGTCACCCAAAAACTCCCAAGAAGGCACCATTGGCTCCCGGGGTGAGGGACAATGCCTTCCAAATGCTGTTCGCCAGAGGCCCTGAGTGAAGGTCATTCCTATTCCCAGCCGAACAGATAAGAAGGCCATTTCAGCAAACCCCTCCAGCCTGGGCAGACAGCGCACCTTGGCTAAGGGCTTCAATGAACAGGGATTGGACCAGTGCAGGAAAAAAATAAGTCAATAATTTACCATACTCCAAAAGAGTAAATAGCACTTACACTCTCTACTACTGCACTCACAGAGCCTCACACACTGAAACTCTGCCACTGCAAACACCTCTCACCAGGATGATAGACTGCAAACCTCTGCATCACATGCATCATGTCCATTCAAGGGCTCATATCCACCACAGCCTCTCAAACACCGACCCCTCCTACTATCTGCACTTCCTACTCAGCCACTGAGGATACCTCACCGCTTCTCATGGTTTATGAATGATCATAAGCTGCTCCTGTGCCCATTTCCATCATAATGAAGCCACCTCTTTATTTAATTGGAGAAAGAAACTAGCCCATAATCATGCTTAGAGAGACAAGACCAGTGGGGATTAGCAGAGATCAAGTTCCTTTCTTGTTTTAGGATTATGGAACTCGTCTGAGGATACTATTCCTGTGCTGATGGGGACACACCAGTGGGCTACCAATTCAGTCAGGAATATTGTATTCTGCTCTTCTCAGATGAACACAAAATTCTCTCCTTCAGCACCAATTCATGCTTTTCTCTTCTGCAGGCATTAATGGCACTCATGATCATCAGTCAGGAAGAAGATATATCTTGAACATGTCCTTGCCTGCACTAGGAGATAGTGAGGACTGCAGATGCTGGACAGTCAGAGTGGAAAACGTGTGGTACTGGAAAAGGCACAGCAGGGCAGGCAGCATCTGAGAAGCAAGAGAGTCGATGTTTCAGGCATAAACCTTCTTCAGTGCCTGCACTACATCTGGGACTGAAGACTGTGCGCCTTCAAAGGAAACATAACATGGCTTTCAACAGCACCCTCTTCTAGCTCAGAGGTAATCAGCTCAGTTGGGTTCCTTCTCTGAATTAAACTTGGGGCATGAAACATAGCTGAATATCCTCTGATGAAACTGTAGGGCCTGTAATTAATTAGAGACCTTTGCCGATTGGCATAATATTGCAATAGCAGGCCTCTGTTTAGACCATTTCTTTATGACAAGAGAAATGTCTAGAAAGGTATGTCTAGGTAAGTCCTCAGGTAACATAGTGAGACACTTCATGTGCAGGATGGTTAGTAAGCTTGCTTTCCCAGCTGGAGAGCACGATATGCAGGAGCTGACAAGCTTACACAGAAAAGATCGAAAGTGCATCTTTGCACAAATTGTTCATTTTTCTGGATTGAGGTTGATCCCAGCAACTGTACCCATATTTTTCATGTGGCATTAACATTTCATTTACCTGAGTTCATCAAGTACAAATATGTTAATGAGGAGAATGGATAACCAGAGTCTGCATCAAACAATTCATGGCTAAGTGCAAAATCCAAATTGTTGTGCCTCAGCTTAGAAACTCAGCTGGATCAGCAATATTCACTTACATGTGATGGGAGCAAAGCTGACAATTATCGCTCCTCTCTCACTGTCCTTGAACTGATTGTTTTTTTAGGCCATTAAAAAGGGCAGTTACATGTAGAGTCACATGTAACAATGGCAAATTTCCTTCCTTAAATAACATTTGCATAGCAGATGGATTGTTACAAAAGTCAACACTGGTCACCACTGGACTGGCTTCTTTTGATTCAAGATTTTTTAAAATTAAATTTTACCATCTGCTTTGGTGGGGTTCAATGTTCTGAGACCATTAGCCTGTGGCTCTGGATTACAAATCCACCATACTACCATCTTCCTTTAAGCAGACATATGGTGACTACAAGTGTAGGTTAGAGACTAAGGCTATTCTTTCAAAATACTTTCCAGACCAACAAGCTCTATCACATTGAAAGAAAAAAGCAATGGACAATTGAGATCACTGCCACCTACAAGTACCCATCCAATTCACAGACCATCTGTTGTTGCTGACTTGTTACTATGTTGCCATGACTGTCACTGGGTCAAAATCCTGCACATCTCTTTCTAAGAACATTTTGATGAGTTTGCAACTGATGGACTTCAGCAGTTTACAAAGGTTGGGTGATTAGACAACACTCGTATCCCATAACAAATAAAAAAAAGAGTATCTACCACTGTTGAAAGTTTCTATTTTTCTCATGTCAGCCATCCTAGATCTTCTGTGACTACTTATTTGTCAAAACCACAAATGAGATGAATGACCAATTAATGTATTTTGGATTTTGTTGATTAAGCGATAAATACTGGTCTGGACATAGAGAAGAATTTACTAGGTTAAAAACAAGGACTGCAGATGCTGGAAACCAGAGTCTAGATTAGAGTGGTGCTGGAAAAGCACAGCAGGGCAGGCGGCATCCAAGGAGCAGGAAAATCGACGTTTCGGGCAAAAGTGCTTCATCAGGAATAGAGTAGAAAATCGAAGTTTCGGGCAAAAGCCCCTCATCAGGAATAGAGCCCTGATGAAGGGCTTTTGCCCGAAACATCAATTTTCCTGCTCCTCGGATGCTGCCTGACCTGCTGTGCTTTTCCAGCACCACACTAATCTAGATAGAGAAGAATTTCCCTGCTGTGCTTCAAAGTATTTCACTTATATCCACTTGAGATGGGAAAATGGGCTTCACTTTGGATGCCCTATTCAAAGGCAACGTTTCGAATTGTGCAGCACTCTCTCAGTACTGGACTGACCTGTCAGCTTAAGCTAATTGGCTAAGGTCGGTGACAAGTTAGAATCCACAATGTTTTAACTTAAAACCAAGCATTCTTCTACCAAACTGAACCTGTTTTTCCAAGAAACCCTTTACTTTGAGCTTCAGTAAAGCCCCAAGACATAGGGTTTAAAGCTCAATATCTAACTCACTATATTACCGACTTTCCTTCTCTCCCTTTCTCACCCCCAGCCACCATATTTACATTTTAAAAAAATTATTTTGCTTCCACTACTAAGATTTCCAGGCCAGAGCTCCTGGAAAAAGACCAAGATGCTTTCATGTGCGATGTGATTAGATTCTCATGGATTTTGGATGTGCACCTGATGCAGCCACAGAGAGTCAGAACATTATGTCATTCACATCTGCCACAAAACACACCACTGCCAAGAAGCAATCAGCTGTAACAAATACTCAAACAGAAAAAATATTACTCATCCACCACAAATGATTAGCTAGCACACCCTGAACAGCTCAGTCAGACTTTATTATATTAATCATCTAATCTTTTGACAAACTGCAGCTTTCAGAATGATAGGGTATTCTGTTGCTGTAAATATTTGACATAACTTAATTACCATCAGATTTTGTTTGTTGTGAAAGGCCCTGTCATATAGGCTTTATCTCTCCCTCTGCCCCCTATTTGCCATCTATTTTGAATTTAACTCATGTAAAAGAAAGATCAGTGCATTTTTAAAATATTGTTTACAATTGCCCTTGGCACCTCTCAAGAAGCACATGAAAATAATTCAGACACAAGGGGAATTTATTCCACTCTATACAGTGAGCACAGGGCACAAAAACTTCAATGTGAAGGATTTTGGCTTTCCACCTCAGATCACCATTTTAACTTCTCACTGCAATTTGGTTGTGGAGGTAGATCAGTTGCTCACAAACTTATACAAAACAGAAGTAAAGGAGCTCAATTGAATTTAATCCTACAAAGAAGACGCTGATTCAATCAAACTGCCTACAACTGCACAGCACCACCAGCAGAAGGTGATATAACACCTTCTCTGCTACTGTTCGAGCATTGTTGGTGAAAATGGTTCTCTCCCTGTCAATAGTCAAATTTTCTTTGAAAGGACCATTAACCTCAATGTTCTAAATCTCTGTGTTAATGATTAGATTCCCTACAGTGTGGAAACAGGCACTTCGGCACAACAAGTCCACACCGACCCTCCGAAGAGTAACCCACCCAGACCCATTCCCCTCTGACTAATACACCTAACACTATGGGCAATTTAGCATGGCCAATTCACCTGACCTGCACATCTTTGGACTGTGGGAGGAAACCAGAGCAAACCCACACAGACACAGGGAAAATGTGCAAACTCCACACAGACAGTCACCCAAGGCTGGAATCGAACCTTGTACCCTGGAGCTGTGAGACAGCAGTATTAACCACTGAGCCACCATGCCACCCAATGTTGAACAAGAGGGGCTATCATGGCTGCTCCTCTTTTATACATCTAATGTTAACCATGATGGGGAGATGCAGGTGGAAGTACAAGCTTTTGGAGCGCTGCTCCTTTGTCAGGTAGCTAGCAGCAAACAAAATCTGATGGCAATTAAGTTATGTCAAATATTTATAGCAACAGAATATCCTATCATTCTGAAAGCTGCAGTTTGTCAAAATGTTAGATGATTAATGTAATAAAGTCTTACTGAGCTGCTCAGGATGTGCGAGCTAATCATTTGTGGTAGGTGAGTAATATTTTTTTCTGTTTGAGCTAGCTACCCAATGAAGGTGCAGAGCTCCGAAAGCTAGTGCTTCCAAATAAACCTGTTAGACTATAACCCGGTATTGTGTAATTTTTAACCTAATGTGAAGCCCTGGGCAGAAGTGAGGTTTCTGACAGTCAGAGTTCAAGAACAATCACAGTTTATAATCTGTGTGATGTTTGTTGAGTAATGTGAGCCAATGTCAATCCAAGTGCAGACAGATAAGACCTGTAACAGCTGATTTGATGGTTGTGAACTGAGCTAAATTTAGCAAACCCAGTTTCATAGCCAAACTCAAAACAATGTAGGAGTGATACAGGTTGGGGTGAACAAAGTTATAAATCACACAACACCAGGTTATAGTCCAACAGGTTTAATTGGAAGCATTAGCTTTCAGAGCTCCACTCCTTGAACAGGTGGTTGGGGTGAAAATACTGTTCTTGTATTTGTCCCACGTTTCTCTGCTGCATCTAAATGAATTACGAGGTGAGTTGATTTTGGAGTATGCTAACTGTTGTCTTGTAGGCAACACAATGTTGACTTGAGATTTTATTTCTGATGGTTGAAGAAGGCGTGGGAAAGATATTGGGAGAACTCTGCCTCTTCTCTAGGGTCAGTGCATGGGCCCTTTATTTTACTGGAATGATAGTCTAGCTTATGAGTTCAAACCTTTTGCAGGACTTTCTCTGAAACAAAGATAAAGATGTTACTAAAGCTAAGACCAAGAAAGCAATATGTATGTATCAGCTTCAAGAACATGCATTGTGTGTCCAAATGCTATCTTGTGATTTTGTTTTGTCAGATACTCAATATTCAATATTTTTGAGCTAATCAAAATAGGACATGTTTGTTTCAATGCATGGCTAACAAAGTCCACTGATTAATTTAGTCAAAATTAAGCTTGAGATTAGCCAGATTGCATTGAGCCTCAGAGTTTAGCCTATAATCACAGCACAAAGCACAATCTTGTTTCAATCAGGGTGTTATATGAACCCACTTGGGCCCCTGGATTGGGCTCCTACATGTAGAATTCACACTTGGAGGAAAATCAACGTCTTGTGTCTCCTTACCTCAGCAAGTCAGTGCCTTCAGCTGGCGAGCAGACACATCCCATTAGGACTTAAAACTGTACAAATGTACGAGGTTGTAAAATCTTCTGGTTCAACATGGTTTAGGTTAAGCAGTAATCACTCACTGTGCATGTTGAGAAAATGAATAATGAAACTTGAAAGGGCAAATTAAGAATCACATTCCCCACAGGCCTAGTTTGTAACCATATACTGTGTTGTATCAAACAAGAGTGAATGAAGGGACCAGGTCAATGTAAAATAAGTTAAAAGGTCATTCATTCAAACTTATTATGTTTAACATCAAAATTCTATGACACATAAAATGACTATGGGACAAAATATTGACACTCAAGGCCCAGATATTTAATGTCAGTGATCTGTGAGGCCTGGCAGCAGCCTAGTTTTTAAATTTAAATTGTCTCCCCTTCCACATCTACTTAAAGATTCCACTTCCTGCTGCATAGTGAATTATCACACTCAGTTTGAAGTCCATTTAGAAAATGCTAAGCTCTGTATATTAATGGCTTCGACTGTTTCACATTCTATAACAGTAATTAATTTTTACTTACAGATCAGTGAATAGAGCAGAGGAGGTCGTTGTGTCGGTGAACTTAAACCTATAAGAATCATCACAGTTCTTACATTGCCTTATAACAAAGTAAGTACATTTCCCACACTGTCTTCTCTCTTTTTCATACCCTCTTCTCCTTAAGCCCACCTTTGCTTCTTTCTGCTTTTCTTATCTCTCGTTTCAGTCTGTCCTTTTCGCTTTGTCTCATCTCCCATTCTTTTTTTTTCATTTCTTCCCTCTCTCTATCTATTCGTTTATATAGAAACATATAAAAGAGGAGCAAGAGTTGGTCAATTGGCCCTTTGAGTTCGCTCTACCATTCAATCTGATCATGGCTGTTCATCCTACTCAGTCCTCTGTTCCTGCTTTCTCCCCACAGCCTTTAATCACTGTTGCCCTAAAAACCATATCTAACTCCTTGTTGAAAACATTCAATGCTTTGGCCTCAATCAGTTTCTGTGGCAGAGAATTTCACAGGCTCCTCACTCTCTGGGTGAAGAAATTTCTCCTCATCTCAGTCCTAAATGATCTACCCTGCATCCTTAGACTGTGACCCATAGTCCTGCAATCCCCAGTAATCAAGAATGTCTTTGCTGCATTTATTCTATCTAATCCTGCACTTAGTTTTTCACTTCATATTTTCACTGTGGTAATTTAGGAAATATTGCAGCCAAATTATACACAAGACCCCATAAGCATCAATCTGATAATGGTTCGATCATTTGTGGTCAATGTTGCTTGAGAGATTAAGTTTGGCCAGGCAGAAAGGTACTATGCCCATCTCAGAGGCCCAACATGGCTGGAGTTTAACATCGCTTATTAAAAATATCACTGCCAACAATGCAGCACTCCTGCAGCTGCCTACATTTTCATTTGCCTCTGATTCAAGTAAATCCATAACCTTCTGGCTGAAAGGTCAAAGTGCTATAATGGAGCCACAACAGTGTGCAGTGCTGTCTCTCAGCAAGTTCCCCAGATCAGCGTTTGGAATTTAAACAAAATGTAAACAACTTGGGAAATGCTACAGTGCAGCAACGTCAGACAACTCCCTGCAAAGAAATCAGGAAATTAGTGGCAGAGTCCGGGGCGGGATTAGACGGGGGCGGGAGGGGGTGTGGTTTGCAGGGGTTGGGGGTGGATGTAGTAATTTGATTTAGAGTTTGGGGAGATTTTTTTTGGAGAACACAAAGTAGGTCATTCTGTTCCCAGGGCCAATAAGGAAAAAAAATTCTATTCTAAACAAAAAAATTCCTCACCTGTCAAAGAGTAAGTAGCTATGTTGATCATTGGATTCTTGCTGTCTTAAGGGCAAGCAGGAAGCCCTCCCAGTGGAATTTTGAATATTATTGCCATCCAATTTATACTGTGTTGTACAGAATAGAGGACTCCTGTTTTGATGCATTACCCTTGCTGAGTGAGCTTCCCTAAACTGTGGGAGCAGAAGTGATACTGCATTTGGCTTCTGGATCCACAGGCCACGTTGCTGGCTACAAGCCAGGGCTTCTGCCCCTCACTGCTATCGAGCATAGTCATTCTCAAAGTGTGGCCCTTTGTCTACTGCCAGTTCCTTCAGCTGATCCTGCAGGCATCCAAATGCAACTCACCAATGTGCAATGTCATGGCTGAGGCCACGTGAGACAACAGGCCAGAACCCTCATCTACACTGCTCACAGAATGTCACTCAGCTCCCACTTGTGCAACATGAATTTTGGGAAAGCAAATCAGAGCAGGACTAAACACTTTATGGTAAGGTCCTAGGACATGTTGCTGAACAAAGAGACCTTGCAATGCAGGTTCATAGTTCCTTGAAATTGAGTCAGAGGTAGATCCGCCTACTTGCGGAACGTTTCAGAGAACACCTCTGGGACACCCGGACCAACTAACCCAACCACCCTGTGGCTCAACAGTTCAACTCCCCCTCCCACTCCACCAAGGACATGCAGGTCCCTGGACTCCTCCATCACCAGACCATGGCAACACGATGGTTGAAGGAAGAGCGCCTCATCTTCCGCCTGGGAACCCTCCAACCACAAGGGATGAACTCAGATTTCTCCAGTTTCCTCATTTCCCCTCTCCCCACCCTGTCTCAGTCCCAAACCTCGAACTCAGCACCACCTTCCTAACCTGCAATCTTCTTCCTGACCTCTCCGCCCCCACCCCACTTCGGCCTATCACCCTCACCTTGACCTCCCTCCACCTATCGCATTCCCAACGCCCCTCCCCCAAGTCCCTCCTCCCTATCTTTTATCTTAGCCTGCTGGACACACTTTCCTCATTCCTGAAGAAGGGCTGATGCCCGAAGTGTCGATTCTCCTGTTCCTTGGATGCTGCCTGACCTGCTGCGCTTTTCCAGCAACACATTTTCAGCTCTGATCTCCAGCATCTGCAGTCCTCACTTTCTCCTCAGAGGTAGATAGGATAGTAAAGAAGGTGTTTGGTATGCTTTCCTTTATTGGTCAGAGTATTGAGTTGGGAGGTCATGTTGTTGACATTGGTTAGGCCACTTTTGGAATATTGTGTGCAATTTTGGTCTCCTTCCTATTGGAAGGATGCTGTGACACTTAAAGGGTTCCAAAAAGATTTACAAGGATGTTGCCAGGGTTGGAGGATTTGAGCTACAGGGAGAGGCTGAATAGGCTGGGACTGTTTTCCCTGGAGCGTCGGAGGCTGAGGGGTGACCTTAAAGACATTTATAAAATCATGAGGGGCAAGGATAGGGTAAATAGACAAGGTCCTTTCCCTGGGGTGGGGGATTCCAGAACTAGAGGGCATAGGTTTAGGGTGAGAAGGGAAAGATATAAAAGGGACTTAAAGGGCAAGTTTTACACACAGAGGGTTGTGCGTGTATGGAATGAGTTGCCAGATGAAGTGGTGGATGCTGGTACAATTACAGCATCTAAAAGGCATCTGGATGGGTATTTGAATAGGAAGGGTTTGGAGGGATATGGGCCAAGTGCTGGCAAATGGGACGAGATTAGGTTAGGATATCTGGTCTGTATGGACGAATTGGACTGAAGGGTCTGTTTCCATGCTATACATCTCTATGACTCTATGGGTCGTCAGAGTGTGAGCCACAACAGTGTACTTCTCTAAGCAATGTTTATGTTATTCTCCAATTTGTTTAATATAGCTGTAAGGTGAGTTTGGTTTCTCAGAAAAGATTGTTGTGATGATTTCATAGCACATTTTAGATAGAGCATTAAACAAGCATGGTTCCCTTTCAGCTTTATAATATGAAAATTGTCAACTTTTGCTTCTGGCATGAACTAATAAGTTACTTACATCTAATTTAAATACATAACACACATAGATTTATTACATTTGGTTGTGAAAAAGCAGCAAATATTCATAAGTTCCCATCAATTTTGCTGAATTTCTTCTGTGTAGAAAGCAAAAGTGAGTGAGACCAGTCAGTGGTAAAGTGGGTCTTTTTATACTAGCTAAGTAATGATTAGGGTAAAGTTGCTACCTGATCACAGGGCTACAATGGCATTAGAGGCAGAGAGACAACTAGTGGTGGTTTAATCTGAAGGTCACCACACCTTAGGCAAGGGGAAAGGTTGAGAAGGAGCGTCCTTAATGGTAAACTCAGCTCGTGCAGGAATTGAAGCCACACTGTTGGCATTATTCTGTATAATGAACTATCCATCCAGCCAACTGAACTAACTGATCTACCCTACTATCTAAATCGCTAACAAATGAGAAAGTTAAAGAACCACTAATGCTGCTGAGAATTGGACATTTGGATAGAACAGGGTTTACTCGTGGTGTATTCATGAGTCAGGAAGAAAGAAACTTAGCAAAGTGACGGAGCTGTGGATTTTATTAAGCACTAAAAATAAGTTTGAAAGGTGCAGTCTTTCATTTAAGCCATATTAGATTCCACTGATAAATAAGTGCATGCTCTGTGTGGCGTATTTTCTAGTTTCATATCACTATTTAGTAATTATCATTCAGTTTTAATGGTGCATAATTTACAAGTAAAAGTGAAATGAACCAGATTGCTTTTGGAAATGGGACTAATTGGTGACTTTTTTAGAGACTTGGCACTGGGCACAATGAGTCAAAAGAACTTTTTATGTGCTGCGTCATGCTCTGAATCTCGATCATTATCGAGGTTTCTTTTCCCCCATGGTTTCTGAAAGGGAATGTATTGCAGAGGTATGCTTCAGGACAGCATAAGTGGCCACATGTGGAGTTGAAGACTGAGTCACCAAATACGGCCAACCATTATCCCAGTCGCACTTGCCATTCACATGGACATACATGCACAGACATTGATTACTCAGTAATGACTGGAGGCAGGAACCCTGCCTGATTTATTTGCCCTCCCCTCCCCAAGGTGCATCCAGGGGTGCTGAGACCAATTTTAATGTCCAGCCTGCTGCTGGTGCTGAGATCAGCAAACTGCGCACAGCAGAACACTTAAGTAGTCACAGAGATTGGATCTGGCTTCGATGGTAAAAAATAAACAGCACTTAATTCAGGCATTTGGTGCCACCTAGTGATTCTTTTCAACTCTCTAATAATCAGTAGAGTGCCAAACACTTAAGTTATTCTACTATAGCAGTGTCAAAGGGACGTAACCAATTTTCTCTGACGAAATGTTAGGTATGTTTAAAATAAAATCAACACCATCACACCTGAAAGTAAATCACTCATTAACACGAGACTTCAATTAGGTTGACGCAATGGACTTGAAGTCATGGATGAAGAAAAACTAGAATTTTCATCCTGAAGTTTGTAGTCACTCTAAAATAACACATTATAAAGAGAAAAATGTGATAATAAACAAGGTCATGGATAAATGATAAACGGTAAAGTTGCCACCATGAGGCTTCTTTCTCATTAGAGAGGGACAACAGTTGGTAGTTTAACCTGAGCATCACTCTGCCTCAGGTAAACAGGGCAATTGGGAAGGAGAATGTTAACCTCAGTCAGTGCTAGACTCGAGTCACCACTGTTGGCATCACAATGCAAACCAGCCAACTTAGCTAACTGACCCCAAAATGAAATGGATAAATACTGGACTGAAGGCATTAGTTAATTTTCTAACTGATAATTGGTGTGGGCTGGTGGGGGAGGTGAGTGTGTTTGTCACTGATCACTTTTTATTGGTGGAGTTATAAGCCAACAGTTCATAGAGGGCTTGAATCTAGGGTAAGGTGCTCTGAATGCTTTACTACTGGTGCATTGTTTGTTGGTGGACCTTCCTTGGAAGAGGTAGCATGTTCTTTATCGGCTCTTAGGCTGACTGACTGGACTCCAGTGCCTCATGAAGGTACCTCCAATGGTACCATGTGTCAAAGTATCTGGCAGCAAGTTGTCATGGAGTCAGAGAGATATACAGCATGGAAACAGACACCTTGGTTCAACTTGTTCCCGCTGACCAGATATCCTAAATTAATATAATCCCATTTGCCAGGCATTTCACCCATACCCTCTAAACACTTTCTCTTCATATCCCCAACCAGATGCCTTTTAAATACTGTAATTGTTTCAGCCCCCACCACTTCCTCTGGCAGCTCATTCCATGTACACACCATCCTCTGTGTGAAAGGTTTGCCACTTTGCTCCCTTTAAAATCTTTCCCCTCTCACCTTAAACTTATGCCCTCTAGATTTGGACTCCACTAGCTTGAGGAAAAAGATATTGTGTGTAGTTGTGTCATAAATATTAAGTCTTGTTGTATTCAGAAACCTGGCTTGTGATTTCTGTCAATCTGAGTCTAAAAGGTAAATAAATTGGGGAGTCCTACTTATTTTTAAAAATCTTTGGCTTTTGTGATGATTCGAGGAGTAACAGTGCCTGATTTGCCATTGAGGTGAAACAATTTAGGTTTTTTTAAATGAATAGACAATACAAGGTCTGTTAATGATTGTATTATAACGTTACCACAGAAGGAAAAAAGGACATTTTATTTCTTTGATTAGTTTTGGAAACATTGTAATCAGAAGTCTGAATTTAATGAAACGCAGATAATCTGTTATAGTCCGGTAATCACATTACTAAGTTCGTGAATGCTTTTATTTATAATAGATGGTGACTATTAGATGGGTGGCTCAGTGGTTAGCCTCACAGCACCTCACAGCACCAGGGATCCAGGTTCAATTCCACACTGTGTGGAGTTGTTCGTTCTCCCCATACATGTGTGGGTTTCCTTCAGGTGCTCCGGGTCCTCCATGCTAAGTAGCCCATAGTGTTCAGGGATGTGAAGGCTAGGTGGACTAGCCATGGGAAATGTGGGGTTAGAAGGGTGGGGGATGGTGGAGTCTGGGTGGGATGCTGGTGGGAGGGCCTGTGTGGACATGATGGACCAAATGGCCTTCTTGCACACTGAAGGGATTCTATTAGTTGTCAGAACATATACGTGTAGTGAATACCTTCTGCAACTAAGCTCTGAGGGGCTGGAATGCAGGATATTAGCCCCCAAAATGACATTTTAGTTTAATTTTAAATACGCTTTGAACATTTGCTCTTTATTCAGAGTCCCTTTACAGGTATTGCTTGGTGAGCACCTGTTTCATTGGGTTGGAAAGAGCTACAAGACGGAATAGCCAATAAAGTCTATTCACAAACGAAGGTGGCTTGGTTTTCTGTCTCAAGGACTTGCTTCGATCCAGATAGACACTGTGGACAGGTACAATAAATAATTGAAAGGCTGAGTAGAGTATTGGTCTTTATCTCAAAGGTTTGAATACAAAGCGTCTGAAGCTATGTCCCAGTTCCTATAAATCACTGGTTGGGTTTCACCTGGTGTACTGGTTCTGGAAACCTCACTTTCAGGAAAATACATTGACTTTGAAGTTGGAGAAATGCAGACTTATTAGCATTAGTCCCAGTGCAAAAATGGTGATCGATTAGGATGGTTTGCATAGATTTACATTCAAGTAGGAGGTAATTGAGATGTATGCTTGATTAAAGGGGTTGATAGGCTAAATAGTAATAAATCTTTTTCTCTAGTCCAGCAAGCTCAGAACCAAGGGGCATAAACTTAAAATTAGACTTAAGCCATTCTGGAGTGATTTCAGAAATTCATCTTTAAACAAAAGGTCATGGAAGTCTATAACTCTTTCCCAAAAACACTGTTCTGCTTCAGGATCAATTAAAAGTGTCAAAACAGAGTTTTCTTTTGGAGAAGAATGTTTAAGCACCGACACAACACAAGTAAACGGAGGTTGGGTATCAACCAAAATCTAATTAAACAGCAGATCAGGATTGTGCAGCTGCTTAGTCTGTTCCAATTCCTAAATTGCTTCTTGAATAAAATGGTTCAACAACGAGTGTGGGGAAAGGCCCATGCCATTGGCTACCCCAGTGTCTTAGGTGAGAAACAGTTCTTATACTTGGTGCAAGATTTGACACGAGGGTTGGGTCCTCGGCTCGCAATTCTTCACCAGAACTGATGATCCTGGAGCCGGAAGGGCACTTAATTTGGAAAGATGGTGGCATAACCAAACCTTCACCAGAATTCAGTTCCTGGTGGGAAGCCCTTTGGGTGATCTGACTGCCCCACCACCAAATAAAATCCTTAAGTGGCTGGATCAGGGCTGTTTAAGGGTTTCGTACCACCACCGCTGGGACTAACCTAGCTACGAATGGGTCAGCTGCTGAGTAGCATGTATAACAGATAAAACTGTGTGGCCTGCTTATTACCTTTTATGGAGAGACAGTGGTGGTGGAGAGGGGCATGTGTTATTGGAGGGTAGGGTTTGTGCAGTGGGAGGGGGGCATGTCCCATCAAAAGCAACCAGTGCCTGATCAAGGAAATGTAAATCAGACAATGAAGGGAGCGCTATGGGTGCCACTTCCCTGCCCTTGCTCCCCGGCTCCAGATTCCTCTCTCCATAATCCCCAACACAAGAAACTCCTTCCACACCCCAAACTTCCTGTATCTTTGTTCTGATCTTCCACAATCTTGAGAGTCTTGTGAACTCGCTTTGCAGCAACCACCACCCCCCTCTGAGGCCGTAATGAGTAGTGAAACTGTAGGTCTCAGCCTGACCAGCCACCCTCACTGAGTGGGACTTCTGCCCCAGGGGGATTGATTCCAGGGGAAGGTGACTTTGCCACTACATAGTTTGGTGGACCTTCCTTGAAAGAAGTAGTATGTTCTTTGTCAGCTCGTAGGCTGACTGACTGGACTCCAGTGCCTCATGAAGGTTTCTCCAATGTTACCGTGTGTCAAAGTATCTGGCTGCAAGCTGTCCTAGAGTCATAGAGATGTACAGCACGGAAACAGACCCTTTGGTCAAACTCACCCATGCCGACCACATACCCTAAGTTAATCTAGTCCTATTTGCCAATGCTTGGTCCATATCCCTCTAAACCCTTCCTATTCATGCACCCATCTAGATGCCTTTTAAATGATGTAATTGTACCAGCCTCCACGATTTCCTCTGGTAGCTCAATCCATACACGCACTACCCACTGCGTAAAAAAGTTTCCCCTTAGGTCCCTTTTGAATCTTTCTTGTCTCACCTTAAGCAATGCCCTTTAGTTCTGGACTCCCCACTCCAGTGAAATGACCTTGTCTATTTACCCTATCCTGCCCCTCATGACTTTATAACGATTAGATTTCCTACAGTGTGGAAACAGGCCCTTCGGCCCAACGAGTCCACACCGACCCTCCGAAGAGTAACACACCCAGACCCACTACCCTCTGACTAATTTAGCATGGCCAATTTTCCTGACCTGCACATCTTTGAGTTGTGGGAAGAAACCAGAGCACCCGGAGGAAACCCACGCAGACACGGGGAGAATGTGCAAACTCCACACAGACAGTCACCTGAGGCTGGAATCAAACCTGGGACCCTGGTGCTGTGAGGCAGCAGTGCTAACCACTGAGCCATGTGCCACCCCTGTAAGGTCACCCCTCAGCCTCCAATGCACCAGGGAAAACAGCCTCTCCCTAAAGCTCCAGCCCTCCAACCCTGGCAATGTCTATTAATATTGAACACTATGCAGTCCACCTTATGAATTTGTTTCCACAGCATATGTCATTGTCCATTGGGGACCAGAGGAGGTATTGACATGACACTTTCCATGCATGAAGAAACACTTGCATTTTTAATGACTTTTTTCATGATAATGTAAATTTCTTCACAGATTAGTTACCTTGAAAGGCAATCGTTGTTGTTATGTGGGCAAACATAGTAACTATTCCTCATTTAAGATGGTCACACTGTGAAGAGTCTTGGTATTGTTCTTATTTTGATGGTCATGCTGTGGAGAAGCCCGTGTTGGACTGGGGTGGACAAAGTTAAAAATCACACAACACCAGGTGTTAGTCCAACAGGTTGATTTGGAAGTATTAGCTCGTGGAGCGGTGCTCCTTCCTAGTTACTGACATCGGAGCGGCACTCCAAAAGCTAGTGCTTCCAAATAAACCTGTTGGACTATAACCTGGTGTTGAGTGATTTTTAACTTTATTTTGATGGTGATATTGGTTGAGAGAAGAAAGTCGGCCAGGATAGCAGTAGAACACCACACTCTCCTTCATGTTGCAGATGTGACTTAACATCCCACTCACACAATGCGATATTCAATAATCCAAACCAGCTAGCTGCATTTTTTGTTGTGTTTTGGTGACCGAAATGGCTTAGAATGAAATCAGTCTATGTAATCTTCACTACTTCTAACATGCTGCAAAAAATAAAGATTGCAGATGCAATTTGACACTTTAATTTGGAAAAATGCCATCTGAAAGAGTTTATAATTAATCTTCTTTTACATCTGGCTGTATTCCATATTCATAAAGCTAAATTTGTTCAGTTTAAAATTAATTGGATTATTGTTAAAAATATGAAATGGGAAAACCTCCACTAAACTCTCCAATGATTAAATGATACAATACCTTTTAAACCCTAATGTGCAGGATTGAATTTCTCTCAAATTATGAAACTAATTGTCACAAGTTTCTATTAGACTTTCTATTTCTGTCCTCTTAAAGAGCCCCATTTTTTTGAAGGTTTCAGAGACAATGTCTTAGAGCAGTAAGGGCCAGGGAAATCTGGGTGACTGTTTTGAATGCAGAATTTTCCATTTTCCCCTCAGCTTCTCTCACCTGATTTCCACAGAAGTCAATTTAAAACAGGAGTCACTGGATTGCCTCACAGCCTGTCGTATAAAGCCATCAGAAAATTGTCAGCATTCTACAGGGGAGATAATGACCTAGTGGTATTTTCACTCAACTATTAATCCAGAAGGCAAAAGTGAGGACTGCAGACGCTGGAAACCAGAGTTTAGATCAGAGTGTTGCTGGAAAAGCACAGCAGGTCAGGCAGCATCCGGAGAGCAGGAAAATTGACGTTTCGGGCAAAAGTCCTTCAATTAATCCAGAAACTCAGCTAAGGTTCTGGGAACATGGGGTCACATTCTGGACTGATGGTGGAATTTGAATTCAGTAAAATAAAATCTAAAAGTAAGAGCCCGTGAAAACATTGGCAATTGTCTGAAAAACACATCTGGCTCACTAATGTCCTTCAGGGAAGGAAATCTGTCATTCTCACCCTGTCCTGGCTTAGCAAGTCTTTCAGTTCAAGGGCAGTAAGGGACAGGCAATAAATGTTGTCCAGCCAGCGATACACAAGTCCTATGACTGAATCAAAAAAGGGACAGTTCCCTTTGGGACACTGTGGTCCACTCCTCCTCCATTCCTAACATTTCCTCACGGCCCCTTCCCATGCAATCGCAGAAAGTGTGATACCTGACTGTTTCCCTCTTCCCTCATCATCTAAGGCCCCAGGCACATGTTCCAGGTGAAGCAGCAGTTAGCCTGTACTTCATTCAATCAACGTTTCGGGCTCCAGCGAGGCGAAGTTCAAACTGGAAGAACAGCATCTCATTTTCCGCTTGGGAACCCTGCAGCCTCCAGAACGCAACACTGCGTTCAATAAATTTAGAGTTCTGAGGAAGGGTCACTCAACTTGAAGAATTAACCTGATTTTTCTTTGCAAGAGCTACCAGACCTGCTGAGCTTTTCCAGAAATTTCTGTTCTTGTGTCAATAAAGTTAGGGTGTGATTCTATCCTTCCATGTTTTTCATCTACCCTATACCTAGTCCTGTTATGGCATGTGTTGCTTATACCATATTTTAGCATCTATTCTCATGTGCTCCTAGGTCACATTATATGGGTTGCATTCAGTACAGCTCACTTATTTTCTCCCACTGTTATTGTCACTTATTCAGCTCTTCTTCTGTCCTGGCCTGCTATCCACAATCCTTTTGTTTACCTACCCCTTTTATCTATCTCTCTCTCGCTCTCCCCCTCCCTCTCTTTCTTACCAGGCTCCATCTCCACACAGGTGCTCACCTCTCCCTGTGCCCCCACCTCTGACTTCACATTCAGCATAAATACCACTTTTTTCTCGCTGCTACTAGCTCTAATTAACAGTCGATGACCTCAACATACTGACTCTGCTTTCTTCCCACAGATATGGCCAGATCTGCTGAGTTTCTCCAGCAATTTCTGTTTTTGTTTCAGATCTCCAATATCCACAGTCCTTTGCTTTATTTCAGTATAAAACCATCACATCAATTTGAGGCCAATCTACTAAGACAAGGAATATCTAAGTGGTGATTCCTGGTTTGTGCTGGGGCTAGATGATGGTTGTCTAATTTGGCAGTTACCCCCTTCCCAACCTCACCCCTTGCCTGAGATATGATTGTCTTCAGGTTGAACTCACTACCAATCGTACTTCTCTAACGAGAAAGCAGTCCTGTGGTCTTCTAGGACTATGGCGACTACTTTTAATTTCCCAAATGAAGAGCAGTGACTTGATATAAGAATAGAAGGATTGACAATGTCATGAAAGAAGGCATCTAAAAGGATCAGGAAACAAAGGGAGATGTTTTTCTACCCCCAAATAAACTTTTTTCACATATTCAATAGAGGGGCAAAATTCAACACTACCACGATGTTAGTGTTGGGTGTTTGAAAGAAGTGTTATCGCAAAAATAAGCTCAAATTTGTTTTATCATTACCTGATATCACTTGTTTTAAGCCCTCATTCGAAACAATGGGAACTGTGGCAGGTTACATATCACTGATCTAAAGGGGATCAGTGTTCATGTTTAATGTGTTCATCTTAGCTCCCTTCAGTCAGACCTTCCATCTCCTCTCAGATTTCCAACAGCTTACTAAATTTGCCTTGAGTCTTAATCACACTTCTAACCTTGATAACTTTCTAAAACATTTCAACTTTTCTTAGTAAAAATCAAACTCTAGCTTCCTCTTTATATTTAAATCATTGAGGCAAATGGAAACCAGGAGGAATACTCTCTGCTAGTGGGAGTCATGCCTAATACCAAAGGAGGATAGTTGTGGTTGTTGGGTGTCAGGCATCTCAGTTCCAGGACACCTCTGCAGGAGTTCCTCAGGGTAATGTAATAGGCCCAACCATTTTCTGCTGCTTCAACAATGATCTTTGTTCCATTACAACATCAGATGTGGAGGTGCCAGTATTGGACTGGGGTGGACAAAGTTAAACATGATATGACACCAGGTTATAGTCCAACAGGTTTATTTGAAAGTACAACCTTCAGGAGCACTGCTCCTAACATCACATGTGAGAATGTTCACTGATGATTGCACAATGTTCAGCACTACTTGTGACTCCTCAGATACTGAAACAATCCATGTCGAAATGCAGCGAAACCTGGATAATATTAAGATTTGGATTGACAAGTGTCAAGCAACATTCATGCCACACATGTGCCAGCAATGACCTGGCCAAAAAGACAGAATCCAACCATCACCCCTCAATATACAATGGCATTACCATCACTGAAACCCTCCCAGATTGTTTCAGTAAAATTGAGTCTGACTGATGACCCATACCTCCTCATGGGCGCCCAGTCTTGAATAGCTAGATCTGTTTGAAATCTATCTCATTTAGCACTCAGTCCATTTTCCAAGTGCCGCTTGATGTGGAAGAGTGCTGATTCATCAGCTGAGGGGCAGTATGGGCAAGGGCAGTACATGGTAACCAGCAGGAGGTCTCATTCCGCACATTTGACAAGATGCCACAAGCCCTCAAGGGCATGGTGTCAATGTTGGGACTCCTAAGGCAACTCCCTCCCAACACTATAACACTGTGCTGCCACCAACTCTGCTTGGATTGTCCTGCCAGTGAGACATATCCATAAGACCATAAGACATAGGAGTAGAAATTAGGCCATTCAGCCCATTGAGTCTGCTCAGCCATTCAATCATGAGTAATAAATTTCACAACCCCATTCTCCTGATGAAGACCTTATGCTCGAAACATCAACTCTCCTGCTCCTCGGACTCTGCCTGAATGGTTTACCTTTTCCAGCACCACACCTTTTGACTCTGATCTCCAACATCGGTAGTCCTCACTTTCCACATAGGTGTGGGTGTAGAGTATACATAAAGGCCAAGCTGGGCAAAGGTGAGAGATTTATTTTCCTAAAGGGAACTGCATGGATTTCTAAATTCCTAATTTTTAAAATGCAAATTCCAACTTGGTAGGTTTCAAAAGTCCCCAGAGTATTACTAGCCAGGAATAGAGTTCATTAGAGTCCATTATTAAGTATGAGATGGTAGAGTACTTGGGAATGCATGGTAAAATAGAGCTGAGTTAGCACAGCTTCACCAAGGATAGGCCATGCCTGACAAATCTGTTAGATGTTTTTGAGTATGTAACAAGATAGTTAGACAAAGGAGAACCAGTAGATGTGACCTATTTAGATTTCCAGAAGGCCTTGACAAGATGCTGCAGAGTAACCTGCTAAATAAGATAAGGGGTCCATGGTGTTAGGAACAAAGCACTGGCATGGCCAAGGGATTGGCTGATTGGCAGAAGGGGCAAGACAATCTTTTTCAGGATGACAGCCAGTGACTAGTAGAATTCCGCAAGAGTCCATGTTGGGACCACAACTACTCATGTTATACATTTAATGATCTGGATGAAGGAGCTGAGCATGATATTGTTAAGTTTGTAGATGACCCAAAGATAGGTGGAGGGACAGTTAATGTTGAGGAAGTGGGGAGGCTGTAGAAGGACTTGGTCACACTATGAAAATGGGCAAAAAAGTAGCAGGTGGAAAACAAAAAAGGGAAATTGAGAGACTATGCACTTTGATAGGAAGAGTAGAGGTGTAGACAATTTTCGAAATGGAGAAAGGCTTCAGAAATTTGAAGCTCAAAGGGATTTGGGAGTCCTAGTTCAGGATTCTCTTAGTGTTAAAATGTAGATTCAGTTAGCAGTTGGGAAGGCAAATGAAATGTTAGTATTCATTTCAAGAAGTCTAGAATGCAAGAGCAGAGATGTGCTGTTGAGGCTGTATAAGGCTCTGGTCAGACCACATTTGGAGTATTGTGAGCAGTTTTGAGCTCCATATCTAAGGAAGTGCTGGTGTTGGAATGGGTACAGAGGAGGTTTACAAGAATGATCCTGGCAATGAAGGGCTTGTCATATGAGGAGCAGTTGAGGACCTTGGGTCCACTGAATTACAAGCCGAGTGATATTAAACATAGGTTACCCATGGACTCTGGGTCTGTACTTGATTGAGTTTAGAAAGATTCGGGGGTATCTTAATGAATCTTACAGAATACTGAGAAAACTGAATAGACTGAACGTAGAGAAGATGTTTCCATTAGTAGGAGAGACAAGGACCTGATGGCACAGACTCAGAGTGAGGAGCTGACTCTATAGTATTGAGATGTTGAAGGATTTCGTCAATGGATACCAGTCCAACCCGTTCAATCTTTCCTCAATCCAGATATTTGTTCAGGTGGTGAATCCGCGGAACTCACTGCCACCGAAGGCTGTGGAGACCAAGTCATAATATGTCTTTAAGACAGAGATAGATAGGTTCTTGATTAGTAAAGGAATCAAGAGTTATAGAGAGAAGGTAGAAGAATGGGTTTGAGAAACATAGTCATGAATGAATGGCAGAGCCGACCCACTGAGTCAAATGGTCTAGTTATGCTCCTGTATGTTATGGATAGTACCACTACACCACTGCCTCCCTGAACAGAATTGGGTTTACTGACTTGTACTTTCTAATTCCATTTCTTCCATCACTCATCCATTCTGCATCTTGTAAATGCATTTGGGTATATGTAACTAGAGACAAAAATGAATTTAACCACCTCCTCCTTAATTCCTTAAATGCTCACATAATGGAATGGTGGAAATATGGAGAATCTAATCAGCCTCTGGAACTTTGAAATAATTCACTATGATATAACCTTCCTTCAAAGCTTTGCATATTTCCATTTAACTTCTGCTTCAAAAGCTCTAATATCCTCTGATCTTTTCAAAGTCAACTTAAGGCTTTTAATATGTCTGTCCATTCAGTGTCTTCTCCACGTGAATGAATATTTAGATTGCATGTCCTTCAGATTCTTTCATCCATGTGCCCTCAGTAAATACAACTATCATCCTTTTCGCAGTGTGGCATTGAGTCTGAGCATTGATCTTATCTATTCTATTCAACTGGAAATTTCTGTTAAACCCCACCAACCAGTTCTCAAATAAAAGTTGCCTCCTCCATTGCTTGACATTATTGACTTCAGTGTTTCAATTCATTTCAAACTGGGCATCACGTTCCTGGCACTAATTCGTCAGGTACGTGGAACGGTCCACCTTCCGCAGCTATATCAGCACCTTTTCCTACACTACATCAAAGACTTTTTTGGCACTACCGCGTGGTCACACAAGGAGGTTGAACAGTTCATCAACTTCACAAACACCTTCCACCCTGACCTCAAGCTTACCTGGACCATCTCAGAAACCTCCCTCTCCTTCCTGGACCTCTCCATCTCCATTTCTGGTGACCAACTCAACACAGACATCCACTACAAACCCACCGCCACCTGGACTACACCTCCTCCCACCCTGCTTTCTGTAAAAATGCTATTCCTTATTCCCAATTTCTCCGCCTCAGCCGCATGTGCTCCCAGGATGACCAATTCCATTAAAGAATATCCCAGATGGCCTCCTTCTTCAAAGACTGCAATTTCCCCTCCCACGTAGTTGACGATGCCCTCCAGCACATCTCCTCCACTTCCCACACCTCTGCCCTTGAAGCCCAGTCCTACAATCACAACAAGGACATAATCCCCCATGTGCTCACCTTCCACCCCACAAACCTCCGGATACATCGCTTCATCCTCCGCCATTTCCGCTACCTACAAACAGACCCCAACACTAGAGATATATTTCCCTCCCCACCCATCTGTGTTTCAGAGAGTCCCTCCGCAACTCCCTTGTCCGGTCCCTATCAACCCACCCTCCCCTCCCAGCACCTTCCCCTGCCACCATAAGAAGTGCAAAACCTGTGCCCACACGACCCCACTCACCTCTGTCCAAGGCCCCAAGTGATCCTTCCACATCCAATAGAAATTTACCTGTACTTCCACATACATCATCTACTGTGTCTGTTGCACTCGATGTGGTCTCCTCTACACAGGGGAGACAGAACACCAACTTGCGCAGCGTTTCAGAGAACATCTCTGTGACCCACAGACTAACCAACCCCACCGCCCTGAGTCTGAACACTTTATCTCCCCCTCCCCATCCGTCGAGGACATGTAGGTCCTGGGCTTCCTTCATCGCCAAATCCTAACCACCCAATATGGATTTCACCAGTTTTCCCATTTCCCCACCCCCACCTTATCCCAGTCCCAACCTCCAACTAGACACCAGTCTCTTGAATGGGCCTACCTGTCCATCTTCCTTCCCACCTACCTGCTACACCCTCCTCTCTGAATTATCGCCTTCACCCTCACCTTCATCTACCTATCACATTCTCAACTACCTTTCCCCCAACCCCATCCCCCCCTCCCAGTTATCTCTCAGCCCCCTTGGCCCAGAAGCCTCATTCCTGATGAAGGGCTTGTGCCTGAAACATCAATTCTACTGCTCCTCGGATGCTGCCTGACCGGCTGTGCTTTTCTAGCACCACACTCTTTGAGTCTGATCTCCAGCATCTGCCATTCTCACTTTCTCTGAGTTGATGTCAACAAGCTCCTACTTTGTAAATAGATGTTGGCCCTGTCGCCATTCCCCCGGCTTTAAAATATAAAAAGACACTGTCAGAGGCAATTCTCCATTTGCTTTAACACTAAGCACACAGGCTCTGGTCCAATAGTTCTGTAACCACATGAATTCCCAGTTGTCCCTTGTGAAAAAAATCAGTTTCTCCAAGAAATTATTTCTGTTCCTGATGGGTAAGCAGTCAGGCCTGACGTAGTTGATGCAAGAACAGGATGTTTGGAGACCTGTGGCAAGAATCCACTCTCAAGACAGCCCAGTGCGTTTTCAACTTTAGCTTTAGAAAAGACCAGGGTTTTGAGCTCCATAGCACAGGCAAACAAGTTTAAAATCCAAGCCACCACATCACCAACTCCCCCCAACCTGCATGTCCTCCCCATGTCTTCTGCACCTCAATGCAGCTGACTGAAGCTCAGTATTAGTGAAGGCCAGTGACTGAGTTGACTATCATTCTTCTTAGCATAGAAAAAGATAATGGAAAGAGACAATGAATACCAAATATTTTAAAATGAGAAAACTCCTAAGTAGTTCCAATAGTCATCAGAGGTGCAGAACATCTGCATAGTTAATGCAACACCAACTTGTATTTGTGTGAAACCCTTAAATGAGTGAACTGTCCCAAGGTACTTCACAGAAGAATTAACAGGCAAAATATTTTGATTTGGAGCTGAATAAGGAGGTATTAGGACAAGTGACCAACAGCTTTGTCAAACAGCTTACAACTTAAGGTGAATAATAAAGGAGCAAAGAGAGGAGGGGGCGTTTAGGGAGGTCATTCCATTACTTAGAACATAGACACAGATGGCAAAAATGCGTAGAAAATTGGGAATGCAATTGGACCAGAACTGGTGAAATGCAAGACCTTGGGTGTCGAAGGAGTTGGCGGAGTTAGATTTTTAAAAATATTATGTTAGAATATGTTCTTAATTAGCTAAACATTTCACTCAATAGCAAAGAGACCATAAGACATAGAAGCAGAAGCAGACCATTCAGCCCATCAACTCTGCTCCACCATTCGAGATCATGTCCGATTTGATAATTCTCAACTCTACTTCATTGCCTTTTCCCCAAACCCTTTGCTGATTAAAAAGCAGTTAATCTCAGCCTTGAATATACTTATCAACCCAACCTTGACAGCCCTCTGCAGTAAAGGATTCCACAAATTCACTTCCCATTGAGACAGAAGAAATTTGCAAAGGGATGACACCTATTCTGAGATTATGCTGTTTGATCCTAGATTCTCCCACAAGGGGAAACAACCTTTCTTCATCCACCGTGTTGAGTCCCCTAGGAATCCTTTGCGTTTCAATCGGGTCACCTCAGATTTTTCTAAACTCCAAGGAGTTACAGTTCCAACCTACTCAACCTCTCCTCATAAGACAAACTCCCCACAATTGGTATCAGCCCCATGAACCCCTAATCTCTGAACTGTCTTCAATACCAATATTTCTATCCTTAGATAAAAAGAGGAAAAAGGTTCACGATATTCCAGCTGTGGTCAGACCGGTGTCTTGCACAGTTTTTAATTCCATTCACTTTTGAAATAAAGGCCAACATTCCATTTGCCTACCCTGCTGAACTTGGATGATTCACACACGAGAACTCCCGAATCCTTCTATGTTGTAGCTTTCTGCAGTCTTTCTCCATTTAAATAATATCCAGCGCCTTTATTCTGTTCTTCTCTATTCTTCCTGCCAGAGTGCATAATCTCACATTTCCCCACATTACATTCCATCTGCCACCCTCTTAACCTGTTCATATCCCTCAGTGGACTTGTGTGTCATCCTCACAATTTCTCTTCCCTCCTACCTTTGTATAATCAGCATAACCTGGCTGTAATACATACACTTTCCCTATCCATGTCATTCCTATGCATTGTTAATAATTGTGGCCTCGGCACTGATCCCTGTGGCACCTCACTCGTTAGAGGTTCAGCCTGAAAAGGCCCCCTGTAGCTGCTGTTGATCACCAGCAAAGTTTTCTTTTGAAGATTTTGCCAAATGTAGAAAAACAAAGGAATTGTTACTTAACTCCCCAAATATTAGTAGCTGCAGTGCATTTGAGTGAAAAAGTCAACGTCAAAACCTTCCTCAGGGTGCTCCGGTTTCCTCCCACAATCCAAAGATGTGCAGGTTAGGTGGATTGGCCGTGCTAAATTGACCAGAGTGTCCAGGAATGTGCAGACTGGGTGGATTAGCCATGGGAAAATGCAGGATAACAGGAATAGGGTGGGGGGAGGGGGAATCTGGGTTGGATGCTCTTCAGCGTAGACCAAATGGGCCAAAAGTCCCATTTGTGGACTTCAACAGCTTCCTCATTTCCCCTTCCCCCACCTCATCCTAGTTTCAAACTTCCAGCTCAGTTACTGCCTCCTTGACTTGTCCGACCTGCCTATCTTCTTTTCCACCTGTCCACTCCACCCTCTCCTCCTTGACCTATCACCTTCATCTCCTCCCCCACTCACCCATTGTACTCTATGCTACTCTCTCCCCACCCCCACCCTCCTCTAGCTTATCTCTCCATGCTTCAGGCTCACTGCCTTTATTCCTGATGAAGGGCTTTTGCCCGAAACGTTGATTTCGCTGCTCGTTGGATGCTGCCTGAACTGCTGTGCTCTTCCAGCACTACTAATCCAGTATTTGATTTTCAGCATCTGCAGTCATTGTTTTTACCAAAAGTCCCACTCCCATACTGTAGGAATTCTATGATTCAATAATTCTACCAGGTAAGGAAACATAATGAAAATAAGTTAACATGAAGAATGAGATCAGAGCAATATTCAGCTGTTAAGTTTAGAACATAGAACTGTACATCACAGTACAGGCCCTGCGGTCCTTGATGTTGTGCCAACCTTTTATCCTACTCTAAGATCAAACCAACCTACATGACCTTCATTTTGCTATCATCCATGTGCCTAGCCAAGAGTTGCTTAAATGTCCCTAATGTCTCTGACTCTACTACCACCTCTGGCAGTACACTCCATACACCCAACACTCTCTGTATAAAGAACCGACCTCTGACATCTCCCCTAAACCTTCCTCCAATCACTTTAAAATTATGCCGCCTTGTGATAGCCATTTCTGCCTTAGGGAAAAGGTCTCTGACTTCACTCTATCTATGCCTCTCATTATCTTGTACATCTCTATCAGGTCACCTCTCATCCATCTTCGTTCCAATGAGAAAAGCCTCAGCTCCTTCAACCTTTCTTCATAAGACATGCCCTCCAGTCCAGGCAGCATCCTGGTACATCTCCCCTGTACCCTCTTGAAAGCTTCCACCTCCTTCTTAAAATGAGGTGACCAGAACTGAACACAATATTCCAAGTTTCTATATTATTTGTTCACAGTATGTGACCATCATTCGACAGGACAGCATTTATTGTCTATTCCTAATTACCCTGGAGAATGTGGTGGTGACCTGCCTTCATGAATGCTGCAGTCAATACAAGGTAATTATATCTACAGTGATGATAAGGAGAGAGTTCTAATATTTAGATCTTAGAATGTTGAAGGAACAGATATGTACCTCCAAGTCAGGATGGTGTGTGACTTAAGGTGGAACTTACAGGTTATGATGTTTCCATGTTTCTATGACATTGTGCTTCGAAGTGGCCATGGGTTTGAAGGATACTGCCAAAGGGCCGTTGGTGTGTTGCTGTCATATATCTTGTAAATGGTACACACTGCCTCCAGTATAAGAGGAAGTACAAGTTGAAGGTGGTGGAAAGGTGTCCATCAAGCCCGCTGCTTTGTTCTGGATCATATCAAGCTTTTTGACTGCTGTTGGGGTGCGCTCATCCAGATTAATAGAGAATATTCCATCATCTTCTGGATTTGTGCCTCATAGATGTTCATCAGACTTTGGGGAGCCAGGCAATGAGTTACCCACTACAGAATTCCTAGATTTGACTTGCTCTTGAAACTACAGCACTTATGTAGCTAGTTTCTGGTTAATGACAATCCCTTGGATGTTGATAATGGGGTTTGCAGTGATGGTAATGCCATTGAATGTCAAGGGGACATGATTCGATTCTCTCTTGTTGGAGATGGTCGAGGTTTGCACTTGTGTGGTACATGTGCAAGAGTGGAAAATGTTGCTGCTAAACATTGTGCAATGACAAAGTGCAAATTAAAGTGCTCTTAAAGTAGATTAAACTCTTGAGGAAATGGTTACTGTTCCTAAAGTAAGTTGAAATGTATTAGAGCCGTGACCTGGAAGTCGAATCTGTCAAATTTCAGACTTCCACCATTTAAGTTGCTTAAAAAATACAATATTTACATTTTTCTTTCATAGATTGCTGTGGAATGGCCTCATTATTTTGGGGAAATATGCAAATAGTGCATTAGAGTTTGTCTGTTCTCTCCAAATTTGCCTTGAACTTAGATTCCTCCCCTAAGGGTGTGGTGTGTTTCTGTATAAATTGCCACAGTGAGCAATATTTCCTGAAAGTTATAAGAACATCACAATGTGACTTGTATTTTTAAAATTGTTAAGAAAAAAACTGTGACCCTGTTCCTGTACTATTTGTAAAATCAGTGCGTCAGTGCCTCCAATAACTGTTTTCACTCTGCAAAAATACTGGACCCCGTGCTAATCACTCAATGTTGCCCAGCTATGAGTTATGGCACAGAAAATGTAGCCAATTAAACTCCAGACTCACATTCACCAACCAAGTATTTGCCAAGTATTTTCACTAAATACACCATCTAATGTACACATTTAGTTGTACCACTACTCCTACATGTGTGGGATAACAACTATTGTGCAACTGATGCATAAAAGAGAAACAGAACAGAACTGAAAATTAATTTTCAACAAACACAAAGTGAGCAATAGAGGGTTTTACTTTGCATATTACTTTCTCATTCATGTAAATGCAGGTCTAAAACAAGCTGTCAACTCGTTATTGTCTAATCTGCATGACTCACAGAGATCAGTGAAATCCCTAATTTATCTTCTGAGAAGCAAGAACAAACACACTTTCACTTTCTCCATGGAAGCCTCTTAAAAATGTATTTCTAAATCCTTACATCACAGATATCCATCCCTTCCCTGGTTCCACATTGCCATCTTCCTAGTGACTCACTTTGAGGAGATAGTAATTCATAGCCACAACTGTGTCGATTCGTTTGTATTTGCATCAAAGAGTTATGTCTGTTGATGATTTAAGCTTACAGAATACTAAGAAGCTCAAAGATCACTTTCCAGAAATTACCGATTGGTACAAATGGAAACCAGTGTCTAAAATGATGAAACTGTCAAGCACGTTCTAATTTACAAAGTTTTCTCATTAAACTCTGTGACCTTAATGAGCTAAGCTAGTTTGAACACAGATCCACATTAGCAGCAAAAGAATATAGTGTGTCTTCTATGGCACAACACTTCTATTTATAAAACAAAGAACGACAAGAGAAGGCCCTTCATAACATAGTGTCTAATAGTGTTTAATGATGAATGATGTCACGATAACCCAGAACTGAAAATGCAATCAGAATGTCTGGAAACAGTAATTTACCTTAACAATTATAACTTTAAACTAAGAAATAATGCCAATCAGCAATTGATACCAAAAATGCAAAGCAGTTGCCCAAATATGTTTTAAATAGCCTTGGAGAAATATGGATAAACTGCCTTAGCACTGGAATAATGTACTGCAGATTATACAATATCATACACATATTTTGATAAAGTCCACATCGTCATGACCACGCATCATAACCCTGGATCACCTATGGATGTCCTGAACATGTGATTCCAATATGTGCTTTTAAAAAGAGGACTGATGTAACCAAGATGAAAATTCGGTGGTTGTTTGCACCTGAACAGAGTCAGGGAAACTTCAAACAGAAATGGTGTTGGACTGGGGTGTACAAAGTTTAAAAATCACACAACACCAGCTTATAATCCAACAGGTTTGTTTTGAAGCACTAGTTTTCGGAGCACTGCTCCTTCATCAGGTGGAGTCTTCACAACCACCTGATGAAGGAGCGTCGCTCCGAAAGCTAGTGCTTCCAAGTAAACCTGTTGGATTATAAACTGGTGTTGTGTGATTTTTAACTTCAAACAGAAAGGCTAATTAGGAGAATGAGAGGCTGACTACCCACAACCCTGTCTCAGCAGGTGGCCTTCTCATGCAGATATTTTTGTGATTTATCCATCCAGGACATACAAAAACAGGATTTAAAAGCAAGCATCCATTCTGTTTGTTAGTGGCTTGAAGTCCTATTGTGTGGACCAGTATCCTGTGATGATCACAGTTTTGAGAACAGTCAATAAGCACCCCTGAACAGCTAGTTAAAAAAAGGAATAAGACTACCTTACTCTGAGTACTATTAGCCAACCACATATGAAAGGTAATAGGATAAAGGAATTTCAGTCAACGTGAAAAGCCACAAATCTCAAAATTGGCTGTTCAACTACTAATAACAACACGACCAGTAGCATCCAGTGAAATTGCCACAGTGCCACACAGAGACCGATCTGTATTTTCTTTTTAACTTGGGTTTCGTTTTGGACTCATTCTTACTCTTCTTAAGTGTATGTGTGTTTTATTTATTTCTTCATATTTAGTAACTAATAAACTCGCTCACTTGTTAACTCAATAAACCCTGGTCAAATTGCTTCCTTTTAAAACCCAAGTCCCATTGGTCTGGGAGAAAGGTAGAGAGGGAACTTTATCAAAAAATTAACCCGTTGTAAACAACTGATAGGGTGAATGTATAAAGAAAAAGATCCAGTTCATCCCTTGCCACTCAGAGCTTAACTATTTGGGGTATCCATCTGGACCAGTAACCATTTGGAAACCTTCCCTAAGACAGGCTAAAACAACATCCTTTGAGGTAGCACAGTAGAATGCCAAGTGAAATCCAATACACGAGAGATAGTTCTATGATCATCTTTTATGTCTCATGCTTTAATATATATGTAAATTCAAATTTGAAAGCAAAATTTTGGCAAAATTTAAGCCAGTTATTTGCCATCAGTTTCTTCTAAGCATCAATGAACTGCAGCACAATACCCTGTGTTTTTTATTGCAGTGTTCCTCATGTATTCTCCAGCATAAAGAGCAATAGCACCGGTGGTGTGTTTGCAATCTTCTTTCTGCTTGTTCTACTTGTTATAAACTCTGTAAGATGAAAACAACATTAAGATGGCTAAGGGGAGAGTGGAAACGACAGTGATTGAATACTGTGAGTGGCTACTGTGATCCCATCACAGCAGAAAGCACTGTCAAATGGTTCACGGGAGAGCAGAATAAAGAAATTACTCTTCAGCTGTTAAACTGAATTATAAGGAAATTAGAACCCAATGTATATGATTAAAAAATTTCACTGCAATAAACTGGCTTTCCCTTGTCGGTCATTTTAGACGATTTAATTTTGACTCTCCCTGAAATGATAATTATCTGAAATTCAAACTCAGCTTTTTGTTTCTGTTAATCTACCACTCCTCTGAATTTCATTGGTTATAGATACAGCAGCTCTGTGAAAATCAGCTGCATGGTTACACAGGACAGGGGCAATTTTACAATGAGTCTTTGCTAGCCTGCATGAGAAAAATCAGCTTTGCCCAGCGCTGCATTGGATAAATGCTTTGGCTATTCCAGATTGAAGCATAAAGCTTGGTTTTACACAGTAGAAGGTGGGTGTGCATTGAAGTCGGGGCCATTTGACAGCCATCAGGACATTGGTTGCTTTGAGATGGCCCTTCCACCACATCTGGGGAAGACTTGTGCTCCTAAGAGCCAATCAATCAGCTGGCATCTCTTTGGTTCCAGTGGTATGCCCTGAAACTACTGAGACTGCAGTGAATCCCAAAGTAAAGTGAGCTCTGATGGAGCTCCAACATTATGCTTGATCTTGCTAGTATCAGGCTGGCACGGTGGGGGAGGTGGGACAGACGGAGCATGGTAAGGGGCAAATGCGGGAGTGGAAGATGTTGTATAATGGCCTCTGATGGGTTAAGGGAACTGATAAAGGCAGTAGCAATGACCCCAGCCCTCCCACTTCCTGAGCCACCAGCCAGAGCAGTGAAACCTGCTATTCTCCCTGATTAGTCTGTGTCTTTCCTGCCAAATTCCAGTCGTGACAGTAAAAGGCCCTTAGGTGGCAGTTAATTAGCCAAAATATCTTCAGTTGGCCTACTGCTGGATGGGCCTCCAGAAAATTCGACTGCCACTGCTAAAATGGAGGCAGGGAGGGATGAATAGGTAGGCAGTGGGAATCGTGGTATGGCCCCCAAATTTACATTCCCCCTTAATTGTGGGTGACAGCATTAAAGCTTATGCTCACCAGATTCCACTGTCAGGATTGAGTTAGCAGATTCTATCTGGGGTAGTTTTATGAATGACATTTTATTTCATTCTCACTGACTTTGAGGTGCAGTGAATAAGAAACACATTTTAAGCAATATCTTCCACTTCAGGCTGGGAATACTGCAATAACAGAAGGCCATTTGGCCTCCAAAACCTGGCGTGCTTTTCAAAAAGATCATTGTTAATTTGACGGTTGAACTCTCTTCATTTGACTTGACTCCATATTCTTCATAAGGTAAAAACAATGACTGCAGATGCTGGAAACCAAATACTGGATTAGTGGTGCTGGAAGAGCACAGCAGTTCAGGCAGCATCCAACGAGCAGTGAAATCGACGTTTTGGGCAAAAGCCCTTCATCAGGAATGAGGGCTTTTGCCCGAAACGTCGATTTCACTGCTCGTTGGATGCTGCCTGAACTGCTGTGCTCTTCCAGCACCACTAATCCAGTATCCATATTCTTCATACCCTTGGCCAGCAAAAACCTACCTATCTCAGAAATGAAAATGATTAACTATCTTCTGGAAATAAATACTACATTTTTATCAACCTCTGCATCTGTTCCCTAACATCTCTCATGAAAAGTCTGACTCTAATTTCAAGGATGTTCTCTTCTCATCCTGGATGACTCCAGCAGTGGAAAAAGGGTTTTTCTCCACCTGCTCTATTAATTTCTTTCAAAATCCTATAAACCTCAATCTAATCAAGCCTTAGTCTTCAATGTGCTAGAATGTACATGGCTAGTCTATATGAGCTCTCCTCATAATCTAGCCTTCAAGCGTTGGTACATAGTGCTGAATCTGTCTTGCTGTCCCTCCAAAAGGGCTCTTTTATCTAAGGTGTGAGACTCACAATTGTACATAGGACTCCAAATGTGGCCAAGTTTGAAATCCAATAACTCCCACAGCAAGGTGAGCATCAGCGAAGGCACAAGGTAGAATAGCTTACTGAATCCCACAGTTTTAGAAACAAAGGCAGACGTTTCTGGAAAGGCTCAGCAGATCTGGCAGCATCTGTGAAGAGGAATCAGAGTTAAAGTTTCGGGTCTGGTGACCCTTCCTCAGAACTCCCTCACCAGACCTGAAACATTAACCCTGACTTCTCTTCGCAGTTGCTGCCAAACCCGCTGAGCTTTTCCAGCGACGTCTGTTTTTGTTTCTGATTTACCGGTTCCCACAGCTTTAGAACTGGGGGTAAGGCACCAAAGGGCTGTGGAAGAGTGGAGTGGATTCGGCAGCGTGCGAGACACAGAAGGTAACTGGAGGAGTGAAAGTTTCTGAGAAAAGTGTCCAAGATGCACAATGAGAATGTTCATTACTGCAAGGTTTCGAAGGCTTTCAATGCTCATGTCATCCTTAACTAATGTCATTTGTGTCCTTGGTGTGACTGTAAGAATAGCAGGGCTAGAAATAGATTTCTGAACTTCATTTTTAACATCACATGATAAGTAACGACAGCTGTTTGCTTTAATGGAACACTTTCTGCTTAATGTCAAGACACACAAGAGATAGCCTCAGCATAAAATATTTGCCTTCCTCTGGATCAGAAACTCAGTAATTGGGTTACAAATACATTAATCTGGATACATCATTCAGCATGCCTTGTCTTCTCTTTAGGTGTTTTTGTTTTCGCCTTCCTGTTCTGAAGGCTATCACATAGTCTAGGACATGGCAACCTTCCAGTTCCCTGCCCAAATAGGTGACTCTCCCATGACAACTCCAGACTTTCCATTTCACCAATAAATGTTTGTTCTGGGATCCATCAGAGCAGAGACCCATCCTGTTAACAATCATTGTATATGCGCAAAAAGATTCTTTTCTGCAGAGGTCATTAGAACTCACCACCCATCTGCTGTGTTCTGCTCTAGGACAGGGCCGAAGTCAACCCCGAAGTATGAGCTTCTGATCCATTTTCTAGGGATGAGTAGATTTTTCTGCTTCGTACTTGTTACCTTCTCCTACTAATGCTCTATTCTTTAACCTTTAAACTCAGAGGTGAAATGCCACCATTAGATGAAGGGTGAGCAACTGAAAACCTTTCAAAATGTGAACTCCTGCCTTGATATTTTTCCCTGTGTGGTCCAAAGAATGTTGAGACTAGATGTAATGTCTTTATCATCACCTCAGCTGAGATCTTCTGACTCAGCTTAGAATAGGCCAGGTTTAGAGGGTTTGAGCTATCGAGAGAGGCTGAACAGGCTGGGGCTGTTTTCCCTGGAATGTCAGAGGCTGAGGGGTGACCTTATAGAGGTTTATAAAATCATGAGGGCCATAGATAGGGTAAATAGACAAGGTTATTTTCCTTGGGGGTGGGGTGGGGGTGAGTGGAATCCAGAATGAGATGGCATAGTTTTAGGGTGAGAGGGGAAAGATTTAAAAGGGACTAAGGGTCAACTTTTTCACACAATAAGTGGTGCGTGTATGGAATGAGCTGCCACAGGAAGTAGTGGAGGCTGGCACAATTACAACATTTAAAAAGCATCTGGATGGGTAGACGAATAGGAAGGATTTAGAGGGATACGGACCAAGTGATGGCAAATGGGACTAGATTAGGTTCGGATATCTAGACAGTATGAACGAGTTGGACTGCAGGGTCTGTTTCAATGCTGTTCATCTCTATGACTCTAACAGGCATTATATGGTGAGATCTCCTAGGTATAGGTGATGTGTTTGGAAAGTGTATTTGTACCCCAGGCTCATTGTGCAGAAGAAATAGGGGGGAATGGACATGGTGTGGCTCTGTCAAATCTGGTGATGAATGGCTAAGTGTGTTCAGTGCCACCAACCAGTCTTCCAACTCCAACATTGGCAGGCCATTGTCAGGTAAGTGATCTGGGAGGAAGAGAGTAAAGCTTTTACTGAAGCTGTGAGCATTAGTGATAGAGGTGAAGGAATTGGAAAGGGTGGCAGCTGCATAAGTATTGTGGATGATGGGAGTGTTAAAAAAAACACAGTTGGTGAAGCATTGCTGTGACTGACTTGTGAGTTTATCCAGACTGGATACAAGTGAAATTATGGAGATGACCAAGCTTTAAATTCATATCTTTCTCTAACTTCTCCCTTATGACCCCACAGGCTTACTTTGAGCTCAACCTGTCCATAAGGTCAATTTCCTACTCTTTATTCCCATGAGGTTCCTGACCATTCAACTGCCCTTTCTGACTCCAATGTTTGTGAATATTGTTAGTGGTTCTGTCTCTTCAAGTACCACCTCACTTTCCTTCAAATCTGTCATCCATCTTGGCAAACTAGCACTCCACCTCCAATCTCATTTCCCTCTGCAATGTCCTTTAGCATGTTGTTGCCTCCCAAATCAGTATCAAATTTAGCTACCACTCAATCAGGTTTCTATGCCAACTACATCACTCAAATGGTTGTCATCAAAGTTTCTAGTTACGTCCTATGGTGGTGCTCAATCCATCCTCATTCACCATGACCCGTTTGCAGCCTTCGACATGACTTGTTGACCACACCATTTTTCTTCAACCCATTCCCCCTTTTGTCAGGTAAGTTTATATTTTCCCGAGTTCACTCTGACCCATCCAAAGGTAGCTAGGGAATTACCCGAAAGGTCTTCTGTTCCCACACCTGCACCCATCTAGACTCATTCAAGTATTTATCCAAGTCCCCACTTCTGTATCTCATCTCTATGCTACCCCTCACAAAAACATTTGGAAGCATGATTTTAGGCTAATCACTTAAGTTGAAGGCATCCAGCACTCGTTCTCTGCGATCTTTCCCAATCTCTCCACTGCTTCTGTCCTGCTCATTTTCTAGTCTGACACTTGAGTGCTTCAATTTCCTCCAATGTGACGTTGCCCCTGCAACAATTCTTCTTCCTTTGACTGCTGTTCAGCCACCGACCCTTACTATTACCTCACACAAAACCAAATCGCTTACAATCCATGCATCCGATTTGACTCTAAACTGTTTTTCCATATCTGTATCATCTCCAACACAAAATCGACCAAACACCCAATTACCACCTCCTTTACATATCCCTTACTCTTCCTCAATTTCTTCTGTTCTTCTGCTCGCTCATTTTTACTTCAGGTTCCTCCAGAATCAACTGATGGAATTTTCACCTCTGCACCATTTCAATTCTTTATCACTCCCCAAAAACTAAATCTCACCCAAAACTCTCCCGTCCAGATTCTATCTTGCTCATTTATTGGCCTGGACTCCATTGATCTACATCATCTCCCAATCCACCACTGCCTCATATTCAAAATTCTAATCTTTCTGTTCAAATTCCTCTTTGGCCTCACCTCTCCAAGTCTCTGTAACTTATATCTGTGCCTCTTAATCTCTGGCACCATATATACCTTCCACTCTCTTTAGTCTTAATATTGGTAAATTATGCCTTTAACCATTGTGATCATTTGTTGTGCTCCTTTGAAACAGTGACCACAGACATTTTATATCTACCTGAACAGACAAACAATATCTCAGTGCATTGAGCCGTAAACTCATAGAGTCATAGAGACATACAACAGGGAAACAGACCCTTCAGTCCAACTCATCCATGCCGACCAGATATCCTAACTTAATCTAGTCCCATTTGCCAGCACTTGGCTCATATCCCTCTAAACCTTTCCTATTCGTATATCATCCAGGTGCCTTCTAAATGTTGTAATTGTACCAACCTCCACCACTTCCTCTGGCAGCTCAATCCACACACACACTACCCATTGTGTGAGAAAGTTACCCTTTTAAAGTTTCCCCTCTCACCCTAAACCTATGCCCTCTAGTTCTGCACTCCTAGACCTCAGTGAATAGGCCTTGTCTATTTACCCTATCCATGCCCCTCACGATTTTATAACCCTCTATATAGTTATCCCTCAGCCTCCGAAGCTCCAGGGAAAACAGCCCCTTCCTGTAGCTCAAACCCTCCAACCGTGGCAACATCCTTGTCAATCTTTTCTGAACCCTTTCAAGTTTCACAACATCCTTCCAACAGGAGGGAGACCAGAATTGAACACAATATTCCAAAAGTGGCCTAACCAATATCCTGTACATCTCCAACTTGATCTGTCAGGTAGAAACTTAAAATTGCAGCACTTAATGAGTTCTGCATTTAGTTCCTGGTTCCCATGTGTGTTTGACTGTCCCAGTGCTCCTTGTAATGGAACCCAAGTGGCTACAGCACAGCTAGTGAAAAGGAGACTGCTGACTTTCAGGAGACTATCTTTGGAAAGGAACTTTGAGCAACTCTTTGAGTCGAGAAGGACTCACTTCATTCTCCACAATCAAGGCATGGGCAGCAGCAGTCTGAGCTGCTAAAGTCAAGGCCATATTTGGAAATGGTGGGAGCACAACTGTTCTTCCCCCGAGAAATTACAACAGGTTTATGCTTCATGGCATAAACAAACCAGAGGTTGGAAGAATACAGCAAGCCAGGCGACATCAAGAAGTGGAGAAGTCAATGTTTCGGGTGTAATCTTTCTTCAGGACTGGGGGTGGGTGTGGAGGAGCTGCAGATAAAGGGGGAGGCAGGGGCAGGGTGGTGAGGTGCGGCTAGGTGAACACAGATAGAGGCTACGCTTCATAGAGCCACTTCCACTGCCTCGGTTCTACTCCCCACTAATCCTAGTAACCTCTTGGAGGACACATTGCTGAATTGTCGTGACAGACATCATTGAACATTGAACATTGGTAGCCAAAGCAATGATGACAGTAATCTGAGCTTCGACTGCAACACGCAGATGTTCGATGGAAGCAGAGACATTGGTCAACAAATGCTGCATCGTGGTTAGTTCCAAGAAAATGTGTTGATGGGGTTGGCTACAGGCTTTATTCTGTAAGTGATGGGCTCCAACATCTGCAAAAAATTCTGCAGATGGGAGCTTGCATCAGTCTTAATTTTCAACATTTTATCCCCTTTTCTATATTGAAGGCATTTTAAAGGTACAGTTGAAAAGATGATCTGAAATGGACAAGCGTATATAAGTAAGCTATATTCCAAACTCAAACTGGGAAGTTCCTAAAGAGAAAACTAAGGAGGTATCTTACTCAGTAAAGCATCTACTACATTTAACATCATTCAACCATTATGTATATTCGCAAACATTTCAGTCATGTGCATAATCTCCTGTAAGAACAAACATTGGAATTCATAGTTCCACTTCAAACAGTCTCTAACTATTTGAAGCTGCCAATCAAATGCTGATTGGCAGGCACCACACTGTAATAATGCAAGGTTGTGAAATCAATCATACCATACTATTCCAGAAATGGTAACTCTCAGGCTTATGTCAATAGACATAAACAAAATCAATCAGGCATTCCTTCAAACATTTAAAAGACAGGATGCTTAGAAAGTCAGGCAGTTCATCTTGTTATATTTTTAACAACTCCTCCTTGAAACATTTGACAGTTCCTTTTGACAGTTCCAATGAACTTAACAGATTCAGTAAGATTTTTACTTCCTCTACATCTTTATGCCAACTTTCAACAATCACAAAGTTCACCTTATTTCTTTCAAAGGACACTTGACATTTACCAAAGAGCTCCTGGCCATGAGAAAGGGTGCATTACCTCTTCAAAAGGAGATGCTGGTTATCCAAATGAACCCACAATCTTCAGATGTGCTCTCACCAGGTCTATGCTGTAAATGTTGTCTGTCAAAATTACATGAGCAGAAATAGTTGTTAGCTTATATGTGTGGCTGCGTCCATGAAACATGTGGTCGAAACCCCTGAAATATAGTGTCAGCCTTTGAAGACAGGGTTTCTGATTTTCAGTGACATCGACCATTTTTGTAATGACTGAGACCTCACTGTCATTGTGAAAATCCTACCTAAGTAGGTGGTAGTATCAATTCTGCATGCTTTCACATGAAATTGCATCCCCCTGAAAGGTCCAGGTGCTACTGTCCCAACACTTCTCAACTGAAAACGTTATCCAGACAACCATCATGTGGGATCATACTGTTGGCAAAATAATTGGTACGTTTGCCAGTTAAAATATTAAGAAAAGGCTGGATAGAGAAACACATCCATCAGAAGTATTCCTTCCACAATCCATCTACAATCTACTCTATCATTTCATCCAAGAGGCAAAATTACTTATAATTACTTCCTGTTCTGCAAAATTCCAAAATGAATGGGCATTCCCACATCTCCTAACTAGTTGGTTACTAACATATTAATTGTATGCTGGTGGTAAGCAGTAACTGAAGATTCCCTTATGCCCCTATAGAAAAGGGTAAACTAAAATGGTGTTGTTAGTCTAGGAGATACATACTTATAATGCTTTTAGTTATATTTAATCCTCATATTTATATTGAGTACTGCTGGAAATAAATGCTAATATTTGTGTAGAATGATTGGTTCCAATTCTAGCCTTCATTATTGGGCTTTCTGGAATAAAACGTAACTATATCTCTCTCCATAGTTAATATTTCCACCTCCAACATGTAGCTCATGTACCAGGAATTACTTGATCATCACAATGCACACCCTTCCTTATTATCTTCAAAACAAGATACTGTGAAATCCGAAATAAAAGCAGAAGAGAAGCTCTAAATACTTCAGAGATCAGGTAGCATCTGTTTGATTAAAGGTAGTGGATATGAAACATTAACTATTTTCTCTCTCCACAGATGCAATCTGAGCAGCTGTCCAATATCTGCAGTTTTAATCTCAAACAGGTATTTGTATTGCATACTAATCAATCAAAACAACTAATTCATAGTCAGTTAAATTGGACCCCATTAGATAAAGAAAAGTAAGTCATCAATCCACAGAAAGCACTTCGATTGATTGGATTAGATTCCTTACAGTGTGGAAACAGGCCACTTGGCCCAACACTGACCCTCCAAAAAGTCACCCACCCAGACCCATTCCCCTACCCTATATTTACCCCTGTCTAATGCATTTAACACTATGGTCAATTTATCATGGCCAATTCACCTGACCTGCATGTCTTTGGTTTGTGGGAGGAACCCGAAGCACCCAGAGGAAACCTACAGAGACACAGGGAAAACATGCATACTGCACACAGGCAGTCACCCAAGGCAGGAATCATACTGTGAGGGAACAATGCTAACCACTGAGCCACCATACTGCTCTCTGTCAGTGCTGGAAGCAGCAGCTGTGAGAAAGCAAAGGACTTCATTCCAATATTTTGAGGACAGAAATTTGTTAGAGTTTGGGTGGGGGTGACCAGCAGAGTGGAATTAAAGTATTATGTGCTCATTCTTTGGACTTGAGAAGTTATCTTTACAATGCATTTGATTGTCCACTTGTAACATAGCACATCAGAAATGTTATTTAATATATTCAAGGTTTGGGAGAAGATTTGTAGCTCGGGTGCTCGTTGTTGTGGTTCTGTTCGCCGAGCTGGGAATTTATCTTGCAAACGTTTCGTCCCCTGTCTAGGTGACATCCTCAGTGCTTGGGAGCCTCCTGTGAAGCGCTTCTGTGCTGTTTCCTCCGGCATTTATAGTGGCCTGTCTCTGCCGCTTCCGGTTGTCAGTTCCAGCTGTCCGCTGCAGTGGCCGGTATATTGGGCCCAGATCGATGTGTTTGTTGATAGAGTCTGTGGATGAGTGCCATGCCTCTAGGAATTCCCTGGCTGTTCTCTGTTTATTTAATATATCTCTGAGTGTATCTCTGAGTGTAGATGTGAATCTGCCAATTCTGAAATGTTGCTAGAACTGGGTTTTGAAGATAGTGTGGAGATGCTGGTGTTGGACAGGGGTGGACAAAGTCAGAAGTCAGATAATACCAGGATATAGTCCAACAGGTTTATTTAAAATCACAAGATTTTGGAGCACTGCTCCTTCGTCAGGTGAAGTGGAGGATGGCAAACAGACACAGCATATGTAGGCAGAGAGACAATGGCAAGATAATTTCAGGTAATTAAGTGTGTTAGATTAGATTAGATTCGCTACAGTGTGGAAACAGGCCCTTCGGCCCAACAAATCCACACTGCCCCTCCGAAGAGAAACCCACCCAAACCCATTCCCCTACCCTATATTTACCCCTGACTAACGGACCTAACACTGTGGGCAATTTAGCATGGCCAATTCACCTGACCTGCACATCTTTGGATTGTGGGAGGAAACCAGAGCACCCAGACGAGACCCCGCAGACACAGGGAGAATGTGCTAACGCCACACAGACAGGCGGGAATCAAACCCAGGACCCTGGTGCTGTGAGGCAGCAGTGCTAACCGCTGAGCCACCGTGTTAACAGGTAAGTACAAATAGTGCGAGTAGAGTGTTGACAAGCTGAATAACAAGTCTTTGCAGGTAACCAAGGGTGGCAACAGATTAGTACAAACTGTGTGAATAAAGTGTTGACAGCTGGATTTTGGAGACCATGAGAAAAGGAAAGAACTTTCAGATGGAGCGGTGACTACACAACAACCTCGGTTATTCGAACATCAATTATCCGAATTTCAGATTATTTGAACAAGATCTCAAGTTCCCGTAAAAACGTTATCAGTTATACAAACAATCAGTTATCTAAATAAAATACTCCCCGCCCATTTCATTTGGATAATCGAGGTTGTTCTGTATTGGCAGTGTAGTTTTTGAAAAAGATTGGCAAGTAATCCAGGATTTCAAGATGCATTACATCAGGAAATAGTACTATGTTCTGGGAAAGGCTTTCTGTGATGAAGGGCTTATGCCTGAAACGTTGACTCTCCTGCTCCTCGGATGCTACCTGACCTGCTGTGCTTTTCCAGCACCACACTCTTCGACTCTGACCTCCAGCACCTGCAGTCCTCACTTTCTCCTGTGTTCTGGCAAACTTGGCTCATGGTCAATATCTGTTGGAGGATGGGAGTCCTGAGGGATATAAAGAGTTGGACAGTTCTTGGTTCTGTACAGAATATACAGCTGGAGATGGATCGCAGAGCCAACTAGCCAATGAATGATCCTATTTCTTATATAACCTTAAGTAGAATTGAGGTCAAAGTTTGGTTATGACCATATTGAAAGATGGAGTGAGCACAAAGAGTGAATAGCTTCCTCCTGTTCCTATGTCTTAGATTTTTATGGTTCGGCAAGTCTTGCTTTCAACTCAAAAAAGCTGTGAAAAGGAAGAAGAGTGTACTGGATCAAGTCACATTTGGGAATGCTTTGTGCAATCACTGCGTATAAACCATGAAAACATTCCACTGTCAGCCCTGACACCTCTATCAATCTTTATGAAGACTTGTTTGGAGATATTACATTTTTAAGAGTAAGATAAAATTCTCAAAACAACTGTCTGCCAACATGTGTTTCCTCATGTGACAAATATCGCGTGACTTGTCAGTCTACAAAGTCTGTATTCATGCTCCATATTGTGACAACAAACGTTGGTAATGGGATTTAGCCTTGATAAGAAATCACTTTGATCCTTTAGCTCTGCTGCCTTTAGTACAGCAACAAGCATTCAGTCTGCAAATAAATGTAGCTATAAGAAACTGACATCTTTCAATCTCATAATGCAAAGTTGTATCTGTATTCGGTAAGACTGCACCACTCACTTAACCAGGCACAATACAAACAGAGGGCAATAATTACTTGTTTACTGTAGTAATTGCTCTTGTGTGAAATCATGTTTGCTTTCAACATCAAACAACAACAGTGATGAGTTTTTTTTAGATAATATGAATGCTAGATGTGTGTATGCCATCTGTGTTTACAAGCAGACATGTTAATAATGCTGCTAATCCGATAGAATTTGCCGTTGGCAAGCATGGTTTTATTATCCTGTCACCACTCTGTCTCTTGAAAAGATTTGATTTTCAGGATGCTTGACAGATAACATGTGTGTTGGCATGACCCAGAGCCTGTTGTTAGGGTTCAATGGCATGACAGGAGCTGTCACCGTGGCAAATACTATTTTCTTGCTTCTGAATCTAAAGACGAGATACTCCCTCTGAATTACGCATCCGCTTTGGTTATTAATTTACTTTGTAATCATTTAACTAAAACATCGCTTCTTGTATTGCTCTGCAGACTAGCTATTTCAAATCCTTCAAAAACTGATAAATTCAAGCAATTCTAGAGAAATACCTTGCCCACAATAGCAAAAATGATTAACTTATTTTGTATATTTTTGCACTAAACGTGGATGTAGTTGGCTGGGTCAGTAATTATTCCTGATGAAGGGCTTTTGCCCGAAACGTCGATTTCGCTGCTCCTTGGATGCTGCCTGAACTGCTGTGCTCTTCCAGCACCACTAATCCAGAATCTGGTTTCCAGCATCTGCAGTCATTGTTTTTACCTCAGTAATTATTGCCCATTCCTAAATTTCCATTATAAAGCTGCCTTCCTGAACTGCTGAAATCCATCTGTGATGTGGAGGTGTCGGTGTTGGACTGGGGTGGACAAGTTAAAAATCACACAACACCAGGTTATATTCCAATAGGTTTACTTGGAAGTACGAGCTTTCGGAGCGCTGCTCTTTCTTCAAGTAGCTGTGGAGCAGGGTCATACGACACAGAATTTATAGCAAAACTTCTCAGTGTCATGCAACTGAAATGATATATTGAACAAAACTAGATTGCTGTTAAGTCTGTCATCATTTAGAATGTGTTGCAGGTTTCAGTTCATTAATATGTAAATCCCAGAACTTCTTTCTAGTCACATTCTCGACATAACTTAAGGCTTTATAAGAAAAGGTGACATCTCAACTCAGATTAAAGGTGTCTATCTGATGTAGGTACACTGACAGTGCTGTTAGAAAGAGAAATCCAGTATTTTAACCCAGCCTCAGTGAAGGAACGTAGAAATATTTCCAAATTGAAATTAAAGCTCTTGAAGTTTAAAGCACTTAGTGAGATATCCATTTTTAATATCAATGGATCAGTAAACACAAAAAAAAACGGTTATGGAGGGTGGATATGCACTGCTACTGTGGAAATAAGTCATGAGGAAGAGCATTACCTGTTATCTGTACATAGAACTGATCTCAGCTGGGGAGAAACAGGACAATTTGTGTGTTACACACAAGAATGAGCAAAGGGGGCCAAAATTAATGTCTCATTTGTAAGTAGGCTCCCATGTCACTGCAACGTACCCTTAACACGACACTGAAACCTAGATTATGTGCTGAGCTTCAAGTGTGTGACTTCAACTGATAAATTGATCAACTGAACCATGATATCACATCAACAAGGTTCAGTCAGGGAAGAGGTAGAATACTGAATGATTCAACTGCAACCACTGAAAAGGCTATGCTGACAGTTCGACCAGTATACGCTAATGTTATGATAGCAGCTCTTTCGTGATTCTCTGTAACTGCAAAGCTAAAAAAAGTAAGTATTTTTATTAAGACCTTCAATCTCATTTCGTCAGCTTCAGGATAATCCACATTCCACAAACTGCTATGAAAACTTTGCTCCGACTTTGACAGCCATGATAAATTCCACCATGGCAGCTGAGATAATCCACAACATTTCAGAACAATGAACAATATTCAAAAGCAAACAAGCCACAAAGTTATAAAAAAATCAACTCGGCCTATCTCTCAGTGAAAACTAATCCTTTGAAAGATTCCAAGATCCAGGATAGCACCTTCACAAAATGTTGGTCAGTTCTTTCAGTTTTGCTGAAATTTATCAATTAGTTTTTGAGATATGTTGTCAACATACAAACAACCTAGCAAACTGAGATAAAAACACTACCTCTTCTAATCTTTAGTGGTTGAGGTAACAACATTGAAAAATCAATCTATCAGCTATGTAAGCTTTCAAATACATCTATTCTTTCCACTGTGGCTACAGTATGCACCATCTACAGTTTTCAGGGACACAACTCGCCATCTTGTTTAGCAGCACCTCTCAAACTTAATAACTTTATGACGAGAACGAGAGTAGGACAGTAGTGGGAGACTGTGTATTGAGTCGGAAGAGATAGGAGAGGTCTTGAATGAGTACTTTTCTTCAGTATTTACAAACGAGAGGGACCGTATTGTTGAAGAGGAGAGTGTGAAACGGACTGGTAAGCTAGAAGAGATACTTGTTTGGAAGAAAGATGTGTTTGACATTTTGAACAACTTGAGGATAGACAAGTCCCCCGGGTCTGACAGGATATATCCTAGGATTATGTGGGAAGCAAGAGAGGAAATTGCAGAACCGTTGGCAATGATCTTTTCGTCTTCACTGTCAACAGTGATGGTACCAGGGGACTGGAGAGTGGCAAATGTTGTGCCCCTGTTCAAAAAAGGGAATAGGGATAACCCTGGGAATTACAGGCCAGTTAGTCTTACTTCAGTGGTAGGCAAAGTAATGGAAAGGGTACTGAGGGATAGGATTTATGAGTATCTGGAAAGACACTGCTTGATTAGGGACAGCCAGCACGGATTTATGAAGGGTAGGTCTTGCCTTACAAGTCTTATTGAATTCTTTGAGGAGGTGACCAAGCATGTGGATGAGGGTAGAGCAGTGGATGTAGTGTACATGGATTTTAGTAAGGCATTTGATAAGGTTCCCCATAGTAGGCTTATGCGGAAAGTCAAGAGGCATGGGATAGAGGGAAATTTGGCCAGTTGGATAGAGAACTGGCTAACTGGTCGAAGTCAGAGAGTGGCGGTAGATGGTAAATATTCAGCCTGGAGTCCAGTTACAAGTGGAGTTCTGCAGGGATCAGTTCTGGGTCCTCTGCTGTTTGTAATTTTTATTAATGACTTGGAAGAGGGAGTTGAAGGGTGGGTCAGTAAATTTGCAGATGATACGAAGATTGGTGGAGTTGTGGATAGTGAGGAGGGCTGTTGTCGGCTGCAAAGGGACTTAGATATGATGCAGAGCTAGGCTGAGGAGTGGCAGATGGAGTTCAACCCTGCCAAGTGTGAGGTTGTCCATTTTGGAAGGACAAATAAGAATGCGGAATACAGGGTTAACGGTAGAGTTCTTAATAAGGTGGAGGAGCAGAGGGATCTTGGGGTCTATGTTCATAGATCTTTGAAAGTTGCCACTCAGGTGGATAGAGCTTGTAAGAAGGCCTATGGTGTATTAGCGTTCATTAGAAGAGGGATTGAATTCAAGAGTCGTGAGGTAATGTTGCAGCTGTACAGGACTTTGGTAAGGCCACATTTGGAGTACTGTGTGCAGTTCTGCTCGCCTCACTTTAGGAAAGATGTGGAAGCTTTGGAGAGGGTGCAGAGAAGATTTACCAGGATGTTGCCTGGAATGGAGAATAGGTCGTACGAGGATAGGTTGAGAGTGCTAGGCCTTTTCTCATTGGAACGGCGAAGGATGAGGGGTGACTTGATCGAGGTCTATAAGATGATCAGGGGAATAGATAGAGTAGACAGTTAGAAACTTTTTCCCCGGGTACAACAGAGTGTTACAAGGGGACATAAATTTAAGGTGAAGGGTGGAAGGTATAGGGGAGATGTCAGGGGTAGGTTCTTTACCCAGAGAGTGGTGGGGGCATGGAATGCGCTGCCTGTGGGAGTGGCAGAATCAAAATCATTGGCGACCTTTAAGTGGCGATTGGATAGGTACATGGATGGGTGCTTAAGCTAGGACAAATGTTCGGCACTACATTGTGGGCCAAAGGGCCTGTTCTGTGCTGTATTGTTCTATAACTACGCAATCAAGACAGGCAAGATTATCAAAACCGTGGAAATACCACCTTCCTCATTAATTCTGTTCCAAATCACAGAGTATTCTAAGTTGAGCATATATTTCAGCTTATTATAGTTACTGAGTTTATGCCTGGCATCATCACAGAAGCGTCATCACCTGGAGTACTGCAGACGTTCATACAGATCAAGGTAAAAACCCACCGCCTATCTCTCAATGCAGTTAGACCTTTGGCGTTTGGGAAGGGAAGAAAAATAATCGGAGGCTCCACAGGAAACAATCACTAAACAGTGACTCCTGCTAGGTGCGTGTGAGAATTGAACAGGCTCACCTTCAGCAGTATTAAACTTCCAGCTCAGCACTGTCCCCATGACTTGTCTGGACTTGTCCTACCTGTCTGTCTCCTTTTCCACCTATCCACTCCAACCTCTCCTCCCTGACCTATCACCTTCATCCCCTCCCCCACTCACCCATTGTACTCTATGCTACTTTCTCCCCACCCTCACCCTCCTCTAGCTTATCTCTCCATGCTTCAGGCTCACTGCCTTTATTCCTGATGAAACGTCGATTTCGAAGCTCCTTGAGTGCTGCCTGAACTGCTGTGCTTTTCCAGCACCACTAATCCAGAATCTGGTTTCCAGCAACTGCAGTCATTGTTTTTACCTCACCTTCAGCAGTACCCCAAGGAACTGGGTAAGGTTTCTACCTAGTGGTCATGAAACTGAACACAGGCCTGAGTTTGTGTCTTTGTGAAAGGGAGGGAGAAATCTAGAATGACTATTGTAAGTAACAGGTTAAGTTTGAGAAGTTTAATCATGGGCCTATTTTACTTTGTCCAGCTAAATGATTAAAGGTTCCCAACTACTTACCAATATCTCAAATGACATTCAGTCAGGAGAGAGAGGGGCAAGATGAATTATGTTTTAAATGCACAATATACCAAAACGAAACCAGATGTTCAGAAATATTCTTTTCCTTAAGGAGGTCAATTTACTGACCATTAATTCGACACAGAGGGTGGAAATTTATAGCGTACTTCAAATGATAAATTCCAACCATATTGCTGTCTACCTTCTTGTCTTTCTTAAATTAGGCCCAAGCCTCACGAAATGTCCACCGAATTTTATCTCTGCTGTAGTCAGGATATATAGGCCTGGATATTTGATTGCATCGTGTCTGTTCTTTAAGGAGGGGAGGCTCCATAGAGACATACGTATACAAAGTTTGCACTCGAAGTGTGTTGCCTAGTTTATTGGTTAGCCTGGCTGAAATGGGGCATCAGATCCACTCCAAATGAATCAGAGTCCTGTTTCAGGCACCTTGGCCAAAGTTTTGATTGTGCACTGGTTACCATGGGTGCATAACGGGTTGCTAACAAACTTTTATACAGAGATTAGTGTAAAACAGGAGAAATAAGAGTATTTCTCTTGCCTCCACATCTAAACAGTAGGTTGCTACCCGCCCTCCACGCAGACAGAATTGTTGCCCATAGCTTCATTCCCCATCACGCTGCCCAGGCATGCCAGCTGTCCTTAGTGCAACCAGTTGTTCTCATTTCCATCATCGTCCCCACGCACCACCTACCCCTTGCTACTGTTTCAGCGTTCTTCCAATAAGATTTTTTTTGCACTTCTTTCATTCTTTTAGCACATGCAGCAGCTTACTGTTCTGTAAGGATAAGCATAAGTTATATGAGGTTTAATAAGATCAGAAGGAAATGGAAGCATCACAATCAGGCTCATTTATCGAGGAATGGAACCAAAAAGAAGAGAAGAGAGGTTAAACTTGACTAGAGATAAAAACACAAAGTGTTGAAAAAATTCAGCATCATAAAGTGTGACGCTGGAAAAGCACAGTTGATCAGGTAGCATCTGAGGAGCAGGAGAGTCGACATTTCCAGCAAAAGCTCTTCATTATCTTCCTGATGAAGAGCTTATGCTTGAAACATCGACTCTCCTGCTCCTCGGATGTTGCCTGGGCTGCTGGGCTTTTCCAGAACCACTCTTTTTGACTCTGACTCTCCAGCAACTGCAGTCCTCACTTTCTCCTAAGAAACTCAGCATGCTTGGTAGTATCTGTGGGGAGAGAAGCAGGGTTAACATTAGTGCTTTGGGTCTGATATGAGTCTTCCTCAGAACTTAGTCCTGAGGAAATCATGTCGAACTTGAAATGTTAACTTTGTTTCTCTCTCCAAAAAAATTTACAAGACCTGTTGAGTTTCTCCAGCACTTTCTGATTTCATTTCAGATCTCTAGCATCTGCAGTGTTTTGTTTTTCTTAAATTTGTATAGAACCTTGCTCTCTCTACACCTCAAAGGATATTTTGCACAGTTCAGGCCTCCATAGTTTAGCAAGGGTGTGGAGACTTGGAAAATTTACCATCATGAGATGAGAACTAAGGTTACACATTTCAAAAAGTTTGAATAGTCTGGAGCATTTTTCTCCATGAATAGAAGGACTGAAGGATGACTTAATGAAAGTTTTACAGATTGCAAAAATGTTTCACTCGAGAAACATGAAAAAAATCTTGCCATTTACCAGGCAAGACTAGGGGAGTTAAATGAGTCACTAACAAGCCTGTTGAACAAGTTAGGGGAAATGTCTTTACCAAAAACTGAAATTTGCTGTTATAAAGAGTAGTTAAGGTAAATAGCATAGATGTAGTTCAGGAGCATCCAACGAGCAGCGAAATCAACGTTTCGGGCAAAAGCCCTTCATCAGGAAGGCTTTTGCCCGAAACGTCGATTTCGCTGCTCGTTGGATGCTGCCTGAACTGCTGTGCTCTTCCAGCACCACTAATCCAGTATTTGCCTTCCAGCATCTGCAGTTATTGTTTTTACCCCGTAGTTCAGGAGCAGTCAGTTAAGTACATGAGGCCAAGAGGAAAAGAAGGATATGCGACAGCATGATGGCGCAGTGGTTAGCACTACTGCCTCACAGAGCAACGCACCCAGGTTTGATTCCAGCCTCGGGTGACTGTCTGTGTGGAGTTTGCACATTCTCTCTGTGTCTGTGTGAGATTCGTCCGGGTGCTCTGGTTTCCTACAACAATGTGCAGGCTAAGTGAGTTAGCCAAGCTAAATTGCCCATAGTGTTCAGGGATGTATAGGTTAGGTGCATTAGTCAGGGGCAAATATAGGATAATAGGGTAGGGGAATGGATCTGGGTGAGTTACTCTTTGGAGGGTTCTTGTTGGCCCAACGCTGTAGGGATTCCAAGATCGTAAGGCATGTTGATGGGGTTCAATGAAGAATGGTGGAAGAATGCTCAAGTGGATCCTAAACACCACATGCATCTGTAGAATGTAATGCCAAGTATTGCTTAGTGTCCTTATTTTTTCCAAAGATAAAAGTAAGCTCCTTTAATAACATGAAGTTTGTGCAAAAAAGTGACATTTCTACTTTCCAGCGATGCTATGCAGACAAACATCAATTCCCCATGAGTGGCATGACTCAAGTAAGGCAGCACCATGTCTTAGTGGTTAGCACTGCTGCCTCACAGTGTCAGGGGCCTGGGTTTGATTCCCACCTCGGGTGACTGTGTGTGACATTTACACATTCTCCCTGTATCTGTGTGGGTTTCTTTTGGATGCTCTGGTTTCCTCCCATAATCCAAAAATATGTAAGTTAGGTAGATTGGCCATACTAAATTACCCATAATATTCAGGATGTGTAGGTTAGGTGCATTAACCATTAGAAGTGATAGGGATGGGTCTGATTGGGATGCTCTTTGGAGGGTTGGTGTGGACTTTTGGGCTGAATGGCCTGTTTCCAAACCATGGGGATTCTATAATCAAATTTTCTCCCGTCTGCTATTGTTCAAAAATGCAGTCATCCAATGATCTTAAATTCAAATTCCAACATAGCAGGACTAAAAGTTAATTAAATAAAATTGAAAACTGTGAGCTAGCACCAAAAAACTGATCTTGAAAGCTGCCAGAATATCAAGATAAGATATCAACTTTCAAAAAGGGACCGGCTACCTATACCCAGCCGAGCCAACATGTGCCTTCAGCTCCAACACTACGTGATTAACTCGGAATGCCCTCAAAGCAAATGCCATTGTGCCAAGGACGTATTTTCTTTTAACAAAGCATTCAGTTTTCTTTTGATGGTCCCACTTGTTTCATAAGATCATAAGAATACGACTGCAAGAAATAGAGGCCTGAGTGGGTCATTTATAGAATGTAAAACATAGAATATGGAACAGTACTGCACAGTACAGGCCTTTCGGCCCTCGATGTTCATAGAATCCCTACAGTGTGGAAACAGGCCATTGGTTCAACAAATCCACACTGATCCTCCAAAGAGTAAGCCACCCAGACCCATTCCCCTATCTTATTACTCTACATTTGTCCTGACTAATGCACCTAATCTACTCTGGACAATTTAGCATGGCCAATTCACATTCTTTAGAGTGTGGGAGGAAACTGAAACACCCGGAGGAAATCCACGCAGACATGGGGAGAATGTGCAAATTCCACACAGAAAGTCACCTGAGGATGGTTGTGTCCACCTTTTACTCGACACCAAGATCAAACTAACCTACGTACCCTCCACTTGACCCATTCAGTTCGCTCCATCATTCACTATGATCACGGCTGATGCGATTGTGACCTTGATACCATCTTCCTGCTTGAACTCCCCACTAAAACTGATTCCCTTTTCAATCAAAAATCTGTCTAACTCAGCCTTGAATACATTCAATCGCCTAGGTTCCACCGCTCTCTGTGGAAGACCCTCTGAGGGAAGAAATTCTTCTTCATCTCCATCTTGAATGAGAGACCCCTTATTTTCAAACCATGCCTCTAGATCAAGATTCTCCCAAGGGGGAAAGCATCCTCTCAAAACCTACTCTCTCAACCACCTCAGTTTCTTACATTTCTCACCTCTCATTCTTCTAAACTTCACTTTCTCATGTACATTTTTGTTGTTCCCATGGTTCAAAATCAAAGCGCCTACATTTTGAATACTGCAAACAACAGCCTGCATTGCAGACAGAGTATCTCACCACCTTCGTGAAGAACTCCTGAGGCATGCTACTTCCCGCGGTCTGCAGCAAAGATTTCTCTGGCTTTTTTCTAACCATCTATTTGAGTTACATTCCAAGTCAGTCAGTTCCAATAGCAGCTGTCAGCCTATTCCAGCTATTAAAAACGAAACTACATCAACCTGCCTCTACTGACTAGAAGGCTGTGTCAGCTAGTTGGAGTACATCAAAACTTCAACATGCATTGTGCATAGACGCGTGAGAATCAGTATGAAGCCTGAATATCTGCTCACACCATCCCCCTACACTCAGCAGAAAGGGAAACTTTTCTATCAATTTGATGAAAATTCTTAACAGAACTGATTTTTTTTTGCCATACTGTGAGTTTTCTGGAATTGTAGCATTCAGTTTTATTCAAAGCTTCAGCGTGAATCTTGGATTGTTTTGTCTCTCAGGAGCATCAGTGCAGTTGTGAAGTCAAATCCTAGAAGACCAACTGGATCCAAGCCCTAAAAGAAGCAAAAGGTTTCCCCCATTCAACCACTAACAGAGGCTGAAATCAACCATCTCATTCCCATTCATATAAGGATACGTTTGCCTCAGGTACCAGACCTAGAAGATGGGAAAACAATCATAATCACAAACAAATCAAAACTCCATAGCATTTGTCTTCAACTTTTCACCTTAACATCAGCAAAGACACTACTACTGAAATGTTAAATTGCTGCTACATTAGATCAATTAATTATACTTTTCAATGCATCCATTTCAATTATACTTGAGAAAAAATGAGGCTTGAAATGTAATTTTTTTTTTAAAACTTGCTTTTAAGGCTCATAACCTAAAAAATAGGAAAGAATGCAACTTTGCATCAATGTGAACAACACTTATGGGTCTAACAGTGGCTCAGTGGTTAGCACTGCTACCTCACAGCACCAGAGTCCTGGGTTTGATTCCTGCCTGTCTATGTGGAGTTTGCACATTCTCCCCGTGTCTGCGTGGCTTTCCTCCCACAATCCAAAGATGTGCTGATTAAGTGCAATTAGCTGTGCTAAATTGCCCACTGTGTTAGTCAGAGGTAAATATAAGGTAGGGGAGTGGGTTTCTCTTTGGAGGGGCGGTGTGGACTTGTTGGGCTGAAGGGACTGTTTACACACTGTAGAGAATCTAATCTAACTCTGGTTCGTCAAACTGCCTCAAATGTTTCATCTACCAACTCCCAATAAAATAATGCTTTATGGCGGATTTCAACATGAAGTTTTTGCTGCTATTTTTCAGGTGATGCAGTGATAACTTCACTGGAATGCTAACCTCTAACCTTAGGTTCATGTTCTGAGGTCATGGAGTTATGTCCCACAAGGACAGATGATAAAATTTGAATTCAATAAAGTCTGGAACTCAGAAACAAAAATGATAGCCTAATGACCACAATATAACCATTGTTGTAAAAACTCATCTGGTTGTTAGGAAGTCTACCATCTTGGCCTAGTCCATAGAACTGTGGTTGATTATTTGCTCTCTAAAATGGCCTCAAGAGCCAGTCAGTTCACAGGATAATTAGGGATGGAAAGGCTGTAAATGGAATTGCAAGGTCCTACGATAATTGCAAAACTACTTGCGATGGGATTTTCTTTTTCATTTTTGTCTCCACTCTTTGTGAAGATGCTGACTCAACCTCATGTGGATGCTAATGGATATCCATAGGTATTTGTTATATCCTTACACTTCATAGTGTGAGACCAGTCACTGACTGTTTAACTGCAGAATATGTCACAGGTGCTCCTATTCCTGCTCCCTACATGGAGTTGACATGCACACTTATGCATTCTCATATACATTCAAATGTGGTTTCAGATAACAAAGAAAAGAAGTAAAGACATTTCTTTTAACCTCCATCCAATGGCTATTGGAAACAATTATAACATTCGAGTGGTATAGTTTGCCTAGCACGGATAATAGGGCAGCACAGTGACTCAGTGGTTAGCACTGCTGCCTCTCAGCACCAGGGACCTGAGTTTGATTCCAGCTTTGGGCGACTGTCTGTGTGGAGTTTACACATTCTCCCCCCGTCTGTGTCAGTTTCCTCTGGGTGATCTGGTTTCCTCCCACAGTCCAAGGATGCGCAGGTTAGGTGAATTGGCCATGCTAAATTGTCCATAGTGTTCAGGGATGAGTAGGTTCGGTGCATTAGTCAGGGGTAAATGTGGGGTGGGGGAGTGGGTCTGGGTGGGTTTGTTGGGCCAAAAGGCCTGCTAATCGGAACACCTCTTACGCTCCTGAAATTGAAGATCAGTTTAAGCAGATTGTTGCTTCAGTCTTGTAGAGAACCATAGTTGTTCCTTGGGTCTTCTGGAGTATACAGAGGTTAGCCATTTGAACATGATTTTCTGTGATCTGTTGCAGCCTGTCATCATGAGAACATAACAGACTCAGGGAAAATGTACCAGAATAAATTTGGGTTTGCTCCGGGTGCTCTGGTTTCCTCCCACAGTCCAAAGATGTGCAGGTTAGGTGAATTGGCCATGTTGAATTGCCCATAGTAGGGGTTCAGTGATGTGTATGTTAGATGCATTAGTCAGGTGTAGATGTAGAGTAATAGGGTAGGGGAATGGATTTCAATGGAATACTCTTTGGACTTGTTGAGCTGAATGGCATGTTTCCACTCTGTAGGGATTCTATGAGAATGACACAGGTTCTTGAGTTGGACTGTGTCAGCTTGGCTTGGAGCTAGCCATAACCAGGTTTACAGATGTGTACAGTTTCAGAGCGGGCACAAAGTTTCTGACAAAAGCCATCAAGTATGACAGTTACCTTCAAAGCCTTGTAGATGAGGTCAACTTCTGGAACTCTTAATTTGTGTGCTTTTCATATTGACAGCAAAAATAGTGCAATGCTGATTACATTCAATCACTTTCACAAATCCATCGTAACACTGCCCTATGTTAGTTTGCACGTTCTCCCCGTGTCTGCGTGGGTTTCCTCCGGGTGCTCCGGTTTCCTCCCACAGTCCAAAGATGTGCAGGGCAGGTGAATTGGCCATGCTAAATTGCCCGTAGCGTTAGGTAAGGGGTAGATGTAGGGGTATGGGTGGGTTGCGCTTCGGCGGGGCGGTGTGGACTTGTTGGGCCGAAGGGCCTGTTTCCACACTGTAAGTAATCTAATCTAATCTATGTGTTAAGTTCTCTGAGTACCAGGAACTCCAGGGAGAAGAGTGCAGGTTCTGCAGCTGTAGAAGTATTGTGACCATTCACTCCAGAAATCAACCTCCTAATAATAGCTTGTAACAGATAGTAAAGGACCTTACTTAACAAGTAGACTTTGGAAGCACTGACCTACCCATATGTCAGTGAAAGTAATCTCATGGCAGCTGTGAGACAGGGAATTTCACCTATTTTAAATCAAAAGTGTTTAAGTTTAAGTTTACGTAAAGCGGTCAGATGAGCTCCCAGGTGGTCGACTGATTTAAATGTAACATTTAGTGCATTGTTAAAGCTACTAAGTTTAATGCTTAATCTGTGCTGATTCCTACTTCCATCCAAAACCATTCCTCTCTCGTGAAGTGGCTCATGTTTATTTGGGTTTGGTTTGACAGGCTGCAACAGATCACAGAAAATCTTGTTCAAATGACTCATGAGCACAGTAACCAACACCAACTGAGAATCGAGGAGGGTGGGGGGAGAGAGCAAGTTGTGGAGGCGGGGAGGGTGGCCAGGTATGGTCATCAGAGCCAAGCTGATCCTGTCCTCACCCAATTAGCACACATAAATCTAGAAGACATTTTTCGGCAATGGTCATTGAATAGTCAACTGTGACTTCCTTATCAATAGACCAGAAATGGGAATGTCCCTGTGAATGTCAGAACTCACCTTTTGCAGGACTTTTTAATACACAGACCAGCCTTATCTGAAGAGAATCAAATGGAGGACTGCCTAGTGTGATACATTGCAAAACACTGCCTGTGCCCTGCAAACTGAAAAGCAAGTGGCTGAACTTTCAAGTATTATTTTACTTTTAAAATTTATTCCTGTATCTGACAATGGAAAACAGTACAGTTCCAAATATATTCCAGTCACGAGGGCAGTGTTCATAACTCCATCATGACTTTGTGTCAGTTGTGAACGATCAGGTTCAGTATCCCACTGTGTATCCTCCCCTGAATCTATAATAAGAGCAAATTCATGTTAATAAAAATGGGTTTTTTTGGTAAATTAGAGTTCATTTTATGAAGCCTTCACTCCACTTAGATTTCTGCTGTCTGGAGAGTCTTAACATGAATCTTTCATAGCTTCAGAAAAAGCAGTGCTGGACCCATCAAAAAGGCAGCTGTTTCTGAAAATGAGAATACTCCTGAGGTATCTGATGTACCCATCTGTATGGAAAAAAAATGGATGTAGCAAAGGATTTTAACAGCAAAACTTCAGGTATTGATGAATCAATCTCAACCTCATTAACAATGCTGATCTAAAAAAAACGACATAATTTTTGCAATGTAAGGTGTGTGATTTATAAATATTCCAATATAATTTATTTTAAAGATTTGATTTTGAACTAGCAGCACGTGGGTTTTGTCTGTACTTATGATGGGGTTTAATGATTAACCTGTAAGCAATTCTGTAGCCATGGTGATTTCTTTTAAAATACATTATGAGAGCGCGAGAGACAGCAATTCCCTGAAGATTATTTGTTTAGGTGGGGTCAGTTTTATGAGGGCAAACAGAGTAAACAGTTGTGCATTAAGCTTCAGGTGGTTGCCTTTGAAATTGTTTTTGTGGCTTAGCAGAAACACCCATAGCTTAAAGAAAACCATTTTGGTTTCAGTTCTGTTGAGATCTTAGCCGAATTTTAAAGACAGTTACTGCTAAAGGGATGGAGGTAATTTAGAACTGTTAAGAAATAGATTAGCTCAGTGTAGACAATTTAGTTTAAAACTCAGACCAGCAGACCAAACTTACACACACTCCCTCACATACACTCGTAGCACCCCCACCACACACACACACACACACACACACACGCACGCACACTCCCTCACATACAGTCATACCAGCAGAAAGTGAGGACTGCAGATGCTGGAGATCAGAGCTGAAAAATGTGTTGCTGGAAAAGTGCAGCAGGTCAGGCAGCATCAAAGGAGCAGGAGCATCGACGTTTCGGGCATAAGCCCTTCTTCAGAACTTATGGTGGTGGGAGTGGTACAGTTATACCACCCCCACCACTACCGCACATGTGCGTACACCTACATGCACATACACACATATATAAGTTTGTGGGGTGAATTTGTACTTGCAGAATTACATTTTATTTTGCTCAAAAACTGCATGGATCCATGTAAGATTCTGTAAATCCCTTTCTTAGATTAGAATCAGTCTGAACATTGTGGCACAGACAGCCTCACACAGGGCAGCTCACACCTTCAGTGCATTATCTGGGCCAACATGACACCTATTGTTAAAGTTCCCTTGAGAATGTAACTTTAAGAAAGTTCTGGGATTTACATATGAAAGAATTGAAACCAGCCTGCCCATTCTAAAAGATGAGACACTCAACAAACAATCCAGGTCTTTTTCAATATATAATTTCAGTTACACCACACTGTAAACGTTTGCTATAAATTCTGTGTCCTACGATCTCATACTCCACAACCGCCAGATGAAGGAGCAGCATTTTGAAAGCTAGTGCTTCCAAATAAACCTGTTGGACTATAACCTGGTGTGGGATTTTTTAACTTATTATTTGAATTTGAGAGAATCCAAGCTCATTTATATGAAGACTCGAGGAAGAGGTGATCAGCTGCTTTTTTAACATCTTTTTAAACTCCGAAAATATCCAGTTCCTTGGTTTTTTTTCTTCCTCAATCTCTCAGTGATATTAAATAATTGTGGTATATACAGTTCCATCCTTGCCAACATTATTTCATTTAACTGATGATTCTTAAAGTGAGCTTTTGCAGTGATTAAGTTATCATTCTGCAGTTTGTTACAGACAAAATCCAATCCTGTCTGTGTCCATTAGGTGCATGTGCACACTTTTCAGAAGATATCACTGGACAGCAAGTGGAATGGTAACCCTGATTTATCAATAATTTTCTCTCCTTAACTAATACTGCGTCCAGCCCCATTCTTGTACTCCAGCACGCCTCTAATCCATCTGAAACCAATGAATTCAGCACAGAATTTATATAAAAGTTAGGGGCTTTATAGTCTGAATGAACTGGTAGTCTAATAGATATATAGTGTACCAGGTGGTATCAAACTGTAGGAGCATCTAAAATTAGATGGCCATTCCCTTGATTTTAGGACAAAGTGATTTTTTAGAACTGATTTGGAGAAGGGAAAATGTCTTGTAATTAGTGGGCAGAAATGTAGCTTGTTACCAGCAAATGAATAATTTCATGTAGCTGAAAAACTGGATTATCCTATAATGCTAATAAAAAGAAATGTACAATTGTCAGGAAATTTGAATTAAGCAATTTGATTAAAAAATAGACAATTTTCCCATTTCCAAAAATCACATTCTTACACCAAACCCCGGAGGAAAATAAAAGGCACTGTGGAAAATTCATAAAAAGACAATCGGAAGATTGCATTCCAAAATTGTGGAATAATTAAATCTTCTTTGGTCAAAAGATTCATTTTCTTTGACTTTCTCCCTTTCATTATTCAACCCAGCTAAAGATGCCATTTGCTCCTAACATTTTCAAAGAAAAAAGCTCTTGGAGGGATCAGCACTTTTTAATACTTTATCAAAGCTTCAACAGTTTTGTAGAAAAGTGCATGCCAGTTTCTGACATGGCTCATCAGTAAAAAGCTAAATAGTTTCTGAAATATCTGATTGCCAAATGGCGCTCCTATTCAGGCGTCTCTTTATCCATGGATGGTTTCATTGAATGTGCAACTGTAAGTGAGTTAGGTCCCCTGGGTGAAAGACTCGCGGTGAGTTAAGTGCTGTCTCTTGTCAACTCGCATTTTTGTACAGATAGACACTTTTGCCATTGCGCGTCTTTCAGTCTATAGCATTACTCTCTGTGGGACTTTACATCAACCTTATATATTTCTATATTTGACTGTTACTAAAAATCAATCCTTCACAGGCTTTGCAAAGCATCGCTCATACGGCAGTCAAGAGCTTGTCATTACTTCCTACTGTCACCTTCACAGACTTCCACTTTTTCTTTGTTGTCTATAATTATTCGTAGACAGTTTACAGACTGATAGCTAACTCTGTTAATCAACACGTTCACTCTTTGATAATTAATCACCCCATTCTATATATAGATATCCGCACATAGCAAACACTGCAAACATACAAATTGCTTACAGGAGTAGGCCTTTCAGTCTCTTGAGCTTGCTGTGTAATTTGATCATGGTTGATCTGATTGTGGTTTCAACTCCAATTCCCTCCTGCCCCTCACCTCACACCCGATAAACATCAACTCCCTTGTTGGTAAAGAATCTACCTATTTCTGCTTTCAAAATATTCAATGATTCTGCCTTCACGGCTCTCCAGAGAAGAGAATTTCAAAAGATTTGCTCCCCTCTGAGAGATAAAAAAATCTCCACATCACCTTCTTAAAATCCCTGGTTTTTAAAATGTGTCTCCAAATCTAGTCTTTCCCACACAGGAAACATCCTCTCAGCATCCACCCTGTCAAGTCTTCTCAGGACCTTACATCTCAACAAGATCATCCCGTATTGTTCTAAGTTCCAAAGTATACAGTCCAACTTTTCCTCATAAGGTAACAGTCACTCATCCAGGTGTCAGACAAGTAAACCTTCCCTGTATTGCTTCAAACACATATATCCTAATTAAATATTTGAGCTGAGTGTATCAAATTTATCAAATTTATTTTGGATGGCAATTATGAAGTACGCTTCTTATAAACTGTCACTTATGGAGTACAGATTCTTATAACAATTTATTGGCATTGTCAATAAATGCCAAGTCCTGTTAATGTTTGATGATATACCCATTTATCCAAATGCAGCATGATGTTTTATTATACCTCTTCACGCATCTATTCTTTCTCCAACAGGCATCATGACCACTGTTCAGAACTCCAAACTACTGTGGACATGTTTAATTTGCAATTCCAAAATGCATTTTTTAAATTAAATGGCCAAAAATAGTTATAGATGCGAATTAAGTGACTGTCGAGAGGGACACAGGGCTGTGAACAGAATGTCAAAAGAACAATCTTTCAAAAGGTTTGATTTGGAGATGCCGGTGTTGGACTGGGGTGGACAAAGTTAAACATCATTCTCTGGATTAGTGGTGCTGGAAGAGCACAGCAGTTCAGGCAGCATCCAAGTAGCTTCGAAATCGACGTTTAGGGCAAAAGCCCTTCTTGCCCGAAACGTCGATTTCGAAGCTACTTGGATGCTGCCTGAACTGCTGTGCTCTTCCAGCACCACTAATCCAGAATCTGATTTCCAGCATCCGCAGTCATTGTTTTTACCAAAGTTAAACATCACACAACACCAGGTTATAGTCCAACAGGTCTATTTGAAAGTACAAGCTTTCACAACTGCGACATTCAACTGCCCACTCTTAGCGAACAATTCAAAGACTGATCCATACCGTTTCTTAACTTTTATCTGATTTTTATTCTGTGACTAGAAGTTACTAATTCTTCTCACATGTAGTAACTGGTTACCTGGTGAAGGAGCAGCACTCTAAAACCTTGTACTTTCAAATAAACCTTTTGGACTGTAACCTGGTGTTATGTGATTTTTAACTTGCAAAAAGTAGGCAGGAGAGAAAAGTCAAAACAGACTACACTGAACCAAAATTGCTTGTGACTACAGAAGTATCAAGAGGTGATGATCTACTGTTCAACACCCCTTGCAGATTATGTCCCAGCTACCCCTTGCAGATTATGTCCCAAATTGCAAACATATTTTTTGTTTTTCTCTCTCTGAAGAATACACAAGAATAGCTGTTATAAAGCCAGCTTCAACTCAACTGGAGTGGACTAGAGCAACTGAACGTCCTTGTGTGTACCAGCCTAGGTTCGAGTGTTTATGTTCTATGCAGGTCACAGTTGAAGAATTACCTCCTAGGTGAAGGAAGAATCTCTTTCACTGCGAGTGCTGCTAAACAGTCAAAAGGAAGCAAGACAACAAAAGGAAACTCTCTCAGCCCGAGTCCTGGGAATTCAAACCTGGTTGAAAGGAAGCAGCACTACAGAATCTCAACCAATCTATAAAACTGAGGACTGTGAAACGGACTGTTCGCCGACCAATGGTTTTTTTTTCATTCACCGGATAAAGTGTCACTGGCTAGGCCAGCACTTATTGTCCATCCCTAATTGGCCAGAGAGCAGTTAAGAGTCAACTTATATTGTCACATGTAGGCCAGACCAAGTAAGGATGGCAGTTTCCTTCCCTAAAGCACAGTAGCGAACCAGATGGGCTTTTCCTGACAATAAACAATGGGCCCATGGTCATGATTATACTCTTAATTCCAGATTTTTATTGAATTCAAATTCCACCATCTGCCGTGACAGGATTCAAAGCCAGACCCACAGAACATTATGTGGGTTTCTAGATTAACAGTCCAGTGATAATACCATTAGGCCATGTTAACAATATCAATAGCTTCCACTGCAACAGCCACAACATTCAACTATCCACTCTTAGCAAACAATTTAAATACTAATCCATGTACTTTTTCTTCACTTTTATCTTATTTCTCGTTTAGCAGCACCGTGGCTCAGTGGTTAGCACTGCTGCCTCACAGCACCAGGGACCTGGGTGAAATTCCAGCCTTGGGTGCCTGTCTGTGTGGAGTTTGCACATTCTGTCTGTGTCTGTGTCGGTTTCCTCCGGGTGCTCTGGTTTCCTCACAGAGTCCATATCTTTGGTTAGGTGAATTGGCCATGCTACATTTCCCATAGTGTTCAGGGATGTGTAGGTTAGGCGCAGAGTAAATGTAAGATAATAGGGGAGGGGAATAGGTCTCAGTGGGTTACTCTTCAGAGGGTCGGTGTGGACTTGTTGAGCCGAAGGGCCTGTTTCCATGCTGTAGGAATTCTATGATTCATCTGTGACTAGATGTAATGTGACTAATTTTTATTGGGTGTAGTAATTATTAAATGTAATCTCTTTGTTAGTTCAGGAAAGTTTGACAAAGTTGGCTTGTTTTAAACACGCAAGTTCATTTGGGTCTGGTGGAAATGTATCCAAAAGAGAAGGGACCCTTTTTAAATTGGTCTTGCTTTCACCAGGCAAAAGGGTGGGTGAGTAAAGAAAGGGAGTCAATTCATCTCTTCTCATCTATTAGTTTGGCATATTCCATCTGGAATGGTAATTGGGGAAATTCACTCCAATCAAGTCCTAACACAGAAAACCTTCTAATTTAACAGTTTAAACAGTTTTAGAGAAGTCCTGAATCCCTGTCCTCAGATATTACCTGTAAATCAAGATGAAGCAAGAACACACAGCATCTGGTTAGGGCAGGTTATTCCACTAGTTGGATGTGTTTGCTTTGTTTCCTATCTTGCCAAATGCAATGAACAAGTTGGATGCAGAGAAGTGTCAACATGGAAGTCAGAGTGGGTACCTGGCACTATCAATTCAGTGCTGGCTGCAAGAAGCCTCTATGTTATTCAGCACCAAACAGCATCTTAGAGTACAATCCATGGGCACCAGCTGCATGCACCCCTCATACACAGACATTGCCCCTCATGGTCTGCATGGTAACTCTCAGATCCACTTACAAGTCACTTTGGAATCACAGGTTTGAACTGCAGGTGCCAGTAGCACTGAAAGACTGCAGCAAAGACACTTTGCACATAGGGGCACAGACACGGCTCATAGTTTGGACCAGGCTACGTCCCAGGGCTCTTGCTTGCTCTGCTGGTATTTACTCACTCAGCACCTACCTCTTGCACCTTCCATGCCTTGCCCTGTCAATTAGCACAGTCATGCAAACAGGAGGCTTATCTTTTTGACAATAGCTGTCATTCAAGGGGTGAATACCTTGCTGTACATGAGTGTGCTCCAGGTACACAATCCTTTATCCGAAATCCCGAAATCCGAAAAGCTCCGCTATCCCAAGATTTTCTCGTGAAGTGTTTTTCTCCATAAAAATGTTGTCTGGGGTGCCAACAGTCAACCCAACTCCACGCCCACTCGACCTATGCCAATCAGATGTGATGTGGTGGTATGGCCCAGTACTGGCAGGCATCAATTCTGTCTCAGGACTCGTAGTACTCCCAGGTGCGTCTGCTGTTTGGTAAGAATTCTTCTATTTCACCGTGAAACAGTCACTTATTCCGAAATTCGAAAAATTCCGAATTTCGAAAACCAGCTGGCCCCAAGTGTTTCAGATAAAGGATTGTGTACCTGTACTTCAATTTATACCTCCATGTGCTACTAGCTTATGCAGCAAACACATTGCACGTGCAGCAAGCCAACAGCCATGTCTAAAAGTCTTAGGCGGGTAGACCTTACTGAAGTGCATAGAGTAACCTATCAGTCGAGGGTCCCGGCACTGTAAGTCCGAGGCAGCTTCTCATACCAGTCCAAAGGATTGACCATGATTAGAGGTCTGATCAGGGTGACTTTTGTCTAGGACCTGTACCTTAGCAATTCAGGGAGTGGGTCACAATCAGTACTGTGGCTCCGCAGTAGGCAGTGCTGTGGGAGGGGGTGCGCTATTTGGAGTGACATACAAGTATCAGTCAGGGATCTGGACATTCCTTGTTCAGTCCTATCTGATCAGAGTTGCTCAAGAAGGGGTTGGCTACAGCTAGTTCTTGGGTCTATCCACATAAACTAAACGGAAATAGGAATAGGGGCAGAGGAGAGGGGAGACTGGAGGAGCTGCTGCTGTGGGGAAACTTGGGAATCTATTGCTCAGGATTGGGGAATGAAGGCTGGAAGAAGGGGATGGTATTTGTGAAGGGAGGGAATAAAGTAAAGTAAGGATAGGAATAGGGTCCTGGGAGAGGGGTGTTTGTCCGCAGTCAGGAACTGCCAGGCTTCAAGAGGGGACGGTGTATGAACACACTTGGAATCTTCACCTTATATACCAGGGACTGGAGGCAAAGTTGGGCAGAGTTATGTATGTAGTTGCATGTATGTTGCCCCTTTAAGATAGTAGGTCAGATGACCTGGAGACAGGTGCTGGAGAGACTTTGGAACTGAGAAGGGACAGACAATAAAGTTGTCCCTGTTCAAGTTTACTCTCCTTCTATCTTGAGCCACAAACATTATAGACAGGTGTAGGCTCATGTAAACTGGTTAAGTGAGTATGCCAGGGAAGTCAAAATCTATGGGGTTGTTTGGATCTGGATGTTTGGGGCCTCACCAACACCTAGAGCTGGAGACTGGAAGTACTGACCATCGTGCTGAAAATCGAAAGTGCACAATAGGAAGGAAAACAGCTAAGATGACATTCAGAGTGGACAAGGGAGTTGTCACAACCTGTGAGGTTGGGGGCTGCAGGACCCATTGATTTTAGTCATAGAGCCATAGGGCATGGAAACAGACCTATTGGACCAACTTGATAACACCGACCACATACCTCAATATGATCTCGTCCCACTTGCCAGCCTTTGGCTCACATCTCTCTCAACCTTTCTTATTCACCCAGATGCCTCTTAAATGTTGCAAATGTATTTCCACCACTCCCTCTGGCAGTTCATTCTATGTACCCAATATGCTCTGTATGAAAAATTTGCCCCTCAGATTACTTACAGTGTGGAAACAGGCCCTTCGGCCCAACAAGTCCACACCGACCCATTCCCCTACACCTAACACTATGGGCAACTTAGCATGGCTAATTCACCTAACCTGCATATTTTTGGACTTGTGGGAGGAAGCCCACACAGACACAGGGAAAATGTGCAAACTCCACACAGTCAGTCGCCTGAGACAGGAATTGAACCCAGATCTCTAGTGGTGTGAGGCAGCAGTGCTAACCACTGTGCTACCATGCTGCCTTTTTAAGACTTTCTCCTCTCACTTTTAACCTATTCCCTCTAGTTTTGGATTCCCCCACTCTTGTCTATTTACCCTATCCATACCCCTCATGATTTTGTAAACCTCTATAAGGTCACACCTCAGCCTCCGATGCTCCAGGGAAAACAGCCCCAGCCTATTCAACCACTCCCTAAAACTCAAACCCTTCAATCTCCCATACATTCTTGCAAATCCTTTCTGAACCTTTTCAAGTTTCACAATATCTTTCCTATAGTAGGGCAACCGGAACCATACGCAGTACTCTAAAGGTGACCGCAACAATGTGAGCCGCAACATGATATCCAGACTCCTATTCTTAATGTTCTGACCAATGAAGTTAAAAATCACACAACACCAGGTTATAGTCCAACAGGCTATTTTGGAAGACTAGCTTTCAGAGCACTGCTCTTTCATCAAGTAGTTGTGGTGTATAAGATCATAAGACTCAGAATTTACAGAAAATGTTTACTGTGTGATGTAACTGAAACTATATATTGAAAAAGACCTGGATTTTTTGTTTTTAGAATGAACATGTTGGTTTTAGTTCTTTCATATGTAAATCGCAGAACTTTTTTAAAGTTACATTATCAAGTGAACTTTAACAATTGGTGTTAAATTGGCTGGTGCCAGCCCAGCTAATGCATTGAATGTGTGAGGTGCCCTGCGTGAGACTGTCTGCGCCACAGCATTCAGACTGATTCTAATCTAAAAAATGGATTTACAGAATCTTACATGGATTCATGCAGTTTTTGAGCAAAATACAATGCAATTCTGCAAATACAAATTCAATGCACAGACTTACATGCATGTGTGTGGGGGTGGGTTTATGAGCGTTTATGAAAGTGTGTGTGTATGTCTCTGAGTGTGAAGGGGTATAAGTCTGTGAGAGGGTGCGTGTATGCATGAGAGTGTGGGAGTGTTTGTGTGAGCGTATGAGAAAGAGCTTGTGTATGAGAAGGTCTGCATGCGTGTATATGTCTGAAGGAGTGTGTGTGTCTGTAGTAGTGTGTGTGTGTGTGTAGGAATCTCTGTGTGTCCGTGTCCATGTCCGTGTGTGTGTGTGTGTGTCTGTCTGTCTGTCTGTGAGTGTGCATGTGTGTGTGTGTCTGTCTGTGTGTGTGTGTGTGTGTGTGTGTGTGTGTGTGTCTGTGTGTGTGTATGTAGTGCAGTGGGGTCACTTGTATTGTGACATGAATCCAAGGTCCCGGTTGAGGCACTGGCATCTCCAAATCATAACCAATGAATGTAAGCGTGACAAATGTCTTTTTCACCACCCCGTCTACTTTTAAATCCACTTTCAAGGAACTATGAAGCTGCATCCAGAGGTCACTTCGTTCGACAACACTTTGTAGGGCCCTACCATGAAGTGTATATGTCCTGCCCTGACTTGCCTTAACAAAATGCAGCACTTCACATTTATCTAACTTAATCTCCAATTGCCAGTCCTCGGCCCACTGGCCCATCTGATCAAGATCCCATTGTACTCTGACATTATCTTCTTCACTACCCTGCCTATTTTGGTGTCATCTGCAAACTTCCAAACCATACCTGCCATGTTCAAATCCAAATAATTTATGTAAATGATGAAAAGCAGTGGATCCAGCACTGATCCTTGTGGCACACCGCTGTCATAGGCATTCAGTTCAAAAAGCAACACTCCACCACCAACCTCTGTCTCCTTTGTTCAGGCCAATTTTGTATCCAGTTGGCTAACTCCCCCTGGATCCCATATGATCTAACCTTCCTAATCAGTCTATCATGTGGAACCTTACTGAACACGTTGCTGAGTCCATATAGATAACCTCAACTGCTCTTATTCATCATCTTTGTTGTTACCTCTTTAAGAGCTCAAAAAACTCAAGTTAGTGAGACGCACAAAGTCATGCTGACTATTCCTAATCAGTCCTTGCCTTTCCAAATGCATTTAAATCCTGTCCTTCAGAATCCCCTCCACAACTTACCCATCGCTGATATAAGGCTCACTGGTCTATAGTTTCCTGGTTTTTCCTTACCACTTTCTTAAGGAATGGCACCACACTAGTCAGCCTCCAGTCTTCTGGCACTTCACTGGTGGCTGTTGAAGATACAATTATCTCAGCAAGGGGCCCAGTGATTTCTTCCCTAGCTTCCCATAAAGTTCTAGGAAACACTTGATCAGTTCCTGGGGATTTATCTACCTTCATGCATTTTAAGATCTCCAGCACTTCCTTTTTTGTAATATGAACTCTTTTCATGGCATCACTATTTATTTCTCCGAGTTCCTTAGCTTCCACATCCTTCTCCACAGTATGTACTGACAAAAATATTGGGATGGCACAGTGGCTCAGTGGTTTGCACTGCTACCTCGCAGTGCCAGGGACCTGGATTCAATTCCAGCCTTGGGTGACTGTTTATGTGGAGTTTTCATGTTCTCCCCATGTCTGTGTGGGTTTCCTGTCACAATCCAAAGATGTGCAGGTTAGGTGAATTGCCCATGCTAAATTACCCAGGGATGTGTTCAGGGATGTGTGGTTGGGGATAAATGTAGAGTAGTAAGGGGGTGGGTTACACTTTGGATGGTTAGTGTGGGTTCATTGGCCCAAATGGCCTGTTTCCATGCTGTAGGGGTTCTATGACTAAAATATTTGTTTACTATCTCACCATCTCCTGTGGTATCACACATAGACAGCCATGTTGATCTTTAAGGGTTGCCATTCTCTCCCTAGTTCCTCTTTTGCCTTAATGTACTTTAAAAAACTCTCTGAATTCTCCTTAATTCTATTTGCCAAAGCTATCTCATGTCCCCATTTCGCCGTCCTGGTTTTCCCCTTAAGTATACTCCTACTGCCCTTATATTCTTCTAGGGATGCACTCAATCCCAGCTGTCTACACCTGATATATATCTCCCTCTTTTTCTTGAACAGAGCCTCAATTTCTCTCATCATCCAGGATTCTCTACACCTACCAACTTTACCCTTCACAATAACAGGAACACACTGTCTCTGAACTCTCATTATCTCATTTTTAAAGGCCTCCCACATCCCAGCTGTCCCTTTACTGTGAATAGCCACCCCGCCCCAAATCAACTTCTGAAATTAATAATGGATTTTTGAGAGTGTTTACGCCAGGTGAAGAGATATACATGAAAGGCAGGTATCAATTGTATCATATCTTCACATATCATCTCGTTTCAAAAATGTCATTCAGTATTTTAGATCTATCAGAAAAAAGTTTAATTCATGTCCATCAACCAAACGTCAGTAACCGTAATTTACTATAACCAGGGAAATAGGGTGTACAAAAGAAATACCTGCATCAATCTGCAACAAAAAGGGAAAATGCGTGGTAAGTTCATCAGCATTTGGAAAAGGCTGAAATATTAATGATTTATATTTGTCCCTTTACCAAAATTTAAAGTCTTGTGTACAGTACTTTCAGCAAACATTGCTTTTATTTCAGATTTTAAATATCAAACTAGATAAACACAGTAAGCCCGAAAAGACAGATTAATGGTCTGGTGCGGATTATTCAATTTCCATTTCAGATTTGCACGAATTACTGACTTAATTTTACTTTAGCATTTGTTATTATTCACTTGTTACTTTTACTTTGTGTGAAACCACAAAATTTACATTCATGCAACACATTTAACACACTAAAAATATCCCAAAACACTTTTCATCAGCACTCTTGTTGTAGTGTCAACCAAAGTGTGACAATAAAACCCTTCAGAAATATTTCTGAGAGGGGTAAACAGACTTAGGGAGGAAGTTAAACAGTTTAGGAACTTGGTACTTCAGGGATGGCCAATGGTGGGGCAATTAATATCAATGATGTCCAAGGGCCAGAAATGGAAGAGCCAGTGCAAGATTTCCATAATTGCCTGTGAAGAATAGAAGTGCATCCATCTCAAACATATGAAGTTGGTGTGAACAATAACTAAAACAAAATGAACAAAAGAGAAAGTGAAAAAAAAACTCATGTCACTTATATCACACTTTTGAATGACCCAAAGTGTTTCAGTGCTAAAAGCACAGGCTTTGAACTACAGACTTGTGTAAAGTACGAACTGAGGTAACCACTTTGTGAACATTGTAAACAGAAATGTGATAATGTCCAGAAAGACTGTTCAAACAAAACTGATTGCTGGATAACAGTGGCCTGAAAGCACCAGGGACCCGGGTTCAATTCCAATCCCGGGTGACTGTCTGTGTGGAGTTTGCACGCTCCCCCTGTGCCTATGTGGGTTTCATCCCACAATCCAAAGATGTGCAGGTTAGGTGAATTCGCTGTGCTAAATTGCCCATAGCATTCAGGGGTGTGTAAGTTAGGTACATTAGTCAGCGGTAAATGTAGGTTAATAGGGTTGGGGAATGGATTAGGGTGGGTTACTCTTCAAAGGGTTGATATGGACTTGTTGGGCCAGATGGCCTTATTCCACACTGTAGATATTCTATGATTCTAGAAATATTGGCCAATTCACTGGAGATTACTCCCCTGCTCTTCTTCAATATGATACTGTAGAATCCTTGACACTAACCCACTCTGTTAACATTTCATCTGAAAGATGACATCTCCAACTGAGTAGCATTCCCTTTGTACTGCAGTGGAGTTTCAGCTTGGATGTGTGTTCAGGTCTCTGTAATGGAACTTTAAGCCAAGTCTTAGTCCTTTAAAGAAAAGGACATGACACACCGACCCATGCTCTGTACACAACACAGATCTGTGGGTCCCAAATATCTGGCCATCCTATTGCATGAACTCCCTGTGTGCTGCACACTTCCTTACCCCAGATGTTGCTGAGCACTTCATTCGCCTCATCACCCTCAGACACAGAGACCAGGAAAGTATAAGGGTGTTTTAGGACCTGAGGCAAGGTATCAGCAGAATCTATTGCCCAAGTATGCATCATTTATCTTGCTCCCACATGTTGCAGCAGACTCTTAGCATAGACATCGATCCATGATACATCTTGCATTGACAGGAAATAAGGCATCATCATGCCACATACACATGCAAGTCCATACAGAGTAATGCAAAAACAATCATATTTATATAAGTTTGAGATTTAATGTACAGTGCAATGCTATCTTTAGCAGCAAGGTGCCACTCGACGGCTTCATCTTTCTCTCCCTCCTTATTTCTCACCGTTCTCCCTCGTTTTTCAGAGGGACTCTGTTGGTCCCGAAGGTTTAGGCAGGCGACCCTGGAGGCATTAATGTCTGACTGGCCCTAAAATGCTGAGGGTCCCCTTGTCAGAGGCAAATTGACCCTCATCGGTTTGAATTTCTAAGGGCCGGAGAGAGGCAGGCAGGTGGAGATGGAGGGCCAGTCACTTTTGGAGTGCTCTAGGTGGAGACCTTCAAGAGGCTGTGTCTGGTTCCTCCTGGAGCTGGGTGCCTCCTAGCACCGCCCTGTCTCCTTGTGAGGAAAGGCCACCTGAAAAGCATTCTATGTCCCCTGGAGGCAATACCTTCGGTCCACAGGGCTATTAACTGGGCAACAGAGCGCAGGCGTTAGCACCTCTCTTGCAGCCCTTGACGATGCTGGAGCTAGCTCTCCATGCCACATGCCGACCTGTCCATAGAGGCAGTCAGACATCTGCAAATGTAGATGCATTCCCAGGCAATGAGGAATCATATGATGACACACTACCTGTTTGTCTCTGCTGTCCATCCCAGTGCATGTGGAAAAGGCACTGATTGGCGGCACCATAGGGTCCTCTCCTGTCTGGGGGTCTGAGCAGGTGCCTGGGTTGCGCTGTTCTTTTCTCAGCCAGCCGTAGAACTGTCACAATCGGGTGCTCACCAGATTGTGCTCCAAACTTTCAAACACAGAATTTCCCACCTTAGCCATCAGAATCCCGAGCTGATGGCGGGTGCAGGAGGCAGCCTGGCCAGTGCTTTCTTTGAGGCCTTGGTACTCTCGTCCTCAGCGGGCTATAAAGAGGTGAAAATATAAAGGGGTGCAAGACAAAAGAGAGTAGGCCTTCACAGCAACGTGGCTCAGTGGATAGCACTGCTGCCTCGCAGCACCAGGAACTCGAGTTCAATTCCAGCCTCGGGTGCCTGTCTGTGTGGAGTTTGCACATTCTCCCCGTGTCTGTGTGGGTTTCCTCCAGGTGGTCCAGTTTCCTCCCACAGTCCAAAGATGTGCAGGTCAGGTGGATTGGCCATGCTAAATTGCATGTAGTGTTCAGGGATATGTCGATTTGGTGAAATAGTTAGCAGTAAATGCAGAGTAATAGGGTCGGGGAATGGGGCTGGGTGGGTTCCTCTTCAAAGGGTCTGTGTGGACTTGTTGGGCCGAACGGCCTGTTTCCACACTCTAGAGATTCTATGATGATTCGCATAGCAGTTAGAAGTGGTGGCTAATGAGTGAGACTGATGGCAGGTTTACTGTGTGAGTTGCAGCAAAGTGAAGAGAGGCATATCGTCAGTTGGTAGGACATGGAGGCCTCAACATCTTGCAGGAACAATCCAAACCTTTTCCTGCAAAAGTCACAATTCCCTCGTCTAGGGGTTGAAGAGTTCAGCATCAAGCTCCCCCCTAAGGAATGTTCTGCCCTATCTTCTCCTCTTCTCCCGTAATGAGATAACGAGTGGAACTACGTGAGCTGGAGGTGCATAGCACATCTGTTGGTGCAGATGGGCGACATGTTGATATGATGACATGTTCCAAGGTAGCGAGTAGGCAATGTAGAGTAGTTGCAAGGTTAGTAGCATGGGAGATTGGGGTGAAATAAGAACAAGAGAGTTAAAATGTTGCAGACAACTATAAGAGTGGCAGAGTATGAGCCTTGATGGGAGGACAGTGTGGTAGCAGAGGTAGGGTAAGTGTTGGGGTAGCAGACTGAAGACTGTGGTACTTACCCCAACATGGCTGGTTGTTTCTTCACTGTATTGAGAGCACACGGACACTATTGGTGACCTCAGACCAGGCTGTCAAGGGTGTCAAAGCTTCCTCTACTGGCCCATCAAGAAAAGGATAATCCTCTTTTGTACTACTCCATTCACCATCTCCCTCTTCTCTGACTTTATCCATCTCAGCATCCGTCCACGACTGAGCAAAACAGTTTCACAGTTTGGAGGTGCTGGTGTTGGGCTGGGATGTACAAAGTTAAAAATCACACATCACCAGGAACGCTCCTCCTTCATCAGGTGGTTGTGGAGAATAATATCATAAGACACAGAATTTATAGCAAAAGTTTACAGTGTGATGCAACTGAAATTATATATTGAAAAAGACCTGGATTTTTTTGTTAAGTCTCTCATCTTTCAGAATAACCATGTTGGTTTCAGTTGTTTCATATGTAAATCGCAGAACTTTTAAGTTACATTCTCAAGTGAACTTTAACAATAAGTGCCGTGTCAGCCCAGATAATGTATTGAAGGTGTGAGGTGCCCTGTGTGAGACTGTCTGTGCCACAATGTTGAGACTGATTCTCATCTAAAAAACAGATTTACAGAATCTTACATGGATTCATGCAGTTTTTGTCCAAAATAAATGTCATTCTGCAAGTACAAATTCGCAATGCATTATCTGGACCCCAGTTGAAAATGTGTTGCTGGAAAAGCGCAGCAGGTCAGGCAGCATCCAAGGAGCAGGAGAATTGACATTTCGGGCATGAGCCCTTCTTCAGGCTCATGCCCGAAACGTCGATTCTCCTGCTCCTTGGATGCTGCCTGACCTGCTGCGCTTTTCCAGCAACACATTTTCAGCTCTGATCTCCAGCATCTGCAGTCCTCACTTTCTCCTCAATATACACCCCACTCCAACACCAGCATCTCCAAATCATTCTAAAAGGTGAGAGACATAACAAACAATTCTGGTCTTTTTCAATATATAATTTCAGTGACATCACACTGTGAACTTTTGCTATAACTTCTGTGTCTTACGATCTTAACTCTACAACCACCTGATGAAGGAGCAGTGCTCCGAAAGCTAGCGCTTCCAAATAAACCTGTTGGACTATAACCTGGTGTTGCGTGGGATTTTTAACAGTTTCACAATGCCAGTGTTCATCTCAATCTTATCGAACAGTGGCAGTTAAATATGCAGCAGACACCAGGGATGCTGGTCTTTTTGCAGACATCTATTGATTGTCAAGCTGTCTGGGAACGGCATGTTGTAAGATGGGGCGAGAATCAGGCTCGAGAGAATGCATGTGTGGTTAATGAGATGATTTTATTGAGATAGATAAGAAATCTCACTTGGCCCCACTAAAAGCCTTCTAAAAAAAACCTCAATGCAACTAGCACTTAGCCAAAAAGTAATTAAGTTTCAGACACTATTTTTTTTATTTCAAATCAATATCAACCCCTTTTTTCTGGATATTACTGCTGAGGAATGGTGCCAGCACATTCCAGTTTCTTGCTCAGTAGCTATACACCATGCATGGAACCAGATGATGAAATTTAGGACTAATTGAATTGAATTGAATTGAATTGAATTGAATTAGCTTTATTGTCACATGTACTCAAACGCGTACAGAGAACATTTCACAAGGTGCCACTTACAGCACCAATGCAGTTGCAAAGGTACCTAGGTACAGCACCTTCAGTTACAAGAGTTGGTGAGCAATCTAGTTGAGACTAATCCTAGGATCATCTATATCAGGTAAAGCAGGAACCATGCTCCAGCCAACCTCCAATCCAGACTAAGCATCCTCGCTGAATCAAAAGCTAGGGACAGCGCATTTACCACAGAATGCAGTTTGAATTATAAACATTGCTAGTGAGTTGCTTCAACATTTTAAGTTTATTGAGGAACCCATCAGGGCATTGCTACGTTCTCAAATTATTGCACAAGTTGCTTCACCTCTGTAACATGGCTAAAGAATACTTTCCCACAAGATTCTGAATGAATCTTTACAATCAAGTTTTCATTTGTATTTATAAGGATAAACCTTCAAAAAAATTGTTATTGGCAGCCAGGTTGATGCCAACTTTTATTATCTGGTTGAAAACAAAGGCATAGCTAAAATGTAAGAACATAAGCACCAGGAACAAGAGTAGGCTGTCCGGCCCCTCGAGCCTACTCTATCATTCAATAAGACCATGGCTGATCTTTTCGTGGACTCAGCACCACTTACCTGCCCTCCCATCATATCCCTTAATTCCTTTATTGTTCAAAAAAAATCTACCTTAGCTTTAAAAACATTTACTGAAGGAGCATCAACTACTTACTGGGCAAGGCATTCCACAGATTAATAACTCTCTGGGTGAAGAAGTTCCTCCTCAATTCAGTCCTAAATCTGTTTCCTCTAATCTTGATGCTATGCCCTCTTGTCCTAGCTTCACCTGCCAGTGGAACCATCCTCTCTACTTCTATCTTATCTATCCCCTTTGTAACTTTATATTTTTCAATAACTTGCCCCCTCAATCCTCTAAATTCTAAAGAATATAATCCCAGAAGGTTTAGGGGAGATTTGATAGAGGTGTACAAGATGATTAGGGGTTTAGATAGGGTTGACAGTGAGAACCTTTTTCCGCGTATGGAGTCAACTGTTACTAGGGGACACAGCTTTAAATTAAGGGGTGGTAGGTATAGGACAGCTGTTAGGGGTAGATTTTTTACTCAGCGGGTTGTGAGTTCATGGAATGCCCTGCCAGTAGCAGTGGTGGACTCTCCCTCTTTATGGTCATTTAAGCGGGCATTGGACAAGCATATGGAGGTTATTGGGCTAGTGTAGGTTAGGTAGGCTTCGGTCGGCGCAACATCGAGGGCCAAAGGGCCTGTACTGCACTGTATTTTTCTGTGTTCTATGTTCTATGTTCTACTCAGTTTCTCCTCATAAGCAACCCCTTCAACTTTGGAATCAACCTGGTGAACCTCCTCTGCACCCCATCAAGTGGCAGTACATCCTTTCTCAAGTAAGGAGACCAAAACTGCACGCAGTACTCCAGGTGAGGTCTCACCAGCACCCTATACAGCTGCTACATAACATCTCTGCTTTTAAACTCAATCCCTTGAGCAATGAAGGACAAAATTCCATTTGCCTTCCTAATTACTTGTTGTACCTGCAGACCAACCTTCTGATTTCAAGCACAAGGACACCCAGGTCCCTCTGCACAGCAGCATGCTTCAACCTTTTGCCATTCAAGTAATAATCCTTTTTACTATTACTCCTACCAAAATGGATGACTTTACATTTACTAACATTGTATTCCATCTGCCAGACCTTTGCCCACTCACTCAATGTATCTATGTTCCTCTACAAAGTTTCACAGTCCTCTGCACACTTTGCTCTTCCACTCATCTGCAAACTTGGACACACTACACGTGGTCCCCAACTCCAAATCATCTACATACAGAGGAACCTTGGTTATCCAATCGAGATGGGCAGGCACTATTTTGTTCGAATAATTGATTATTCTGCTAATTGATTTCCTCTGGGGCTTGGAGTTTTCTGTGAAGTCTGCTCCCCGTTCAGGTGACGAGGCAGCAGCACACTGTGAGTGAGCCCCACCCCCAACCCCGTCTGCACCCACTTCACCCCCAAAACACCATCTGCTGCCATCCTGCGTCCCCCCAAACCTTGTTCGTCCCCACCCCGCTCCTCCCGCCCACCCCCCAACGCTGTCCGCCCCCAACCCACACCCCAATCCCGTCTGGTCCCACCCTGCTCACCCCCCATCCCATTCACCCCCACCCCCAACCCGCTCTCCCCGTCCACCCCCACCGACCTACGCCCCCCGCTGCCGGCCAATTGCCCTTCTCCCTCACAGCCGTGGGGCAGCTGGACTGGACACCAACAATAAGACTGCTGCTGCCTTGTGGGGTAAGTCTCCAATTAGCATACACACACACACACACACACACACACACTTTACCCCCACCTCCATCCAGGCAAAAGTGAGGACTGCAGATGCTAGAAATCAGAGTCTAGATTAGAGTGGTGCTGGAAACGCACAGGAGGTCAGGCAGCATCCAAGGAGCAGGAAAATCGGGCAAAAGCCCTTCATCAGGAAAACGTCAGATGCTGCCTGATCTGCTGTGCTTTTCCAGCACCACTCTAATCTAGACCTCCACCTCCATCCACCTATTGCACTCTCAGCTACCTTCTCCTCAGCCCCATACCTCCCCCTTTTATCTCTCGACCCCTGATGAAGAGCTAGTGCCCGGAATGTCGATTCTCCTGCTCCTCAGATGCTGCCAAACTTGCTGTGCTTTCCCAGCACCAGACTAAACATGAATAAATATTGATCAAGACTAATGTGCTGGTCAATTTTTTTCTCTACTCTGGAGTGCTGAGGATCATTGTAGCAACCCTAATCTATGATCTGGAGATTAGATTAGATTCCCTACAGTGTGGAAACAGGCCCTTCGGCACAGCCAGTCCACACCGACCCTCCAAAGAGTAACCCACCCAGACTCATTTCCCTCTGACTCATGCACCTAACACTATGGGCAATTTAGCATGGCCAGTTCACCTGACCTGCACAACTTTGTGACTGTGGGAGGAAACTGGAGCACCCAGAGGAAACCCACGCAGACAGGGGGAGAATGTGCAAACTCCACACAGTCGGTCGCCCAAGGCTGGAATCGAACCTGGGAACCCTGGAGCTGTGAGGCAGCAGTGCTGACCACTGAGCCACCCTGCCGCCCTGGCATTGGACTGGGATAGACAAAGTGAAAAGTCACATGCCACCAGTTTCTAGTCCGACAGGTTTATTTAAAATCACAAGCTTTTGGAGCGCTGTTCCTTCGTCAGGTTGAGTCTCCTGCTAGACAATAACCTGGTGCCATGTGACTTCTGACTGTCTATGATCAGCAACCGCAGAATGGTCTAGTGAATCAGATGTGGGAACATCCCAGGTCAATTTGGCTCAGCCATTTGCTGTAGCTGAGCCACTGATGCAAACACATTTCATATTTCTCTGCATGAAGTGGATGCTGGTCTGGAATTTTCCAAGACAAATTCCACAACATCAGGTACAATGCTAACACAAAAGGGCACAAACGTAGTTGCACTGATATAACATTACTCACATTCTCCCAACATTCTAAAGCAATGTGCAATCCCTGTTATACAGGTAAACTCATTTATTAATTTACACATGATAAGGTTCCACAAAATATAAATTAGATATATATTAAATTTGTTTAATGTGATGAATTTTTAGCAGTACATTTGAAGAACTTTCTGGTTTTCTTCAATATAAAATACCTTTGGATTGTTGCCAATATCAACACAACCTTATCTCAATGCTTTATCTACTAATATGGCACTTACTCATTGCTACTAAATGCCGATCTTGATCGTTGTGCCCAATATATGGAGTCAGATTGAAACCTCTCTGACTCAGAGGAAAGGAGCACATGAACCAAGCCAAGCTGGCAAATTTCAAGCCACATTTGTAAAGCTCTAAATGTAGTCTTTGCCGAAAGAAGATGACATTGCACAGCAACTGCTTCACTGAAGTTTGTCTCTGTAAAAACAAGGAGAGAGCTCACTATCTTTAGTGGAAGTCTCTTTGCCAGCAGAGGTTATAGCACCATCATGTTTCTATGAGGCCAGTAGGGGAGAACTAACTCATTAATTAAATTTGCCATTGTCACAGAGGACTGCTCTCTCATTAGAGAGAGATAACTGGTGGTGGTTTAACCTGAAAGTCACCACACCCCAGGTGAGGAGCAGGGTCAAGAAAGTGGGACCTTCACGGTGACCTCAGCTGATGTGGGAAATGAACCCATGCTGTTATTCTGCACTACAAGCCAGCTATCCAGCCAGCTGAGCTAACCAACCCTGGCTCTAATCCACAGGCAGTGTTTGTATTCTTCACTGCATTAGCTCATCTGCCCAGTTCTTGTTGTCAGGAAATGATTCAGCACAATGACTCAGCTTCTTATCTTCCACCGATAAAAAATAAGTTACACTTATTTTGGAAACTGCATTGAAGGTTGTTCAATTACAAAACTCCTCCCACCCTGTCAGCTTCTGTAGAAACCAGCAAACACTTCAAGCCAACTGTTTTGGCTGAACAAACCTTGCAAAAGCTATGCATTGTTGCTGTAGCATTGTTTGAGGGAACAGACTGTCAGCACAAGGGTTGTGTCAAGCTGAATACTATGTTGAAACTGTGCTAGTTAGTTGACAATGATTTCCGACTGACAATATGCAAAGCAGAAGCTGTTAAATTACCTGTGTAAATAGTATCAGGTACTGTTCCAATGAGGAAGCAGAAAGTCACCAACAACAATTTGCATTGTTAAATCTCCTGAAATGCAATAAAACATTGGGACCAAGTAGGGACTGAGCCTGCTTTTGTGGGAAGGTATTCAGTCATAACATCCTTTCTTTCAAAGGAATTAAACACACTGAGGCCCAATGTAATAAAACCACTAACTCCGAGATAGAATTGTCTCATTCAGCACACAAACATGTACCCTATTGGTCAGCGTGGTTTAAGACCACAACATCAAAAGTAGTATGCATTTAACAAGGAGGTTGTTTAATGGTGGATTATGCATTCCTTCCAGGAAAACAGATGTCTGTTGGAAATCTTGCAGCCAGCCACTCTTCCCACTGAAACAAGGACTGAAAAACTTGTGTAATTTATTTACTTAGCAAATGCATACTCAGAAGCCATTTACTGAGTTTAAGGTGATTAACATGTCACTTAGTCTATAGAGGGGACTCTCCTCAGTAAAGGCGGCTTTGTTCATATTGTCTCCACAGGTGCATGATGGGTTTGTGGTGGAGTTTGACTGCGCAGAGATACTGATTTATCCTGAACCTGTTCAGTAATTTGATCCTCACTGTGGTGGCTCAAGGCCTACCATTTAACAGATGGGATTTGTCAAAAACATAGAACATAGAACATAGAACAATACAGCACAGAACAGGCCCTTCGGCCCACGATGTTGTGCCGAACTTCTAACCTAGATTAAGCACCCATCCATGTACCTATCCAAATGCCGCTTAAAGGTCGCCAATGATTCTGACTCTACCACTCCCACGGGCAGCGCATTCCATGCCCCCACCACTCTCTGGGTAAAGAACCCACCCCTGACATCTCCCCTGTACCTTCCACCCTTCACCTTAAATTTATGTCCCCTTGTAACACTCTGTTGTACCCGGGGAAAAAGTTTCTGACTGTCTACTCTATCTATTCCTCTGATCATCTTATAAACCCCTATCAAGTCACCCCTCATCCTTCGCCGTTCCAACGAGAAAAGGCCGAGAACTCTCAACCTATCCTCGTACGACCTACTCTCCATTCCAGGCAACATCCTGGTAAATCTTCTCTGCACCCTCTCCAAAGCTTCCACATCTTTCCTAAAGTGAGGCGACCAGAACTGCGCACAGTACTCCAACTGTGGCCTAACCAAAGTCCTGTACAGCTGCAACATCACTTCACGACTCTTGAATTCAATCCCTCTGCTAATGAACGATAATACTCCATAGGCCTTCTTACAAACTCTATCCACCTGAGTGGCAACCTTCAAAGATCTATGTACATAGACCCCAAGATCCCTCTGTTCCTCCACCTGACTAAGAACCCTACCATTAACCCTGTATTCCGCATTCTTATTTGTTCTTCCAAAATGGACAACCTCACACTTGGCAGGGTTGAACTCCATCTGCCACTCCTCAGCCCAGCTCTGCATCATATCTAAGTCCCTCTGCAGCCGACAACAGCCCTCCTCACTGTCCACAACTCCACCTATCTTCGTATCATCTGCAAATTTACTGACCCACCCTTCGACTCCCTCATCTAAGTCATTAATAAAAATTACAAACAGCAGAGGACCCAGAACTGATCCCTGCGGAACTCCACTTGTAACTGGGCTCCAGGCTGAATATTTACCATCTACCACCACTCTCTGCCTTCGACCAGTTAGCCAGTTTTCTATCCAATTGGCCAAATTTCCCTCTATCCCATGCCTCCTGACTTTCCGCATAAGCCTACCATGGAGAACCTTATCAAATGCCTTACTAAAATCCATGTACACTACATCCACTGCTCTACCCTCATCCACATGCTTGGTCACCTCCTCGAAGAATTCAATAAGACTTGTAAGGCAAGACCTACCCTTCACAAATCCGTGCTGGCTGTCCCTAATCAAGCAGTGTCTTTCCAGATACTCGTAAATCCTATCCCTCAGTACCCTTTCCATTACTTTGCCTACCACTGAAGTAAGACTAACTGGCCTGTAATTCCCGGAGCTATCCCTATTCCCTTTTTTGAACAGGGGCACAACATTCGCTACTCTCCAGTCCCCTGATACCACCCCCGTTGCCAGTGAAGAAGAGAAGATCATTGCCAACGGTACTGCAATTTCCTCTCTTGCTTCCCACATAATCCTAGGATATATCCCGTCAGGCCCGGGGGACTTGTCTATCCTCAAGTTGTTCAAAATGTCCAAAACATCTTCCTTCCTAACAGGTATCTCTTCTAGCTTATCAGTCCGTTTCACACTCTCCTCTTCAACAATACGGTCCCTCTCGTTCGTAAATACTGAAGAGAAGTACTTGTTCAAGACCTCTCCTATCTCTTCCGACTCAATACACAGTCTCCCACTACAGTCCTTGATCGGACCTACCCTCGTTCTTGTCATTCTCAGGTTTCTCACATACGCATAGAATGCCTTGGGGTTATCCTTGATCCTATCCGCCAAGGATTTTTCATGCCCTCTCTTAGCTCTCCTAATCCCTTTCTTCAGGTCCCTTCTGGCTATCCTGTATCCCTCCACTGCTCTGTCTGAACCTTGTTTCCTCAACCTTATGTAAGCCTCCTTCTTCCTCTTTACTAGACATTCAACCTCCCTCGTCAACCAAGGCTCCCTCACGCGACCATTTCTTTCCTGCCTGATCGGTACATACATATCAAGGACACGTCGTATCTGCTCCTTGAAAACGTTCCACATTTCCACCACATCCTTCCCTGATAGCCTATGCTCCCAACGTATGCTCCTCAAATCCTGTCTTACAGCATCGTAATTTCCCTTCCCCCAATTGTAAAATCTTCCTTGTTGTGCGCACCTATCTCTCTCCATAACTAAGGTGAAAGTCACAGAATTGTGGTCACCATCACCAAAATGTTCACCCACTAACAAGCCCACCACTTGTCCCGGTTCATTACCGAGTACCAAATCCAATATGGCCTCCCCTCTGGTTGGACACTCTACATACTGTGTTAGAAAAGCTTCCTGGACACACTGCAAAAACACCGCCCCATCCAATCTACTTGATCTAAAGAGCTTCCAATCAATATTTGGGAAGTTGAAGTCGCCCATGACTACGACCCTGTGGCTTCTGCACCTTTCCAAAATCTGTTTCCCAATCTGTTTCTCCACATCTCTGCTGCTATTGGGGGACCTATAATAAACACCCAACAAGGTGACTGCACCTTTCCTATTTCTGACTTCAGCCCATACTACCTCCAGAGGCAGATCCCCCTCAAACTTCCTTTCTGCAGCCGTTATACCATTTCTAATTAGCAATGCCACCCCGCCTCCTTTTTTACCACCCTCCCTAATCTTACTGAAACATCTGTAACCAGGAACCTCCAACAGCCATTCCTGTCCCTCATCTATCCATGTTTCCGTGATGGCCACAACATCGTAGTCCCAGGTACCGATCCACGCCTTAAGTTCACCCACCTTATTTCTGATACTCCTTGCGTTGAAGTATACGCACTTGAGCCCATCTCTGTGTCCGCAAATAGTCCCTGTCAGTGCTACCTTCTCCACAGCCTCCCTACAGTCTTGGGCATCCTGACACACAGCTAGCTTACTTGCTGGACTACAAGTCCGGGTCCCATCCCCCTGCCAAATTAGTTTAAACCCCCCCGAAGAGTGCTAGCAAACCTACCCCCCAGGATATTGGTGCCCTTCTGGTTCAGGTGCAACCCGTCCTGTTTATACAGGTCCCACCTTCCCCAGAATGCAGTCCAATTGTCCAAATATCTGAAGCCCTCCCTCCTACACCATCCTTGCAGCCACGTGTTCAACTGCACTCTCTCCCTATTCTTTGCCTCTCTGTCACGTGGCACCGGCAACAACCCAGAGATGACAACTCTGTCTGTCCTAGCTTTTAGCTTCCAGCCTAACTCCTTGAGCTCTTGAATGACCTCCCCACCCCTCTTCCTACCTATGTCGTTGGTGCCAATGTGTACCACGACTTCTGGCTGCACACCCTCCCCCTTAAGGATTCTGAAGACACGGTCCGAGACATCTCGGACCCTAGCACCCGGGAGGCAACAAACCATCCGAGAGTCTCGCCCATGTCCACAGAACCGCCTGTCCGTCCCTCTAACTAGAGAGTCCCCTATAACTAGCGCTCTCCTCCTCTCCCCCTTTCCCTTCTGAGTCTCAGAGCCACAGACCCCTTCACTGCAGCTTACACCTGCAAGGCTGTCCCCCCCAACAGTTTCCAAAGCTGCATACTTATTTTTTAGGGGAACGACCACAGGGAACCCTGCACTGCCTGCTTCTTCCCGGTCCCACCTTCACACCAAAAGGTGTGTGTTTGTGACCTATATTCCCATTCCTTGATTCACAGGATGTACACTGATGGATCTTGCTCATAAAGGTTACTTTCTAGAGCATTGACACGAAGCCAGGACAGGAATGTATAATGGAGAATTCCATTTATAAATTACACTGTTGTGTTCAATTGACTACAAGATGTGTGTGTGTGTGCGTGTGTGTGTGAGAGAGACAGAAAGAGAGAGATATATTTTGCCAGAGAAGTGCTCATTACTGGGCTGCAGAAGTGCTGAGGTCACAGTCTTGTGGTCCAACATGGCCCCAGCAGTTTTGGTGAATAGGTTGTATCCGGTTTTAATCTTTCTCACTCCCAAGTATGTTGGATTGGGATTATACTACAACCTCTGTTGAACTGTGAGGAGAACAAAGTCTTTTCCCTGGGGTCGGGGAGTCCAGAACTAGAGGGCATAGATTAAGGGTGAGAGGGGAAAGATATAAAAGAGACCTAAGGGGCAACGTTTTCACACAGAGGGTGGTATGTGTATGGAATGAGCTGTTAGAGGATGTGGTGGAGGCTAGTACAATTGCAACATTTAAGAGGCATTTGAATGGGTATATGAATAGGAAGAGTTTGGAGGGATATGGGCTGGGTGCTGGCAGGTGGGAATAGATTGGGTTGGGCTATCTGGTCAGCATGGACGGGTTGGACCAAAGGGTCTATTTCCATGCTGTACATCTCTATGACTCTATGACACTGGCTTTGTGGAGGTCAATATGGTCTTGAAGGAATTCAGCATGAGATGCCATGTGCTGCAGTAGCTTCTCGACGTTGTAACAACTTTATTAAGGATCTGGCACAGGGTGCAGAAGGATGGCTCTTGGGTGGCACCACCGATGTTATCAGCAGAGATAAACTTGCAGTATATGGATGTTTGCAGGTTATTTGGAGACTTGTTCAACAGGCTAACATTGAATCCCATGGCAGTCCATTGACAAATCATCTCTATGAACGTTTTCTTTGCCCAAGGTGAACTCTTAAGTCATCAATTGTGAAGGAGTATTTCAGTAACTGCCCTAATCCAGGTTGGAAGCCATTTGGATAGCATTAGGAGCAGGGAATTGTGCCTCATGTTCTGATCCCAAATGATGGTAATACTGGATGAAAGTCAGATCTCTTTTGTAAAAAGTGCCTCTTTAACTAAACTGTTGGTCATCTGCTTTATATGATCTAGTATCATTCTTTGCTTTCTAATGCTCCTGTGAAGCACTTTGGGCAGTTTCATTACCTTAAGCTATTGTTGTTAATATTACATAATAGATTATCGCTTAATTTTGTTTTCCTAAGTCCTGGTGACATAACACTCCCCGCTCTAGATGTTCAGTTGTCTCTGATCTTGTGACAGTGGATTGTTGCTAATGGGATCCTGAGGCATAAATAGTTTTTCTGTATTACCACCCATTGCAGAACCCAAATGATTTTTTAAACATAGTGTTCAACAATTTATGGGCTGATCCATGCAAATGATTCCATGATGTTCCAAATTAAATGTTCCATACTTTTCAACCTTGCTTTACTATCAAACCCATAGAAAATGAGAACCAATGTTGGTGGGTGCTCTGGGAAGGTGCCCAATATCAAACTTAATAGTCATAATTTTATTACCATTTATTTATTTTACTGTTACCAACAGCTTGATCAACTGCCTTTGTGCCTTTTTAATTTAAGAACAATAGAGTCATAAAGATGTACATCATGGGAACAGACCCTTCAGTCCAACTCATCAATGCCGACCAGATATCCTAACCTAATCTAGTCCCATTTGCCAGCACTTGGCCCATATTCCTCTAAATCTTTCCTATTCATATACCCATCCAGATGCCTTGTGAATGCTGTAATTGTACCAGCCTCCACCACTTCCTCTGGCAGCTCATTCCATACATGCACCACCCTCTGCATGAAAAGGTTGCCCTTTAGGTCCCTTTTATATCTTTCCCCTCTCACCGTAAACCTATGCCCTCTAGTTCTGGACTCCCCCGCCCCAGGGAAAAGACCATGTCTATTTATCCTATCTATTATGCTCATGATTTATAAATCTCGATGAGGTCACCCCTCAACCTCCAATACTCCAGGGAAAACAACCCAACCTATTCAGACTCTCGCATTAGCTCAAATCCTCCAACCCTGGCAACATCCTTGTCAATCTTTTCTGAACCCTTTCAAGTTTCACAACATCCTTACAATAGAAAGAAGATTAGAATTGCATGCAATATTCAAAAAGTGGCCAAACTAGTGTCCTGTACAGCTGCAACATGACCGCCCAACTCCTATACACAATAGCTTTCCAATTTTCTTTCAAACAGTATTCATTATAAGTAGGAATTTGGAGTTGATGTGTGATTTTAGTAAATGTTAGTGCAGATTAGAGGGACTGAATGGCCTGCTTATAAACTCTATATTCCTCTCTCTAATTTGGTTAGAGACAAAAACCTGCAAGGTAGACAAGCAGAAGGCTGGAAGAGCACAGCAAGCCAGGCAGCATCAGGAGGGGGAGAAGTCAATGTTTCAGGTGTGACCCTTCTTCAGATCTCTCTCTCGAGTTTGAACAGCTTGTTCCCATTGCTTCTCAGAAAGAAAAGCTGAGGAACAAAGGCGAGACACCATGTGGCAGAGGCTGTACTGCAGATGCACAGCATCTTCCCATTGATACTGCATACCACATGGTGTCCAAGATGAGGTAAAGAACTGAATGATGCTGGTAAAGACCATACTGAGCATTAGCAAGCACATTATTGTTGCATAATTGATAGCACTGTCGACAACCCTTTCTATCACTTATTCATGATTCAGGGTACACTGCTGGGCAGCGATTAATGACTGAATTGGAATTATCCTGCTTTTTGTGGTCAGGACTAATCTGGGAAAATTTTCACATTGCCGGTGCATGCCAGTATAGTAGCCACTCTGGAAAAGTTTGGCTGGGCCTCAGTACATTCTGGAGCACAAGTCTTCAATAATATTGTTTGAATATTTTCAGGGCCGTTGGCCTTGTGTGGTATCCAGTCTTCTTTCGATGCCACGTATAGTGAATTGAATTGGCAATTTGTACTACAGGGACTCGCAGAAGGCTGAGATGGATCATCTATTCAGTACTTCTGGCTGAAAATGCTCACAAATGCTTCAGCCTTGTTTTGTTTGCAGTGATGTGCTGCACTCCACAATCACTGAATATGAGGCTATTGGTGTAGCTTCTTTCTATTCTTGTAGTATATAGATTAGCACTACTGGAAGTTGCAGACCTACAGAGCTCAGCTCTGGTCTTTTGATTCTGGGTTAGTTCAGTTGCATGCTGTTTATGTTGTTTGGCTTGCGAGTGTTTCTATGTTGCAGTTTCACCAAATTGCAGCCTCATTTTTATGGTACACCGGTACCATTCCTGGCATGCCCCCCTATACTGTTATTGAACCAGGGTTGATCTCCTGGCTTAATGGTAATGATGGAATGAGCAATATGCTGAGCAGGAGGATACAGGTTGTGGTTGAATATCATTCTGCTATTGCTGATGGGCTACAGCACCTCATGGGTGACCGGGTTTGAGTTGCTAGATCTGTTCAAAGCCTTTCTCATTTAGCACTGGGGTAGTGCCACATGTGAAGACGACCCTGGTTAATATTGGAGAGGTGGTTCTCTAGTTGTACTCATTTGATGCCATTAGATATTTTAACATCTCATCTGAAAGATGGTACCTCTAACAGTACAAAATTCCTTTAGCCGTTACTTCATCAAAGTGTTAGCCTCAATTGATATGGTCACATTCTGAGCATAGGCGTTGAGAGCATAACCCTCTGATCCAGAAAGGAAACTGTTACCACTGATAAAGTGACAATTACCTGGGATACAGGGAGAATATACAGTTTAATAATGGAACAGGATCTTCAGTAGCCCTGGAGAGATGCATTTTAACTTCCCCCATTCTCACCAGCTCTGGGAAGTCACCAGCTATTGCTCAGAGAATTCTCCAGCTTGGAGATGTCACCTGACACCGACCTCAGAGTGGCACCCCCCACTGGTGGGCAGTTGGGATAGCATTGAGGTGTCAGGATTTGGGAGAGTCTGGAATCCCAGTGGCCTCAGCAAAGGAGGCAGGCACTGGGGTGGTTGTGGGAGGCAAGCACATGAAGAGAGTGACCTGGGGGCCAAAGGGCCTGTTCCCATGTTTTAACAATAACGATAAGGGACTGGAATAAGAGAGGGGAGAATCAGGGCTCTGGGAGAGGAGAGTACAGATAGGAGATTGGAGAGTGTCAATGCTAGGAGAAATTTGGGGTATCAGTGATGGAGGACAGAGTCTGGGAAATGTAAAACCTTCTCATCTTTCCTCCTCATATCTGTATGTCCTGCAACCGAACCACTGGGGAGCATCTCTGCAACATATCAACATTCCTTTAAGTCTAAGTTATTTCCCTGACAAAATGACCACATCATCTTGTTCTAATTGGTGGGGCATCCAAAGATGGGTTCTTAATTAATCATCTTCTGTGATGAGATGACATTCTTGTCGTCACATTCCTGAAAATAAAATGGTTCCAACGCTTCACCAAAACTAAGGCTGTGAGATGCTGTACCTGAAGGTTTAGCATGCATTGACTTTGCTTGAGTTTTCCAGTTCAGAGCTGTCACTTATAGGTGGAACCAGAGTCCAACTCAAGGTCGATATGTTAGTGAGGGGCATGGCCTGTTAACAGTGATGCGAACTGAGACGCCTGGTCACACCTTGTATAACGATATGAACATTGTTTGCAAAGCCAGTATTCATTGCCCATTCCTATTTTCTCTTGAAATTGTAAGCTCTCCTTTGGGAACTGCTAAAGTCCATCTGATACAAGTACAACTATTGTGCTGCAAAGCAAGGAGTTCCAGAATTTTGACCCAATGACAGTGGTGGAATGGCAAATGGGAACATTGCAGATGGTGGTTTTCCCAAGTCTCTGCTACCTTTGCCATTCTAGGTAAAGAGGCCATGGTGTTTTTGGGAAGGTGTCATCTAAGATTGAATTGGTGAGTAAGGGACATCAGATGATGGATGTCTGAGAAATAACACTGTCCTTTCCTGGATTAGCTGGGATTTGTGACACGTGGAGACCAGCGAGTGAACTTTTAAAGATGTAGGCAGTGGTTTTCAGCAGTTTGGGGTGAAACTGTGAAGGGGTAATGCTTCAGATGTGGATGAAGATTGTCTTGGCAGATATAGTATTGAGAAATGAACAGAATATCATAGTTGCCACCAGTAGACTCACCCTGATTCAAGTAGAAAGGGAGGTACATGCACTCAGGGGATCTAGTTTCAGAGACGGCCTCAGCTTTGACCTCCCTATCTGTCTTTACAGATCAGCCAGGCAACTGGGACGTGGCTGGCTGCACAGAACTTCCTGAGTCAGCAGGAAAGCAATACAGTACATTAAAATGCTCACAACTATCAAACTATCGCAGTTCAGCAAATTGCAAAACCACTTTTAGTAGACAGCTCTGTGATATTAATCTGACATTAGTGCCCATAGAGACCTGAAATAGTAATGTCAAGTAAATTTGTAAATAATATTTTTACGTTTATTTCTTAATTTTTCTTTAAAGGAAACTCTCCCTTCCAAATACCTTATGATTAATGGATGGAAAACTCCCTTGATATCTGGTTCCCAGCTCCAGATCATATTTCATCCTTTCACTCGCCCAGTAGAATTAATGTTCACAGTTAGTTCGGAGGGGTAGAGAGCAAATTTCCAGTTGCTGAGAACAACCACCGATTGCTGGAAGAAAGGTCGTTAGTAAATCATAACATCCTGCTACCTTCTACTGGCTGAAGGAAGCGTCTTCCCTGATGTTTTTTCGAGCAACAGTGACTACAGTAACTGGTTTTGCTGAGAACACTTTGACATTTTTCAAACGCCAATCATAAAAACCATTCCTAGAAAATATATGGGAATAGGATTTAGTTTGACCATAAGACCATAAGACATGGATGTTGAAGTAAGGCCATTGGGCCCATTGAGTCCACTCTGCCATTCAATAATGGCTGATGGGCATTTCAACACCGCTTTCCCGCACTCTCCCCATATCCCTTAGTTCCTTGCGAGATTAAGAATTTATCAATTTTGCCTTGAAGATATTTAACGTCCCGGCCTCCATTGCACTTCGTGGCAATGAATTCCATAGGCCCACCACTTTCTAACTGAAGAACTGTCTCCTCATTTCCATTCTAAATTGACCCCCTCTAATTCTAAGGCTGTGCCCATGGATCCTACTGTCCCCGCCTGATGGAAACAAATTCCCAGTGTCCACCCTTTCTAAGCCATGCATTATCCTGTAAGTTTCTTTTAGAACTCCCCTCAACCTTCTAAGCTCTAATGAATACAATCCCAGGATCCTCAGTTGCTCAACGTTTGGCTCTGATGTCACTGCGGCTGAGTGGTCCAACATTCAAGTCTAAGCTCTCTGGTGGTTGGAAAGGGCTACCAAATGATTACCATCATCTGGATAACAATAACCAGCAAACCTCAGAATGTTATGGTCAGAAAAGACTTGAGAACAGGGGCAACTGAATTTTGAACAGTGCCCCTGAGGATGACTGGTTGCAAGAAAAAGCATTCTTAAAAATGTTTTGTTGAAGGATCACGCTGCTGCTTCCCAAGAAATGTTTAATGAGAGGCATTTTTAATTATTCAAGACTCATGTTCCAATTCAAAACAATCCTTGCTTTGTTACCTACATGCTATTTTCCCTTTCCACTGGAGGAAAGGAAATCCTTGATGGTGAATGAAATCAAGAGAGTGTGATAGTGCCAGCAGCACATTTCAGAGAGAGGCAAAAAAAACTGCAGATGCTGGAATCCAAAATAGACAAGAAGGATGCTGCAAGAACACAGCAAGCCAGGTAGTGTCAGGAGGTGGAGAAGTCAACGGTTTGGGTATAACCCTTCTTTAGGACTGGAAGGGAGGGTAGGGGGATCTCTCAATAAAGGGGGGTAGGGGAGGGTTTGGGTGGGGAGACGGGAGGAAGTGGTGAGGTAGTGATAGGTGAGATGTATGATGAGGAGACATGATGTGGAGATGCCGGTGTTGGACTAGGGTGTACAAAGTTAAAAATCACACAACACCAGGTTATAGTCCAACAGGTTTATTTGGAAATTTCCAAATAAACCAGTTGGACTATAACCTGGTGTTGTGTGATTTTTAACTATGAGGAGACACAAAGTGAATTTTGTTTTAATAGTCAGATGACAAATACCATTGCTCTGTTCATGATTTCTTTTTGGGTAAAGTTGGTTATCCTGGTTACAGGATATTCATTGTTTATATCCTTATAAAGGCAAAGGGGGTGGTTAAGGCTGTCTTTCCAATTAAAACATTACCACAATAATTTGCGTAGTGCAAATGTTAAATCATTTGCCATTCACCAAAACTAAAATGGCTCACAGACAAACGCGGAAATTATGCTACCGAATTATATAGACTAGAAGGGTAGTTAGTTCAAACTCCCAGTGTGTGCTGAGTTAGCGGAGCCCATCCACAGCAGAAACAAGGCCACTACAATTGACGTCTGTATACTGGAGAGCGATGGAGAGTTAGAACAAATCAGGCAAGTTCCTCATTCTTGATCGTAATCCATTGGCTTTTGATGGAAGAACGCCAGTACACATGGTCAGTGAGAATGTGGTTCATCTTACCCTCCCAGAGTTCAAACGGCTGCAAATCCTCATTGTGGTGACCTACAGATTTAAAATTAAAGGCAATTTTGGTCAGGGACAGTAGGGTAGCCAACTGCAGAACCTGTTACAAAAGATCATGGAGAGAAGTGAAGCAGAACAGAAAGAAAGACATCACTGTGCACTCATGTGCACATTAGGAAATAATAACTAACAATCTCTGGAAAACCAGCATTAAATAAGTCAATTATGACAGACTCATTTAAATGAAGTGTCAAAATAACATCAGAAAGTGTCCCAGCAAACCCTGTGGTTTATAAGGTTGCCTACAGATCCAATTTTCAATAGTAACATTGTTGAGTTTAAGCATGGCAACTAGGCGGTGATAAATCGGACCGTACACTGCAATAAAACTTTCACATCTTTTTCAGTAGCTCGTCGCTTCTCCTCACTCTCATTTGAGTTGGCCACATTTGCAAAACAAGGCTTGCCCCAAACATATGACCCATGAGGCGGAGGACTACAAAATCCAGAAATGACTTGGAGGAGCCAGTGTTGGACTGGGGTGGACAAAGTTAAAAAAAAACACAAAAGCAGGTTATAGTCCAACAGGTTTATTTGGAACTATAACCAGGTGTTGTGTAATAAATCCAGAATAAAATCCAGAAAGGCAGCAGTTCTTAAAGGTCTAAAGCTTGCCATTAATGGGAAAATTATGATGAGGGCAGAAAAGTTCACGCAGAGATATTAGGGTTATTCACAGCAGAGATATTCACAGCAGAGATATTAGGGTTATAATTCCCCTTTGTTATTGAAAAGTTTGAAGTCCTTCCACAGAAAGTGCTGTCAAGGAAAGAGGTCCTATCCAAAGCCAACGTCTAACAGAGGCAAATGAGCTGACTGCACAGAAGGAGGTGTGATATTTTTACTAGATTACTGGTATCTCTACCAGTCTATCGCACTGGGTACAGTCATTTGAGGTAATTCCCTGACACCGGTCTAGTAGAGGTTTATTAGATAGATACTTGGAATGAGTGGGTTGTCTGATGAGGATAATTTAGACCAACTAGGCATATTTCCATTGGAATTTAGAAGTGTGAGTGGCGATGGGATTAAAGTGTATAATATTTTGACAAATACAATGTGGGAAGAATCTTTTCCTTTTGTAGGTGAGTCCAGAATTAGGGGACACTGTTTTTAAAACTATAGGTTTCCCTTTTAGGACTGAGATGATGAAAAGTTATTTTCTTGCAGAGGATTGTACGACTTTGGACCTCTCTCTGCAGTGTCAGGGCAAGTGAGGTCATTCAATAACTGTAAGGGGGAGCTAAACAAGTTCTCCTCAGGCAGGAGAATTAATAGTTATCAGTAGTAGAACGAAATGGGGAATTTGAACCACCACCAGATCACCCATGATCTTACTGAATGGTACAGCAGGCTGGAGTGGCTTGACTGGCCTACATCTGTTCCTAATTCTATGTTTGTTTTTGTTGCCACCCTCAGATTGTGTGTGACATGAACAGAATGAGAGAAGTCAATAACCCCTTTAGAATCATTAAGCTCTTCAGAATCATTACATTGTTCAACATTGCTCCTCAAGCATTTTTCCCCAGAGTTAAGAAATATATACAATAATGTACATAACTATATAACAAAAGAACATCAAAGTTTATTTCATATAAAAGCAAAAGACGTTATTTTTATACAACTATTTGAAACAGACTTGATTGTAAATATTAGAAATAAATTATCAACTTTTTATACAGATTTCACTTCAACATTAATAATTTTCATGTTAAATACAGGATTTTCTATAAGAGTTATTTTCTACACAAGTCCGCTAAACTATATACAGTGTATAAGTAATTAGATAAAGGTCTATACAGAACCAGGCGAAAGTGAGTACTGCAGATGCTGGTGATTAGAGTCAAGAGTGTGGTGTTGGAAAAGCACAGCAGGTCAGGCAGCATCTGAGGAGCAGGACAATCAACGTTCCCTCCCCACCCGGCACCTTCCCCTGCCACCGCAGGAATTGCAAAACGTGCGCTCAAACCTCCTCCCTCACCTCCATCCAAAGCTCCAAAGGAGCCTTCCACAAATCAAAGTTTCACCTGCACTTCCACATATGTCATTTACTGTATCTGTTGCTCCCGATGTGGCCACCCCTACATCGGGGAGATAGGGCAGCTATTTGCAGAGCGCTTCAAAGAACATATCCGGTCACCTGCACCAACAAACCCCACCACCCCATGGTCGAACACATCAACTCCCCCTCCCACTCTGCCAAGGACATGCAGGTCCTGAGCCACCTCCATCACCACTCCCTTACACCCGATGCCTGGAGGAAGAATGCCTTATCTTCCACCTTGGGACCCTCCAACACCATGGCATCAATGAGGATTTCACCACATTTCAACCACCATGGGTGACACAGTGGCTCAGTGGTTAGCGCTGCTGCCCAAGGTTCGATTCCAGCCTTGGGCAACTGTCTGTGTGGAGTTTGCACATTCTTCTCGTGTCTGCATGGGTTTCCTCTGGGTGCTCTGGTTTTCTCCCCTGGTCCAAAGATGTGCAGGTCAGCTGAATTGGCCATTCTAAATTGCCCATAGTGTTCGGTGCATTTGTTAGAGAGAAATGGGTCTGGGTGGGTTACTCTTCTGAGGGTTGGTGTGGACTGGTTGGGTCGAAGGACCTGTTTCCATACTGTAGGGAATCTAATCACCACTTTCCTCATTTCCCCTCCCCCCCTCCTCCCCCCCTTACTCAAGTTCCAAACTTCCAGCTCAGCACCATCCTCACGGTCTGTCCACCTGTCCATCTTCCTTCCCACCTATCCGCTCCACCCTCCCCTCTGACCTATCACCTTTACCCCCACCTCCATCCACATATTGCACTTTCAGTTACCTTCCCCCCAGCCCCACTCCCCTCCTATTTATCTCTCCAACGCCGAGGCTCCCAGCCTCATTCCTGATGAAGAGCTTTTGCCCGAAACGTCGATTCTCCTGTTTTTCGGATGCTGCCTGACCTGCTGTGCTTTTCCTGCACTGCACTCTTGGCTCTATACAGAACCATTCTACAGTAAGACCTTTAACCACTGCCCATCGTGTGACCTGACATCACTGCTGGAGATGCCATCTGCTACCCAAGTGATAGCTGCTTCTCTGAGTTGACAATTTTCAATGTTGAGCACAAGTTGACATCAGAAATCTATTCTGCTGTGAGAACTTATTACAGTGTACATTTTACAGCGAAACTGCACATTTTCATATTGCCAACTGAATGAGCAATTAGGAGAAGCTGAAAAAGAGATTAATTTGAGGACCTACAAGGGGTATGAACATTTACAGAACTTCTCCTCAGCCTGTAATTTATTAAAGACCAGACACTGGGAATCCTCTCCTATGACTTCGTACTTTGTATATTCTGTTCATTCGTCCACTGAACCATCTGGAGAGCACACAAGTCCCACTTTGATGGCTAGGAATACAGGTAGCACAGGTCATTAACATAATAACAAGTACCAAGCTGAAGCAGAACGTGTTAATGCTCAAAATTTTGCAAACTAAGAACTTTTCAATCTGAGTGAAGTGCTGAGTGGTGGCGATGAATGAAGGCTTAATGCCGTTCCTGTGTAAGGAATCAAAAGATTAACAAGCCGATTACACAGTGGGTGGCCAATTCAAAAGCCTCAATTAGAAATATCTGAGAACAAGTCTCCAGGTCAATGTTGATGAGGCTGATTAGAATGATGTGCGCTCACATGGTAGTGGAAAATCAGCAGGACAGAAAAAAAATAGTTTTTACACTATCTATTGTGGTGAGACAATCCTAGACCAGATTGTCAATTTATGTTATGCTCTGGGTAGAGACCAGTAACTTTTTATTTTTAAAGCAGGCACAGAATGAAATCTGGGGGCCTTATTAGTAAAATTAAGATGAAAGATTTCATAATTTTCAAAGAAAAGAGCAATGGCTAGCTGGTGAAATGGCAAAGTTTGCACAGAGTAATGTGTCAGTTTTAGCGCTTATTTGCAAAGAGCAATGGTGCTTACTGGGTCACTGGCCTATTCTTGAACCCCATCACCACATGCATGTTTCCTGGTCTTCTCCAAGGAGCTCGGCAGCCTTTTTCCTCCAACACACTGAGCAGCTTGATTTATGTCAGCATCAACTCCATCCTCACCCCTCACCCTGTCAGTCTTGGCCCTTTGGTCAAGTTTCCTACAAAGAAATAAAGAGAAGGGTTAATTGTGATGGTGTTGTGGGCAATAGCAACTAATGGATGTATATTGACATGCCTGGTGCTGACATATCCCTAGTGTGTGTGCAATAAGTACAAAGAGCAAGAGCAGTTATTAGTCTAAGAGAATGAGTTGGGTGTGAACCCTTGAGTGGACATGATGCATTGGATGCAGGCCAGATGGGTATGATGGGATAGCATCTTGATTCTATTCAGTGGGAAGAGGGCATCTCATCTTTCTGTGGCTCCATCCAGTCACATCTGCAAGGCACATTTGGTAAAGGAGTAAGCCAATGGATGATTTTTGGCTTCATTCTCTTTGTTGTAGGAGCGACCACCAGGGTCTAAGGGGCAATACGTGGATTGCAGCATCTGAGGTGCTATCAAACTGGCCTCTAAATAGTGGTAGATGTTTGATTCCAAAATGTATGGCCAGTGACAAGGTCATCTGTCTTGCTCACCATGTTACTTACCAAGTAGTATACACAAAATCTCATTTGCTTAAAAAATGAGAAGTGCACATTTGGGCAGCATAACTGATCTTATGCCATAATGAATATGATACCATTTAATGCAATCATGCCATTCTTTAACATCTGCCCAATTTCTGGAAAGTTCTGCCCAAAGTTTTCATTTAGTTTTTCTGCTATTTCCTTCTTGCCAATTATAAATTCTCTTGACTTTGCATTTAGTGGATCCCCAGTTATTTTTATTAATATTTTCCTTTTTAGTCCTGTATCAGCTTTTACCTTCAAATGTTCAGTTCCTTACTAGGTTCTCATTTTATTTTCCTTTTCTTAATTGTTTTCTTGGTCCTCCTTTGCAAAAGTCTAGATTCTTCCTAATCCTCAGGCTTAATATTTTTTGAAAACTTCATAAGTATTTTCTTTTGACAGAATACAATTCTTGATTTCATGGTTGAGACATCGGCCTTGTGGGGATTTCTATATTATTTTTTGTTGTGGGCTATTTACCTTTCTTTAAATGTTGGCTATTGTCTTTTTGCCATCACACCTGCTAATCCACTATAACCAAATTTCACCTCATTGCTTTGTAGTTTTCTTTGTTTAGATTTCAAATTCTGGTTCCTGATTAAATTTGAAAGTGTTGTACTTTAATATAAAATGCTATCACATTACTGTCAGTTTCTCCTAAAGAATCTTTAACAGCAAGATTACTATTTAGCCTTTTTCATTGCACAGTACTAGATCTAGTGGATTCCTTAATTTATTACTCTAGAAAACCAGCTTGCAGATATTCCAAGACTTCATCCTCTACAATGTCAGTACTAACTATGCTTACCAGGTCTATATGTCAAATGAAATCTCATTATTATTGAACTACCTTTGTTATCTGCATCTCCAATTTCTGATTAATATTATCGTTATTGTTTGGTGACCCATAAACAACTCTACCAAGGTTTCCTGCCCTTTGCTAGTTCCTAGTTTCCTCATTCCACCCAAACTGATTCTACATCTTGAAATTTAGACATAAGCTTATTTTTTGCTACAGTACAAATGGATACTTCTTCAGGGAAAAGTGAAGACTGCAGATGCTGGAGATCAAGAGTGGAAAAATGAAGTGCTGGAAAAGCACAGTAGGTCAGGCGGCATCCGAGGAGCGGGAGAGTCAATGTTTTGAACATGAGCTCTTCATTCATTCCTGATGAAAAGCTCATTCTTGAAACGTTGACTTTCTTGCTCTTCGGATGCTGCCTGACCTGCTGTGCTTTACCAGCACCTCACTTTTCGACCTCTCTAACAACTGTTGTTGAGCCACACGTTCACTGTAATTTCCTTTAACCCATGCCAACGCGTATGTGGATCAGGTAGTAATCATCAGCTGATTATATTTCAATATCTGCAATTTAAATTAGCGCCTAACTCCTGTTATTCCCTAGTCTCACATATGTCATTGGAACCACATGCAAAATGCCAATTGGATCCTTCCCTACCACTATAACCCAGGCACCAGTTGGCCAACACAGCTGTGACGATGCTTCCCCTTTAACTATTGTTCTTGGGGTTTTTCAAGAGGGGTCATAAAGGCAGAGGTGCCGATATGTCTGGAGTTGGCTACTTTAAACAATGGTAGGGGAGTGGCCGGTTCTTCCAGTTCAGGTTTCCTTCAAGTTTGGTTTGTTTTAGCAGGAAGTCGGAAACTGCTGGTAGCAGAGAAACTGTTATTGCAAAAAAGCGTTTCATGCTTCAAACGATGTTTCTTGCCTGACTGTTCTTCCTGCAATCTATCCTGCCTGTAAGAATCTGAGTTTGAATTTACCATTTGCCAAGGGGTGTGGCTTTGAGATGTTGGGGGTATTGGAACTGCTCCTTTATTGATTGCAATTTCGAGTCAGTTGAGTTTCCAAAACAGCTAAGTTATTCTAAATTCCGTTTTCTTTTGCTCGTGTTTCAACCATAGTGTGTAAATAAATTATGTTTTGTTTAAAGCTGAGTGGTTTGACCAATTCCTGGAATATCCACTTTACATCTGCCTTTAAATAAGAAAGATGTCTGTGTTACCTTCTGAAAGTGTTTAGAGGGGGTCTGGCCTGGTCCATAACATAGCCTTCTAGATTCTTCCTCTCAGCTGCAGAGAATAGTGTCAATTCCATCCTCTTATACTATCCCCTATTACCACTATTTCTGTTTAACTCCCTCCACTTTAATGGCATCCTGTACTATGATGCCATTGTCAGTCAGCCCGTCCACACTGCAGCCCTGAGTCTCGGCCATATAAGCTGCAAGAACCTAAACCCTGTTGTGCAGTTGGAAGAGCTGAGACTCCACTGCTCCCAATGTCTCACTCCCCTTACCTGCCTGATTCACAGTCACAATTTCCTGCCACTGACCGCGATCAAATCAGTGATGCTAACATAAGGGAGATGATTGCCATCTGGAACAAAGTATCCATGGAGCTTCTCTGTCCCTGATGTGTCACAATACCTCAAGCTAAGTCTCCAGGTCAAGACTCCAAGCTGCGGACAGTTACTATAGATATTGTTACCATGGATTGCTTTACTATCCAGGTATTCCCATGTGCTAAGCCATGACACACCTCCTGCTTAGTCATCTGTGATATATTAATTACATTTAAAAGGGGTGGCAGGTGCACCAGTTGGAGGACGCTCAGTTGTGCGGTGGGATCCCGTCCGCGCTCATCCCGGCCCGGACAGAATTTCACATTGGCCCCAAGGTCCCATACGTCCCGCGGGAGCCTGTGCCCCACAACCTGAGCCGCCTCCAGAATTTTAATTTTGTCCCCTTAAAGGATATAAAAAGGAAGGCCCTGTATAGACTGCTGCTGCACATCGTCCGCCTCTTCTCCCTCATCCACCGCCCGGACACGCCTTGGCGTGCCCATTTGCCACCGGGCGGTGGGGATCCCCAGTGGAGGGCTCTCTACGCGGGGGTCCTCCCTCTTTCTCTCGGGGATCTGGGGTGGAGGGTGCTGCACGCAGCAGTCCCCTGCAACCGCAGATTGCGGTGGTTCACGGACTCCCAGCCCAACTGCTTGTTCTGTGGCGCTGTGGAGTCGGTGGACCACGTGTATATTGGGTGTGGGCGTTTGCACTCCCTTTTTGATTTTCTGAAAAACCTCCTCCTCTGCTTTATGTTGCACTTCAGTCCCACGCTCCTGATCTTCGGGCACGGAGGAGGGAGGGCAGGTCCGAAGACCTCCTCGTGGGTCTGCTCCTGGGCCTGGCCAAACTGGCCATCAACAGGTCCAGGCAGCGGGCCGTGGAGGGGGTCGTTAGGGCCGACTGCCTGCCCCTTTTCCACGGTTACGTTAGAGCCCGGGTGTCCTTGGAGAAGGAGCACGTGGTATCCACCAACACCCTGGAGTTGTTCAGGGAGAGGTGGGCGCCACAGGGAGTAGAGTGCATTATTTCCCCCTCCAACTCTATTTTGATTTAGTCCCTACCCTCCCCTTCACTGTTTTGATCACACAGCATTGCCCTTTGATGTGAAGGGCAGTGCTTGTCACTGGCCACTCGGGTGTTTTTCCTATCTTCCTGGTGGTGGAAATTGAATAAAGATTCATGCACCTCGTGTCTTTCGCTGTGTCTCACACCTGCACACACACAGTGCATGCTGGGGAAAAATAAGCACTACCGCAGTTAGGCGGTAGTGTGGGGGTTAAATTTATAAAAAGAAAAGAAAAAAAGAAAGAAAAAAAGCAGGGAATTCAGTGTCCACCAACACAAAAAAAAAGGGTGGCAGCTGTGTAGTCCTGGCTGCTCTGCCAGGAATGATACCCACTGCTGGTGTAACATCTGCCAAGTAGCAATAACAAAAGAGGAAGCCTGGTGAAGGAAGTGGGAATGGTTACTGAGAGTGGGCTAGGTTGGCGGGGTTAAGGGGATGCGTGTCCATGGAAGTGGCACCTTCAATGTAATGAGGTGGGGCCAGCATGAGCCACATGGTGCCATTTCAGATCATTGCCAACCTATATGAGATAGCCTCCCCATGTGCCATAGGACCCCTCCCCTGAACTGGGCATTTGTCAGTTTGAGTGAGACGAGACCTTCAAGTGATCCTTTCTCTGGATCGGAATGCTGTCCTTGACTTTCTTGGCCACTAGTCAACCCACATTGACACTTTAGCCTGGTCACCCATCGGGTGTAATTCTTCTTTGGCAGCATGATAGCATACTGGAACTTGAAAGTGTTCAGAAAAGACTTTTTTTTAGATTAGATCAGTTACAGTGTGAAAACAGGCCCTTCGGCCCAACAAGTCCACACCGACCTGGTGAAGCGTAACCCACCCAGACAAATTCTCCTACATTTACCGCTTCACCTAACACTACGGGCAATTTAGCATGGTCAATTCACCTAACCGGCACAATTTTGGATTGTAGGAGGAAACCGGAGCAAACCCACTCAGACACGGGGAGAATGTGCAAACTCCACACAGAGAGTCGCCTGAGGCGAGAATTGAACACGGGTTTCTGGCGCTGTGAGGCAGCAGTGCTAACCACCGTGCCACCGTGCCGCCCACTAACAAGGATGTTGCCAGGGTGGGAGAATTTGAGCTACAGGGAAAGCCTGAAGAGGCTAGGGCTGTTTTTCTTGGACCATCGGAGGCTGAGGGGTGACCTTAGAGAAGTCTACAAAAGCATGGATAGGATAAACAGACAAGGTCTTTTTCCCTGGGGTGGGGAGTCCAGAACTAGAGGAAATAGGTGAAGGGTGAGAGGGGAAAGATTAAGAGTGACCTATGGGGCAACCTTTTCACACAGGGGGTCTTCTGTGTATGGAACGAGCTGCCAAAGGAAGTGGTGGAGGCTGGTACAATTACAGCACATAAAAGGCAACTGGATGGGTTTATGAATAGGAAAGGTTTAGAGGGATATGGGCTAAGTGTTGGCAAATGGGACTAGGTTAGGTTAGGATATCTGGTCAGCATGGACGATTTGGACTGATGGGTCTGTTTCCATGCTATATGCCTCTTTGACTCTATGTGGAATGACAACAGTAACAATAGACAATTAGGGCAGTGAGCCTCACCACATCTCCCACCCATGGTGGAGTGCCTCTCATTCTACTCACTGCAACTAATACCACCCATGTTTTCTCTCACCTGCCACAAGCAAATGACATCAAATGGGCAAGACCTATTTTCTTGCTTTCAGACATTATTAGAATTGGTGTCCAAGGGCATCACGTTACCCTAAAGTGCAATGTTTAAAAATGACAAAAGATGGCCTTGTAATTCTCTCCTTACCAGAAATCCCAGTGACTTATCTACTAAAAGCTTTGACCCTGCCCAAAATCTCCCTTGGAATCAGCCAAAGTATCACTCTTTCCAGAACATCTGCTTTTTGTTGAGTATGCAGCACTGCTGAGAATCTGTCTTCCACTTTCAAATGCATATTTTGAAGCAGAATATTATTCTGAGTTATTTGTCAAGGAAAGATAATTTAGTGCCATCTTGTGGCCCAAGCTTGTAATAAGAGAGGGACAGGTGCCAGTTTATGGGAACATTGAATGGGGAATACATAGAATTTTACAAGGTGAAATTACTATAAATCATGATCTGCTGGAATTGCATTCATTATGAACTATTAGTTTTCAACTTCTTCATCTAATTGTCATCCCTGGGACTCTTCGTGGACTGACATGATTTTTAAAAGGAAAGAATGCTTAAAATGGCTGCCATGATCACATGATCTCAGATTGAGACAAGTCAAGGAAACCAATGTGAAATTAACAAAGCCATCTAACCAAACATACACATTTATCCAAGAACATTTAAACTAGTCAGTTGAGGCAGGCATCTGGAAACTCAGAGCTGTATCTCTTATTTTACGTCATATTTACTTCATAATTTCAAATATAGAGAGATGAAATGTTTATTTGCCAGTTAGCCAGCTTTGAAAGACAATAAACCCAGATTTAAGAGTATATATCAAACCCAATTTCGATAGCAACTTCTGGTCAGCAGAGTAAAAAGAAAGAAAAATGAAGAGTTGGAAGTCTCTCTCTCTCTCTCTCTCTCTCTCTCCTACCTGTTTCTCTCCGCCTCCCCAAGGACAAAGTAAATTTGGGAAATAACTAATTACTGAGAATATAAAAATATTGACAAACTTTACCACTACTGAGGATATAAGTCAACAAGTAAACACCTGTGGTCTCAGATTAAAAATCTAACACCCGAAGGACTCTAAGGACTTTAAAACAATATAATCTTTGTTCTTGTCTGTCCCAGATACTCACTCTCTTCGTAAACAATTACCTACTAGTTGTGTGTATTTGATGGCAAGTAAGTAATAAAATTCTTCTTCCTTTCACTTAAGAAAACTTTATAATTGGCTACTTGATTTTGAACTAATTAATTACATTCCGAATTGATTTGTGATGTAGCTGAATGCTGTAAAAAGAAACAAAAATATTTATCGCGACTGACCAAGAGGGCATAGTAAAGAGGGGCAATGAATCATCTTTCCTTACCTGGTTGTCACGGACAACAAAAAAATTAAAATGGGAAATAAAATTTCCAGATGGAAAGGGATGAAATTTTACCAAATAGATTCAGGAAATTTCCCAATCGGCAAGTGTTCTGAGGAAGGGTCACTTATTTCTCTGATTTCTCTCCACAGATGTTGCCAGACCTGCTTAGCTTTTCCAGCAATTTCTGCTTTTGTTTCTCCTTTAAAAAGGTCCCTTGCCCAATATGTGGAACTTCCAGGAAGGTGGTAGCAAAACATGGTCAGATTCGCTGTCTCTGGAGTCAGTTTGGAGGTAATCACTGAGATGGGCAAGTGTTGAGGGAAGCTAGTTAAAAGGCCCATCTTGGTTGTGTGTGACATCAACCTTATTGTATTAAAGTTTCTAGGATCCATCCTCACACTGCCTGACACCACGTTGCCCCCTCTAATAACACTTCATGTTGCTATGCACAATTTATGATGCCTTATACTCACATGCTTCCCCTATGTCCTGTCATGCTTCCACACCGCACCCCCCAGCTATGTCTCATTCTGTCCTTCATTGCCACTCACTAGGTATTCACAATGGACAGACTTCAAGAGCTATGCGGTGATGAATAAAATTAAACATCTAACAATTTAATACAGCTTGCATTCAAAACATAAAATGAAACATCCTTGACCAAATCTGTTGTAACAATAAACATCTATTACACTGAATCACTTCAAAGGCAGCTAAGCCTTTAATAACCACTTAAAGTCTGTCAATTGAAATGTCTGCAGAGCCCCCTATTCTGGTAAGTGATTCGGAACCTTTGAAACTCAACAAAGCATTTAAATTGCTAACTCAGATCTGGTTTGACAGAAAGCAGGGACCATGTATCTGTACTTAACAAGAATTACTATTGATTAGATTAGATTAGATTAGATTACTTACAGTGTGGAAACAGGCCCTTCGGCCCAACAAGTCCACACCGCCCTGCCGAAGCGCAACCCACCCATACCCCTACATCTACCCCTTACCTAACACTATGGGCAATTTAGCATGGCCAATCCACCTGACCTGCACATCTTTGGACTGTGGGAGGAAACCGGAGCACCCGGAGGAAACCCACGCAGACACGGGGAGAACGTGCAAACTCCACACAGTCAGTCGCCTGAGGCGGGAATTGAACCCGGGTCTCTGGCGCTGTGAGGCAGCAGTGCTAACCACTGTGCCACCGTGCCACCCACAGAGGTGCCTGGGATCGACAAAGTCAGAAGTCACACAACACCAACAGGTTTATTTGAAATCACTAGCTTTCATAGGGATGTTCCTTCATCAGGTGAAGTGATGAAGGAGCAGCACTCTGAAAGCTTGTGATTTCAAATAAGCCTGTTAGACTATAACCTAGTGTCATGTGACTTAAGAATTACAGTCAATTCTTCTATAATGCGATGGTTGCATTCTTGTGTGACCCCACGCTATATAAAAATTGCAAAATAAAAATAAAAGTGCTGGTGATGTAATTGCATTGTAGCCAGCAAACGTTTTAAAAGTTCACACTTTAGAAACAGCGTTCCTTATTCAACAATTGTGTTACAGCCATTTTGTGTTGACATGGGTTATAGCAGAATGACCTGCATTATTCATTACAGTTAAATAGATTCTTGCTGGAGGTAAATAATTATGAACTTTACTGGTTATAACTCTAACCCCCTTGAGCGCACATTAAATTCAGGCACAGACAGAAACAAAATAAAATTGGTATTAGGAGTGGAGTGAAAACTGGAAAGATACATCAACTACCCGTGTTGAAGGGATTCATTGAGACTATCCTTTTGTCTTATCAGGACTTGCTTTCTGTGTTCACTATCTGCTCTAGACACTGTCACCTGCCTGCAGAAGGCATAGGGAAACTGGCTTACAGCTTACAAAGTCTCTGACTTATTGTGAAAAGTAAAAGCTTACAGCGATTGGTGAGAAAATAAATTGTCTTTCTTCTGTGTTTTTTTTGCTGCAGAAACAAAGACAGCATCTTTCTTTCCAAAGGTTCTATGACTTCTGACCAAACATCACACCCACATGCTGTTCAGCTCCCTGGGAGCCAATCATGTAATTGCTGGCAAGCAGAGGTCTTTGTCATAGACGATTGGTCACCATTCCACAGACCAATCAGCTACTTATTGCTGGCCGAATCTCATTTGCTGCACTCCCTCTGTTTCCAGCTTGTCTGCAACTAAACTTTTCTCACTGTTTGAACAAACTGCAGTGTTCACAGAACTTAAAGTGAGCAGTTCTGGCAACTTGCTTTAAGAATGTGCAGCAATCTTTTCCACATTCCTTTGTTTTTAAAACAGTCCCTTTTTTTTTCTATTTCAGTTCCACAAACAAAAATGCAGAAAAATTAAAAGATACAGGCTTTACACATTGTTCTGTCGTGTTGTATGGTGTATCGTGTTAACATCATTTTATCACTTCACAAAGCCATTTATTATCCACAAAGAACAACTGGGTAAGGAGGGAAGAGGAATGAATGGTGAAGTACAGACTAAAAGCAGTCTAAAGTATGATAACTTATGAAAATCCCAGGTACGGTGTACATATGAATATTAGGTTAATAATTTGCTTTGATTAGTTCCAACTAACATTTTTCACTTTTGCAAAAGACACTATTCATTAATTTAAAATGTGCATTTCATCTCTGATAATTCTGATTTTCAGTTTTTTAGGACAACAGACTCCTGGATGACCAAAATCATGACACAATATAATTCATGCACTGAAGCTCCAATGCCTCATGCTGTATCTCACACAGAGAGCGCAGTTGAAATTCACCCCTTACCGAGCACAATGTTTGGAGCAGATGGTTGAAATTGAAAGGGATGAATAAAAGTCTCAGTTGGTGTTCAAGCCACAGTTTATTATCTCACAGCATATTAGTGTCATCAGTTACACCAGAAGTGAAATAACAATTGCAACATTTTTGACGTATGTCAAGATCAGAAACATTTGAAACAAAATCTAAATTTATGGTGGAATTCTTTTCTTAAAGCCACAACATATTTTAAAAGTTTCTGCTTGAGATTATGACAAGACTAATGAGCAAATTCAGTGACCCTGCATTTCCAGCAGGCAGTTCACTCAAGAGGAGAATGGGTCAAAGACATGATGCAACATTACCATTCTGCATTCCCATCAGGCCATTGTAACTTTATAGCATCATTGAACAAACACATAAAACTAAAATGGACTTATTTCTGGACACATCAAAGTTAGGTACAGAGCAAAGTTCCCTCAATTCTGCCTGAAACATGTTCCGCAAACCCAAACTCTGAATAGTACCCCTGCAATACCAGTCTGGGTTTCCTTTGAGCATGTTTCTGTGGCCGCTGTCTTTAGTGACTATTAATGTCAAATTGGGATTCTCACCATTAAGTAGGGAACCATTCTGAATGACAACTGGAAACCTTTTTGTAATCACCTCCCCTCATTCTCACAGTCTCTCTGTTCCAATGAAACATTTTAGAAATATTTAAGCAAGAAAGTGACACAAAACTTGAACCAATTGCTGGATAGTTGCCTCTGATAACACTCTTGGCTCTGGGTTAGAAAGTCACTAACCTGTTCAAACTTCGTCCCTCCAAGAAAAACAGAAAAATCTGCTGGCGAAATTCAACAGGTCTGGCAGCATCTGTAGAGAGATCAACAGAGTAAATGCTTTGAGCCTAGTACCCTTTATCAGAACTGAAAATAGCTGGGAAAGAGTGTACTTGTGCTGATGACGGGTTGGGAAGGTGGTAGTGTATAGGAAGTGAATAGGATACAAGGAGTCGGAGCCCAGAGAGTGTGAGAAATAAGGGATAGACATACAAAGGAGTAGCTGATGATAAGCCAAGAGATAAATGAATGCAGGGTAGGGTGCCAACAAGAAGTGCGAATGGCAGAAAATGTGTTGATTATGCTGGGAGCTGCCCAAACATATCAGAATCTGGGATATGGGATTGGCGAACAAACATGGAGAAGTTCACATTCTTAAATTGTTAAACTCAAAGTTGAACTCTGAAGGCTGTAACGAAGATGGGGTGTTGTTCCTTCAACTTTTATTGATCCTCATTGGAGCACTGCAGCAAGTCTGAGACAGAAATGTTGGCATGGCAACACAATGCTGTGTTGAACTGGCAGACAGCTGGAAGTTCAGATTGTTTTTATGAACAGAGCAGAGGTGTGCAGCAAAGCAATTACTCAGTCTGCATTTTGTCTCCTCAATGTTCAGGAGACCACATTATGAGCAGTAAACACAGTAGACTGGATGGAATGAAGTACAGGTATATCACTACATCTGGAAGATATCCATGCAGCCTTGGATAGTGAGGAGGGGGGAGATGAATGGGAAGATGCTGCATGTTCTGCAATTACATGGGGAGGTGCTGGGAGTGAAGGAGGAGTGAGCTAGGGTGTCCCACATGGAACAGTTCCTGTTCGCCAAGCTGGGAATTTGTCTTGCAGACGTTTCATCCCCTACCATACATCAAGAGCATTTCCGAACTGACAGCCAGACTACTGCAACCACTAGGACTCATAAAAGCACACAAACCAACAGCCACTCTCAGACAACAACTCACCAGAACGAAGGACCCAATACCCAGCATCAGCAAAACCAATGTAGTGTACAAAATCCCATGCAAGGACTGAACAAAACACTACATAGGACAAACAGGAAGACAGCTAACGATCCACATCCATGAACACCAACTAGCCACGAAACGACACGACCAGCTATCCTTAGTAGCCACACACGCGGATGACAAGCAACATGAATTCGACTGGGACAACACTACTATTATAGGACAAGCCAAACAGAGAACTGCCAGGGAATTTCTAGAGGTATGGCACTCATCAACAGATTCAATCAATAAACACATCGATCTGGACCCAATATACCGACCACTGCAGCGGACAGCTGGAACTGACAACCGGAAGCAGCAGATTCAAATCACTACAAATGCCGGAGGAAAGATCACAGAAGTGCTTCACAGGAGGCTCCCAAGCACTGAGGATGTCACCTCGACAGGGGACGAAACGTCTGCAACACAAATTCCCAGCTCAGCGAACAGAACCACAACAACAAGCACCCGAGCTACAAATCTTCTCACAAACCTTGGACACCTCCACATTATGCTAGTGTGCTGTTGTTAGCTATACTGCTGGTAAGGCAGCTGAACTACTCAAATTCTGCCCAGGGAACTCAGTGAGGAGTAACTCATAGGTGAAAGTGAGGACTGTAGATGCTAGAGATTAGAGTTGAGGGTGTGGTGCTGGTAAAGCACAGAAGGTCAGGCAGCATCCGAAGAGCAGGAGAATCAACATTTTGAGCAAAAACCTTTCATCAGGAATGAGGCTGTGAGCCGAGGGGGTGCTGAGATAAATTGGAGGGGGGGTGGGGCTGGGGGTGGAAGGTAGCTGGTAGTGCAATAGGTTGATGAACATAGCGATAGTGGTGATAGGTTGGAGAGAAGGGTGGACTGGGTAGGTGGGAAGGAAGATTTACAGGTAGGACAGGTCATGAGGACATTGATGACTTGGATGAACATGAGAAAGTGTAGATTCAGACTCCAGACCTCCACAGTCCAAAGGATATCTCACCCCTATATTGCTATTATTCCCTTTTCCGCATTCCATTCTCTCCCATCCATTTTCCTCAAGCTGAAGAAAATAAGTACTCAAGTCATTGAACTGGCTAAATAGTACATGTGCGGTTTGGACATTTGATACCTGGCAACACTCCTACTGCACAACTGGCATTCAGGTGTCAAAGTCACAGGTCTAGAATAACTTGAGTGAATTCTCAATGGCAATGCATTGCTAAATTTAAGATTGGGGTGGAAACCTTAGCCATCCCTCTGAGTCCTAGACCTGTCTTTCAGGTAAGCTGGAACCAGAGCTCAGGATCTCCTTTTGATATTGATATTTCCATATGATTTCTTTACAGAGCAGTTACCAATGAAGTACACAACCTGTGTAAAGTTTTAATATATGATTTTGCACATTAAAGTAAACTTAATTACAGCATGTGTCATTAGATGTTTATCAAGAAAGTACATTCACACTATAATTAGAAGTGTAAGTTCTGTAAGTTTATGATATTTGGGTAGGGGTTATAGCTAGCTGGCAAACAGCAAAAGGTAGCTGCAATATAGTAAAGGACAAATAGTTTGACCTGGAGGTGTTGGAAATATATTGTAGTTTAAATGTTTGTGCTTAAAATGAGAACATACATTTCTGCTACGTTTCTGTCTCCCAATTAAATATCCCTGAAATATTACAGTTCATTACTCTTTCCTGTCTCATTCTCTTTTCTCTTAGCTTTTGTTAGTTCTTGGAGCTTCCCTTGGCCAGTTTTTTTTAACAGCTGGGCCATCTAGAAAACAAGACATTTACAAGGATTGCCCGGGTTGTCGGGCTTGAGCTATAGGGAGAGGCTGAATAGACTGGGGTTGGTTTCCCTGGAGGGTGGGAGGCTGCAGGGTGACCTCATCGAGATTTATAAAATCATGAGAGGAATGGATAGGGAGAATAGAATGGGTCTTTTTCCTGGGGTGGGGGAAGTCCAGAACTCAAGGGTGTACATTTGGGATGAGAAGGAAAATATTTAAAAAGGAACTAAGGGACAACTTTTTCACACAGAGGGTGGTGAGTGTATGGAATGACTTGCCAGATGAAGTGGCGGAGGCAGGTACAATTACAACATTTAAAAGGCAGCTGGATTGGGTATATGAATAGGAGAGGGATATGGGCCAAATGCTGGCAAGTGGGACTAGATTAGGTTAGAAAATCTGGTTGGCATGGACAAGTTGGACTCAAGGGTCTGTTCTGTGCTGTACATCTCCATGACTCGATGTCTAAAGACCAGAATAGACTTGTGCAGTGAGTAACTCTCTTCCTGAATCTCAAATCCTGTGCACAATCTATAAGATTAGTCAGAATTGTGATGGAATATTCTCCATGTGCTTCAGCGAATGCTGCTCCAAGCACACTCAAGCAGCTTGACACTACCAGAAGAAAGCAGCCCGATTGATTGACATCCCCTCCACTATTTTAAGCACTCACCCACTTCACCACTGATGCATCCTAACAGCAGTTTGTACAATAAACTAGATGTTCTGCAGCAAGTTACCAAAGTCCCTTCGACAGCAGAAGGGCAATGGCATCAGATATATGGAAACACCTCCACCAGCAAAATCCCGTCTGGGGGTACATACACATGGATTGCAGCAGTTCAGAGAGATGGCGCATTATTATGTTCTCAAACACAAACGCTGCCAAGCCACCAATGCCCTCATCCCAGACCTTCTGACACTGTTGGATATCGGATCATTATGATTTGGGGTGGCACAGTGGCTCAATGGTTAGCATTACTGCCTCATGCACCGCGGCCTCCTACAGTCCAAAGATGTTCAGGTTAGGTGGATTGGCCATGGTGAATTGCCTACTGTGTCCAGGGATGTGCAAGTTAGGTGGATTACCCATGGGAAATGTTGTGTTACAGGGATAAGGTAGGGGAGTGGGTCTGGGCGGGATACTCTTCAGATTGTTGGTGTAGATTTGTGCTGGATGGCCTGCTTCCATACTGTAGGACTTCTATGATTCAATGAATGAATAATTTTAGAATAAGTACAAACAGCGACAAGCAAGGCCGTATGACTGAAAATCTGGTTATTGACTACTGGAGATAACCTTATTTTGTGGTGATTGCTAACTTGCTCATGCCAAATTGGCTATGTTTCAATCAATCCTATAGTCTGATCGGTCCAAGAAGAAATGGCACTAAGGCAGAGATTCCAGAGGGTTACCAGTGCTTGTATTTATCAATGTGCTCGATATTCTACCACTTACACAGATTTTCTGAAATATGGACCAGACCGATAAAGAAACAAATAAACACCTGAAAGCCACACATTTCGAAGTGTCATCAGACTGAAAATGTTAACACTCTTTCTCTCTCCATCAGACCAAAAATGTAGGAACAGAAGTGGAACATTCAGCCCATTGAGTCTGATCTGCCAGTCAATGAAATTTTGGCCGATTTGATCAAGTGCATTTTTCTGACTTTTCCCCATAACCCTTGATTCCCTTACTGGTTAAAAATCTGTCTATCTCAGTTTTGAACACATTTAATGACTTGACTCTCATAGTAAGGAACTCCACAGTTTCACTACCCTCAAACATCTTCTCGCATCCTTAAATGGACAACCCCGTATTCTGAGATCATACCCTCTGGTCCTAGACTCTCCCACAAGGGCAATCAATCTTTTCACATTTACTGTAAGTCCCCTAAGGATCCTGTGTGTTTCAATAAGGTCACCTCTCATTCTTCTAAACCTCAATTAGTACAGGCCAACCCAATCTACCTCTCATCAATAGACAGTCCCTCCACACCCAGTATCAGCGTAGTCAATCTTCTCTGGTCTACCTCCAATGCCAATATGTATTTCCTTTTGTAATGGGCCCAAAACTGCTCACAATACTCCAGCTTTGGTCTAACTGGTGCCTTGTTCAGTTTTAGCAAGGATTCCCTATTTTTTTAACCCCGGTTCCTTTGAAGTAAAGGCCAACATTTCAGTTATCTTCCTTATCACCGGCTGTACTCGGATGCTAGCTCTTTGCGATTTTTCTGCGGCTGTTGCCAGACCTACTAAGCTTCTCCAACACTTTCTGTTTTTATTTCAGCTCTTCACCATGTGCAGTAGTTTGCTTTTGTTTGAGAAAAGAAGCATGTAGCCTCTACAGATTCAGTCAAATAAAGTTCTGAACACTTTTTGTTAGGTTTGTAACACTATTTTTTGTGAAGTTTGAAGAAATTAGGGTGAATTCTCTCTCCAGGTGTTTTTTTACAATTCCTATTTTATTTGCTTAAAAGAAGCTTGCAAACAGATAAAGGGAGTAAACAAGTCTTTTGGTGAACTAAAACAAAACCTGACAGTAAGCCTCTGATATAGCATTTCAAGCTGTTAGTTCTCATTGAGCAAGAGCCCTCCAGCAGTAGGAATAAAATATCAAGTGAAAACTGCAAAGAAGGTATTTTGTTCTGAAGACGTAAGAGTGTGTAGGAAGAACCTCCATCACTTTCTTTAAGATTGTTCCCTTAAGCTGTTAAGGCATAACCTTTGGAAGCGATGGCTATCATGAAGGGTATCAATAGCAAATCATGCTGGTGACCTCTGCAGCAGAAAACATTTAATTTTAGTGCAATGACTTTCCAGACTCTAATATATATACAGTCACTTAACAATGGCATTACTCTATGCTGAATGGCCAAGGGGATTTTAATCTTTGCAATAACAAAGTATCAGATAGCAGTAACTTTAAACCATAACCCTGGAAAGATTACACTGGCAGATGAGTATGTAATACACAAGGCTGACGGGACCGATAAATAGGTGGACAGGCATGTAGGTAGACAGATACATAGATCCCCGGATAAACACTTGAGTAGGTAGATCAATATATGGACAGTTAACAGATAGGTAGATAGACTAAAGTTTCATCATGGTAATATATTCAGTGATTGAGGTGATATTTTTCCACCCAGTGATTTTCATGAGAAAACAGCCCTAGTATTCTATTTCAAGCTATCAACAGGATTTGTTTTTAAAAGGAGTTACTTATTTAAGAAGAAATTGGCATTTAAGGAGGATAATTTTTCCACTTTCTCCTCCAATAGTGAGGAACGGCTTCTGCAATGCTTTACACAGAAAGCAATTGCAGCATGAAGATCTTTAAAATATTTTGAGATGATAAATTGCAACATAAATGTCAATATTTATTCCAGAATTATAGTATGGTATAAAAGCAGACATTCAGGCTATCAAGTCTGCATCAGCCTTTTGAAGAGCAATACACTTTCTCCCATTTGGATAAATTACCATGGTTTGGTAATGGTTTTCCTCACCCCCCCCGCCAACCAATTGGCCTGACCCCAGGTACCCAATGCCTCTTGGCTGCTGGCCTGCTCTCTAGACTTGACACATCCTGTCTGCTGACCTGAGACCCCCCAAACACTTGGCATACATGACCAAGACTCCTACCCTTGCCAACAGTCCCAACCCCATCGGTGGACCTGAAACACCACATTCCCCAGATGACTAACCACTCCTCCATCACTGGATCAAATGTCCCCCTCAACCCACCAGCCTGACACCACTCTCCATTCTGACACCAACTCCCTGACTCCTATCTATCCTAATTAATCCAACATTTAATTTCCACCCTGACACTTTGCCCATCTGGCAACCTACCTTCCTTGCATGATACTTCCGTAGCAACATATCTATCTAGCACCATACTTACCTTGCATCCTACTTACCTGACATTCTAACACATTGGTTGAGCCAAAGGGCCTGTTTCCACACTGTAGGGAATCTAATCTATCTACCTTGCACTCTCTTAGTCTACTGGCACCCCAACCATACACTCACCTTACACACTTACCCTTTCACAACAGCTGTCAAAGTGACTGCTGGGCATTTAGATCACAGATCATGGCATACTACCTGATAGGGATATGGTTTCTACAATGATTGTCTTCTGTGCTGGGTTTGTGGACTCCTGAACCAGGTCATAACAGGGGCCCCCATCCAGCAATCCCAGCACAGAAGCAATTTAAAGTTAAGTGGATACATTTCAATCCAATCAGGGATGGAAATAGGAGTTGCAACCTTAATTGGAATATCTGGGCCACTCTTTCCCTATAGAAGAGGCTTCTCATCTCCAGAACAACTTGTGTAAAATATCTTTATTTCCTGTTGCAATAAAAGATGTCTGATTTTATTACAATGGCATATGTGGCTGTTTGCTTATCTGAAGGGCTTAAAAATGTACCTAAGTCAGTCAGTCTTTCCAGAGCAGTGACTTAACTGCACAACAACAGACCCTTCAGTCCAACTCGTTCATGCTGACCAGATAATTTAGTCCCATTTCCAGCATTTGACCTACATCCCTCTCAACCCTTGCTATTCATATACCCATCCAGTTGCCTTTTAAATATTGGAGCTGTAACAGCCTCCACCATTTCCTCTGGCAGCTCATCCCATACACACACCACCCTTTGCATGAAAAGGTTGCCCCTTAGGTCCCTTTTAAATCTGTACATCTCCTATCTTAAACCTATGTCCTCTGGTTTTGGACACCACCACCCCAGGGAAAATACCTTGGTGATTCACCCTATCCATACCCCTCATGATTTTATAAACCTATATAAGGTTACCCTCAACCTCTGACACTCCAGGGAAAATAGCCCCAATCCAAAATGCATCAGTAAGTAAAGATCCCCTAGAGTGTGAATGCAAGATTGTATTTACTGTCCTGGTTCATGACGAGGAGTGCAAGTATTAAAGGTCATTAGCTTGTATTTGATTCAGAATAATCAAGGATTGATTTTAACTTAGGAAATCCAGAAATTATAAGCTTTTGGACAGTTTGGCAGAGGCCTGACTGGAGACAGATATAAAAAATTGGCATGAGGGAGAAGTTGGCTCAGGTAGCCTGGGAGAAAAGACTGTATAATGTTACAATTGAGGAACAATGGAAGACTTTCAAAGTGATTTTCCACCGTGCTCAGCAAAGTATAAGCAAATGAAAAGGAAGTACTATAGGAAAAGGCTTAATCAGCCATGGTTAACTGAGGAAATAAAGGAGGGTATCAAGTCGAAAGCTAATGCATACAAAGTGGCAAAGATTAGTGAGATTTGGAACTCTTTAAACAAAACCCAAAAAAGCAATAAAAATATGATAGATTATAGAAGTAAACTAAATCAGAAAATGAAAACAAAGGTTTCTACAATTATATGAAATGAAAACGAGTCACTAAGGTAAATCTTAGTCCTTTTAAGAATGGGAAGGGGGAGTTGATAATGGGAAATGAGGAAATGGCTGAGGTGTTGAACAGGTATTTTGTCTCGGTCTTCATAGTGGAATACACAAATAACATGCCAGTAATTGATGACAAGGTGGTTATGGCAGGCGATGACCTAGAAATGATCATTATCACTAAAGAAGTAGTGTTGGGCAAGCTAATGGGGCTAAAAGTAGACAAGTCTCCTGGCCTTGGTGAAATGCATCCCGGGCACTAAAAGAGATGGCTGGAGAAATAGTAAATATGTGGGTGGTAATTTATCAAAATTGACTGGACTCTGAGGCAGTTCAGGCAGATTGGAAAACAACAAATGTGATGCTATTGTTTAAAAAAGGAGCTAGATAAAAGGCAGGTAACTTTTGGCCCATTAGCTTAACCTCTGCAGCAGAGAAAATACTAGAATCTATCATCAAGGGAGAAATAGCTAGACATCTGCATAGAAATTGTCCCATTGGGCAGACACAGCATGAGTTCATGAAAGGCAAGTCATGTTTAACTAATTTACTGGAAGTCTTTGAGGACGCTACAAGTGCAATGGACATCTGGGAACTGGTGGATGTGGTGTATCTAGATTTCCAGAAGGTATTCAACAAGGTGCTGCACAAAAGGCATCTGCATAACATAAAGGTGCATGGCATTATGGATAATGTATTAGCATGTATCAAAGATTGGTTAACTAACAGAAAGCAAAGTGTGGGGATAAATGGGCCTTTTTCCTGGTTGGTGATTAGTCGCTAGTGGCGTGTCTCAGGTATCAGTGTTGGGCCCGCAATTGTTTACAATTTACAGAGATGATTTAGAGTTGGGGACCAAAGTGTCAAAGTTCACCGATGACACTAAGATGAGTGGTAGAGGTGTATGAAAAGACTAAATGACTGAGCAAGAGTCTGGCAGATGGAATATAATGTTTGTAAATGTGAGGTCATCCATTTTGGTAGGAAGTACAGCAAAATTGACTATTATTTCAACAGTGAAAAATTGCAGCATGCTGCTGTGCAGAGGGATCTGGGTGTCCTTGTGCTTGAATCGCAAAATATTGGTTTACAGATGCAACAGGTAATTAAGAAGGCAAATGAAAATACCATCCTTCATTGCTAGAGGGGTGGAGTTTAAAAACAGGGAGCTTATGCTGCAGCTTTATAGGGTGCTGGTGAGGCCACACCTAGAATGTGCAGTTTTGGTTCCCTTACTTGAGAAAAGGTGTGTTGGCACTGGAGGGGATGCAGAGAAGGTACACTAGGTTGATTCCAGAATTGAGAAGTTTGGCTTGTGAGGAGAGATTGACTGGTCTGGGACAATACTCACTGAAACTTAGAAGAATGAGTGGAAGATCTTATAAAAACATATACAATTATGAATGGAACAGAGAGGATAGATGTTTCCACCGGCAGGTAAAACTAGAGTTAGGAGGCATAGCCTCAAAATGAGGGGAGAGCAGATTTAGGACTGAGTTGGGGAGGAACTTCTTCACCCAAAGGGTTGTGAATCAGTGGAATTTCCTGCCCAGTGAAGCAGTTGAGGTTACCTCACTGAATGTTTTTAAGGCAAAGGTAGATTTTTGAACAGTAATGGAATTAAGGGTTAAGGTGAGAGGGCAGGTAAGTAGAACTGAGTCCGTGAAAAGGTCAGCTATGATCTTAGTGAATGGTGGAGCAGGATCAAAGGGCCAGATGGCCTACTCCTGCTCCTGGTTCTTATGTCCTTATACTCTTATGACAGTTAAGGGAAAGCATAGTTACCTCATGAGAAATGTTTAGTTTGTGTAAATTTTCACTCGGGAGTGTCTGCAGGTTATTAACAAACTGAGAAAATCTAAACTCTCTGTTTTGCCAATATTCATGTGGAAATTCTTCAGAGTTCACAGAAAGAATTGGAGAGAATCAGTTATATTGAACTTAAGGAATTAAGCTGGAGGGATAATTTCTCTAGATTTTAAAAACTGTAAAGAGGTGATGCTGGGAAGACGGCATGAGATTTTGTTTTGCTTTGTGTTTTAAGATCTTTCTAATTGTATTCTTTATCTAGATAATTTTAAATTTTCTTTTGTTTTTGTCTTTTGTATTGTTAAAGAAACTCTGGGGTTTCATGTGACTAAATTTCAGCAAAAGACATTCTCATCAACTAAACAAAAGAAACACTTACGATTTATCAAGCCAGATTACATTCTGGGATCTGTATTGTCCAGATGTACAAGAACGGGGTTTATAACAATGTTCTGATGCCAATCACTTTAAATTACTTCCCTCTGGTTATTGACCAATCGGCCTTCATTGGAACTAATATAACACAGGCCTCGTTATCCAGCAAACTCAGATCTGACAACTTCTCTTGTCTGGCACTCTAAGTAGTTCCAGTCCTCCAATAGAAAGGGATAAAAAAAAGCTGAACGCAATCAGGTAACCAAGGTCTACATTTCATTGTCTTCCATCAATTTGTGAAACATTATTAAAGCCTAACTGGTGAAAGGTAATTAGAATGGAAGTCTGAAAACGTCCACATCATCTTAACTGGTAACCCTAAGTAAAGATGAGTCATGTGATTCCCCTTAGTATGTTGACAAACAAAGGATGAAGACCCCATCACTGGTCACACTTTAGCACTTTCATTTTTCCTCAAAATCTCAAAAACAGCCTTTGCTTTTTCAAATGAACTACAAGGGATTCTCTAACTAATGTTACATGAATAGATTTTCTCCTTGGTTGTTTGATTGCCTTTAAACAAAGGTTTCTTTGAAGTATGTTACCTATATAATGCTATAACGTCCTTGTACAACTTTAAACTTTATTACCTTTGAATGTACACAGGAGAGAAACAATTTATAAATGGCTTTTGAAAGCATGATGTACAAGGTCTTTCCCTAATGGTCATGTTGTTAAGGCTATGTCCATTTCTTTTCATTCTATTTCAGATTTTGAAACTAAGGCTACAGTAAAACAAAAAGGGTTTGTTATGGTTAGCTGAACTGAAGGTCATAACCTGTGTGCGAAGAGAGTTCACTGTTTATTATCAGAAATATTATGAATTATGGCTCTTTATGCCTGTTAGTTTGCCTCTAACATGTATGCATGCAAAGGCGTTAAAGTTTAAAGTTGTGCAAGGACTTCATCCTGTATGCGGAAGACCTCTTTCCTTTCTGGGACCTGTAGTATTGTATTAGCTGCCCTCCAGAATCTCACCCAAGACACCATTCATCATGTGTGACCCTGCACAGTGAGCCTTAGCGGCTTACTCAACCTCATGAAGCATCATGACCAGTTTTCATTCTTTCAAATGGCATCAGTAATTAGACATTCCATTAAAAGTTAACGGTCAATTCGTGTTCTTTCTTGGCCGACAGATGCACAAGGCACATCCAGCTGAGATTCAGGGACTGAACTTCAAAACTCCTGTCTTTAAGTTGATTTTTTTTAAAAAACGTTTTCCACCTGCATCTTGCCAAATTCCTAAGTTGGTAAAATCTGAAGCGAACAGCCAAATAGTTTATTTTTGAAAATCAAAGCAAAGGTGTGCAATGTGTTGAAGAATCACAACAAAGAAGTGTAACTTAAATAAGTGGAACTGCAAGCAGATGACTTCAAAATAGAAAACAATCTTGTTTCCCAATATGGTTGTGCTCTTCCCAAAGATGGAACAAAAGACACCCTAATTGTATAATTATTAGTATAATATAATAATTATAGTATAATTATAATTAATTGTATAATTAGAATTGACAGCTGCTGCAGAACTAGCATCCCTACAGAACCAAGTGTTACAAAGAATTACACAGACATATACTGACTATTCATCCAAGTGATCTATCTCAAAATTTATGCTGGACCAAAGACACTCGCATCCAGCTCCAAGAACATGTCATTCTATTTCATTGGCTCTTGTGCTCTTTGAGCTTTCCTTTCAATATGAGTACCTAAATTAGGAGCAGCGCTAGGTCATTCGTGCACTTGGGTCTGATCTACCATTTAATAAAATTATGGTTGATTTCATATGGCCTCAATTCTACTTCCCTGCCTACTCCCACCATCCTTTGACTCCTTTATTAGTCAATGAATACATCTATGTTCCACAGCTTAAGCAATCTTGTGTTAGCGAGTTGTACATTCTCACTTCTGTTTTGAGTAAAGACTTTCACCTGATTTTCATATGCAACAACTTTTCATGTATCAATCTGCAGGTACTACTTCACTTAAACAGTATTTAAATGGAGGCGAAAATGAGGACTGCTGGAGATCAGAGTCAAGATTAAAGTGGTGCTGGAAAAGCGCAACAAGTCAGGTAGCATCCAAGGAGCAGGAAAATCGACATCTCAGGCAAGAGCCCTTCATCAGGAATTTAAATGTAACCAAACTATCTAACTAGAGCCATTTGTTATGACTGTGGCAGCAGCAGTGCAGTGCAGCCCCACTATCCCACTACCCCACTAGTTGCATCTTTAATATAAATTTGTTGATTCAGTTACCAAATTGGCCAATTGAGTCTCTTTTGTACAACTGTCCAGAATAAAAATAAATGTCTACCAGTCTTCTGTAAATAACTCCACATAATCTGTTTATTTTGAACAAAACTTATTCTGAAAGCAACTGGTTACTACTGACGAAAAAGATATACACAAATACACACAATATTAAAAGGAAAATCTCTGCAGAGATGCTGACTTCTGTATTTAAAAAGACAAAGAAGAAAGAAACAACTTCTCTGGGCCAATGGTCTGGAAACAGATGATGTGATGACTTCTTATTTCCACTTTTGCCTGTTGACAAACTGAATTGCTGACAGCGATAGATTAATGGTTGATATCTGTTCTGACTGTAATCAACTAGGGTTCAAGTTGGTAAGAATTAGTCACAGTACAGTTTTTCATGTTTTACTAGGTAGACAGAAATACTGATATTTGGAAATTCTGTCAAGCTGCCAGAAGCTGCTATGGTGAACAGGATTTCAGGACAGAATTTTGCAATGTCTGGAATGTCTTATTTACTCACTTTTGTTCTGTAGAACTGAACTCTAAGTCTAAACAGGGTTGTTCGCAAACATTAACATGGGAGCCCTTGTCCACTCAGTTCTTTTTTCCAGTAATTGTGGCAAAAAACCCTATCTCTTATCTCCTTGAAAATTGTGCCATAGAGTCACAGAGATGTACATGTGCTTTGCTGTTTCTAAGCTTAGCTTGATTCCCTATAAAAGCAGCAGGTGAATAACAGTACATGTTAAAACATCAGCTACATTTCCAAGAAATGGCATGATTAAACCCTTTTAGATCCAGAGAATATCCAAATAGCTCAAAATCCTCCAGACAGTCTTTAAGTATAAATGTGAATTCCCAACACAGTAGATGAAATTAGGAGCATAATCCTTACAAATATTGCCTTCCCTAGCATAAGAATGCTGGACCGAATTATGTTCATCAAATTGAACCACATTAAGTTTTTATCGAGTACACAAGAATATAAAAAAAACATTTAAAAACGTAGGGAATAGTTCATTTGCTCTAACAATCAATGATTTAAGTGTTTGATCTTCACCTCAACTCTATCCTAGAGCATGGATTCTTTCATGTTTTGCAATGCCAACCACTACCAGCTTATGGTTGGGGCAATTTGCTGTCACCCTCTTGTTCCCTTGACCAGGTTTAAGGGACTAATTGGATTATAATGGTAGAGGAAAACCTCTAATGAGTTTTAACAATAAGACGCTCTTTCTGAAACAAAATGTCATTCGTTATGTGATAGTAGGACAGACACTGTCACTAAGATTATGGGAGATTTAAGATATAGGTCTTCACTCTATAAGATCCTAAGCTGTTTTGCATTTCCACATTATTAAGTCCATATGACATGAATAAGTTGGGTCAAGTTTAAAAGGTCTTCAACTTTAACTCTTTCCTAACCTACTGCAACATCTCCTCTTAAACATTTTTTCTAGTTGTTGATATTTACAGTCATGAGCATAATTATATTTCCTGCTACTCCTCCTCCCCCATGTATTTGATTTCACAAATTCAGGGATCTGGAAGTTTCACGATTCTTTCAGAATGCATTTTCTCCTGCCTTAGAAGACTAGTAGTTCTTTGAGATTAGATTAGATTAGATTACTTACAGTGTGGAAACAGGCCCTTCGGCCCAACAAGTCCACACCGCCCCGCCGAAACGTAACCCACCCATACTCCTACATCCACATCTACCCCTTACCTAACACTACGGGCAATTTAGCATGACCAATTCACCTGACCTGCACATCTTTGGACTGTGGGAGGAAACCAGAGCACCAGGAGGAAACCCACGCAGACACGGGGAGAACGTGCAAACTCCACACAGTCAGTCGCCTGAGGCGGGAATTGAACCCAGGTCTCTGGCGCTGTGAGGCAGCAGTGCTAACCACTGTGCCACCGTGCCGCCCAAAAGGACTTGAGGGTTGTTCACCTTGATTGTGTTATATCACCATTAGGACCTGTAAAGCAGTTTTGTTGTGACTTTCATGACTGGGTTAGTGTCGGAGAAATTTGCCCAGTAGGTTAGAGATTACAAAACACAGCTCGAAGTGAAATTGACAGTTTATTGCAAGCGATATTGCTGGAGGAGAAAACAGACTAGCTGACGCAGAACTGACAGTCAGAATTTGATTTCTCCTCCCAGAGCTGAGGATGAGACCAGTTTTATACTAATGCTGCACAATGACACTGATTAAGAAATGGGAAAATACAATGTTTCTGAAAATGGAGTAATTTAGTTGCAACGGTGCTAATTAGAAAACAGTTTATCGGATGAATGTCCTGTTCCTTCACACAATGCAACATCCTGACAGTATCATGGTTCCATTCATTTTCACAGGTAGGTGTTAAAGTCTTTTCTGAAGTGATGAGGGGCTTCCATTGTCCTGTGGTGCCTGTCTGTTTGTCCTACTCTTTATGTGGCTTTGCTGTTGCTGGGTTGTGAAACTGCCCTTAGGGCTTTGAGCCTCTGTCATGTCCATGAGAGCTTGAAAGCGTATTCCATTGTCTGTGTGCTGTCTGACCCAGTTCATGAGCTGCTCGCGAATTCTGGGTGTCCTGGTACAATTTGGCCAATTTGCTTTTGTGGGCCTATCGTGGGTTAGCAAGTCTTTTCCCACAGTTAGTCATAGGCAATTATTGGTATATGATTGTGCAATAAAGAGAATAGGTACCTATGGCTCCTACATACAGGTCTTCAGTCATACAAACAATATATCATCACTGTCTCTTGAATTACCACACTTCTCCTTTTCAGGCCCTGTATCCATACCTGTTGCCCTTAGCCCAATTGTTGTCTGTAGTGCATGGTGATTATATATTATGGGAGGCAGTTGCTCCCTGTAAATCGCTCCTTCACACACTTTTATTATAGTCATATGAACAAGAACTTTTTTTTTTACCAATATATAAATGTTTCTACTAGAAAAGGAGCAAAACCTGACCGTCTCTTTGGAAATAAGGCAGGGCAAGTGATTGAAGTCTAGATCAGAGTGGTGCTGGAAAAGCACAGCAGTTCAGGCAGCATCCGAGGAGCAGTAAAATCGACGTTTCGGGCAAAAGCCCTTCATCAGGAATATAGGCCTGTATAAAAAGCAAAGATGGTAAGATTAGATAACAATGGATGAATAAAGATATTGAAGTTCTAGGCAACAATAAAAAAGAATCGTACATTAGATAGGGACAACTGGGATCAACTGGAGCTCTTGAAGGCTATAAAGAGTTTAGGGGCATTCCTAAGAAGGAAATTAGGAAAGCAAAGTGGGTATATGAGATAGCCCCGGCAGATAAGGTTAGGGATAATCCAAAAAGATTCTATAAAATCAGTAAGAGCAAGAGAGTAATAGAGCAATCCCTGAAAGATCAATGAGGTTGTCTTTGTGTTGAACCTAAGGAGATGGGAGAGATATTAAATTAATATTTCATGTTAGTTTTTACTGTTGAGAAATAAATGGAGGCTAGAGAACTCAGTGAACCAAATATTGATGTTTTGAAAACAGTTCACTTTACAGACGAGAAAGTGCTGGAGGTCTTAAAATATAAAGGTAGATAAATCCCAGGATGTTGTGAGAAGTTAGGGAGGATATTGTGGGGTCTCTAGCGAAACACTTGTATCATGTAGAAACACAGACAAAGTACCAGAGGACTGGAAGGTGGCTAATAGTGTGCTATTGTTCAAGAAAGGCTGTAAGCCTGGAAACAATAGGCCTGTGAATCTGACATCTTTTGGAGATGCCGGTGTTGGACTGGACCTGGTGTTGTGTGATTTTTAAATCTAACATCTGGTTAAGTTGGAGGTAATTCTGAAAGATAAGATTTACAGAAGAACCTCAATTATCCAAAGGACATTGGCAGGCAGTATTTCATTTGGTTAACTGAATTCCAGATAATTGAATGCCAGATAACATAGTTTAGCCGAGCATTGGGATCTTGCAATCTTGCCAGATAATCCGATATTTGGATAATCGAATGCCGGATAAATGAGGTTCCTCTATATATGCATTTGGTGAGGCAAGGATTGATTCACGATGGTCAGCATAGTTTTGTGTGAGGAAAATCGTGTCTCACAAACTTGATTGAATTTTTTAATGAAGGAACCAAAAAGACTGATGAGGGCAGAATGGTTGACTTTGTCTACTTGGACTTCAGTAAATCCTTTGAAAAGGTTCTGCATGGTAGACTAATTAGTAAAGGTAGATCACATAGGATCAAGGTGAGACTGCCAATTGGATACAAAATTAGCTTTATGGTAGGAGACTGAGGGTGGTGATGGAGGGCTTTTTTTTGGACTGAAGGCCTGTGACCAACAGTGTTCCACAGCAATCGATACTGGATCATTTGCTTGTCATTTATATAAATGGTATGGTTGAGAATATAGGAAGCACGGTTAACAAGTTTGCAGATGACACCAAAGTTTGTGGTATAGTGAACAGTGAAGAAAGTTATCTAAGATTACAAAGAGATCTTTATCAATTGGGTCAATGGGCTGAGGAGTGGCAGATGGAGTTTAATTTGCATAAATGCGAGGTATTGCATTTTATAATACAAACAAGGACAGGACTTCTACAATTAACGGTAGGGCACTGAGTATTACAGTAGAACAGGTTCAGGTATATGATTCTTTGAACTTTATGTCATAGGTAGGCAGGATAGTCAAGAAGGTCATAGAGCTGTGCAACACAGAAACAGACCCTTCAGTCTAACTCGTCCATGCCGACCAGATATCCCAACCCAATCTAGTCCCCTTTGCCAGCATTTGGCCCTTATTCCTATCAACCTTTCCTATTCAAATACCCATTCAGGTGCCTTTTAAATTTTGTAATTGTACCAGCCTCCACCACTTCCTTTGGCAGCTCATTCCATATATACACCATCCTCTCTGTGAAAAAGTCACCTTAGGTCCCTTTTAGATGTTTCTCCTCTCACCTTAAACTTATGCCCTCTACTTTTGGACTCCCCCACCCTGAAGAAAATACCTTATCTGTTAATCCTATGCATGCCCGTCATGATTTTATAAACCTCTATAAGGTCACATCTCAGCCTCCGACAGTCCAGGGAAAACAGCCCCAGCCTATTCAACTTCTCCCTATAGCTTAAGTCCTCCAACCTGGCACCATCCTTGTAAATCTTTTCTGAACCCTTTCAAGTTTCACAACATCCTTCCTATAGTAGGAAGACCAGAGCTGCATACAGTATTCCTCATCAATGTCCTGTTCAGCCGCAACATGACCTCCCAACTCCTATACTCAATGCACTGACCAATAACAGCAAGCATTCCAAACCAAACCTTCATTATCTTTTGTGTTCAAGGCTGAGGTCGACAATTTTTAATCAGAAAGGGAATCAATGGTAATGAGGTAAAGCAGGATTATCAGATCAGCCAGGATTTCATTAAATAGCAAAGTAGACTTGATAGGCTTAGTGCCATATTTCTGCTCCTATATTCTGTGGTCTTATCACGCACTGTTAGCATTGGATTTAGTATAAACCCCACTTTTAGGAAACTTGTCTGAGCTCTTAACTTTTTGTGCACATGAGCAAAATTGGTGGGCGGCACAGTGGTTAGCACTGCTGCCTCACAGCGCCAGAGACCTGGTTTCAATTCCCGCCTCAGGCAACTGCTGTGGGGTCTGCACATTCTCCTGTGTCTGTGTGGGTTTCCTCCGGGTACTCCGGTTTCCTCCCACAGTCCAAAAATGTGCAGGTTAGGTGAATTGGCCATGCTAAATTGCCCGTAGTGTTCAGTGAAGGGGTAAATGTAGGGGAATGGGTCTGGGTGTGTTGGTCTTTGGAGGGTCGGTGTGGACTTGTTGGGCCGAAGGGACTGTTTCCACACTGTAAGTAATCTAATCCAACAACATCTTACTTCAACTACATACCACACTTGGATAACTGTGTGTAGTTCTGATCCTCTGCCTAAGGAAGAATATAGAACATAAAATCCTGAACAGTGCAGCACAGCCCTTTCAGTCCACCATGTCTGTGCCAACCATGATGCTATTTTATGCCATAGAGTGAATGTGGGGAGGCTCATCAGACTAATTCTTGGAATGATGGAGGAAGTGAGGACCGCAGATGCTGGAGATCAGAGTCAAAAAGTGCGGTGCTGGAAAAGCACAGGCAGCATCCAAGGAGCAGGAAGTCAATGTTTCGAGCATAAGCTCTTCATCAGGAATGTGCATAAGTTCTTCACATGTGCATGAGCATAAGTTCTTCATCAGGCATTGTAAGAGCTTATGCTGGAAACATTGACTCTCCTGCTCCTCAGATGCTGCTGGACTGGCTGTGCTTTTCCAGCACCATACTTTTTGACTTTGATTTTTGGAATGGTGGAACAGTCCTATGAGGAAAGAGGGCTTGTATTCTCTGAAGTTCAGATGAAATGAATGACAATCTCATAAAAACATGCACAATTCCTAAAGGGATGAACAGAGTAGATGCAGAAAGGATATGTCCTTTCACTGTGGAGATTAGAAGCAGGGGACATGGTCTCAGAATACAAGGCAAGCCATTTCGGACTCAGGTGAGGAACAACATCTTCACTTAGAGGGTGGCGGATCTTTGGAATTCATTGCCCTAGAGGGCAATGGAAGCTCAGTTAACACATTCAAGACTGATATATTTCTAGTTACTTATGACATTAAGTGTTAGGGGATAGCGCAGGAATTTGGCATTGAGATAGGTGATTATCCATGATCTCGAGGGCCTCAGTGGTCTACTTCTATGTTCATTCTGTAAATGAAGGATGAATTTCCCTTGCCATCTACTCCTTCAAATGTGATAAGTAAACACGAGTTCTAATGGACCCATTGGGTTTGGGTACAGTGATTTTACCAAACACCAAGCAGTTTAGCTTATCACAAGGGAATGAGACTCATTCTGGTCATTTCCTTCATTAAGGGTTGTGGAATCTTCTCGGATAGCAGAGACATAATGGATCACCATTCTTCTTTAACATGATGCCCTATTCAGCATTGAGGAACCACATTCTTCAGCAATAATACGTATTTTGCCCTCAACCATCTTCAAAAGGTCAAATAACTTAAACAGCACAGAAATAAAAGGCCCTTTGAGAAGAGATTTATGAAATTGTTCACAGAATTAATGAATTCTATAAGGAATTGCTATAAATTCTGTGTCTTACAATCTTATACTCCACAACCACCTGATGAAGGAGCAGCACTCTGAAAGCTAGTGCTTCCAAATAAACCTGTTGGCCTATAACCTGTTGTTGTGTGATTTTTAACTTTGTATACCCCAGACCTACACAGGTATATCCACATCATGACTAACTGTTAATGATGATAGTCAGTTAGCTGCCAGACATTGTTTGTAAATTAGTAGGTTGACTCTGGTTGGCCAGGCATTGCCCTGTGAACTGAATCAGGAAATAGTTGTCACTAGACGAGGTGTGTGTATATGTTCTTTCTGACTGCAAAGAGTAGGGCCCTCTGTATTAATATATGTAATTCCCAGTTGTGGGATAGTATTCAAATTACAACCAGAATTGGTGAGTGTCAAAGATAGCCTTTTTTATTTAGCAATCACAGCATAAAGTTCGTGGTGGCAATAGCATGCCGAAATACAGTCCTTACAGATATTAAAATTCCATTACTATGGTGTTACATTTTTTATCTATAGTACACCAAAGTTTGATGGGCTTCTATCCTGGAAACAGGAGATGGGTTAAAACATGTGCTAAATGCTGGCTTAATCTGATGAGATTAAGAATGTCTGTCCAGTCTATTTGTATTATTAGGAGGTGTTTGTCCTTTTGTCTTTTAAATTGGTAAATGTTAGTAGAACACCTGATGAAGGAGCGCCGCTCCGAAAGCTAGTGCTTCCAAATAAACCTGTTGGACTATAACCTGGTGTTGTGTGATTTTTAACTTAGTAGAAGTATTAAGCCTACATGCTCTAAATAAGTTAGCTATACTTAATAAAAGAATAAACTGATTATTATAGCTGGGTTGTGAGATTTATTTACTATTTGCCTGGATGAGTTTCATTCATTCATGCGATTTCATGGAAGCACTGTTTTGTCAGTTAGTTTCTTAAAGGGATATTGGCCCAGTTAAAAGGTATTTAACAGGTACATAATTATTGGGGAATCTATTCAGGTCCAGGACATGGTTAGTAAGGGCTGTTTGATATTATAATATTTTGTGGAGACTTGATGGGGATGGTATTGTTTACAATATTGACACTTATTCAGAGGTAGCTGGGCCTAAACACTTCTTGTAGCAAAGGTTGAGAAGGTGTGAAAATGCAGTAATGGGTTTGAAAGTCGTCATGATTTGGAGATGCCGGTGTTGGACTGGGGTGTACAAAATTAAAAATCACACAACACCAGGTCATAGTCCAACTGGTTTAATTGGAAGCACTAGATTTCGGAGCGCTGCTCAACCACCTGATGAAGGAACGGCGCTCCGAAAGCTAGTGCTTCCAATTAAACCTGTTGGACTATAACCTGGTGTGGTGTGATTTTTAACTTTGGGTTTGAAAGGGTTGTTTTGATTGGAAAGGATTGCTTGAATTTGGTCTGTCTTATGATAGTAAAATAGACTACAAAACTGCAGTTTTATGGATGAACGAATGAAACCATGTTATAGTAACAACAGATTAGTAAAGGGTTATGAATGAATGAACAGAAACCCGATATTAATGAATATAGTGAGCTGTTGAGTAAGTTAGTAAAGATAACCTAAAACATAGGATCTCACACATATGCAAGTGCATTAGCTTTGAGCTCATTCTTAAATAAGGACAAGTCCAAAACTGATGGAGGTGACATCTTAATTGTCTCCTTTGCTATTTTGCATTCAGACATTAGAAGAGTAATTCTTCCACGAAAGACATTAAATTGAGTAAATGTAACAGTTAACCAATTAAGAAGTAATTTAAACTTCACAATTACAGCTGTCAGTTATTTACACTTTAGCAGAATCACTTCCAGTTTAGTAAATAATTATACAGTGTTGCTAACAGATGGGAAGTAATAGGCTTTGGATTTTTTGCTTAAAAGCAAAAATTGTGTTCATAAGGATCCAGTGTAATTAGCACAAAATTAAAATTAAGGTTTATAAGTGAAATATCATGGAATACAGTCAGTGGAATGGCATGTGTTTTGCATGTACTATGAGACTTGGAATTAAAAGACAGGACAGTCATTCGCTTGAATTCATTGAAAAACCTGACAGGATTCAAAGTCATAATTAGTATTCTAATCTTGAAAGTCACTTGGTTAGTTGCAGAACTTAGAACAGAGCCGCCTTTACACACATTTATATTCAAGGAATGTGGGTATTGTAGTGATTGTAATAACGCCAGCCACGTGGGCCTCATAGAATATGAGTTTCCTGATTGGGAAGGTTAACCTGGTCCAATCAGGGAGTCCTGCCTGACAGATATAAATAAGAGGATCAGAGGTTCTATTCACTCTTGCAGCTGGTTCTGAGCTAGCTGAATCAGTGTCATGTACTATGCACATGTAAATAAAGGATGCCTGAAGCGTGAAGAGATAAGCTAGAGGAGGGTGGGGGTGGGGAGACCCCACCCCCACCCTCCTCTAGCTTATCTCTCCACGCTTCAGGCTCACTGCCTTTATTCCTGATGAAGGGCCTTTGCCCGAAACGTCGATTTCGCTGCTCGTTGGATGCTGCCTGAACTGCTGTGCTCTTCCAGCACCACTAATCCAGAATTTGGTTTCCAGCATCTGCAGTTATTGTTTTTACCTCATATGTAAATAAAGGGCAACATGGTGATAGGATAGCAGCCTTCATGGAGCTATGTCAGGTATCCTGCTATTGTCAGGATTCACTGCTCATCTCTAATTGCCTCTGGTAGTTGGTGAGATAAGCTGAATTGTTGCAGTGCATGGAGTAGGGACAGGGCATTATGGATACGCCCATAGCCCCATTGGAGGGGAGTTCCAGGATCTTGACTCAATAATTGTGAAGGAGCAGAGATACACTTCGAAATCAGGATAGTGAGTGGCTTGCAGGGGAACTTGCAAGTGGTGGTGTTCCCACGCACCTGCTGCTTTTGTCCTTCTAGGTGTAGAGATTGGGTTTGGAAGATGCTATTGAATGAGTTTTGGTGAATTACTGCACTATCGAGAGAGGAAAGGCACAACATGTCAGGCAGCATCCGAGGAGCAGGAGAATCAACATTCCAGGCATAAGCCTTTCATCAGGAATGAGGCTTGTGGGCCATGGGGACTGAGAGATAAATGGGAGGGGGATGGGTTTGGGGGGAAGGTAGCTGGGAATGTGAGGAAGGTAGATAGGTAGATCAGGTAGATGAGCTTGCAGCATGAATAGGGAACCGTGGTTTACTAAAGAAATTATATCTCTTGTTAAGTGGAAAGGAGAGGCTAATGTGATGTGGCCATTTCGGAGACATGAATAGAGCAGGGTTAGGAATTGATTCCAGGGTTTAGATCTGTCATTAAGATCAGGGAAGGTGGTAAAAGAGGGGGAGGTGTGACTTTGCTAGTCAAGGACAGTATAACGGTGGCTAAAAGAAGTTTTGATGAGTACTCATCTACTGAGATGGTATGGGCTGAGGTTAGAAACAGGAGAGGAGAGGCCACACTACTGGGAGGTTGTTATAGGCTTCCACAAAGTTCCAGTGATGTGGAGGAGAGGATTGCGAAAACAATTCTGGGTAGGAGTGAAAGAAAGAGGGTGGTCATTATGGGAGACTTTAACTTCCCCAACATTGACTGGAAATGCTATAACTCTAGTACATCGGATGGATAATGTTTTGTCCAATGTGTGCAAGAGGGTTTCCTGACACTGTATGTTGAAGGGCTGACAAGGGGGGAGGCCACACTGGATCTGGTGCTTGGTAATGAACCAGGCCAGGTGTTTGATTTAGTGGTAGGTGAGCACTTTGGAGAGAGTGACCATAATTTGGTTACATTTAGTTTATCGATGGAAAGGGATAGGTACATGCCAGAGGGCAAGAGTTATCGATTGGGCAAGAGCAATTATAATGCAATTAGGCACGACTTAGAATGCATAGAATGGGGTAGCAAAATACAGGGGATAGGACAATCAAAATGTGGAGCTGGCTTAAGGAACAAGTATTGAATGTCCTTGATAGGTATGCCCTGTCACGCAGGGAGGAAGTGATAAGGTAAGGGAACCATGGTTTACTGAAGAAATTGTATCCCTTGTTAAGTGGAAAGGAGAGGCTAATGTGACATTGAGACGAGATGGTTCAGATAAGGTGATGGAGCATTACAGATTAGCTAGGAACAATTTAAAGAGAGAGCTAAGAATAGCAAGGAGGGGACATGAGCAGTCTTTAGCATGTAGAATAAAGGAGAAACCTAAAGCTTTCTATAGGTATGTGAGGAATAAAAAAACAACTAGTGTAGAAATAGGGCCAGTCAAAGACAGAAGTGGGAAGTTGTGTGTGAACCCTGTGGAGATCGGAGAGGTACTAAATGAATATTTATCATCTGTTTTCACTCAGGAAAAGGAGACTATTGTAAAGAAGAAGACTGAGATATGGGCTATTAGACTAAAAAGGATTGAGGTTAGTATGGAGGAGGTGTTATCAATTCGAGATGTGAAAGTAGGTAGGTCCTCTGGGCTGAATGATTTTTATTCGAGGATTCTCTGGGAAGCTAGAGAGGAGATGGTGGAGACTTTGGCCTTGATCTTTGAGTCGTCATTGTCTACAGGTTTAGTACCAGAGGACTGGAGGATTGCAAATGTTGTGCCATTGTTCATGAAGGGCAATAGAGATGACCCAGGCAATTATAGACCAGTGAGCCTTACATCTGTTGTAGGAAATGTTTTGGAAAGGATTATAAGAGCTAGGATTTACAATTTGATTGGTGATAGTCAACATGGTTTTGTCAAGAACAGGTCATGTCTCACAAACTTCATTGAGTTTTTTGCGAAGGTGACCAAGCATGTGGATGAGGGTAGGGCAGTTGACGTGGTGGACATGGACTTCAGTAAAGCCTTTGATAAGGTTCCACATGGTAGGCTTTTAGAGAAAATGTGGAGACATGGGATTGAGGGTAATTTAGCAGTTTGGATTAGAAACTGGCTTTCTGAAAGAAGGCAGCAAGTGGTGGTTGATGGAAAATATTCAGCCTGGAGTCCGGTTACTAGTGGTGTGCCACAAGGATCTGTTTGTCATTTTGATAAATGTCTTGGATGCAGAGATTGGTTAGTAAGTTTGCTGGTGACACTAAAGTCGGTAGAGTGGTGAACAGTGTGGAAGAATCTTGCAGTTTGCAGGGATCTTGGATAAACTGTAGAATGGGGCTGAGAGATGGCAAATGGAGTTCAATGGAGATACGTATGAAGGCAGAATACTGGGTCAATGGAAAGATTCTTGGTAGTATGGATGTGCAGATATCATGGTGTACCTAGATTCCTGAAAACTGCCACCCAGGTTAATAGTGCTGTTAAGAAGGCATAGGATGTGTTAGGCTTTATTGGTAGAGGGATTGAGTTCTGGAGCTGTGATGTCATACTGCAACTATACAAAACGCTGGTATGGCCACACATGGAATATTGTGTACAGTTCTGGTCACTACATTACAGGAAGGATGTGGAAGAATGGGAAAAGGTGCAGAGGAGATTTACCAGGATATTGCCTGGTCTGGAGGGAAGGTCTTACGAGGAAAGGCAGAGGGACTTGGGTCTGTTCTCCTTGGAGAAAAGAAGGCCAAGAGGTGATTTAATAGAGACATACAAGATGGTCAGAGGATTAGATAGGATGGACAGTGAGCATTTTTTTCCTAGGATGATAATGTCAGTTTGTACGAGTGGCATAACTATAAATTGAGGGGCGATAGATTTAAGACAGATGTCAGAGGCAGGTTCTTTACTCACAGAGTAGCAAGGGCATGGAATGCCTGCCAGTGTAGTTAACTCAGCCACATTAGGGGCATTTAAACAGTCCTTAGATAAGCATATGGATGATGATTGGATAGTGTAGGGGAGGGGCTTAGATTAGATCATTGGTCAGCACAACATTGAAGGCTGAAGGGCCTGTTCTGCACTGTATTGTTCTATTTTGTATGTTCTATGAAACTAGGGATGGGGAGGTGATAGGTCGGACAGGAGGGTGGAATGGATTGTTGGGAAGAAAGATGGACAGGTCAAGAGGACGATGCCGAGTTGGAAACTTGGGACTAGGATAAGGTGGGGAGAGGGGAAATGAGGAAACTGGTGAAATCCATATTGATTCCATGTGGTTGCAGGGTCCCAAGGTGAAAGATCAGGTGTTCTTCCTCCAGGCGTTAGGTGTTTAGGGATTGGCAATGGAGGAGGCCCAGGACCCGCATGACCTTGGTGGAGTAGGGGGGGGAGTTAAAGCATTCGGCCACGAGGCGATGGGGTTGGTTGGTGCTGGTGTCCCAAAGATGTGCTCTGAACCAATCCGCAAGTTGGCCTTCTATCTTCCCGATGTAGATGAGACAACATCGGGTACAACGGATACAGTAGATGAGTGTGTGGAAGTACAGGTAAATTCCCTTATATATGATACACATTGTCTCCACTGTTTGTCAATGGTGATGAGGACGAATGTTAAAGGTGGTGGACGGGGTGCCAATCAAGTAGCCTACCTTAATCTGGATGGTGCTGAGGTTCTTATGTTCTTGGGCCTGCATTCATCCAGGCAAGTGGAGAGTATTCTCTCATACTTCTGAATTGTGTCTTTTGGATGGTGGATAATCTTTGGGGGTGAGTTCCACATCACAAAATTCCACTCCCTCCCAACACAGCCAAAATATCACTCTATGTATTTTATGCCACTAATCTTCATTTAGTGCCCACCATCTGCATACAATTACACGTAATTATGCAGTTAACAATCAAGATTGAATTTCTAACCTCAAAAGAAGGGCCTGTAATTAAAGGAGTCAGTATTATGTTCTCCAGATCCAATATAAAAGATTTATTTATTCATAATTTTCTGAAAAGTATGAACACTTTACCCTAAAAATCCATCTCGAAATTAGGGTCATTATTATATAGAATAACAAATCAGAATTTGTTTATTTACAGCCAGTTTAGAATATATTTTCTGGACACATTGTGAATGATAATACATATTCATTAGAAATGTTGCATTTTGATGGTGTTTCTTTTGGATTCTTCCTGTCACATTCTAAGACATCAATAAAAATTGTCTATTGTTTTATTTTATGGCATTTATTAGGCAGACTGATTGGTTTGATAGGCACTGCACTTTGCATGCTAATGCACTGCTCCGAGAAAGAAGTTGATTAGCTCCAAGAAGGGTCTGTCAAATGATTCATTGCTGCTTTGGGAAACGTATCTGCAAGTCACATGATAGGTACGTTCAATTGATAAACGTTGTCAGAGCAAACTAAGGAGAGAATAGACCCCTTAGTAGGGTATTGCTCATTACCTTTGTCAATAAAAGTTCATTTTGACTGCCGTATTGAAAAAGTCTAGGTGTGCATTGTGAATGGTGATAAGGTAAATTCGATTTTTAATGCACGAAAATTGCAGGACAAATTTTATGTGAGTGCGTCCGATATGGAGAAAATCACAGTATATTTTTGAAATGTATTTTGCTTTGCTAGATATTTTTCCTCCTTTCTGAAAATTTCAGATTCAGCTGAGATATGAATCTACAGCTATCATCCAGTACAGTAGATACTCTTCACACGCCAAGCTCGATTTTCAATATCAGCAGGCTATTCTACACTTCAGAGTCCAATCCTATCCTCACCCCACATATGCTCACCATAGGAGGAGCCCTGGCTGATAACTTGTTTTCCTGCTTCAGATGTAGAAGGACCTTTGATATTCAAATACTTTTTACATATAGATATGAGTGCAAGTTTTTGTGAAGTGCGCATCAAGACTCGACTATGTTAGTCAAACTTAGTAAGGATTTTGTGCTGCACTTGCTTTTTCTTTTCAGGTAGTCTTGGTAAAGAACCATTCTGTAGGTGACATCATACTGACTTGATATCAAGGCCAAATGTGCCATTAACATGTCTTTGGAAATTTGAAGTTAATGGGAATTATGGGGAAACCTTGGGCTGCAGTCATACCCAGCATTTCAGAAGATGGTTGTTATGTTTGGTGTCCAAACATCTCAGCCCCAGGCATCACTGCAGGACTTTCCCAGAATTAGTATCCTCAGCCCAACCATCTTCAGTTGTCTCACCAACTATGCTCTCACCAATATATGGTCCAAAAACAGGGAGCACATTGATTATTGCCCAGAGATCAGTGTAAGTCACCACTCCTCAAATGTTGAAGCAGTCCATCCCCACAAGACCTGGACAACAGTCCAACAAGAGAAAATCTAACCATTTCCCCTTGAGATTCAGCAGCATCAACATTACTGAATGTACCATCGTCAGGTTACAATGACTAGAAACTTAACTAGACCATCTATATAAATGCTGTGTCTACAAGAGAAAGTCATTGGCTAGTAATTCTGGGGCAAGTAACTTACCTCCTGACTCCCCAAATCATGTTACCATCTCCAAAACTTGCAAGGGAATACTTTCCATTTGCCTGAACAAGTACTACTCCAACAAAACTGTAGAATCGCAAATGAATCCAGAATAAAGCAGTTCAGCTGACTGGCACTCTATTCTTTTTTTTAGAGATTTCCTTCTACCACCAGCATTGCACAGTAGGTAGCTTTGGTTAGTACCATATAGAGAATGTACTGCAGCAATCAGGATATCTTCAACAGCAAAAACAAAATACTGAAACACTGAAATAAAAACAAAAATACTCAAAATACTCAGCAGGTCAGGTAGCATTTATGGACAGGAACCAAGTTAACACTTTCAGTCAATGAGATTTACCCCTCAATGACACCTTTCAAGCCCGCCATCTCTACCACTGAGATGCATAAGGGCAAGGAAACACCACAACTTGTAAATTCAACTTCAAGCCACATGTTATGCGAACTATGTCACCATGGCATCATGGACTGTAGAGTTTCAAGAAGACAACTCATCATCACCTTCTTTAGCACAATTACAGGAGTTGGGAGGTCATGTTGTGGCTGTACAGGACATTGGTTCGGCCACTTTTGGATTATTGCATGCAATTCTGGTATCCTTCCTATTGGAAGGATGTTGTGAAACTTGAAAGGATTCAGAAAAGATTTACAAGTATGTTGCCAGGGTTGGAGTATTTGAGCTATAGGGAGAGGTTGAAAGGGCTAGGGCTGTTTTTCCTGGAGCATCAGAGGCTGAGGGGTGACCTTATAGAGGTTTCTAAAATTATGAGGGGCATTGAGAGGGTAAATAGACAAGGTCTTTTCCTCGGGGTGAGGGAGTCCAGAACTAGAGGGCATAGATTTAGGGTGAGAGGGGAAAGATATAACAGATCTAAGGGGACCTTTTCATGCAGAGGGTGGTACGTGCATGGAATGGGCTGCCAGAGGAAGTGGTGGAGGTTAGTACAATTGCAACAATGAAAAGGCACTTGGATTGGTATATGAATAGGAAGGGTTTGGAGGGATATGGGCCAGGTATTGACAGGTGGAATTAGATTGGGTTGGGATATCTGGTTGGCATGGATGTTTTGGACCGAAGGGTCTGCTTCTGTGCAGTACACTTCTATGACTTTATGACTAAAATTCGGGATGGGTAAGAAAAGCCAATGACATACACACACACAAAAGAATAAAGTCTTTAATGTTCCACTGCACACCTATTATTGCATGGGATTTGTCGCAACATTTTATGGACAAGACTTTTTTAAATGCACTAGTTGTTGTAATGCACTCAGTTTTGATAAAAAATTGCAGAATGATGATCATATTTAACATAACCATAGTAGCCTTGTATTTAAATGCCAAGAAAGCCAAGTTACTTTCTCTAAGAAACTTCTGAAATGTGAAAAAAGAGACTCACATTTATATAGTGTCCTTCTTAGCTTGATGATATACCCAGGTGCCTTTGAGGTAACGAAAAGCTTTTGAAGTATCATCATTCATTCAGAAAATGTAGCAGCCAATTAGTTTAAACCAACTCCCCACAAATAGCAATGTGATTCTGCCCATGTAATTTGTTTCCGGTGATATTGATTGATCGATCGATCGATAATTATTGCCCAAAACATCAGGAAGAATTCCCCTGCTGCTATCTGAAATCATGTATGGGATATTTTATACCTACCTGGATAAGTTGATACTGCCTCTGTTTGAATGCGACTCGATAGCTGGGACCTCTGATAATGCAACAATACTTCTGTACTGCACTGGAGTGTCAGCCTAGATTTTAGTATTCAGATTTCTTAGTGGAATAACAACTACATCTGATGTACAAATCTGTGGGGGCTACTGTGATAAAGTGGTAATTTCCTTACCTCTGGCACAACAGTTCTGGGTTTGTGTTTCACCTACTCCAAAAGTCTGTCATAATATGATGATAGAGAAGGTACTGGCCTAGGGGTATTAGTGCAAGATTACTAATCCAGAGAGCCAGGTATTGTTCTGAGGATCTGGGTTTGAATCCCACTGTGGCAGATGATGGTATTCAAAGTCAGTTTTTAAAAATCTGGAAATAAGAATCTACTGTTGACCATGAAACATTGTCAATTGTTGGGAAAAAAAACTGTCTGGCTCACTAACGTCCTTCATGGAAGGAAATCTGCCATCCTCACCTTGTCTGACCTACATGTGACTCCAGATCCACAGCAACGTGGTTGACTCTCAGTTGAACCATGAAATGACCTAGCAAGCCATTCAATTATACCAATTGCAACAAAGTCTCAAAGGAATGAAACGGGATGAATCACCTGGCATCAACCTATGCACCAGAAAAGACAACGGCAGAAACAGCCCTGTCAACCCTGCAGGGTCCTCCTTACTGACACCTGGGGGCTCGTGCCAAACCTGGGAGAGCTGTCTCACAGACTAGTCAAGCAACAGCCCGACATAGTCATACTCATGGAATTATACCTTACAGACCATATTCCCAGACAATGTCATTACTATTCCTGGATATATCCCACTGGCAGGACAGACCCAGCAGAGATGGTGGCATACAGTCAGAGAGGTGTGGTATACAGTCAGAGAGGTGTGGCCCTGGGTGTCCTGAGCATTGACTCTGGACCCCATGAAGTCTCAAGGCTTCCAGAAAAACACGGGCAAGGAAACCTCCTGCTGATTATCACTTACCTATCCTCTCTTAGCTCATGAATTGGTACTCTTCCATGTTGAACAACACTTAAAGGAAGCACTGAGGATGGCAAGGGCATAAAGTCTACTCTGGGTGGGGGATTTCAATGTCCATCAACAAGAGTGGCTCAACAGCAGCACTACTGAGCGACCTGGTCAGGTCCTAAAAGACGTAACTGCTAGACTGGGTCTGCAGCAGGTGGTGATGGAACCAACAAGAGGGAAAAACATACTTTTTTTTAGATTAGATTACATTACAGTGTGGAAACAGGCCCTTCGGCCCAACAAGTCCACACTGACCCACCGAAGTGCAACCCACCCATACCCCTACATTTACCCCTTACCTAACACTACGGGCAATTTAGCATAGCCAATTCACCTTACCTGCACATCTTTGGACTGTGGGAGGAAACCGGAGCACCTGGAGAAAACCCACGCAGACACGGGGAGAACGTGCAAACTCCACACAGTCAGTCGCCTGAGGTGGGAGTTGAACCCGGGTCTCTGGCGCTGTCAGGCAGCAGTGCTAACCACTGTGCCACCGTGCCACCCACATCCTTGGAATGGTGTCAGAGCTCATAGCCTTTTCAGTATGCAGTGTCTCCAACTGTTTCTTGATATCACTTGGAATGAATCGAGTTGGCTGAAGACTGGTATATGTGATGCTGGGGACCACTGGAGGAGGCCGAGATGGATCATCCACTCGGCACTTCTGGTTGATGATTGCTGCAAAAGCTTCAGCCTTACCTTTTGCTCTGATGTGCTGGTCTCTTCCATCATTGAGTGGCTCTCCTTACCAATCTCCTTACCACTCATCCTTACCAATCTGCCAGATGCATATGCATCTGTCCATGACAATATTGGTAAGAGCGACCACCACACAGTCCATGTGGAGACAAAGTCACACTTTCACGTTGAGAACATGTTGTGTGGCACTATCATCATGCAAAATGGGATAGACTTTGAGCAGATCTAGTAACTCAAGGCTGGGCCTCCATGAGGTGTTATCGGCCATCAACTGCAGCAGAATTGTACTCCAGCACAATGTGTAACCTCGTAGCCTGCACATCCCTCACTCAACCATTACAATCAAGCCAAAGGAGAGTGGTTCAATGAAGAGTGCAGGAGGGCATGTTAGGAGCAGCACAGGAATACCCAAAGATGAAGTGTCAACCTGCTGAAGCCACCAAATAGGACTATTTGCATGCTAAACAGCATAAGCAGCAAGTGATAGACAAGAGCTAAACGATCCTGCATCTAACAGATCAGATCTAAGCTCTGCAGTCCTGCCATGAATGGTGGTGAACAATTAAACAACTTAGTGGAGGAGGAGGCTCCATAAATATCCCCGTCCTCAATGATGGAAGAGACCAGCACATCAGAGCAAAAGGTAAGGCTGAAGCTTTTGCAGTAATCATCAGCCAGAAGTGCCGAGTGGATGATCCATCTTTGCCTCCTCCAGTGGTCCCCAGCATCACCGATACCAATCTTCAGCCAACTCGATTCATTCCAAGTGATATCAAGAAACAGTTGGAGACACTGCATGCTGAAAAGGCTATGAGCTCTGACACCATTCCAGCAATAGTAATGAAGACTTGCGCTCCAGAACTTGCTGCTCCCCTAGCAAAGCTGTTCTGGAATAGTTACAACAGTGGCATCCACCCGACAAAGTGGAAAATTGCCCAAGTATGTCCTGCACATTAAAAGCAGGACAAATCCAATCTGGCCAATTACCCCCCAATCAGCCTACTCTTCATCATCAGTAAAGTGATGGAAGTTAAAAAACACACAACACCAGGTTATAGTCCAACAGGTTTAATTGGAAGCACACTAGCTTTCGGAGTGACGCTCCTTCATCAGGTGATATCACCTGATGAAGGAGCATTGCTCCGAAAGCTAGTGTGCTTCCAATTAAACCTGTTGGACTATAACCTGGTGTTGTGTGATTTTTAACTTTGTACACCCCAGTCCAACACTGGCATCTCCAAAACGTGATGGAAGGTCTCATCAACAGTATTATCAAGCAGCACCTGCTCAGCAACAACCTGTTCTGTGACGCTCAGTTTGGGTTCTGCCAGGGCCACTCAGCTTCTGACCTCATTACAGCCTTGGTTCAAACATGGACAAAAGAGCTGAATTCCAGAGGTCAGGTGAGAGTGACAGCTCTTGGCATCAAGGGACTCTGGCAAAACTGGAATCAATAGGAATCTGGGGACAAATCTCCGGCGGTTAGAGTCATACTGGACACATTGGAATATGTTCATGATTATGGGAGGTCAGTCATCTCAGATCCAGGACATCTCTTCAGGTGCTCCTCAGAGTAATGTTCCACGCCCAACCATCTTCAGCTGCTTCATCAATGACTTTCCCTCCATCATAAGGTGGGGATGTTTGTCAATGATTTCACAATATTCAGCACCATTCGTGGCTCCTCAGACAGTGAAGCAGTCCTTGTCCAAACGATCTAGATAATATCCAGGTTTGGGTTAACAAGTGGCAAGTAATATTTGCGCCACACAAATGCAAGGCAATGACCATCACTAATAAGAAATGATCTAACCATCACCCTTTGACAATCAATGGTGTTACCATCACTGAAGCCCACTGTTAACATCCTGGGGTTATTATTGACCACAAACTCAACTGGACTCACCACATAAATACAGTGGCTAAAAGAGCAAGTCAAAGGTGGTGTCAAATACTGTGGTGAGTAACATCCTTCCTGACTCCCCAAACCCTGTCCACCATCTACAAGGGACAAGTCAGGAGTGTGATGGAATACTCCCCACTTGTCTGGATGAGTGCAGCCCCAGCAACATTCAAGAAGCTTGACACCATCCAGGACAAAGCAGCCCTTTTGATCGGCACTGCATCCACAAGCATCCACTCCTCCATCCCTGATATTCAGTAGCAGCAGTGTGTACAGTCTACAAGATGTACTGCAGAAACTCACCAAAGATCCTCAGCCAGCACCTTCCAAACCACTTCCATCTAGAAGGTCAATGGCAGCAGATATATGGAAACTCCACCACCTTAAAGATCCCCTCCAAGCCACTCACCATCCTGACTTGGAAATACATTGCTGTTCCTTCATTGTTGCTGGGTCAAAATCCTGGAACTCTCTCCCGAATGGCAATGTGGGTCAACCCATAGCAGGTGGACAGCTGTGGTTCAAGTAGGTAGCTCACTGCCAAGTTCCCAAGGGGCAACTAGAGATGGGCTAGCCAGTGATGCCCACATCCCACAAAATGAATCAAAAGAAAATAGAAATCTGGGGCGGGGGGGTGGGGGGGGGGGGGGGGGGGGGGAGAGCTTTGTGGCACAATCCCTACCTCTGAATTAGGAGGCCTGGGTTCAAGTTCCATCTACTCCAGAGGTGTGTGATAACATCTCTGAACAGGTAGATTAGAAAATATCATCACAGCGCAAGCAGACATACTTCATGAATTAACCTTGTCAGCGGAAACTGGCCATTCAACTCAAGAGATATTATAGTCTGACCTTGCTACATTCTAAGAATTTCACATAACATTTGTAATACAGTTCAGAACAATGATTGCATTTAATATAACCATAGAAGCCTCATAATTAAAAACAACTGGCTGATTTTTAGCAGTGCTTAGTTGTCACCAAAGTTACCAATACTCTTCCCCAAGCTATTCTCCTTTATTAATATATATCTGTTTATATAATTAACATTTATCAATATTCCATCCTTCCCTCAAGTCTCTGACTTCACAAATTCAGGTGATTTGAAAGTTTCATTACTCTCCAAGGATGCATCAATTTCAGACTTGGAGGACTGAAGAGTATTGACTTTGATTCTTCGCCTGACAGTATAAGTCTGTAAGCCCCGTTTTTAATCTCTTCCATACTGAAATAGGCAATTGCACATTTGCAATATCTGAAAGATTCTCAATCACATGGCTTCCATTTACTAAGGACAGCTGCCCTGTTGAAATAGACAGTTTCCTATTTGCAGTATTTTGAATCTCCAAACCAGGAAATTTCTTCCTTACAGTGTCATGAATGTTTGGACATTGGTCATCCCTTCTTAGTGGTACCTTCCACAGATTTATATGCACCACCTCCTCAATTTTTCTTCAACACGTGGATTTGTTTGGACATCTCATTAGCCATCAGCAATTGCATTATCTGTGAAACTACATATTCCTTCCTTAGTTCTGTTTTGAGGATTGCTTCTTGCTTAGCATGATCTCTGTAACACTAACTGGGGATTCTTCCTGGAAAGCTGAGGAAATTAAATTCTCTGCCTCAATTTGTCTGTTCCAAGTCACCTCAATGTCAAACATCAGACTGAATCTGCCAATACTGTTTGCTCACCATGTTATGTTGTACTATGAATTATGTCAGTTAGGCCGAACGTTGGCTCAAGTAGGGTGTATTGCTCAGAGGCTTTCTCATTGTTTGTGTTTCCTCCCAACATTGCTGATCCATGCAGTCTGTACTCTCTTCAATGTTGACAGCAGTCAAAACATTTCTACAAATATAGTATAGTCACAGGTTTCCATCTTGTTGACAGTATGAAACAAATGTTTTATGTCAAAATAGCAAAACCAATTGATGTTTTTCTTCTGTTTGGGTTTAGCTGTCATTCTAGGAAACCCTAGAAATCTTCCACCACCAGTCCTTTGGTTGTTCCATAACTAGCTGTTCCTTAACCAACTATTCTTGGCCAATTGTTCCATGACTGGCTACTTCTGGAACAGTTGTTGCTTGGCTAGTGTAAATCCTTCTGCCATTTGAAGAAGATTGAGGTCAAGAGGCATGCCTTCATACTTGACTGATAGCTCTTGATTGTGAAGTACGTAGAGATTTTCTACAATCTGGTGCCCTTTATCTTAGAGAATTGCTTCCAGCATACTTTTTAATTGTAAATACAGTACCTCCTGGAGCATGTTCTCACACCATTGTTGTCGTGAAAAAATGATTTGACGACCGTGGCTTAAAATCTGATAATATAATAACACACAACCTGGTGTCTAGCTTGAAATTCATTAGATGACCATTTACATAAAGATCTTCTTGCCACTAAGCAAGGTCCAGGTCAAAAATTTCAACTATGAAAGCTTGAGATTTTTCATTTATTGTACACTGTTCTACCTTATTATTCTCATTGTGTGAGTAACTATTTGATGTATTGCTTTTATGAAACTGTATCCTATTTCAGCACATCTTCCGAAAACCACCTATTCTGTGATAGATAAATCGTTCACTTTTAATAGCTGGGCACTGTCTAAGCCTGCAAGTTTTCTTTGTTTCAAAGCAGTGACAAGGACCCTTATAGTCTGGTGCTTGACCTAAGTGACATATTTATTTCTCACATGAGTTTTGGTACCTAAAGTTTTGAAGAGATTCTGCAGACCTCCTGTACCAAGTTTGATCCTTCATGCTTAGGATTAATCTGTGTTGTTTCCAGACTTAGAGTCATAGAGTCATAGAAATGTACAGCATGGAAACAGACCCTTCAGTCCAACTCGTCCATGCTGACCAGATATCCCAGATATCAATTTAGTCCCACCTGCCACCATCCGGCCCATATCCCTCCAAACCCGTCTTATTCATATATCCATCCAGATGCCTTTTAAATTTTGCAGTTGTACTAGCCTCCACCACTTCCATACAGATACCACCCTCTGCATGGAAACGTTGCCCCGTAGGTCTCTTTTACATCTTTCCCCTCTCACCCTAAACCTATGCCCTCTAGTTCTAGACTCCGCCACGCCAGGGAAAAGACTTTTTAACCTATCCATGCCCCTCATGATTTTATAAACCTCTATAAGGTCACCCCTCAGCCTCTGACACTCCAGGGAAAACAGCCCTAGCCTATTCAACCTCTGCCTATGTTCAAATCCTCCAACCCTGGCAACATCCTTGTAAATCTTTTCTGAACCTTTTCAAGTTTCACAACATCTTTCCGATAGGAAGGAGACCAGAATTGTAACAATATTCCAAAAGTGACCTAACCAATCACCTGTACAGCTACAACATGACCTTCCAACTCAATACTCTGACCAAGAAAGGAAAGCATACCAAACGCCTTTTTCACTATCCTATCTACCTGCGACTCCACTTTCAAGGAGCTATGAACCTGCACTCCAAACTCTCTTTGTTCAGCAACACTCCCGAGGATCCTACCATTAAGTGTATAAGTCCTGCTAAGATTTGCTTTCCCAAAATGCAGCACCTTGCATCTATCTAAATTAAACTCCATCTGCCACTTCTCAGCCCATTGGCCCATCTGATCAAGATCCCATTGTATTCTGAAGTAACCTTCTTCGCTGTCCACTATACCTCCAATTTTAGTGTCATCTGCAAATTTACTAACTATATTTCTTATGCTCACATCCAAATCATTTATATAAATGATGAAAAGTGGTGGACCCAGAACCGATCCTCGTGGCACTCCACTGGTCATGGGCCTCCAGTCTGAAAAACAACCCTCCACCACCACCTTCTGTCTTCTACCTTTGAGCCAGTTCTGTATCCATATAGCTAGTTCTCTCTGTATTCCATGAGATCTAACCTTGGTAACCAGTCTCCTATGGGGAACCTTGTCGAACGCCTTACTGAAGTCCATATAGATCATATCTACCGCTCTGCCCTCATCAATCCTCTTTGTTACTTCTTTAAAAAACTTCTATCTCGCTCTGAATAGATTTCTCTGGAGTCAAATCTTCTTTTGAAAATAATTATTCTAACAAAAAGACTCATCAGCAATTCCTACAACAATCCTGTCTCTTACAAAATCTGACTTTAAATCATCACAGCTACATTTTTCAATTTAATTTGTAAAGATCAGTAATTAAATCATTCGCAGATTTCACTGGATGCTGAATACTTGGCCTTTCAATAATTTATTTTCTTCTGAGCTTAAAGTAATTGGCAAAGACCTTCACAAATATCTGTTGATTCTTTTGTTTCTTATCAAATGGTCTATAATATCACCAGCTTTAATCCCATTTGTATGTACAAGTGTATTAACAGATTAAATATATGATATAGTATCTAGCTTGGAAACTATTCTGCACCTTTAGCAGCAATTTCTCCAGAGTATCCATTTCTGTGTTCTAGATGGCCCAACTCTGAAAGTAAATCTTCCTGGTAATATTATTTCTGATGCCAGGTATCCCTAAAGTGATTATTTATTTTCCTTGTTTAAAGAGGCTAAAGGATTTGCAGTGATAGCTGTGCTGCTGCTATACTGGAGGGTTTCCCAGTTTTGTGGTCAAAATATTGGATTCTCACCTTTTTGGAACTAAAATTAGAGTCAGAATTAGATTTATTGTCACAAGCACTCAAGTATAGGAGTACAGTGAAAATTGTACAAAGTCGCCATTCCCAGCATCACCTTAGGTACGAAGGTACCTATGTACAAATTCTTAGGTACAAAATAGAAAAAAAAGAACTAAGTGAAAAATTCAACATTACCATAAGACACAGGAGTAAAAACTAGGCCATTCAGCCCATTGACTCAGCTCCACCATTCAAGTTTTTCAACCCCATTCTCCCTCTCTTTCCCTATAACCCTTGATCCACTTGACAATCAAGAATCTAACTATCTCCATTTTAAATATATTCAATGACTTGGCCTCCACAGCCATCTGTGGCAATGAATTCCATAGATTCACCACTCTCTGGCTGAAGAGGTTTATCCTTACTTGCATTCTAAAAGGTCTTCCCTTTACTCTAAAACTATCCCCTTGGACCCTAGTCTCTCCTAGCAATGGAAGCATCTTCCCAAACTCCACTGTGTCCAGGCCAGTATTGAGTAAGTTTCTATTAGATCCCCATCATCCTTCTAAACGTTATAGAGTTACAGTCCTTCTATAGCCATTGTCCTGTAGTTGCTCCACATTGGGCTTTCCCCACGATGGCCTGCTATCCCCTGCACTAAGCCTGCCCATCCCATGGGGGCACACTCTCTCCTATGCTGATTCCCACACCGCCAACTGCCATCTGGACTCACCATCCACATTGTCAGCAAATGACATCCGAGCTCACCAGCCACTTCACCACCATTCGGGCTCGGCATCCACCTTACCACTGATTGCCATCCCCTTCGGTGGCGAGTGACATTGAGGCTCACCAACCACTTTTCCACTGACCAGCATCCAAGCTTGCCAGCTGCTCCTCCGTCGACTGTCAAAGTCCTGCCAGCCCCAACCGCTACCATGGTCCAGACTCCGATACCACTGCCTCCATGACTGAGATCTCTCCAGAAGATAAGGACAAAAAAGAAAAAAAGAAGAGAAAAGATGAAAAGAATGGAAAAGCAGTCGGAATGGATGAGCCCCGTGCTCAAGAGCTGCCTATTCTGCTGCCAGCAGCTTAATAGAATTGTTGATTTTATTGGTTAAAATTGGATGATTCCCACTTTTTCATGACTTCGCTGGATGTATCCCAATGTTTGCAGCCTTAATAAGTAATTCCCATCTCTGTAATAGCCTTATTGAATTAATCCCGAAGCCTGTAGCTTTCATTATCAATTCCAGCTTCAATTGTGGTTTTATTAGATGACTCCCATATTCATGGCAGTAAGAGATGAATCCGCTTCTTTACATTTTTTCTGGATGATCCCTGCTGCTTGAACCTCTCATAATGATCCTTGATTTTTTTTTCAAGTTTATTTTCCCTAGATGATTCTTTTTCTGTTCTTCTTAACTAAATTCTTACCATTTTTAATGTGGGTTTAATAAGGAATCTCCTGCCTTTTCTGCAACCATACATAAAACTTCCTAACTGTCTTCCATTTAACTTGCTTAGGATTGTTTCTGCTGTTAAATTGCATTTGTTGATTTAATTCTGGCATTGCAATCTCATGGGGTTTGCTGCTTCAGTTTGCAATGTTTTTGTGACCCTTGGTATGCCTTGCTATAGTTGTGTCCTTATGGTCCCCGTTCAAAATAGTGACAATGCTCGATCTCAGCTATAAATACTGTCCCTACTCTTGGGGTTGGATAGCTCAGTTGGCTGGATGGCTGGTTTGTGATACCGACTGATATGAACAGTCTCGGTTCAGTTTCTACACTGGCTAAGGTTGCCATTAAGGGCTTTCTCAACCGCTCCCTTTGCCTGAGCGTATGGTGACCCTCAGGTTTCACCTCAACCAGTCATCTCTTTCTAATGAGAGGGAATCTCTATGGTTTGGTAGGACGATGGTGACTTTATCTTAATACTTATCACTTTCCCTGCCTGTAATAGTGCACCATTTTTTAAAGTTTTCTCTTGTTCTCCAGTGATTCCAACATTACTCATAGAGCCTTGAATGTTCACTTACTGCATTTGATCTTCAGCTCAGGACTGCTCCTACAAATTGCTGTCTGTGTTTGCTTTTGGAATAACTAATTCACCTTCTCCAGGGTGTTCTGAACTCTCTTCAGCAGCACATCTCTCAACAATAAATCTAAAATGCTTTTGCCATTGACTGTAGGTTCTTCCGTATTGAATCTTGCCTTGAAGTTCTCTTCTGCAAGGTTCTGAAATGTTTGGCTACTTCCTGCTTCCTGTCTGCAGGGTCAGTTGACTTAAAACTGAGGAAGGGTCACTCAACCAGAAACGTTAACTCGGATTCCTCTCCACTGATGCTGCTAGACCTGCTGAACTTTTCCAGCAATTTCTGTTTTTGTTTCTGACTTAAAACTGAGTTTGATGATAATGAAAAATTTTCAAACATCCAATACTGCCAGCATGTAGCATTTTGCAGTAAATGGAATCCACATCGCTGTTCACCATGTTGAATGACCAGTCAAATCAAATCCACTTAGTGTATATGCACTTAGGCTAAGTAGACCTGTCACCATGAGGTTTGTGTGTGCTCTAACCTCTTTAAATGTAGGGTTCTGCTGTCCTGTTTGATTCACTGTGGTAAAGAGAAAACAGTTACTGATCTAACTGGAAAAGGGTCTTTTATTGACAATACTTGGTTGCACTTCATTACATGTTACATTGATATAATGGAAATAATTGTAGAGACCATGAAGAGGACCTGGATGGAAGGTCTTACCCCTTTAAGATCCTAAACATTTCTCTCCACCAGTTCAGAAGACATCATCATAGGAGATAATGTTCAAGGTACCTCTTAGCTTTAATCCTTTCAGACCCTTACATCCTTATACGACAAACAGTACTTATTGCACCCACTTCTAAATGTGACTTCTATTAATTTTTTATTGAGGCACATCAGCGTTACTGTTAACAACTTGGAGAAGTTTTTATTAATCATTCAAAATCATGACAACTTGTCTGTCAAGCTGCATCACGCTTGGAGTTATAATTATCTTAGCAATGCAGCATCAACCAAGAATGAAAATAAAGGAGGCAACCCCTGCACTCTGGATCCCTCTGCCTCATGGGGCATCTGCCATGTACCCAAAAATCTGTGGTGAAGGTTGACCTATTTAGTCACGTAAAGACTCATGGCAGAAGTTCATAATGTTGAGTAAATGTCATCTTTCAAATCAAACAACAGCCACTATCGCCGACAATCATTTAATGCAAGTTATCAATCACTGAACAACTTCAGGCAAACCTGTTGTAAATTCCATACTCTCTGGTTTTAGCTCAGACCAAGCTTAGCAAGAATGCTTCAGTACAGCCTAAAGCAATAATCACCATATCCTATTCATCATATGTCAACAACCTTCAGACTGGGCAACACACGAGCAGAATTATTACCTCGTATTAGACAGTGATGAACAACGACACTTAAAACCTTATACAGTTCAGGTTGCACTCCTTATTTGATGATTGGACCTTTTATTAGGAAAGTTAATGATATTGTCGGATGTCTAACAATTAAGATGCTGTGCATTTGGCAGATCCTGCCGACAGCAATTGCTGAAGATCTAAGGAACTTATAAAGAATGGGTGATGCAACAATGTTGGAGCATTGCCCTTTCACTTCATGGCCTGCTTTTGAACTCAGCCCAAAGTGATGAGCTCTTCCATTTGGACATTTAAAAGTTTAGAGTCACTCAGAAAAGCATCTTTGCAGTTCTGGTACTCTTCTGGTCTCTTCCAGTAGGAGGGAGAATATTAAGAAATTATAATCATTGGTTGCTGCAATGCTTTAAGCCCTCTCCCTTCCTTGACTGTTAATTACTAATGCTGAGATAATCATTGAAGTTTATAGTATGATATGTGAGATTTAGCATACCATTTTAAATATATTGCTAGAAGATCTGTGATGGAATTGTTCATAATGATTCGTAAGAGTGTGATAGAAAAGCATGATTCTGTGCATCATGACATAATATCTGTCATTTAAAATTAATTCATCTGTGCAGTGATTGGATCTATAGGCATATATTGTGGTGTAGCTAGTAATGTTTCAGAACAGTTGCAAAGACAATTTAAATTGGGAGTATTGGACTCTTTGTGGGTGACTGGTCACAGGAAACCATTTACATGCCATTATCTGATGACAGATGTGAAGCTGCCTTGAGTGTGACCAGAGTTTATATGGTTATTCATGACTTTCACTGAATGCTTGAAAACAAATTATATTATCTTCAAGAAGATAACACTTGGGGAAATTACTTCAATGCTTACTTGAATTCAATTCTCAGTGAAATCAGGCAAAGTCACAAAACATCAATGCAAACTTACAATTAGGCCCATAACATCAGCGCGTTCCTTGCCTACTAAAGAAAACACGCATTTCAGTTCTTTTACACATTTTGTACCAATATTTCAAATAGTTTGCACATAATAAGTAACTTTGAAGTAATGTAGGAAAATGTCCAAGCTCTGTTCCAACAACAGATGAAATTAACTTTGCCAATTAAATTTTGCACTCTTGTGTATAGTACTCATAAACAGGTATCCTGTGTCATCTGTATAGTAGTTGTTCCACTCCAGTTAATTTTACTGTATGAAACAATGGGTTTGGAGGCAAATTCCCCTAACCTGTTTCTGAAGGTAACTTTACTTTGAGAACAGCTAACACCAGACACCTTATTGTTCCACCCTTGGTTGAATTATTATTATGAGTCTATGTTTACAGAACTGAAGGCAGTGTAGATTCATTAAAATGCTGTCAGATTCAGGCTGCCAAGTCCAGAAAGAAAATCTAAGGGAGTAGCCTTCCAGTTTTGCCCACCTAGCTACTGATAAGTCTCTGCATTTTTCAGCAGAGCCTGGTACAATCAGCACCTTCCCTGAAAAGAAAAATGGAATAAAACAACAGACAGGAGTCACAGGGGAAATTTTAAGGTCCAGAACAAGGGAAAAGGGAGGACTTGCAAACATTTGAGTTTTAGAGTGGGAGCACAATCTGACTCCTGTGTGTCCATTTCTGGGTTTAACAAGAGGGTTAAACTGTACACTAGAGTTGGAAATTTAATTATTGTAAGCAGACAGGTATTTATTGGCACAATTAGCACTCTTCGTAGGTGTTAATAAGATCTTTGCAAATTGTTTTTAACTTGGCTCCAAAGTTAATATGCACAGTCCAGGTTTCCCAGCTGAATAAAAATTCATATTTGCAGATATTGCCTCAGTTCTCTCTGGTAAACATTGGCAGAGAGTTATTTGTGGATACATCTTATTTCTACCTTTGAGGCTTTCAAACAGACATTACAGATGCTTGTTAAATGTGTTTGACAGGATAAATCAAATGAAGACCATCGCCAGCATGGGCAGGAATGAAATGCTGCGGTGGGATCAGTATCCATAGAGGTGGAAGATGCATGAGTGAGAGGTGCGCATGAGAGAGGCACAGGGGACAGTATTGCAGGAGGCACTACTCATGTCATAGGATTTACAAGCAGAGATTCAACTTCCTTTATTTCTTTGAATAGTAGCACTTCCACAGCCTGAGGTTGTCACACCAGGTGGTTGCTAATATCTGTAATTTCCAGGAGGAAAATCCTCTCCTTTCTCTATCTGCTGGCCATCTGTTGCCAGTGGCTCTGAAAGTGGCATTACTCTCAACATTTTTGCCTCTGGTTCCTTCTTGCGTGTTGCTGGAAGCATACAAAAGTTCACACAGTCAGCTGTGCATAAATGCAAAAAAACCAGATCTATTAATTGTATATTAAATTCTTTAGGTGTTGTGAAACTTGAAAGGGTTCAGAAAAGATTTACTAGGATGTTGCCAGGGTTGGAGGATTTGAGCTATCGGGAGAGGCTGAACAGGCTGGGGCTGTTTTCCCTGGAGTGTCAGAGGCTGAGGGGTGACCTTATATAGGTTTACAGGATTATGAGGGGCATGGATAGGGTAAATAGGCAAAGTCTTTTCCCAGGGGTCAGGAAGTCCAGAACTAGAGAGCATAGGTTTGAGGTGAGAGGGAAAGATATAAAAGAGACCTAAAGGGCAACTTTTTCATGCAGAGGATGGTGCGTGTATGGAATGAGCTGCCAGAGGAACATCTCTATGACTATGACTATAACTGTATATGGGTGTTGGGTAATAACTGAAGATTCACTTGCATTCCTGTAAGTAATCACAGACTGAAACTGTAGATGCTGGCTTCAGAGTCGCATGCCTGTATTGTGTAAATCTGTAAATAAACACTTTTAAGCATGTCGAGTGTGTGGTGCTGGTAAAGCCCAGCCGGTCAAACTGCATCTGTGGAGCAGGAGAATCGACCCCCAAAACTTCGACTCTCCTGCTCCTCGGATGCTGCCTGATGGGCTGTGCTTTTCCAGCACCACACTCTCGACTCTGATCTCCAGCATCTGCAGTCCTCACTATATCCTAGTTGATTTCACTTTTAAACATGTGTAAAGATTGGCTCCTTCACGAGTTGACAGAGATGGTTAATTAAAGGAGAAAGTGGGAAAGTGAGAAAATTAAATCATTAAAAAAACTACAATCCTAGTACAGAGTAAGCATCATATGAGTCTTTCCATTGAGTGCCCATTTATCAACACAGAAAGCTTTTCCATCTTTCTTCCTCATGAGGATATTGGGAAGCATTTACATGACAACTCTTGGAAGACACCTTGATCCAGAGACTTTTGTAGGTAAGTCCCAGACTTCTTCCAAGTGATGAGTTGGGATCTAGCTGCTAGCAATCTTTAATGAATGGTCACCGTATGCACAACCTTGAGGCTTACCAGGCTTTTCGACACTGCAACAAAGTCTGATGTTGACTATTTGGAGACAGTTGGCATGAGCCTTCAGGAACATTGATGGTGTGGGCAGGAGAAAAAAAAGCCAATTCCCAACTATGCAAAAAGGTTCTAGGTGCTGTACAGGTTGATATCTCATCAGCGCATGGAACAAGGTCAAGGATTCCTGAGCCCCATCTGTCAACCTCATTATGAACTGCCCATAGCAGTCACCATAAACACTTTGCATGAAATCTGGATATCTTACACATTTGACCCCAATACCATGTGTACCGTCAACTTATTACTTCCATTGGAGTATCAATTGGCTTGTAAACTACCAGAAACCCCAAGCTGTGAAAAGTGTGATATACAACAGAAGGGGAGAGCTCGATTTCACTATGATAAGGGATGTCTGAGCCCTGAGAAGTAGAAATGTGGATGAGGGAAGAGACAGCAAACAGCTCACACCCCTCAAGCAAGATCTTCAGCAAAAACTGGTGAGTAGCAGCTGACACCTCTGTTCCTGTGTAAATTAGGCATGACATTTCTACCTTGACAAAGTTTGCACTCAGTGTAGGGTAAGTACCTACCACTCCACATAATATTGAGTCTCTTCCTGAAGAAACTTTGTCACCACTGCCAACCCCAGCCCGCATCTGTGAGGCCCAACCAGTCTAAAGTCTGGTGAGAAAGGAAAGCTTGTTATACTGGATGGGATGTCTGTACCTGATGGCAATGATGCTGTAGTTGTTCAGGGTGGTTTTGTTTGAAGTGCTCAGCCCTGTCACAGTTCCAACATGTTTGTGGAGCATTCCTTGCATGAAATTGGCCATGAGGCTCACCTTGGGGATAGGACAAGAAGTACTGGATCTGCACTTGTTGTGCAGCAATCTAACCCATCTGCCTCTTCAGCAGATTTACGTTCTCATCCATACCATCAGTCTCCTCTTTCTTGGCCTTAGGAGTCCCATCTTTCCCTATGATCTGGATGGTGCAATCAAACACCTTGAGATTTGTCACTATTAAGCCTCACTGCTTCCATTGAGTAATCTTTCAACTGCCTGCTCCTAGTTGATTTGAAGGAAAGATCCAGAAGAATTCCACCAGCTCTAGGGATGCAGAAACCAGGTCATCCGCTTTGGCTTGCTTCTACCCATAAACTTCCACTGTAGCTGTGACAGATTGCTACTGTCTCAAAAAAAGCTTTTTCAAATCCTAAAAGAGCCAACTGAAGACTTCTTTGAACTTCTGTACTTTTTGATGGTCAGTATTACCTTACTGCCTTACACACACACAAACGTTCCATCACAAAATCTACCTGCTCACTTTCATTGAGACAGCAATGTTTCTTCAATCAGCAAATCACACTGTTTCCAATCTTTCCCAATCTATCTAGCTTTCTACTCATTGGCAAATAGAATATCCAACCAATAGTATTGCTCCCATCCTCCATAGCATCAAGGGAATATACATGAGGAGCTAATGGCTGGCCTAAAGTTCCAATTTCTTTCCATTGCCTGAGCCTCCAATGGTATCTGAACAGCTTTGGCCTCCCTTGTGGACACTGCCAGTTTCAAATCCTTCACAATCTGCTTCATCTCTGACAGGTGCCTTTCAGCATCGCCTGCAATGACTTAGTGCCTATGCTGTGGAATCTCGCCAACCACACCAGAATTGTAACATGGCATTTGAAAACATGGATAACCCAAAGATTATTGAACAGAGATCCTTTATTTCATTTGTATTACCTCATTACAAATATGAAGGAAATTAAGCTTAAACATGAAATACTCAGCATTTACATTTATGCATTGTCTGTTATAAGTATTTTACACTTTCCACCCAAAGGAAGCAGAAGCATGAGCCAGTCTCTTCTTAATTAGAAGGTTGTGGGTTTAAACTGCATTTAAGCACGTAAACTAGGCTGACATTTCAGCACTTAGTGATTGAAGGAACAAGGTGGATCAATGTGATTAGAATGATTTGATCATGTGGAGGGTGGATGTCAATCCGAATTGCATGAATTGTTTGAGGCAAATTATTATCTATTCTGATGATGTAACCTCTATTATTATTTGGGGACTGTTGTGAGTCAGAGTTCCTTTCAGTTGAGCTACTAAACCTGTTTGTTCAGGTGGATGCAAATGACTGCAAAGCACCATTTGAACAATAGGATAGGAGTCTCGATCTTCTGGCTATTCCTCAATTATTGTCATTAAACCAAACCACCTGACTGTTTATCACAGTGCTATTGGCAGAATTTTCTGATATGAAAGTTAGTTGCTACACCTATCTAGACTACAAAAAATAGTCATAAATAAATGTTTCCTGATGACAACCCAAAGTATAGATGCAGGTTATTTCTAAAGTTGAAGATGCTGATTTGTAGTTTTAAAAAAAGACTGCAGATGCTAGAAATCATAAGCAGAAACAGAAATTGCTAGAAAAACTCAGCAAAGCTGAAAGGGGTAGGGGATTGCGTATTGGACCTGAAATGTTAACTTTACTTTCTCATCACAGGTGCTGCCAGATCTCCTGAGCTATTCCTGCACTTTCTGTTTGTGTTCCAGATTTGTAATTTAATGCACTTGCTATTCAATGTCTCTAACTCATACTATGCTATGACAATTGTAACTTGTACATAGACTTTATGTACAGTCAGGAAGTCAGTTAGTTACCCTTAAAATTCCCACTCTTAGCTAGGGGTTGTGGGTGCCACAGAATCACAGGTATAGCGGCAGAACATCCTGAAAACAGGTATTTTCCTTACACATGTGTGGTAACATCTATTTTTGACATTTTGATAACTTTTCACAGTTAGTGCCGCCATGCTCACACCACAACCTTTTCCTACCTACTTTCTCTGGTGCGGCTGCTGGCTAGACATTGGTGCAGTCCATCACAATACCACTGCAGAATCCTAGCATCCTTAACTGAATGGAACTCTAAGAAGCAGGTTCTTAGTTGGCTGACTCTGGGAAGATTGTCTACTATGTATGCTTCTGGGTACCTGATCTAGATTCAGCCAGATATCATGGCCTTCAATTTGAATACATGAAAAGCCAATTCCTGTAAGGAAGGCATCCACATAAGACTTAACCAAATTTCTCCACTATAGTGCTGCAGCTTATCGAGTTTTCCTACTCCAACCTAGAGGAACCTGAAATCTGAAGCTAGTTGACTTGCTCTGACACAGTTCTTAAAGAGATTTTATGTTCACTGAGATAATACTTAAAACTTCTGTTTGTTTACAGGATAAAAGCACCATAACTGCAGGGAGTGCTAAAAGACTGGCTTCTGTGTCCTTGACATCTATGTAGAAGACCCTCAGCAGGCCAAGTCCTCTTGCTCTCAGACTGCCAGAGAACAGCAATCAAGGTCAACTCAGGGAATGGGGCACAGCACACTGCAGGTTGTTATCACCTCAGCTGAAGATGTGTGGTTAGCCAAGATATAGTGGTAGCTGAAAAATGTGTTGCTGGAAAAGCGCAGCAGGTCAGACAGCATCCAAGGAGCAGGAGAATTGACGTTTCAGGCATAAGCCCTTCTTCAGGATATAGTGGTAGAAGCATAAGGACAAATCCTCTAAAAGCAGCAGAGGTGTCCAATCATTATATGACATATATACATATGTGTCATACAAATTCTATGTGTATGTATAATACATATATTGCTTTGAACACTTTATTCAGTTGTGTTGAAGTTACTCTTTTGGGAATTTAGAAATCAGACTGGAGCATTCTTTCAGCATTTTGGAAGGATCGTTCCTTCCTTGATACCCTAATCCACTCCTCAACTATCCCCAATACCCACTCCCCTTCCCACAGTACCTTTCCATGCAACTACAGTAGATGCAATGTCTATCCTTTTACCTTCTTTCTCCCCACATCCCCCAAACACTTCTCCTAAATGAAGCAGAAGTTTGTATACTTTCAATTTAGTCTCCATACGCACTGCTCAGAGTGTGACTTCCTTCCATTCAGTCTGCAGTCATGATCTCAAGCTCTTAGCACTATCGTTTTAATTCTCCATATTACTGTCACACTGGCAGTTTGCTCTTGGCCTGCAGCACTGTTTGCGTGAAGCTCAATTTAAGCTTGAAAAATAGCACCTTATCTTTCAATTAAACTCTTACCAGTTGAGTTCAACAATTTCAAAACATAAACTCTGTTCTATATTCTGTTTCATTTTTTTCATGTTGCGGTTTTCCCCTTATTTTCAGTTTCACATAGTGGCACACTTCCTTAGTCACAATTTGTTGTTTTTTATTTTTCTTTCCCTAGCATCACCATTTCTTTGCTCCTATAAGACTAACCCTTCTGTCATTAAATTTCTCCTGATTTTCAGTGCTCCCGGTTTTGATGTAAGGTCCTGAAACATTGGCCTGGATTTTCACATTCACAGCAGGTAGCAGGAGTCTGGACAATTTCAAGCCTCTCGGTCTCTTTGGGAGAAAATGGCTTGAAGATTGATGTGATATTACATGAGAGATGATGATGTTCACTATCATGATGTGGGCTCCTGTAAAACATAAATGAAATGTGGTTCTTGTTGAATGTGGTAATTCGACGAACCTTTATTATACACTAGGTATTTACATATGTACATTACAATCACAGGCATTTGCATATAGAAACAAATTACTGCAGATGCTAGAATCTGTACTGAAAATAGTATTTGCATGTCTGGCTCAAGCTAAGCAACTCAATGTACTATAGCATGCTTTTAGATTAGAGCGGTGCTGGAAAAGCACAGCAGGTCAGGCAGTATCCGAGGAGCAGAAAATCAATGTTTCGGGCAAAAGCCCTGAAGGGCTTTTCCAGCACTACTCTAATCTAAACTCTGGTTTCCAGCATCTGCAGTCCTCACTTTTGCCTATAGCATGATTTTATCAGTGTCATACTGAAAAAGGATTCAGTAAGATGGAAATTGAGACTTTTCTACCATTAGGTGATGACATCATAAGTATATCTTTTAAAAGTGTATTGCACTGCTGCCACAAGACATTATACAAAATTCCCCTTTAAATTCCAAAGAAATATTTTACATAGGCATGTGTTGTCAATTCAGTAACTATACAGACACGTAAAAACAGAGTTAACAAAATTAATAATTCAAACTTTGATAAGTTATAAGTTTGTCAACTCATCCTGATCTGGTGATCACATACCATCTGAAGAGGTATGTGCTATTCTTGGTTGCTTTTGGCTGACAACTGGTTGTCTTGTTGCTGGCTGATGTCTGTTAGGATACTTGGGCGACATGGGCAAGTTGCTGCTGGTTGCTGACTAAGCATCATCGCAAAAATCATTGTCATCACAGCTTCTTCACTCTCAAAGCTTTTCACTGTGCCTTGGTACACATGACAATAAATTCAACTCAATTTTGCTCAAAATGTCAATTTTCCTGCTCCTCAGATGCTGCCTGACCTGTTGTACTTTTCCAGCATTCACCTCATATTTGACTTGTCCCCAATCACCCTTGATCCCTTCTCTGTCATGGTTGAGCTTCCTTCAGTAAAGCTCCCTCAGGCTAATGGGCCGAGGAGTGACAGATGGAGTTCAATTTACGTGAAGTGCTGCATTTTGGTAAGGCAAATTAGGGCAGGACTTATACACTGAATGGTAAGGTCCCGGGAAGTGTTGCTGAACAAAATGACCTTGGAATACAAGTTCATAGTTCCTTGAAAGTGGAGACCCAGATAGACAGGATAGTGAAGACGATGTTTGGTATGCTTGCCTTTATTGGTCAGTGCACTGAATTTGGGAGTTGGAAGGTCATGTTGGGGCTGTACAGATCATTGATTAGATTACTTTTGAAATACGGTGTTCAATTCTGGTCTCCCTGTTATAAAAATAATGTTGCAAAATTTGAAACAGTTCAGAAAATATTTTTCAAGCACGTTGCCAGGGTTGGAGCATTTGAGCTGTAGGGAGATGATGAATAGGCTGGGACTATTTTCCCTGGAGCATCAGAGTCTGAGGAGTGAGTCATAGAAATGGACAGCACAGAAAGAGACACTTTGGTCAAACTTGTCCATGCCAAGAAGAAGGCCTTGTAGAGGTTTGTAAAATTATGAGGGGCATGGATAGGATAAATATCCAAGGTCTTTTCTCCAGGATGGGGGAGTCCAAAACTAGAGGGCATAGGTTTAAAGTGACCTAAAAGGAACCTAAGGGGACAACTATTTTTGCACAGAGGATAGTGTGTGTATGGAATGAACTGCCAGAGGAACGGTGGAGGCTGGTACAATTACTACATTTAAAAGGATAGGAAGGATTTAGAGTGATATGAGCCAAATATGGCAAATGGGACTAGATTAATTTAGGATATCTGGTCAGTTGGCCTGAGTTTCCATGCTGTAAAACTCTATGACTCTAACTGTCACTCACAGACCCTCTGAGGCTTGCTATTATCAGATCTCCCTGCCTTGGTCTGCCATGCCCTGATCTTCCTGGATGACAACCATCCTCCAGCATACACACAGCCATGCCTAACCTCCTAAACAGCTGTTGTCCTTTCTTTCACAGATAGATCGCCTGAGTTCCCTAGACAGGTGCCATCTAAGTTCAGTGCAACAGTTCAACCTTCTCTCCCCTGGTGCAACAGACTTCCCCATACAAGAGAAGCAGTACCGATTCACTCCAAGTGCATCAAATCATAGAGGAATACAGCATGGAAACAGACCCTTTGGTCCAACCCATCCATGTCGATCAGGTATCCTATCTGAACTAGTCACATTGGCCCATATCCTCAAACCTTTCCTATTCACATACATTTCCAAATGCCTTTCAAATGCTGTAATTGTAGTTGCCTTTACTACTTCCTTTGGCAGTTCATCCCATTCACAAACCATCCTCTATGATAAAGCTGCCCCTCAGGTCTCTTTTAAATCTTCCCCCTCTCATCTTAGATGTATGCCCTCTAAGTTTTGGAAAAAGACTTTGGCTATTCACCTGATCTATGTCACTCATGATTTTATAAATCTTTATACGATCACCCCTCAACCTCCATCACTTGAGGGAAAAAAATCCCAGCCTATCCTTATAACTCAAACTCTCCAGTCATGGCAATATCCTTGCACATTTTTTTCTATACCCTAACAACATTTTCCTATTGCAAAGTGACTAAAATTATGTGCAGTACTCTACAAATGTCTTGTACAGCCATATGACATCTGACCAGTGCTCTGACCAATAAAGACAAGCATGTCAAATTTCTTCTTCACCACCCTGAAACTATGAACCTGCTCCACTAGATCCCTCTGTTCAGCAACACTTCCCAAGGTCCTACCATTAACTGTGTAAATCCTGCCCTAGTTTGCCTTACCAAAATGCAACACCTCGCATTTATCTAAAATAAACTTCATTTGCCACTTCTTGACCCAATCTGATCAAGATCTTGTTGTACTCTTCGATAACTTTTTTCATAGTCCACTATACTACCAATTTTGATGTCATTTGCAAATTAACTAACAATATCGCCCATATTCTTATCCAAATTATTGTTATAAATGACGAACAACAGTGAACACAGAACCAATTCTTGCAGCACACTGCTGTCACAGACCTGCAGTCTGAACAACTGTCTACCTCCAACCTCTGTTTTTAACCATCAAGCCAATATTGTATCCAATTGGCTATTTCTCCCTGGATCCCATGTGATCTAACTTTCCTAACCAGTCTATCATATAGGACTTGTCAAAGGCCTTGCTGAAGCCCAAATAGATAAGTGCATAAGTTCATGTGATATAGGAGCAGAATTAGGCCATTTGGTCCATCGGGTCTTCTCCGCAATTCGATCATGACTGATATGCTCCTAATCTCCATTTTCCTGCCTTCTCTCCATATCCCTTCAACCCATTACCAATTAAAACTCTAACTCCTCCTTAAATTTACTCACTGTACCATCATCTACTACGCTTTGAGGCAGTGAATTCCACAGATTCATAACCCTTTGAGAGGAGTAGTTTCTCCTCAACTCTGTTTCAAATTTGCTACCCCTTACCCTAAGACTATGACCTCTCATCCTAGAATGCCCCACAAAAGGAAGCCTCCATACTTTTTATCATCTTGAATACCTCTGCTCTCATTCTTCTAAGTTCCAGAGAGTACAGGCCTAAACTGTTCAATTTCTCCTCATATGACAAAACCCCATCTCTGGGATCAAACAGTGAACCTCCTCTGAACGGTCTCCAATGCCACTACATCTTTCCTCAAATAAGGGGATCAAAATTGTGCACAATACTCCAGGTGTGGTCTCACCAATACCTTGTCTACTGCTCTGTCATCTACTTTCTTGGTAGCTTCTTCCAAAAACTTAATCAAATTTCCCACATTCAAAGTCATGCTGACTATCTTTAATCAGTCCTCGCCTTTCCAAATGCATTTAAGTTCTCTTTCTCAGAATCCTCTCCAAAAACTTACCCAACAAAGACATTAGACTCACCGATTGATAGTTTCCTGGCCTTTCCTTGCAGCCTTTCTTAAATGATGACACAACAGTAGCTACACTTCTGTCTTCCAGCACCTCACCCTTGGATGTTGATGATACAAATATCTCTACAAGGGACCAGCAATCTCTTCCCTAGCTTCCCACAATGTTATGGGGCACACCTGATCAGGTCCCAGGGATTTATCTACCTTTACACATTTTAATTCACTAGGATGACCACCTTGCTCAGAGTACATTACTTTAACTACCCCTGAATTTGAAAGCATGTGTTATTCATTTGCTGTCAACTTAATTGTAAAGGTCTAATTTAATGTGCTGACCATGTATTTTAATAACCATTCATCACATGCTAATGCATTTAAAATAGGTTCCCACCACTTGCCATCAAGAACAACAATCTACCTTTAACCTACCACCAATTTAACACCCAATTTTCATCCTGATGTCTGGAAGTTGACATTTTGTGTTCCTCTCAGAAAAAGAAAAACACTCACCTGGTTTCCTGCAGCCAAGAACCTCACTAGATTTCATCCAGTGATATCTATAAAATAATTCCTTAGTTGTCTTCTTTCAAGAAAAAAAATGCTTAGGTTTCCTCATTACTCAGGGATATTCTTTGAGCATCTCTATCAATATTATGGTGCAACGATCAGAAGAGATCATCTGACAACCAAACTATTAACTTCCACATATACCCCGTACCCTACATTTTGCCATACTGTATTATTCATCACATTGCTCTGACAGTTAGTGTTTTGCAGTGTTGGGTTTGTTTGACATATTATGTCTACAGCACTGCTGGGCTCAAAAGGTTCATCATCTGCCATATGTTGCTAATCCTGATTTTGAACAGATGCTACTGGTGATCAAGAACATAAATTGGGTCTGAAAATTGCTGAGATCTTGTTTACATGTTTCACATTAGATATTGGTTTCCTTAATGACTTTGGCAAATTCCAAATTAAGATGTATGTAATGTTAGTGATAAGGATAGAGATTGTGTATTCCTATGTAATAGAGAACAACTTGCATTTGGATAACATGCCAAACTATAAAACTCCCCCAGCCTCTTACAGAAGAGATAAGGAAAAATAAATTAGTAGGATAAGTTGTCAAGTTGTCCAGCAAAAAGAAGGCAAGAATGTTTCAGAAAGAGTCATAGACACTTTCTATTATAGAAAAAAGTTGTTTGGCCCACTGTGTCTAGGCCTATGGTCAAGCATTTTGTTGGATCTCTTCTGCATCCTCTCTAGGTAATCACTTTCCTACAGTGTTACGATCAGAACTGCTCACAGCACGCCAGCTGTGTCCTTATTAATATTACATAAAGTTTCATCATAATTTCCTTGCTCATATATTCAGACTAATTAAACAAGTTCTCTTATGCCTTCTCAAACACCCAATCTACTTGTCTTGCTGCTTTCAAGAATATGGACACCAAGATCCTCTGTGCTTTCTCAAGCCCCACATTCAACATGCACTCCCTTGACTTTTTAGTCCTCCCAAAATGCATCACTTTACACTTTTCAGGATTAAATTCCACTTGCCACTGTTCAGCCCATCTATATCAAACTCCATTTTAAGTTTTCCTCTTGCTTTTTACCACATCTCCAATTTTCCTTATAATATGTGCTGTTACACTTTGTTCAGCACCCATGAACTCTGAATATTTTTGTTCCATTATTTGTTGGAAATGCAAACTTATAATGGGGTGATGAGTACAATGAGAATCTGGGACTTCAATGTATTATGGGTCAGCAGTCTATCTCCTTAACAAATAAGATGCAAGACTTAATGAACTGGATTAGCAATTGAAAATGAGGATGTATTAGTAAAATTAGGCAATAAAAAAAGAAAAAAGAAAAATTGGATTGAAAGGGAAAAATATTAACTAAAATCTAAAAAAAAATTTACTATGGAAATAAGGTCATTTCAATTGCTTCCTTCAGGGCTAGAAAATTGATTTCATTACGTTAACAACTATCATGTAAGATACTTAATGTTGTTACTTTCCAGGCAAAATTTTCTTGGGAGTTTCATGGACAATTAATGCAAAATCCAGCACATTCCTAAAGGTATCAGGAAGAGTATGAATGAAATGCTTGTGTAACGCAGACAGTAAAGTGGTATAAATCAACCAGCACATTTCGAAGATTCATTTCTTAATTTAGTTGTTACGTCTGTGAACTTTGTGGCCGATCTGTGCATTAATAGTGTCATTAACACACTTTTTTTAAACCAAGACACATCCCGTTATATGTACATTAGCATTTTCTGAAAAATTAAGATATTAGATGCCATTAATATGGAGTGCAACCACCTTTTCATTGCTTTTGTTAATATTCTGATTGACAGTTTTGTATCAAAATAGTTTAGCTCGTGACAGCTACTGCAATTGCTTTAATTCACATTATTTTACTATTTAGCGTCACGCTGCAGTAGTGAGACAAATGCCATAACTACTATACTCCATCCCAATACACAACAAAGACTGCTCCTCAGAGAATTCACTGTATGTGAAGACCTTTGAGATGTTTCTGACGAATGATAAGCCGCTATAAAAATGTAAATCCTTTCCTACTTAGAACTATTTTACACAATGAGCCTATTCCAATTTAGTCCTTTTTGAATAATGAATATAAGAGATTGTTTGTGCAGTTGGCAAAAGCAAAATATAATTGAATCACACAGGTCAGGTTTAAGAAAAGTAATGAATAAACTTGCATTTCCAAAGCTTCTTTCACATTTTAAGAAGTCACCTTGAAGTGCTTGTTGAAATGTTTTCTATATGGATGAAAGATTTATTTCATCGTCTACTGCTTTAGGAGAGTTTAGTTGAAGTTGTGTCTTGTTACAATTGATTTCTGTACCACTGAGTAAGCAGAAGGAATCTAGTTCAGGTTCTGTGCCTGATCACAGTGAATTGACATTGGATTAGGATAAGATATTCCCTCTCTAAAACTCATTCTCCAAGGTGAGCCATGACTGGCCCCGTGGGCACGATGGCAATTATTATCAGTGTTCATTGAAATATAGTCCAGCGTTTTGAAGAGAGGAAACCAGTTGTAGTTTCCAAAAGATATATAAAATAAAAACAAATTATGCAGTATGGATCAATTTAATATGGTACCTTGATTTTGTGTCCAAAAGACCATAAAAGCATAAGAGCATAAGAAATAGGAACAGGGATAGGTTTGAGCCTGCTATGCCAGTCAACAGGATTCTGGCTGATCCAACGTTCTTCAGGTTCACTTTCTTGCATTTTCCCTGTAACCTTGATTCCCCTGCCGATCAAAAATCTATCACAGTCTTAAATATACAGAATGATGCTGCCTCACAGCTTTCTGTAGCAAGGAGTTGCAAAGACTTTCAACCCTCAGAAAAGAAATTCATCCTCATCCCTATCTTAAATTGTGCCCCTTTACTCTCAAGATTCTGCCCTCTGCTCTTAGATTCTCCCAAGAGGGGAAACATTCTCTCAGCATTTACCCTGTTAAGCCCCTTAAGAATTCTATAAATTTTAATGAGATCACCTCCCATTCTTCTAATCCCCAGTATGAAGAGTCCCCATCTGTTCAGCCTTTGCTCATAAGACAATCGCTCTATACTGGGGGTGGTAATTTCACTCATTCAGTGGACCACGAGAAATTTAAGCTCTATTATTAATTTAATGTCAGCAAAGACCAACAGAACAAGTATTGTTCTCTTAACATTCAAACTGAAGTAGCATTCAGGTCAAGTTGCAGAGTTTTTTGCCCATCTGTTAATATGTACATCCTGAACCACAATGGTCACAAAAATACTTGGGAAGTCAGATGGTACAAGCAGAGAGAATATTTAATAGCTGAAGTCATAGTAAGTAATCGAAATCACAGTTACCCCTGTGCAAGTATGTGAATGCACAGAATATTTCAAAAAGATTGGGGTGTTATGGGTACAGATTACTACATGAAAATATGATGATGTTGTGATAACAGAGGCCAGGCTCAAGGAAGGTCAGGACTGGGTGTGGAATATTCTGGGTACAAAGTACTCAGAGGAAAGGAGTAGGGGTAGTAATATTGGTTAAGATAAGCATTGCAGTGTAGTAAGAGGATGTCTCAAAATTCGAAGACAGTATCAATTTGGCCAGAGGTAAGGAACAAAAAGACGCAATTACATTGTTCGGTGTAGTCTGTAGACCTGAAACTATTGGGAAGGAATTGGAGAAACACAACTGCAGGAAAATTATGGAAAGATGCTGGCTTTATAGACTACCTATAATGGAGGACTTACTCAAATATAAACTGGGATACTGGTGGTTTAAAAGGCAACTGAAATAACTCCGCCAAGACCACAATCACGTCACCAAGTCACCTTATATTTACACGTGGAGGGTCCTTGACTCCCTGGTCAGGGAACTCATGAGCTCCACCAGGCTGACGTCGTTACACTCACTACATCCCTCCTCCTCGGAGTCCAAGGAGTTAGGCTAATTCTTTTTCCTGTTGCTCCTCCTCAGATTTAGCACTGAGTCAGGTTCTTCCATAATCGAAAAGTATGCCCTAAACATCGACTATCCTGTTCCTCGATGCTGCCTAACCCACTGTGCTTTTTCAGATACACTTTTCGACTCTGACTCTCCAGCATCTGCAGTCCTCACTTTCTCTAGTTTCCTCCACACTCAGGTTACTCACACAGGCAGGGTGGAATGCATAGTAGCTTGCCTCATGCACCCAAGCATATCAAAAGAAATTCATTCTTTACGTCAGGTGGCAAAGGCGTCGAGGCAGTGACATCTGCCGTGTCTATTTCAGATTCCAAGATACCTTCAACCCCTAATAGAAAAAGGAGAACGCATGGGTTCTGGAATAGTTGGAAAGGCTGTTGAGGAGCTGGACATATTTTGCTCCACGTTGTTGGAAAATTTGCGGTTTTCAAATGGTCCATGTGCTTGTTCAGGACTGTTGTACCTACTCAAATATTACACATCACTGGACGTCACCTCGCATCGACCATGCCTCTCATCCATGCAAGGCCATTCCTTTGGTCCCGACAGCAAACTTCTTCCCATGAACTTCTTGCTTAGCGGTGTCTCGTTGTAACGTTAAAAGATTAAATTGCACTCTCTCTCTGGAAATTAATGTCATATGAAAGGGTTAAACTGTACTGTCTTTCTCCAGAAGCTGAACATTCTGGAAGTGGGTGGGGACGACAATCATGCAGGAATGCAGATGATTCCCACTTCATTTAGACGTCATCTACTCCTACTCTCTTACTATTATCAAATTAAACTCACATTCAGTCCCATCCATTCAGAAATACTTTCATAGTCATCCCCCAGTCAATCAGGTTCATTTGCGTGATCATTCCCCAATACTAAAACACCTACATTGTCTGGGGAAGTAGCAGAGCCAGAGCTTGTTCACAGCGATCGCCCTGAAGCTAGGACATATCACACTTGCGTTGTTTTGGGGAAATCACTGAGTCAGGAAATAGTCCACATAATGATTCCCCAGGATGAGGGCATTTACATTTACATTATCTCCAAGGATGACCTCATCCTACCATTGTACTTGGGGTAAACATGTGATTATGGGAGGGGGAGGGGTAGTGGCCAGTGCACCTGTGAGCATTACCAACTGACCTGTATAAAGGGAATGTGTTTCCTTAGTCTGGAGCCTCATGCCTGCGAAGAGGGATAAAGGGGTCATCTAGCTTGTAAAAGCTTTAATAAACTTTAGGATAATAGGATAAATAGACAACGTCTTTTCCCTGAGGTGGGGGCATCCAGAACTAGAGGGCAGAGGTTTAGGGTGAGAGGGGAAAGATATAAAAGGGACCTAAGGGGCAGTTTTTTTCATGCAGAGGGTTGTGCATATATGGAATGAGCTGCCAGAGGAAGTGGCAAAAGGCATCTGGATGGGTTTATGAATAGGAAGGGTTTAGAGGGATATTGGCAAAGTCCCGGCAAATGGGACTACATTTGGTTAGGATATCTGGTCGGCATGGACGAGTTGGACCGAAGGGTCTGGTTCCATGCTGTACATCTCTATGTCTCTACCTATGACTAATTTAACTGGACATTTATTTTGATTGGTTCTGATTTTCTTATTTAACTGTTCCAAACCAGATGTATGTGAACTTTCCAGAATGTGCACTCTCCTGGATACCGGCTTAAGTGTTCTCTTACTCAATTTACGTCTAGTGCGACTCTTTCGTTGTGTTGAGTCTGCATACTGGCAGCAACTACAATGGCTTGCTGGCTTGGATCCTGAAGAAACTTTTCACCGCTTGGCTGCAGTGAGGTGTTGTTTTGTGGTTTCGCTGTGTAATGACCTGGAATCTCTCTGTTCAGAATATGTCCTGAGTAATTGCCTTCACTCAAGTGGTGTTCCCCAAGCTCAGTTGGACTGGCAAGGGTGTCCATTTCCACTGGAATCCCTGCAACTCATGCGCTCCCCTTGGCAAATTTTCCATGATAAAGCCAGTTATAATGCTTGTTGAAGTCCAGGTAGCCTTCAGCCAGTTGGTGCTTTTGCATGTTACTTCATTAATCACACACACCAAACAGTCTTGCCTCAACTCATTAAAGATTAGATCAAAGTCACATGCCTCTACCAGTCATCTTAACCTCGTCAAAAATCTTGACATGGATTCCCTTGGTTCTTGAATTGCCAAGAATTAGAGACAGCTTGGGGTAGTAATATTGTTTAACTAAATCCTTCAATTCTTGAAAGGCTTTGGTACCAGGTCCCTTCGGGAAGGTCAGGCTCCTAATAACTGAAAAAGCTGTGGGTTCACAAGCTGTTGGGAGAATTACTCTTTGCTTTTCAAGTGCCCCAATGTCATTTGCCCGGAAAAAATAACGTATTCTTTCCATATACTCGGCCCAGTCTTTGACGACAGCATCGATCAAGTAAAGCTTTCCAAATAATGTCATGTTGCCACTAATGCTCATCTCAACTCGAAGACTTCTGTTGCCATCAAATTTCTTCTGGAACACACTTTTCTCTTGTTGCCACTGAAATAACTCCACAGAGGCATTATTCATCATGTCACCAAGTCACCTTTTATTTACACATGGACAGTCTTTGACACTAATCCAGCTCCCTCAGAGTCAGCTTTCAGAGTGAACAGGATGCCTGACACTCTTGTTCTTATCTATCAGGCAGGGCTACCTGACTGCAGCTGTTAATCATGTCCAGCCAGAGAATTCATATTTTCTGAGGCCCTCTTGGCTGATCTGATTACAATTACTACAGCAACTAAGGGTAAGTGTTCCTTGATTGTGTTCAGGAGAATTTCGTACAACAGCTGGAAAGAAAGGATGCACTGTTGGACTCTGTTCTTGGAAATGGAGTGGGTCAAGTGGATCTAGCGTCAATGTGGAAACGTTTTGGAGACACTGAACTTAACTTTGTAGGGATTAGAATGATGGTAGATGATCAATTCAGAGTAAGAAAAATCAATCGGCAGAGAGGTGACATCAATGGGGTAACAATAGATTGGATTGAAATATTGTCAGGAAAAACACAACTGAGCAATGGATACCTTAAAAGATACTCTGCAGAGGGTCGGTGTGGACTTGTTGGGCCGAATGGTCTGTTTCCACACTGTAGAGATTCTATGATTAAAAGAGGAGGTGGTTTGGGTACAGCCCAGGCGTATTTCTGCAATAGGTAAGACAATCAGATCCAGAGTTCCAAAGATGATAAAAGGCCATTTAAAGAAACAGGCTGTTTGGCCCAACAAGTTCCCAATGACCCTCCGAACAGTAACCCACCCAGACCCATTCCCCTACATTTATCCCTGAATAATGCATTGAACATTACAGGCAATTTAGCATGGCCAATTCACCTGACCTGCATATCTTTAGACTGTGGGAGGAAACTGGAACACCCAGAGGAAACCCACACAGACACAGGGAGAACGTGCAAGCTCTACACAGACAGTCACCCGAGGCTGGAATCGAATCCTGGTCCCTGGTACTGTGAGGCAACACTGCTAATCACTGAGCCACTGTGCGCCCCTAGAGGATGTAGAAATTCAGATAAATAAGAAAGTATACTTATGATAGGCGATCAGAAGAAAATACAATTGAGAACCAAGAAAAATATAGGTGGTTCACAGGGGAGATGAAAAATATATTAAAGAAAGCAAAGAGGAATTTTGAGAAAAGACTGGTAGCCAACACAAACGAAAATCACTTTTCTGCTTACACACCACATTTCAATCTGCCCATAGGTGGAACAAAAGGTAATTCCATTCCTTAAATATGTGAGACCACATGCAGCAAATTAGATAAGTGCTTTATCATTTTGTTTGTATTCAGTCAATCCTTCATCTGCCATAATCTGATCCCATGCTGTAAAATTACTGTTTGCCCACTACTAGTGAACATAGGAACATTACAGCACAATACAGGCCCTTCGGCCCTCGATGTTGCGCCGACCAGTAATACCAATCTGAAGCCCATCTAACCTACACTATTCCATGTACGTTCACGTGCTTGTCCAATGACGACTTAAATGCACTTAAAGTCGGCTCATCTCCTAATGTTGCAGGCAAAGCATTCCATACCCTTACTATTCTCTGAGTAAAGAAACTACCTCTGACATCTGTCCTATATCTGTCACCCCTCAATCTAAAGCTATGCCCCCTCGTGCTCTCCCTGTCCACCTTATCTAATCCTCTGACTATCTTATATGTTCTATTAAGTCACCTCTCAACCTTCTTCCCTCCAACAAAAACAGCCTCAAGTCCCTCAGCCTTTCCTTGTAAGACCTTCCCTCCATACCAGGCAACATTCTAGTAAATCTCCTCTGCACTCTTTCCAAAGCTTCCACATCCTTCTTATAATGCGGTGACCAGAACTGAATACAATACTCCAAGTGCGGCTGCACCAGAGTTTTGTACAGCTGTAGCATAACCTCATGGTTCCGGAACTTGATCCCTCTATTAATAAAAGCTAAAACACTATATGCCTTCTTAACAACCCTGTCAACCTGGGTGGCAACTTTCAAGGATCTGTGTACCTGGAGACCGAGATCTCTCTGCTCATCTACACTACCAAGAATCTTACCATTAGCCCAGTACTTTGCATTCTGGTTACTCCGACCAAAGTGAATCACCTCACACTTGTCTGCATTAAACTCCATTTGCCACCTCTCAGCCCAGCTCTGCAGCTTATCTATGTCTCTCTGTAACCTACAACATCCTTCATCACTATCCACAACTCCACCGACCTTAGTGTCGTCTGCAAATTTACTAACCCACCCTTCCACGCCCTCATCCAGGTCATTTATAAAAATGACGAACAGCAGTGGATCCAACACCGAGCCTTGCGGTACACCACTAGTAACTGGACTCCAGGGTGAACATTTCCCATCAACCACCACCCTCTGTCTTCTTTCAGCAAGCCAATTATTGATCTAAACTGCTATATCTCCCACAATCCCATTTCTCCGCATTTTGTACAATAGCCTACTGTGGGGTACCCTATAGAACACCTTGCTGAAATCCATATATACCACATCAACCGGTTTATTCTCATCTACCTGTTTGGTCACCTTCTCAAAGAACTCAATAAGGTTTGTGAGGCACGACCTACCCTTCATAAAACCGTGCTGACTATCCCTAATCAAATTATTCTTTTCTAGATGATTATAAATCCTATCTGTTATAACCTTTTCCAACACTTTACCAACAACTGAAGTAAGGCTCACTGGTTCATAATTACCAGGGTTGTCTCTACTCCCCTTCTTGAACAGGGGAACCACATTTTTTCTGCTCCAGTCTTCTGGCACTATTCCTGTAGACAATGACAATTTAAAGATCAATGTCAAAGGCTCGGCAATCACCTCCCTGGCTTCCCAGAGGACCCTAGGATAAATCCCATCCGGCCCAGGGGACTTATCTATTTTCGCACTCTGCAGGATTTCTAATACCTCTTCGTTGTGAACCACAACCCCACCTCGTCTAGTAGCTTGTATCTCAGTATTCTCCTCGACAACATTGTCGCTTTCTAGAGTGAATATTGTCGAAAAATATTCATTTAGTGCTTCCACCATCTCCTCTGACTCCACACACAACTTCCCACTACTATCCTTGATTGGCCCCAATCTTACTCTCGTCATTCTTTTATTCCTTAAACACCTATAGAAAGCCTTAGGGTTTACCCTGATCCTATCCATCAAAAACTTCTCATGTCTCCTCCTGGCTCTTCTGAGCTCTCTCTTTAGGTCTTTCCTGGCTACCTTGTAACCCTCAAGTGCCCTAACTGAGCCTTCACATCTCATCCTCACATAAGCCTTCTTCTTCCTCTTAGACAATATACAATAGGTGCAGGAGTAGGCCATTCTGCCCTTCAAGCCTGCACCACCATTCAATATGATCATAGCTGATCATCCTTAATCAGTATCCTGTTCCTGCCTTATCTCCATAACCCTTGATTCCACTATCCTTGAGAGCTCTATCCAACTCTTTCTTAAATGAATCCAGAGACTGGGCCTCCACTGCCCTCTGGGGCAGAGCATTCCACACAGCCATCACTCTCTGGGTGAAGAAGTTTCTCCTCATCTCTGTCCTAAATGGTCTACTGCATATCTTTAAGCTGTGTCCTCTGGTTCGGCACTCACCCATCAGCGGAAACATGTTTCCTGCCTCCAGAGGTGTCCAATCCTTTAATAAGCTTTTTGTCTCAATCAGATCCCCTCTCAGTCTTCTAAACTCAAGGGTGTACAAGCCCAGTTGCTCCAGTCTTTCAGTGTAAGATAGTCCCACCATTCCAGGAATTGACCTCGTGAACCTACGCTGCACTCCCCCAATAGCCAGAATGTCTTTCCTCAAATTTGGAGACCAGAACTGCACACAATACTCCAGGTGTGGTCTCACCAGGGCCCTGTACAGCTGCAGAAGAACCTGTTTGCTTCTATACTAATCCCTCTTGTTATGAAGGCCAGTATGCTATTAGCCTTCTTCACTACCTGCTGTACCTGCATGCTTACCTTCATTGACTGGTGTACAAGAACACCCAGATCTCTCTGTCCTGCCCTTTTACCTAAATTGATTCCATTTAGGTAGTAATCTGCCTCCTGTTCTTGCCACCAAAGTGGATAACCATATATTTATCCACATTAAACTGCATCTGCCATGCGTCTGACCACTCACCTAACCTGTCCAGGTCACCCTGTAATCTCCTAACATCCTCCTCCACATTTCACCCTGCCACCCAGCTTAGTATCATCTGCAAATTTGCTGATGTTATTACTAATACAATCTTCTATATCATTAATATATATTGTAAAAAGCTGCGGTCCCAGCACTGATCCCTGCAGTGCCCCACTGGTCACTGCCTGCCATTCCGAAATGGAGCCGTTTATCACTACTCTTTGTTTCCTGTCAGCCAACCAACTTTCAATCCAAGTTAGTACTTTGTCCCCAATACCATGTGCCCTAATTTTGCTCACTAACCTCCTGTGTGGGACTTTATCAAAAGCTTTCTGAAAGTCCAGGTACACTACATCTACTGGATCTCCCTCGTCCATCTTCAGAGTTACATTCTCAAAAAATTCCAAAACATTAGTCAAGCATGATTTCCCCTTCATAAATCCATGCTGACTCTGTCCTATCCTGTTACTACTATCCAGATGTGTTGTAATTTCATCCTTTATAATACACTCCAGCATCTTTCCCACCACTGAAGTCAGACTAACTGGTCTCTCTCTCCCAATTTTCTTAAAAAGTGGTACAACATTAGCCACCCTCCACTTTGCAGGAACTGATCCCGAATCTATCGAACTCTGGAAAATAATCACCAACACATCCACAATTTCTCAAGCCACGTCCTTCAGTACCCTGGGATGTAGACCATCAGGCCCCGGGGACTTATCAACCTTCAGACCTAACATTCTCTCCAACACCAATTCCTGGCAAATATAAATTTCCTTAAGTTCAGGTCCTTCAGCCACTGTTACCTCAGGGAGATTGCTTGGGTCTTCCCCAGTGAACACAGATCTGAAGTACCAATTCAATTCTTCTGCCATTTCTTTGTTCCCCATAATATATTCCCCTGTTTCTGTCTTCAAGGGCCCAATTTTAGTCTTAACCATTTTTTTGCCTTTCACATAACTAAAAAAGCTTTTACTATCCTCCTTTATATTTTTGGCCAGTTTACCTTCGTACCTCATTTTTTCTCTGCATATTTCCTTCTTAGTAATCCTCTGTTGTTCTTTAAAAGCTTCCCAGTCCTCCGTTTTCCCACTTATCTTTGCTATGTTATACGTTTTCTCTTTTAACTTTATGTGTTTCTTAACTTCCCTCATCAGCCACGGCCACCCATGCCTCCTCCTAGGATCTTTCTTCCTTTTTGGAATGAACTGATCCTGCATCTTCTGCATTATACACAGAAATATCTGTCATCCCTGCTAAGGTATTGCACCATTGTACTTTGGCCAGCTCCTCCCTCATAGCTCCATAGTTCCCTTTATTCAACAGAAATACTCTCACTTCCGATTGTACCCTCTCCCTCTCAAATTGCAGATTGAAGCTTATTGTATTATGGTCACTACTTCCCAATGGCTCCTTCACTTCAAGGCCCCTGCTCAATTCTGGTTTGTTGCACAATACCAGATCCAGAATTGCCTTCTCCTTGGTAGGCTCCAGCACCAGCTGTTCTAAGAATCCATCGCGAAGGCACTCCACAAAGTCTCTTTCTTGAGGTCCAATACCATCCTGATTCTCCCAGTCTACCTGCATCTCTTGACCAGAGATTCCACTTCCTTCATAAACCACGGTGCCACGCTCTACAAGTTCCTCCTTGCCTGACAGGTACATACTTATCTAGGACACTCAGGAGCTTTTCCTTGAATAAGCTCCACATTTCTAATGTGTCCATCCCCTGCAGTTTCCTTCCCCATCCTATGCTTCCTAAATCTTGCCTAATCGCATCGTAATTGCCTTTCCCCCAGCTGTAACTCTTACCCAGTGGTATACGCCTATCCCTTTCTATCACTAAAATAAACATAACAGAATTGTGATTGCTATCACCAAAGTGCTCACCTCCTTCCAAGTCTAACCCTGGGCTCATTACCCAGTACCAAATCTAATGTAGGCCTGTCTACATACTGTGGATTAGTGGTGCTGGAAGAGCATAGCAGTTCAGGCAGCATCCAAGGAGCTTCGAAATCGACGTTTCGGGCAAAAGCCCTTCATCAGGAAGGGCTTTTGCCCGAAACGTCGATTTCGAAGCTACTTGGATGCTGCCTGAACTGCTGAGCTCTTCCAGCACCACTAATCCAGAATCTGGTTTCCAGCATCTGCAGTCATTGTTTTTACATGTCTACATACTGTGTCAGGAAGCCCTCCTGCACACACTGAACAAAAACTGACCTATCTATAGTACTCGTACTATAGTGTTCCCAGTCAAAATTTGGAAAGTTGAAGGCCCCCATGACAATTACCCTGTCTCTCTCACTCCTATCAAGAATCTTCATTGCTATCCTTTCCTCTACATCTCTGGAACTATTTGGAGGCCTACAGGAAACTCCCATCAGGGTGACCTCTCCTTTCCTGTTTCTAACCTCAGCCCATACCATCTCAGTTGACGAGTCCCCTAGCATCCTTTCTGCAATTGCAATGCTGTCCTTGACCAACAATGCCACACCTCCCCCTCTATTACCATCTTCTCTGTTCTTACTGAAACATCTAAATCCTGGAACTTGCAACAACCATTTCTGTCCCTGCTCTATCCATGTCTCCGAAATGGCCACAACATCAAAGTCCCAGGTACCAACCCATGCTGCAAGTTCATCCACCTTATTCCGGATGCTCCTGGCATTGAAGTAGACACACTTCAAACCAACTTCTTGCTTGCCGGTGCCATCTTGCATCCTGAGACTTGATTTTGGACCTCCCTACTCTCAACCTTTTCTATACTCGAACTACAATTTTGGTTCCCATCCCCCTGCTGGATTAGTTTAAACCCACCCCAATTGCCTTAGTGATTCCCCCCCCCCCCAGGATATCGGTACCCTTCTGGTTCAGATGAAGACCATCCTGCTTGTAGAGGTCCCACCTACCCCAGAAACAGACCCAATTATCCAACAATCCAAAACCCTCCCTCCTGCACCATCCCTGTAGCCAAGTTTTCAACTCCTCTCTCTCTCTCCCTATTCTCGCCTCACTAGCACGTGATACGGGCAACAAACCAGAGACAACAACTCTGTTCGTCCTAGCTCTAAGCTTCCATCCTAGCTCCCTGAATTTCTACCTTAAATCCCCATCTCTCTTCCTACCTATGTCATTGGTGCCTATGTGGACCACAACTTGGGGCTGCTCCCCCTCCCCCTTATGGATCCCCAAAACACGATCAGAGACATCACAAACCCTGGCACCTGGGAGGCAACACATCAACCGTGAGTCTCTCTCGTCCCCACAGAACATCCTAGCTGTCCCCACTAACTATGGACTCCCCAATGACTACTGCTCTGCTCCTCTTCCCCCTTCCCTTCTGAGCAGCACCGACAGACTCTATGCCAGAGCCCTGTGCCCCACTGCTTTCCCCTGGTAAGTCCCCCCCGCCAACAGTATCCAAAACGGTACACTTATTGTTGAGAGGAATAGCCACAGGGGATCCCTGCACTGCTTTTCCGTCCCCTGACTGTAACCCATCTGCCTTTTTCTTGTACCTGAGTGACTACCTCCCTGTAACTCCTCTCAATAACCCCTTCTGCCTCCCGGATGATCTGAAGTTCATCCAGGTCTAGCTCCAGTTCCCTAACACGGTTTTCGAGGAGCTGGAGTTGGGTGCACTTCCCGCAGATGTAGTCAGCAGGGACACTAGTGGTGACCCTTGCCTCCCAGATTCTGCAGGAGGAACATTCAACTGCCCTCACCTCCATTTCCACGACTCTAAATTCCCAAAGAGACTGTTGAAAAAATAAGAAATAAAAAAATAAACTTGTTACCTTACCAGTCTGGTGCACAGAACTTTTTTTGATTAGAGGAGGAGGATGGGTGGGAGACACTACCCGAATAGTGTTACGGGCACGCAACTAAACAAATATGTGACTTCCCAGAAGTCCTTCGCTCCTCTCTCGCACCTCTCAGCAAATGGAGGCCCGACTCACGAGGCAAGTCCCTTTTAATGCGGGAAAACTCACATTCCCGGCAGTCCTCGCTTCACCACTCCTTCTCTCCTCGCCGCTCTGGCAAAATAGTGGTAACTTTTGTAGAGCTTTTCACTCTTTCTGCCCATCTCAGCTAGAATGTATAGAATTCCAGATTAAATTTACTTCTGATGTTCTTATATCATGCTGTAATGCTCACTGAATTTCCTCCGAAACCTGAGCATTAATGAATTCAATTTAGCCTGAATGAAAGACATTCAAGGCTTCAGCAAAAGTGGAGCTGTTTATACTTGCTTCCAAAGCTAGTGGATGATTACCTATTCCAAAGACATTTTTTGCATTTTTTTTAAACCAAAAAAAAAATTGCTCGACTGTAGCCCCCAAATCAAGCTGTGAATTCTTTGCACGGACTTCCCATTCAAAACATATGTTAATTAACAAGTTGGTTGATCTACGATAGGCATTCTCAACAGGGGCCCTAGCACATTTGAAGGGGTCACAGACTGAAAACTGTGAGAAGTGGAGCCCCAAGGGTTTATGGGGGCCCTGGTAACTTAAGATGAAATATCCAAGCAACAACATTCACTGGAGTCAATAGTTTTCCTCCTATTTATAATATCTTTCTGTTTATAGTAGAATCCACTTGAAGTACAACCTACCCAAGTTGAGGCAGAAATTCAAGACAGTTTGATTGAGCTTCAGAGTGATATAACTGCATGTTGTCAGTTCAGTCAGTTTCAAAAAGATTTTTGGATCAAGAGTGATCTGCCGAATCTGCTGATCTGCAGAAATACACTATGGGAAAAGCCCCAAATATTTTTTATTGCCTTTCCCTCAATATATTTGGTTGAGAGGGGATTCTGCAAGGTAGATTCCTTGACAAAATCCAGGAACAAAATTGATACTGCAACAAGAGGCGACCTCTGACTGTCACTGTCTAACTTGAAGCTCGATATCATGAAACTTGCAGAAATGTCAAGGATCGCATTCGGCCTGATAGATGTTTAATTTCATACACTGTTTTTTAAAGTTTTGTCCAATATACCAGAGTGTTCAAGTTTTCTTGGTGCTCAATAACAAATGATTTTCTGTCTGTCTGTTTGTATCATATCCCTATGTGAAATGGGGCCCTGGAACCTGAGAAGAGCTCCTTCGGGGAGTTGTGGCCAAAAAACGGTTAAGAATCACTGGTCTACTAGATTTTACAAAGCATCTCATCAATTACATAATTTCTTTCAATTATACCACTGCAAAAGAGACTTTACACTGTTGTGTTCATTACCACAATGCTCATATTTTCCTATCTCTAAATTCAACATTAGAAAATCCACCCCCTCCCCCTTGATAGTTAGGAATTTAGCAGGCAGCCCCAGCAGGCCCTACCGATTTCTCCATTATCTTGTTCACTATTACTCATGTCACTTTGCAGTTTAGTATTCTTAGCTATGTCTACAAATTGCCAGAAAGTATTTTTCCATTATAGAGTCATACAGCATAGAAATAGACCCTTCGGTCCAACTAGTCCATGCCGACTATAATCCCAAACTAAACTAGTCCCACCGCCTGCTCCTGGCCCATATCCCTCCAAACATTTCCTATTCATGTCCTTATCCAAATGTCTTTTAAATGTTGTGATTATACCCACATTCACTACTTCCTCAGGATGTTCATTCCACACATGAAGCACCTTCTGTGTAAAAAAAAAATTGTCCTTTTTTTAAACTCTCCTCTCACCTTAAAAATGTGCCCCTGCCCATGGTAGTTACACATTCTAAGGAAAGCCAACTACCATCGCCCAATGCTTTTCCATTGTTATAATTTACAGATTCTTATTAAGGGTCATGATAATACATTTCTTTCCGCATTTAACATTAGTATCTTCAATAAGCAGTCACCTTGTTGGGTGTTTACTATAGGCCCCCCAATAGCAGCAGAGATGTGGAGAAACAGATTTTGGAAAGGTGCAGAAGCCACAGGGTAGTAGTCATGGGCGACTTCAACTTCCCAAATATTGATTGGAAGCTCGTTAGATCAAGTAGATTGGACGGGGCGATGTTTGTGCAGTGTGTCCAGGAAGCTTTTCTAACTCAGTATGTAGATTGTCAGACCAGAGGGGAGGCCATATTGGATTTGGTACTTGGTAACGAACGAGGACAAGTGATGGGCTTGTTAATGGGTGAGCATTTTGGTGATGGTGACCACAATTCTGTGACTTTCACCTTGGTTATGGAGAGAGATAGGTGCGTGCAACAGGGCAGATTTTACAATTGGGGGAAAGAGTAAATATGATGCTGCAAGACAGGATCTGAGGAGCATAAATTGGAAGCATAGGCTGTCAGGGAAGGATGTCGTTGAAATGTGGAACTTTTTCAAGGAACAGATACGACGTGTCCTTGATATGTATGTACCTGTCAGGCAGGAAAGATATGGTCGTTTGAGGGAACCTTGGTTGATGAGGGAGGTTGAATGTCTTGTAAGGAGGAAGAAGGAGGCTTACATAAGGTTGAGGAAACAAGGTTCAGACAGAGCATTGGAGGGATACAGGATAGGCAGGAGGGAGCTGAAGAAAGGGATTAGGAGAGCTAAGAGAGGGCATGAAAAATCTTTGGCGGGTAGGATCAAGGATAACCCCAAGGCCTTTTATGCGTATGTGAGAAACATGAGAATGACAAGAACGAGGGTAGGTCCGATCAAGGACAGTAGTGGGAGACTGTGTATTGAGTCAGACGAGATAGGAGAGGTCTTGAATGAATCCTTTTCTTCAGTATTTACAAATGAGAGGGACCGTATTGTTGAAGAGGAGAGTGTGAAACAGACTGGTAAGCCAGAGGAGATACTTGTTAGGAAGGAAGATGTGTTGGGCATTTTGAAAAATTGAGGATAGACAAGTCCCCCGGGTCTGACGGGATATATCCTAGGATTATGTGGGAAGCAAGAGAGGAAATTGCAGAACCGTTGGCAATGATCTTTTTGTCTTCACTGGCAACGGGGGTGGTGCCAGGGGAACTGGAGAGTGGCGAATGTTGTGCCCCTGTTCAAAAAAGGGAATAGGGGTAGCTCCAGGAATTACAGGCCAGTTAGTCTTACTTCGGTGGTAGGCAAAGTAATGGAAAGGGTAATGAGGGATAGGATTTGAGTATCTGGAAAGACACTGCTTGATTAGGGACAGCCAGCAGGGATTTGTGAGGGATAGGTCTTGCCTTACAAGTCTTATTGAATTCTTTGAGGAGGTGACCAAATATGTGGATGAGGGTAGAGCAGTGGATGTAGTGTACATGGATTTTAGTAAGGCATTTGATAAGATTCCCCATGGTAGGCTTGTGCGGAAAGTCAGGAGGCATGGGATAGTGGGACGTTTGGCCAGTTGGATAGAGAACTGGCTAACTGGTCGAAGTCAGAGAGTGGTGTTAGATGGTAAATATTCAGCATGGAGCCCAGTTACAAGTGGAGTTCTGCAGGGATCAGTTCTGGGTCCCCCGCTGTTTGTAATTTTTATTAATGACTTGGAAGAGGGAATCAAGGGGTGGGTCAGCAAATTTGCAGACGATACGAAGATTGGTGGAGTTGTGGATAGTGAGGAGGGCTGTTGTCGGCTGCAAAGGGACTTAGATATGATGCAGAGCTAGGCTGAGGAGTGGTAGATGGAGTTCAACCCTGTCAAGTGTGAGGTTATCCATTTTGGAAGGACAAATAAGAATGTGGAATACAGGGTTAACGGTAGGGTTCTTATTAAGGTGGAGGAGCAGAGGGATCTTGGGATTTATGTTCATAGATCTTTGAAAGTTGCCACTGAGGTGGATAGAGCTTGTAAGAAGGCCTATGCTGTATTAGTGTTCATTAGCAGAGGGATTGAATTCAAGAGTCGTGAGGTGATGTTGCAGCTGTACAAGACTTTGGTAAGGCCACATTTGGAGTACTGTGTGCAGTTCTGGTCGCCTCATTTTAGGAAAGATGTGGAAGCTTTGGAGAGGGTGCAGAGGAGATTTACTAGGATGTTGCCTGGAATGGAGAATAGGTTGTACGAGGATAGGTTGAGAGTGCTAGGCCTTTTCTCATTGGAACGGCGAAGGATGAGGGGTGACTTGATAGAGGTTTATAAGATGATCGGGGAATAGATAGAGTAGACAGTCAGAGACTTTTTTCCCCCAGATACAACAGAGTGTTACAAGGGGACATAAATTTAAGGTGAAGGGTGGAAGGTATAGGGGGATGTCAGGGGTAGGTTCTTTACCCAGAGAGTGGTGGGGGCATGGAATGCGCTGCCTGTGGGAGTGGCAGAGTCAGAATCAGCGGTTGCCTCACAGCGCCAGGGACCTGGGTTCAATTCCAGCCTTGGATGACTGTCTGTGTGGAGTTTGCACATGGCTTTCCTCAGGTTGTTCCAGTTTCCTCCCACAATCCACAGATGTGCAGGTTAGGTGAATTGGCCATTAAGTTGCGTATAGTATTCAGGGATGTGCTGGTTAGGTGCACTAATCGGGGTAAATGTAGAGTAATAGAGTAGGAGAATAGGTTTGGCTGGGGTACTCTTTGGAGGGTCAGTGTGGACTTATAGGGCCAAAGGGCCTGCTTTCACACTGTATGGATTCAATAGTCATGTTATTTCACTTAACATTACGTCTGTGCTGATAAAATAATTTACCGCAGTTATGTTACAAGGAATTGCCACTCGTTTTAGTGGTTTCAGCATGTTGTTATCCCAAACTCGAGATTGGGAATGGGATTCATTGCACTGGATCGCTGAGGGATTGATTGCAGTGAAAGGAGTAAATTGTAGATAGAGGCAGATTTTGCACAATAAGGACTATGTGATAATCTATCTGGTGTCAGGTTCAGAGCTGTCTTGAATCTTTATGTCAGACACTTGTTTCAACGAACAAATGGGGACCTTTGTGATATTGCCTAATCCTCAATTCACAAGTGCATCTAAGATGTCACTGACACCATTTTAGCTGGATCATAGCTGGTCATATTTTTCTCTTGTGGTGATGAGAGACAGGTAGCTTGAGAAGTAGGATTTTCCAACATCCCCACAATCCCCAGGTGCAGAACACTCCTGGTTGCACCCACACTAATTTAAGAGTGCCCCATCACCAACCTGCAGAAAACATGAACAAAAGAGGTTTCCAATCCATCAATGTCGAAAGTATACATGACAAATCTTTGAAGTCTGCACTAAATTTCAGGTAGCTGCAACACAAGGCAGCTCATTGATTATTGCCTTCTTCTTAGGCCTCAGGCCAGAGGGGGATAGCTGCTGGGAGTCAAGAGTTACCTCCTCCAAACATGACTCATGACACGTTTACAAAATCATCAGACTAACAGAACCAAGACACATCACTGCTCCATGCTTCCACCAGAACCAAATTTAAACAGACCACAGGTCTCCATAATATGTGACATTGACACCTCAATCAATCCTAACAGAATAACCTAGCAAGGGTGTTATGCAATACTGTACATGCTGTACTCTTCACAACTGGAGCTGAATGAGAGGAAAAAACTGAATGCAGAGGGAATAGGGAATTGACAGCAATCTTCTTTTGAAGATGAGAATGTGGATCAGGACATCAACCAGGAGGGCCATCCAAAGGGTATGACAACAGCAATGCTGTGCGATGAGCGATAAGCCAGAGAGAACCATATTGAAACCCTCTTCCAAGATGAACAAGTAGGGTATGGATTTCCATTAACTGTCAAAGATTCTGTTGGTAATATGAGAAACAGTTCCTGCTTATTGTGAAGAAGTTAGTTATTTTTGCAATCCTATGATTCGCCATTTCCTTTCGCCCTTTTTAAAAATTGTGAGGCTCTATTTACTAATTTCCAAACTGCAGAAACCGTTCAGAATCTACAGAATTTTATAAGATAACCATCAAATCATTGGCCTTTATAGCCACCTTCTTCCACACTGAGATGTAATCTATCTGGTTCGGGGAATTTATCAATCTTTAATTCATTAATGTTTTCTGTTTTGCCACTTTTTTATGCTAATTTATTTTATTTCTTCACTTTCATAAGTCCCTTGGTCCTCTCAACTTTCTGGGAGATTTTTAATATTTTCCTCATGAGGACAGATGCAAAATAATTGTTCAGTTTCTTTCCCATTTCTTTATTCTCCATGATATATTCACCGGTCTCTGCTCATTCTCCTTAACTGATTCATATTTGCTCAAATGATTTTGTCCTGAATTATATTTACTGAAAGCTTCCTCACTTCAGAGGATTCTTACTCTTCTGATCATTCTCCGTGAACCAGTCTTGGTATTTCCTTTTTGAGAGACCAAGTAATGGCACGGCAAGCTAGCTCAGCAGTTGGCACTGCGGCCTCACAGCACTAGGGACCCGGGTTTGATTTCAGCCTCGAGCGACTGTCTGTGTGGAATTTGAATATTCTCCCAGTGTCTGCATGGGTTTCCTCCAGGTGCTCCGGTTTCATCAGGGCATCTATTCCTGATGAAGGGCTTTTGCCTGAAACGTTGATTTTCCTGCTCCTCGGATGCTGCCTGACCTGCTATGCTTTTCCAGCACCACTCTGACCTAAGCTCCGGTTTCCTCCTGCAGTCTAAAGATGTGCAGGTTAGGTAGATTAGCCGTGCTAAGTTTCCCTGCAGTGTCTAGGTGTGTGTATATGTTAGGTGGGTTAGCCATGGGAAATATAAAGTAGCGGGTTTATGGCAAGGGTTGAGTCTGGGTGGGATGCTCTTTAGAGGGTCGGTGTGAACTCAATTGGGCCAAATGTCCTCTTCCACTCTATGGGGATTCTATGACCTTCATCCATATAGAGGCCATGGTGGACCAGGTGCTGTGGGCACTCTATGACTCTGGCATTATGGTTGTTGTCATGTTGGCTGTGAGGTGCTGCCTCAGTAGACCTTTCTTCCCAGTAACATTGAGTCTGCTGTGGCAGAGTCTTTTCTGCCTCTGCTAATTTGGAACTACTTGATGGAGGTGGTAGAGTGGATTAGTTGTGGTGAACTCAGCAGTCATCATTTCCAGTAATGCGGACGATGCATGACATCTTTGTGATCCCTCGCTTGAATAATGGGGTGGCTTTTTAGGTGCTAGTGCCTGGAGAGGGGGTGTTGCCATGAGGTCTTAAGCTTGTTCCTTCTGGCAAAACAGAATGATCAGACACTAATTTCTTGAATTGAGCAGCAGAATGCAGGTGATACTTGCATGTGCTCAAACCCAGAGGCTGAACTATAAACTATCAACAAATTTACTGAGGGATAGGAGAAGAATGGGCCTCAGACTCAACATCTGGAAAATAAAGGCTGTGTATCAGTCCACTCCTGCCACATAACTCCATTCCCCCAGGCATCACAGTCCATGGACATGTGGATTTTTCTTTACTTCAGGAGTCTGCTCTCAGTACAAGCAGACATTGATGACGAAATCCTATTTAACTCAAACTTTGGATGCCTGAGGAACAGCTTGTTCAAAGTTCAAAACCTCAAACTCAGTTCCAAGCTCATGGTCTTCAGAGCAGCCTTGGTCCCCACTCTCATGAATGCATCAAAAATATGAACTCCCAAATCCTGGAGAGTTATTAACAGCACTGCCTTCACAAAATTCTGCAAATTCATTGGCAGGATTAGCATATCATTGTGAGCATCATTTCCCAGGCTGATATCCCTTGTATCAAGGCATTGTATAACCAGTGGCAATGGGCAAGTGAAATTGCCTGCATGCCCAACTCACGATCTCTGAAACAAGTGCTCTATTCCAAGTTCCACAATAGTAGGTGATCACTAGGAGTACACAGGAAATGCTACCAGAACACCCTGATGGGCGGCACGGTGGCACAGTGGTTAGCACTGCTGCCTCACAGTGCCAGAGACCTGGGCTCAATTCCCGCCTCAGGCGACTGACTGTGTGGAGTTTGCACATTCTCCTCGTGTCTGCGTGGGTTTCCTCCGGGTGCTCTGGTTTCCTCCCACAGTCCAAAAATGTGCAGGTCAGGTGAATTGGCCATGCTAAATTGCCCATAGTGTTAGCTAAGGGGTAAATGTGGTGGTATGGGTGGGTTGCGCTTTGGAGGGTCGGTGTGGACTTGTTGGGCCGAAGGGCCTGTTTCCACACTGTAAGTAATCTAATCTAAAAGTAATCGAATCTAAAAAACCTCCTTAAACAAATACCACATCCCATTGATACATGGGAATGGCTTGCCCGAGAATGCACAAACTGGAGAAGAAGCATTTGCAAAGGCATTGACCACAGGGCAAACACTGGTAGGAGAAAGAGCGTGCAGAATCCAGGGCATTCCCATCTAACCAAGTCGAAACGTGTGGCACTGGAAAAGCACAGCAGGTTAGGCAGCATCCGAGGAGCAGGAGAGTTGACATTTTGGGAGTAAGCCCTTCACTCTCCTGTTCCTCGAATGCTGCCTGACCTCTTGTGCTTTTCCTTCGCCTGAAACACTGACTCTCCTGCTCCTCGGTTGCTGCATGACCTACTATGCCTTTCCAGCGCCACACTTTTCAACTCTGATCTCCAGCACCTGCAGTCCTCTCATGCTCTCTCATTCCCATCCAATCGCCTTATCAAACACAGGCCCACCTGTGGCAGAGTCTGCAACTCCAGGATTGGGCTATCCAGCCACCCACACAGAACCCAGCCTCCCTGGAGTGGAAGCAAATCATCCTCGACCCCAAGGGTCTGCCAAAAGAAGATCTCAATCACCTCCTTTCTTTGACTTTGGCACTATAATCTTTCCTGACAAAGAAAAAGGCAAATCACGCATTTAGGACATCCATGAGCCCTGCTTCGAGGCGTGGATCCTCTCCAAGGATCCTTTTAACACCCTTTTACTCCTTACAGGCCTCTAAAAGACTCAAGTTCCCCTTTTATGTTAGCTGTCAGTCTGTCCTCAGACTCTCCTCTTTACCAACTCCTCGCAGTGTTCTTAGACAGCACAGCTCCGTATAACTCTACAGAAAACTGGAGATACATATTCGATACTTACACACATCAATCCAAAAACACGGTCATCCTCCCAATACTCTCGTCCCCTCTTCTCAAGGCATAAGGAGAACAGTTGATGCGGGGGTGCTCCGTGCAGGACCTTCGGGACATGTAGTTTCTAACGACATCGGAGTAGCCTCTTTCAAAAGGGAGGCGGCGGGGTCTTGGAAACTACAGTTCCCGGCCTGCACCACGTCGCAGCCGTTGACGGTCTGCGCCTCGCACTGGAGCTCGAGGCTGAGCCGACCAAAGGGAGGAATGGTAACGGCAAATGGGCGGGGCCCAAGTGGGGGAAAGGCAGGGCTTAGCGGGTCAGGGGGGAGGGGCCTGGATCTGATGACACGGCACGTCGGTCGCCGAGATGACGTGTCGATACCTTCACGCATTGACTAGTTGGTAGCCGGCAGCTCAGGGCAAGAGGAGGCGGAGGTTGGGGGTTAGAGGGTAGGGGGGGGGAAAAAAATTCCTGGCAAGGCCTGGGATTATTTTGTAAAAATTTTTATTATCCGTCAGTCCTGGCTGTGAATCATCCTTGACCTGGGCCGTGGTGGTGGTGGTTGGTGGGCGGCGGGGAGGGGGTGGAAGGAGAGGAGCGAGAGAGGTAAAGGACCAAAGGACTAAACTAAACTGAACCATATTGCCGGACGGGGGGGCGGGGGGGAAAGGAAGGGAAAGCCGCCGTCGAAGCGAGAGAGGAGGTGAAGATGCTGAACATGTGGAAAATGCGCGAGCTGGTGGACAAGGCGTGAGTACTACGGTGAAGCGTGCGGTTGAAGTGAGGGGAAAGACGGCGCGTGGGGGGGGGGGGGGTGCTAGTTGGCGGCCGCTCGGAGGCGACACGTCAGTGGGTGCGCGACGCCAGGCCAAAGGCGCCGCCGGGACGCTGTCATGGCCTCCCTCCCGAGGCCTCTCTTACTCCTTGCCCCATTCTACTTGACCCACTTGGGGTGACGAGAAGCGGCAGCCGAGTCCACTTCCGCATATACACCTCCCCTAGACGTCAGTTGAGCCCTGGCTCACCTGAGGCTCCAGCCTCCCCGTTCCTAGAGACTTCTCCAGGCTGGCACTCCAGTGCTCGCAGGGAGGGCCTTTGGTACCTTTAGGCCAGACAGCAAAACCGAAATTTACCTTGGGTTGGGTGAAAACTAGTCCAAGGACGCTGTTTCACAGGGCATCAGGTGTATTCCCGTAGTCATTCTGGTCAATATTCATCTATCGGCTTACATCACTAAATGGCAGACTATTTGGTCATCTGTCTCATTGGATTTTCTTTTGGTTAATTTTTGCTATGTGTACATTGACAGCTCATTTCCCCATGTAATAAACAAGTGATGACACCAAGAAACAATTTATTGGTGCTGACATGCTGTTGGGGTGTCTCTCTCTGCAGGTTATTTTATTTTTTGTTAGTTCGTTATTTAATGATGTTGAGTTCTGTTTACTGGGACTTTTAGGGATATTCTTTCCCAGGGAGGGGAATTTCTTTGAACACTGTTATCCACTTATAATTGTGTTCACACATTTCCAATAACTGAACTTCAAAATCCGTTTTTCATTATTTGCCATGACAGAAATTTTAATCCAATTTTGTATGGCGTGTTCCACGATTATATCCAACTATTCCTGAAAATTGATTCCACTGACTTGAATTGTTTATTGGTACAGCTCTGGTTTTGTGCCAGGCAGTATAGGTGAAAAGTTTGTCAGAGTTGTGGAATGATAATAGTTTGTTGTTGCCTTAACACTGTCATCCTATTTTAATTTAATTTTGAGAATAAATGTAAATTTGTGTTTGCATCGATGTCATAAATGTTGCCTGATGCTATAATTGAATTTTGCAACAGTATGAAATCCACACGCCCTTCTCATTTACATATTTGGGCACTTGCTGTTTGCAATTTTGCTATCATTTCATATGTTGCGTAATGACTACCTTTTTAAAAAAAGTCATTGGCTGCAAATACTTTGAGTCACCCGATTATTAATGAAAGTTGCGACATATCTTTTGATTTGTTCACACAATGTGGGCATTCTTCGCTCATTTAATGCTCATCCCTAATTGTCATAGTGGTGGGCTACCGCCTTGACCCACTGCAGACCAAATGGTATAGGTACATGCACAGTGCTGTTAGGAAAGGAATACAAGGATTTTGATGAAGCAACAAGGAACAAAGGGTGACATGGTTCCAAGTCTTAGGTGTAAGACTTTTTCCAGAATTTACAGGTCCCTCATTTTATGCTCAAATTCAAAAGCAGCACTTTTGTGCTTAAAGTATCTCTATTCCCCAGCATGTTAGCCAGGAGTTGGAGCTCAAAACTGTCATGTATCTTTCCTGAGATTAGACAGTCCACTGACCATTGCACCGGATTGTTTTGGTTTTGGGAATTGATCGTATGATTTACAGGCACCTTTGCTGTTTTCTGTTGATATTGATATTTAGGGTTGCCACATGAGTAGTTTTGGATTGTCAAATACTGTTTTTGTTTTAAGCAGTCTATGGACTTTTTCTAAAGTGTAACCAAACACCTGAGTTTTTTTTTATAAATATTAAAATGGGTAGACTTCATCTGTTTTGAAAAAAAGTTTATCATGTAAGGGAATTTTTAACATTAGTTTTAAGGGATTTTCTTTATAAAATACATTTTCAATGAATTATTACCTAATTTAAATGGGCAAACAAAGCAACTGTTTGTTCAAATGCTATTTTATAGGAGCTTACTTAGAAAATATGAAGAAATGTATTTAGTAATTGGTAGCATTTGAAAATTATCAGTAACATTGTGCCCTTTCATGACTTTTGGAACACAACCTTAACATTAGAAAACAATTGAAATACTTGAAATAACTTTCAGAAAGCAACAGACTATCAATGTTAATTTACATAGTTTACATACATTTGTTTAGGTTGCAGGTGATAATGTAAACACAAAAAGAAATACTAGCAAAACAGGCTTTGTCAGGGGCATAAACTTGATTGCTCTCTCTTTTCCTTTCTTTTATTCCATTCTTCCTTCTAGCTGCTGATTTAAGAATGGACATGGTCCTACCAGTTCCAGAAGGTTTGTCGGATATTGCTTAGAAAGGCATTATTTATTGATATTCAATGCAGGCTATTCAACTCTTAAAAACGTTATAGCTTTAAGGGTGATCAACCTGTTCCACAGGAGAAGATACCACATTCCAGCAGCCAAAATTCTCATGCAAACGCTCTTGTACAATTACCTGGATTTTTGAGTGCATCAATCACAGATCAGTTTTCAAATGCTTGCCCCTCCGATAGGTATAGTTTGAAAAGTGGAGATGTATTCTCAGAAGAGAGTAAAAACAAAGTAGCCTTAAATTGGCCAACTATTTTAAATAATGGTGTCATTTTCTGACTACAGAGTAAACTCGATTATCCAAACAACATGGGCAGGGAGTATTTTATTCGGATAATTGAATGTTTGGATAACACTGTGTAGCCAAGCATCGGGGGTTGTTGTGATCTTGTTTGGATAATCTGAAATTTGCATAATCGAGGTTCCTCTGTTCTTTCTGCTTCACAATATCAAACTGGGTTCAAGAGGAAGCAAAGCCAAAATTGTGACCATTTCATATTTAGGTGTTGGAGTGTTTATTCTTTTTGTCTCCATCTCTGCTGAGGCTGCAGTGACACGATGCTGCTTAGTTTGGAAAGAGGTAGATAACCAGGTTAATGGCTGTCATACGGCGGTGTCCTCATGAGAGTTTGTGTGTGCATTGGGTGCCCCCAAGTCACTTAACTTGACCATGTTTACTGTGTAAGTTTGTATGTAAAAGATGTTGTAGAGGATGAATGGTATTTGGAGTTACTGTACATCAGTGAAGAGTTGGCTTTGGGAATGAAGGATTTTGGAAAGTTAATTGAGAAGGATTCATAATGCTTTTTTTTAAGAAAAACTTTGTTGGCATGTTTTGCATTGCCTTGCATTGTTATTTGGTATGGCTAGAATTAATGCATACTTGCTGTTGTCTTGAGATAAATTGAAGCACGTGAAGTTTTTATTGTTGCAAGTGTATGGGTGAACCACAGTAAGATTAGATTACTAAGCTTTGATTGTTGTAGATGAGTCAGAGGTTTACAGCACAAAGAGGCCCTTGATGGCCCAATGTGTCAGTGCCAGCCATCGAGGACCTATCTATTCTCACGCCATGTTCCAACAGTTGACCTGTTGTCTTGTATGCTGTGACATTTGAAGTATTCATTTGAATACTTCAGTGACATGAGGGTCCCTGTGTTTGCCACTTTTCAGGCAGTGAGGTCCAGATACACTCAACTCTGAGTTGGGGGGGGGGGGGGGCGATTAAATTCCTCCAATCATCTCTAAATTTCCTGCCACTTACCTTCAATCTATGCACCAAGTTATTGACCATTCTACTGAGCGGAAAAGCTTTTTCCTACCTACTGTACCTATGGCCATCTAATTTTGTAGACCTCAAACAATCAGCAATTTCTGTTCTAAGGAAAACAACCCCAGCCTCTCTGGTATCTCTTTGTAGCTGAAATGTTCCAGTCCAGGAAAACCCTAGTGAACATCTTATTTGCCCTTCCACTGAACTTTTCACTGTTCTCCTGTATTCCTGTGTTCGTGTACACGTGACAATAAAATCTAAATCTAGTGCAATCGCAGCCTTCATGCAGTGTGGCAACCAGAACTGCATATGGTGTATTCCAGCTGTGGCCTTACTAATTTAGAAACGGAAGCATCATAATCGCTGTACTATTTAGGATCAAGCCATGTACAGGGTATCGTGTATTCCTTTGTCTTGTTAGTCTGTCCAAATTGCAGCACTTCACAGTTCTCGGAATTGCATTCCTTTTGCCACTTTTCTCCCAACTGACGAGCCCATAGATTTTATCACCTAATCCAAGGCTTTTCTCCTTGCTTTATACCAAACCATTGTTTTTTTTTATTTGGGTCACCTATGAACTTACTGATCAAGCCTCTTGCATTCATGTCTAGATCATTAGACTATAAATAGCTAGGACCATGTAGGACTCCACTGGACACAGGCTTCCAGTCACAAAAACAGTCTGTTGCCTTCACTAAGTCAACTTGTCAAATTAATCTGGATCACATGAGCTCTGATCCTCTAACCACTCTCCACGAAAGACCTTGTCAAAAGCTTTAGTGAAGTCCATGAAGACTACTTCAGCTACACTACACTCCTCCAAATTCAATAAATCTGTTGGATGTGATCCCTTCCAACCAAGGTCATACTGCCTGCCTTTCTTTAACTTTTGCCTCTCTTATATGAAGGTTCACTTTGTTCCTTGGAATTATTTTCCCCATGGTTCCACTATCACTGAACTTGATGCTTTCTTGGTTCACCCTTCCTACCTTGCTTGAATATTGGTATTATACTTGCTGCCCTGCAGTCTTTTGGCACTTCTGACTCCAGAGAGGATTTGAAAATTAATGACAGCACCTCTACAGTTTCTCAGCAGTCTGCGATGCTTCACATCTGGGGCTGGAGAAGTCTCCACTTCTAAACCCACTAAAAATGTTAATATTTCTCCAGTCTCAATACTAATTTGTTCAAGTATATCACAGTATCCTTCCCTTATTCCTATGTTACATGGTCTTTTTCTGTGGTGAGTGCAAAACAAAGTACTCATTTAAAACTTCATCTGTGTTTTCTGGCTCTACACCCAGACAATTACCTTAGTTCCTAATGTTCCTACTCTGTCCCTGGCTAACCACTTGCCGTGAATATGCTTAAGAGGTAAAAACAATGACTGCAGATGCTGGAAACCAGATTCTGGATTAGTGGTGCTGGAAGAGCACAGCAGTTCAGGCAGCATCCAAAGAGCAGTAAAATTGACGTTTCGGGCAAAAGCCCTTCATCAGGAATAAAGGCAGTGAATCTGAAGCATGGAGAGATCAGCTAGAGGAGGGTGGGGGTGGGGAGGGAGTAGCATAGAGTACAGTGGGGGAGGGGATGAAGGTGATAGGTCAGGGAGGAGAGGGTGGAGTGGATAGGTGGAAAAGGAGATAGGCAGGTAGGACAGTGCTGAGCTGGAAGTTTGGAACTAGGGTGAGGTAGGGGAAGGAGAAATGAGGAAACTGTTGAAGTGCACATTGATGCCCTGGGGTTGAAGCTGAGGCGTTCTTCCTCCAGGTGTCTGGTGGTGAGGGAGTGGCGGTGAAGGAGGCCCAGGACCTCCATGTCCTCGGCAGAGTGGGAGGGGGAGTTGAAATGTTGGGCCACGGGGTGGTGTGATTGATAGGTGCGGGTGTCCCGGAGATGTTCCCTAAAGCGCTCTGCTAGGAGGCGCCCAGTCTTCCCAATGTAGAGGAGACCGATCTGGAGCAACGGATACAATAAATGATATTTGAGGATGTGCAAGGAAAACTTTGGATGCGGAAGGCTCCTTTAGGCCCTTGGATAGAGGTGAGGGAGGAGCTGTGGGCGCAGGTTTTACAGTTCCTGCGGTGGCAGGGGAAAGTGCCAGGATGAGAGGGTGGGTTGTAGGGGGGCGTGGACCTGACCAGGTAGTCATGGAGGGAATAGTCTTTGCGGAAGGCGGAAAGGGGTGGGGAGGGAAATATATCCCTGGTGGTGGGGTCTTTGAATATGCTTAAGATGACTTTGGATTTTGTTATTTTCTCTGGTATTGCTAATTTTGTGTCTCTTCTGCACTCTTCTGATTTCTTTAAGTAACCATGTGCCTTTTTAATATTCCGAGGGCACTTGCTGTTTCTAACCTTCAGATCCATGGTTCTTTGACCTTGTAGGTACCATCCTGTCCTTTACAACAAAGAACAACACGTGGCAGAAAGAGCCCCTTTAGCCCTCCAAGCTTGCATCGACACATTTTTGCCCTTCCATATTAAACCTGCCTTCACTTATGAGATCTGTGTCCCTCTATTTCCTTCCTATTCATGCAAGTGCTTCTTGAAATCTGCTATTGTCTGCTTCCACCACCACATCTGACAGCCCATTCCAGGCACCCGCCACCCTTTGTGTGAAAAACATGCCGAGCATATCTCTTTTAAATGAACCCACTTAACTAGGAATCTAATGCTGTCCCTCCCGCATCGACTCTTCAGTCATGCTCCATCTTCCCAATTATATATTATGTATGTTAATCTTAAGCACGAAGATGATGAATTTTGACTTGCTTGGGAAGATTTCTGCATTTAAATTTGAAGTAATATGTAATTCTTGAGAACTAAGTCAAATTGTTCAAGGATAGTGTTAGAATTAGTAGTAATGGATGTGTACATCTTGATCAACACGATAAGGCTGGAACATAAAAAGCTGGTGAAGTTCAACAGTTGATTGTTTGTCCTCAATGTCGCATGGCATGCAGTAAAACAGCTTTCTAAGCAAATTAGATCTGATCTGTAAACTGGTTCTTCCTGTTTGAAAATCATAAAAGTATCTGGTACTGTAAGTTAGCAAGAAGTTTAAGTCATCAGTTTCTTTGGGCTGTGGAATCAGGATTGATCTCGATGCAAGCTTAGTTTATTTTAATTACACAAATGTACTTATGAATGTACTCAAGTTCTGTTATATGGTGGCATTTGCTGTAGTATCATTAATTTAATTAATTCCTCAAGTAGTAATATCTGGATTACTCCCAGTGCTGTGAGCTAGTGAGGATAGGAATAGGTAGATAGAGAAGATGAATGCATGACTGAGGAGCTGGTGTACGGGAGAAGGATTCACATTTTTGGATCATTGGAATCTCTTCTGGGGTAGAAGTGACCTGTACAAGAAGGACAGAATGCACCTGAATTGGAAGGGGACTAATATCCTGGCACTAGTTAGGTTGGGAGGGGGTGGTGGGTGGAGGGGGAGAGTGTGTGGAACCCAGGGCGATTAGTGAAGGACGAGGTCAATCTGAGACTGGTACAGTTGAGAAAAGAAGTGTCAAATAGTCGGGGCAGGCAGGGACAAAGCAGAGAATAAGGTAGGACTGATAAATTTAACTGCATTTATTTCAATGCAAGAGACCTAACAGGGAAGGCAGATAAACTCAGAGCATGGTTAGGAACATGGGACTAGGATATCGCAGCAATTACTCAGGGGTATAGAGGACTGGCAGCTTAATGTTCCAGGATACAAATACTATAGGAAGGACACAAAGGGAGGCACGAGAGGAGGGGGAAGTAGCGTTTTTGATCAGCGATAGCATCACAGCTGTACTGAGGGAGGGTATTCCCAGAAATATATGAAGGGAAGTTATTTGGGTTGAACTAAGAAATAAGAAAGGTATGATCACCTTATTGAGGTTTTATTATAGACCCCCCCCCCCCCCCCCCCCCCCCCCCCCCCCCCCCCCATAGCGGGAAATTGAGATTTTAACTTAGACTGGGCCTGCCATAGTGTTAAGGGTTTAGATGGAGAAGATCAGCAAGGTGGCCTTTGTGTGGAGTCGCAGGAGATGGGGGAGATACTAAGCGAGTATTTTGCATCCATGTTTACTGTGGAAAAGGACATGGAAGATATAGAATGTAGGGAAATAAATGGTGACATCTTGAAAAATGTCCATATTAGAGGAGGAACTGCTAGATGTCTTGAAACACACCAAAAATGGATAAATCCCCAGGATCTGATCAGGTGTACCTTTGAACTCTGGGAAGTTAGCGAAGTGATTGCTTGGCCTCTTGCTGAGCGATTTGTATCATCAGTAGTCACAGGTGAGGTACTGGAAGACTTGAGGTTGGCTAACGTGGTGCCACTATTTAATAGAGGTGGTAAGACAAGCCAGGGAACTATAGACCGGTGGGCAAGTTGTTGAAGGGAGTCCTGAGGGACAGTATTTACATGTATTTGGAAAGGAAAAGACTGATTAGGGATAGTCAACATAACTTTGTGTGTGGGAAATCATGTCGATCAAACTTGATTGAGTTTTTTGAAGAAGGATCAAAAGAGATTTGATGGGGGCAGAGTGGTAGATGTGATCTATAAGGACTTCAATAAGGTGTTTGACAAGGTTCCCCATGGGAGGCTCGTTAGTAAGGTTAGATCTCGGGGAATACAGGGAGAACTAGCCATTTGCACGTAGAAGGTTACTTTTCAGACTGGAGGCCTGTGACCGGTAGAGTGCCACAATGATTGGTGCTGGGTCCATTATTTTTCATCATTTATGTCAAAAATGATTTGGATGTGAGCATAAGAGATATAGTTAGTAAGTTTGCAGATGACACCAAAATTGGAGGTGCAGTGAACAGCAAAGAAGGTTATCTTAGATTACAACCATATCTTGATCAGATGGGCCAGTGGTCTGAGAAGTGGCAGATGGAGTTTAATTTAGATAAACACGAGGTGCTGCATTTTCGGAAAGCAAACCTTAGCAGGACTTGTGCACTTAATGGTAAGAGCCTAGGGGGTGTTGCTGAGCAAAGAGACCTTGGAGTGCATGTTCATAGATCCTTGAAACTAGAATCGCAGGTAGATAGGATTGTGAAGAAGGCGTTTGGTATGCTTTCCTTTATTGGTTAGAGTATTGAGTACAGGAGTTGGAAGGTCATGTTGCGGCTGTGCAGGAGATTGGTTAGGCCACTGTTGGAATATTGCTTGCAATTCTGGTCTTCCTATCAGAAGGATGTTGTGAAATTTGATAGGGTTCAGAAAAGATTTACAAGGATGTTGCCAGGGTTGAAAGACTTGAGCTGTAGGGAGAGGCTGAATAGGCTAGGGCTTTTTCTCTGGAACGTCGGAGACTGAGGGGTGACCTTATAGAGGTTGATAAAATCATGAGGTGCATGGGTAGGATAAGTAGACAAGGTCTTTTCCCTGAGGTGGAGGAGTCCAGAACTAGAGGGCATAGATTTAGCATGAGAGGGGAAAGATTTAGAAGAGACCCAACTTTTTCACGTAAAGGGTGTTGCATGTATAGAATGAGCTGCCGGAGGACGTTGTGGAGGTTAGCACAATTACAAGATTTAAAAGGCATCTGGATGGGTATATGAATACGAAGAGTTTGGAGTGATACGGGCCTGATGCTGGCAGGTCGGAGTAGATTGGGTTGGGATATCTGGTCGGCATGGATGAGTTGAACCAAAGGGTCTGTTTCCGTGCTGTATATCTTTGACTCTAGGATTCTGAGTGCATGCAGAAAGCCCGTTAGATATGAACTTGCAACACTGTTACTTTTATAGGGATTGTACATAATGTGTTATGATTTTTTTTCAAACTTCAATTATTTTGAAAGATGTATTTCGATGGAATGATCTACCCCAAATAAAGCAATTTGAACATGTCAACAATTTTATTAGGACTTTCCTTTTTAAAAAGTGTTGATTGTGAATTTATAATGCTTATCTATATTTACTTGTGGTGTTCAGTTAAGATTACCTTATTCTAGAACATAGAACAATACATCACAGAACAGGCCCTTCGGCCCACGATGTTGTGCCGAACTTCTAACCTAGATTAAGCACCCATCCATGTACCTATCCAAATGCCGTTTAAAGGTCGCCAATGATTCTGACTCTACCACTCCCACGGGCAGCGCATTCCATGCCCCCACCACTCTCTGGGTAAAGAACCCACCCCTGACATCTCCCCTATACCTTCCACCCTTCACCTTTAAATTTATGTCCCCTTGTAACACTCTGTTGTACCCGGGGAAAAAGTTTCTGACTGTCTACTCTATCTATTCCTCTGATCATCTTATAAACCTCTATCAAGTCACCCCTCATCCTTCGCCGTTCCAACGAGAAAAGGCCGAGAACTCTCAACCTATCCTCGTACGACCTACTCTCCATTCCAGGCAACATCCTGGTAAATCTTCTCTGCACCCTCTCCAAAGCTTCCACATCTTTCCTAAAGTGAGGCGACCAGAACTGCGCACAGTACTCCAACTGTGGCCTAACCAAAGTCCTGTACAGCTGCAACATCACTTCACGACTCTTGAATTCAATCCCTCTGCTAATGAACGATAATACTCCATAGGCCTTCTTACAAACTCTATCCACCTGAGTGGCAACCTTCAAAGATCTATGTACATAGACCCCAAGATCCCTCTGTTCCTCCACCTGACTAAGAACCCTACCATTAACCCTGTATTCCGCATTCTTATTTGTTCTTCCAAAATGGACAACCTCACACTTGGCAGGGTTGAACTCCATCTGCCACTCCTCAGCCCAGCTCTGCATCATATCTAAGTCCCTCTGCAGCCGACAACAGCCCTCCTCACTGTCCACAACTCCACCTATCTTCGTATCATCTGCAAATTTACTGACCCACCCTTCGACTCCCTCATCTAAGTCATTAATAAAAATTACAAACAGCAGAGGACCCAGAACTGATCCCTGCGGAACTCCACTTGTAACTGGGCTCCAGGCTGAAATATACAATATTCTATTGTATATTGAATCTTAAGTGTATGTTTGCCAACCTCTAAGGACAATGTTAAATTTTAAAAATGGCTTTCAAAGTCCACTTCAGATGACTTGCCTCACTGAAATTTATGCTGGGCTTGCCATTCCCTTCCCAGTAAACATTGAGGTATTGCTTCTTCCCTCTGTTTCCATTCTTTTACCTCAGTTTGACTGGAGTCAAACTTGTTTGATCCCTTTAACTTTGTTCCCACTTTTGGGGACTGATCATTTGCATGCTGCAGGTGGGAATTCCTGCTGTCATGTTTCTTTTACAATATTAGAAATTGTAATCCAGTTTGACACAACATCAAATAATGCATGATAAAAATGAACTCTCAAATTACCAATAATCCTGATATTTGAGTAAGTTGATGGAAACCACCCTAACAAATGTCCTACACCTGATACCTTCAAATTCATAACTTTTACAGTGATTTGTGGAGAGTACATGGTCACAATAGAAATTTGCCTTCTGATTTAAAGAACCGATACATGATGGTATATGGTATCAAGTTATTTCAAGCAAAAATAAAAATGCTTTTACTTGATTTTTAAGAGTTTGAGGTGTTGCCATGTTTTAAAGACGTCGTTTAAATAATGTAGCATTTTTTTTAGTAAACTTCTGTTTTTCTGAGGCTGTATTATGCTACACTGTTGCTGGCAAGGCAAACTGATTTGTAAAATGTGGATTGAGCTTGATTATTCAGGAACACTTTCACACCTGGGGAAGTAGTATTAGTTGCCATTTGTGAAATATGTGCAAATGGATCATCATCCTCAAATTTATTTGACTTGATTTTTTCCAGCTATTAGTGTGCAGTTAAAAGACTTCTGGATTTGTGGGTATTATGTTGACTTGTTTCTTATCGTGTGGGAGCATCCCTGATTTCAATATTCAAATAATGATTTGAATTTAGAATTAGTAACTGTTCACAACCCTAGAATTCTTGACGTTAAGGGCTGAGTTAATTAAAATGGTGGTTTTGAACACTGCATGGCAAAAATGTGACCTTTACAAGGTTGTGACTGGAATGGGAGAATATTTGCTGGGACATAAGACAGACACTTGCATTATTACATTTACAGTATATCTCTTTATTCTGCATCTGTCCAAAGTTTGAACAATATTCCAACTATAAAAAAATCATTTGACATCCCACCTGTCTGCAAGATACCCAAGCAAACAATTTTAAAAGGCTAGCCAACAGTAGAGACTGGTTTAAAAGAAGCACTCAGTTGTGTGCAGAAGTAATAGTTGTGTTATCTACATAAAGCTTATTATCTCTTTACTGAATCAAGATTGCTAGATTGTGTTGAACTTTGTTCTGGTAACCGGGTGGCTTTCTGTGCTGCACCATAACTAAGTTTAAAAGACAATTGTCCTTGTTTTGTTTGTTTCTTTGGTTAATTCCTGTACTGCTGTTGTGTACCAGAATCATTCTGTTGTTATCAGTTGTGTTCCTTTTCAACTGTTTCTGCTATTTGTCCAATAAAATCAGGTTTTGGCAGGTCATAACTTTCAAAAAAAAAAATCTGTTGGCTGAAACTTTTGTAGCAGTCTTGTTGTTCTTTACTTGCATCACATTGCATGAGGGTATGCATATCCAGGCATAATGATTGTTGCGGATTAAGCTACAGTAATTCAGTCAGGATTATTTAAGAAAATTATTATTGAGTAACCTTCCTTCATGAAGCCTAATGTTCCAAACTCGACTAACTACAAAATATGAACTATTATTTCAAATAGTCACTGATGTGCTGATAAACATGATGGTCAATTGATACGCAGTGTTCCTTAAGAGGGGAAAATTAATGGTTTCTTCTCTCCTGCCACTGGGAGATGAATATTGTCTAAGACACATAACAATACTCAAATTATTTAAAAAATGTTAGCTATGATTAACTTTTCGTACAAGTACAACCTTGTTTTAATATATCGGACCTGGGTTCAATTCCAGCCTCAGGCTACTGACTGTGTGGAGTTTGCACATTCTCCCCGTGTCTGCGTGGGTTTCCTCCGGGTGCTCCGGTTTCCTCCCACAGTCCAAAGATGTGCAGGTCAGGTGAATTGGCCATGCTAAATTGTCCGTAGTGTTAGGTAAGGGGTAAATGTAGGGGTATGGGTGGGTTGCGCTTCGGCGGGTCGGTGTGGACTTGTTGGGCCGAAGGGCCTGTTTCCACACTGTAAGTAATCTAATCTTAAAAAAAAAGGGGCCAGGGTAAAACATAAGGAAATGGGAGAGGCTTGGATTTGTGTAAAGGTCAGAATTTCATAAGGGAGAAATATGTAAATGCAAACAGGTGAAGTAAGATTAGTCAATCATGTGTAAAAGGTACTACTGTACATGAAACTGATTATAATGGAAATAATCAGCCAGCCTTTTTTCAAAAAAAAACTCTTGAGTTAGTATTACTAGCTATAAGGAATTCAGGAGAGAACAGGTGGTTGACGGTGTTAGTAAGTTATCGATATCACTGGAAGAGGGTGAAATAGTTGAGGGCACAAAGATAATCTATTTGGTTGGAATTATAAATTGTTTAAATTGCATTTCAATGTCTACTGCAGTCCAAGTAATGGGAAGTGGATAAAGGAATAAATTTGAGAAAGATGCAAGAACAATTGAGTAATGGAGGATTTCAATTTTGACTTTGTGAACTAGCATAGGAGCTTTGTAAAGGGCGAAGGAGGAAATCCTGAATAAGAATGCTGCGAGTACTCAACAGGTGTGGCAATTTGTGTAAACCAAAGAACAAAACCACCATTGCAAATCTGTGTACTTGTGAAATGTGTTAACTGTGTTTTTACACCCAATGAAGAAAACGATCTTGGATGTAATTCTGAGGAACAAAGTGGAACATGTTTCAATGCAGAGGCATCTGGGAAGCATGGCTCTTTAGTTTTAAAATAATCATGGAAAGTCATGGAGTAAGGGAGGCAAAGAGGGTCTGAGAGAATATGTTAGTGGTTAAAATAATTCAAATTGAAAAGAGCTTCGCAGTGTACACATCAAAATTGTCTACATGTCAGTAATCCATCATGGTATGTTGTTATACTTTTAGGTAGAAAAGTAAAGTCAGTAGAGATCATTATTAGGAAGAATTCTATTTGACTTATCCAAATCCATTGTTTTATTGATATTTGTGTAGCATAGCTTTGAAGTTGGCATCTGAACCAAAGTTTGGAAATATGAACAGAGAAAGCAACAGACTTTACAAAGATGTAGCCTGGTAAAATAAGCACATGATTATATTTTAATGTGGGAGAATGAGAACTAATGCACTTTAGCAAGTAGATTTAGGAGTAGTAATAGAAGTGAAATCATAGGTTTTTTTTTAAGAGTTCGAAAATGGAAAGATCTGGAAGTAGATAATGGCTGTCGTCCAGATGGCTGGTGTTGTAGGATCCTAAAAGAGTAGCTGCAGTGATGGTGCATCCATTGTTTCTAATTTTCCAAAAAATCATTGGATTCTGGAAAAGTGATAATGTGACATCACTATTCAATAGTGGATAAATATGAGTTAATCAGCCTATCATCTGATTTTGGAGAGGTATTGCAATTATTCAGGAAATAATAGCAGATCATTTGGAAAATCATAATCCAATCAAGCAGAGTCAGCATGGCTTCATGAAAGAGAAAGTGTGTCTGATTATTAGAAGTTTTCAAGGAAGTCTTGACTAGAGTAGGTAGAGGCGACCCAATAAATATGTTGAATTTGGAATTTTGGAAGGTATACGTCAGGGTGGGAAGTGGATGTGTCAGTGAGGAGTAAGTTGTTAGGTCAACCATGATCCTATTGAATGGCAGGGCAGGCTTGAGGAGCTTAATGGCCAACTCCTATTCCTATTCTTATGGTCTTAACCAGACGTGACATGTAGAAACTTTTTTGTGCAGTAACTTATGATTTAGTATTCATTGACTAAGGGCTTCTGTGAGCAGATTAAATAACTTCCAAAAGCAAATTATAGATTAATTTAGGGGGCTATATGGAGACCACAGAGTATGCTCTCTCAGAAGCAATCTGACTGGCCCCTCTCCCTAACATTTTTACTGTTTGTATAAAGCTTTACTCGAAGTATTTATCCAATTCTCTTTCAAAAGCTCAAAAGTCTCAAGGCACTAAGTTATAGTCCAACAGGTTGATTTGAAATCAGTGCTCCGAAAACTTGTAATTTCAAATAAACCTGGTGTCATGTGACTTTTGACCTTGTCCACCCCAGTCCAACACTGGCACCTCCACATGGCTTTGGATCTGTTGAGTCTGTTTCAACCACCTTCTCAGGTAGCACATTCCAAATCCTGACTACCTGTTGTGTTTTAAAATAAAAATGTGAAGTCTGTTTTTGCTGTTGACATCAAGTCTTTGAGTTTAAAAGACCAGATAAAGATTTGTAATTCCAATTTGCAGCTTCAGCGCCCCAAAATAGTTTACAGCTGGTAAAGTACCATTGTAAGACAGTGTGACAGCTAACTTGCGCGCACAATCCTGACAGACAGCAATATTGTAATGACCAAACTGATGTTTTTGTGATATTGATGAGGGGCAAATATTGGCTGGACACTGGGAATAATTGATTTGCTGTTCTTTGAGCTAATGGTTGGGTGCCTTGAAAGGCAGTGCTTTGGACACTTAACCAGTTTTTACATAAGCTTGTTTTACTCTGGTCCTACACTTGGGGGTGAGTATAAGGATCATAGTCAACTTTCAATCCAATGCAATTTTATTCACAAAGTACACTAAAAACACCAAAGAAGCTGGTTGGTTGAATATTATCTAAAACATTGCTCTTTCATGATAAACGTCCTTTTCTTATGTTAGTTTACCAATTGTAACATTGCATCTTTGTTGTTAAAATAGTGCTGGCTATCAGAGTAGAACCAAGAATTATCCATGTCACGCTGTGGAGTTGGCTCTGAACTTTGCAAAGGTTCCTCTCACCCTCTCGGTGGCCTAAGCTCTTTTGCTGGACCAGATCATGTCTTTGAGGGAAAGGCAAGCAGGTGTCCCTCCTTATTTCTCCCTGCTGCATCCTTCCAGAATGTTCTCTGGCCATCTGCCAATTATTCTTCCAGCTCAAGGCCATGCTGTCCAATGGGATCCTCAATCTCATGTATGGAAGGCACTGCCCTTGTGCCCATTCTCCAATGTATCAAGAGTACATACATGGTCATGTCGTACTGCTTCCCACCTCAGTTGAAGCAAAACGCTCAGAGACCTAGTATAGTTTTATCTCCATTATTCTGGGCCCTAGAGGGAGAGAGAATGATTGCGCAGGGACATGGTTTCCTGGTCTTCTCTCTCGAACAGCAGTTTATTAATGAATTAAATAGTCATTTTACGGGGAGGAGCATCCAGATAAGGCAACGTACATATTGATTGAGTGACTGTTACGATCAGTGAGCATCAACAGTAAAGGTTAAGCTATCTGCTCTTACACAATGAATGTTCTTAACCTTAACTGGCTTCACATAATGAATACTTTTCATCATGTTAACTGACCTGGCATATTTAATGCTTCCAATATTGTTAAGTGGCTCTACATAATGAGTGCTTTTCTCCCTTGTTAACCCATTACCCTTGCCTCCAGCACTATAAATTCTTATCTGCTCTGAGTCCTACTCAGCTGAATCTCTTGTTTCACAAAACTCAGAACTGAACTCTTTCCCTGCCTGCTTATACCCTATACACATTCTCAGTCGTGGCAGGAACCAAAGACACCAATGAGTCTACTTGCTGTACTCCCGTACACAAACCAGCCTCTGTTTCTAGAAAAAGTCTGGGCAATGGATCACGCACCAGCTTTATAAAGTATTGTCACATTTTGAAAATAGACCAGCTGGAAGAGAAATATTCTTTTAAAAAATGTTGCAGAAGCTCTCAAATCCACTGGAGCCAGAACGAAAAGTCAAGAAGATTGCTAATATGAGCAGTTCTTAGTGCTTGGATCAAAGGTGGCCAGTGAAGGCATGAGATTGACAAGATGAACTATTTTCCAATTAGACCAAAGTTTATAAAGTCTATTTTGGTTAAGAAAACTGTATCAGGAATGTGGAGGTTTGGCTGTCTAAATGGAACCAGTTAGGGGTGGTGGTGCTACTGAGGGAGTTGTAACTGTTAATTGAGCAGACTTTGGTTGCTGAAGATGAATTCTTTCATGGTCTTGGCATTGGAGCACTGAACCAGGCTCCTCTATAGATTCTGGTGGACTTAAACTCCTTTAATATCTGGCTGGACCACTATCCGTTTCCTTTTCTGTTTCTGGGTTAGGTCTTGGTGACCAATTTCTCGACGTATAGGAATGGAGTTAGCTGTGAGAGCTCAAACCTGAGGTTGATGTCTCAAACCCTTCCAGGGATATGTGGCAGTGGGAGTTTGCTTTCATCTGGTTTACATGCTACCATCCAGTCTTCCTGGAGTCTACCAGCACCTTTGTAAACAAAGGGGTTCACCGTGTTCACCACTGGGGTCCCAAGTACCTGGGGGACAAGAATGTTCCTGGCTGGAAGTCCTGAAGCATAACCGGTTACCCTATTTCAACATGCTGTCTGAATGTCTGTTTGTTGGGGAGGTGATCTTTTCTGGACTGCTGACTATGTAAGCACAACTGCTAGTTCAGTAGTCTGGGCACCTGTTTTATTAAGGAGCTTTCACACTAATTCCGCCAGGGGTTCACCTCTGTTCTCGGTAGACATATTCTGCATCTCATTTTCCTGATCCAGTCTTCCACTATAGACCACCCATCTGCAAAAGCTTTGAAGAGCTCTGCAGTAGTTTTCCTGATTCTCTTGAGGCCCATTTTTGTTTTGGCATGAATAATCCCTTGGAATTATTTGTTGCCACTATCTGGTGCTCCAGAGGTTCCCCTCCATAACTGAAGTTGTCAGCCAGGAAAGTGGGCATTTTGGTATGTTTTGCTGTAATTTGTGGCCCTGAAGCATCAGGGTCCAGCACTATGCAGTTTGGCTAACTGTACTATCTTTAATTTTGATGTGGAGATGTCTGTGTTGGACTGGGAAGTACAAAGTCAAAAATGACATGACTCTGGGTTATTTGAATCCGGAAGCTTTCAGAGACCCTGCTCCTTCCTCAGGCAGCTAGTGAGAGAGAATACATTGGATGCAGTATCTCTAAGTAAGGGATCAAAGGGTCATACAACTTAGGTGAATGTATTGAACAATCCTAAATGGCTACATATGTCTTTAAACAATTAATCAGTGAATCCTGACTGTTGCATGGAGCAGCTGCCCCTCTTAAATCTAGCTCAGGCTAGATGTTCAGGAATACAAAGCTCACTGGGGTTTGACTTCAGAGTAACCATTGGCTGCTCCTTATTGAGAGAACCACTCCAGGATGTCAGTGTAGTCCATGCTTTGGATTGTTCAACCAGTTATTTACGTAAACTTGTTTTACTCAATATTATGCTTGAAATGAACAAAAAGGTCTTAGACAACTTGAATTCAACACAGTTTTATTCACAAAAGGGCCAAATGGCTGAGTATTATCTAAAACACTGTTCCTTCTCAATAAAACTCCCAATTCTTACATTAATACTCTACTAATCACAATCCTTGTCTAAGCTACTGCTGGCTACCAGACTAGAATCTGATGCTACCTATGTGGTTGACATCTCCAAGCTTGACAAAGCTTGATCTTGCTTGTGGTCATCTCTACCTCTAACTAGGTGGTCAGAGCTCTGCTACTAGGCCAGTGTACACTTCTTTGCTGATAGCCAGAGAACAACCTACCTACCAGGTTCTGGTCTCTGCTTCCAATGGGATCACCCATGCCAAGTATAGAAGACACTGGAGCTGCCTTTGGCATTCATCCTCCAGTGTATTAAAGACATGTCCCCCTCTTCATATGTGGTCACAGTAGGAATCTGGGATGCTAGCAGGTGTGTACTCCAATCCACAAACCAACCTTGTTTTATGGGCTAGTTTGGGTGTGCCCTTGCCTGCCAAAGTTTTATGTTTGACTTGTCCTTGGGCTTGGCTGGTGAATGGTTGCCCATTCTGGTTTCAGGTCTTGGGCTGTCTGGCCACAAAGAATAGACAGGTCAATGATTTACCTTTTTTTATCCAAAGGCAAATGTAATGCCACCCACCCTATTATTGTGACTGACTACGTGGGTAGGTAAGGTAGCTCGTTGAGCTTGAAGGTTTGTTTTTGGACCCACTATACATACATGTAGACAAAGAAGGACATCATTTTGACTGGGACAACACACACATCCTTGGACAGGTGAAGCAAAGATACACACGCGAATTCTTAGAGGCATGGCATTCTAACCTGAACTCCATCAGTAAGCATATTGATTTAGATCCTATCTACCTTCCCTTGGTGGTGGGGAAACTGAAAATAACATCATCCATCTTAAGAAACCAAGACCTATAAATAGAGAGGTGGGGCATACCACCAGCGCTTCACCGGAAACACTCACTGATGATACTTAGTATGGTGATGAAACATCTGAAAACAAACCTTCAAGCTCAGTGAGCTAACGCACATAGTTATCATCAACCTGAGCTACAAGTCTTCTCAAAAGTTGTTAACTGACTACATAGTTTAAAGCTGTGTGTCTTACTACTGGCTAAGTGCAATGTTTCATGAGGTTTTAAAGCAACTTCAGACTGGATGCCTGCAATTACTATGATGTCTGTGTGTTTTAGATCAGTAGAACCGAAAGAATTAATTTATGGCAAATAGTTTGGGGCCGGAAATACAAATAACATATATTCTGAAAGAACAAATGTTCTCAATTCTTCGTGCTTGGTGATTAGAATTATAAAAATACCTAGTTCGCTATTGCCTTTCATTTCTCCAAACACTTTACAATTAAGAGTTTAGTTTTTGAAGTATCGTCTTAGCCTCGTGAAGATATCTGCAGTTTATGCATTGCAGAAGCAGCAAATAAAGTTTGGTTTAATATTGGTTAAATGAAGAATTTTAGCCACGGCACAGAACTTGGTACGTCTTGAGTTATTAGAACACATCTGTATCCATCTGAGGAGAGAGATGTTGGTTCAAAATTGCACTTGAAATGTACCTCCTTTGCCATGGTACTTCCTCAAGGAGACCATATCACAGCTCCAATAAGGCGATATTGAACTTAAATCTCCTTAATTCATCTTTGATTTTATAAATAGATGTGCCATGCCATACTGTTGTTGGATAACATACTGTCTACTTTTCCAGAGTGTACAGTGATTGCTCAATCACCATCCAAAGCTCATGTTCTACTAAACGGCATTTGGTTTTTGTTCATGACGATTCATGTCAATCAACTGCAACACTAGTAAATCTGGTTGGTGTCAGATTTTGGCTCATTAACCCATTACTGCTGAGTGAAATTGAGCTCAAACCTATAGCCTTTAAAAGTCCTGAGTACAGAATCGATGCACAAATCTTAGCCCAATGTTGAGGGAGTGCTTCGATATGAATAGTCATGATCAAAACCAAATGCCATTTAGTAGAACATGAGCTTTGGATGGTGATTGAGCAATCATTGTGCAGTCTGGAGATTTCCTTTCTTTTGGTAGTCTATTATATCAGGGTCAGATCTGCCCCCTCAGGTGCATATAGAATGTCAGATTGTTATCTCATTGCTATATGTTGGAACCTGAGGGTATACAAATTGGATGTCATTTTTGTCTCGATAGCAATAGCTACATTCCCAAAATAGTTCATTGGCTTAAAACACTTATCTTGAGCTCCTTGAAAATGCTGTGCAAATATTTCCTGTGTTTGTCACATGGTAAACCAAAACCCAGCTATGAATTGCAAGCTCTGTTCTGCTTCTTTGCATACTAGGATGTCGTTTGGCTGAAACTCTGACAAATACATGTTACTGCATCTAAACATTTGCAAAGAAGAAATGACTGATTTGATTCCTGAAAGACAGGAAGAATCCGAGCTCCAAGTTTCAAAGTAAACATCTGGCTTCTCAATGTACCTGGGGCTGCCATAAATATTTGATGTGGAGGTACTGGGGTGGGCAAAGTTAATTTCTCAGTACCAGGTTATAATCCATCAGGTTTATTTTGAAGTACTAGCTTTTGGAGCACTGCTCCTTCATCAGGTAACTATAGGGCAGGATCATAAGACAGAATTTATAGCAAAGCGTGATAGTGTCATGCGACTGATACGGTATATTGAACAAACCTACATTGCTGTTAAGTCTTTCAATTTTTAGAATGTTTTTCAGGTACTGATTCCTCAATATGTAAATCCCAAAACTACTTTCAAGCCACATTCCTGAGATAACACAAGGTGTTTTTTTAAAAAAGTGACCTCTCAGCTCAGAGAATGTACTAAAGGTGTGAGGTTAGAGTCAGTATCCCAATCTATCCATGCAACTTTGCCAGAAGTTCGTAATTACCTTTCCCATCTCTCCACTTAACTTCATGCGTATTCAAGCACACATTGACACTTTCTGGAAACCTAAACTCCTGTATGCTCAGCAACTATTTCAGTGAAACTCTTCAGTAATCCTTTATTCCACTCTGAACTAAGTAAGCAAAATAACACTTGTTCTAAATAGTTAAGTGCTTACTTAAGACTTTCCATCATTACATGTCGAAAATAGCTCGTTAACATTTTGAAGTTTATCAATATTGTCAATACCACCTCTTCTGTAATGGAATATCTTTTCTGATGCTGATTCAACTTCTTGGAAAAGTAATTCACTGGCTCCTCCATTCTGGCCATCTCATCCTGTAAGAAAGCTGTTCTAATGTCCAAACTGCTAATATCTACTAGTTTAAATGGTTTAAGTTAGATGCAGCTAATACAAGTTCATTTGCTTTCAGCCTGGAATTTTGTTGACCATGCAATCTTTGCCTGTTTTCAGCAAGTTGGTCAAGGGTACAGCTGTTGTACAAAAGTTAAGTACAAACGTCTGATAACTCTGCACATTCCCAAAAACCTCTCCTCTTCAGTTTCAGGAGTGGCAAGTCAATAAAAGCTCTTATTGGGTGACACTGTCTTTGTCCTACAGTGTGCAAATATATCCCTTTTGATTTTGCTAATTCACTTTTTTTTGCTAACTTCAGCACAATCTCTGGCTAATTGTTTTAATTAAGTTTTCTAACCGTTTTAAATATTCCTTCCACATGTTACTGCATACTACAATATCATCCAAATAAATTTTACAATCATAGTTCAGTTATAATTCAGTTCATTAATTGTTGAAATGTGGCTGGGGTATTGTTGAATCCAAGTGGCATAACCTGACATTGCTACTATGTGGGATAAAGTGAGGACTGCTGATACTGGTGAATCAGATTTGAAAAAGGTGGTGCTGGAGAAGCACATCCACCGACCTCACTTATTGCGTCCATTGCTCCCGATATAGCCTCTTCTAAATTGGGGAGACCGAATGCTAACTCATGGAGCGTTTCAGGGAACATCTCTGGGGCATGCACCAAACAGCCCCACCATCCTGTGGCCAACCACTTCAATTCCCTATCCCACTCCTCAAGAACATGCAAGTCCTGGGCCGCCTCCACCACCAAATCAAAGCTACCTGCCAACTGGAGGAAGAAAGCCTAGTGTTCAGCCTTAGGACCCCTTGAGCACTCTGCATCAACATCGCCTTCACTAGTTTACAAATCTTCCCTCTCTCCCATCCCCCCCACCTCAACCCAGATTCAGCTCTCCGACTCCTCACCTGCCCTCTTGACCTATCCATCTTTCTTCACGCCTGTCCGCTCCACCCTCCCCACTGACCTATCACAATTGCCCTCCATGTGCATTCACCTATTGCCTTCCCTCCTTCCTTCTACACCCACACCACCCTATTTATCTCTCACCCCCTTCCCCCTCAACATTCCTGATGAAGGGCTTATACCTCTAACGTCAGTGCTACTACTACTCGGATGCTGCCTGACCTGCGTTGGATGTGCAGAAAGATTTTTTTCCTATGATTGGGTGTATCAATTGATCAGCTTGCTCTTGTGATAGTGGTAGTGTCCTTACCTCTGGTTTCAAACCCCACTTGTGCTAGAAATGTCTCTTGTCAGAACAGGTTCAAAATCCTTACTAACCTTTTTAACCACTTTGTGGGGGACCATTTGAGCTTCTCTTATGGCTCATCTTGTAAAAGCAAAATTTCATGGCCTGCTTTGAAGTTTATAGTTGACGCAAGTTTATCTGCTCACTTCCATTTTGTTTTTGGAGGTTTTCAGATGTTCCTGCACAACTCTACATGTTCCTGTCAATCTCTTTCTTAGAAATGTGGGCATGTATTGTTTGTACTGAAGACTTAAGTTTTTCTGGGTTAACAATTTATTTCATCAGTTTTAATGGTCCTCCTATTTGAATAGTGATAAACTAATTAAAAATGGGCTAAAGCTAGTAAATTCGTTTGGAGATTCTCTTGTTGAATACCGACATGTCTTGCCATAGGAATTTGCAGTGCTGCTTGCAATATCTCCCTATGATAGCTAATGGTGCCACTATTTAATGAACAACCATCCATTCTTCTTCCATGAGTCTGAGACTAATACTGAGAACGGTGGAGTGGAAGGTGAAAGCATTTGCGCTTCTAGGATGGAGAGCAGAAATGAAAGAAATTGCATGGTTGTGAATTGAGGGTGCTGTTGACCATAGTGAAGGGAATGCTAAATTGAGCCAGAAGATCTGTTAGAAACTGTGGTGTGGAAGAATACAGCCATTAGAATGGGAAAGAATAAGCCCTTATCAGAGTCTCATAGTTGATAGCCTGTGCCCAGAAGTTGTGTGTTGGGGAAAGGAGCATTTTTGATTAAAATTGCTGATTTTGGTAATGACTCTAATTCTGCCTTTTGTTCCATTACTTGGTCTACTGCCATCCACTTTTGCCTTGCCCCATATCACTGTAATTTAATCTTTCCTTCCTTCAACCCACTTGCTGGTCTTCCATTTTGTTCTTTTGTTCCACCCAGTTTTTCCACCTACTGTACTTTTTAAAATCTGTTATCTCAATTTTTTTCTTTCTGATGACATAATTGACCTGAAAAATTAATGTTGCTTCTCCACAAGGTGCAGCCTTCCTCGTGTCATGTTGGCAGCAATTTTGTTAACATTCAATACTGGTTGCACAATACAAGAAAAACCTGTTTAATAAATGCAGTTACAGGGTGTGTCTTGAACTCCTGTTTTTGTGCAGTCACAGAATTTCAAGTGTGTATTATACTATTGAATTTCCTTGTCTCTAAATGTATTTGACATGCGTTTTGTTGCCTTTAAAATTTTAATTTTAATAGCTTAATGAATAGCACCAGGAATTGTTTCCTTGACTGCCACTCAATAAGACTGTAGCTGATCTGACTGTGGCCTTAACTCTGCCACCCTTAACCCTTGATTCCCTTGATCCTAAATCTACTAAACAATAAAACTTCAACTTATTCAGGGAGAGAGTGCAACATGAAATAGTAACTCGAAGCAATATCATCCTTAAGTTGGACTCTACATCATAGTGATATCATTCACTTAGGCAGCATATTGATACAATATATTCTACCAACACAGGCCTAAATATCTCGAATAGGGGAAGATAACTGACCAACCCCTACCCCAACCACGATAAAATGGGCAGGGGATAAGTCTAATTTGGGTTAGCTGACATGTGACACTGTCTTTGTTAATAAAACTGAAAAAAAGTCAATTAGTTGCTAGAAAAAATATGGTGTACATTTTCAAGGAGGGGAACATAAGAAGTAAGCAAATAGGTAGTGAGAGTCCAGAGAGAGAGGCGCAGACAAAGGGATCGATAATGGTAAGCTGACAATGTGGGCTTCAAGTAGGTGAATGAAAATGGGTTGGCTTGTGATAGCAGTCCATGACAGGGCCAAGGTTGTGGGTAATGTAAGGTGGTGTTAAAGTTCTAAATTCGTTGAAACAATAGAGTTCTCAAGATTGCAGAGTCCCCAGGCAGAAAATGAGACGTTCTTAAAGTTTGTGCTGAACCTTTGATGAAGCACTACAGCAGGCCCAAGGCAGATGTTGGCAGGGAGTCCTTTTGTGTTGCAGGGGCAGGCAGCTGGAAGCTTAGGGTCACTTTTGCAGTCAGAACACAGGTGTTAGACAAAGCATTTGCCCAGTCTAAATCTAAATCTACCAAACACAGTCTTCAGTATATTCAATGACCCAGCACCCACTGATTTTGGGACAAGTGAATTCCAAAAAGTACCAGCCTTTCCCAGTTGTGGAATTTCCCACAATTGGAAATCTCGCCTTATCTATCCTGTCAAATCCCCTCGTACCTTTCATTTTCAATAAGGCTACCTTCCATTCTTGCGGATTCCCAAGAGTATAGACCCAATCTACTCAACCTTTCCTCAGAATACAGCCCCATCACTCTGAACTGGCAGAGAATCCTAGCTTTGGAATTCATGGATTCTGTAATGGTTATATTTTTATAAATACAGGGGATAAGATATTTACATTGTGATTTAATTATTAAATAAATGTTTTGTAAAACAATGGTGATGAAGCTAGATCATGGAAAATCTCAGTAAAGTCAAAATACCCTTTGTGACAAAGATATGCAGGTTAGATGGATTAATCATGCTAAATTGATCTGTAGTGTCTACGGAGGTGCAGGTTAGGTGGATTAGCAATGGGGAATGCGGGTTTACAGGGATAGGTTAGGGGATGAGTCTATGTGGAATGCTGTTTGGAAGATCAGCGTGGACTGGATTGGTTGTAGGGAATACTGTAAGTGTGAGGAAGGTATACAGCTCTGCAAATGTACTCCTCCAGTCAGTATTATGATTGACTATAACTTCAACTTCACATTTCCTACCTGTTCTCCATGTCTCCTGAATCAGTTGAGGTAGTGGCTGAGTGCACTTGACTATTAATCCAGAAAGTTGGCTATGCTCTGGGAACGCAGGTTCAAATCACACCATGGCAGATGATGGGATTCAAATTCAATAAAGAAATCCGGAATGAAGAGTCTAATGGTGACCATGAAACCATTGTTGCTTGTAGGGGATAAACCCATCTGGTTCACTTATGTCCTTTAGGGAAGAAAATCTGCCATCCTTACCTGATCTGGCCAAATGTGACTCCAGAGCCACAGCCATGTGGTTATCACTCAACTGCCCTCTAAAATGACCAACCAAGCCATTCAGTTGTATCAGTCACTTAAAAAGTCTTGACAAAGAAATAAAATATTGGTCTGGGTACCAGCAGAAATGATCCTCTTGAGAGAATCCCAAAGTCTTCCTTCCTAACATCTGGGAGCTAATGTCAGAATTGGGAGAGCTGTCTCAGACTGGCTAAGCAACAGTCATGCTCACGAAATCATTCATTATAGAATGTCCCAAATACAGCCATTGCCATCCTTGGATATGTCCTACCTCAGTGACAGGACATCCAACGGAAGTGAAAGCACAGTGGTATCCAATTGGGAAGGAGTTTCCCCAGGAATCCTCGACATTGACTGGAACCCACGAAGCCTCATGGGTTCACGGTAAACAAGGTTAAGGAAACCACCTGCTGATCACGTGCTATCTTCTCTTGGCTGATGAATCAGTGCAGCTCTGATCAAGATTTGGAGGGAACACTGAGGGTGGCAAGGGTATAAAGTGCATTCTGGCTGGGAAATTTCAATGTCCACCACCAAGATTGGCTCTGCAGCAGCATAGCTGATTTGAGCTGGTCAGGCCCTGAAGGATGTAGCTGTTGGACTGGGTCTGTGACAGACTGAGAGGGAAAAACATACTTGACCTCATCCTTACCAAATCTTTTGGCTGCAGATTTATCTGTCCATGACTGTATCGATAAGAGTGACCACCGCACAGCCCTTGTGGAGATAGTTTTGCCTCCACGTTGACAATGCCCTCCATTGTTTATCTGGTACTGTTCTAAATGGGACAGATTTCAAGCAGATCTCTCAACTGAAGATTGAACGTCCAAGGTGCTCGGCCACCAACAGCAACAGAATTCTACTCCAGCATAATCTGCAACCTCTGGTCTGAAATATCCCCGACTCAATTATTAACATCAAGCCAGGGGATCAACTCTGGTCAAATGGAGAGTACAGGATAGCATTGCAGGAGCAGCACCAGGCTTCCTAAAAATAAGTGTGAACCTTGTGAAGTTACTTGCATGCCAAACAGCATGAGTAGAAAGTGATAGCGTTAAGTGATCCTATGCCAACTGACCAGATCTAAGCTCTGCAGTCCTGCCACATTCAGGTGTGAATTGTGGAGAATTAAACAACTCACTGGAGAAGGAGGCTCCACAAATATCCCAATCTTCAATGATTGAAGAGCCCAGCACAGCAGTGCAAAAGTTAAGGCTAAAGCATTCACAGCAATCTTCAGCCAAGTGAATGATCCATCTTGACTGCCTCTAGTAGTCCACATCATAACAGATACCAGTCTTCAGCCAATTTGATTCACTCCATGTGATATTACGAAATGGTTGGAGGCTCTGGATACTACAAAGGCTGTGGGCCGTGACAAAATTCCAGCAATAATACTGAAGAGTTGTGTTCCCGAATGTGCTGTTCCCTGAGCTAAGTGTGCCAGTACAGTTGCAACACTGAAATCTACTCAACAATGTGGAAAATTGCTCAGTATGTCCTGTGAACAAAAAAAAGCAGGACAAATCCGATCCAACCAATTACTGCCCCATCAGTCTACTCTTGATCATCAGTAAAATGATGGAAGGTTTCATCAAAACGCACATCTTCCTCTCGCACTGCTTCCTGCAAGGATATCATTCCAGTCTCCCAGTTTCTATTCTGATGCCACCATCCACCACGCTGCCTCAGATCTCTCTCTTCCTCCAACCAAGGATTCTTTGCCATTGAGGTTGATGGTCTTCGGTCTTGTTCAACCTATTTACTGCACTTTTTTGCCTTCTCTCCATTTCTTGCTCCTTAGAAGAACGACAGGCTCCCCATCCCCATCCTTATGGGACCCTATTTGTCATCTCCATTTAAGGGATTGTCCTGTAGTTACCACTTGGATGACACCAGAATGCCACCTCCAAGGGCATTTTTCCATTCTCTGTGTAATCCTGGTCTGCTCTTCCATCACTCCATAATACTTTCTCACTCCCCCAGGCACATAGCACGTAACCATTCAATTTTGGAAGATGCAATACTTGCCCATTCACCTCTCGCCTCACTGCCCACAACCCCAAACACCTTCCAGGTGTTTCAATCTCGTCTACTGCATTCACTGCTCGCAATGTTGTCTATTTAGAAATTTGCTAGACCAAAAGCAGACTGGGTATCCGCTTTGTTGACTAGCTCTGCTTTGTCAGATTGAATTACCCTGATCTCCAGAATTGCTAGATATTTCATTAAACCACTTTGCTCTCATGCTAACATCGTTGTCCTGGGCTTGCTGTAATATCCCAAACAAGCACAGCAATAAAAAAGGTCAACACCTAATTTTCCATGAAGGCACTTTACAGCCTTTAGGTGTCAACATTCAGTTCCATGCCTTAAGAAACTGACCACATTATATATGTTCAACACAAATCTGACCCAGGCCACCAGTTACCTGTAAATGTGAGATTCAAACTATAGACATTTAATGTCCATTCCAGAATAATCCTTTTTAGGAACAAATTCGGGAAGATCAATGCATCTTAATGTATGAACTCGCATAAAAACAGAAGTGCAGGCTTTTTTTTGCAGTTAGTAACTGCCAAGGTGTTAGGAAGCTGTAGAGGCACATTTGGGAGTCCCAAGTTGTGGGTCTTGGTATTGGCATTGTACTTTAATTTGATGTAACTGAAGAGCAGAGTTTAGATAAGAAGTGTAAGGTCCTGAGGGGGGATGGTCTAGAGGAGGATATAGACCATTTTGAGTTCAAAACTGCTTTTCAGTTTCCACCTAATCTTCCATAGTATGTACCTTGCTTAGTGTGTATGTACAATGACAACTTTTTCTGGTGGCTATGACTTATTTATTTAAATATGAAGTAAGCTTTTGGCTCAGATTATATTGTTTTAGACATGGTTGATTGTTATGCAGTTTAATCCTTTCAGATGGTAAAGTATGTTTATATGTCTTTGATTTGTGTACAACAGAGTCACTTCTTTCTTCTCAGGGGGTCCTTTTAGTTTGTCCAGAAATTCTTGTTTTGCAACATTGGGGCTGGGGGTTGTTAATGAATGGCTGTTAAATTCTCAGAAGTGAAATAAGTACTTTTCTATGCCTTCATCTTTAATACAATACATCCCTACTATCCAACATGCCATAAAAGTTACTGTATCAGTGAAAATATGATGCCCGATGTAGCACGAATGGCATGCAATGAGTGAATTATAGGCACTGAAATGTGATGGATATGTGATGCAGTGTGTTTTTGAAATAAAAATTATTCAGCACTGCAGTGATAAATTCTGGCCACATCAGTGCACATCGTCTAAAGATGTCATGTCATCTCAGGATCTGATGTGCACAGAAATCAACTTTGATTTGAAAAATCTTTTAGCTCCTTTGGTTGAGATTCTACTTTTTTCCACTTATACACTTGTGAAGACCTTTTGTGATAATTATGTTAAGATTTATGATTTACAATTGAAGTGAGAACTTCTAATAAATGCTCACTTCAAATAATTCGCAGTAAAATCGAGGGATGCATGAATAAATTCCAACTGCAGGATTCCAATAATTCTTTGATCAAAATCTCAGGCAGAATTTGTAACATGACTTTACTGGAGGTTAAAATTATTCCATTTAATTGCTTGTTGTAAAGTAAATGATACCAAGTTTCTAAATGCCTTTGAGCGATTTCACCTGTCGTTGAAATCTTGAGCAATCACCTTAGACAAGCCCAGTGTCAGAATCAGCTGAGCAGTTAATTTGAAGAATGATGTTTCTTGCAGGTTTTGACTTTTGTAAAAGCATGGCCAGCGTAGATAATTAAATCAGCAGTGTTTTTCAAAAAAAAACTACAACTTGCATTTTGCCCTTAATATTATAACAGGCACACATAATTTTAAATAGTGTGGAAATAAATATAGCATCACCTTTTGGAAATTTCAACTTTTATGAGTTCAAGAAGATTAAATCACTGCTAGTAATATGTGAAATTACAGGATTTTAACCCAAAACCATGAATATTAGCTTTTCTTATGAACTGTTTTGTTGATCTTCTAGGATCACTTGTATGTTTCCTTCACATTAATGGTAATTTAATGCAACTTGAAGTATTCTTCTGACAGAAGGTGAACAACCAGATGGGGTGATTGAATGAGATTCAAACTTTGACCTCTGTCAAGTGTTTTCCTGATATGAAAGTTTACTGCTTGTTCATATTCTGCAGTGAGTGATGCCTGACTAAGTTGTTCAGATTCTTTTTGGACTGCATCAGTTGCAATAGAGCTTCTGTTCTTTCTGGAATTTTCGAACACTTGAGACTAAATCCCTTAGTGTTCAGTAATTTGAGATGAGTGCCTGTGGAAGAACTAGCATTGCTCTACTTTGAATTTGTGAACATTGCGCCATTATATTGAGCAGCTCTGATAACAATAGGCTAAGTTTCAAACATTTTGCTTTTGATTTAAACTTTTTATTGAGACAAAGGATCAAGGTACTTTCAACTTATTTGAAACTAGATTTCTTGTATGATAAAGTACTATTGACACTATAATTATCCACTAAAACATTCTCAGGGCAAGATCTTCTCAAAAACAACACTTGTTTATTTTATTGTATTTGCTTTCCCTTTAATCAATATTATCCCAAAAATCTAGCAACTAAGTAGTCAGTATAGATTTAGAACTGTCATAAATCCAATGGATTGCTTTAAAAAGGACTGCTAATTATATGACCCACAGGGATGTGCTTGTGGATTATATTTCGTAAGGCATTTGAAAAATGTTTGCCCATCTAGGTTCAATATGTAGTTAGCTGATTGGGTTGAAAAGAGGCTTAGTAATAGAAAACAGATGGTTGTGGTAAATAGAAGGTTATGACTTGTGAAGTTCTGCACTTCCCTTCAGCATCACTTTCACTTTTTGTAAATGGTACAGTGAAAGATTTTATTTATTACAGCAATTGTAGTGATGCAGAGTTCTACAACTAGGTCCTTTTTTAAGAAAGGGATTGGAATCTGCCAAAGAGATTTACAGTGGCAAATGAAATGGGTGAAGTGATGTCTCAAATAAGCAAAGGGTTGCCTTGGAAAGAAAGGACTTGTATCAGTCTTTGTTTCATTGCCATTTTTCTTACAAGATTGGCTATCAATTTTACACGGGGAGAAAGTGAGGACTGCAGATGCTGGAGATCAGAGCTGAAAATGTGCTGCTGGAAAAGCGCAGCAGGTCAGGCAGCATCCAAGGAACAGGAGAATCGACATTTCGGGCATAAGCCCTTCTTCAGGAATGAGGAAAGTGTGTCCAGCAGGCTAAGATAAAAGGTAGGGGGGAGGTGCGTTGGAAATGCGATAGGTGGAAGGAGGTCAAGGTGAGGGTGATAGGCCGGAGTGGGGTGGGGGCGGAGAGGTCAGGAAGAAGATTGCAGGTTAGGAAGGTGGTGCTGAGTTTGAGGGATTTGACTGAGACAAGTTTGGGGGGGGGGGGGTGAAATGAGGAAACTGGAGAAATCTGAGTTCATCCCTTGAGGTTGGAGGGTTCCTAGGCGGAAGATGAGGAGTTCTTCCTCTAACCGTCGTGTTGCTATGGTTTGGCGATGGAGTCCAAGGACCTGCATGTCCTTGGTGGAGTGGGAGGGGGAGTGGAAGTGTTGAGCCACGGGGTGGTTGGGTGGTTGGTCCCAAGGGATACTTCCATATCCGCCACAAATTCACCTGCACCTCCACACACATCATTTATTGCATCCGCTGCACCTGATGTGGCCTCCTCTATATTGGGGAGACAGGCTGCCTACTTGTGGAACGTTTCAGAGAACACCTCTGGGACACCCGGACCAACCAACCCAACCACCCCGTGGCTCAACACTTCCACGCCCCTCCCCCCTACCTTTTATCTTAGCCTGCTGGACACACTTTCCTCATTCCTGAAGAAGTGCTTATGCCTGAAACATCGATTCTCCTGCTCCTTGGATGCTGCCTGACCTGCGCTTTTCCAGCAACATATTTTCAGTATCAATTTCATACGCACACTTCCACAAATGGTGCACATTTGCTAATGACCAGATAATATTTTCTAATATTGAGGAATAGATGTTGACAGAGAATAAATAAAGGTTCAGAGCTTCTCTTCAGGGTAGTGCCACGTAAGCATTTTTAGTCCATTTGAGAGGCTAAACAACCTAGGTTTAAGTTGCACCCCAAAATGTAGTAATAAAAGATTAAAGGAGAATATTTCTCTGGACATTAATGGAATATTAAAAGGTTATACTGCACTGTCTTTGGTTGGGGAAGACAATCATGAAAGATAGCAGATGACTATCCATTGTAATTTACACTTCATCTAGACAGTCATTTGCTATTACTCTCCTATTATTGTCAAGTTAAACTATTGTTCAATCTATTCTGTTCAGAAATGCTTTCTGGCCAGAGGTATGTCACACCTGCATTGTCCTGAAGAATTACTTGAGTCAGGAAATTGTCTGCATAATGATTCCTCAGGATTAGGGTATTAGTATTTGCATTATTTGAGGACGATCTCCTCCTGCCATTGTACCTGGGCTGCAAGTAACTGGGGGTTGTCTTGAGTGACATGTGACTGGGTGGAAGGGTGGGTGGGGAGGTGGTGTAGAGTGGCCAGAGCATCTGTAGGCATGGCAAAAGTGAGGACCGCAGATCCTACAGATCAGAGTCGAGTGTGTGGTGCTGGAAAAGCACAACAAGTCAGGCAGCATCTGAGGAGTAGGAGAGTTGACGTTTTGGGCAAAAGCCTTTCGTCAGGAATTCTGGCCAACTGCCCTTTATAAAGGGGGTGTGTTTTCTTTGTTCAGGGCCTCACTTTGACTCAAACTTGCACAGCTGCAAAGTGGGGGGGGGGGAGGGGGGGGAGGAAACACCCACTTGTACAAGCGTTAATAAATTTTAGCTATTTGCAGAAGTTGGTGTGTGCAAAACCTCGGGAAAAGAACCTAAACTTTGGTGGCAGCAGTGGGATTCTCTCGCTATGACCCCTCATCTCCTGGGACTCTGAGGTGACTCATGTACTTGTACACCAAGGACTCGCTTTGCGCTAAGCTGGGTTTAAAAGGGTTGAACAGGGGTTAGAGTCCCTAGACATACGATTAAATCGGGGTCAGAGTCCCCTAGTGGCAAGATTTGAGGCTCAGGAATAAAAATAAAGTTACTTAAAATTGTTGCCTTTGTCTCCCATGCCTCCCTTTCTAAAGTACTTTTAGCCAACATGGTGTCACTGGGAAAAGGGGGAAGAAAGTGAGCCGTTCCGCTCGTGTCCCGATAGTAAAGTGCACTGACTGCCGGGTAAGCGTCTGGGTTTTTTGTGCTGTGAACTAGATTCTGCGAGTCCTTCTGGGGGAAGAGAGTGGCTTGGATTGTGGTGCCATGTGGTCTGCTGCGAGGTCTTTCTCTTTTTAGAATGTAATTTTAGTGAGAGGATGCCCAAAAAAAAACTAGAAATGTTGAAATTAAGGTTGTACTCATAATTGGGTCAGAAAAAGAAGTTTCAATGTAAATTTTGCCATGGTGAGTATTTGATATTTAAATATTTTGGTTTGTTAAAATACAGATTCAGAAAATCCTTTCAAGTAACTTTTGCCTTGTTTGAATTAGGATCTCAATTCAGTGTGTTTTTTGGCTGTGTAATAGGGCAGATTTTGTTATGACATTGAAATTGTACAAAATTGACCTTTTTAAAAATGATCAAACTTGTAGCCTTAAAGCGAATTGATTGAGTGCTTTGAACCTCTGGTTTGAAATTGTGCAATGCCTGTTTTTAAAAAAAGCACTTGGGTCACTGGTCAAGCTTTAGCCAGTTGAGTGTATTGTATTAAGATATCTTTGCTGTGTTTTTAATGCAAAGTGTTCACAAAAAGAAGAGTGCAGTTTGAGTTTGATGTTTTAAGATTTGAGAGAAAATTAGAATTTGAAGCTGAACTGTTTCAGTTCTTTTAATTATTGTTAAGACTTCATTGGCCCCCTTCATATTGCAATTTCAAAGAATGTTGATCTCCACCAAAGTTGCCACTGTAATTCCAACTGTTTTATTTGGGAAGTTTCTTTTGGAGAACATATTTTAATATATTCTGCATTTGTTTCCCACAAATATTGGAGATTTAAATCTAAACTGAAACTGCCTCTTAAATGGCTAGAGCACAGGAAGCATTTTGTTGTTTTCTTGCTGCTCCAGATTTTTGAAATACTTTTTTCTGATAGCTTTCACATTAGCCAAGTCTCAATTTGTTAAAAGAAAATTTTTAAATAACCTGAATGAGGTACCCGAGGGTTTGATTTTAGGGCCGTTGACTGTTGTTTGTAATTGACTGAATTGTTTAGGCAGTACGATTTATGAGCTTGTGGATTGTATAAAAGTTGGTAATGTCCTAATGAACAGAATAACAGACTTCAAGAATTCAAAGAATGTTGAAATAGGCAGACACAATTGGTGTAGTTAAATGTGTGACTGTCTTCGTACTGATAACCACCTTGGCAAGAAAGGAATGAGAGAGGAAATGCAAAGATACTTTTAGCAGCTAACATCATCTCTAGAGTTTCTCCATTCACAAGTAAAGCAATCCTTTGGACCACCACCCACTCCTTCACAACCTGACCCAGCGGATTCAATCAGCACCCCAGTCATGAGATGTAAAGTGAAGAAGCTAACAACACTAAAGAGGAAGTCCATATGCTTTTTGTTAGTGACCTTCCTATGGACATGAAACCACGCGAGCTTTACCTTGACTTTCGATTATTTAAGGGATATGAAGGTTCACTGATCAAGTTAATATCAAAATAGCCAATTGGCTTTGCTACATTTAACAGTAGAGCGGGAGCAGAAGCAGCAAAGAATGCTGCTTCACCTAGCCTCCTGCTCCACTGCACACTCAAATGTGTTGGTATCCTCCATCTGAAGCATCTCTGCAAGAACTGAAGTCTCGTCAGTTTTAAGTGATTAACTGCCTTTACCCAAGAGTTCAGATTTTTCTGTGGAGTGATGCAAAAGGACAGACTGAATTTTGTTTTCAGGTTGGACTTTAGGGAAGGAGATTTTGGGTAACTGTAGCTCGTTTCCACTCAACTTGGAGGGGGTGGAGTGATCACTAAGGACAGTGGATTTAAGAACTGGTGAACTCCTTGTGGGAGGATCCCAGAAATTCTATCTACTGAATGGACTAATAATTTTTCGTATAATCATTGCATGTTTTGTATCAATAACTTAAGTACTGGCAGTAAGATTCTTAAGAAAGGCAGTGTCAACTAGGTGGTTGTCATGGAATTATTAAAGGGAGGAATGTAATGTTAAAAGATTAAATGGGAATATTTCTCTGGACATTGAAGGGTTAAACTGCACTGTCTTTGGTTGGGGACAACAATCGTGAAAGAATGCAGATGACTATCTGTTGTAATTTACACTTCATCCAGGCAGTCATTTGCTTTTACTATTCTGCTATTGTCAAGTTAAATTGTCGTTCAATCCCTTCCATTCAGAAATACTCTCTGGCTAGAGGTATGTTGTATTTGCATTGTCCTGAGGAATCAGTCAGGAAATTGTCTGCATGATGATTCCTCAGGATTAGGGTATTAGCATTTGGATTATCTGAGGACGATCTCATCCTGCCATTGTACCTGGGCTGGCATGTGACTGTGAGGGAGTGACCAAAGCATCTGCAGGCATGGTTAACTGACCTATAAAGAGGTTGTGTTTTCCTTGTTAAGGGCCTCACTTTGACTCAACTGTGCACAGCTTAAGAGGGGGACGGGGGAAGGTTAAAGGGCGGTCACCTAGCTTGTACAAGCTTTAATAAACTTTAATTGTTTGCAGAAGTTGGTGTGTGTGAATTGCATCTCATGTGCAAAACCTCCGGAAAAGAACCTAACAAAAGAATGCATCTCTTACAGGTTCAGCACTTATTGAATGTAACATTGAAGTGACTGACCCCTCTAAGACAAAAGTAGATGATAAATATAATGTGGATAATTACACTAAGAATTGCCTATCCAGTTGGAATTATTATCAATAAATCTATTGAATTGTTGTGACCTGTACATGCAGGGAATTTGTGCATAAGTCAAAAATATTCTAACTTTCTATAGATTTTTAACTTTGCTACATTTGGATTTTCTTATTTTTGAAATGATTCAGATTTGTTGGAAAGGGTTCCGAGAAAATAACTCTCGGTCTTTGAGACTGATGTTAGACTGATGAGTGGTTCTAGTTTTCATTCGCGAAAATGGGATTGGCTAAAGAAGTAATCAAGAGTTTTAAAATGCTGAGACAAATGATAATATGTAAGGTGAATAATATAGAGCCTAAATCATCAACGTCCCCTTCTCTTTATTCCAAGATGTATTACCTTTGTTACTAAAATAACATGTAAACCAATGAGCATTATGAGGATAAAAAACAAGTATACATTTTCAATCTCTTATTTTACTCTATTCATAATCTCAAAGTAGTCCCACGACAGATAACAATCCTATGACCAGGAAGAAGTGTGTTTATACTGCACAATTTGCAAACAGATATGATTTGTAATAAGGTTAGCAGTAATAGAGACAAGTATGCATACGAGAGATTGGACTGTTGTGTGGAATATTATTTCCTGACTGGATTGGAGCCATGGAATTTTATTGGCATTCACTTCAAATGGGCAATGCAAGAAAAGTAATCCAGAAAATTATTCAAGTTGCCTTTGGGATGACAAAGGAGAAGAGTTTTGGAAACATTTCTGTAATACTTTTCTTTTGTTATGTCAAGTCTGATATGATAAACTTGAAATTAATATATAATTCTTCAGGCACTGCACAGATCGGTAGGAGCACCATCTAATTTGTGCACGTGTTTTAGTTGGAGGAAAAGAACAAAAGATAAGTTTGCACATTGGAAACAATGATGAATTTAGGGCTGCTTATCCTTATCAAGAGAAAGCTTCCAATATATGGATACGAATCCCGTTTTTCAGGATTTTCGTGTTAGTCGTGATCATCAGGGAGAGGCATTGTTTTCTGAGAGCTACTTAGATCTTAATTTTCCAGGCCAAATTGGACATGCCGGCATTTCTGCTGAACTTGATTTTCCTCCTATCCTTGCTCATCTGATCAGTTTAACCTTCCATTTCCTTCTCACTCATCCAGCTCTCAATCTTTTCCATTAAACTGAGGTCATGTAAGCTAGTTGATCTTGAGAGGGACAGTAGAATGATGTCCTTTTTAAGTTTGTAACCGTGATTAAAACAAAATCAGCCTGGAATTTTAGTTAGTTATCCAGTGACTTTAGATAACAAATGTATGGTATTTGTATGGATATTAGGTGAGATCAGAATGAGTGTCATCGTTGTACCATAGCAATTAAATAGCCAGCTCGTATTAGCTGACTGGGTGCCCATTGAAGAATGGTCATTTGGAGTGAATAACTGGACGTTGTCTGGGAATGTTAAAAGCAGAAAAACATAGCACTTTGAAGAGAGGAGGGGAAAAGAAATTGTAACAAAGTTAATCAGCAATCATTCTACTTTGATAATTGTTTCTTCCAGCTTCTGGGGGAAAAAGAAGTGGTGAGATATCTTTTGAGTGCAAAATATCTGTATAGCCTATTACCTGTTAGTCCCTTGGACCTTTTTGCACTTTGACAATTTAAAGTAACCTTCCTGACAACATGGAGTAACACCCTATAGAATATGGGCCACACAACAATTATTTCAAGTTAATTTTACCTTTATCATAAAGTGCTCACGCATCAATCTCATTAACAATATCTGGAATCCATGATTAGTTTACTCCCTGTGTACATTTGTTTATCCATTATTAATTTTGCACTTTTTGCTTTACTTGTGTTGTAGTGAATTGTCTAGAAAGGATGTTAATGACATGGAAGAAACAATGTTTCTGAAGCTAAAAATTATGCATTTTCCTGCATAAATGTTGGATGATATTTCTACTGACAAAGATAACATGTTAAACTAATTGCATCTAATTGAGTATGCAAATTAAGTTAGACAATGGACTCATCTAATTAGGGCAGAAAACAAGTTCTTACAATGAATCTTGGAGAATATATTTGTTACGCTAAATGTGATCCTATCTCAGCAACTGCTAATGAATGTTAATTTGCATTTGTGATTTATATAGTACACATTCCAGTTTTAATAAATTATGCTGATCAAGATGCAACATCTACCGAAGACTTGGGTATGCTCGGTAAACCTAAATAATCAACATAAAGTGGAAGCAGCAGGTATTAGTTTAAAGGAGTGATTTTTAGATACGAGATACTGAGTGGACTGCCCTTGATCGGTATTGAAACCTGTACCCTGCTTAACAATGAATCTTAAACAGCAGAAGGAATTTCTTCATGAACAGACCCTATACTCAACAATGGCAAAGTCAATTATGTGGGTGTTACTTAGAAGATCAAGGCAGCAAATGCACAGGGATACCATTTCTTCAAGCTCCCCTCCAAGCCTCTAACCATTTCGACTTGGATTCCAGTTCTTTCACTTTCACTGGGTCAAAGTCCTAGAATGGAACTAAGGATGTACCTAGAGCACATGGATTATAGTAATTCAATAAGTTAAATTGTCGATACTATCTCAAAGGGAATTAGAGATGACCTAGCTAGCAAAATCTACATATGTGAAAATAGTGGAAAAAAAACCCTCTCCTGCTTGTAACTATTCTCAGCCAGAATTGCCAAGCTGATAATCTAACCTGAATTTGAAGTGTCAGCATCACAGATACTAGTCTTCAGCTAATTCAGTACACTTCATGTGACATCAAGAAGCAGCTAAATACACTCAATATGGCACAGGCTTTGGGAGAGGGGAAGTTTAAGGTTAAAAAGCAAGGTATGACCACATTTACATGGCAGCTCTTTGGATAGCGATACAGAGAGGGACAGCTATACAAACATAGAAAAAAAGCAGTAAATAGTGTCAAAAGGGGGAATAAATGGTAAAAAGGCAGAGTCAATGACTGTTTACTTGAATGTTTATAGAATCCAGGACAAAATAGATTAATGGCACAAATACAGGTTAATGGATATGAGGTTGTGGAGACATGATGACCAGGAGATCTAAGCTGGGAACTAAATAGCTGTATGTGGATAGCAAGGAATGTAACAAAGGCTGTGCATTAATTATGGGTGACTTTAATGTTCATGGAAATTGGAATAGTCAGATTAGCAAAGGGAGCCATGAGGAAGAATTCATTGTATTTGGGGCAGTTTCTTAAACAATATGTTGTGGATCCAGCTAAGGATCAGGCTATTCTGGATCTGATGGTACATATTGAGTCAGGCTTAAAGATGTCAGTAAAAGATTCCTGACAAACCACTGACCATGACATGGTAGAATTTGACATTAGTTTGAGGGAGCATCTTGAGTCGAAAAACCAATTGTGCAAAAGTTTTTAAATAAGGGTAATTGCAGAGGAACGAGGGCAGAGTTGGCTGGAATGATCTCTGGAAAGGAGTTTAGCAATAAAACTGTGATTAAGGAACAATGACAGGCATTTAAGTAGTTCATGGCTCACAGCAAAGACACACTGCAATGAGGAAGAAGGATTTCATGAAGGGGATAAGCCAACCATGGTTAGCTGGGTGAGTGTATGGATAGCATCAAATAAAAAAAAAACACATTTGGCAAAGATTTGTGGTAAGTCAGAGGCTTGGGCAAATAAATAGAGGGAAAAAATAAACTTAAGGATAAACTTGCAAGTCACGTCAAGATGAACAGCAAGAACTCCTCCTTCAAATATATAAAAAGAGATTGAGAAGCCCAAGTGAACAAAGGCTCCTTGGAGAAATAATGGGGAGCCAGGAAGTGGGTGAGGACTTGTTGTATAAATACTTTACGTCAGCCTTGATTGCAGAAGATTAATGCAAAAAATACTCCACAACCACCTGATGAAAGAGCAGCGCTCTGAAAGCTGTTGGACTATAACCTGGTGTTGTGTAATTTTTAACTTTGTCCACCCCAGTCCAACACAGGCACCTCCAAATCATGACAAAAATTACTATATATTCAAGGAACAAAAAGGGAAGAATAAATGTGTAATAACTATCACTAGAGAAAAAGCATTAGGGAAACTAATGGAGCTAAAGATCAATGGGTCTGATGGAACTGATCAAATGCACCCTAGGATATTAAAGCAAGTATCACATAGACCAGTGAGTGTACTAGTGGTAATCTTAAAGGAATGCTTGGATTCTGGAAAAGCCCTGGATGTTTGGAAAGCTGTCAATGTAACATCTTTTATTTAGGAAGGTAAGGAGCCACAGAGGCAACTGTAGGCTAGTTTGCTTAACGTCTGTAATTGGGGGAATGATTGACTTTAGATTAGATTCCCTACAGTGTGGAAACAGGCCCTTTGGCCCAACCAGTCCACACCAGCCCTCCAAAGAGTAACCCATCCAGACCCACTCCCCCTCTGACTAATGCACCTAACACTGGCCAATTTAGCATGGTCAATTCACCTGACTTGCACATCTTTGGACTGTGGAGGAAACCCACGCAAGCACAGGGAGAATGTGCAAACTCCGCACAGTCACCTGAGGCTGGAATCTAACCAGGGAGCCTGGAGCTGAGAGGCAGCGGTTCTAGCCACTGTGCCGCCCCTTTATAATAAAAGATGTAATAAAGCGTTTTAGCAAAAATTAGTATGAGCAAACTGAGTCAGCATGGCTTCATGAAAGGGAATTCTTTTGAGATAACAAGCAGGACAGATAAAGGGGAAGAGGTGGATGTGCTCTATTTGGATTTTCAGAAGATGGTTGATGAGGTATTGAATGTTGACCAAGCTAATGTAAGAGCCCATGGTGTTGGAGATGGTATGGATATTCAAGTATTATTGTAATCTTGTGCTCCAGACTTTGTCATTTGATGGAAAAGGATAGACCAAGTCTAAAAGTTGAAATTCTAAATTGGATGAAGGCTAATTTTGGCGGTATTCGGCAAGAACATTTAAAAGCTGTTGAGAGGAGATGTCTGCAGGTAAAGGGACGGTTGGAAAATGGGAAACCTTCAGAAATGAGATAAGGAGAGTCTTGAGACAATGTATTCCTGTTAGGGTGAAAGGAAAGGCTGGCAGGTGTAGGGAATGTTGGATGACTAGAGAAATTGCGGGTTTGGTTAAGAAAATGAAGGAAGTATATGTCAGGTATAGACAGAATTGATCAAGTGAATACTTAGAATATAAAGAATATTAAGAGGGAAATCAGGAGGGCAAAAAGGGGACATGAGATAGCTTTGGCACTAGGGTTAAAGAGAATCCAAAGGGGTTTTACAAATACATTAAGGGCAAAAGGGTAACTAGGGAGAGAAGAAGGCCATCTTGCTGATCTTTGAGGGGCACATGTGTGGAGCCGCAGGAGATGGGGGATATACCGAACGAGTATTTTGCATCAGCGTTTACTGTGAAAGAGGACATGGAAGGTACAGAATGTGGGGAAATAGATGGTGACATCTTGAAAAATATCTGTATTATAGAGGAGGAAATGCTGGATGTCTTGAAATGCATAAAAGTGGATAAATCCCCAGAACCTGATCAGGTGTATCCTATAACTGTGGGAAGCTAGGGAAGTCCTTGCTGGGCGACTTGCTGAGATATTTGTATCATCGATAGTCACAGGGGAGGTGTCGGGAGACTGGAGGTTGGCTAACATGCTGCCTCTATTTAGAAAGGTGGTAAAGACAACCCAGGGAACTATAGATCAGTGGGCTTAACATCTGTGGTGGGCAAGTTATTAGAGGGAATCTTGAGGGACAGGGCGTACCATTATTTGGAAAGGCAAGGACTGACTAGGGATAGTCAGCATGGCTTTGTGCTTGAGAAATCATGTCTCTTAAACATGATTTAATTTTTTGAAGAAGTAACAAAGAGGATTGAGGAAGAGCAGTAGACATGATCTATATGGACTTCAGTAAGGTGTTTGACAAGGTTCTCCTTGGGAGACTTGCTCACAAGGTTACGGCACAGTGGCTCAGTGGTTAGCGACAGGGACCCAGGTTCTACTCCAGCCTTGGATGACTGTTTGTGTGGAGTTTGCACATTCTCCCCGTGTCTGCGTGGGTTTCCTCTAGGTGCTCCGGTTTCCTCCCACAATCCAAAAAGATGTACAGGTCAGGTGAATTGGCCATCCTAAATTGCCCATAATGTTAGATGCATTTAGTCGGGGTAAATACAGGGCAGGGGAATGGGTCTGAATGGGTTACTCTTTGGAGGGTCAGTATGGATTTTTGGGCAGAGGGCCTGTTTCCATACTGTAGGGAATCTAATCAGATCTCATGGAATATAGGGAGAACTAGCCACTTGGATACAGAAATGGCTCCAAGGTAGAAGACAGAGTGGAAGTGGAGGGTTGTTTTTCAGACTGGAGGCCTGTGACCGGTGGAGTGCCACAAGGATCGGTGCTGGGTCCACTACTTTTCATCATTTATATATGATTTGGATGTGAGCATAAAAAGTATAGTTGGTAAGTTTGCAGATGACACCAAAATTGGAGGTGTAGTGGACAGAGAAGAAGGTTAACTCAGATTACAATGGGATCTGGATCAGATGGGCAAGTGGGCAGAGGAGTGGTAGATGGAGTTTAATTTAGATTAATGTGAGGTGCTGCCTTTTGGGAAAGCGCATCTTAGCAAGACTTAATGATAAGGGCCTAGGTAGTGTTGCTGAACAAAGAGACCTTGGAGTGCAGGTTCATAGCTCCTTGAAAGTGGAGTCACAGGTAGATAGGATAGTGAAGAAGGCATTTGGTATGCTTGCCTTTATTGGTCAGAGAATTGAGTATAGGAGTTGGGAGGTCATGTTGCGGCTGTACAGGATGTTGGTTAGGCCACTTTTGGAATATTGCATGCAATTCCGGTCTCCTTCCTATCGGAAAGATGTTGTGAAACTTGAAAGGGCTCAGAAAAGATTTTCAAGGATGTTGCCAGGGTTGGAGGATTTGAGCTATAGGGAGAGGCCGAATAGGCTTGGGCTGTTTTCCCTGGAGCGTCGGAGGCTGAGGGGGTGACCTTGTAGAGGTTTATAAAATCATAAGGGGCATGGATCGGATAAATAGACAGTCTTTTCTTTGGGTTGGGGCAGTCTAGAACTAGAGGGCATAGGTTTAGGGTGAGAGGGAAAAGATGAGAGACCCAAGGGGCAAGTTTTGCACAGGAGGGTGGTACGTGTACAGAATGAGCTGCCAGAGGAAGTGGTGGAGGTTAGTACAATTGCAACATTGAAGAGGCATCTGGATGGGCATATGAATAGGAAGGGTTTGGAGGGATATGGGCCAAGTACTGGCAAATGGGAATAGATTAGATTGGGATATCTGGTCGGCATTAATGAGTTGGACCGAAGGGTCTGTTTCCGTGCTGTACATCTCTATGACTCTGACTTTTCCATTGCAGCTATAATACAGACATATACTTGATGCAATGAAAAAAAAATGCCTGAGTGTCCCTGTCCAGAACCATTACACCAGATCCATTTGGCCAATTGCTTGTCCATCAATGTGCTTCCAATTATTTGTAGTGTGATGGAAAATGTAAACCCATTGATGTCAGGTGGCATCAATTTGGGTTCTGCTAGGACTACTTGTCTCTAATTACATCCCAAATATTGGGATAAAAACAAGTTAGACTCTTAAGTTGAGCCTGAATGCTGTCAACATTGAGGCATCATTTCACTGATTGTGGCTGCAGGGAACTTGGCAACATTGAACACAATGGAATTGGGAGAAGAATCATTGGCTGGGATCATACTTAGATTAAATGGAAATGGTTTGATTGCTGGAAGCTGACCTCTCAGCATATGCCTGGATTCTGGAGCATGATTGTCCACTTAGAACTTCAGTCTTTGAGACAATACTCAAGAAACTCTACATCCTTCAGGACAATGCAGCCTGCTTGTTTCCCAACCCAACCACCATTTAGCTGTTTACTCAATTTATCGTTGGTGCACTGTGCCTGCAGAATGTAACAAGGTTCAAGTTTTACTGCTGCAATTCATAGTTTTTTTGACAGTACCTTACAATTCCCGATGCCTAGAAAGGCAAGACAGTTATGTGCATGAGAATGCATGTCACCTATAAAGTCTCCTCCAAGTCACAGAGCATCCTTGTTGCAAATAAATTGCCATTCCTTCATTGTCACTGGATCAATACCTTGGAACTCTCCCTAACAGCATTCTGAATACATTCATCACATGGATTGTAATGGTTCAATAAGGTGGCTAACCATCGCCACCTTGAGCATTTAGGGGTGATCAATTAATGCTGACAGCAATGCTCAGTGAATAAATAGATAAAAATTATTAAAAATCCCAAGTCAAATTAGCAGATATTAAACTGAAGAACAGTGGACAGGCATATAACATTGTCAAATTTCACACCATGTGTGTTAAATGTTTTGGGGGGGAAGAAATTAGATTGTCTGAACAGGAGTAGGGTTTCAGCATTCCCCAAGTCTGTTCTGTTATTCAGTGAGGTCATAGCTGATCTGTGACCTAACTCCACGAGCCTGCCTTTGGCAGATGTACCTTGGAAGAAGTTTGAGGAAGTATTTATCGTAAATTCACACTGTTATAAAATCCTCAAAGGAAGAGAGTGCTGAATGCTAGATATCAGTGTATAAATTGATCTTGAAGTTTTAAAATCCTTCTAAACCTGGTCAACTTATACAGTGTATAAAATTGAGCTGCCAGCGTGGGTGCAGGTTATCACTATTTGAAATGGCATCAGTGTTTGATGTAAGGAATAGATTCTACATAAACTTCTATTCATCTTTGTAGCACATCCCTTATCACCTAATTCCTTGGCCCAGTGAGGTGAAACTGCATTTGAGAGCTGTAAAATAAAAACTGACTGACTGCTAATGCAGTTATGGCATGCTGTGGATAAAAAGGGAAGTTGAATTCTACAGCATATCTGTGGAAAAACAGTTTTTGTGTTAGCCAATGAAGAGCCTCATTATTCCTAACTTGGATACTGTGATTTTTCCAATGAGGTACTAGTTGTAAGGTTAAATACAAACATAAGTAGGAGTACTTGATCTGTCATTCATAAGAGTAAGAGTCTCAGCACAGAAACAGACCCCTCAGCACCACTCTAATCTAGACTCTTAATTTCCAGCATCTGCTGTCCTCACCTTTGCCCTCAGTGCAACTCGTCCATGCCAACCAAGTTTCCCAAATAAACTAGTCCTACTTGCCTGTGTTTGGCCCATATCCATCTAACCTTTACCTATTCATATACCTGTCCAAATATCTTTTACATGTAACTGTACCTACATCTACCACTTCCTCTGGCAGTTCATTCCAGATGTGAGCCACCCTGTGTGTGGGAAGAGCTGCCCCTCCGTCCTTTTTAAATCTTTCTCCCCTCACCTGAAAAATATCCCTTTGTTTTGAACTTCCTCACCCTAGGGAAAAGATCTTTGCTATTTAACTCATGATTTTATAAACCGCTATAAGGTCACCTCTCAACCTCTTAGACTCCAGTGGGGACAAAAAGGTCCCAGCCTATCCATATAACTGAAACTCTTCATTCCTGGCAAGATTAGGTTAGATTAGATTCCCTACAATGTGGAAACAGATCCTTCGGCCCCACAAGTCCACACCGACCCTCCGAAGAGCAACCCACCCAAATCCATTCCCCTACATTTACCCCTGACTAATGGACCTAACACTACAGGCAAATTTAGCATGGCCAATTCGCCTAACCTGCACATCTTTGGACTGTGGGAGGAAACCCACACAGATACTGGGAGAATGTGCGAACTCCATACAGACAGTCGCCAGAGGCTGGAATCGAACCTGGGACCCTGGTGCTGAGAGTCGGCAGTGCTAACCACTGAACCACCTTGCCACCTTACAAGGTCCTGGTAAGTCTTTTCTGAACCGTCTCTAACTTTAATCATGCCCTTCTTGCAGCAGGATGACCAGAGCTGTACACACTACTCCAAATGGCCTCAGCAATGTCCTGTAGAACGTCAATGTTATGTCCCATGTCCTATACTATATAAGTCCTGCCCTTGTTTGTTTTGCCAAAATGCAATACCTTGCATTTATCTAGTTCCCATCTGCTAACACATTATCCTTCCTTCAGAGCCCTGCCCCCCATGGTTTCACATTGGGCACACCGTTTGGAGTTTGTGGATAATATAAGGACTAACTTGACCATGCTTCACCTGTTCAGTGAGGCCATGGTGAATCTGTGACCTGACTCTCCATACCTGCTTTTTCCCCAGATCCTGGAATAACCCACATCTAAAGTCACAACTAATCAATTGGTCTTTACAGAACTGTTGTGCAAATACCTCTCGCCTTTTGGGTGATCCAAAATTGCCTCTGTTTGCCCCTGAAAGGTCTGGCCCTCATGTTTAAACTATATCCCCTAGCATTGGAAAATAGTTTTGGTTTGGGGGAGTCTAATAACACATTCTGCTCTGTAATATCTGGAAGTCTTCCATCAGATTAACCCCGTATCTTTAATTGATTGTAAATCCAAGGTTGGGCCATCACTCCTTGTAATTTAACCATTGGATATAGTATAATTCTTGGAAAGCTATGCTGTGGTTCCTTCAAGGCCAATATCTCCTTCCTAAGGTGTCATGCCCAGAACTATACTCATACTCAAACACCGTTGCCTTAATATTTTACTCCTCTTGATAGAAAGACTTGAAGTCCATTAGCCTTTTTAATTCTTCTCTATTGTCTGTTCCTGCCCCTTTGTTATGTGAACATAGAGACCCACTTCCCCACTTTTTTTGAACCTCGTTTTTTTTTTAGCATCTTCACTATTTTGAGCAGATGCTCTTCATTCTTTTGAATGTCCAGAATGAATTGCCTCACACTTACACACACATACCTGTTTACCATAGTTTTCTCATTGCTTAATTTATTGCTGCAATTTTGTGCTTCCACTTGCACTGCTTACAGTTTTGGCTGTCTTTGTTCTGCCAGCATTCTCCTCCTCACCTGACAGCAGCTGTGAATTGCTTAAGCAGGTCCTTCTGTACAAATATCCTTCCTGTTACCATGTCCTCAGATTTGACCTGTTGTACCTTTTTTGAATGAAATGTCCCTCCTAATCTTGCATGGTATTCAAAGCCTCTTTTATTAAGCTGTTTCCCTTTCCTGACTGACTTACCACTTCACCAATCCCCAGGTACATCTGGATCCCTCTCTCAAACAAGCATGTTCTTTCAGTGTGTCACTGAATCACAAATTCCCTGGCCTCCACATGGCCATTCATTTCACACTCATTGAGATCCCTGTCCTCCTCCTCAGTGTCATATTTAACTGCATAACTTCTGGATGGTCAAGCACCATTTCTGCATGGATCTCTGTTCGTTCAAACTCTGGAAGAAGGAAAAAGTCAGCGACTAAGAGCCAGAATCCAACCATAGACTAGCCCACACACTGGCCTTGAGCTAAGTGCAGCTGCTCAAATTCCAAGTCCACAAAATAAGTCCTACCCCAAACTGTGCCCTCAAATTGAATCCAGTAGAGACCTAACCTTGGGAACAGTGTCAAGGTAGCTTTACTTTCAGTGTAACAATAGAGGGCTAACACCATGCTGCACCTTCCCTGAGAATGTTTGTTTGATGGGGGCAGTATAAAGAGAACTTTACTTTTGTTTACGTTCAGCTTATAAGGGTAGGGGAAGCTTTACTTGATATCAAACCCCATGCTGTACATGTCCTGGGTGTGTTGGATGGGGACAGTGTTGAGGGAACTTTAATTTCAGTTTGAGTAGAGCGAGCTTCACTCTAACCCTCTGCTGCCCCTGTCCTAGGAGGGTTTGCTGAGGCAATGTTGAGGGAGCTTTATTTTCTGTTTGAGAATTGCGAAAGCTTTAGTTTCAAAGTTATTTTGATCTAACTCATTCTACTTGCAGTGGAGGTCTTCAGTACCACTGTGCAGGTCAGAGCATAATTTAAGTTTTTTTCATGGATTATTTTAAGAATGACATTCCATTTCAGTGGCATTGTCACCTGACTAATAATCTAGAACTCTGGGCTAATATTCTGGGGAACTGCTTTCAAATCCTATCATGACAGATAGTAAAATTTGAGCTGGAACAAAAATGGCAACCATGTAACTAACTAACTATCAATTTTTGTCTTCGTTTCATCTGGTGCACTGATGCCCTTCAGGGAAAAATATCTGCTGCCTTTACCCAGTCTGCTTACCCACCTTTATCTGGCCAATTAGCGCAAAGCTGAAGCAGTACAACTTGGTCACATACCCAAGTAAATATGCCAGACCGACATATACTGAAAACCTGAAACATTATGGGAGAAACACAGCAGGTCTGACAGTATCTGTAAAGAGAAAAGAGTTAACCTTCCAAGAGAGGTGACCCATCAACTGCCTTTCTGACAAAGGGTACTGGACTCTAAGTTAACTCTGTTTTCTTTCTGCAGATGCTGCCAGACTGTGTTGTGCAGCAGGGAGAAAGTGAGGACTGCAGATGCTGGAGATCAGAGCTTAAAAATGTGTTGCTGGAAAAGCACAGCAGGTCAGGCAGCATGAAAGGAACAGGAGAATTGACATTTTGGGCATAAGCCCAGCACTCTGTTTTGTTTGGGAGTGGTTATGGTGCTTATATATGTTTCTTCAGTACAAGACTGACAATTCCGTTTGCTGCAACATGAATTCCTTAGTGGAGAAACTGAATAATACAGATGTTGGGGTTCGATTTAATTCCCCCGTAGAGATTTGATTGCTGAGTCCAGACTATGACAGAACATCTAAGCTTGGACAAGGTTCTTTATTTATGATGAATGTACTCCCAGTCTTTGTCACTGTTAAATTTGGTATACTTAAAGCAAACATAACTCGAGCTGTCATCCCATCCCATACACAGTCTATACCCTTGTGCTTTCCCTGTTTTATAAGAGAAGAGTACTTGAGTAGGATCTTAATTGAGATGTTCTTAGAGTAGACCTGTAGATGCACAAAGCCATGTCGCAGAGAAGTAGACCGATTCAACTTTGTGGTCCACAATTAATGGGTATATAAAATTATTTTAAAATGTAAATTTTATTTGGAAACATTTTCTATTGTATTTAAAGCTTGAAACCTTAATTTTGTAATAAAACTGCTACTTTTAGCTCAACTATTGAGAGTCATGGCATTGCTTTTGATTGATAATTATGTGTCAAATACAAGGCAAGCAGTGCAGCTGCAGAGATCTGACCTGTAAGCAGTGATCCTTATTGATATGCTGCCAGTCCCTATTGGGGCTTTTGAAGGAGCAATAGAATGTGTGCCAACTTTTTCTGCTGTTTACAATGCCATCTGTTGGAATTTCCCAAAGTGAGATTGCCTGTGCAGTCAGAGGCACAGAGTCTATATTTTTGTGTAAAGGAGGAAGTGAGTGGTATACTAATGACTTGGCCCTCAGTCTACATGAAAGTCAGTTAGGAGGTTGCATTGGTACTTGGAGTTTTTAATTTTAAAACAATTATTCTAAACAGTTTTCAAAATGAAACCAAACAAGTATTTGTGACCAGTTTTGATCTGAGGTAGTATGTTATACACAGGAGATGTGAATGTTCTTCATCCATTTAACACAGCAGGAATAGTCTTTGACACAGGTAGAAATGAGAGGATAGTGCAATGCTGACAGTGCCAATGCTACTGGAGGTTTTTAAAAATTGAGATACATAATTAAAACCTTGAATTCTAGATAATGCAGTGCCTTTTGTAAAGCTGTTATCCTGGTCAATACTTGTTCCCCAAACTATATGACTACCAAGAAAAAAGATTGCCTCTGTTGGACCTTAGGGTGTACAATTTAGCTGCACCATTGCATAAGAGGCAACACTCGTGCATTCAAAGACATCCATTAGTTAGAGCGTACTTTGAAATATTCCGAGGACGTAAAGCCTGTGACCTTGAAACAAACATTTGATTTGTATTTGAGGGGAGAATTGTGACCACCTCCATATTTTGGTTGAGATAAATATTGGATTGATCATATACGCTGACACTTTAGAATGTCAAAGTTGGAACTGTATTCAACAGAATTTGCCACTTTGAGCTCAAAAGCAAGTATTTGGAATTAAATCTGCCAGTCAAGAAACTGAACAAAACATTTTAAGCTGGCTGCATAAGCAAAGTGACCAAGCTAAATTCTTGTGTTTATTAGGATCAAGTCTAACTTGAAGTAGTGAGAATGTTCATTATTTTAGCAATGTTGAAAGGAGTGCTCGCTGTCTGCCTTTATGGTGATTTACATGACTGAAATTATATCTGTTGAAAAGGTGCATCTCGTAGATGTCAGGTTTGTTTTTTCTTTGCTGGATGTTTGAATACATTATTGTTGAATTCAACGATAGATTGAAATTGATTTTGAGTTGTGACAAAAGCTGTATTGAACATTTTCTAAGGCATATTTTATATGCTGGCAGGCAAGTGTCTGCTGTTCGTTCAGTATTCAGAATCAAATATAGAAGCCCAGGTTTTGATGTGAAAGTAATCAAGAGGCTATCATTGCTTTTTGAGTATTTACAAATAAGGTTGACAGTAATTTCCAGCAATGGCATGCAGTTAACTGTGGAAACCAGAAAGTTGCTGCCTAAGTTGACCTGAACTTACGGACAATATTCTACTCTAATATCTCATGCACAAACATGCTGTTGAAAAAGAGGACACATTAAATTGCAATAAATATTTACCAGATGTCAACCAGATTTATTTTTGTTTAGAAAGGTAGAGTTTTAATTCCATGATAAATTTTAATTGCTGCCAAATAACTTCTCTTGTTGAATCTTTGATTTGATCCCAGCAAGAGTATCACTTCCAGTTCTGGTCATGACTCTTTAGAAAGAGTGGGAGCGTCCTTGGAAGGATGCAGAGGCGATTCACTAGAATAGTTGATTTTTATTTATAAGGTTCATTTGGAAGAGTCTGGATTCTTTGAGCAAAGGAGATTGAGGTGAAATATGGGTAGAGGTGTATGAGGAAAACTGTTCCCCTCAGCTGATGATATAAGGAACAGAGGGTTCTTGTCATCTAATAGTATACTACATAGTAATGGTGGTAGTATGAACCTGAGGTTTAAGTCCCAACTGCGCCAAGATGTATACTAAAATAGTTTTCTAAATTGTTTAGAAAATATCTCTGAATTGGGACAGCAATTTTCAAAGTATTGTATATGTAGTGCAGAGAGAATGAGTGGTAACTTTTCAGTCAACAGTAATGACTGGAACTTGCTGTTTGTCTACTTTCCTGTAGAAACTGTGAAGGGTTTGAAAAGGAAATTGGATTATACTTGCATGAAGTAAAGTGGGGGAAATGGGATTGATTGGATTGCTCTGTAGAGAGTTGCCTAGATGTGATGGGCTGAATGACTGCTTCCTCTGTCATAAATGATTTTGGAATCGCAAATTAAATCTTTTTTTTTCAGGTGTGATATCTCATTTCTTTAGGTTTTAATTATTGCTGGAGAGATTTAAAAAGTTAATCTTTTACTTTGTTGATTACTTCTCTCTTAGTTCTCCACTTCCAGCCTTTTAAACACTCTGTACCTAATTTGACATTGGATTAAATACTGTAAATGTGAGCAAGTATAAATATAATGAGCAATTGGTGCTATTTCTTCTGTGCTACCCATAAGTTCAAGTCAGAATGTGTAACAAGAGTCCCATTTAAACCAATGGGGTGGCAGGTCCTCATCCCTGATAATGAATCAGTTGGACATTTGACAACTGGCAGCATTCATCCCCATTTTCTGTTAGTTCAACTTTCCTCAGTTGACTGACCTCTCTGCTTATCCAGTTAGACACGCAGTGATAGTCATAGCTGTTAGTCTATTTATTGCATCAGTTGGTGAACATTACATTGGCAGGGATGCTGATAGGGAATGTATTAAAATGTAAGTTAAAATAGGCTTTCTAAAGGATTGGTATAATATGGCATTACAATAACTTTATGGTTGAACATTTTGTTGGCAAAACGAAGCCATGCAACTTCAAAGTTCTCGTCCTTGATTTCTGCTCAATCGTTGATAAACAAAGGAACCTGCGCTGAGTTAAATATATTGTTTGTTTCCATGTTTTGTTTTGGCAGGTTTTGACCATGTAGGTAATTCAGTTAAATCATTAATCTTTCCTTGCATACGCCTATTTGTTTAAATAGGACAGAATGCCAATTGATCTAGGCACACAATCACACAACAGTAGTCCTGTAAGTTAATACTGTAATGCAGTTAAAAGAGCACTGGGTTTGTTTTTAGAAGAATAGAATTAGTAGTAGTGCGCTCAAATGTGTATGGAACATCTGTTAGACCATATTCAGAATGCACAGTTCTGGCCCCCCTCATAAAAAGGACAAAAAAACTAGAGTGGGTGCAAAAAGGATGCAAAAGTGATACCAAGCCTAAGACTGAACAGGCAATACTTTATTTTTAAAAAATCCAGATTATGAAGGGTTTGATGGTGTAAATATTGTGATATTTCCTTTTTGGGGAGTCCAAAACTAAAGTAAATAAATGTACGGTAGTTGCACATGATCAATTTCAATTGCTGCCAAATAACTTCTCTTGATGAAACTTTGGTTTGGTACCAAAGAAATTCACGAGAACCTTGAGAACGTCAAACTGGCAAAAACATACTGAAGTTAATAGCATTGGTGTGTTAAAGGGAAGATCAGACAAATAAAAGCGAAAGGATTAGAGGATAGTTTGATAGTGTTGTATACTGCAGTAGAACAAACTAATGTGTGAAGACTAGAAGACCATGTGTTTTAATGTTTTGGGTATTATAGCAACAGCGTGAATGCTCAAGATCAGTCCAGTTTTGACAACTGTATTGTCTTTAAAAGATAGGTGCTCTTGTGACTCTGGTAGATTCCCTCCCTCTGAACCAGAAGGCCTGGGTCAAAGCTCCACCTGCCCCTGATCTATGTCATTAGATGTCTGATTATTTTTGTTCCATAGCTACTTTCAGATATTTTCCAATCAAACTGCTCAAATTGTATTACACACTTGTGAAGCAGGTGAGACTTGAACCTAAGTCGGGACATGACCACTGTACCACAGGCCTCCCCAATAACATGTCTGAATAGGTTGATTAAACCTTTTTAACAACCACCTTATGCTGGTTTTATGAATTAAATGTTTAGCATAGATGATTGCCTATGATAAAACTATAAGGATTTCTGTAAATATTGCAGCCGAGTTCAACTTTAATTGTTTATATTGCATGAAACCTGTGCTGCACTGGACAACATTTCTTTGACTATGAATGTTTTTAGATAATTTTTTAAATAGATATTTTAATTGAAAATTTAACATGTTTTTACAAGTTTACAAAAGTTTTAAAAAATGCAAGTATAAACATTGATATACAATTAACTCTTAAATAATAACCAAAATCTATCAAACAGAAAAAAAATACCGAGGGTGGGGGAAACAAAACTCAGCTAACTACTCATCTAACCTACAACTAACTAGAGTATATGATTAAATCTCTTACATTATTCAAGAGTAAAAAAAAGATGGATAACACAGAAATTGAGTAGTAAAGTACATGCTCAGAATGTGTTAACATCAGATTGGAACAAAACCTGTATTCGTGCGGGATTCCTCTCCCAAGAGGCCCCAGACCAGTCAGTTCCACCATCTCAATTAAATAAAAGCCCTTGTTAGAATGGCCGAAATATCTGTATTTGTGTAATTCAGGAAGGGCAGCCATATTTTAAGGAATAATTCAGTTTTTTGGTGCACCATATTTGTAAGGAAGTCAGGGGGAATGTATTCCATAATTATTCTGTGCCAATTCGAAAGTCCATGAGGGCCCTCAGCCATCCAGTTTACCAAAATATTTTTCCTTGCATAGAAAGAGAATGGAAAATAATCTCTTCCCTATCATGATTTCAAGTGTTCTTTATCCAATAAGTGTGTCTGTTGTATGAGAGATATATCAACCCTTTCTTGAGGTTTGATAATATTTTCTTCCTTTTTTGATTGGTGAATTACTCCCCGTGACATTCCAGGTGCACCATTTAATCGACTGATTAACCATAATCACCGGGCAAGTCCAAGACCCCTCTGGAGAAGAAACCCAATCCAAAACATCCTGAGCATAGAGCGTATAAAATTCACAAAATAAAGGCTCTTTAATACACTCAGATCAATATAATAAAAAACTATTTCTAAATTTAAGAAAAACGTATTTAAATGTTCCCAGGGTGCATCTCTTCCTTTTCAAAAGCCCATCATATCCTCTCCCAACGAGTGCCCCACCCTTGACCCAGGCACCCCACGATAGGATAAAGAAAATTCAAGTATACTACTGAGCTTGAGTTAACAATGAGTACCCTACCCCCCCACCCACACCAGCACCTGGATATGTTTGGTAATGTTAATGCCATGTATGAACATATATAACTATAAAATTACAGTCTCAACAAATAATTAAATATAGTATTACAAAATAACGGGGGCAAGTAACCCCACTCCTAAAGACAGATAAAATAGGATAAGGTAACCACCACCCCCCAACTACATTAACTGGATCCCCTACCTATAAACAAAAAGGGGAGAAAATCGCTAAGTGAAGAACAAATAAATAAACCCCTCTCCCCTCCCACCACCTCTTCTTCTTCCGCCCCCCCCCCCGGAAAAGAGATAATATTAAACAGTAAGGCAATGAAAGGAAAAAAAGGGGGTAAACCGGAGTGGGGATGATGGCAAAACAACAACAATTAACCCATGCAATTTATCTAAGAGAGTCCAAAAATTCCTTGGCCTACTCCGGCGATCCAAAGTTATACACTGTTAAAGCATAGCGTTGCTGGGTAGCGCAAGGAGCACTGAATGTTTGAGTCCCTTAAGCGCTGTTTCACTTTGTCAAACGCCTTCCTTTTTCAGACCAAAGCTGGGAAAAAGTCCTGGAATAACATAATCTTGGATCCTTTATAAATCATGGCTTGGGGATCTTTCCCAAATTTTCTGGAAGCTTCCAAGAGCATCTGCCTCTCCTTGTAGCTCTGCAGCCGGAACAGGACCGGGCAGGGGCGCAGGTTCGAGCCGGGCCTGTGCACTGCAACCCAGTAGGCCCATTCCGCCCTTACCTGGCCTGATCCAGCCTCCAGATTTAACAGCTGTGGAAGCCACTCTCGAGGAACACTGTAAGCTGGCCTTCCTCTTCCCGTTCGGGAAGGCCCAGCAAACGAATATTTTTTCGACTACCTCAATTCTCGAGGTAGTCAGTGTGATTCTCTCAGATCCAGACTCGCTGTTCGATCCACAGCCGATTCTGCTATAGTCTCTGAGGTTGCGGCCTTTAGCTCCGCCCCTCCGACTTGGTGCTCGATTTCCTCGATCGTGCTTTTATAGCACGGCTGAGAGTGAATTCCATCTGCTGCGGGACTCTTCGATGAAGGCGTCGATCTTAGAGTCAAGTTTGGAGATTATTTCCGTAAGTTTCCCGCAGTTGGGGAGGGGCTCCTGCCTGCTGAGAACTGCAGGCTCCTTTTCCCCCTCGTCATTTTTACAGGAGACTAGATTGTTTAAATTTAGTACTGAGCAACTAATTACATTAAGTAAAAACTTTTAAATGATTTGGTAAGTGTGGTAGAGATGGGTGGCCCATTTTGCCCAAGTCTTGAGAGGAGCATTATAGAGTCAGACTTGCTGGGTCGCCGCCATCTTGGATCTCCTTCTAGGTAATTTCTAATCAATCTGGTCAGAGATGCTATGACGCACCTGTAGAGCTGGTGGGTCTTGAACTCCTGCCTCCTAATCCAGAGGTAGGGACTGACCATTGCACCGCAAGAGCCCTCCTATTAATGCTCTATTTTACTCACATCAAATAAGTTTAGGTGCATGTTCTTCCTGGAGCGTCAGAGGCTGAAGGGTGACCTTATAGAGGTTTACAAAATTGTGAGGGGCTTGGATAGGGTAAATAGGCAAAGTCTTTTCCCTGGGGTCAGGGAGTCCAGAACTAGAGGGCATAGGCTTAGGGTGAGAGGGGAAAGATATAAAAGAGACCTACGGGGCAACTTTTTCACTCAGGGTGGTGCGTGTATGGAGCATGGGTGGGTTGGACCAAAGGGTCTGTTTCCATGCTGTACATCTGTATGACTCTATCTGTTTTCTCATAATGATTATCCTGTGTTAATGAGGTTGTTATAAAAGGAACTTTTAGAAAAGTCTTCACATGTTTGCAAAATTTATACATCACAGTTTCACATTTTATATTGAATTGAAATCTTTTCAGTGATCTTTTCATGGCATGTTGCAGTCATACAAGTAGAGAGCTAAGGAGGTGGAATACACTTTTAGGATGCACTGAGTGATTAATGCCAAACATATGATACTGCTGTGTGGGGAAATAAGTGTTCTGGTTTATAACCAAGTACATTTAAAGTGGACCTCAATCATAAATAATCTTTGGTTTTCCTCTTTGCGACCTAATTGAACTATTAAAAATTGCTGCTATGCATTGATACTTTGTCATTAGGAGTGTTTTCACTTCTGTAGAGATTAATTTCAATTTGTATGCAGTTACAAATAGTTCTCCTATAATGGCATAGTTTCATTCCAGCAAAACCTGGCTTAATAGCAATAATGGGGCCTATGGAAAATGTGGGGTTAGAGGCAGACTAGCAAAATATCACTCACGGTTGCTCAAACATCATCCAAAAGTGTAATGCAAAGTATAGCATGGCCTGAAAGAAGGTTAACAAAACAAAAGTAAATTTAACACCATACATGTAAGAAAGCTATTATTCGTGCAGTACCTCTCACAGAAAGCATCCACAATTTGTCAATAGCGTTCTAGCCAATTTGTGTTGATGAAATGTGCGTTCTGCCAGAATGACTTGCTACAAACTGGTATGATTACTAATCAATGGTATCAAAGCAACTTTAAAATGTAAACTTGACATTTTGAGCTAGAGCACTTTTTCAGGTTAAGGTCAGAAATGTTGGTGTGAGAACCAGATGGCAAATAAAATGGCACACCACACTGTAAGCTGTGTAATGCTTGTGGACTGAATGGAGGTGTTCCACAAAATGGTCACCCAATCTGCACTTTAACATTGTAGAGAAGCCCAAATTGAGCAATAATTGTAATATACTAAGTTGAAATAAGGCCACAATAATAACTACTTTATCAGGAACAAGCATTTGGGGCCTTTAATTTGAGAAAAGAGTAGATTATATTTCTCTAGCACTTGCAAAGAAAGATGCTGTAGGAAGGGAGTGGGGTATTGAAGTTAATGTGGATGAATCAAAGCTGAGAGAAAAGTCCTTTTGGAATTTTGATTGAGAGAGGGAGAAGGGTTTGTGATGACATACAGGAGGTGGGAAATGAGGGATGGGAAGTTGTGAAGGAAGAGTACTGGGATGAGGTAAAAAGAAAGCACTGGTGTGGAATTTTGCAACAGTGACAGTGCTGTTCCTAATGGCAAATATCAAGTGAGTAATATCAACTTTATTTTTAATGTATTAGGTTTCTGTGCCCTTACCTAATTCCATTTGCTCGTGTATATTCAACATTGCCCAGGAGAAAAGCAAATTCTGAATAGTACATGCAATTTTTTTTTTCTATTTCCTTCACTTCTCTTCCTCTTTCCATCATTAAGTTGAAAATAGGAGCATTTCAGTTTACATTGGGCATCAACAGCTCTCTGGTACCTTACTCTATATATCTGATCTCCATGTGTAATGCCTTTAGCAGATAGTGAGGTGTGCATCACATTTGTAGCCCAGTTCTTTCCTTCAGGTATCAAAGTAATGAGTTTGTATATCAAAATGTGTTTAAAAATGGAAAAAAAGGGTCAAGTCTTCGATGAGAAGAGTGGGTCCTTTCTGCTTAGATTTTTGTTTTGCTCTAGCATTGAATGCCTAAATATCAGTGCTTTATGTTTTAAAATTCACTCAGGGAATGTTGGCCTGCATTTAGTGCGAATTCCTAGTTGCACTCAAGGTGAGTTGTCTTCTTGAGCCATTGTTGTCAATTTCGTGCAGGTTTGCTCTCATCCTGGGATTTCCAGGCGTCGACACAGTGACACTGAACAGGTTGTGATAAACTTCCCATCAGCTTGGAGGGGAATGTGCAGGTCAGTAGTACTCCTATGCATCTGGTGCCCTTGTCCTCACAGATAGTAGTGGTTATGGATTTGGAAGCCCTTCCTAAGCAGAATCTTGAATTTCTGCAGTGCATCTTTTAGGTGACAGGCTGCTGCTACTGAGAGTTGGTAGAGGGATTGGATATGATGCCAATTATGCAGGCTGCTTTGTCCTGTTTGGTGTCAGGTTACTTCAGTGTTGGAGCTACACTCAACGAGGCAAATGAGAATTGCATCACATATCTGACTAGCAGTTTATAGTCAGTGTGTGCGGACTTTGAGGATTCTGGAGGCAAATTACTCTATGCAGAATTCTTACCATCTGACCTGCTCTTATGGATCGTGTTTACCTGTTGATCCAATTCTGTTTCTAGTCAATGGTAACTCTCAACATGTTGATAGTCGGAGATTCAACTTTGGTAATGCTAATAAATGTCAAGGGAATGATGGTTAAATTCTCTCCTGTTGAATTAGCTTCTGCTTGGCACATCGGTGCAAATGTAACTTACAACTCGACAGTTCAAGCATGGAGATTGACAGGGTCTTCTGCATTTGGTCATGGGCAGTTTCATTATTTGAGGAATGTAACATCAGTGAACATCCCCAGTTCTGACCTTATGATGGAGGCAAGGCCACTGAAGCAGCTAATGTTTGGGCGTGGAAACTGCCCTGATGACATCTTGCAAATTGTTGGAAATGAGTGTGTGACCTCCTTTAGCCAAAATCATCCTTTTGCATTGGGTATAACTCCAACTCTGGAGAGATTTCCCATTGATTCTAACTTTGCTTGAGTTCTTTACAACACTTGGTCACCTTGAGTCTATCTCCCACTGCCACAATCTTATTTTCTGCTTTTTGACAAAGGTGGTGATGAGGAGAAAGGGAGGACTAGATGCTGGAGATCAGAGCTGAAAAATGTGGTGCTGGAAAATCATTCCTAATGAAGACACTCCTTCTCAAATGCTGTCTGACCAGCTGTGCTTTTTCAGCACCATGCTTTTTGACAAAGGCTGTATTGGGATCAGCAGTATAGCTTTTTCGAAACCCAAACCAGGTATCAGTGAGCAGTTTATTGATAACTAGTGCTACTTGGTAACATTGTGTGTGTCTCCCCACCCCTCTCTGTGCTCTCCCATCAGTTTGGTGATTTTTGAGAGTAACTTGTCTGATGGCGTGGTAATTGGCTTGGTTGGATTTGTCCTAGGTTTGTTTCTGGGGTATTGGGCACTTCACTCACATAGCAGATATGTGTTTGTGCTGTACTGTACTGGAACAATTTGGCTGTGGTGTTGCCAGTTCTGAAGCTCAAATCTTCAGCACTATTCATGGAATGTCGTTAAGGCCCATACTTATAGTATCCTATGTCTTCAGCATTTTTATTTGACATCAGGTGGAGTGAATCAAAGTCCCTGAGACTGATATCTGACATGCTTGAAGACATCTGGAGGATGCAGAGATCATTCACTTGGCACTTCTGGCTGAAGACTATTGAAAAGCTTTCAGTGTTACCTTGCATTGATATGTGAGCCTCTCCTGTTACTGAGAATTTGTGGCTGCCATTGCCTCCAGTGAATTGGTTAATTCTCTATTACCAGTGGCGTCACTGGCAGAGCTTAGACCTGATCCATTGGTTGTGAAATTGCTTAACCTTGTCCAATGCTCCCTCTACTTTTTTTTGTCATGATGTGCAAACCTCAGATCAGTGCATGGTACCAACTTCTGAAACCGGAAGTCAATGTGCTGGGAGCACTTTTTAGGCATTGGAACAATCTGCTCATCTTTCCTTTTCATCTTCCATTCTATCCATAATGTGTAAGAGAAGATCTTGACACGTCACTTAAATATCTTGAAGGCAAAGCAGAGTCAAAGGATAAAACTGTCAATAAAACTGCTTATCCCCACTGAGGTAACAGTGGATTCTACACAATTCTGCAGAGCAAACAGCTAGGTTATCCTTCCACAGATACTTCAGATGTTTAATTGTCTACTGACTTGCAGCTCAGCTGATTGAGAAGGCTCCCTTTTTCATTGGCTAACTCTCATTGGCTAACTTTCATTGGCAGTAATTACATATTGTATAAACCACCGTGGAAAAGAAATTCTTCCAGAAACTTGTAGAAACACTGTCCCAAATAGCACTCTTACAACAATTTCTAAGCTGTTGGCCCAATACAGCTTATCTTTATTCCTTTAGGCTAAGGTGTGATACGTACCTAGAAACAGCACTGTCAGAGTATGATAGTGCATGCTTCAGTAATCCCAGTTCAGCTGATGGCTTGTTAACACAGAGCTGGGCGAAGACTCCTGATGAACTCTACATGTTACAAGACAAATTGCATTTGGAATCCAATATTTGTAACAGCTGGAGATTGAACTACTGCACAGTGTCACTCTAGGTACTGATATAAATCATCAAAACAATGGTAACAGGTCCTGCATATATCCTAAGGGAGTTGTGACTAGATTCTCAATTGGAATTTTAAAAAAAACAATTGGACAGTCTGACATAAAGGCTGGTTTTCTTGGTAGCCCCGTGCTTTGTATCTTTCTGGGAAAAAATGAGAGCATCAACGTGTGTAGAAAATAAAGAGCAGCACTAGAATTCATAGAGGAACCTCGACTATCCGAACGATGCAGACAGGGAGTATTTCGTTTGGATAATCGAATGCCAGATAACAGTTTAAAAAGTATAGAGGCCTTGCGATCTTGTTTGGTTAATCGAATGTCAGATAATCAAGGTTCCTCTGTAGTGCCCTGTTAGAAAACCACTTCACAACCAAATAGTGTCACCATTCTGGAGTTGTAAACTATTGTACAAAACAATTGTATTTCATTCTCTCTTTATCATCATTCCTGCCTCAACACTTTATTTTTATATAGTTTTTGCTTATCTATTGCTGATTAATCTATTTAAAAATATTGTATTTTTCTGTGCTATAGTAAGATGCTGTCACACTAGGAATTTCCTGAGCAAGAAATGTTTAACCAGATCTGCAGTTCTGTCCGGAATGAAAGGTTTGTTTTCCAATAATGATCAATCTTCATGCAAATCATAGAATCCCTACAGTGTGGAAGCAGGCCTTTACCTGCACATCTTGGACTGTGGGAACAAACTGGAGGAAACGCAGGCAGACTCTGAAGCGTGCAAACTCCACACAGACAGCACAAGGGCAGATTTCAAACCTGGGCCTATGACTGCTAGCCATTGTGTCGCTCCTAATCTGGCGAGGCTTAGCCCCTTGTTCACCCTACTTTACAATGTTAGTGAAAAGTCTTCTCTGTATTACATTGCTCACTTCTCTCATGGCTCAGTGAAGTACAGATATATTTGAGTTATTTTTAGTGATCCTTAACTACTAACTGAAAGAAAAGCCAGGAAGTCGATTTTATATAGCCCTGACTGAAGTTGCCTAAGTTGTTGCTATAAATGAAATTAGAATCTTCCAAGCCCATATAATTGACCACCCACTTCATGATGCACATTTGCCTCCTGAATGTTGATTGTTACTTTGTAGCTAATCCAGATATAATATTACAAGATTGATGACTAGTGACCAAATAATGAGGCAAGGAGAATGAGATTTTATACTTCCACGATCACTTCAAGCAACACTAATGGTTGACTATGATGGTAAGCATCCAAATAATGAAATTTGGGTCAATAATATTCAACTCTGCTTAAATACTATGATATGCATTTGCTCTCCACATTGGCCATATGCTTTACTGCTCCTGTACATATTCTTTGGGTCCAAATTTGGAGCTGTATAGTGCTAGAAGAGTGCTAAAGTTTGGGAAGAGTTGGGGGATGAAGAAATAAAATGCAGAATGCTACACATCTTGTGCTCAAATGTATAATTCACTTTCTTGAAAGAAAGTTCCAAAGTCAAATGTTGCTCATGCCAGGTAAGCATGACACATTATCTTCCTGAAGAACATTAGTGAACCAGATTGTTTTTTCCAGAAATTGACAGATTAGCTAGCCAAACTACAATCTTCTATTAACTTTCCTGATTACTTGCTGTATCTGCACACTAACCTTCTGTGATTCATGCACTAGAAAACCCAGGTTCTGTGCATCTCAGCTCTGCAACCTCTCACATTTTAATAATGTATCTTTTTATTTTCTTTCTGCGTCAGTGGAGCAAGCAAAAGTTTTTTCACTGTTTCTTTTCAGACCTGAGGATGAAATCCATCAGAATCTGGAGTTTGTAAACCTTCTGTTCCAACAATTTACTTGGTGCTGCTTACCTGATTTTTTTTTAAAGTATCTGTTTATACTTTTCCTTTGTGTTTTAAAAATTTTGGCTAACTACCCCTTTTTTCTCAAATTTTTGATTTATTATTAATCCTTTTAATATGGTTTTTTAAAAACATTCTAATTGGTCTTCTGACAGGCCACCTATCTTTGCAGAATTATGTCTTTTCTTTGTATTTGGTATTATCTTTGACTTTTTTTCAAGTTAACCACAGATAGTGTCTATTCCTTATGATTTTTTATTTGTTTGAATGTATATACTCTGTGCTTTCTAGAATATCCCCTTAAATGTTTGTCACTGCATCTCTCTTGACCTATCCTTTAAGTTGCCAGTTTACTTCTGCATGCTCTGTTTTCATGCCCTCATAATAGCTCTTTTTTAAAAAAATTCAAAGCAGTGGCCTTGGGGCACACTTGTCTCACCTTCAAACAGTATGTAAAATTCAAGGTAGACAGAGAAGATGAAATAAGGTTTTTCCCCTACTTGCGCATAATACAACTGTGGATGCAATTTAAAAATAAGGAATGCCATGTAGAACCAAGATGAGAGTTTTGTTTGCTCTGGGTTGTGAATCTTTGGAACTCTCTGCCCCAGTGAGCTGTGGGAAGTCACTCTGAGTATATTTAAAGCAGAGATAGACTTCTGATTACCAATGGCATAAAAGTTTATAGGAATAGTGGGGGTAAAAGGCATTGAAGTGTTCAGTTAGTCACAATCGTAATAAAGGACTGTGCAGGCTTGAAGTATTGAATGGCCTACTTCTGTAACTCTGTTCCTAATTTGAACATTGTTTTTTTTTCCTGACATTCTGCCCATGGCCGCAGCTATCTTTACAAATTAAATACAAGCAAATATTTGATTCTACAGTGGGTGAATTGAAAAAAATTCTCAACCATAATCTTTGAGGATATCTCTCCAAGGTTTAAAAGGCACAGTTCTTCTGTGCTGTTAGATTCATGTCCCATGTCAACTGACTTGACAATCAGCAGTACAGTACCATGAGCTGAACCAAACTATTCTGTGGGTTACATGTTTAATACTTCTAGTTTAGAACTGTGCAAGGCACCTGGTTATCGACTAGGATGTAAGAGTTAATTGTTGTTTGTTTTTAGTTCTACAGAAAGCAGTATAGATTTTGTGATGTAATTGAACATTTACCACATTGAATTTTGACTGTGTCACTTTAGACTTGACTTGCTTAGCTAACAGCAAGATCTGTTCCTGACACTTGGGATTAATTTCAAGTTTTATTTGGATGGCTTTGGAGAAACCCTAGTTAAATATTGCATTTTGTGAATTTAGGAATATCTCCTTTTAAGTAGGAGGCATTTTCCTGGAAACTCAGTAATTCAATTGAAGCTACCTATAATGAAGCAGGTTTTCCCATTTGTACACATATGAAAATATAGAGATGTTTTCTAAATCCAATTTTTTTGACTCAAATACAAAACAATGCCTCTATAAAGTACAGTATAGACACTTCAAACAATACAAAATGCACAAAACCAATTAACATGATGTGGGAAGGAATTACAAGGAGATAGAGGATCGTCTTGAATATTGAGAATGTTACTTGCATTGATTAATATTTCAAATGCCTTCTCGAACACTTTGGAGGTGTGTGGAACCTGGCTAGTTGAGCTTCTGAAGTGCCTTGTGGGCATGCAAAGAATGTTGGACATGTTGAACAGTAGATCAAAGGCTTACCTGAGCACTCCTTGTAAAGTCCAGGATATGTTTTAACTGCACTATCAATTAGGATAGGTATTGATAATTTTCCCCAGTTAACTTAGGTGGTAATATGTAACTAATAAATTGTTAGTAATTTGTTCACAGCTTATTGAATGTGTGCACTTGTTTTCATTTGAGCAAGTATGAAATTGTAACCATAAAACCATTACTGGTATATATCCCAAACTGTATTCTCACCAGTTTGTCACAGTGCTGCCATCACCCCTCTGCTATTTTCCTATTATTTTCCCTTTATTGCTCCCTCCTGATGGTGCTTCTAATTTTTTAATTCAGCTACATCCTATTAGAAATTATGTACCAGGTGCCTGTTGATGCCTCACCCAAGCAGTCTCCTTTATCTGTAGCTCTAGCTAGTGTATATATGCCACTGGAATAGAGACTGAGCCTGCACTTGCTCAATATTCAGGCACAAATGTGCCTGAATCAAGGCTAAAACTGGATGGTAATTAGATCTGTGACTCCTTTTGAGTGCTGCAGGCAGCTGTACTATTTAAGACCAAACTGCTGGATAACTCTTCATACGCTATAGCTGGAATCCATGTCTTAATTATAATGTTTATGTATTTTGAAGCTATGCTGACTTCTGCTCAGGAGGATATACCATTAAGAATAGCAACCTATAGGGGAAATTAGCAAATGTTATTTAGTGTAGAGTTCAACAGCATTGCATAGTCAGTGGGCTGATGTTCTAGCCTAAGTGACAGAGTCCACGTTGAAATTGACTTGCAAAAATCTTTCGCTGAGAACAAAAATACTACTGGGGAATTGTGTTTAAACAGAATTTCTTCAAGCTATCTTCACAATATCTGTTTTACCATTTGAGATACCTGGGGAACGTCTTGTCATGGTTTTGAATACTGCTGTCAATGTTACATTCTGCCATCTCTGAATCTATTCCAAAACTCTGTTCATTTAAAATTATTCTTGATTTTCTTGTATTTAAGGGTTCATGAGTTGCCAATACATAGTAACTAGGTACTGCGTATTTAGGTGTTAGAAATTCATATATAAAAGCGGGCACAATATTTCAATTATTTTGTTCTTGAGGCTTTTCCCTCTTTTTATGCAATAGGCTTTATTTGCAAATGTGTGACTCAATAATGACTATCAGCTAGTTTTGCTTTAGAAAGAACTACAGTTGACCCTGATCCTGTTCATACTCTGATTATGTGCTTGTTATTTTCAGCAGGGACCAGTAGTGGGGAACAGTGAATTTACCCTCTGTTTTTACAGCTGGTCAGCTGCAGTCTGCTTGGCTAAGATCAGCCTACTCTGCACAGTCTGTAGTTTGAACCTAGATTATTTTGTCTAATTTATTTGTCTTTGTGTTTGCTTTGTAATAGTCTGATTGATAAATAAAGCCTGTCAGCTCTCTCTATTTGTATGTGATGGTAGCTGTGATTCTTAAAAGATGGAGTAAATACCAATGCGATGCAGTTAGTTTGCCATAAAGAAACAAATGTTAACAGCTCGAGTCTGTTTTTTTTAAAATCTTAATTATTTTGCCAAGGTTGATGCAGGCTTAAATATGTCAAGATCTGATAGTAACTCTTGAAACCTGTTTAGAATTTGGTGTCAGGTTTTTTTTATATATGCTGTTTAGAATACAGTGAACAGTGGGCATTGAAGGCAACTAGCTTTTCTCATGTTGGTGATTTAGCTACAGCATTGTGCTTGAATGCATATTTGTAAGCACATTTTCAATATTAACTTCCTTGTATATTTCACACATCTAGTCAATTGGCTACTTGTGATTTGAGAAATTAGCTTGTCAGTCAGAAATCTGAGGAAATGATGAGGACTGCAGGTGCTGGAGATCAGACTCAAACAGTGTGGGCTGGAAAGGCTCAGCCAGACAGGCAGCATCAGAGGGGCAGGAAAGTCAACATTTCGAGATTCAGGAATGTTTGCGGGGGGTGAAGCGGGGTGTGGGCGAGCTGAGGGAAGGTAGCTAGAAAGGTGATAGATAGGGCTGACGGTGATAGGTCGGAGCAGAAGGTGGACCAGATAAGTGGGAAGGAAGATGGGCAGGTAGTGCGATTCAAGAGGGCGGTGCCGAGTTGGGGGGTTGGATCTGGGATAAGGTGGGGGGAGGGCACATGAGAAAACTGGTGAAATCAACATTGATTCTTTGTGGTTGGAGAGTCCGAAGGAGGAAGATGAAGTGTTCTTCTTCCAGTTGTCAACTGGCCAGGATTTGGCAGTGGAGAAGGCAGTGGTGTTCTTTAGTGTGTGTGTCCTGGGGGGTGTTCTCTGGAACATTCCGCAAGTTGGCGTCCTGTCTCCCCAGTGCATCTTCTCCACTTCCGTCACCTCTGCCCTTGGACCTCACCCCTCCAACCTCAACAAGGACAGAGCCCCAGTCCTTACCTTCCACCCCATTAACCTCTGGATACAACACATCATCCTCCATCATTTCTGCCACCGACTGTCAGATTCCACCATCAGAGATATATTTTCCTCCCCACCCCTTTTTAAGCATTCTGCCGAGACCATTCCCACTGCAACTCCCTTGTTACGTCCACGCCCCCACCAAACCACCCTGCACTCCTGGCACCTTCCCTTGCCACTGCAAGAAGTGCAAAACCTGGCCCACACCTCCCCACTGAGCTCCATTCAAGGCCCCAATGGATCCATCCACATCCAGCAAAGATTTTCCTGCACCTTCAAACAACTTGTATACTCTCTGTTGCTCTCGATGTGGTCCCGTGTACACGGGGGAGATAGGATGCCAACCTGCAGCACGTTTCTGAGATCATCTCTAGGGGATGCAGTCAACAACCCCACGACCATGTGACCAACCACTTAACTCCCCCTCCGACTGCACCAAGATGATTCAAGTCCTGGGCTGCCTCCACCGCCAAATCATGGCCACCTGATGACTAGAGGAAGAACACCGCATTTTCTGCCTCTGACCCACCAACCACACGGGATCAATGTTGATTTGACCTGTTTCCTCATCTCCTCTCTCTCCGCCTCCCCCCCCCCCACCCCCAACCTTTTACCACATCCAACTCGGCACTATCCTCTTCAACTGTCCTACCTGCCCATTACCCTCCCACCTATCCGCTCCACCCTCCACTCTGACCTATCACCATGAGATCCACCTTCCTCTACCAATTGCACTCCCAGTTATCTTCCCCCCCCACCCCCCCCCCCCAACCCACCTTCCCATTTATCTCTCAGCCTCCTTGCTTCCCCCCCCCCCCCCGCCAATTTCTGAATGCTGTCTGACCGGCTGCGCTTTTCCAGCGCCACACTTTTTTGAGTCAGTGATGTGATGCTGTTGATCCGAAGTGACACAATTTGCATACAACTCCCATTCTGGTACAGTCAACACAAGTAATGTCTTTTCGCTACTTTGTTAAAATGATAGATTAGTTAGTCCTCATTATATATTAATGTGTTTAAGTTTTTTTGCAATTTGGGTGCATTAATATATTCTGCAGAATAAAAATGATTGCAACTTTAGGCTTGAACCAAATTTCAAGATATGCAAAAAAATGATCATTTACTGCATCTGTAAGAAGTGAGAAGTTTCAAAATTCTCTCTGGCAATCCAGATTCAAAATTTCAAATTCAAAACTGTTCAGATAGGAAGACATTTTATCTGTTTTGTTCAAAAATGGACATTCATGAATTCTGTGACACGAGCAGAAATTTCTGGCAAAAAATCTCTGGGAAGAAAACAAAGTTAATGTTTCGGGTCTGCTGCATATTCTATTTAATTTGCATCTGTGGGATTATCCAAATATCTTATAGTTGCCAGTGTCCAATATTTAACATTTTTCATGTCTCACTTAGGTGTAGTGGGCAGCGAAGGAGGTCACCTGAGAGTACAACAGGATCTTGATCAGATGGGCCAGTGGGCTGAGGAGTGGCAGATGGAGTTTAAATGAATATGAGGTGCTGCTTTTTGGAAAAGCAAGTCCTTATACACTTATTGTTAAGGTCCTAGGGAGTGTGGCGGCACGGTGGCATAGTGGTTAGCACTGCTGCCTCACAGCGCCAGATGACCCGGGTTCAATTCCCGCCTCAGGCGACTGTCTGTGTGGAGTTTGCACATTCTCCCCGTGTCTGCGTGGGTTTCCTCCGGGTACTCCGGTTTCCTCCCACAGACCAAAGATGTGCAGGTCAGGTGAATTGGCCATGCTAAATTGCCCTTAGTGTTCGGTGTAGGGGAATGGGTCTGAGTGGGTTGCTCTTCGGAGGGTCAGTGTGGACTTGTTGGGCCGAAGGGCCTGTTTCCACACTGTAAGTAATCTAATCTAATCTAAAGAGACCTTGGAGTGCAGGTTCATAGCTCCTTGACAGTAGAGTCGCAGGTATATAGGATAGTGAAGAAGGCATTTGGTATGCTTTCTTTAATTGGTGAGAGCATTTTGTATAGGAGTTGAGCATTCATATTGTGGGTGTGCAGGACATTGGTTAGGCCACTTTTGGAATACTGCGTGCAGTTCTGGTCTCCCTCCTATCAGAAGGATGTTGTGACACTTGAAAGGGTTCAGAAAAGATTTACAAGGATGTTGCCAGGGTTGGAGGATTTGAGCTACAGGGAGAGGTTGATTAGGCAGGGGCTGTTTTCCCTGGAATGTTGAAGGTTGAGGGGTGACGTTATAGAGGTTTATAAAATCATGAGGGACATGGATAGGATAAATAGACAAGGTCTTTTCCCTGGGTGTGGAAGTCCAGAACTTCAGGGCATAGATTTAGGGTGAGGGGGAAAAAATGAGACCTAAGGGGTAACTTTTTCACTTAGAAGGTAGTGCATGTATGGAATGAGCTGCCAGAGGAAGTGGTGGAGGCTGGTATAATTGCATTATTTAAAAGGCATCTGAAAGGGCATATGAATAGGAAGGATTTAGAGGGATGTGGACCAAGTGCTTGCAAATGGGACTAGATTGGGTTGGGATATCTGTTTGGCATGGATGAGTTGGACCGAAGGGTCTGTTTCTGTGTTGTACATCTCTATGACTCTAAATAAACAAGCTCTTTTCTCTGGGGTGGGAGTCTAGAACTAGAGAGCATAGGTTTAGGGTGAGAGGGCGAAGATATAACAGGGACCTAAGGGCCAACTTTTCAGAGGGTGTTGCATGCATGGAATGCGCTGCCAGAGGAAGTGGTGGAGGCTGGTACAATTACAGCATTTAAAAGGCATCTGGATGGGTATATGAATAGGAAAGTTTAGAGGGATATAAATGGCCAAGTGCTGGCAAATGGGACTAGATTAGGTTAGGATATCTGGTTGGCACGGGCGAGTTGGACCGAAGAGTCTGTTTCCGTGCTGTACAGCTCTATGACTCTGACTTGCAGGTGCCCTGCATTTAGAGTAAGGGTACCCAGAAGATTGTGATCCAGTGATCAATTCACTGTACAGAAGTCTTGAATGATGCAGTCAACTTCAGTCTGATGAATGGGACAGAATTGTCAGAGACGTGGTGGGCTTGGGCATGAGTGTAGGCTGATAGAATTAACATGTCTCAGGACATTGAGGTTGTGACCTTGTCCTACCAAGAGATCCAACCATGTATCAGAGATAGTGAAGGTGGAAACTGTTTACCCCTTTCTATGGATGAACACATCCCAGGTCTCACCATTGTAGAGTGCAGTGATGATGTAAGCTTAGTAAACATAATTTGATATTGCAGTCTTACTTGGCCTGGGGATTACAGCTGCAACTTTTGCAGTCTGTATGTTTATTTCATCATCAAGTGACCAACTGCTGGTGGTTTTGGAACTTAGATCTGTGAAGCTATCAACAACTTCCAGTGTTACGTTATCAATATTGATAGATTGTGGTATGGTAACCTCCTGTGTTATGACATTTCTTTCTGATACTGATCTCTTTACAGATATGGGAGAGTTTGTACATTTTGCCACTGCAGATTTTCCTATGAAATGTTAGTGCAGCTTTATCAGCATAAATTGGTACTAGATGAGGGTTTGGTGTACCTTGTCTCAGATCTTAAGGTGAGCAATGCTCAATAGCTCTGTCAGTTCTGGTGTGTAAGTAGCAACCATTTGTCGGTGACCTGAAGGCACGCGACTGCAGCAAGAGAAAAATCTGTTATTTCCAGAACGCAATCCTCTTTGATTTCACTGTAAATCTCAAATGTTTCTGATGTTGCCCTGTCATAGCTGACCTTACCCACCACATTATCATAGAAAGAGAAGATCATATTCAGCAGTTTTTATGGTCAGCCAATTTTTTTCAGCGGAAGTAGAATATTCTTATGGCTATATGCCTTCGTGAGATCAATGAAGACAATACATTATACCAGTCTTTATTTACAGCATTTCTCTTGCAGCAACTGGAATGAGAAGGTCATATTTAATTGTCGATCTTCTGGTTGACCTTAAGACTGGCCAGAGTGCTTATGCAATTGTGTTGTGAAACTGGGTGGACAAGCAATTGTAACAGCCCTTACCAGTGCAAGGAAAATGGACTGTTGCCATAACTTTTACATTTTGATTTTTTTGTGGTAGTAATTGAAATGTCATCAATTATATATCATTCCTCAGTTGATATCTGCAGGTGGAATTAGTGTTGGTATGGTTATAATTCATGTCTATTTGGTCAATTCTGTCTCACTTCTTCAGACGCTCTATGGCGCACGCACATGCGCAGTCTCACGCTCTTTACCCCCCCCCCCCCCCCCCCACTTCCCGTGCACTTTCCCTCTCCTTCACATGAATGCACAGAAGTCTATGGGGTGAATTTGCAGTTGCACATTTGTATTTGAAGATGCATTCTATTTTGTTCAAAAAGCACGCAATCTGCAGGCAATCAACCAATGTGACATTTTATAAATTCTTACTTTCGGAAATACAGCCAGTCTGACTCAAAGTTAGGATAAGACAGATTCTAACTTCATACCTTTTGTGCATTGTCTGAGTTGACACATTACCTTTTTTTTCTTATACTGATAAAACCTTAAGTTATCTCAGGGCTGAGAGTTGAAAGAAATTCTGGTAATTAAATATTAGTCAATCAAAACTTGCATTCCCATTCTAAGTGATTAAAGACTTAACAGCAATCTAGATGTTGTAATACATCACATTAGTTGATTTTTTATGATAAAATCTGTGTTCTATGATCCAGCCCCACTAGCTACCTGACCAAAGAGTAGCTCTCCAAAAGCTTGTACCTTCAAATAAACCAGTTGGACTATAACCTGGTGTTGTGATTTTTAACAATGTAGTTGGAGCATAAGCCCCTTGGATGGAGAAATCTGGGTTCAGTTGCTAATGTTTATATGGAAAGACATGAGGACCCCCCCTTCCAATATCAATCTGTTGTCAAGAACAATGCGAATGTTGCAGTACAACAACTTAAGGAATGGTATTGCCTCTGTGAAGTAGTCAATAATCCTGCTAATTAATCAGTTTCATGCATTGAATTGGGAGAACATTGAGCTGATTGACTGACTACTCTTGCAGTTTTAAACTACTGTGTTCTCTAACTTGCATGAGAGTTGCCCCCCTGAACAAGACAATGGCAGAATTCATCTGGAAACATCTGCCCTGGAGAGCTGATGCAGCTCTAGGATAAGAGAAGGAAATGAAATAGCAGTAAGTGTAGAACAGTTTGAACTGTGGTATGCCATAGATTGTGTCATATAATTCCGGTTCAAATATATGCAGAGTATGAAGTTTGAAAGTTACTAATATATGGTTGCTTTCTTGAAAAATAGACAATAAACCACACTGGCAAACTGATTTGATTTTAATATGATATTTTATTCCTTGTTTTTGCAAGGATACCTTTGACCACAATTGAAATATTTTGTGACTGGCAAACTGATTGCCTCTGCATCCAACCTAGTTTATTTTGAGTTATTTTGGTTGTGGTATTATTGTAAGGATTCCATTTTGGATCATATTTTACAATTAAAGTTTTGTAGTACAACCTCCACAACAAATCATCATCATTCCTGTTTGTTGATCTGTTACACATTTGTAAACTGAGGACAGTTTTTGCATTGATAGTATGTTATAATTTGATGAAACCACAAAACATCAAGCAAGGCAAAATGAATGTTTCTACTCACTGTGGACGTTTTTTCATGTACCTACTACTTTTCTGTATTTTTGATCCTTGATTGTGTCTTTTAGCCAATCATCGAAATGTTGAGCTACAGGCCTTAAACCTCTAAAGATGACTGCGATTTGTGTTAGTTCTTCTGCACCTTTTTAATTGATGAGATTGAGATTTGAAAATAGCCCACACTAATAGGCTTCATTCTGAAAAAATCAACAATGCCAATTTTACATTTATTTTGTGGTGTCATTTCATCCACATTCATCATGCATAAGCACAAACCTCTGCAACAAACTGGATTATCTGCGTTGTTTTATATTTGAAGATTGCCATAGGCTTTCATTTTGTTCCATCAGTCACATAGGTTAGTGCGACTATGACTCTTGTGTTTTGTGGTTTTGTCTAGAACTGTTTATGAACTTTTCCATTCCACATTTGGTTTTTTTGGGAATACAATTCATGGGAATCTCATCCATGTTGCTGATATGACATAATACTTGTCTTTTTGCAACTGAGTCAATGGAAAATTGTAATTTTGACATCAAGGTTTTTTCATGGTCTTTGGGCAACTTTGATCTTCTGCTCTAACATTAGGCACTTTTATTCCACAAAGCAATTATGATTTGCTCTGAGATTTTTGCACTCTAGGTTTGGTTTGCCCAAATGCAAATCTTTGCAGTATACTTCTGGTGACAATGTAGCCATATTGGCGATTTTCCTAATACAGGCTTCTCCAGGTCAGGCAGTGGTTTGTTCCTGTTCTCATATTTGCTCTTAGTTATCTACTTTAGGATGGATTCCTCCTTTTGCATTAGTTTCTCACTAACACCAACATGCCTTGCTACAACACACTAATTTGGCAAGTTAGCAACTTTTTTAGCTTGAAACTACATGAACGTTTGTTTTTCAAATGTAGGGGCCATTTCTGTTTTATCAGGCATGAGACCTCAGGCTTGGACTGACAAGTCTGTGTCATAAACTCCTGTACATTATCCTGGCAAAAAAGTCTTTAATATCTGCTGGATCCCATAAGTTGACTTATAAAACAAGTAAAACATGAAATTCTGAAGAGTAGAACTCCTACCTCGAGTGAGTTTTTAACGTTTCTTCGCCGAAGAGGCGGATTGACCTATACACTGAATATAGGCCAAAACATCAGTTTTGGCACTGAAGAAATAGATTCGTGTTATATACCAGGTAATTTTGAATATCATCTACTGTAAATTCTGCAAAATCCTTGTCGGCTGAAGTTGCTGTCTGACATAAATTGCAGTATACAATTTCTCTTCACTATAAACCTAAGAGCTGCAAATCAGAACACGTATAAATGCTTTTCCACATGGCAAGTGTTTTTAATTCCATAAATGTTTAAATGCCTTTTGGTTAAAATCTCAAGACATTTACTGTTGCTGAGGGGGTACTATCTTTCCAGTCTTAATGGTGGTTGGAACAGCAAGACATAGGAATTATTCTGCTGGCTTCCTCCTCTGTTCTGTTATAATTTAGTGTTGGACAGCAGGATGTTATTCTTGGCCTGTAGTCCTGAGTGTGACTTCATTACACGTCTGTCTTTTTAAACCCTGAGATTTGAGAAAACCTGCAAGAATTAGGATCAGACTTGATATGAGCTATGAAGCAAAAATGAGATAGAGTTACAGCGCCTCAGTGTTCAAATACAAAACAAAAGATTTTTGAAGTGTCAGAATAGGTTATGTTGACTTTTAATCAAAATACTGCAACAAGCATATTAAAAATTGCTGTTTGTACAGTATAATGGGGAATGGATCTGGGTGAGTTACTCTTCGGAGGGTCAGTGTGGACCTGTTGGGCTGAAGGGCCTATTTCCACACTGTAGGTAATCTAATCTAATCTAAATGTATAATAAATTGATGTAGTCTATCGCTGTTGAGATGATCACTTCCAACTGCAAGTTTTCTAATTTTGAGTTTTGTATTTACTATTCTGCAGAGAACATGATTGATTTGCTGTTTGTTCTTGATTAGTATTATAATAGATTAAAATGTTAATGCTAAGTTTAAAATATCTTAAATTAGAATAAAATAAATATTTGTATTGTACATGACAAATAAAGCCTTCCAAAACAGTGATTCTGTTATTACCGTGAAAATTAAGTGTTACATATGTGGTAGTGCTCAGGCTTGTAAAGGATCTTGTTGTGTAACTGTGCTGAGTTCTGATCCTTCCATATCTGCCACAAATTCACCTGCACCTCAACACACCATTTATTGCATACGCTGCACCCGATGTGGCCGCCTCTATATTGGGGAGACAGGCTGCCTACTTGCGGAACATTTCAGAGAACACCTTTGGGACACCCGGACCAACCAACCCAACCACCCCGTGGCTCAACACTTCCACTCCCCCTCCCACTCCTCCAAGGACGTGCAGGTCCTTGGACTCCTGCATCGTCAGACCATAGCAACACGACGGTTGGAGGAAGAACTCCTCATCTTCCGCCTAGGAACCCTGCAACCATAAGGGATGAACTTAGATTTCTCCAGAGTCCTCATTTCTCCTCTCTTTCCCCCCCCCCCCCGGTCAAATCCCTCGAACTCAGCACCGCCTTCCTAACCTGCAATCATCTTCCTGACTTCTCTGCTCCCACCCCACTCTGGCCTATCACCCTCACCTTAACCTCCTTCCACCTATCGCATTTTCAACACCCCTCCCCCAAGTCCCTCCTCCCTATCTTTTATCTTAGCCTGCTTGGCACACTTTCCTCATTCCTGAAGAAGGGCTCATGCCTGAAACGTCAATTCTCCTGCTTCTTGGATGCTGCCTGACCTGCTGCACTTTTCCAGCAACACATTTTCAGCTCTGATCTCCAGCATCTGCAGTCCTCACTTTCTCCTCCTAACTGTGCTGAGTATTTGTCACAAGCCACTGTGGCTCCTGTGGCCTGGTCAGATTGCAGGGTAACACAGCAATTGCCTATTGATTTTTTGCAATTGGGTGGAAGAGTTTAGTTATAAATAGAAATTTTAAAGAAATCTTTGATATAACATTTTGCCGCCTTAAAATCTCTGTTCAATGGTCTTTGGTATTTTTGGAAAAATTTTCACTTCTGGTTACAAAATGTGATAGTGTGTGGTGGAATATGCATTCATGACCTTTGATCTTCTTTCACTCCTGCCCCATATTGTTAGCAGTGAAGTTTTAGCGGATAACCACAAGTCGAAGAGTGTGGTGCTGGAAAAGTTCAGCCTGTCAGGCAGCATCCGAGGAGCAGGCGAACTGACATTTCAAGCATATGCCCTTCATCAGGAATGACGCTTGTGGCCCAAGGGACTGAGGGATAAATGGAGGGGTGGAGTTCAAGGTGATAGGTCAGAGAGGAGGGTGGAGTGGGTAGGTGGGAAGGAAGGAGGACAGGTAGGACAGTTCAAAAGGGCAGTGCTGAGTTGGGAGGGTTGGATCTGGGATATTGTGGGGGCGGGAGGGGAAATGAGGAAATTGGTGAAATCCCACGTGGTTGGAGGGTTCCAAGGTGGAAGGTGATGCGTTCTTGCTCCAGGTGTCGGGTGGTTAGTGTTCAGCGGTAGAGGAGGCCCCACTTGCAAGTTCTTGGCAGAGTGGGAGGGGGAGTCGATGTTCAGCCACCGAGCGATGGGGTTGTTCAGTGCATGTATCCCAAATATGTTCTGGGACATCCACACTGGATCGATGTGGATTTCACCAGTTTGTTAATTTCCCCTCCCCAACTTTATCCCAGATCTAACCTTCCAACTCGGTACTGTCCTACCTGTCCTTCCCACCTATCTGCTCCACCCTCCTCGCTCACCTATCACCTTCACACCACCCCCCCCAACCTTCATCTTCCCATCACATTCCCAGCTACCTTTCCCTCGCCCCCACCTCCATTTATCTCTCAGACCCCTTGGGCAATAAGCCTGATGCTCGAAATGTCAACCCTCCTGCTCATTGATGCTGCCTGACCTGTGCGTATCCAGCACCACACTCTTCAACTCTGATCTCCAGCATCTGCAGTCCTCACCTTTCTCCGTGTTGAAGATAATCACCATACCCAAGATGATATCCTGGCTTGAAAACCAGCCACCATGTGGCCAGATGAAGACTGTCTCCAAATTTCAGGCAATCCACTAGGAGGATGGAGAAACATAAATGTTTTGTATGCATATTTGAAATTAGGCCAGTTTTCTGACAAGTATTTTAAGAGCAATTGAATTTAGAACCTTGTGCTGGCCCCTTGGGATAGAAGTTATTAATTCAAGCTTATTTTCACATTGGTTGTTCTTTGTTTGCATTTAAAGAAAACCAGCAACATATAAAAAGCAAGATGCTAGAAATGAGACCGAAAAGGCTGGCAATTTTGAATTGCAGAAACAAGCTGAATTTGTGATCCAACTTTAACATTTTTTAAAAAAAACTAAGGTTTTTTCAGTTTAAAAAAAAATTGATTGGAAAGGACGACCAAAAGCTTAAGGTGATGGGTTGTCAGGGTGGCCTTAAAAGAAGGAAGTGTGGAGGTGGTGAGATGTTTAAGTTGAGGAGTGGCTGACTGGCTTGCCTACATAAGGCTGGAGAAAGGATTAACAGAAACAAAGGATTGTAGGAAGCTTGAGTTAATATTCATGGTTGGCTCCAAGGAAGAGAATTAGAAGGTTGACCGGGCCCTGAACCGTTTCCAATCTATCATCCATGGTTTCACCCTTGTCCCTTCCCATCATTGTTCAACATGATCAGGTCCTCACTTTTCATCCCATCAGCCTCCACATTCAAAGGATCATTCTTTGCCATTCCAAACAACTCCAGAATGTCACCACCGAATGCATCATCTCCTCACTGACCCGTCTGCGCTTTGCGGGGATCATTCCCTCGAGGACAGCCTAGTCCATTCATCAACCACTATACCTTTCCCTCCTTCCCTCCTCCTTCCACCTGCACCGCCTCCAATCTTGTGTATTGCATTTGCTGCACACAATGTGGCTTATTGCACTTTCAGGAAACCAAAACACAGACTGGGTGACCGCTTTACAGAACACCTGCCTTCTGTACCCAAGCCATGACCCTGACCTTCCCATAGCTGGTCATTTTAACATAGTATGTCCAGTTATCTGTCCTTGGCATTCTGAAGTGCTCCATTTAATCACAGTGCAAACTGGAGGAAAAGCATCTCTTCAGACGAGACACTTTACAGCCTTCTGGGTTTGATATTGAGTTTAGCACCTTCAAATTGTGAACCAACTCCCATTTCTTTTGTTTTAGCTTTGCTTGTTACATTCTCTGTTGACATGCTACCTCTGCACCTCCCCCTCCCCCCAAAAAGAAAACCCAGAGGGACTATCTGTTCTTTCTAGTCTGGCAATTATACAGGGAGAAAGTGAGGACTGCAATTGAGACATACCATTGTTCTGCTATTCCCACAGTTCAGATTACTTAATCTGAACTATCATCTTTTCTCCCCAAGTACTCTACAACCCCCCCCCCACCCAAAATTGTCACATAAATTCTGCCCCTTCTACTCTTTTCAGCTCTGATATCGTCTCGACTCAAAATGTTAACATGCTGTCTCTTCATAGATGCTGTCTGACCCACTGAGCTCTCCAGCATTTGTTGTTTTCAGTTCAGATTCCAGCATCTGCAGTAGTTTGCTCCTAGAATAAGAATTACCCTTGGCTTTTTTGATCCCAAATAGCTAACATTTGTGAAGCATGTAAGTATGACTATTCAGTGAAAATTAGAACTGCATAGGGTATGTGCAGTGGAATTTGGAATATCTGGGCTGAAGTCAGCAAAAACATGAGCTTTTATTGTTGGAAGGTTGAAAGAAGAGTGGAAATAGAAATTTTTATATTAGTGAGACACAGAGTTGCTGAAGCTCAGTGTAGTCAAACTGTGCGCTATGGTTCTGGACCAATCTATATCTGTCTGAGGTTGCAGCCAGAGATGAGTGCGTAGGTCTTTGTCCCCACTACTTTTTACAGCACTATTTACAGAGGTGGAAAGCATTAAATCTCTGTTAATTTGGGAGACATTGAGGGGGCAGAACAGTAACAGTTGAAGGGATAATTACTGGAACCGGTCTGTTTTTGTGCATATGGCTTCTGAACTTTTATTTTAGAAAATGTCAAAACCAGGATGATCAAATTTGGGAACAGAGCATGGATAGAATCATAAACTGCAAATGTGGTGATCGATGTTAAAAGTGAAACCAACTTGAGTGACAATGTTTTATGTATTGCAGAATATTTTCTCCACTTCACCTTTTTGTAGTTGGTATGGTCAACTGTCTGAGCGAGTAAACGCTCTGGAATTTCCTTCCTCACCTCTTCGCATCTCTCCTTGTCTTGAAGACATCTATGAAAACTTGTTGGTAACTACTTATGTTGGTCAGTGGCAAGTGTTGTTTGATGCACTTTTGCCATGTCTTGGAATATTTTCTGCACTGGAAGCACTTTATAAATGCAAGTTCTTGAACATAGGATCATGAGTCCCAGTTAATGTGGTTTGTTCAGATGAGCAGTTAGCAATGTCATGTTCAGAGAACTTCCAGAAGAAAACTAGATTAAAGTTGATGCCAGAGTTGGTGGGTGGCAAGGTTGAAGGGTCAATTTATGAATTATTTAATAGACACATCTCCAAACTGGTTTCAAATGTAGAGAGGAAGGAAGTGTTTGAAACATTGGATAAGAAAAGCCAGTCATCTCTTGAATCCTCTTTATCCGAGGCATTGTACATTTTGCATTGTTTCTTGGAACTAAGAAGAGATGGGTGATACTTCTAAACAGTAAAAATCTGAAATTTCTTTGCAAGGAATTCCTTTCTTTCTGAAAGTAGTTGTGCTAAATTTTTAAAGTGTGTATCAATATAATACTTTGATTTATATTGTTTATCTTGACCAACAAGATTAGAACAGTGTTGCTTGATGGAGGGAGTACTTGGCTATGAGTTTTTCTGACAACCTTTCAACCCCTTTGTTAACCAGACATTTGTCCTACTTTTAAAGGAATTAATTTGAAAGATATGATTGGTAGTGAATATGTTATAATTGACCACAGTGCACAGAGAGAACAAAAGGCTGGACAAACTTCCTTCACCTCATTCACAATCTCACCCATAGTTTGAAGCACCCAGTCACAAATGTTTAATTATACTGAAACCTCTGAGTATCTCCAAGGTTCATGCAGAGCTAGCTCGGTGTGGAAGTAGAAGGATTTAAGATGAATATCATCAAAGATTTGTTCAGGACTGGGCTTGCTAACCTTTGCATCTCCAGTTAAAGCTGGCTGCATGCCTCGTCTTGTTTGGGGAACCTGATGTGAACTCAAAAAGAAGTAAGTGCTGAATCTTTACAAATTTTTAAGCCAGAGGTAGCGAAGATTCTTGTTTAATGGAATGACAGAATGTTGGGGATTGCAGGAATGCAGAGTTGAGGTTAAAGTCAGATTAACCATAATATTGAATGACCACTTGAAGAGCGGAGTGGTCTGCAATTCCTTGTTGGTAGAAATGCTTTTTAAGTACCCCCACTCCGCTCCATGACTGTACTTAGCAATAACCACAGCATATCTGTTGTTTTAATGTTGGTCTTTCTTCCATTTTCCCCACACTTTTTTGGGTCGCTAGCATTTGCTCATTTTGACAAAATTAATTCAAGATGCATGACATCAGAATTATACAGAAGGCACTCTGAGGTCTAATCCAAAAAGTGTATTTGTTTATTTTTATTGCTGTATATGTGCATCCATTGGAATGGATTACCTTGATCACAAATTACCAGAGTGTAATTTTGCTATAATTTCTGCATCTTGTTTTGATGTAACATCCGTTTGAATTACAAAAAAAACCTAAGTTGTACATTTAGAATAATGTAATAAACATTAGAAGATGCACCCACAGCATTGTAACCCTACATTGACATTTTTTCTTTTAGATTTTCATTGTAAAAGAGTTAATTTTGAATGACAAGCTTATGAATTGTCACAATTTGAGGTGATGGAAGACTATCACTGGAGGAACATAATAGTCATAGAGATGTACAGCATGGAAACAGACCCTTTGGTCCAAATCTTCCATGCTGACCAGCTATCCCAACCCAATCTAACCACACCCGACAGCACTCTGCCCATATCCCTCCAAACCCTTCCTATTCATCTACCCATCCAGATGACTTTTAAATGTTGTAATTGTACTAGCCCTCCACCATTTCCTCTGGCAGCTCATCCCATGCATGTACCACTCTCTGCATGAAAAAGTTGACCCTTAGTTCCCTTATAAATCTTTCCCCTCTCACCCTAAACCTATGCCCTCTAGTTCTGGACTCCCCCACCCCAGAGAAGAGACTTTGTCTGTTTATCCTATCCACGCCCCTCATGATTTTATAGATCTCTACAAGGTCGCACTTCAGCCTCCGACGCTCCAGGGAAAAAAGCCCTAGCCTATCCAACTCTCCCTGTGGCTCAAATCCTCCAACCCTGACAACATCCTTGTAAATCTTTTCTGAACTCTTTCAAGTTTCACAACATCCTCCTGATAGGAAGGAGACCAGAATTACATGCAATATTCCCAAAGTGATCTAACCAATGTACTGTACAGCTGCAACATGATCTCCCAACTCCTGTACTCGATACTCTGACCAATAAAGGAAAGTGTACCAAACACTGCCTACACTAATCCATCTACCTGTGATTCCATTTTCAATAGACAATAGGTGCAGGTGTAGGCCATTCTGCCCTTCAAGCCTGCACCACCATTCAATATGATCATGGCTGATCATCCTTAATCAGTATCCTGTTCCTGCCTTATCTCTATAACCCTTGATTCCACTATCCTTGAGAGCTCTATTCAACTCTTTCTTAAATGAATCCAGAGACTGGGCCTCCACTGCCCTCTGGGGCAGAGCATTCCACACAGCCACCACTCTCCTGGGTGAAGAAGTTTCTCCTCATCTCTGTCCTAAATGGTCTACTGCGTATTTTTAAGCTGTGTCCTTTGGTTCGGCACTCACCCATCAGCGGAAACATGTTTCCTGCCTCCAGAGTGTCCAATCCTTTAATCTTTTTGTCTCAATCAGATCCCCTCTCAGTCTTCTAAACTCAAGGGTGTACAAGCCCAGTCGCTCCAGTCTTTGTGTAAGGTAATCCTGCCATTCCAGGAATTGACCTAGTGACCTTACGCTGCACTCCCTTAATAGCCAGAGTGTCTTCCCTTAAATTTGGAGGCCAGAACTCTGCACAGTACTCCAGGTGTGGTCTCACCAGGACTTTGTACAGCTGCAGAAGAACCTCTTTGCTTCTATACTCAATCCGTCTTGTTATGAAGGCCAGCATGATTCATTGACTGGTGTACAAGAACACCCAGATCTCCCTGTACTGCCCTTTTACCTAAATGGAATCAATTTAGGTAGTAATCTGCCTTCCTGTTCTTGCCACCAAAGTGGATAACCATACATTTATCCACATTTAAACTGCATCTGCCATGTGTCTGACCACTCACCCAAACTGTCCAGGTCACCCTGTAATCTCCTAACATCCTCATCACATTTCACCCTGCCACCCAGCTTAGTATCATCTGCAAATTTGCTAATGTTATTACTAATACCATCTTCTATATCATTAATATATATTGTAAAAAGCTGCGGTCCCAGTACTGATCCCTGCGGTACCCCACTGGTCACTGCCTGCCATTCCGAAATGGAGCCGTTTATCACTACTCTTTGTTTCCTGTCAGCCAACCAACTTTCAATCCAAGTTAGTACTTTGTCCCCAATACCATGCGCCCTAATTTTGCTCACTAACCTCCTGTGTGGGACTTTATCAAAAGCTTTCTGAAAGTCTAGATACATCTACTGGATCTCCCTCGTCCATCTTCAGAGTTACATCCTCAAAAAATTCAAGAAGATTAGTCAAGCATGATTTCCCCTTCATAAATCCATGCTGACTCTGACCTATCCTGTTAGTACTATCCAGATGTGTTGTAATTTCATCCTTTTATAATAGACTCCAGCATCTTTCCCACCACTGAGGTCAGACTAACTGGTCTATAATTTCCTGCTTTCTCTCTCCCACCTTACTTGAAAAGTGGTGTAACATTAGCCACCCTCCAATCCACAGGAACTGATCCCAAATCAGTCGAACTCAGGAAAATAATCACCAACGCATCCACGATTTCTCGAGCCACCACCTTCAGTACCCTGGGATGTAGACCTTCAGACCTAACAGTCTCTCCAACACCAATTCCTGGCAAATATAAATTTCCTTAAGTTCAGGTCCTTCAACCACTGTTACTTCAGGGAGATTGCTTGTGTCTTCCCCAGTGAACACAGATCTGAAGTACCAATTCAATTCTTCTGCCATTTCTTTGTTCCCCATAATATATTCCCCTGTTTCTGTCTTCAAGGGCCCAATTTTAGTCCTAACTATTTTTTTGCCTTTCACATACCTAAAAAAAACTTTTACTATCTTCCTTTTTATATTATTGGCCAGTTTACCTTCGTACCTCATTTTTTCTCTGCGTATTTCCTTCTTAGTAATCCTCTGTTGTTCTTTAAAAGCTTCCCAGTCCTCCGTTTTCCCACTTATCTTTGCTATGTTATACCTTTTTCTCTTTGAACTTTATATGTTTCTTAACTTCCCTCATCAGCCACGGCCACCCATGCCTCCTCCTAGGATCTTTCTTCCTTTTTGGAATGAACTGATCGTGCAACTTCTGCATTATACACAGAAATATCCACCATTGTTCCTCCACTGTCATCCCTGCTAAGATATTGCACCATTGAACTTTGGCCAGCTCCTCCCTCATAGCTCCATAGTTCCCTTTATTCAACTGAAAAATTGTCACTTCTGATTGTGCGCTCTCCCTCTCAAATTGCAGATTGAAGCATATTGTATTATGGTCACTACTTCCCAATGGCTCCTTCACTTCGAGGTCGCTGACCAATTCTGGTTCGTTACACGATACCAGTTCCAGAAGTGCCTTCTCCCTGGTCGGTTCCGACACCAGCTGTCCTAAGAATACATCTCTGAGGCACTCCACAATGTCTCTTTCTTGAGGTCCAATACCATCCTGATTCTCCCAGTCTACCTGCATGTTGAAATGCCCCATAACAACTGTAGTAACATCTTTGTGACAGGCCTATTTCAGCTCCTGATTTAACTTACATCCGACTTCCAGACTACTGTTTGGGGGCTTTTAGATAAATCCCAAGAGGGTCTTTTTACCCTTAGTATTTCTCAGCTCTATCCACACTGACTCTACATCCCCTGATTCTAGGTCCACCCCCAACCCCCCCAGCCCATCAATCCGTTCTTACAATAGCCCGTGTAGCCTTGAATATTCATTTCCCAGGCCCTGTCCACTTGAAGCCACGTCTCACTTATCCCCACAATATCGTATCTGCCAATTTCCAAAAGAGCCTCAAGCTCATCCATCTTATTTCCAATGCTTCGTGCATTCATGTATAGTATTTTTAATTTGTTACTGCCCTCACCCTTCCCATCGACTCCTATTTCACTCAACCTTACAGCATGATCCCTTTGAGTTTTCTGCCTCATTGATACAGTTGTCTTCCTTGACTTCCCTTGTTCTAACTTTCCCTCCAATTTCCTTCTTAAACATCCAGTTTGTCCCCCCCCCCACTACTTAAACGTAGCTGTGTTGCAGTAGCAAACCTGCATGCCAGAATGCTGGTGCCTAACCTATTAAGGTGCAAACCGTCTGTCTTGTAGAATTTATGCTTATCACAAAACATACCCCAGTGATCCAAGAATTTAAATCCTTGCTTCCTGCACCAGTTCCCCAGCCACATATTCAAGTCCATTATCTCCCTGTTTCTGGCTTCACCAGTCTGAGGAACTGGAAGCAAACCGGAGATAACCACCTTGGACGTCCTGCTTTTCAGCCTTCTTCCTAGTTCTCCGAAGTCTTGCTGTAGCATGTTCCTCCTCCTCTTCCGACATCATTTGTGCCGATATGTACCACCACCTCTGGCTCTTCACCTTCGTCCTTGAGGATTTCCTGCACTCTGTCTGTGATGTCCTTAACCCTGGCACCAGGAAGGCAGTACACCATCCTTAAGTCCCGTCTGCTGCCACAAAAACCCCGGTCACTTCCTCTCACTATGGAGTCCCCTATTACCACGGCTCTGTGCGATGTCTGTCTCTTCTGCTCTGTCTCCACGCCAACTTTTTGACAGACCTGGCCACCTCGCGGACTGGCAGTGTCATCTGTCTCTACTGTTTCAAGAAGATTCAACTTGTTCCTGACAGGTACTTCCCCCAGGGTCTCTTGCACCTGTCTCCTCTCTGCCTTCCTCATCGTCTGCTCTCTTCTGGTACGATTGGTGTAATAACCTCGCTGAAGGTCTTGTCCAGAAAGATCTCGTTCTTTCGGATGAGCCTAATGTCCTCGAGTTCTTTCATCAGTGCTGCAATATGCTCTGTCAGTAGCTGAACGTGCGCACACTTTCTACACTTATACGAGCCAGACACACCAGAGTCGTTGACCTCCCACATCAAGCACGTAGCGCACTGAACCAGCTTGGCAGTCATGTCTTCACCCTCTTCAACTGTGGCATAATCACTTCCCTCAACCTCTTTGTCAAAGACTCCTGAGCTAAAGCCTCACTCTTCAATCCACAGCAACTTCCTTGGACCCTCTTTTTTGGGGCAAGTCTGTGGGCTTTTAATTTAGGTTAGAGGAGGAGGGAGGGAGGTCCTACTTTGTAGGACCTGGGGCTTAGAACACACCCACTCAAATAACAAATCACTTACCTTCCCGACCGGCTTTGCGCTGCGACTTCACTTCCGCCCAGCACCCGCCGCTCTCTGAAGCTGCATTCCAAGGTCTTTGTTCAGCAACAGTCCCTAGGATCTTACCATTAAGTGTATCAGTCCCGGTAAGATTTGCTTTCCCAAAATGTAGCACCTCGCATTTATCTGAATTAAACTCCATCTGTCACTCCTCAGCCCATTGGCCCATCTGATCAAGATGCCGTTGTAATCTGAGGTAACTACCTTCGCTGTCCACTACACCTCCAATTTTGGTGTTATCTGCAAGCTTACTAACTAAATCTCTTATGTTCCCATCCAAATCATTTATATAAATGACGAAAACTAATGGACCCTGCAACACCACCAATGTCAGGCTCACTGGTCTACAGTTCCCTGGCTTGTCCTTGTGCAACAATATTGCATATTGTCTGTCTTTTGGCTTCCTGCAGTATTAAGTACGTCTAATAGCCAGAAATAAGAACAATATTGTCTCATTTTTATGCATTTACCTTTGAAATATTTGAATGTACTATTCCAGGGTTCTTTAATGTGGCCTCCTGTATCTAGAAATATATAATAGACCTGTGTGTGCATATTTACATATTTTAACATTTGCAGATTTGTTCTATAATGATGAGTAGAAATGCTTTAGCCTTTACTTTTCTGTTTGCTCATTATTCATGAACTGTCATGTTAAAATATCCTTGCAGCTGAATGATTCTTTGCAAATGTCAAGTAGGTTAAGGAGTATAAAGTGAGTTTATGTCCAGGGAATCTTTGTAAACCCCTCGAGCATTGCTCAGTAAACAAATGCCTGTGAAGACAGGGCCATGATTCTAAATAGAATTCGCACCTGATACGGAAACAGATGATTTGGTACAGAGTTTTTGAGTTTCCACCAAGGATTTCAATAGAAAATTTAGATTAAAATTCCGAACAAAAATAAATGAGATGGGAGATTGCCTGATACTTCGATTTGTGAATTCTGGTATTTAGAGTCATAGAGATGTACAGCATGGAAACAGACCCTTTGGTCCAACCCGTCCATGCTGACCAGATATCCCAACCCAATCTAGTCCCACCTGCCAGCACCTGGCCCATATCTCTCCAAACCCTTCCTATTCATATACCCATCCAAATGCCTCTTAAATGTTGCAATTGTACCAGCCTCCCACCATTTCCTCTGGCAGCTCATTCCATACACATACCACCCTCTGCGTGGAAAAGTTGCCCCTTGGGTCACTTTCATATCTTTCCCCTCTCACCCAAAACCTATGCCCTCTAGTTCTGGACTCCCTGACCCCAGGGAAAAGACTTTGTCTATTTATCTTATCCATGTCCCTCATAATTTTGTAAATCTCTATAAGGTCACCCCTCAGCCTCTGACGCTCCAGGGAAAACAACCTCGGCCTGTTCAGTCTCTCCCTGTTGTTCAAATCCTCCAACCCTAGCAACATCCTTGTAAATCTTTTCTGAACCCTTTCAAGTTTTACCATATCCTTCCGATAGGAAGGAGACCAGCACTGCACGTAGTATTCCAACAGTGGCCTCACCAATGTCCTGTACAGCCGCAATATGACCTCCCAACTCCTGTACTCAATACTCTGACCAATAAAGGAAAGCATTCCAAACACCTTCACTCTCCTATCTACCTGCGACTCCACTTTCAAGGAGCTATGAACCTGCACTCCAAGGTCTCTTTGTTCAGCAACACTCCCTAGGACCTTACCATTAAGGTGTATAAGTCCTGCTAAGATTTGCTTTCCCAAAACGCAGCACCTCGCATTTATCTGAATTAAATTCCATCTGCCACTTCTCAGCCCTTTGGGCCATCTAGTCCAGATCCTGTTGTAATCTGAGGTAACCTTCTTCACTGTCCACTACACCTCCAATTTTGGTGTCATCTGCAAACTTGCTAACTGTACCTCTTATGCTCGCATCCAAATCATTTATGAAAGTGACAAAATGTAGAGGACCCAGCACTGATCCTTGTGGCACTTCACTGGTCACAGGCCTCCAGTCTGAAAAACAATCCTCCATCAGCACCCTCTGTCTTCTACCTTTGAGCCTTCATGAAGGGCATGAAAGCCTGCCTGTATTCTTGGTAGGTCTTAACCAGGAATTTTTTCAATGTAAACTGATTTTCCTATGGAATTGAACGGAGGAAACATAGAAACATCGGAGCAGGAGGAGGCCACTTGACCCTTCGAGCCTGTTCTGCTATTTATTACAATCGTGCTTATAAAGTCCTTGACAATGGATTTGAGAATTTTTTGTATAACTGATGTTAGGCTTACTGGTCTACAATTCCCTGGTTTCTCTCTATCTCTCTTGTTCAACACTGGAGGATAGCTGATATTGCTCCAATTTGCAGGGGCTCTTCCAGAATGTATTGAATCCTGGAAGATGACCACCAACGCATCCACTACTTCTAGAACCACTTCTTAAGTACTCTGGGATGTAGACTGTCAAGCCCTGGGGATTTATCTGACTTCAGTACCCTCAATTTTCCTAGCACCATTTCTCTACTAATATTGATCTCTTTCAGTTCTTCTCTCTCACTAAATCTTGCATTCTCCAACATTTCTGGATCTGATTTGGTTCTCTTTTGTGAAGACCGAGTTAAAATATATAAGTCATCTATGTTGTTTCTTGAACAGCAAAAATATTTAATGTGTCTCTCGTAATTCAGCTGCCAAGAGTACCTGTGGCATATCTGTTTAGCATCTTGGGCCACTTAAAGGCTAGTTGCTTTTTGGTTAAGGCAATGTATTTCTGGTGCTAGGATAAGTTTGACAGAATGAAGTTATATCTTCTAATTTTCACTTAAAATATGGGATGGTTAGTACCATGGCATGCTGAATTTTACTCAATTAAATCATCCAAGTAAGTTTGTTGATGAACATTCTGTGCACTAGAATCATGGAACTCTGCAGCGTGGAAGCAGGCCACACCAATCCTCCAGAAGGTACCCCACTCAGAGACAGCCTCCTACCCTATCCCTGTAAAAGATAGTAACAAAGTTTTTATATTACCCTGATTTACAGCTGGACAAACTGAAGTTCAGGCCATCATCCTGTTGATAGTTGCGTGAAAGTTTTTTTCCAATTCTGAATTATTAATCAATTAGGGTTCCCTGAGTTTACGTACACAATCTTGCAATAAAAACAAAATACTCGAAATACTCAATGGATTTGGCACCATTGATGGGAATTGAAATATTTCAAATACTTGTGGTCAACCCAGTTCACTAAGCACTTTACAAGCTTCTGCACTGAACATGCTTTCAACAATTTCAGGCTGAAAACTCTGCTGTTCCCTACCCCTGTTCCTTTCTCCCTCTCTCTCCATTTTCCTCTCTGATTCTTCCTTCCTTTTACTTTGGTCTAAAAATGTATATGCCTAGCTAAGATAGAAACGGGGAAGTGGTTTCCACTAGTGGGTGAAATGAGAGCTGGGGGCATCAAAATAAGGGGGAGCAGATTTAGGACTGATTTGAGGAAGGACTTCACCCAAAAGCTTGTGAATCTGTGGCATTCCCTGCCCAATTAAGCAGTTGAGGCTGTCTTGAATGTTTTTAAGGCAAAGACAGATTTTTGAACATTAAAGAAATTAAGGGTTATGGTGAGCAAGCAGGTAAGTTGAGCTGAGTTCATGAAAAGAACAGCCATGATCATCTTGAATGGCGGAGCAGGCCAGGTGACCTACTCCCCTCCTACTTATGTTTTCATGTTCTTACCTTGTGTACACACCTGTGATGCCACTGACATCATTATTGACATATTTTGTGCCTTTGCAATAACCATTCTACCCCTTTTATTCCCTTTTGAATTTGTACATCATTTAATCTCTCCTGCCCCTCTTCCTACCTTCTATAGATTGTCCTGTCATGTGCGATTATGGAAATGATTTCTCCCGTTGATAACCTGGCTTGAGACTTCTGTAATTATTTGAGCTAGCTTGTTTGCACTGTCACATTTTCTGTACTTTTATTCTGAATTGGGATTGAAAAAATAAATTCTCTAATTTTATTATTTCTCTCCAAGATCTGAAAGCACTGAGTCTTAGCATTTTCTTGGTAGTAATATTAATGCAAGTTTTCTTGCTGTAAAAGCTTTTTCAAACAAAAAAAACTTGTTAGATTACAGTTGGTTGCATTCTTCAGAAACTCCCAAATTCAGAAAGAGAACTTCTTGTTCCAGTTCCCTGTTTTGAATATTGCAAAAGTAAAAATGTGTTATGTCTAAATTATGTAATGAGGTGTGAAATGTTACATGCTACACTAATTGCATAAGTACTTAAAACTGGAGGCAACTTATATTATGCAGTGAAATGGTTGCACTGAAACCTTGTGTAACTAGCGAACTGGGGAAATTTTGACACTTATTAGCAATGTCAGTTCCCTGACTTTGTCAGAAATCCTATAAAAAATATTTTAAGTATTGTAGGGATTGCGATTTTACTGAAAGTAGATGTTTAGCAAGACAAATTTTTGATTATTTTAAAAGGTCAAAAATGCTAGAAATGCAGAGCTTCTAAGTCTGAATCGGACATGAAGATGACTTTGTATGCTTTGTTGATACTGACTTAATGCATATTTGAGTTTCCTAATTTTCACACTTTATCTCTCTTAGCGTGTGTGGGAAAATTGTTCTGGTGTAGCACCCCCTGGTTTGTTGATTGGTTCATATATTCATTGGCATGCTCTGCTTGAAGATGGGCCCTTGGTTCATTGTCTACAGTTACTTCATCGTGAACTATTTGCTTGGCATTTCTTTGATCAGTGGTTTGTTATTGCTCTCCAAACTCCAACAAGAGCGTGCCTTAGCCAGAACTGGATCAATTCTGGTGTTATTGGCTTTATTCTGAAGTGCTGAGAAGTGGCAGATGGAGTTTAATTTCAATAAATGTGAGGTGCTGCATTTAGGGAAAGCAAATCTTAGCAGGACTTCTACACTTAATGGTACGGTCCCAGGGGGTTTAGGAGTGCAGGTTCACAGCTCCTTGAAAGTGGAGTCGCAGGTAGATAAGATAGTGAAGAAAGCATTTGGTATGCTTTCCTTGGTCAGAGTATAGAGTACAGGAGTTGGGAGGTCTTGTTGCGGGTGTACAGGGCATTGGTTAGACCACGTTTGGAATATTGCGTGCAATTCTATTGGAAGGATGTTGTGAAAGTTGAAAGGGTTCAGAAAAGATTTACAAGGATGTTGCTAGGGTTGGAGGATTTGAGCTATAGGGAGAGGCTGAATTGGCTGGGGCTGTTTTCCCTGAAGTGACGGAGGCTGAGGGGTGACCTTATAGAGGTTTTTAAAATCATAAGTGGCATGAGTAAGAAACAGACAGTCTTTTCCCTGGGGTGGCAGAGTCCAGAACTAGAGGGCACAGGTTTAGGGCAAGAGGGGAAAGATATGAGAGACCTAATGGGCAACTTTTTCACTGAGAAGGTGGCATGTGTATGGAATAAGCTGCTAGAGGAAGTGTTGGAGGCTAGTACAATTGCAAGATTTAAGAGGCATCTGGATGGGTATATGAATAGGATGGGTTTGGAGGGATATGGGTGAGGCCCTGGAAGGTGGGACTAGATTGGGTTGGGATATCTGGTCGACATGGATGAGTTGGACCGAAGGGTCTGTTTCCATACTGTACATCTCTATGACTCTATGACGCATGCTAGTCATCTAGTTGAATAAGCTAAATGTCCCCTTTAGTATGTTGTGTTAGTAAAAAGCTATTTAATAGTCAGCAATCGCACTAAAATTCATGTTTTACCTCCTGATGTAGGAGGCCCATTGTATCAGATATAATGAGACTTGCTCTTCAGATTCCTCAGCTGGATGCTGTTTACTGTACGTTCAATTAATGATGTCAAACTTTGAATTTTAAACCATGGAAAGGATCAAACAACAAAATTTACATTAATTTAAGCTTTGAGCAGTTAAATACAGTTGAGTATATGCAACTTTGTTAATTTTTAAAAAAGCTATTATTTATGCGTCAAATACAAGACGTTCCACATTTTGAATAGAGCAAAATAAGCTCAAAGGATCATAATCTTGAAGTTGGTAACATTAATTTTGAAGTGCTTACTCAAGAAACAACACTCCTACTATTGTAGGAATAGCATATTTAGCTATTTTTAATCCATAAAAGATGTTAAAATGTACAAAACTCCTGAATAATAGAAGGGATAGCAAGATTATTAGAAGTATGTTGATCCAATATTGGAGCAGTAAACATTTGGGCAATGGGGACCAGCCATGCTCAGATTAGGCATAGACAAATATTATCAAAACATTTGCAAGAGCTCAACACATGTATTTCTTCAAAGGATCAGCAAGTAATTGCATTGTTGTTGATGTATTTGTTAGTGTGCATACATATTTTTTTCTGTCACTCTGCTTGGTTGAGTTAGCAACGATGGTGCCTTGTTCATTCATTCCTTTTCCGCGTTTTGAGTATTAACCAAGCTGGTCATTCTTGAGTAGAGTCATGGTGATACTGCATGGCAAGAGACACTGTGGTCCAACCCGTCCATGCTGACCGGATATCCTCAACCAATCTGGTCCCAATTGCCAACACTTGGTCCATATCTCTCTGTAAGCCGTTCCACTTCATGTACCTATCAAGATGTCTTTTAAATGTTATAAATGTACCAGCCTCCTCCACTTCCTCCCGTGAGAAAGTGAGAACTGCAGATGCTGGAGATCCGAGTCAAAGAGTATGGTGATGGAAAAGCACAGCTGGTCAGGCAGCATCCAACATTTCAAGAGTAAGCTCTTCATCAGGAATGGGAGAGTTGCCCACTGAGGCTGAGAGATAAGTTGTGGGAGGGGAAGTAGCTGGACATGCGATAGGTCGATGAAGTTGGGGGTGAACGTGATAGGTAAGAGAGGAGGGTGGAACAGCTAGGTGGGAAGGGAAATGGACAGGTGGGAGGGCAGTTCAAGAGGGCAGTGCTGAATTGGAAGGTTTTGGATCTGGGATGGGAGCAGGAGGGGAAATGAGGAAACTGGTGAAACCTACATTTGATCCCATGTGGTTGGAGGGCCCCAAGGCGAGACCACATTGAGAGAAATGGACACAGTAGATGGTGTGTGTGGAAGTACAGGTAAATCTCTCTGGAAGGATGTGGAAGGATCCTTTGGGGCCTTGGACAGAGGTGAGGGGGGTAGGTGTGGGCACAGGTTTTGCACTTCTTGCAGTGGCAAGGGAAGGTTGCTGGGAGTGGGAGGGTGGCTTGGGGAATGGTCTCAGTGGAATGCTGAATGGGGTGAGGAGGGAAATATAACCCCGGTGGAGGGGTCTGTTTGTCAGTGGTGGAAATGACAGATGATGATGCTATGTATCCGGAGGTTGGTGGGGTGTAAGGTGAGCCCTGGGGAGGTTCTGTCCTTGTTGCAATTGGAGAGGTGGAGGAGATGTGGTGGAGGGCATCGTCTACCACGTGGGAGGGGAAATTGCAGTCTTTGAAGGAGGATGTTCTGTGGTGGAATTGATCCTCCTAGGAGCAAATGTGACAGAGGTAGAGGAATTGGGAATAAGACATAGTGTTTTAACAGGAGGCAGGGTGAGAGGAGGTGTAGTCCACGTAGCTGTGGGAATCAGTGTGTTTGAAATAGATGTCAGTATTGAATCGGTGACCAGAAATGGAGATGGAGAGGTCCAGGCAGAGGAGGGAGGTGTCAGAGATGGTCCGGCTGTAAGTGAAGTTGATGAACTATTCAACCTCCTTGTGGGAGCATGATGTGGTGCCGATACAGTCATCAATGAAGTGGAGGAAAAATTGGGAAATGGTGCTGGTGTGGCTGCGGAAGCTGGACTATTCTATGTATCCACCACTTCCTCCGGGCAACTGATTCCATACATTCACCACCCTCTGCGTGAAAAAGTTGCCCTTGGGTCGCTTTTAAAGCTTTCCCCTCTCTCACTTTGAACCTATGCCCTCCAGAAATGAGTGGTGCGTTCTTATGGATGGATTCTGTAAACCCTGTTCATTCATTCTTTTCCACTTTTCTCAGCCCCTCTATTGCTTAAAACCTTGTACATCTCTCTAACCTATTAAGTTCTGATGAAGGGTATTGCCCAGGCATGAATGATTCCTGCACATATGCTACCTGATCTGACTATTTAATGCATTTCAATTTTTAAAATTTCAGTACAGCTTGTTTCCTTCTGCCAGTTGAGCTCATGAGGCTCTTGGAATGTAGTTCATTAGTGTGAAGTACTTTTAAACTTTGAGAATCCAGAGAAGAGCTGTATAAATGCAAGATCATTCTTTCCTTGGATTTTGTTAAATCTTTTAAATTGTTAAATGTATACTTGTCTCTAGAATTGAGATGCCTATCCCTGAGTTCATTGTATAACCTGACTGGTATGATTATCCCAGCTGGACAGACTGTGTTTCCTACATTACAACATGACTGCACTTCAAACATGTTTCATTGGCTGTCAAACACTTTGAGCTTTTCTGTCGTGAAGAACTCTAGCAATCCAGTTTCGTTTTCATAAAAACATTGCTTTGGTTGTGTGACACTTTTATAGTACTACTACTTGAAACTTGAAAGAAAAATCCAGTAAAATGTATAATTTATGCCTCTAAGCTGGCTTTGTATTTGAAGAAAGCATTTTGAGCTATGTAGTTCAAAGCTGAGTACATATGCATCGTTAGTGATTGTATTGGCAGGAGCAAGTCAAGATGATGAATTAAAATGCCACACAAAAAGTAAGTGATAGAACATTAAGATGTGTTTAAATGAGTTTTTATTTCTCTGGTATGTCATGCCAGCATGAAGTGCTGTGCACACGGTACATTGAATGTGTCAGTATGTGTCTACCCAATGCTACCAGGTATAGGTAACCAATTGAACCACGTGAATGAAAATTTCAGTATTCTACTTTTATTTCCTATCTAGTTTTACCAATTTATATTCAATATCTTCATTTGAAACTCAGACAAGACTATCTGATTAGATTTGGTTTCATTATTTGAGAAAGGCCCTTTGAACCTTGCAAACGTAACTGTATGCACCCTGCAGATGGCACAGTTTGCTGGATATTAAAACTACCAAATGTATTTGAACAAATACGATAAAGCCAGGACTTCGTGCTGAGTTTTTAAATATTTGAAGGTAGATGCTATTACCTTATAATTTAGCGCAGAAGATTTTAAAGAACTGCATTTTACTGGGGCTTGCCTATTCAGACCACTTTCTTTCAGGAAGTACTGAAGCAATGGCCTAAAAAGAATGAGTTAGCCCAAACACATTTCTACTTTCATATGCAACTCAGCTGTGCTCCATATTAATGGCAAGGTCTATTAATGCTTTACAATTTAGTAATTTACCCTACTCTATGAAACTTATTTGATTCTGTCCTTGGTCACATGACACCCAAGTTATAGTCCAACAGGTTTATTTGAGATCACAAGCTTTTGGAGCGCTGCTATTTCGTCAGGTGAAGTCCAGCACTTCATCTGATGACGGGGTCGTGCTCTGAGAACATGAGATTTAAAATAAACCTGTTGGACCATAATCTGGTGTCATGTGACTTCTGATTTTGTCCACCCACGTCCAAAACTGAAACCTCCACATCATGATTCTGTCTTGGACTAAAATGTGAAATACAGTTGTGGCAAAATGTTGTTGCTGCCCAGATTCAGCAATGGAGAAGAAATTTGCATTAAATAAATGTTTGTGACTAGGCCTAATAAAATCTTTCTATGGTTACTAAAGATTTACCCATTTTCCTCTTGCATGATATCACTTAGATAAACGATACCATAGCCAATACATAATGAATTGTTGTCATCTGCTTGAAACTTAAGTTTATTATTAACATAGAATGTAAGAAATTGACCAGAATTGCTTGAGGTTATCTAACTCACAGAGAAACAGTTAGTGCAAAGTTTCCTAAACTTTCTTGAGAGAGTGGGGACCTGTCAGTTAGACCAGGAGTGTACTTGTTATATCTGTCAAAGCTCCATGGTGGCCATTGCAAGCTCCTGAGCTGTCGATATTTTTTGAGCTTGCCCTCTCAACTTTGGGATGCCCTGCGTTTCTATGTTTGCACTTAACTGCAGTGACCGCAAGCTGGAATCAGAATCAGCACCCGTTAGCAGCCCTAAGTTATCCATAACTAGTAACTATATAATCTAGTTAACTATTGCTGAAATCTATTTCTTCTGAATTCGCTCAAACATAAGTTGCTATTTAGTGCTAAATTTGAAGGAAATTTTGAATTATCTTGCCATGAATTTCTAATCAGTGTAAAGAAGCGCAGCATTTTTTTCAAGATCAGGCCCACTTCAGCAAATTTGATCCCTTAGCATCTCCTTTGGGTTGATTGTGCGGTTGGTAGCAGGTGCATGATGACTCAAATTTCCCCAAGAGTCAAGAATGTAGTACTTCATTGTGTGCAACACAACAGCAATAGGCCATTCGGCAGCATGACTTGCTGCATAATTTTAGATCGTGGTTGATCATCTACTTCTTTACCACATTTCTGTGATATCCTCATATCTCTAGTATCATCGGTACTTTGATAGATTTATATCTTTTGTCAAACTTAATGGTTAAGCTGTTTGAGATAGAATCTCAAAGACTCACCACCCTCTGAGTGGAGAGGTTTTTCATTAACTTAATTTGAAGTGGCTGATCTTTTATTGAATCCATGTACTCTGGTGCTAGACTCCATAGTCAGTGAAAGCATCCTGTTTACAACTACTCTGTATATCCATTTCTAAAGAAAACCTTCAAAGTAGAATCACAAGTAGACAGCGTGGTGAACAAGCTTGCCTTCATTGGTAAGAACAGAGTTGGGACGTCATGTTGTGGCTGTACAAGACATCGAAGCCAATATTAGAATACTGTGTACATTTCTGGTCAGCCTTCTATAGGAAGAATGTTGTGTTGTGGAGATATAGAAGTACTGTACCTTTTGAGAGTTGAAGAGCTAGCAAGGACAAAGCAGAGAGTTTGGAACAATGTAACACCTGGTTGAAACAGCTGGCAGCTCCTGGGTTGCCATGAAACAAAACAAAATCAATTTAAATTATGCCTCATGATATCCGAATCCAATCAAATTTGAATTTAGTATTTTGATAATTAAAACATCGGATTGTTTTATTGATTTTATATATAGAATCAGGCATTTTGAACAGCTAGAGAGAATTGCCAAGCCGCCAACAAGTACAGACTGCCAGCAGAACAGCTCTCTGAAAGATACCTGTCTATAAGAAGTTTGCGCAGCAGAACATCAAAGATGATAGAGGAGAATTTGCAGAGGAAGATACAAAGAGAAGACTTGACAGCTGACTGGTTTTGAAAGTTGAATTTTTTTGTAAATCTTGGGATATTTATATCAGATTAGTATTATAGAGTGGGAGGTAAAAGATAGGCTTAAGAGAAAGGAGTTGTAAATAGTTGTTGGTTTTAATATTCTTTGTTGGGCTTAAAGAATAAAGTTGTTAATTTTCACTTTAAATAGTGACCCCTGGGATAATTCTTTGCCTCTTGAATTTTAACAGATTACAGCATGAGGTGAATCTTTTGTGTTGCTGGTTTAAATTAGCAGAGGGGTTTACCCAGTGTCACAACAGCTGTTAAACTTGAGAGGGTGCAGAAAAGATTTAAAAGGATGTTGTTGGGGCTGGACGGTTTAAGTTAGGGGGAAAGGTTGAAACTGGAAAATCAGAAACTGAGGTGTGAACTTTATGGAGGTATGAAATTATGGGCATGGTTAGGTGAATAGCCAAGGTCTTTTTCCTAGGATGGAAGAATCCAAAACTAGAGGGCATCAGTTTAAGATTCGAGGGGAAAGATTTTAAAAAGGACCTGAGGGATAACTTTCTCATGCAGAGCATGGAGCATGTATGGAATGAGCTGCCAGAAGAAGTGGTGGAGGCTGGTACAATTACATCATGTTCAAATGCATTTGGATGGATATGTGAATAGGAAGGGTTTAGAGGGATATAGAGCAAATGCTGGCAAATGGAAGTGTGTAAGATTGGGATGTCTGATCATCGCAGAAGAGTTGGACTAAAGGTTCTGATTCGATGCTTTACAACTCTGATTCTAACACTCATGTTGGTTTTAAGGGGAAAAGAGAATATAAAAGCTCCTATCTCAGTGGCAGAACTGTACAGACAATTTTTTAAAAACTGGTTTTGTTAATCATTCACTAATGTCCTTTTAGGGAAGGAAACCTTCTCTTGCCTGGTCAGGCTGCAGATCCAAGCAATGCTGTTGATTCTTTATAGAATCCCAACAGTGTGAAAGCATGCCATTTGGCCCATCTCATCCACACCAACCCTCGGATTAGCACCCCACCCCCACCCCTGACCCCAATCCCTGTAACCCTGCATTTCCCATGGCTAATCCACCTGACCTACATATCCCTGAACACTGTCGGCAATTTAGCATGGCTAATCCACCTAACCTGCACATACTTGATTTGTGGGAGGAAACCGGAGCACTCTGAAGAAACCTACGCCAACATGGGGAGGATGTGCAAATTCCACACACAGTTGCTCAAGGGTGGAATCTAACCCGAGCCCCAGGCGCTGTGAGACAGCAATGCTAACCATTGAACCATCATGCTGCCTTGTGGCCTCTGAAATGGTCTAGTGAACTATTCAGGTCAAGGACAATTTGGAATTGCTAATAAGTGCTAGTCTTGTCAGTGACACCCAAGATAGAATAAAACAAAAGTGTAAAACTTTGTGCTCATCAGGCTAGAGTGTGAGGGGGATTCATATTTTGCGTACCGGTTCTTTAAAATTCCTCATGGAATGTGCTCACCTGATAAGGGCAGTATTTATTACCCATCCCTACTTGCCTTTGAACTGAGTGGGCTGCAGGATCATTTCAGAGAGCAGTTGAGTTGACCACGTTACTGGGTCTAGAGTTGCATGTAGGCCAAACCAAGTAAAAATGGCAGGTTTCTTTCCTTAAACAATTTTAGTGCACTGTTCCCCTGTCTCGCTGTGTTGGGCCAACGAGCAAGGAAAAACATCTTTGCTTTTATGTCAGAACAGTCTTTAATCAGTTATCAACAGATCATCCCATTTTTCAGTGATTGTTGTCTTTTCACTTAAACTTATGTGAGGCTGCCATGTTGGGCAATTTTGATTTGTCTGCCAGGAGCATTGAGACCATCGCAAAGTGACTTTAAGCAATGTCATCGTATCATGAGGCACCAGGTGAATTTTATTAACAAAATACCATGAAACTGAAATATTCATCTTTCATAAGAAAGATGCTTTATGGCATACATGTAGATTTGTGTAGCCTTATTCAACCACAGAACAAAAACGTGTGGCAACTGCCTCTGCGGTATCCCTAAATCAATCATACCCCCTCTAATAAACTGTTCATAACTGTTTCTTGCTTCGTATGTTTTTTCTAGCTGTAACTCCATAAAAATTAGTTGTGTTCCAACCTGGCTGTGGTAAATCGCAACAAGAAATTTCTCTCTTTATGAGCTCACCTGACAATCTCTCTCAAATTTGAACTAATGAGGATTGACTGTACAGGAGGCAGCACTCTCTTCTGTGTTGGAGAGTCTGCTTTATTTCCCACCTCACCACGACACACTCTCTTTGTTGCAAGTTCACCAATTATTTTTCCTATACTGCAGAATGGTTGACTGACTATTTAAAATTTCATTCCTGTGAATGGAGCCTTTCCCTTGCACCTGATGTACTTTGGCATAGCTAATTATTTAAGTGTCTTTGATTTACAGAAAAAGTTGAGCCTGTGTATGAAAGGACAGAGAACCAGAAATGGTTCAATGATGAGAGACAAAATATTGGCGGCTGGCCTTGTACTACCCTGCTGCTTCACCTTCTGAACCTGATCTCTTCCCCCAGTGTATTCTTCCTCACATGCTTCCCTTATCCTTGGCTGTCTTCTTTAAAAGTTAATGAACCTGGACGATATTGATGCTATTAATAATTTAGTGGTGCGCTGTTACAGAGGCTTCTGTTTTGAAAGGGGCTATCTACTTTAGTTGTTCTGTAATACAAAAGGATGAAGTAACAGTGTGTCGACTGTCATTTTAGAACTGTTTGCCAGTCCTTGAAAGACAATGTAACGGTCACTTAAAGTGTATAGCAGTAATGCTTCTGAACATTGTAGCAGCAGCATTTTGATTGCCCCACTATTCTTCTACCACAAAACCATTTCAGTATTCTCAGAACTGTCCATTTAACATAATGCAGTTTTAGGCCCTTCATCTGCCTTTTAGCATATTTTATGACATTGGTAATAGCCTTATACCAAAGCAAACAAATTTCAATTATGTGGTTACTTTCAAATTGAGGCAGCTTCTTTGTTAGCATAGTTGTGATTGTTTTCTACAGGATATGAAATCCATCTTGTTGTTTGTTAAGTGTGGGAATGTGCACAAATGTGTAACAATATTTTTAATCAACCTGTTAAGATGTTAAACTCTGGAAAAGGTGGAGAATGAATTGGGGCCCCTTGATCTGAAAGTAGGAACACTGCCATCCACATCGCAAGAGCCTTGAACAGCCTTTTACACAGGGATCAGTCACCCCTTGTCAGGGAATTGAGCCCTGGTCTCCTGCATGACAGGCAAGGATACTAACCTCTGTACTAACGAGGAATTTTCTTCAGAAATGAGTAATTATTAACAGCAATCCAATTTAGTACAGCTGTCTGTACTTGGACGATAAAGTTGAACAATAAACAGTCACTTTAAAATTTCTGGTTAGAGGAAGGAACCAATAAGAATGCCTTCACAAAGGGGACAAATTGGGGAAAATTAAGGAATGTCAACAGAGGTGTTTTATCCAATTGCAGGGCATATGTGCTGGCCCCAGCAAAGATCAATCTTTTCAAGTTCATTTCTCTAAATACTAACTTTAAAGTATAACTTGTGGCATGAATCCATACACTAAGCACCTAAATGAGTTTGAGGGGTAAGAAAGGTTATAACTGCCATATGTTAAACCACTATGTTGGCTGATGGCCATATTAAATGTCATAATGGCATCTAATTCTAGGCTACTGAAGTATCCTTCAACCTTTCCATGTCCGAAACACTTGGTCTGCAATGCAGTTAAATTTTTTTTTGTTGCTTCCTTGCATGTATTTGGCATTCATTTTAGAATCCCAAAGGACTTGCTAGAGCAGCAGCAACATATTCTGTTCTTTAATATTCCTCATGGAAGTAGAAAATGTTAAACATCAGATACAGTGGGAGATATGAGTCGACCACTGCTGTTTCCCTTGTGGAGTTTCTGGTGGCCTGAGGCAATGGAGCATCTAACTCTAGTTCTTGCTAGGTAATTCAGAAATTTGCTGGATTTTTCTATCATGTGATGCTAATGAAGCCTACTCTGTTGAGTGATTTTGCACACATTGAATTTGACAGTGGCATGGGTGAAAATTGTACCACATTTTCATTGAGTATTGTCATCTTCACAGGAGAGATTCTTGTTTTATCACTATGGTGCTCATTTTGCTAGTTGTCAACCCACAAAGTGAAAATTGATTGTTTTTCACACCAGCTGAGATATTCGATATTGCAGGTTGCCCCCTCTGTCATCTGGTGACTGTTATTTACTGTGCTAGTGTATGTTTTCCCAGGAATAAAATGAAATTCAGTAACTGTATATGCATATTGTAAAATAAATCTTTGCATAATTGGTCATCGCCTGCTTTTAGAATCATTTGCAAGGTTTTTTAAAAAACCAATCACTGTTGTGGCAGTGCACAAGGTAACACTGTAGATCATCTTCCACCTCGGGACCCTGCAACCCCATGGCATCAATGTGGACTTTACCAGTTCCCTCATTTCCCCTTTCTTCCCTGCCCCACCTTACCCCAATTCCAACCTTCCAGGTCAGCACCGCCCTCATGAGCTGACCTGCTTGTCAATCTTTCTTACCACTTATCTGCTCCACCCTCCTCTGACCTATCACCTTTACCCCCACCTCTATCCACCTATTGCACACTCAGCTACCTTCCTCTCCCATCTCCTATTCCTCCCCCTCTCTCCACCCCCGAGGCTCCCAGTCTATTTTCCTGATGAAGGGCTTTTGCCCGAAACGTCAATTTTCCTGCTCCTTGGATGCTGCCTGACCTGATGTGCTTTTCCAACGCCAGTCTGATCTTGACTCTAATCTCCAGCATCTGCAGTACCCACCTCCGCCGACAGTGGTTAGCACTGTTGCCTCTCAGCTCAGGGACCTGGGTTTGATTCCACCTTCAAGCGACTGTCTGTGAACTTTGCACATTCTATCCATGCATGAGTTTCCTCCCATAGTCGGATGTGTAGGTTAGGTGGATTGGCCATGCTAAATTGCCTATAGTGTCCATGATCGTGTAGGTTAGGTGGATGAGCCATGGAAAATGCAGGGTTACAGAGATATGGTAGTGAGTTGGGATGCTATTTGGAAGGTCAGTGTAAACTCAATGGGCTGAATGGTCTGCTTCCACACTATCTGAATTCGATGACCGATGTCAGATCCTCAACTGTGTGACTGGTGCCCAGGTTAACAAGGGAACAAAGTCTGTCAACACCTACCTTTCCGAGAAGGGCCTTGCAGGTCAGTGGCTGTGTTACTGCTCTGGGCCAGAAGTCTGGGTTCAAGCTCAACTGGCCCCAGAAATATGTCATAACACACCCAAATGGTTAATTTTTAAAAATTGTCAGTTTTTATTGCCAGTAGATAGAACAAGCAGTTAAGGAAAATACTGGGCATATGAAGTCCAATTTAGTTGGAGCACCACAGCAAAGCTGAAGCATAACCAGCTAAATCTTGCAAATAGTCATACAGCACAGAAACAGACCCTTCAGTCCAGCTCATCGTGCTGACCAGACGTCTCAATCTAAGTTTGGCCCATTTGCCAGCATTTGGCCAATGTCCCTCAAGCCTTCCTATTCATATATCCATTTGGATGCCATTTAAATGTTGTAACTGTACTCACCTCCACCACTTCCTCTGGCAGCTTGTTAGAATAGCCTGTCACAGCAATATGTTATGCTACTGAGATCAAGGTATGAGAGAGGGTTTATTTTCTAGATGGTCCAAAAGTTATTGAGTTGCTGATGTCCAGAATTCTTAATGTCCTAATATTCCTGTCCTAAAATTCTTTTAATGAATACAAAATTCAGTTTGTTGCTTTCTGTTGTAAGTTGGTACTTTTTGTTGAACAAATATTTATTTGTAATGGCAATACTTGGAATCAGTAACTTAATCTCATCATTATAGTCAGTTACCTTAGATAAATTGTCACTCTTAAAAATAAAGAACAGTGGGTTATTGTAATATGCTGTGCACAGCGTTTTCATTGTGTATGTCAAAAGATTGTTTTATCTGAAAGACAAGACTGAGTAGGCTATCGAAGGTGAAGTCACATGGGATCCATAGTAAGTTGGTGGCAGAAGGGTGTTTCCCTGACAAGCGATCAGTAACCAGTAGTGTTCTGCAGGAATCAGTACTGGGACCCCTATAGTTTGTAATATACATGATTTGGAGGAGTATGTAGGTGATCTGATCAGTAAGTTTGCAGACGACACACTGGAAGCTGCGGATACTTTAGAGGATTACCAGAGGATGTAGCAGAATGTAGGCTGGATGGAGAATTGGTGGATGGAATTTAATCTGGACAAATGTGAGGTGATGCATTTTGCAAGGTCTAATACAGGAGGCAAATACACAGTAAATGACAGAACCTAAAGAAGCATTAGCATACAAAAGGATTTGACATACAGGTCCACAGCTCCCTGGAAGTGGCAGCACAAGTGGATAAAGTCATCAAAAGATGAACAGCATGCTTGCCTTCAATTGGGCATAGAGTTTAAAAATGGGCAAGTCATCCTGCAACTGTATAGAACTCGAGTTTGGCCACATTTGGAATATTGGCTATGGGTAGAGTGGTAGTTCTTCTGTTATGCAATGGTTGCACTCTTACTTTAGAAACAGCGCTTAAAGTATTGGTGATATAATCAAGTTACAGCCCACAAAAGTTCGTGCTTTAGAAACTGCCCCAAATTTGGCAATCGCATTACAGCAAATTCACGAAACACATGTTATAGCAGAATGTCCAGTATAGTTCTGGTTGCCGCACTACCAAAACTTCAGAAATGGCTTCCCAGGATGTTTCTGGTTTGGAAGATATTAACTGCAAGGAGAGATTAGACAAACTCTTTTATTTGAACATCAGAGGCTGAGGGGCGATCTGCTCTAGGTTTATAAAATTTAGAGGCATGGATAGTTGAATTTTTTTCCCAATGTAGAAATATCAGTTATTAGGGGGCATATGTTTAGGATAAAAAGTCATATTTTAAGGAGATGAGAGGGGCAATTGATTTTATGCAGATGGTGCTAAGTACATGGAATGCGTTGCCAGAAGAGATGGTAGAAGCAGATACAATAGTAATGTTTAAGAGGCACCTTAATAGCTAAGTAAACAGGGAATGGGGCAATCTTGGTGAGGCAAAGGGACTGTTCTGTGCTATATTGCTATTGTCATAGATTCATTCAGCATGGAAACAATCCCTTTTGGTGCAACTATTCCCACACTGACCATGTTCCCAAACTAAACTCGTTCCAGTTGTCTGGGTTTGGCCCATGTCTCTCCGAACCTTTCCTGTTCATGTACTTATCCAAATATCTTTTAAATGTAACTGTACTCTCATCCACCACTTCCTCTGGCAGTTCATTCCACACATGTGCCACTTTGTTTGAAGAGGAAGTCAGTGCTGGTGATGTTATCATTGCTCGCACTGTTGTGGAATTGGAAAAAGTATCTTTTATTTCAGAACCAAACATAGTGCACCTTCTGCAGCCTCTATCACTTCCTTTCGTCTGTGGCTGCCACTGCAGCCAATTATCTGGTACATCACTGCTCAGGGAGTCATAAGGGTAGCAAGTAAGAGCCTTTTTGAGTGTTCTGTGACTGTGGTGTCGCTGGCAGAAGCATCTCAGGAATTGACTGCATGGGCTGAGAGGTTGCTCCTGCAGTGGAGGAGTCAACAAATTAACTAAGGTTCTATGTATACAAATTGAAACAAAGTAGGGTTTTTGTTTCAATAAAATGTCAAGGGATCTCCATCAATAGTTGACTTAAGTATTGGTTTGTGATTTCTGTCCACAAAGACTTTGTAAATAAAGAGGATGGCAATCTTTTTTAAGGCCTATCAGTTTTTAGATAATCCAGTGTCAGTCATTCCCTTCACTATGAAATGGGCATCATTTTCTTCAGGAACGACCATAGGTGCCAAATAAATTTTAATTGCCGTAGTCAGCTCCTCTATATCCATGCAACAAACAGCTGTTTCCTATTTTTGCACATTCCTCACCATTTTTCTAACCCTGCTATGCATTCTGTGCTTCCTTCATTGTAGATGTGTTAGCAGAGCCTTCAGCACCACACTTCAAGAATGGGCTAAAGCCCTCTGCATTTGTTTTCCTCATCTGGTTTATGGCTTGAGACATGGCTTTGTTACATCTGAGGTACAAAATAACACTGGTAGTATCAAGTGACTGAACTTATCAAGTTTTTGTAAATTTCTAGGAAAATGGTAGTCTAGTCTTTTCCACCATCATCCTTACTAGAGTCCATTAGCGGCAGCGTAGGTTAGATCTTCAGAACGTTTTACCTGGATGTTTAACAAGCCAATTTGAGAGACTTTTGTGAGTTTCAAGTAGTTCTGTTAGTGCAGAATCTGATATAAGTGCAGTTAAACCACTAAATCCAGTTTCATACTTCGTTTTCAAACCAATTACAGTATTTAACGTTAGCTGGTGGGAAAAACACCTTTTCAAACTTTAATGTTAAAGTTTAGAATTCTTCTAAGCCTTTTAAGGTTTCTTCATCTTTACAAAGTATGGGTTGTCCTGTCAAGTCTTCATAAAAATATCAGTGCAGAATGGGTGTGCATGCATCTAGACATGCCTCAGTTGCTCAGAAAACAGTATGAATTAGATGCTATTGCTTTCATGTGTCAGCTTGCATTGATTTTTGAAGCAAGTATATTACAACTGTCAAATTCTTACCCACAATAAGTGATTTTGTTTTTAGTCAGCAAGGTATGTGACATAGGTGGAACACGTTGTGTTGTTCTATGCAAGTGTCGGAGCAAAAATAATGGATGCATACTTGTTTCATGTAACAATACAGCTAAATTTAAAGCATAGGTCAGCAAGTAGGGAGACGTAGAGGCTACCAAATATACATAGGGGTACTGTTGGAAGTTCATCAGCAAAAATTCTACTAGCTCGAGGTGCAATTAGTAATAATACTATGGCTTTAAGAGGTTTTTTTCTGAAATAAAAACCAATTGTTGGGAAAGCTCAGCAGGCCTGGCAGTATTTGTGAAGAGAAATCAGAATTTCTCAGGTGCTGCCAGACCTGCTGAGCTTTTCCAGTGATTTCTGTCCTTGTTTCTCATTTAATGCATCCAGTTCTTTCAGTTTGTATTTTGTATTTTTTGCTTTTTTTTAAACGATTGAGACAGAGGTGATGAGTGATCTGTTCAAAGCCAATAAGGTAAATGGCTTGTGAGGCCTTGGAGTTTTTTCCAAAGTTGAAACAGTAGAAGCAGCCTGACTGGGTGGGGTCAAGCTCCCACAGAACCAGATTTTTAGTCTTAGCTTTCTGCAGTTGCTTGTATTTTAAAATTGGATGTGGAAGCTCTTATTCCTTTCTCTGTTACACCTTAAAGCTGGGGTTCTCATCCTGCTAGAGTTTCATATGAGGCAATCTATTTTACTGAATATGCTTTTGCAAAGGATGAGTTTATGGGATGTTACTATATTTGAACAATTAATATTATTTTATAGTGAATATATTTTGTAAGCATTTATATAGTTATAGTTAAGAATTCTTTTTTATTTTCATTTTCAGTATTTTAACTGTTTTGTAAAAGTAGTGTGCTTTGTTTAAAGTTTGACCAATCCATTCGCATCTAAAATGCAATACCTTAACTTTTCCTTTCGTTAGGGTAAGTGTAAGGGCTCTAGGCTATCTTAATATGTTTCGCGGTGGTTTGGTCTAGTCCATTACAAAGTTAGCACTTGATGCCTGCAGTAGTGGTTGGAACTGAGAATAAGAAATTTAAGACTTCTGGTGTTCACTGTCTTCCACTTAAGACTCAATCAGCATCCTTTATTTGTTTCTTGGCCCCAACATTCTCTTGAGGAAGTAAAGCCATTCATCCCACGTTTCTGTACCATATGAGATGGCCAGAAAACTTTTTTTGCTTCCTGATTAAATGAAATCCCAAGTAATCTGTATCTAAACCAACTCCATTTCTCTGCATAGCTGAGCTGCTCTTCATATTGAAAACCTTCTTTAACTTGTCTCACTTCCTCTAAACTTCTGCTTTTCTACTTGCTCATTCTCTCCTTTCCCAGAGTTAAATAGAGATCCACTAATGCTAATTTTTCCCCACCTCACCAATTTCAATGAATACCACCTATGCCATTTCCGCCACCTCCAGTATGATTCCTACACTGAACATATCTCCTCTTAAGATTCAAAAGAGACTGTTCCTTCCTTGACGACATGGTCTGCTTCTGCTTCTTCCTCCTATTACAATTCTTCATGCAAGTGCAGTAGGTGCTATGTCTGCCCTTACTTTCTCAATGCTCATCATCCAGCATCTACCCATAGATGCTGTCTGACCAGCTGGACACTTGCAGCATTCGCACTCTGCATCTGTGTGAAGGCTGTGTTGCTATTGAACCTTTTCTTACAAGGAGAATTTATTGATGAATTGCTTTTCAAACTGGAGTAGTAGTATGTGGTTAGGATCTCTATGAGGAGAGAACCACTGCTTTTCTTAATATGTGAATGACCTTAACTTGGGTGTACAGGGCACCTTTTTTTTTAGAAATTTACGAGGGGGGCTGCAGATGCTGGAGATCAGAGTAGAGTGTGTGGTGCTGGAAAAGCACAGCATTCGAGGAGCAGGGAAATTGACATTTGGCGGCATAAGCCCTTCAGGAATGAGGCTTATGCCTGAAATGTTGATTCTCCTGCTTGTTGGGTGCTGTCTGACTGCTTTTCTAACACCACACCCTTGACTCTGAAATTTGCATATGACATAGATTTGAAATATTGTGAACTGTAAGAAGAGTAGACATGAGCTTGAAGGAATTAGGTTTGAGGAATCGTTTGGCAAGTGAAAAGTTCATACAGAAGTGATCCATTTTGGTAAGAGGAATGAAGCAAAGCAAAATATAGGATAGAAATCCATATGATGTGCAGGTGCAGTGGGACAAGGGGCAGAGAATGTAAAAGCAAGGAAATTTTACATCCAGCCTGCTTGGTTTCAACTGAAGCATTGCATTCACTTCTAGGCATTACGTTTTATGATGGATTTGGAGGTATTTGAGAGGATACAAAAATGATTCATGGAAACAGTTCTAGAGGTGATAAATTTCATTGAAGCAGATTGATTAAAGAAATCTGGCTCCTCTTTAGAGGAGAAATATTGAAAAATTGAAGATTTTTAAAACCGAGGTCTGGATAAAGTGGATAGAAACTGTCACTTTTTTTGGCTGAAGATGAAGATCCAAAGAACCCAGTTTAAAGTGACGGACAACAGAAGTAACGGTGGCAGGAGAGAAAGCATTTTTCTGTGTAGTACATAGTTAGGGATCCAGTGCACTGCCTGAGAGGGAATTAAGCCCTTGAAAAAGGATTTGCATATTTATCTGGAACAAAATAAATTTGTAGTCCTATATGGAAAAATGGGACAAGGGTGAGTTGCTATTCCAGAATTAGCACAGACTTAACTGGCCAAACAGCCTCCAATGTTGAAATAATTCTGTGACTCCCCTTGCCCCAACATTATTCTTTGCAAATACTGTAATATTTTTAAATACATAGTGACTGAAATAATCGACTGTGCAATTACTAACTCCCTTTGTATAAACAGGTGGGGCTTGAGGATAGCTGAACTCTTGAATTTCTTTGCATTATGTTTAACCTTTTCAATTATAGCCAGAAGTAGCCTTTTCCTTCGTTTTCGTGGAACTCATTTTTGTGTTGAGATATCTTTTTGAGAAGGAGTGAAAAATCTTATCTTTTGAAATGGAAATGCCAAGCATAATAGTATCAGATTTGTTTCTTTCAATACAAAAACAGCAATGACAGAGGTTCAAAATTACAGCTTTGAATGTGAAATTGATATATTGGTGTCTGTTGTCCCTCTCCCTTCATGAGTCTCTGTTTTTATCCCCTCAGATTTCTTTTCTATAGTTGCTGACTCCTGTTTGACCACAATTCTGCACAAATGTCATTTAGTATTTCACCCAAGTCAATTTCATTATTACATGTATTATCATAATGTTTACGTCCAGTCCTTGGCTGAGGTTCATACAGGTGTTTTCTAACACTCTAGTATTGGCTAGCGAAATGGAACAGAACTGTCAAATTGTCCAAATTGTAGTGGTACCACCCTGATAGAGCTGACCTGTTTTCAGCTCTGGCATTATATTGTATCTTGGTTTTTCCAAACTGAGTGCCTTGATTATGTGCCATCTTTATCAATTGTGAAGTAGTTAGGAAACTGATTTGCCTAGTTTTAATGCTGTAATTTTGTTTTCTGAAGTTTATTTTGATGCAGCACAAATTACTTCATGGCTGATTAGCACATACCATGCAATGTGTTCACACATTTAACCTCTTCTCATTTCCGCCTCTCCTATCAAGAGGTGCTCGATCAGATTTTACTACAAATTGGTAATTTTAGCTTTGAAAGTGGTGAAGATGCCAATCAGATCAAATTCCTTCATTCCCTTCTAACTTAAATAAACATAAAGTTTGAACAAAGTGGTACCTTTTTATTTAGAAAAAAAGCAAGTGACATTAGCTTTGTGAACAGAATATCAGATGCGCACAGACTGTCAGACCTTATTGTCTCACAGCTGGCTGCTTTTGCGGGTAAGGACGTGTTAATGCAGTCTGGCTTAGAAGGGAGCAAGGTTCCCTGGATGGAACCCAGTATAAACTAATCAAACAGCTCCCCCTGGCCTCCAAAGCTGTCTACCAGTATTAAATTTATATCAATCACAGGAAGTCTTTGCATTCGAAGTCGTAATTTTTTCCCCTCACATCTGGAAGAGAGAAATTATTTTTTGCATCAAAGGTCATGAGGATTCTGGGTAGGGCAAGAAATGAGAGCCATGCAAAACATGGGAAAGGGAGAATACAGCTACTTTTCCACCTTTCCAAAATAAGTTATTTTTGAATGGTTTGGTTCCAAGCCAAGTTGTGTAGTTTTTTAAAAATTTGCTTAATGTGGAATGCAGAGCATGATTTCAAAAACAATGAATTGTGTTCTTAAATCGACGATTAAAATTGTTGTCCCCAGCGGATAACTTTTACTCCTTGAGATTAAATTTTGTTTTCATCCTGTTATAGAGTTGAGGAGAGAACATCCTAAATGGACTTTAGGTATTTAAGTTTTCCTGTTGTACTCCATTAACTATCACCAAGAGCTGGTGCCTTACTCAAACACCTGTGTAAAGATTCAGTAGATCAAAGGGAGAACATGAAACCACTCATAGTGTTTCCATGAATGTTTATTTTTGCAATTCTGAATTGCACAACAAAATTTGCGAGAGAGGTGCAGAGATGCAATTAAAATTTTTTTTTAATAAAAAAATAAAAATTGACAACTCAGATGGGACAGCAATAATAAACAGTCATACATCAGACAACCATCCCATCAAATGTTTGTGTAAAATTAATTGAGAACTTGTACTGAGATTCTCAGTAACAAAATGAGTGCAACCATAATTGACTTAGTAGGCAGGTCCTGCCTTAGCAGAATACCATGTCATGGAATTTACATTGAGATCACCAGGATGACTATCAGGATTTCAAATGAAAATTGTAATTGTTTAAAACCCCATTAATCCTCACGCTGTCTTCAAAGATAAATGGTCTACATGGTTACCTTCAAGTCCTGGTCCTTGACCCCAAGGAGAAAAAAATGTCATTGTTCTTGTACCCGTTGTTTTATTGTTTGTTTTGTTTGAATTTTGGCAACTCAGTGTTTTGTGAACTGTTCCTTTTTAAGCTTTACTTCATTCTTGGTAGATAAATGCTGGTAGCAGTAACCAAAGTTACCTGAAAATCAATGGGGGCATGAATCTATAATTTTTTTGCAATATCCAAGGCTAATTGTTAAATCAATGTGGTTCATGAATGCAGGATACTGGGAAACCTGCCTATTAAGCTTATAACCTTTTATGCTGTTTTTCTTTGTTATGGGATGTGGACATAAGTGTTGTGGCCAGCATTTATTACCAATTCCTAATTGCTCTTGAGACGGCTTGAACTACTGTAGTCCATAGAAATGTAGGAAGCGGAGTTGACCATTCAGCCCCTTGAGCTTGTTCCACTATTCAATGAGATCATGGCTGATATGTCATCTAACTCCATATACCTGTCTTTGGCCCATACCCCTCAATACCTTTGATTAATACAAATTTTATCTATCTTCAATTTAAAATAAAAATAAATTAAATTATCCTGCATTCATTACCATTTGTGGACCAGTTCCAAAGATCTACCACTCTGTGTGTAGCCCTATATTCTGCTCTCTGTTCCAAAAGACCGTGATTTGTCAGACCATTGAATTCAGGTTGCAATATAGTAGTTGAAATCCAGAAGGGTAATAATTCCACAGAAGCTGAAAGAAATAGTAAGAAACTGCGCACACATACTGAAAGTAGCATTTCAATTAGTCTTACAGGTATTGTTCAAATGTACACATGTTTAATGGTTCCAAACTGGGCAGAAATTTAAAAGAGCAGTATTCTTTCCCATTACCCCATGTTTCAGTTTTTACATGCAGTTGTATCACAGTTCTCCCAATTTCAGAATCTTAACGGTTGTTTCATTGCCTAGGATAAAAACATTGCATGAAAACCCATTGGGCAATTTGAAACACCATCTGTATCGTGCACCTGTCAAAATTTGTGTACATATTTTGAACCTTTGCTAAAAGGAATCCCACTCCTTTATATTTTAAATTATCACATGAAACAATTTGCCCATGTGTTTTCAAAACCAGACTCTGGTCTCTGTTTTGCCATTGTTTATTTTGAAAATAATCACCCGACACACAAGGAGGTATTTATTTTTGTACTAAAGAAACAGTACCCTATTACAGTTCTATAACTAACATTGCATTGACTTCAGGTAACTGCCTCATTAACTCTGAGGCAAATGTGTCTTCTAACATGGGTAGAAAAAGCAAAAGCTAGATATAAATGCTATTTTCTGTTTCTGTTTTTGTTTTTATTTCTAGTCATTTGATGGAGCAACTAAATTTGTAATTTCTTCTTTTAGGGATCTTTGATTCTATTTAGGCTTAAGTGGGAATTTGGAAGACTTTTCTGTTTGTCCATTTGTTAAGCCATCATTTATTCCTTAATCCTTAATTTTTCAAGGAGCAGTTAGTCAATCATATAACTGACTCTCATTTAGACTGGACCAGCTAAGGATGGCAGATTTCCTTTCCTAAAGGACGTCATTGAACCAAATGAGTTTTTACGACAATCGGCAGTTGGTTACATGAGCTTTTAGATTTTTCTGTCACTCTAGATTTTTATTGAACTTGAATTTCACTATTTGCCATGGTGGGATTCGAACCATGTCCAGTACCCCTAGGATATTAACCTGGGATTCTTCATTACCAGTTGAGTGACATTACCATTAGGCTGCTGTGTCCCCTAGTATTAACTTGTATAATGCACTGTTTCTTGGTACAATATTAATCTAATTGTGAATAGCATTTGCAATCTTTTTTGAAACATTTTTATCTGAAGGGAACATGTTTTTCTAGCAGGTTTTGTATGTGTCAACAGCTTTAGCCTATGCAGAATGCAGATATTGATATCCAGCTTTTACATTGTTCAAGTGGAGACTATATAATAGAAGCTAATGCACTCCATTGTGGATAAGGCAAGCTGTTGAGGCCTGAGAAGAAAGAAGAGTGTTTGTAACAGTGCTTTTTGTTTTTTTAATTTTACAATTTGCTTCCATCAAAGCACATCTAACTGTTCAAATTTATTGCTTGCAGCAGAGAATGTTAATGGGCAAGGTGCTTTGAAAGAGGAGCATGGTGTTATGGTATGAAGTCATCAATAGAATATGATATGTCATGTTACTGTATTCAAGGAAAGAAGCAAATAACAGCTGTCAAGCTTACTCACTGCCTAACCAAACTTCTTCAACATGGTCAGGAATGAGCCACTGTTTATAAATGTTGAAATGGATTTTTGTGTTTTAATATTTAATTTGAAAGATTAGACTGGTTTTGTGTGTGTGTGTGTGTGTGTGTGTGTCAAGGTGTGAAATTCAACGTAGAGGATTTTACTAATGTAGACTGCTTCACTACAGTAGTTGTAGAATCCAAAAATGTACACACATGTGAAGAGATGCTCATTAAATGAGAATCTGATTTGATGATGAGCACTAGATAACAAACTGGTTTTAAATTGGTGCTACCAACTAAACCACAACCTAAGTTAGTGTAATGTTTAGATTTTCAAAACTGACTTCTAAATACGTTGGAAGACTTGGATTTCTCTCGATTAGATCTTTTAAAACTTTTTTCATTTGCTAATTTAGTAATATGCTCTGTTTTGAATTATTAATAAAAATATTTTGGGATGTTGGTAATATTTTTCTTTGGGTAGCTAACCCAACAAAAGACTGCGACAAAATGGTCCCAGCCATTGCTTCAATATTTGAAATGGGGTTTTCCAATGCTGAAACATTTGAAAACCTGTGTACAAACGTGACCATGAAAGAGGCATACTATAATTATTAATATTCCACACTATTGGTATCCATTTTATTTCACTTAGGTTTTTCTTAAAATTGCGCTAGGTCCAGCTGTGACAAAACCTACTGTATCATAGGTTATTTGATTATTCAGCAAAGCTAATGGAACAGTAACACTTGATTTAAGACAAGTTAAATGTGTATTGATGTGTCCTCAGCACAATCTGACACACACAATGTTTCCCCGCCCTATAGAGGTATCTCATTAAAGCTGTCAGTGAGTCATTATTAAGTTTTCATGTGGTTATGTTTTGATGCTAATGTAATGTGTATGGCTTGTTTCATTTCAGCACAAATGTGGTTATGAATTATTCAGAGATAGAGTCTAAGGTTCGAGAAGCAACCAATGATGATCCGTGGGGACCTTCCGGGCAGCTAATGGCAGAGATCGCCAAGTAAGTACTAATCTTGCTGAGCTCTAGGGGTATCTCCAAATATTCATAGATTAAGCTTTCAGCAAAATTATCTGTTCAAAACATTGATTTATTTATTGTTTGAATAAAATCTGTAATATCACTGTTTTGGTCCATTTCAAAATAAGGAATTGCATTTACACCATTTAATTTCGCTTGAGTGAAATGCAGTTGAATGGGAATGAGCTAGTGAAAGCACATGGGAATTTGAATACTTAATGAAGTTGCACCTGGAGCAACCTTAACTCCATTCTTCTGGAGACGATGCAGTTTATGACTTTCTAGGTTTTAAGCCTAATGGAATTGAACTGCACAGGATGAGTGAAAGGGATGTTATCACTAAGCCTACAAACCTCTTACAACATTCTTAGAGTGAAAGTAAAATTTACTATTAAGCAAATGGCTACTTTCATGATTTCAAAGTTTAGAAGATGCTAAAGGAGGTCAGTTTCTTCAAAGCGCACAATGCGTTACAGGTTACAGGTTGTCGGAGCTGGAAAGTTACTCGGTTTATGAAATAACCATACTGATCACATCATTATGAGCAATATACAAATGACTAAAATCGACCATGTAACTGAACACACTGTACAGTCTCAAGATGATTTAATTTACTGTACTTAAGCTCATTTTCCAATACTGCTGGACAGGACTCATTATTTCAAATTCATCCCATCACTACCAACGATGAACTTGTAACCAGTAATATTTTACCCTAGTGTAATATATCTGAGCTTTCTCTCTAGACACACCCCAGAGTTTACAAAATTGTGATATATTGCATGAACAAAGGTAAAACTTCATATGGATCGTCAGAAAGAGCAGTGTAACGTGAGTCTAAGATTCGCAAGCTGTGGTTAAGAATTCATCTTGGTGATTCAAATCAGCTTTTAAAAGAGCAAACCATTTTCTTGATTCTTATCACTGTTGAATTCTGATAAAATTAATAGTTGGGATCTAAATTTCTCAGCATTGTATCATACATTGGCTGAGGAATTACTTTTTATTAAAACAATGTAGCTATTGTAGTAGAGAATAGTTGGTCAAAATTAAAAACTAGATGGCCTTGTATTATGTTTCACTACAACTGTTGATGTCTACTACTTAACCCAGCATAGAGAAGCAAGGCACTGCTCTGTAACATAATTGGTTGAAGGGTCACAGATGCTAATTCTGCACTTTGGTGTGAGAGAAATGTCTGCAGCATTTATTCAGATGCAGTATTTTTGATTAGGTGGTTAGATAGACGTAGAGCTATGAGTAGGGAAAAAGTTAACTAATGAACTAATTTGTACTAAGCAGTCAGAACACTTACAGATGTGATTGTTCATTTAGATAAAGCCTGTGCATATAATCAGTGCAAGTTTTGTATTGGAGTTAACAAGAAATAGTTTTCCTAAAACTAAGTTACTCCCACTTCCTATTGCCATCACCACCATCCATTGTGCTTATTAAGAAAAGAATTATGTTGTATTTAAAAACATGCCTTCAATGGCAGTAAGTGCTTTTCATGAGTAACAAGAAAAAATGACATGTTTACGTGTATGTTTTGCAAACTACAGTGTTTTAACAAATGATCACCAGGTGATCTGATTGTGGTTTTTGCTTTGTGATTTAAAGCTAGAATGCAAATGGATCTAAAACCAATGAAGGACCCAGCTTGTATCTGCAATTCACCCCAGACCATCTGTTACATATGTAATAATGCTAAATATTTGATATGCTGTATGTCAGATCAACACACAAAACTCTTAGTAGCCAGCTGGGGTTCTGCTAGGTCATTTTTCTTTCATGTTAATGTACTGACAATAATTTGCAGCTCTGCTTGATTCATAATACCTGTTTGTAAAAGGAAACGTTATGTGTTAGCCAAACCTATTCTGCCACCTACAGCCTGTCCTTATTTATTGCTTGTGCTCTGGGAACACACACACCCGCAGCAATTTCCTTTTATGAGTAAAAATAGAACAAAGTAAATGCCTAAGGTTCCACTCGCGCACTGCTTTTGCTTTGTTTTTTTTTACATATATTGGATCTGCTAAAGCTGTTTTTTTTTATTGTAGGTCTACATTTATGTATGAACAGTTTCCTGAAGTTATGAACATGCTTTGGACTCGTATGCTAAAAGACAATAAAAAGAATTGGAGGCGGGTCTATAAGGTGGAGTAACAAAGCATTTCTTTCCCATTTCATGGTACCTCTAATTTGGACTTCCCAAATTTCGAAATGCAATGCAAACATTCTCTTTGTGAAATAGCACATGGAGGTGTTTAATGTATTGCACAAAACAAAGCACATTTCATTGTTCTGTTTTGACATTGAAAAATTGACTAACGAAATTTAATATTTGTGCTGTCGAAACCATCTGCCAAATGGTAGCACAATCTGCCCCAAATTTATGATTGCACAAAATGATTTAAATGCTAAAATCTCAAGTGATTTACATCATTCAGTGTATTCTATACTGTTAGGTTTTTTCCACTTTGAGTCTTCGGGTGGTTGTTTGCCCATTTTTAAAGATGTGCAGCAATGTGGTCTTTACCATTCAAGAATTTTGAAATAGATTTACAAAAATTTCACTACTCTAACTGTGTGGAACTTCATTGCGCAATAGCACTTCAATTCCAAGTGGATAGAAATAACCATTTTTTATTTTATTTCCTATAGAAGTGACATTTAATTCTTAAATTTCATTGGTTGTGTGAGGATTGCTAGGAAAGCCAAGTTTTGTTGCCTTTAATTGCTCGAGTGGTTGATGGGAAACAACTTTCTTGAACCACTGCTGTTTGTATATAGTGTAGTCAGGAAGGGTGTCGCAGGATTTTGACTAACTGCCTTGTGATATATTTACAAATCTGGATGATTTGTGTTTTCGGGAGGAACTTGTAAGAAATGATGTTCCTGTGTGTTTACATCCCTTGTCCTTCTAGGTGGTTGAGTTCGTGGGTTTGGAAGGTGTTTCTAATGAGACTAGATGAATTGCTGCAGTGCATCTTATAAATGTACACACAACTGGCGCTTATGCCAGTGGAGAAAGGGTTGAATGTTGAGGCAGAGAACAGGCACGTGAAGTTGAAGCTTGTGTTCTATTTCTGTCCTATTTGAAAAGGAATCAGTTTATAATTGTCTAAATTAAAATGAATGTCAAGTTAATTTCTGTAAATCCCTACCTATTAAATGTTTGTATAAGATTTGAAGCCTCACACCATAATACTTTAGACTTCAATTTTTTTTTTAATTAGCTTGTGGGATGTAGGCATCACTGGCTAGGCTAATATTTATTACCCATCCTTTATTGCCCTGTAAAGGATGATGCTAAGTTGCCTCCTTGAACTGTTTAAGTCCTTGGTGCTGTTAGGAAGGAAGTTTCCAGGATTTTGCCTGAGCAGTAGTAAAGAAAATTGCAATACACTTCAAAGTCAAAATGGTGTTTCGCTTGGAGGGAAACTTGCAGGTGGTCATGCTCCCATGCTCTGCTGCTCTTGTCCTTTGTGGTAGAGATTATAGCTTTGAAATCTCCCATACAATGTTGTGTTAGACATGTTTAGCATTAAACAGTTCAGAAATCCTGGTTAACAGTTGCCCCTAACCAATACCAGCCTTTTAAAAAGCAAATATTATTTATTGCAGGTGTTAGCAATACTTTGCTAGACACTCATTGTCTGCTGCTGCACTTCCCCATGTAGTAAAAGTGGCTTCATTTCAAACAATCCATTATTGTCTGCTGAGCACTTCTTTGAATCTTCCTGAATTTGTAATAGGTTTAATACTGACAATTCCTTTACTTGCCCTTCCTTTCCAAATTATTAAAAGATTGTTCAGCTTTGAAACCTTTGACAAGATAAGGCTTTTTTTTGCTTCATTGAAAAAGGTGCATCTATTCATTTGGAACAGAATTTTAATGAAGATCCCTCCCCCATCAACTTAAAAACAAATGTGATTGTTTCTTTTGCTTTGAGGTATGCCAATCTTTTTCCATACTTGTATGCCTTTTGACAATATGCAGAAGTTGAAACTGGGCTATTTTAGAAGGTTTGACATAATGAAAGCACATTGTATTTTGTGTGTAGCCTGAATATGTAAGTTTTAAAGAATAAATTCAGGTACTTTTGTCTTTCTGATTATTGAGCTTTGGATGTAATGTATAATATTTTAGCAGAACTTTTTAAAATCTGAAGCCATGCCATGTGTCTTTTTGCTTAATAACATAAAAATACAGAATTAATATTCCTGTAAGTGTAACAGACAACTGCAGTAATTCCCAATGCTTTTCACTGCTGAGACTCAATGATAAACAGCCGCAGATGGTAATTAACGAGGTTCAAATGCTCCAGACTATTATTTGGTCTGTTGAAGAAAATGCAAAGCTTACAGTATTTATCTCCTAATGTGTTAAATCTTTACAGCATTTTAAAAGCTTTCAACACTTGTCAGTCAGTGTAAGGTGCGATGTGAAAATATATTCACTCTTGGAATTTTTAAGTTGATTTGCAAAACTATTCGAAATGGGGATGGTACCAAATTTATAAGGCTATTTTATTTTAAACAATATCCCAATAAGATGATTGCTTTCAAAAGTAAAATTGCGATTACTTTTTAAACTTTCCAGTTTGTACATTTTCAAATTAATAACATGATTTGTTCACTTTTTGATCTAAAGCTGCAGTTTGTCAAAATAATAACTTTCAACTTTACTGTTGAAAGAAAATCTCATTTTCGGTGCATGCAAGTGACCATTATGACAGACTGGGATCTGAGATGGTTGGTTGTTTCCTCAACCTCCCACTGTTTGTTATTGTGCGAGCTTTGATGAGCTGTTTCAATTATGGGTTGTAGCAGAAGCACAGAATATTATGTAGTGTGTTGTCATTTTGTAGATTTTTGTTTTTTGTAATACATGCTTGTCTTTTTGGTGTCAACTGTAATGAAATTCGAGATTAGGGGAAGTTCTGTACCTGAAGAGAAACTCCCTAATGACTAGTTGACTGCTGATCTACGCTTCATAATTCAAAAAATAATTTGTTAGTTTACATTATGTGGCAGGCTTGACACATTGTTTGATGGTGGATCCAACTTACTTTTGTCTAGAGGGGGTCAAAAGCATTCATTTAAAGAAGACACACAGTATTTTGTTTTCCCCAAATGGTGCTGACGTATGAGATCAGTTTTTAAAGGATGTTGAACTTTTGCAGCAACACACATCTCCTGTCGCATGCATTTCTCTTTTCAGTCCTTGGATATAAGAATTTTAAGTTGCTCTGTGTAGTGATAGGACTTTGAAAATAGTGCCCTCATAATTGTGCAGGGGCACAATGTCAAGTGGAAGAACATGTTTTCCAGTTATTATAAATAATAACTAATAAATATTTTCTGTATGCATTGACTAATTGGCAGACCAGGTCACTGTTTTACCATCTCACTCGGAAGATTGCTGCTAATTAGTATGTTGTGAATGCATCAATATCTCTTTAATTTTTACTTGTGCGCGAGGCAAATTTATTTATGTTCTGTTCAGTTGGTAAACTAATCATGCAGCTGTCAATTTTGATTTGTGCTGGGAATTCCTCCCACTGACTGCTGACATTCACGGTACTTTATTAATGCAGAAAGCAATCATTGCAATGTGGCAGGGTGTGACTTTGTTCTCGCAAACATGAAACACTTTTTTTCTCTCTCATCATGTTTTATTTTCTTTCTCCTCCTCCTCCACCTCCTTTACAGTCTCTGCTTCTTTTGGCTTACCTCATAAGAAATGGGTCAGAACGAGTAGTTACCAGCGCCAGAGAACACATCTATGATTTGCGGTCGATGGAGAACTACCATTTCGTAGGTGAGCAAACCTTCAGTGCTAGGGAGCAAAACAAAAAGCTTTGAGCAAATTATAACAGCAAGTGGAGTTGTCAGTCACTTCAGCCAGTAGATCAGCTTCCTTCACTAATTAGAATGTGACTAGTGGCACTATCTGAAGTGTACAGAATCTGAGATTTGGGGACCCTAGAGTATTAATTAGCGAAGACAAGAACTCAGAGAAAGGACATGGTAATAACAACACAACTAGCACAACATGAGTGCTCAGGTTTTTCTTTTTAAAAAAAACACAACAGCTATGACTCCCCTGTGATGCTCATAAAGAAATTGCCTTAATTACACAGGAAGGAAAGGTTATACACCAACACAGACTAATCTGTTTGAAGAAGCAAGGATATCTGCAAGTAATATTTACAGTGCAATGGCAATAAGGCCATGTTTTTATTGTTTTGACATTAAAGTCAAAACTTGAAGACTGAAATAAAACTGATATTAGACTTTGTCAGATGTAGATGTACAGCCTAATAACCCAGGTGCCTTTTCTAAAATATGGACACATTTTGCTCAATCGACAAAAGATGTTCAGATGCAAGTCAGTGGTTCAATTTAGGCTGAAATACTTACCAAAAATTGTCATTTAATTATTTTGCTAATTAATACAGCAACCAATTTTGTATAGCCTGTTTCTTGAAAAATATAACTGGTATAGCTACATGACATTTTATTCATTCTGAAATTAAAAACCTGTGCTGTTTTACCTTCAATTTGTTTTTTTTTTGTAAAGAGAAACACATACTTGAATGACAGTTGCTTCAAAACTGATATTTTGTGACAAAGGGATTGAACACCTATCCAAGATTTCCACATTGCACATTATGCATTGGGTGTTGTCTAAGATGTGCATATTCACAGGCACTAGACTGTTGGTCTTCTAGAATGATCAGTGGACATTAAACCATATAGACTGCTGTCATGAAAACAGAACAGGCAAGGTGCCTAAGAACTGAGGCCTGGATGGACCTATACATCTGTATAGGTCTGTGATTAGGGGAGAATGGAGAAAATTGGTTTCATAGTTTGGAGTATGGCTGAACTTGCCCGCTGATCCAGCCTCCTGCTATCACCATAACACTTACAGCTGCAGGAAAGTATGCTGAGAGCGCTCAAGAGGCCCTCTATGTAATTAGGAGTGATGGAAAATAGTATAGGTAGTTTCTGAAAGTGTGATGAAAGTTTAATCCAAAACATAATCCTGGGCTTGGTGAGTTGGAGGCTAGGGCTGAAGAATAGGAGCCTGCCTTTCCCTGTAGTGTATACCCCGCTGTCTCTGCTTTACCGCGTTTGCTCTGCCTTGCTGCCTGACCCCCATCAGCAGTTATGCTGCCCTGAGAGGAGCCCTTCTCTGCCTCGGGTGCTGTACCCAGAGGAAGGGGCAGCTGTGTCTGTTCTGTTTCTGCCTCATCCCCTTTACCATCTTATTGTGCAGGTTCCAGCATAGCGTACAGGCTCAGGGAAGGCCCCCTGCTTAGTCAGTGTGGAAGCTAGAGAGGACCAGATGGTGAGGCAGCAGCTGGGGCATGACACAAGGTTCCTCTTGCTGAATCTCCCAGACCCCATTTAGCCTTGGGTCCAGCTTCCCATCCAGGTTCCGTGTCATCCTCAGCAAGTGGGAAGGTTAGCAATACCAGCAACACATGCACTGCTGTGTCAGCCTCAAACAGGACCTTCTATTCAAGTGCTGCTGATGATGGACTATGGTGATGTCAGTAATACATGCACAGTTACATTCTGGGATGTTGTCAGCTGACCTTCGATAATAGTCATAGACCATGGGAACAGTTCCTTCGGGGCAACTAGTCATGCTGACTGTGTTCCCAAACTAAACTAGACAGACTTACCTGCGTTTGGTCCATATCCCTCCAAACCTGTCCTATTCATGAACTTATCCAAATGTCTTTTAAACGTTGTAACTGTACCTGCATCCATCACTTCAGATATTTTTAATTGATATGTTAGGGCATTTGAACCCAAGCCTTCTGGTCCAGAGGTAGGGACAATACCACTGCTCCAAAATAGTCCTTAGATGGTGGTTTGATATTTGTCATAAACTGCACCCAGATACTGGCCGACTGGATTTCATGTTCATTTTTTTTGGTTCATTGATGTAATTTATTAGTCATTAAATGTTCTTGTTTAGCTAATTTTTGTTCTTGACCTCAGATGAAAATGGCAAGGACCAAGGAATAAACGTGAGACAGAAGGTGAAAGAATTGGTGGATTTTATACAGGATGATGATCGGCTACGGGAAGAACGGAAGAAAGCCAAGAAAAACAAAGACAAATACATTGGAATGTCTTCAGACAGTATGGGAAACTTTAGATATAGTAAGTACTGAGATGTTCAATGCAAATACAAAAAGATGCGCATGTTAAGCATCTAACTTTCAAGTTTTTGTTTTGGAAGTTCTGCAGCAGTTCAGAAGAGGAACAAAAATGTAACTGGGCTATTTGCATTTTTAAAAGAAGGATTTCAAACCTAACTTTGAAATGTTTGCTGACCTACATTCTAAACAATCTCTTACATGTGTTTTAACCTGCACAATTAATTGGATATCACAAGGTGTTTTCCAAATTATAGAATTATGGCAACTCATCACAGTTAAAATTTCAACTGACAAAATATTTTGGTTTGTTCAGGGAATGCTGGAAAGCCTTAGTCATTGTCCTAATTTCAAGTACACCTTTGGAAATTGTAGGAATTCAATTTCTGTTAATACAAATACAAACCAGACATAAATTTTCTGTGGGCTGAAATATAGGAGCAATCTCAATCTGAACTTTATTGGGCATGGACTTATAGCACAGAATTGCTTCTACTTGACATTTAATTGCCACTTTAATAGTCACTTGGCTACCATGGCTGATGTAAGGAATGGGACAGACGTCAAACAGGTGCACAAGATGGGTGATCTTATGTTGAAATTAATTCCCTATCATCATCACTCAATTCCTTTGTTTTACGGTTTAATTTAAATAAAATCAGTATTTGGCATGAATTGCAACCTAAGCTGCTGCTAGTTTATTTTATTGCCTTCTCCATTCAGTTATGCTGATAGCTTTGTTGTACAATCTGTGCGAGTCAAAATATTTTTACCTAACCACATTAACCTTCAACCATTTTCTATTAGCTCTTTCGTATTCCCACTTCATTCTTGGGATTCTTCAAGCCTTTTGATTCTTCAACTAGTGCTTCTGCAACTGAGAGACTGAGAAAACTAGTGATCGAATGCAGTTATCCTTAAAACAGGTCCTCACTGCACATGCATTTGTCTGTCTTTTTCCAACAAAGATCATGACATACTTGCAAAGAGTAGTGCTGTTAAGTGACAGTGTGCCTGCTGGAAGTATATGGTTATGGGTGTTATGTAAGTACAGGATTGCACTTGGCTGTACTGGATCCCTAAGGCTGAGTAATCTGCTAATACCAATGGGTATAAGCCTTCACCTTTACGATAGGGACTGAGTTATTGAGCATGTTCAAGACTGTGATATATTGCTTTCTAGATGTTGATAATATCAAGAGACAGAATAATTTGGGAAAATGGCAATGTGGGAGAGATCAGTGATGATCGAGGTGAATTGTAGAGCAGGCTAGAGGGACGAAATGGCCTGCCCCTGTTTTTATTTACAATGGCCTTCATGCATTACAATGTAGTTTACGCCTCATTTACTTTGCACGGATACCGTCAATGTGTACAAATTCTATTCCGCTTGTATGTTTCTCCATGTTTGGATGTCTCATTGACATGAGCTAATACAGTATTCTCGAGTGTGGTGGAAGGGTGATGCAGTGTATTTCAGCATTATATAATGTTCAAAATTAAAAGATACTTGATTATTCCCAATCTTGCTTTTGTGTCATAATTCCCAATTATGGCTGGCTTGTTGTAGGGAAATGTGTGGAGTCCAGAGAGGTCTGCTGGGAATGTTACAGGGCATAGAGAGTAAACCTAAATATTTTTCACTAGGCAACTGACCAAAGATTGGATGTGGCCAGGCCTCCCAGTGACCCCTTAGCATGGAAAAGATGTGTGGAAAAATAAAGTTCTTGTCCAAAAATTGATAGCAAACAAACTGTACAAATTTGACAAGTGGCTTATGTCAGTTTACAGGCTGAAATACACAAAGCATCACCTTTGCCAAAAAAATTATAATGTTAGGTGTTCTTTAGTTTGTTATCTGATTATGCTTTTGTGAAAAGTGCCTGGGACATGTCTGTTAAAGGTGCTCTCATCTTGGAGTGTGCTTGGATGCTCATCATGGAGCTTGTGGTCATGTACAACAATCTGAGTATATTCTCATTACTTCGAATTGTTAAATACGAACAGAGCTTAGTGTTCTTTTTCTGGATTTATTTGCCAGTAGTCAGCAGCATTAAGAACAGAGAGGCTGTTTGTTTAGGCTCTGGTTTTGGTGCTTTACCATCATAGATTTTATTTAAACAGCAAGTCACTGTCCTGCCAACTCTTATTGAAAAGTTTAAATTGAAGTAACTTTTGTACAAATGACAGAGTCTAACTATTGGTTTTTAAAAGATTAATTTGGAGTTGAAGTTTTTGAATTTATATATTGTAGGCCTGTTACTCTTGTTTTTATTGGAAGTTCTGGGAATTGAATAGCGCTTATACATTCTGGTAATTATTTTATTAGTTTGAAATTTCAAAAAAATTGACACTGTCAGTTTAGTTTCCCCCATGTTCAGAGTGTCACCAGACTTGATTTGGGTAATATTTTTATACAGAAGTACAGATGAACATTTATTTACAAGATGCAAACTTTCTTCTTTTAATTTTTGTCCAGCTTCATAATGCAAAAGCCAGTTAGTTTTCCTTATAATGATAGTTGGTTCTCCAGGGTTCGTATTGTTGTGTTCTGGGACATTCTTAATTATGATAACTTTTAAAATCCAAAATTAGTTTGATTTTCATAATATTTTCAAAATTCTAATGTTTGCTTTTATTTTTCTGATTTTATTACAAATCTCTTTTGAAAATATAACTGCGTCCACTTAAGTGGTACAAAGTAAATCTGTATATTTCACTGAAAAGTGATATGTTGCTGTAACCTTTTATCTTGCACTCATCAGGACAAACACCTGAATGCTGAATTTGAAACAGTCCCAGCAATTTAGGGTGCTGATCGATTAGCAAGTTGATTCTGGTTAAGGCATCGCCATGGGAAAATCAATAGGAAATTTCTGAAGCTCTTTGGTAACTCAGTAAAAAAGAGTTTGAATGTATTTCTCTTGTTTTCAGAAAAATTGGTCCCTATGCATGAACGTATATTACTTCAAGCAGTCGTAAATAAGCTGTGTTACATGCTTGACTCATTATTAAATTCTACTATAACTATTCATGCTTTCAGGATTGTTCAGTATGTGCTATCCAGTCTCAGAATCACATCTAGCATTAAATGCTTTCCTTTGGGTTTTTCAAAAGTTAGCTGGTTGAGCACGTCAGTACTCTGTTCTGCACGCGACGAAAGGAAGGTGCTTTTTGAGTCAATCAGCCAATTGTTGGCGACCTACATACTGCCCAAGTTTTAAAAAATATTTTACTAAATTAAAACCCTGTGAAACTCCAGAACTAGTATTTTGTTTTGGCTGCAGTTTGGTTTGTTAGACTTCATCTGTTTTAGGCAAATGGTGTTGGTTGACAATTTCTCTCAAGATGTGCCAAATCTCTATTCTTGCTTTTGTGTCAACCCATTGTGTACAAAAACCTTTGAGCAATAAGGCTAGATTGGGAATCAGTTAGTCAATGTGAAAACATTTGATGGACATAATGGCACAAGTTAATATTAAGAAACTAAGAAGAGGGGCAAATGTCTATAATGAAGCATATCAAGACGGAAAATAGTGAAAAGGATTAAGCAAATTTGGAGGATGGAGTGAATATGCATGTTAGAAACTGTTTCAATAATTTACTCAATTGAGAAACCAAATGTTTTCTACAATAGCTGTTAATTGCAGTATACAAAACGATGCCATTCTGGTCTTCTGAGGTTGCTTGAGCCATGGTCTCATTGTGACTGAGGACAGCATGGTGACTTAACAGGCTATCAATAAATCCATCCAAAAGATGCATTTATATATCTACAATGTGGTAAATTGTTAGAAGGTACTGTCTAACACTGAAATACACATTTTATTAAGACAGCACAAGGAACACAATAAAGAAGGAAAGCTTTAAGAAACACTTTAAAGCGCTCTACTTTTTCAAAGGAGGGAGTTCATGGGTAGGGTGCCCAATGGTATAACCAAAGGAGGGTGCCCAATGGTATAACCATTAAACTCTGATATTCTAGAGTTCAGAGTTGGAAGGGCTGTGAACTAGAGCAAGTTTCAAAGATGAGAAGTGTGAGGCAATGGATGAATTTGTAATGGAGAATTTTGAAATCTGCCAATTGCATGACTGGAAACCAATGTAGGCGGAGAACCTGGAGGGATATGAGAGAGAACTTGGTTATGGAGAGACTAATAATGACCTGGAACTCAATACCTAGGAGAGTCATTGAAGTGGACACTAATGATTTCAAAAGGGTATTGGATGGGTGTTTGAAGGAAATAAACTCAGTCTTATGGAAATGAGCAGGGAATAGGATGGTTTGATTACTCAACAGAAAATCAAGACTCAGTAGGCTGCATGTGCCATCATGAGACCATGATTTGGAATTTAACATACGGTTCAGCTTTGGATGAGAAGCTAGCTTTGTGAACAGTAGAAATACAAATTTTGAGGGTTTCAATGGAAAATGAGCTTGGGCATATGTGAAAATAGCTGAGGTTAATGCAGGCAATCTTGGTGGTCAATTGAATATGTGGCCAAACAGCATGTCAAGTTTCTTTGAACTGTCCAATCTCAGATGATGGCCCAAGAAAAGGATGGAGTCAGTGGCAAGGGAACTGAGGTTGTGATGGGGCTGAAGACCGTGGTTTTGGTGTTTACAATTTTTTAGAGATTTCTAGACATTTGGTACTGAAGTGTTCAGAGTCCATTGAAAAGAAATTAAACATAAAAGGAGGGAGGTTCAGTGAGCTATATGGGTTCTTATTGACCACATCAAAAGAATTGTGTACAGGTTTTGTCTTGTTTTGAAAAATGATTAAATGCGATTAGAAACAATTTGGAAGATTCACTCAACTCATTCCTGGGATGAACAGCTTTTCATTGGCTGAAATATTGAACTGGTTGGCCCATACGCGCGCACACATTGGAGTTTTGAAAGCATGAGAGATGATCTTATCAAAAAGTGTAAGGTCATGAGGAGACTACGGTCATGAAGTGACTTGATTGGGTGAATACCAAGAGGAATTGCTTTTTGTAGGAAAGGGGAGAACTTGAGAACAGGGTAAAAAAAAGCGTTCTCCCTCCTAAGATTAAAATGAAAAGAAAGCAGTTTATCTGTGGAATTCTTCTACCCAGAATGCAGTAGACTTTGAGTCAGTGAAATTATTCAAGGGCGAGTTAGATTTTTGGCCATCAAAATCAGGCATTATGGGGACAGGCAAGAATGCGAAGTCACGATCACAATGTGATCAGCCATGATCTTAATGAATAACAGTTCAGGCCCTTGGCTGAATGATTTATCCTTGCCCATCATATGTTCTGATTCTGCTCAATCATGCAAATTCATAACATTTGTCCACATCAACTTTGAACACATCTTGTTTAGCTGACAATACACCAGGTCCTGGTGGCGATGAGGAATAGGTTAAATGTTTAACTTGTGTTGAGTAGCTTCAAGTAGTGGAATGATAAAATCATAAGGCGTACTTGATAATTGCTTAGTGACCAGCTGGAATATGTCTGTTGATTTCTGGTTTGAACACAATCATTTTATCAGTGATAGAACAACCAGAAAGTACTTGAATATCTGTCAATTGAACTACTAAACTAATACAGAAACTTGGGCAACTAGATTTCAGTGAGACATTGTGCTATCAAGAGCAAAGAGAAAATGACAGAGTGGGAGAAGGAGGGGCGACTACTTGAGTTTATAGTATTTCACTAAAATTGCAAGTGTTTGTTTTTGATAACTGCTAAATAATGACGTAATTTGCTATTTGCTAAAGTCTGAAATATTGTTTACGTACTTAGGATTGTAAAACCTTGGATGTGTTTCCTGCAACACTATAATGAAGTGACAATTACTGTCATTTATTCTCTTCTAGATAGTACAGTGTATTATCTTAACTTACAGTAGCACAGTCACTTGTGTCTAGATTACATGCACTGAGCAATAAGAGATAATTGATTAGATTTGTGCTGCAAATTTAGCCTGTCTTTCTGAGTTCCCCACAATGTCACTTACTTAATTATTCATAAGATTCACTTACTTTCTTTCCCTGTTAGATGGCTGCATAATCAGGCTGGCAGAAAAATTGAATTAGGATGAGAGAGCATTGTACCATGATAGGGTCAAGCAGTACAGAAGCAGCTTAAAGCATTTAAGTGTGTCTGTTTACAGAACTCAGTTAATAATTTTTGTGTTGAAGATGTTAAAAATAACATACCCAATGTAATCTGGTTCAAATACACCACTGCTGTTCAGTTTTAAATTATATACCAGAAATAATTGTTGAGATCAGTGTGAACTATTCATATTTTGAAACAGCATTCCTTCACTGCCAGAGTGGATTCTACCTTTCACTTTAAAACTAATGTAAGTTTAACAGACAAGGGAGTAAATGTATTTGTTTTTTAAATTTATTCATGAGGTATGGATACCACCAGAATTGGCAATAAATGTTGACCAGTTTTTTATTGTCTTTGAAAAGATAATGCAGAGTTTGTGAATTCACATTGTGTTGTGAAGTGGGGAATTCCAGGATTCATCAGTACCTTGAGTATAGGGGTTGGGAGGTTATGTTGCGACTGTACAAGACATTGATTCGGCCTCTTTTGGAACACTGCATTCAATTCTGACCTCCCTGCTGTACGAAAGCATGTGTAACTTGGAAGGGTTCAGAAAAGGTTTACAAGGATGTCGCCTTGTAAACAAGGGTTAGAGCTATCGGGAGAGGCTGAATTGGATGGAACTATTTTCCCTGTAGTGTCAGAGGCAGAGGTGTGACCGTATGCAGATTTATAAAATCATGTGGGGCATGGATAGGGTGAATAATCAAGATCTTTTCCCCAAGTGGGAGGGTCCAAAACTAGAGATTTAAGGTAAGGGGGGAAAGGAAGAAAAAGGACCCAAGCCAACTTTTTCATACAGAAGGGTGTGTACATGGAATGAGCTGCAAGAGGATGTGGTGGAGACTGGGTATATGAACAGGAAGGGTTTAGAGGGATATAGCCAAATGCCTGCAAATGGGACTAGATTAATTTAGATATCGAGTCAGAATGGTAAAAATGGACCAAAGGGTATGTTTCCATGCTGTACATCTGACTCTATTTTGATCCAATGACTGTTTGTTTATGCAATGATTGGCAATTGATTTGCGAGGCAATATATGACATGACTTGGAGAGGATCTGTTGTGCAGATAACTGTTGCTTAGCTCAACTGTTTGAGAAAACAGCTGGTATCCAATGCAGTCAGCCACTTCTTGATATCTTGTCTAATGAATTAAGTTGGCTGAAGACTGGTCTCTGTGATGCGTGAGAACTCAGGAGAAGATAATTTGGATCATCCACTTTGCGTTTCTGGCTGAAGATGGTTATAAACACTTCAGCCTTGTTATCCCATTCCTAGAGTAATAGAGCCATGGAGATATGCAGCACTGAAACAGACCGTTGAGCTTCAGCATTTTCAGAGGTGGGGAATGCAGATTGACCGTCCTCCTCCTAGTTTAACTGTCCACCAGCATTCATAATTGGGTGCAGTCTGAGAATGTTATCAATCCTAACTTCTGTTTTATGGTTAAGGATATAAATGCTGTGCACTCTTAACAAAGAAGATAAGTATGGTTCTCCAAATCCAGGCTGATTCAGTGATTACCAGTGTTGACAATTGTTGTAAATGCTTAGACAAGCAGATGGCATCAGCTTAATTTTTGTTTTTCTTCTTTGTTATAAAGGTGATAGGTATGATTCTGAGCCAAAGTCCAGGTGGGATGATGACTGGGACAAAGGCAATAGAGGAGTTTTCCCATTCAGTGAAAAGTTAGGGGAGATCAGTGATAAAATTGGGACCACAATCGATGACACAATCAACAAGTTTAGGAAGAAAGATAAAGATGATTCTCCAGAAAGGTACTGTGTATTTAAATGCATTATCAATCTCAAATGTGTTATGTGATTTTCTTCAACTGTGGGAATATTTCTGAGTGGCTTTTGTATGTCAGTCATGTTTAAGATGTGGAAAATGACAGTTAGATTCTGAGGGTGGAGAAACTAATATCAGTAAGAATGTCTCTGCATTTGTTATATTATGAGAAAATTATCTGATTCCACTGACTTGATATTCGGAATGTCTGTAGACGTCCCTTGTGGGAGTCTCAAAGGACCAACTATTTTCTGCTGTTTCATCAGTGGATCATTTTATTGTAGCTCACCCAACTTCACAAAATCTGCCCACTATGACAGTGATAAGTATTCTAGAGTTGCCTGAATGGACACAATACAAAAGCACTGAGGTGGTTTGATGTTACCCAATTCAAAACTGCTCACTCCTTCTACCACTTTAAACATTTCCTACCCACACCACCATTGTTCATTGATGTGATGTAGCTGCATCACTGCAGCAATTGATAGAATTTCCTGGAAGGGAAAGAACTGCAATGTGTGGCACTATCATCACATGTAGGCTCTCTCTATCTGAATTGGACTGTATCATTAGTGACATTGCTGCTAGAAATCCTTAGTACCTTCTGAAGAAGAACCTTCACTGCATTTACTCCAGCTATTATGGACATCAAACTCCCCTCAAATATATCAAGGAGATAGCCTAGACCCAACTTTTACCTTATTGAAAGAAAAGTGTAAGGTGATGCGTTTCAGATATAATTTGATTGGTTACACTTCTCTGCTTTAAGCATAGCATACTTTATTCTTAATCTGCCTTAAAATACAAACAAAAGAGAGAAGTATTGATGTAATTTTAACTCTCGGAAAACTGACCAGAATAATAGCTATTTAATTACTAAACAGAAACTATAGTAACATCCCATAAACACACTCTTGGCAAAAGGCAAATTCAGTAAAATAATTTTTGCAGCAGACAGAACTCCAGCTTTTAACTGTAATAGAGAGAGGAATAACAGCTTCCACATTCAGCTTCAAGACCTTAGCAACTGCTGAAAGCTAAATTGAAACCATGGGTGTGTGGGAGCCTGACTCCACCCATTCCTACTGCTTCTATTCTTCAAACTTTTCTTTAAAAAAAATCAAGCCAAGGCCTCAAAGATTAGATCAGATTAAATTACTGACAGTGTGGAAACATACCCTTCAGCCCCACAAGTTCACACCAACCCTCCGAAGATCAACCCACCCGGACCCAGTCCCCTACATTTACCCCTTCACCTAACACTTTGGGCAATTTAGCATGGCCAATTCACCTAACCTGCACATTTTTGGACTGTGGGAGGAAACCGAAGCAACCGGAGGAAAGCCACGCAGACACGGGGAGAATATGCAAACTCCACACAGTTCCCTGGCTTTTAACTTTATTGGCTCGAAGCAGACTGCTTGGTATCTCTGTCTCAATATCTCTTCATTTTTTAAAAAAAAAGCAGAACTAAATACATCTCTTAAACCTACGGTATTGTCTCAAGCTTTAAGAAGTTTCACCTCACGTAGGAAACTTGGGGTACCTGCAAATTCTGACCTTGCCAGCAATGCTTATCTGCAGAATATTATTGCAAAAAAAAGGATTTTTAAGAACAGAACATTTATCTGCTTAAGAGAGTCTGGAGTCAGTGAACCCATTTCAAAGTGTAAAATCTTAATGCACATTAACTTCTTTTTCTTCGTTAAAGTTGTAATCAATTGGATCTGAAATCATTTTGGCAGAGGAATAGGGTTTACATACATCGATTTCTCACCTTTACTGCTTTCTTGCTTCACATTTCTGTGATAGAGTCACTTAACTGCATGTGGAAGAAAATTATTTTTGAATATTTGAGCTAAAGTTTGCTAGGATGGTTTGATGTACAAAGGGCTCAAGGTGTGTGGAACTACATGTGTATAAACTATGCAGAGAGTTGCTTTGGATTTAAGGACAATTGGTTCACAGAGCTATCTGTGCCAGCAATCACTTTAAGAAAGTGAATATGTCCTTGCACAGCATTTTATTTTGTAATAAATATAGTGCTTACAAACATGTTTAGATTAGATTAGGTTAGATTACTTAGTGTGGAAACAGGCCCAACAAGTCCACACCGCCCCGCCGAAGCGTAACCCACCCATACCCCTACATCTACATCTACCCCTTACCTAATACTACGGGCAATTTAGCATGGCCAATTCACCTGACCTGCACATCTTTGGACTGTGGGAAGAAACCGGAGTACCCGGAGGAAGCCCACGCAGACACTGGGAGAACGTGCAAACTCCTGAGGCGGGAATTGAACCCGGGTCTCCGCGCTGCAAGGCAGCAGTGCTAACCACTGTGCCACCGTGCCGCCCACAACCACTGTGCCACCGTGCCGCCCACTTGGAAACTCATTACTTGGAATTACGTATTACTTGGAAACTCCTGTTTGCACTTAGGTTCTGCAATCCAGATTTGTATTAACAGTTGTAATAAGTTTCCAATTGAAATGGAGATTGCAACCTCAAATTTAAGTAGCTTTCTGCATTTTCTAAAATTAACCCACCAACAGGCAAGTAACTGGATACTGGAAGACTAGAAGAGAGTCTACAGTGCTCTGAAATCTGTCAGTGGGCTCTAGACTACTGGTTCATCACCAATCCTCTGTGTTGGCAGAACAATGTTTTTCAACAATAAAGCCCAAATACTAGAAAACTGCGCAGTGCACTTGAATCACATCCTCAACCAGCTTTCATCCAGCAATTAAGTACTAATCAATGGCTAAAAGTTAAAAATGTTGATCGCAATCAGCTTCCTATCTAGTGGCAAAGCTCCAGAAAAAGATGCACCCCAACTCTGGTCTACAGCATCAGCACCTGTTCCAGAAGCTCACTGAGCTCTTTGAAATTGTGAAAGCAAGGAACCATCCTACAAAAATGCCTCCATTGTCCACCTACACAAGTGCAGAGGAGTTTAAATTATCTAAATTGGTGACAAAATGTATAACAGAATCCTTCTGAACTGCTTAAGATCTCAACCCAGTTTGTTGCCATAGAATCCCTACAGTGTGGAAGCAGGCCATCTGGCTCATCAAGCCCATACCGACCTTACAGAGAGCAACCCACCTTGCTATCCTACCCCATAACCTTGCATTTCCCAAGGCTAATCCATCTAGCCTGTACATCCCTGGACACTGGGTAATTTAGCAAGGCCAATGCACCTAACCTGCACTACTTTGTGGTGGAAACCCACGCAGAATGGGGAAGAATGTGCAAACTCCACAGATAGTTGTCAGAGAGTGGAACTGAACCTGGGTCCCTTGTGCTTTAAGGCAGCAGTGCTAAACCAGAGGCCACTGTGACACTTAGTGTGAATACACTTCCAGGGAATGTCAATGAAGCATTGGTATTGGCAATTTGACCGTTTCAGTAGAAATGCCAAGAATATGACATGAACTTCTACATTTATTGGCCTAGCCAACCTCTTGTTGGTCAGTAGAGCGGCCATTGGAAGGTACTTCAGCTGCCCTGAGAACTTGATCACAATGGTTTGACAGCTTCATGACTGCATGCTTGCATGTCTTCTGGATAATGGAGTATCTTCTATATGATTCCCAGTCACCAATTAAGTTCTAAAGGACTGTGTGGTGGCATCAAAGCCTTCCAATTCCTACTTTGCTGGTGACAGCACTGAATTTAGGTATTGCATGGATGGGTCACTGATCAATCTGAAATAACTTCTCGTAAAGACGGAGGTTCCCAGGGATCTTCACAATGTCCTCTTTAGCTGATAACTGTGCAGTATAATATGGATTTGTTCTCCAGTGAATGTGACAACTTCTAATTTATGATCAACACAGAAGAATGAAGTCACATATCAGCCTGCTCCCACGCAAGCCCTTTCTTGAGCCAAACCACAACATGAGCCTGTCCGCAATGGATAAGTTCACTTAATTTGGTAGTATCCTCTCTCAAGTTGTCTACATTAATAACAAAAGTGTCAGAGGATGTGTAGCCTTCTGCAGAGTTTAAATATCCATCTGGGCGCGAAGAGGACTTAAGTCTGCCAAACTGAAGTCTATAGACAATAATTCTACCCACTCTATTCTACACAAGCCAAATTCTACCACCGTCATGCAGAGAAGCTTAACCCTTTCACTTGAGATGCCTTTGAAAACTTATGAACAGCAAAAGGAAGGACAGAACTTCCACCACATCCTCTGTGAACCACCCTCTGTGTAAACAAATTTGCTGCTCTTGTCTTTTTTAAATCTCTCAACTCTCACGTTAAAAATGTGCCTCCTAGTCTTAAAATCCCTTATTTTAGGGAAAAGACAAACTACCATTAACTCTATCTTTACTCCAGTGGGGAAAAAAAACTCCCAACCTTTCTTTATAACTCAAACCTTTCATACCTAGCAACATTCTGGTAAATCTCATCTGAACCCCCTCTAGCTTAATAGTATCCTTACTGAAGCTGGACACAGTATTCCAGAAGAGGTCTTGCCGATGTCCTGTACAACTTCAACATGACCTGTCAACTTCTTTTACTCGAAAGATTGAGCAATAAAGGCAAGTGTGCAAAATGCCTTTTTAACCACCCTGCTTATATGTGACTGGAACATCAAAGAATTATTTACCTGAACCCCAAGGTCTCTCTGCGTTGCAACACTACACAAGGCCCTACCATTTATTGTATCGTTGCACCAAAATGCAATACCTCGCATTTATCCAGATTGAACTCCGACTGCTATTTTTCAGCCCATTGACCCATTTGATCAAAATCCTTTTGTAATCTCAAAACTACTCCACTGTGTACTATGCAACCAATTTAAGTGTCTTCTGCAAACATGCAAATTGTGCGTTTTATATTCTCATCCAAATCATTTATATAAATGACAATGAGAGGACCCAGAACGGATCCTGGTGGAAAACTGCTGGTGACATGCCTCTAATCCAAAAAAAACCCTCCACCACCAATATCTGCCTCCTGTCATATCCAGTTGGCAAGATCACCCTGAATTCCATGTGGCCTAACTTTAATTAGTCTACCATGCGGAACCTTGAAGGCTTTACTAAAATTCAAGTAAATAACATCTACTGCATGGTCAAAGGAAGTGCTACAAGGAGATTTTAAAGGCTTTGTCTCAAAGTTTTGATAGAAACTTTGAATCCTGAGAGAAGTTTGCCCAGAATTGTTGGACCTGATACAGCCAAATTAAAATATGGTGTGCCACCCCCCCACCTTGAAAATTAATGCATGTGGGAAGGAGGGAGAAAATACGGATAAGAAATCCTAAGTCATCAAATCATCCTAAGCTCTAGTGTCTGCTTTATTCTCATTTTCTGCAGAACATTCTGGGTACAGATTGGCCTTAGCAATCACCTGCATCTAGAAACTTGCCAAACACCACAGGTGTTGAATGTTTTGATGACCAAAAAGTCCATCTAACATTTTTCTTTAAAATATCATTGTCGGGGTATGGGTGTTACTGGTATAGCTTAGTCTTTACTTCCACTCCAATTTTTCCTGCTGATTGTAGACTGCTTCCTGGTAGCAATTTAAACAACTGACTGCCACAGGCTAGGAGTTAGCTAAGATTCGACTATGATGTTGAGAGACTGGAGTTATGGATAGGCCAGAGGTGATTGTACTAAATCTTTTAAATGTGACTGTGCCTTGGCTGGATAATTCTGGATACTGTACCACAGGAAAGATGCAAAGATTGAAACACAGATTAATCAGGATTTTGCCAGCAATGAGACTGTGAAGAGCAGTTGGGCATCTTAGGGTTTTGGAACAGAGGAAGTTACGAGGTGACAAAAAAATTGAGTGAATGAGTAGGCAGCCAGCAAGAGCCACATCTGATGACCTCAAAAAAAAAAGTCTAGTGTCCTGTCTTCTGGCTCTCTTCCCTCTTAAACAGGGGTTATATTAACCTTTTCCCTGCTCTCTGGGATCATCCCCGTGATTGCTAAAAGATCAACATGAATGCCTGTACTATCTCCTCAGCTGTCTCCTTCAGAACTTGCGGTGTAGTCTGTCTAGGTCAAATCACTGGTCAAAGTGATTTATCCACCTTCAAACCCTTCAGCTTCCCAGCAGCACCGCCACAACACCGACCTCTGCCCTCTGACTCTTTTGAAATTCTGGAATGCTGCTGCTGTCTTCCATTGTGGAAACTGATGCAAAATACCTCTCCAGTTTCTCCACCATTTCTTGGTGCCAGATTACTACTACTGCTACAGCTGTATTTTTCAGTGGTCCAATGGTCTTGCCTCATAGTTTTTTAGATAGTGAAAAGCTATCTTTTAATACCAGTTAGCTTTCTATCATGCTTCATCTGCTTCTCCCTTTTTTGTATTGCTTTTTAGATCATCCCTTCCCTGGTTCCCACTAACCTTCACATTGTATGCTTTTTCTTTTGCTTCCATGCTGTCCCTGACTTCCCTCGTCAGCCATGGTTGCTTCATCCTCCCCTTGTATGTTCCTTCCGTGGGAACTTCGGATATTTGGTGTGGATTCAATAGGCCAAATGGTCTGTTTCCACACTTAGGGACTTCATGATTAACTCCACGTCCTAGGGAAAAGACTACTTACTATTTGTTTTATCTGTACCCCTCATGATTTTATAAACTTGAATACGATCACCCCTCAACCTGCTATACTCTAGTTAAAAAAAAAGTCCCAGCCTATTCTTATAACTGAAACCCTGTAATCCTGGCAACACTTGGTAATTTTTTTCGAACCCTTTCCAACTTAATAATATTTGTCCTATAGAAGGGTGACTAGAACTGTACACAGTACTCCAAAAGTGGCCTCGCCAACATCCTGTACAGCTGCAATATGACATCCCAACTCCTTTACTCAAAGGTTTAAGGAATGAAGGCAAGTATGCTAAACGCTACCTTAATCACCCTGTCTACCTTTGATGCAACTTTCAAAGAATTATGTACCTGAACTGCTTGGGGTGTCTCTTCGACAACACAATGCTACCCAGGGCCCTACCTGAATAAGTCATGCCCTTGTTCGTCTTACCAAAATGAAACCCCTCTAATTTATCCAAATTAAACTCTATCTGCCACTCCTTGGTTCGTTGGCTCAATTGATTAAGATCCCTTTGTAATCTCCGATAATGTTCTTCATTGTTGACTATACCACCAATTTGTGACTGCCTCATGAAACTCAGCGACTAGGTAATTCTCGCCCTCCCAGATGTCAGTTTTCATAGCTCAGACACCAGCTCGTTAACTTTGAGCCAGAGTTCTTCAAGCAACCAACATTTGCTGCAGACATAGCCACTATGAACCACAATGGGGCCCTCCAGTTCCCATATCATTCAGTTGCAGCATATTGCTGGTTTGGCCCCTCTATTTTAATTACAAAGTTCTTTTATTTTATTTTTTAAAAAGAAATCATAAAGATTTTAGTTTGCAGTCTGAAAATATTTCAATCTGAAAGTAATCTGTAATAGTCAAATTCATAGGTATCACCAACCAGTGAACTTGCGGTTTATCTTTGTCACAGATCTGTGCTGAGTCTCTTTGTGGAATTCCATTTATCTTGTTTTTTAAAAAAGCTTTAGAATCTAAGAGCCACAAAAAGCAAGCGAAAAGCAACTGTTCCCCTCTGCACCAACTTCCCATGTTTCTTCCAAATTCCCCCAACTTTATAACTTAGACTCTCACATTCAGGATGTTATCTCTTTTTCCTGACTGATCAAGTGCTTTCAACAGATCCTTTCGTAAATAGAACTGAGGTGAGCGAGATGACTCTTGACTAGTTGAGCTTTAGTAGTAAGTACAGGGGAAACCTTTCATCGGAACGTGATGGGCGGGCACTATTTCGTTCGGATAATGGGTTATTCAGTCAATCGATGAAAAGTCTTTCCTCTTGGGGCTTGGAGTTTTTAAGAGTCTGCTCCCTGTTCAGGAGATTGCAGCAGCACACAGCGTGTGAGGCACTGCCCCCCAACCCTGTCCAACATTGCCCCCCAACCCTGTCCAACACTGCACCCCCCCCACCTCAGGGCAGCCGGACTGTACACCCAACAGCAACGCTGATGTTGCACCTGCCTTTGTAGGGTAATCTCCAACTAGCGCACGCACAGCCTTTTACTGCAACGTTTTGACAGGTTCCACCTTTGCCCTGTATAGGGCAATGTTAAATTATCTGTGGAACGGGGGTTTAGGGTGCACCCCTGTGTAGAATTCCAGGGAAAGCTTGGGCGGGGGAGGGGGTGGGTGGAAGAGGACAGGCAGTCAGTCATTTGGAGGCGGTGACTGTTCAATCATTATAAACAAAAGACGCAATCACTGTTGGAAACACATCTTTGATGTAGTGTTTCTATCGGGACCTCGAGATCACCTTCGGATAATCCAATTTTTGGATAATTAGTATCTGGATAATCGAGGTTCCTCTGTAATGCCTATTCAGGCTTCAAGTAATTGATGAATAACTTACCCTCAATCAGCTGAGTCAGTGACCTTCTTAACCTTTTCACTACACTACTTAACTTTAGACTTCTAAAATGGAGAAAGAAACAAAAAATCTACCAGTTCTGTTCCCATGTTGACTCCAAGTTCCCCAAATTATTATCAGACTTTTACTTTCAATTTTATTTAAATGTTGAGTAAAATGATGAAATTCCATTTTCACTCTGCTTTTGGAAGAGCAGAACATCTCTGGAAACAGCTTCTGAATTTCCATGTTTAGCTGTGTGCATGATTTCTATAAATTGTCAATTTGCATATAAACAATGGCAAACGCTCTAAGTTTCACTGTTAATCTATTCACAGCAAAATCCACCCTATTTTGACAGTGCCTGAAGTTTTAGCTTTATTTTATATCAGAGGTGATTAGCTCTTCCTGTTGTCTTGTACCACCAGTTTTTCACATTAATATGCTTTTATCACTGTTCTAAATTTCAGTGATAGTGAAGAGGAGAGAAGGCCCAGAAACAATGGCAAGATTGGAAAGTCTGAGTACAAAGATGAAGAGGAGACAGTAACCACCAAATCAATCCACATCACGCAAGCTTCAGAGACCACCACCACCCGGCATAAACGTTCTGGCATACCTTCCAAAACAGTTGATCTTGGCGCTGCAGCCCATTACACAGGAGACAATACAAGTCAGGAATTAAACTCTGCTGCAAAGGTGGGAACTTACTTAATACAAATTTTTAGAAATGCATTTTGCTAAGTTGGTGTATTTATACTTTGTTGGATTACTTATTCTTTTGCCTTTAAGCACTTGTTGGATTTTAATACACATGAGGAAGCAATTATTCCCATTATGGTTACGACAACTCTTTTTAAAAGCATTGCTTAATGAATCAAAAACAAATAGCTGAAAAAGCTCAACAGGTCCTTCATCTGTGGAAAGAAAGCAGAGGTAATGTTCAGATCCAGCAACTCTTCAGCAGAAAACATCCTTTTACAATTTTGGGTTTTTTTAAGTGCTCAATGAATCCCACTTTCTTCAGTCCTGTCAATGTTTTTGTTTTGACTCCATATTCATTTTGAAAGTTGCATTTATAATGACAGATAACAGATGTGTAATTTTCTTTGCAAATCAGTCATTAGTTCGGTTATTTTTTTAAAAACCTTAAATATCATCTCAATAGACTATGTCTGCTTTTGAAACGTTTCAGAAATTAAAATGTGCCTTCCAATTTCTGTTCCCTCCCCCAAATTTCTGAAGGTACCAGATACAGATCGCCATATGTACCCCTCCAAGTCGTTCAATTCTTATGCGAAAAACCATATTGTACTAAAAGCCATTTAGCCATGGTTCTTAGTTAAAATCTCCATTAGCTCCTAGTCCACCATAGTCTCCATGCACTTTGCAGTACGTGTAACTGGATGGCAGTTTGAAATGGAGATGTTAGCTTTCTGGTCCTCGGCTATTAACTAACCTGGGATGGTAAAATTAATTTTCACTTCAGCCTTCTCTAGTTAAACACTCAACTAACCTAGCACAGATTCTGCCCTTGCTTGCTCTACCCTAAAGAGATAATGAAATTTGTCTTGTAGCACACCATCTGCAATTTCCCCTCCTGATTTTTAACTATATCGCTATTTATTTACTCCTCAGGACCTTATCATTTAAGTGTGTAAGTCCTGCCCTGATTTGACCCTCCAAAATGCAGCACCTCCGATTTATCTAAATTAAACACCATCCGCCTCTCCTCTGCCTACTTGCCCATCTGATCAAGATCCCAGTTTACTCTGAGGTAACCTTCTTTGCTGTGCACTACACCTTCAATTTTGTAATCTGCAAACTTACTAACCATACCTCCTATGTTCACATCCGAATCATTTAATAAATGACAAAAAGGAGTGGACCCAGCACCGATCCTTGTGGCGCATCACTGGTCACCATGAAGAACCTTGTCAAACACCTTACCCAGTCCATATAGATCATATCCACCACTCTACCCGCATCAATCCACTTTGTAACTTCTTCAAAAATCAAGTTCATGAGACACTATTTCCCACGCACAAAGTCATGGTGACTATCCCTAATCAGTCCTTATCTTTCCAAATACACACGCATCCTGTCCATCAGGATTCTCTACAACTTGCCCACCATTGGAGTCCGGCTCAATGGTCTGTAGTTCCCTGACTTTCCTTACCACTGTTTTTAAATCGTGGCATCACTGTAGCCAACCTGAAGTCTTCCAGCACCTCGCCTCTGGCTATCGATACAAATCCTTGATCCTTTGTCAGCACCTCACAACTGTTGTTTGCCCGAAGTTCCTTAATGTGCAGAATCAAACAACAAAAAGGAGTATGTTCATTTTCCCCACAGTGTAAGCATCATTTATACGACCATGTTAATTGTGTATACTCGTTTCCAGGTGTGGATGATGTTGCCAATGCTGCATCTATTAGCTCGTTGCCCTGAGACTGTTAAGACATTTGTCAGAAACTGAACTAGACCATCCATACTTGTGCAGACTCCACTGTGCCCATAAAAGCAAGCTCAGAATTCTGCGGTGAATAACTCCAGACCAATTCTCCATTTACAAGGCACAAGTCAAGACTGTGCTGGAGTAACTCCACTTGGATGAGTGCAGTTTCAGTGGTCGATTTGGAACCTCATCCACAACCTCTAACATTCACTCCCTCTCTCACCATTACGGAGTGGCAGCAGTTTGACCATTCTCAAGGTGAACTGCAGAAACTCACCAAGGTTCTTGAACAACATCTTTAGCTATGACCTTTAGCTAGAAGGACAAGGATAGCAGATGCAGGGAACTTGCAAGTCCCTGTTCAAGCCACAAACCTTTCCGATTCGGAACTGTATCATCACATCTGAACTGTGGGACAAAATCCTGAGACTGTCTTCCTAATAGCATTGTGGGTGTATATACACCACATGGATTGTAATGATTCAAGAAGGTGGCTTACCTCCACCTTCTCGAGGGCAAGTAGAGATGGGTAATAAACACTGGTTGACCGGTGATGGCCACAAGATGTGAAAGAATATCCTAAAAAAGGAAATAGAGTTGTTATGGCAGTCTGGCAGTTTCAGCCATAGTTTTTCTTATACAGTCCTCAAGTTATGTGCCATTGTGGAATTTCAGCTCTCAGCCTTTGGGTTTCTCATCCAGTGCTATAAGCAACCATATTTGACAATACTTCCTGAGAAATTTGTCATTGCTTTTTAAAAACAAAAGCAATTTTTATAAATGAAGAGAACAACATTGAGAGTATTTTTTGGTATTAATGAAATATGTTAACATTTGGGTATGATTAAAAGGAGTAAGCTATAGAGATTCCCCTTGAGTGCTAAATTTATATAATCAGGTTATTGCCTGATGTGCAATTGACCTAGGTAAATATCAGAGGAAGTCTGTCTAACCGAACTGCTTTCTGAAGTTTTTATCAATCTTTCAGTCATTACATCAAACAATATTGCCTCAATCAGCAATTTTTTTCTGTGCAATGCTAATTTTTGTTAATGCCATGTGTTTTTATTTGTTTTGGTATTCCTACTCGTTCTTATTTGTTCCAGCAAATGCTACTCTTAAGAGTTGGCGCCACAATCTCAATGATGTGTAATAGTAGCTATATGTAATTTTCTTCTTGTACCTGTTAAACCCGATTTGGAGAAACAGCAATGCAATTACATATTTTGCCTTTGCAAACTTTGGTGAGAGTATTTTCATTTGTACAATTCTAGGTGTAATATTGCTAATGGTGAGCAGTGGTTTAGCGTTCAGATTGTCATATGAAAACTAAATTACAAAACAGAAATAACAATGCTGGTCAGCTTCTCTGCCACATGGAACTGTGCTTTATAAATCTGCAGACTATGAATATCAGATTTCACAGGTTATATTTCACAATTGCTCTTTTGGGGCCAGATAGTTCTGTGTCGTCTTCTCCTAAGTCTGATATTGCCTCTCTGGCTATTTAATTTTATGTAGTCTGTTCTACCCTGATGAATAAAAGGCAATTTTTGTCGTAGTTGACAAACGTTTTTCAAAGATATAGTTCTAATCTTAAGCAGCTACGAGGACCAGCAAATAAATACAGGCAGATTTTTGCAGTCATGTTTGCTGCATTATCCACTGTTTTTTTGTGTGTGTGGGGGGGGGGGTATAAGTTTTTGTTGGGCTTCTTTGCCTCACAATTATTGTCCTACTTTATCCAATGTGCCCCAGTGCTTGTATTATGAAATAAATGCTTTAGAATATGTTGGAATAAGGTTCTACTATATACAGCAGAATGAGTAGTTCAGTGTATGTTCAATGGAGGTGTTAATTATGGTGCCTTGATTTCTTTGTGGGCTTTCTATTTGCAATTTATATCAAATGAATGTGTGGTCTCTGCTGCTACCTGCTGGACGTTGTATTTGCTTCAGCACAAATTGTAAACTTTGTTGTCAAATCATTGGTTTGCCTGCATTGGGAATGTAATGACTTGGGTGCCATGAAGTTGTCTAGATTTTCAGAATTATTTCAAATTATTCTAGGGTAGTTTCCCTGCTAAATGGAAATAGTTTCCTTTATCCTGTGAATCCATGACTACTCCCAGAGTTTTTATGCAAAAGAATAATACACACAAACTTCATTCTTTCCTCCTCTAATAACGTAAAATTCACAAGGGTTAATAAGTAAGAGTTCACTAAACTTTGCACATTTTCAATTGTTTACTGTTTTATATAGATGCAAGTAAATCTAGTTTTTCTTAACTCCTTGTAATAAGTCATTTCATAATGTAAAGCGCACTTGGCCGCGGGCTCCTCAGTGTACTTTTGAATTGGGCTTGAGAATAAATGTGTTAACACATTTCCTATTGCTCAGAAATCAGCATTTTCACTGTCTAATTGTTGGTATGCCAGGTTCTAAAAACTTTGGTAAATTGCATCAGTGTGTAGAATGTCATAAGGGCTTATTCTATCGCTCCTTGCTAAATGACTTGGTGTTATGCATGAGCTTTGTCATATTATCAGAATGTCTTTCTTCTGTTCAAGTTTAACATTTGTAAATGACTTTGATAAAAGTGCCATCAGTTTGCTAAAGAATTTTTTATGCCTCCTCTACTAATTATAATCTTCATCTTTAGACCCAGGAAGAATTTCTGTAAGTATAAAGAAGTTAACCATTTTCACTCCACAGGGTAACTTCATTGTTAAAATTTGCAAGCTTTAAAAATTTGGGAGTTGAAAACTATGCTAACTTGAAGACCCAGCTTACAACATTTAGCCTCATATTGGTCTCTGAGAGAAGACATGTCAGTTGCATAGGGTGGCTTATGCACAGCTGTCTATTTTTATTTTGCATTGTTTCACATTTTAGACCCTTAATCCCCAAGTTGCTGATTTTAATAGGTGTTGATATTCTGATTCGGGATTAATAACCTGATGAAACAATAGTGCTAATAACAGCTCAAATTAGCAATTTGTAACATTTTCCTAATCTGGAAAAGACTATTGGAACTTCAAATAGAAGCAAAACTGTTCTTGTAGAAAAATTTTTTATTATTATCCAGTGACACAAATTAGACACCAAGTCAAAATATCAAGCAAGTGCAGTATACTTGAGATTCTGTACTCATAATTCAGTAAAGGGAGCAAAATCTGATCATCATGCAACCACACTGGTGTAGTGCAGCTTCTTTATAGTGTCTGTCTTTTTGTATCTAGGTTTCTGCACAGAGTGCTGTTAAGAGCAATTCAAAGAATGACCTGGTAGACCTACTCTTTGACACAGGATTTGAATCCAGTCAGATTGCTTCCACAGGTAATGTTGACACTGATGTGTTTTTTTTGATAATGCACCAGAGCTTGCTTCCTGAACAACAGGGCTGATCAGTTAAATTACTGGAGTCATTTTCATGAAGCAGCTGACTGTTTCTATTCCTTTTCCAAAAGCAATTGGGGCAGTTGCCAGTTTCCAATCGTTGTTTTGTTCAGGGCACTGCACCTGCTACATGCTTCCAGCAATTCTGCCCTGCTTTTAATTAAAACTTCATACCTCAGTAACATTTGTTACCTGGAGAAACTGGTAGCCAGCCAAAGGAGAAAACAATTAGACATGTTCTTTAAAAAAAACTGCACTGAGTGGGAACATTTACGTCTGTTTTCATGGTTGTTGTCGACAGACTACTAATTGGGCAATGCATTTGTGAGACACCTACACTGGTATTCTAAATGTCCACCGATTTTGTCAATTTAACTATTCGTTTTCATTTCCCTTGCTTTCCACATCTGGAAATGAAAAATATTAAGGGATATGAAGGTAGTATAGGGAAAGAGTTGAAGTAGAACATCAGCCAAGATCAGTTAAATGATGTATTCCTCCTCTTCTTTTTGACCAGCATGAGGACCCTGTAAATTTGTGATATCTACTTGAGTGAAGATCAGGTAGCTTAATTTGATATAAACCAGACATTGAACTGAAACCATCCCCAATGTCTGTATTCTGCTTCTGCTTTTAGAAACATTATTTAACAAAGAGAATCAATAAAATAATGTACCGACGACTCTTCAGCTTTGCCATAGATTTCATTTTTTTAAAAAGTCTTTGTTTTTGCTGACATTTCTGACCCTGTATATTTTTTTCTCATGACTAACTTAAACTTTAAATAGTAATTTGTCAATTAGTTTGAAGCTTTTTAATCTGCTTTTAATCTTGTCACTTTTCTGTTGTAGCACCAAATTTTCAGAGCAGTTTGTTTGTTCATCAGGGGTGGGCATTGCTGGCTAGGCCTATATTTATTACCTATCCTTGACTGCCCTGGAGAAAGGGGTGAGTTGCCACCTTGAAACACTGCAGTCATTGTAGTGCAGGGATGTCCGCCATGGAAGAGTTGTGGTTTTGATTTTGATTTTTAATTTATTAAAAATATAATAAATTTGAATAGATTTCAGCTAGGTGAGGAGTGGCTTGATGTGGAAATTTCAGGTGTTGGCACTCCCATGTATTTCTCATCCTTATTCTTTTAGATGGTAGAGGTCATTGGTCATTGGTAGAGGGTGACAGGAGTCTGAGTTGTTGCACTGCATTTTGTAGATGCTACGTGATGCTGCTTTAATGGAGAAGTAAATGTTGAAGTTGGTGGATGCGGTGCCAATCATGCAAGCCGCTTTCTTATGGCTGGTCTCAAGCTTCTTTAATTTTCACCTTTCCAGGGAAGCAAGAGTGTATGCCATAATATTCCTGACTTGTGCCTTATAGATGGTGCATAGGCTTTGGGGAAACAGGATGTAAGTTAGTTGCCACAAAATTCCAAGCCATCTGATAACCCTTTGTCTACAGTACTTGAATGGCTTGTCCAATCCCGAGCCTGATCAGTATTAACCTCCAGAATGTTGATAGTGAGGGAGTGGTCGTAATGCCATTAAATGTCACAGGACAATGGTCAGCTTTGTTCTTGGTCATGGGACACCACAAAGCATGTGACAAAGATTGATTGCTATTCAGATCTTGCTACATATGGACATGGTCTGCTTTAGCATCAGAATGTCGAATTGTGCTGAACAATATACTATCATCAGTGAACCTCCCCACTTCTCAGAGCATTGTGAAAGTACAGAATTCTCTACCCCAGAAGGCCATGGAAGCTAGATCATAGACATATGCTTAAAGTAGAGATTGATATTTATATAATGTGAAAGGCATTGAAGATGAGTCATGAGCACACTGAAGAGCAGATCAGTTGGTTGAATGGCCTGCTACTGTTCTGGTCTTTTGATGATATAATGAAGAGAAAATCATCGAGGCAGGTGAAGATGTTTTTACCTTGGATGTTACCATGGGAAACTCCTGCAGTGGTATCCTGGCACTCAACTGATTGACCTCCAACCACAATCATTTTCCTTTGAGCTAAGTGTGACTTCAACCAGTAGTTTTTTTTTCTCTGCGATTTGCATTCATTCCAGTTTTGCTGGAAAACCTTGATGCCATGCTCTGTGAAATGCTGTCTTTGTTGTCAAGGGCAGATTTCCTTATTATTTTTCTGAAGTTCAGGTCTTTCATCCATTTAGACTCCGATTATTACAAACTCAAGACCTGTGATCTAGGTGGAACTCAAACTAAGCATCAGTCAGGATATTATTCCTTTACCAGTGCCACTGGGTAGCACTGTGAAGGACTAATTAATGACTTAACTAATTGCTTAATTAAATAACCAATGATCAAAAGTAGTCTGTTGGAGCAGTTGACTGGATTGGCTTTGGTCCTACTTGTTGCAGATACAATGTACTTGTGCAATATTTGCATATCATCTGGTAGAGGTCAGTGTTGTAGCTGGACTGCAATAGCTTGGCTAGGGACATGGCTAATTACAGGCCATAAGTCTTCAGTACTCATACTAGAATACAGTCTGGGGGCCATAGTCTTTGTAGTATCCAGGGCTTTTGGTTATTTCTTGATCATGTGGAGTAAATTGACTTGGCTGAAGTTTAGCTTCTATGATACTAGAGATTGCGGGAAGAGGCAGAGTTGGATCATTCATTCAGCACTTCCAGCTGACAGTAGTTGCAAGCTGATGTGCTGGACTCCTCCATCATTGAGGAAGAGAATATTTGTCACTGCTTCTCTTGGTGTTTGACCTAATGCTGTGCGACTTTATGGGGCCTACAGTCCATGTTAAGGAATCCCAGGGCAACACTCTCCTCACTGTATCGCTATGTTGCCACCTGTGTTGGGTGGGACAGGACATACCTAGGGGTGGTGATGGTAGTTTCTGGGACATTGCCTGTATGTTGCGATTACTAAGTATGACTGTCAAGATGCAGCTTGGCCACCTCTCATTTACAACTTCCCAATTGTGGCACAAGTTCCCAAATGTCAGTAAGCATGATTTTGAAGAGTCAATAGGACTGTGTTTACTGCTATTGTTTTTTAGTGTCTAGTTTGATACCAGCTGATATCACCTACCTTAACAGGCCAAGGCGCACAAACAAAGTGGGACAGAACAGGGCAGAAATGGCTAACACGAGGGGACATAGTTTTAAGCTGGTTGGAGGAAAATATAGAGGGGATTCAGAGGTGAGTTCTTTACGCAGAGAGTTGTAAGAACATGGAATGCGTTGCCAGCAGCAGTTGTGGAAGCAAGGTCACTGGGGACATTTAAAAGACTGCTGGACATGCATATGGTCACAGAAATTTGAGGACCAATGGTCGGCACAACATCGTGGGCTGAAGGGCCTGTTCTGTGCTGTACTGTTCTATGTCCTAACACCAGTGCTTCACTGAAGGCTCACTGATGATGTTAGCTCGCATGTGACAAAACATCTGAAAACAAATCAGTTTATCGAGCAAACTAACCTGAACCTCAACCGCAGGTACAAATCTTCTCAAAAATCACAAACCTTTCCTTCCTTGTGTCTTTTTGGTGGTTTTATGCAACTAGGCAATTTCAAGAGGCACATGCAGTCAAACAAAATGCTGTGGATCTGGCATCTCATGTAGGCCAGACCAGGTAAGGACAGCAGATGTCCTTCCTTCACAAACCAGATGTATTTTACAACAGCCAACAATGGTTTCATTGTTGCCATTAGACTAGCTTTTAAATAAGTGAATTTGATCTTTACCATCTGCCTTGATGAATTAATACCCACATTCCCAGAGCATTAGCCTGGTTTACTAGTCCAGTCACGTTATCAACACCACCAATTCCCTATTGTTGATACCCATCAGCTTTTGGAGTTTACTTTATGACAGACTTTGCGAGATTTAGGATCTTTTTACAAAATGTTAAATGAAGTAAAGGGTCTGCTAAATGAATGTTGTGTTGGCACTGGGATTTCAGGGAATGAGCAGTAGGAACTGAGGGATCAAGTGATGGATTTTCATTCTTTTGAAATTTGTTTGAAAATCACCCCACCACAATTCAAAATATGGATGTACCTGAATAAATTATTTTGATCTGTATGATCCAGGTTGAAGTTGAGGGCGTTACAGGTTTGTCACCTGTGTGAGCAATTTTAATGCATTGAGTATCACAAAAGAAGATAATTATATCACATTAAGTGTTTTGTCATGATTCATCTTGGTATCAATTATGCTGACATTGATCGTGTGTTGGTGTGAGCGGTTTTGTACTAAAGAATTGTTTGGTCTTTATAAAGCTGTAAATGGAAAACCAGAATTTCACAGTCAGATTAAATCTCTAGCATCGCTTTCACATGCCAGTACAGCAGACTATGTTCGTGAATAACGAGCCGACAAGGAATCATAGAAAGCATTTTTATTTGTAGCAAAATGACCAAATTGTGTAAGGAAGCGTGCAAGAGTCCTTAAAACTAATACTCATTATACCATACACTCACTTTAAAAGGCATTCAGATTTTACATATCATTGCTCCTGAGCTATTCATACAAAGGAGTCATACTACATTTGAATAATCAGTGTGCTTCAGTGCGACAGATGGACAGTGTCTTGCAGCTATCTGATGGTTTTTTGGAAATAGTACCAGATGTTGGACATTGTCCCCCTGTGCACTCAATGGCTATACAGATGTTTCTTTCCCACCTGAGTGCTTCATAAGCACTGCAGGCAAAGATGATGCATCACAATGCACGTAAAGTAGATATCATTTGAGCTGAATCTAAATTTTGACTACTGAAACTGTTTCTATCTTTTACTAGTTTAAAGTGACCTGTCAGATAATTGCAGAAGAAATGATTTAATGATTGCTGAAAAGAGAGACTCGTCAAGACAAATGCAAGAATGCCAAATTTCAAATGATCCTGACCTTATAATATGCATTGTCAAATTTTCTAGTATGTCAACATGAAATGTGTTGGTTAAAAGATGCTGAACTTTAAGAAATTACTGTTGAGCAGACAGGACACCAGATTCTTCCAAATTCAATAGATATTGCAGTCTTTTGACTGTGTATTTAATGGTGTTTCCACATCTCAGTGGTTATATGCACTAACCAGTGACGAGGAATCAGACCTGACATTATCGATCTATATATCATGTAGGCTCAATGATATCAGGTTTAACTGTCATTGAATAATTTGATTTCAGTTGAGGCAAAAGTTTGTGGTGCATTTACTCTGAATTTCTTTATTGGAATGGAAAATGAACTGCAGTTCCAACTCCTTATTGGCATCCAGTGATGGCTCCTGACAGATCTGTTTGTGGTGATCTCTCCTAAGTACAGGAGGATTATGTGGTTGGTTCTTGGCTTATGCATGGAGATTAGTTAAGTGGGTTGAACCACAGCAAGTGAAGGCTCCTCTTCGGGAGAGGAAGCTAGATTTCTGAAGAAAGTAATGTAATTTACAATGTACCGCTATAGTCAGCCCAATAATATTTTATTTGTATAATGTGAAATGCCACACAGGCCACCTTTTTATGAATTGATTGCCAATTTTGTATTATTGACATTGACTCATACTGGCTGTCAGTACTACCGTGTTGTACAAGTGAAGGGATTTCTATTATATAGACTTTTGTTATGCCAAAGCACCTGACAGCTATTCAAGTACTTTTGCAAGTTGTTTCGACTGATTTAAAAAGCAAATAGCAGTTTCAGTTTTACTGATCTTAAGTCTACTTGTACTGCACATGGGAGTCCTTGCTGTTCTTCAAAATTATTTGGGACCCTTTACAACCACTCCAGGATCTCAGCTTCAGCCTATATATTTATCCTCATGTCTCTGGAGTAGGTCTTGAAACCACAATGATATAGCATGTGCAAGTTTTATTACCCTCAGAACCTTGGCTAACAATACTGCACATAATGAAGTTTGGTGAAAATGCAACAAAAATGTGCCAGCACAAGGAGACATATTTCCCTGAGCTCCACAGTAGTCCAAATTATTTGAAATGGAAGCATCTTAAACTACTTATTATTTTGCTCAATTGGGTAAATAAGTGATTCTGGTAAAAAAAACAGTTATGTTTAGAGTTTGATTAACAGGGGCCCTCTTGTGGTGCAAAGGTAGTGTCACTATCCCTGAACCCGCAGGCCTGAGTTCAAGTTCCACCTGCTTCAGAGGTGTGCAGTAACATTGTCAAACAGGTCGATTAGAAAAATAGTTTGATTGTTTAATGCCACTGTTTTCAGTGGGAGGGCAGAGTTTAGTTAATAGATGTATGAATCGTTTTTCTCCTAGCGAAGGAGCTGGTTTGTTTATCATCTAAACATATCAATGATTTGTATATAGTTAATATCCGAATGCAATTAGAAAAGCATGAATACGTTTACATTCCCATATATTAGGGTCCAGAGGGTGGTGTATACCTGGAACGAGCCACCAGAGGTAGTGGTGGAAGTGAGTACTATTTTGTCATTTAAGAAACACTTCAACAGGTACATGGATGAGATAGGTATAGAAGGTTAGGTTATGGACCAAAAGCAGGCAAATGGAACTCATTTAATTTGAGAAAACTGGCAGCATGGGCAAGTTGGGCTGAAGGGCCTGTTTTCATGCTGTAGACCTCTGACTCGAGAGCCACACTGGGAGGACCCCTTAGTGATTCTGTAAGATCAATGCTATTCTAGTCTTATATGAAGGTTCATTTCTGTAAACATTGCATGGTTACTTTAAACAGATAGATATTGAAGAGTTATCAGAGGCTTACGTTGTGTTACTAGTTCGCAGGCTGCAATTCACAATGGCCAAAACCCATAGAAATAGATTTATATTAGATTAGATTCCCTACAGTGTGGAAACAGGCCCATCGGCCCAACAAGTTCACACCGACCCTCTGAAGAGTAACCCACCCCACTCTGACTAATGCACCCAACAACTATGGGCAATTTAGCATGACCAAATCACCTGACCTGCACATCTTTGGACTGTGGGAGGAAACCGGAGCATCCGGAGGAAACCCACGCAGACACTGGGAGAATGTGCAAACTCCACACACAGTTGCCCAAGGTTGGAATTGAACCTGGAAGCCTGGCGTTGTGAGGCAGCAGTGCTAACTACGGAGCCACCATGCCGCCCTTTGGTTGCCATTGGCTCTATGGGACACTCCATGCACCATAAGGTGGTCTGTGAAGATATGCTTCGAAATCTATGCAGAACTGCACTTCTGACTGGTACGTTCTGAATGCTTTGAAAGCATGGAAAGTGTGTGATTCAATGACATAACTTTTCGAAATGAAAATCCTCTTGCTTTACGTGACTAGATGTCATACTCCACGTATTGTAGCAAACAAGCAATATGTGCCAGTTTTCCCAAATAGCCATTGGGTTAGGATATCTGGTCGGCATGGACGGGTTGGACTGAAGGGTCTGTTTCTATGTTGTACATCTCTGACTCTGTGCTTGTTTCTAGAAAAAGTTTGGGGCCTGAGTCAGAAAGGCACCCATCACGTGACTATCATAAAATTCTGTTCGCCGAGCTGGGAATTTGTGTTGTAGACATTTCGTCCCCTGTCTAGGTGACATCCTCAGTGCTTGGGAGCCTCCTGTGAAGCGCTTCTGTGTTGTTTCCTCTGGCATTTATAGTGGTTTGTCTCTGCCGCTTCTAGTTCTCAGTTCCAACTGTCCACTGCAGTGGACAAACAAACACATCGACCTGGACCCAATATACCGGCCACTGCAGCGGACAGCTGGAACTGACATCCGGGAGGGGCAGAGACAAACCACTATCAATGCTAGAGGAAACAACACAGAAGCGCTTCACAGGAGGCTCCCAAGCACTGAGGATGTCACCTAGACAGGGGACGAAACGTGTACAACACAAATTCCCAGCTTGGCGAACAGAACCACAACAACAAGCACCCGAGCTACAAATCTTCCTCAAACTTTGAATATCATAAAATTCATCTCATCAGAACTAAATCCTCTTTCTTTTCCTTTTTAAGATTGCTTGATTAAGTGACAAAGGAACTCTTTGTTTGCTTTATAGGTGGGACATCAGAACAGTTTGGAGGGTTTGCAGCTTTCACCTCAGCAGGTACAGCACAAAGCAGTTTCCCTTTGGCATCAGGTATATTATTGCTTCCACCATCTCATCTGACTTTTTGGATTTTTTTCTCTATAAGCTTAAATTACAGCTCAATTCACTTATTAGAAACTAAGATAGTTTTGGGAATTTGCATCTCCGATATACAAGGAACATGTGTTGAAACTGTAGTAGTGTTTAATAGTAAATAAGCCTTTGTATTTGAGAGGTTTTGGGTTCAGGGAAAATCCCAGTGTGAAAGACCACCAAGGTAGAAGAGTTTTTTTTTACTGAGCGAGATTTTTTTTTTAAATTCAAAAATAGCTTTTAATCATTTTCTGGTTACCAATCCCCCACCTTCAAAAAGCTGAATTCCAAAATCTAGCAGTCATCAATAGCCAAACTCTCACTTGACTCTCCCTGCACATCATTATACAAAATAACAATGGAGCCTGCTGTATTATTGACTGTAGCACTAGATTTACTATAGATGTTTAAAAGTGTAAGCTTTTGGGAGTTGCTAATATTTGATACGAAGTTAGTTCATTTTCTTAGTTTGTGAGGTCTTGAGTCCCTTAGAATAATTTGGTATCTAGTAAGAGCATGTTAAAATTCAGGGCTTCACAACATCCTTATCAGAATCTATCCATCCTTCAAATGATGCACAATGAAGCACTGGAAGAGCAGGTTTACTGTTGTAAAGCTTAAGATTAAAAAAAAGCATGATTTGTCATTTTTTTGTAACCAGTGATGCGTACCATATACAAGGTATGTTGCAACGAAATCTCTCACCTCCCTTACCACCTTCAAACCCATGGCATTTACCACTGTGAAGGGCAAAGGGAGCAGATGCAGTTGAACACCACAAACTCTGAATAATGTATATTCTGATCTGGGACCATTTCTTCAAGGTGAAATTCCCTTCATAACAGCATGGTGTACCTGAATCTCATGTAGGTTGCAGTGGTTCAAGATGACAGTAGCATCTTGGGCAATATGTGCTTTTCTGGCAATGAAGCCGCACCATGTGAAGGAATGGAAAAATCCCTAGGCTTGCTAATCTATCCAGCCCCAAGTTTAACAACTGCTACAAATATTTTTATAGTCCTTTTCCTTTGATTTCAAATCGCCATGGTCTTGCCTCTCATAATCTCTAGCCCTGCAAGCCTTTGAAATCTGTGCTTGTCCAATTCTGGTTAATTATGAATCACCACCTTTAAATTCTACCACTGGCAACAGTGCTTTCAGGAGCATTGGCCATTAAGGGCTGATATTTCCTCCCTCAATCTTTTGTTCACAAAAAAAAACAAAGTTTCTTGTAATCTGTTTAGCGATTTCTTTCCCTGATTTGGTGAATTGTTTTTGTATTTTAAAAACCCCATATGCCGGATTTATTACATGGTTTAACAATCCCTTCTTTATAAAACGAAACAACACTTTTTTTTCAGAAAAGTCTTTTTTAGGAATGAGGATGCAATTAGATATTGACTCTTGTTTTGCCATGAACTTTCTTCACAATGATACAAAGGTATATCTCCAAACTCTGATACGAATGTGAAAAGTAATAATGTAGTGTAACTGCTCTATTGCTTCACCATTTACAGAGTGCACAATTTCAGCTTCAGTATGATGTCATCTACATTTTTAAATGTGCTATTCAGGCATCCTCAGTCAGTCTTCAAACAAAACTTGAGATTTTGATGTCTTAAGAATATAAATATTCCTGCTGTGCTGTCAGAACTGATCATAGAAATGTAAACTCAACATTTGATGTTAATGGCTGAAAACTACGCTCTGAACTGCAGTCTCCAAACAACAGCAGACTGTAGTGTTCTTTCCAACCATGTCATTGCTTTGCTTAGTAGGATACTGTTGCTTAAGAATTTCTCAGTTAGGCAGTTGTAAAAGTAGGTAAAAACTGATGAAGGGCTTTTGCCCGAAACGTCAATTTCGCTGCTCGTTGGATGCTGCTTGAACTGCTGTGCTCTTCCAGCACCACTAATCCAGAATGTTGTAAAAGTAGCTCTTATTGTTTCTTTTCCTTTAGGCATTAATAAAATGAAACACACACAAAATAAGCCAATCAACCACTACAAGGCTTGCTGCTAGTCCAAATGCTTTTTAATGTATAAGAATGACCTGTCAACAAACAAGCTTCATCTGTGCTGATGTCTGTTATGCAACACAAGTGCCCTGGGCCAGATCCTTAACAAATATTTATTTCAGTTTTGCAATGAATATTTCAGCCAGTTTTTGGTGTGAAAGTTTTGAAGCATTGATATAACACATTATGAAAGCTTTCAGCACATACACCAAAGATTCAAATATAGTAAATTAGCCCCCACAATTAAATTCAAAAGTGTGACAGCATTTTGCATGTAACAAAGTTCCACAAACGACAATATTCACTGTATTAACCTCTTTTACTGATATCGGCGAAGAAAGGAACGTTAAGCTGACATGCAGAATTTAGAAATTTATACACCCACAAAAAAACAAGCATTGCCGCAATTTATCATCTGACCTGAAGGAAAGTATTTTCAACTGGAGAGCATTTGCTTTGTGCTACATAAGTGATGCTATTTCTGTTAGGTATTTTCGGAAAGTGTTGAATTGTATTTGGATCAGTAAGAGTATGTTTGTCCATGTGTTTTCTATCATAGATTCCATATTTTTCCAACTTTCTCCAGGTATTTTCCCTCTCCTCTAGCTACTGATTCTTCCAGGGCTATGATTCTTTGGGTGAGCACTAAAATCCCTTGCGTTTGATCCAAGTAGGTGTTTTTCCCTTTGAATCTGAATGTCCAACAGTAGTCACAGGACAATGGTGGTGAAGCTGATCTGAATTTTCCTCTACCTAAATTTATGGGCATTAAAAGAAAAGTGACTTGTATCTGCAGAGCACTTCATGATCACTGAACATTTTAAAGCTCATGACAGCCAATAAAAGTGTATTGTGAAGTGTAGTTACTGTAGGAAATACAGCAGCTGATTTTCACTCAGTAAATTCGGTGACAGCAATGTGATAATGACAAGGTAATTTTTTTTCCCTCTGATTTTGGTCAAGGAACAAATATTGATTCAGACACTGAAAACTCTCACTAATTCATCAAAGTAGTGACGTGGTATCCTAAACGCCCAACCAAGCGAACAGATGGGGCCTGGGTTTCATGTCTCAAATGAAGGATGATGCTTTGCTCCCTCAGTACTGCACATGAGTGTCAGCCTTGATTGTTGTGATCATGCTGTGCGCACAAAAGCTAATTGTCATATGTTTGGGCTGTTACCAGGTTATCTTATCAAAAGGGATTGAATCAGGAATCACTTCATTGAATTGCTTTACATGTCTGTTGCTGTCTGCAGGAAATAACTTCTGGTATCATTTTTGCTGTTGGAGTTATTCTGGAAAGTAATAGCATCTTCTGAAAAATTACCATCATGCATTTCTCTTTACTATTGCTGCATTCATTGAGATTTGCCCTAATTTGTTTAAAATTTTAATTTATTCAAAAGTTCTGATGGAAAATGGGTGTTGTGATAAATTATTTTACAAAATAATCTCAGGGGTCTTGGGGTAGAAATCCACAATCGTTTATGGAGCCAACATTGGGAGAGTCTACCCCCAACTCGGCGAGGATTCATCAGATATTTATGCGCATATCTCATTAGAATTCCAAAATAGTCTTTTTAGATAAACGTCATATTTTTCATATATTCCATAATGGCAAAGTATCTGTTAGCCTGGTTTCACCAATCCCTATTTTCCCCAGTGCCATCTATCTCCTCTCTGAATCCTGTGATTCATTCCTATCTTTGACTAAACCCCATTATTTTGTCTGTCTTGATGTGGTACAGGATCATCCTTGCGTTCCATTTTGAAATAAGTCCTCTGGGTTAATGCTAGCTCAGCTGCATTGCATTTTCACAGAAACTGTCTGCTGCATCAGCATCTGAACACGTTTGTACATTTTAAATATTCTTTTTTAACCTGACTACTTTCTTGAATACACATAAATAAAAATTAATCTGAAGAATTTTGATTTTTGCTTATGAAGTTAACTACAGCACACTACCTCATTCTGATCCCAGCTGGAACTTCATTGGTTTACTTGTGTCATATCCAAATTGTCCCCAAATATGAAAAATAATAAACATATTTCATATTACTGTTCCACAAACTGCAAGTAGGAGCACAAATGCGAAAAGGTCAAAGTTTGACTGCTTGAATATTCAAAGCATTGTGGTGCATCATTTGTACTTACGAAAGGTCACAATGAATATAGATACCAAAATGATGTAGTGTAAGACTTCCAATTCTTTCTGCAACATTAGATTATAGTCCTGCATCTCACTTCAAAGTAGTAACTCTATGTATAACCCAGCTGAGCTGTGCCTGGCAGCATACACTAAAAGATTGATGTACCTAGCACCATTTAGAAGTGATAAGTCCTACTTTTGACTGGTTACCCATATCTGTAAATACAGTGTCAAATAAAAACCCTATCACAGCATTTTTAAGGTGGTTTTGGTTGATGTTCACATTAATAGGGAGGGGAATCGAGGGATAGTGTGTAACAACCACCTCCTGCACTCCCCATCAGTTTGAACATGGATGAAAGTGGATTTAGAAATTCATGAATACTCTTGCATACTGTGCTTGTCAGTACTTATTAAGAGTCCAGTTCTGAGAGTATTTAGAATATATAATTAGTACTCAGCAAGTTGATTTACATGTGCTCATTTTATCCAGTTATATGTACATACTTTTAAATGCTACTTGACGCAGATACCTGTAATAGGTTTATATAACCTAAATGCTTTTAAGGTCTCATAACCATTCAAAAATGATTAATCTGGGTTGAATGTTATTTCTAGAGGGACTGTAAGTGTTATAAAAGGATTAATCAAATTTGAAAAATGATTTCTAAAGGGACTGAAATTGTTCAGCAATGATTAATCTTCTTTGAGAAACGATTTCCGAAGGGGCTATTACCATTGCTGTACAGCTTCTAAATTAATATAAGCAAAGACAACTCAAAACTGACTTATATTTTTTACTAGTTGGAGTTGAGAGTCTCAATTTGTGAAATGAGGACACTTGGTAACTGTAGTTTCATTATCGTTGTGAAAAAGGAATATCTGATCTTATTTTTCTCCTGTGCACGTCTTTCTTCCTTCCTCCACCCTGCCAAATGAGTGAAGGTAATGCTTATTTCTGAGCACTATAGAGCAATGAGTTCTCTAGCTTAGTCCACATACTGTTAGACAATCTTACTTGAGCTAGCAGTAAAAGGGCATCACAATTCTTAAGTGTTCTGGGTCATGATCGAGTGCGGAAAACTGTCAAGTTGAAGGAAATTGAATGGGTCAAATTTTTTGGTCCCTTAGATTTAGTGAATGGATTGATAACTGAAGATGTGTTGGGTCCTTGTCGAAGTTCAGATGTGTAGGCCTATGTGTCAATTGCCTGGAAATTTAAAAGTGCCCAGTAAGTAATGGTGGTATTAAGTCATGCCTCATGATGAGAAATGAAGTCCCCCACCCAGAATAACTTTTGTGCACTTGTCACCCTCTAAAGCATTATCACATATCTCAGTATTGAGACTCTTTTTCCACTGGATCATAGATGAGTTTGATTTTAACACAAGTACAGAACAACCTCGATTATCCAAATGAGACGGACAGGGATTATTTTGCTCAGATAACTGAGCATTCTGATAACTGCCTGGATAACTAATAACGTTTTTTGGGACATTTAGATCTTGTTAGGATTATCTGAAATTTGGATAACCAAGGTTGTTTTTTATTTAAAATTCTGAAGGCTTTGAAGTGGAAAAGGCGATTTGGCTCTTTTTGAAGAGTTAGCAATAGATATAAATTTGTCACCGGCATATCTGATTATAGTCATGCCAAGAGATTGGAAGTTCAGTTAGCTAGCATTCAATAAAATTGGCATGAAGGAGGCTGATTGTTGTAAAAATCCAGCTACTTCACAAGTGCCATTCAGGGAAGGGAACCTTCTATCATATAGTCCAGCTTCACATGGTAATTCTTAATAGCATCAGGGCAATAAACTCTGTAATAAGAAAGAGTATCAGGGGTACATTGACAGCATGTTACAACACAGATGAATCATGTTGAACAGGCTCCTAGTACAGGGAGTTGCATTCAATGCTTATTCACAAAACAAACAGTGTTGTTCTTTGTTATTATCAATGCTTTCAAATCTTGGAAACATTAGCAACTCAAGTTTATTCATTATGCAGTTTGAGCCAAATGCAGTAGATATGAAGTATAAAGACAAGGAAGTAATTCTGTATGTTTTCAGCCCCACATTAAATAGTTCACAGAATTGTTGATGCAGGAGGAGGCAACTCAGATTCTGTTTCAGCTTTCTGTAAGCTTTGAAATGATGTCAATCTGCTGCATTTTACTAGAAACCTGCATTTTGGGTGATTACTTAAATAGAAACAATGCCCTCTTGAAACCCTCTGCCACGTTTACAGACAGTCTACACTATACCCTAACTATTTGCCACGTAGAAACATTTTTCCCTCATCTAGTTTGCTTCTTTAGCAAAGCACTTTAAAACTTTTTCTGGTTCTTGATTCTTTACCAAGCGAGAACAGTTTTTCCCTGTCTATTCTGTCAATCAATAGTCACAGGTGAGGTGCCGGAAGACTGGAGGTTGGCTGACATGGTACCACTGTTTAAGAAGGGTGGTAAGGACAAGCCAGGGAACTATAGACCAGTAAACCTGGCATTGGTGGTGGGCAAGTTGTTGGAGGGAATCCTGAGGGACAGGATGTACATGTATTTGGAAAAGCAAGGACTGATTAGGGATAGTCAATATGGCTTTGCGCGTGGGAAATCATGTCTCACAAACTTGATTGAGTTTTTTGAAGAAGTAACAAAGAAGATTGAGGGCAGAGCGGTAGATGTGATCTATACGGACTTAAGTAAGGCGTTTGATAAGGTTCCACATGGGAGACTGATTAGCAATGTTAGATCTCTCAGAATACAGAGAAAACTAGCCATTTGGATACAGATCTGGCTCAAAAGTAGAAGAAAGGGTGGTGGTGGAGGGTTGTTTTTCAGACTGGAGGCCTGTGACCAGTGGAGTGCCACACGGATCGGTGCTGGGTCCTCTACTACTTGTCATTTACATAAATGATTAGGATGCGAGCATAAGAGGTACAGTTGGGAAGTCTGCAGATGACACCAAAATTCGAGGTGCAGTGGACAACGAAGAGGGTTACCTCAGACTACAACAGGATCTGGACCAGATGGGCCAATGGGCTGAGAATGGCAGATGGAGTTTAATTCAGATAAATGCGAGATGCTGCATTTTGGGAAAGCAAATCTTAGCAGGACTTATACACTTAATGGTAAGGTCCAAGGGAATGTTGCTGAACAAAAGAGACCGTGGAGTGCAGGTTCATAGCTCCTTGAAAGTGGAGTTGCAGATAGATAGGATAGTGCAGAAGGTGTTTGGTATGCTTTCCTTTATTGGTCAGAGTATTGAGTACAAGAGTTGGGAGGTCATGTTGCGTCTGTACAGGACATCGGTTAGGCCACTGTTGGAATATTGCGTGCAATTGTGGTCTCCTTCCTATCAGAAAGATGTTGTGAAACTTGAAAGGGTTCAGAAAAGATTTACAAGGATGTTGCCAGGGTTGGAGGATTTGAGCTATAGGGCTGTTTTCCCTGGAGCATTGGAGGCTGAGGGGTGACCGTATACAGGTTTACAAAATTGAAGGGCATGGATAGGGTAAATAGGCAAAGTCTTTTCCCTGGGGTCGGGGGGTCCAAAACTGGAGGGCATAGGTTTAGGGCAAGATGGGGAAAGATATAAAAGAGACCTACGGGGCAACCTTTTCTCTGAGTGATACGTGTAGGGAATAAGCTTCCAGAGGAAGTGGTGGAGGCTGGAACAATTGCAACATTTCAGAGGCATTTGGATGGGTAAAGGAATAGGAAGGGTTTAGAGGGATATGGGCCGGGTGCTGGCAGGTGGGACTAGGTTGGGTTGGGATATCTGGTTGACATGGATGGGTTGGACCGAAGGGTCTGTTTCCGTGCTAAACATCTCTATGACTGTATAAGACCCCTCGCGTGCTGGAAACTTTCAAATCATCTTTGTAGACCTATTCAAGCAAGATGACATTCCAGCTTTTACAGCCTTTCCTCATTTGTGACTTATCCCTGGAACTGTTTTTGTCAACATTTTTCACAGGTCCATTTAAAATACTTTGCCATAGGAAGGGATTAAAATAAAAATCATTGCATTTTTTAAGAGGTGCTTTAAGTCGTGGCAAACCAAGTGTGCAGCGAAAGTGTTCCATCAATGAGAAAGCACAGGCAAAGGGGAGGTGATGATGTAATGATATTGTGGCTGGGCCAGTAATCCAGAGATCCAGAAGATAGATTTGAGTTTGCATCTGACCATAGCAACAACTACAAGTCTAGTGATGACCGAGGTACAGGAAAAGACCATGGCTAGCTCAGCCGTTACCAATATCTGGGGGTTGCACAAAGTTAGGAGAGCAGTCTTGCAGGCTAGTAAAACATAAGTTTGACATAGTCATACTCTGTGATGCCTTTCCGACATTGTCCCAGACACCAATACCTCCATCACCATGCCTGGGTATGTCATGTCCCACTGGCAAGACAGATCCAACAGAGTTGTCAGTGTAGTAGTATACAGTCGAGAGAGTTTCACTGAGTGTCTCTGTGTTAATTCAGGCCCTCCTGGAATCAGGTCAAACATGGACAAGGAAACCATGTTGAACATCACTTGGAGGAATCATTGCGACCGGCAAGGGTGCAGAATGTACTGTGCGGGATTTCATTGTCCATCTTCAAGACTGGCCTGTCTGAGCTAGTCTTAAACCACATACTGTACCAGGTAATGATGGTGTCAACGAGAAAGAAAAACATTTTTGGCCTCATCCTTACCAGTCTCCCTGTCAGATACATCTGTCACAGATCTATTGAGCGCTGAAACAGACTCTTCGGTACAAATTGTCTGCACCAGTCAGGCATCCTAATCTGACCTCGTCCCATTTGACAGCATTTGGGCCATATCCCTCTCAATTCTTCTTACCATATACCCATCCACATGCCTTTTAAATGATACTGGACTTCTCCACTTCCTTTGGCAGCTCATGCCATGCACGCACCACCCTCTGCATGGAAAATGTTATTCCTTAGGCTCTCCTTAAATCTTTCCCCTATCACCTTGAACCTATGCCATCTCGTTTTGATCTCCCCCACCCTAGAAAAATGACTTTGGATATTCACCCTATCCATGCCCCTCATGATTTTATAAATCTCCGAGGTCACCCCTCAGCCTCTGACATTCCAGGGGCAAACACTCCAGCCTATTCAGCCTCCCCCGATAACGCAGACCCTCCAGTCCTGGCAACACCCTTGTAAATCTTTTTAGCATCCTCAAGTTTAACAACATCTTTTTTATAGAAGGGCAAACTATGACAGTATTGGTCGTAATGACCACCACACTGTCCTTGTGAAGATGAAATCCCATCTTCATATTGCGCATGAAAGAGGGCATCCTCAGTGACGCCATACTAAATGGAATAGACTTTGAAATAGACCTAGCAGCAAAAATTCCATAAGGCACTGTGGACTAACATAAGTGTGCAACCTTGTGGTGTGGTATATTCCCCACTCTTACCATTACTGTCAAGCAAGAGTATTAACCTTGATTCAATGAAGAGTGAAGGAGTTCATGCCAGGAACCGAACCAGGCATACCTTAGATATGAGGTATCAAGCTGGTGAAGCCACAACGCTGGATTGCTTGCATACCAAACAATAAAAGCAGTATGCAATGGGTTAAACATTTCCATAAGCAATCTCAGGCTCTGCAGATCTTCCATATCCAGTCATGAATAGTGGAGGCTCCAAAAATATCCCCATCCGTAATAATTAGCACATAAGTGCAAAAGATAGACTGGAATATTTGTAACGGTCTTTAGGCAGAAGTGCCGAGTGGATGACTCATTGCAGCCTCCTCCAAAGGTCTTTTGCATCACCAGTGCCAGACTTCGACCAATTTGATTCATTCATTCACTCCTTCCTGAAGAAGGGCTTATGCCTGTTCCTTGGATGCTGCCTGACCTGCTGAGCTTTTCCAGCAAAACATTTTCAGCTCATTCCATGTGATGTCAAGAGATGGGTGAAGGCACTGGATACTGAAAAGGCTATAGGCCCTGACAGTGGTACTGAGACTTGTGCTCCATAACTAGCCATGCCCCGAGCCGAATATTCCTGTACAGTCTCAACATTGGCATCTACTGGCAATGTGGAAAATTGCCCAGCTATGTCCTGTTCACAAAAATCAAGACCAAGCTAACTGTCATTTGCCACCCTAAGAAACTAACCTCAATCGTCGGCAAAATGGTGGAACATCTTGTTAACAGTACTATGAAATGGCACTTAGTCAACAGTGGCCCACTCACCGATACTCGGATGTTTCTGACAGGAGCACTCAGTTCCTGATTTTTTTTTTGTAGCCTTGGTCCAGACATTGGACATGCTTAGAAGAGGGGAGGTGAAAGTGACTGCCCTTGGCGTCAAGACAGCATTTGACCAAGTGTGGCAATGAGCAGCCCTAGCATACTCAAGTCTCTGCAGGCCACAGTCTGATCTCGCATAAAGGATGATATTTGTGATTGTTGGAGGTCGGTCAGCTCGATGTAAGTGCATCTCTGCAGGAGATTCTCAATCAGCGTGTCCAAAAGCTGGTGCCCTTGAACCTGGGCCTCCTAGCTCACAGGTTGTGACATTACCACTGTTACATAAAAGTCTTTTCCTCATTGATACTTCAATTGATCTATTTTAGAAATGTTATGACCCCTCTGGAGCAGGACCTCTGGTTAGGAGATAGTGACACTACCACAGGAGCCTCCAGTTCCTCAGGGTAGTATCCCAGGCTCAAGAATCTTCCGCTGTTTCACCAATTACCTACCTTCCTGTCATTGTTCAGCACCAGTTGCAACTTCTTAGATACTGAAGCAGTCCAAGTTTAAAGCAGAATGACATAGACCACTTCACCATGCTTGGGCACACAAGGGGTAGGCAGGTAATGAACATCGCCAATAAGAAACAATGCAACTTTTGACCATTTACAATTAGCGGCATTACCATTGCTGAATCCCCCTCTATCAACATTCAGATTGTTACTGGGAACTGAACTAGACTAGCTACATAAGTTCCGCAGCTGGGCATGCATGTCAAATGCTGGGAATTCTGAACCGAGCAACTCGCCTTGTATTCATCAAAGAATCCTCACATTTTATTCCTGGAAGAGTTGTACAGCACCAGGCACAGGACAAGATGGTGTTATGAGTAATGGCATTTTTAGTTGAGGCTGCCTCCTTCGAAATAGAATTTTTTCAATATAGAATCCCTACAGTGTGGAAACAGGCCCTTCAGCCCAACAGGTCCACACTGACCCTCCAAAGAGTAATCTACCCAAACCCATTCCCCCTGACTAATGCACCTAACCTACACATCCCTGAATACTATGGGCAATTTAGCACTGCCATTTCACCTAACCTGTACATACTTGGTCTGTGGGAGGAAACTGGAGCACCCAGGTGAAACCTATGCAAACATTGGAGAATGTGCAAACTTCACACAGTCATTTAAGGCAGGAATCAAAACCAGGTCCGTGGCACTGAGGCAGCAGTGCTAACCATTGAGCCATCATGCCGCCCATTAATTGTGGTGGATAACTTGAGTTCAGAAGAGGTTCCACTTTATTTCGTGTTTTGATGGAATAATTCAAATATTTACATGAAGATGCTTGTGGATCCATTTCCTACTGTTGGGATCATTTCATTCCCTAATTTTCCTGCCTACTCTGACCTCTTGCTTGAGACTTTCCTGATACTGACCTGAACAATGGCACCTCTGGTTGTGGCACTCAGCCCTTCTGGAAAGATCCTACCCTTGATTATGCTTACTCAAGTCGTGTTAAAGTTGGCTGAAATGCTCCTGGATTAGGGAGAATAAGATGACAATCCAGGCTTTTAATGGCTGATCATACTGATATTCGATAAAGGTGTGCATGAATGGTCATTTGGTGAAGACTGGATTATGTCCGTCTGCTGGGAAATTCACTTGAATAATCCAACAGTTCAGATTGACATTCACTGTTTGGTTACAACTGTAAAGGTATGTCTGATTCATTTTTTAAATGAAAGAAATGGTGAGATAATTGTAGGGATTCAGATTCATCTGAAATACACCACCAGGAAATTATGATGGATAGCAGATGCTGTTTTTTCAGTTTTGATTAATTTACTGTCTGTCCCCTTAACTATTCACCCATTTAGCTAAAGCTAAGGTGTGCCCTTTCTGCAGCTGTTAATTGAACAGTAGTTTAACCTGCTGTTTCATGATGGCAAGGTCTTGGGATCGAAAGCAAAATGACTAACAAAAGATACAACTTATTTAAACATAAGTTAGTTGTATTTATTTGAAATTGGATGTGTCAGTTTGCTACTTTGCTGACTGTCTTAATGAACCCTGGGAGTTGTATGTAAATCAAACCCTCTAGGCCAACTAGTTCTGTTTATTGCTGTTGCAGAGACATTAAGTGCCTTGCGTAATAATATTAATAGGAACAGTTTGTGTCATTAGTCATAGAGATGTGTAGCATGGAAACAGACCCTTCGGTCCCCAACTCGTCAATGCTGACCAGATATCCCAACCTAATCTAGTCCCATTTGCGAGTACTTTGCCCATATCCCTGTAAACCCTTCCTATTCATATACCCATCCAGATGGCTTTTAAATGTTGCAATTGTATCAGCCTTTACCACTTCCTCTGGTAGCTCATTCCATACCCTGCGTGAAAACGTTGTCCCGTAGGTCCCTTTTTATATCTTCTCCCCCCCCCCCCCCCCCCCCCCCCCCCCCCCGCCCCGCCCCCCAACCTAAAACTACACCTCCAGTTCTGGACTCCCCGACCCCAGGGAAAATACTTTGTCTATTTATCCTATCTGTGCCCCTCATGATTTTATAAACCTCTATAAGGTCACTCCCCAGCTTTCAATTCTCCAGGGAAAGCAGCCTCTCCCTATAGCTCAAATCTTTGAACCCTGGCAACATTCTTGTAAATCTTTTCTGAACTGTTTCAAGTTTCACAACATCCTTCCAATAGGAAGGGGACCAGAATTGTACACACTATTCCAAAAGTGGCCTAACCAATGTCCTGTACAGCTGCAACTTGACCTCCCAACTCCTATACTTAATTCTCTGACCAGTAAAGGAAAGCATACCAAACGCCTTCTTCACTATCCTATCTACCTGTTCAGCAACCGCCCCCCCCCCCCCCCCCCAAAGACCTTGCATTAAGTTTATAAATTCTGCTTTGATTTGCTTTTCCAAAATACAGCACCTCTCATTTATCTAATTTAAACTCCATCTGCCACTTCTCAGCACATTGGCCCATCTGATCAATGTAATCTGAGGTAACCTTTTTTATTGTCCACTACACCTCCAATTTTGGTGTCATCTGCAAACTATACCTCCTATGTTCGTATTCAAATCATTTATATAAATGATGAAAAGTAGCGGACACAGCACCGATACTTATCATTATAATGTTAATCCCAGCCCACTCAAAATACAATTTTACGTGAACAACATTGAATATTTTGTTGTCAGTTTTTTCTCCTGTTCTCTGTACTCTTTGTTAATCAGAATTTGTAATTAGATAGTATCATTAGCATGACTGTAGCATTTCTGCCCACTTTGTCTGTACAGTAAATTATTGTCATTGTAACTATTGTTATAGGGGCAGCTTGGCAGCTATGTTTTGCAAAGCAATTACTGTCAAACAGAAAAGACATGGATGACTAGTCATCATCAGTTCTTGGTTGAGAAAGAAATGCTAGGACATGGCAAGGGCTCACTTCTCATTATATATTGACATGAGATTTTTAATTTCTTCAAGAATAGATGGACTTCTATTTTAATGTCTCTGAACAATAATATTTCTGGCAAGTGTAACATTTGCTCACCATTACAGTGAATGGTCAACAAGTCAGTGAGGAACTTGACCCTTTTATTGACAAATCAAGAAAATATAACTGTTCTCTCTGTTTTTTGCATCAAATTAGACAGCAAATAGAAATTATTGTCTTTTGAAATGGAGAGAGCTTTTCCAGTTACTTGTTACACCCCAAATTTGTGGGAGGGGAAAGTAACTTTGTAAATTGTAACCCCAGTATAAAACCTTTCTAAATGTGGCTTATATGTTATTTAATAGCGTTGTTGTGTTGACATAATGCTGAAGTTGAAAATATGCAAGTGAAGAAGACAGTTCTAGAAGATGTAATCTCGTGAATAGGAGCTGAGTATATCTGATCTGCTTTGCTTCAGGTTCATGGTTACTGCTCATTCCATTCATTATCATCCATTTGCTTGCAGGCACACCAACAAGTGGGAATTCTGATTTTGGTGACTGGAGTGCCTTCAGTCAAGCCCAATCCAACCAGCCTGTCATGTCAAGTGGAGGGGACCTCTACAACACTGTGCAGCCTGTCCAAGCTCCAGCTCCTGCACCTGCCACCAATCTGTTTGATCTAATGCCTGGTTTTCAGTCGACCATGACCTCATCCCAGAGCATGAACTTTGCTATGTCAGCTTCCAACACCATTTCTAACACTGGTACCAGTATGTCCTTATCCAGATCCCAGGTGAGTGCAAGTTTGTGACCAGGAGTTTGTAATGTGTATAGATTAGAGCTCAAATGTCCAAACCTGATTTTTTGTTGAATATGAAATATTACAGACTTTAGCTCAGGAGTGTGTTAGTTGCATCTCTGCTTGAAGTGCTGTCATTTGGATTCTGGAGAATTACAATTTTCAGCTTGTTAAGTTTGAGTTGTGAGAAATTCCAGATATTTAGAAGACAGGAAAAATAAAGGAGCAATGTCAAGTGAAAACACATGCTGAAAGCGAGTAATCTGCGGAAGAGAATATTTTGTATCCGGACACTTAATGACACACAGGATGGTATGTTTAGCAGCATTAGATTTATAGGTGTATACTGACTCATGCTGAAGCACTGGAATTTGTGAATAAGCAATCATGAATATAGTGGGTTGCTCAAGCACTTATCAGCTCAGGTGTGTAGTAATTGTGTGCAGCATTAATACAACATTTGATTGTTGATAGATTCCCATTCAGCCCTGCAAATGCTGTACAATATTAGAAACAACATGACCGTTCTAAGGTGCCTTTTAGTGATTGAGGTTATGCATGAAATACTATATAATACATAGAATTAAACCGGTTCTTTGCTTATTGTAATGTTTGAAGAATGGCTATTTAGTACTGGGTACTAATGCATAATTTTCTCAATATATTAATGTAGATGAATATCCCATGTAGATCCTTAGTGGAAAAGTTAGGTTTCTAAAGGCAAGAGGAACATTTTGTGAATGAAGAAGGAAAGTGAACAGTTCTGTGGAAAATGTTCCAAAGGCCAATTAGAAGACGTGAAACCACATCCTATAATCTAATGTCTCACTGTGAAGACTTTAATAATAGATGTAACCATTAAATTTTACTTTTGTCTATTTGACAATACCTAGCTTGTTTTCTTTTTCTTTCTCCTCCTTTCATATAGGCTGCTTGCCTTGTACCACTATCAGTTATCATGTGCTTATGCAATGAGTGTCAGCAAATGATTTGACAGTGGACACCTTGGAACCAGAAGAAAATTGTTCTTGGTCAGAATCTGTGCACAAATCTGATCAGGCACATGTCTCTGGACAGGATTGAGAAGTGGGATCCTGCTGAGGTTAATTGAAGCAGCAAAACTGCTAGATCACTTCACTGAATCCATAACCAAAATTAACATAATCTGTATGGTTCATTACCTTGAAACAGAGATGATGGACCTAGGGGAAGAAAGTGAGAAGGGAAAACAGGAAGAAAATTCCAGTGTCATCTAGTTTTGAATGTATTGTCTTAATTACCAAACTGTTGTTTCTCTTTTAGCCTTTGCCGATGTTGTCCACACCTTTGTCAAGGCCTACTGCTGGTGCTGTACCTTCACAGAATATGCAAGACAACCAGAAAGTAGCCAAGCCATCTTTGCCTTCAACTTGGTCAGACCCAAGTGTTAACATCAGTCTAGACTTTCTGACACCTGGCATGCAACCTCCCAAACCCCAGCAACCATCACTTAACACCATGATGCAGCAACAAGGTAAATACACTTAGAATGATGGAAGCAAAGAAGGAATGGCTTACATTTATGTAACACTCTTCACAATGTCTGCTTTCTTTGGCTATTTTCTAACCATTGTTATAGTTACTGTTGTAATGTTAAGACATAGTCAACTGTTGTGCTTGAAGTAGGTCCCATAGATCATACTCTGTCCCCCAGAGCAGCATATTTTTCTTTCAAATATTTATCTCTCTCTTTGAAAGTTGCTGTAAACTCTCCTTTGAAAACACTTTCAGCCAAGGCATTCCAGGTTACCACACTTCATGAAGCAATGTATCATGTTAGCTCTGATCCAATTGATAATCACCAAAATCATGTCCTCTTGACAATGATCCTCCAGCGTGGGAACCACCCAAAACCCTTTCTGACTTTTAAAACTTCTATTCAGTCTCCTTTTAACTTTCTCTACTCAAAGAATGCTACCAGGTTTTGCAGTCTCTCAGTTTAACTGCAGTACTTTATGCCTTGAACCATGCTATTAAATCTTTTGTTTCACCTCCTAAGGCCTTAACATCCCTAGTGTGGTGCCCAGAATTGAGAACACTGCTTCAACTGAGGGCTAACCAATGTTTTTAAATGTTTTAGCATTATTTTCTTGCTTTTGTACCTTCTACCTCTGTTTCATGAAATCAAAACTCCAACATACTTGTTATAAAACACTTCTTGACTTCACCTATTTTGAAAGCTTTGTATACATACAACTGTCTCTCTGTTTTTGCACTACCTTTTAGAATTAGCACTTAGTTTACATTGCATATTCTCCTTTTAATCTTATTATTGCACCTTTTAAAGTTGAGAATTAAGCTTTTTGATTTCAACAGACTCTGCCCTCTTATTTAATCCCACACCATTCCCTCATTTGTTGTTGGGTCCATGTTTATAGTTCTTGTTTGGTAGGGGAGATTTACCACACTGCCAGTTTTTCGTTGCAGTTGAAGACTTTCTTCTGCCAGTGTGATACAGTAACACCTCATCATAGTAAATGAAGTGACATTCAAACAGTTCCCTTTTTTCTTCCCTGTCTGACTTGTTTTATAATGTGGAGGTGCCAGTGTTGGACTGAGGTGGGCAAAGTCAGATGTCGCACGGCACCAGTTTATAGTCCAACAAGTTTCTTTGAAATCACAAGCTTTCGGAGCACTGCTCCTTTGTCGGGTGAAGTGAGGCCAGGTGAAGGAGCAGCAGTCCGAAAGCTGGTGATTTCAAATAAACCTGTTGGACTATAACCTGATGTCGTGTTTCAAGTTGAAAGTTGCATTTTCCATGATCTCTGGTATGGTTCCAGAGCACTTGTTTAGAAAGTCGCATATCATTTCACACAATCAATATTATGACAAGGATCTCAATGTAGCTATGCTACTTGAAGGAATTCTGTACCAGATGTGAAACATTAAAATCTACAGGTACAGTCCATGTTGTTCATTGGAAATCAAGCTTGATGGGTCATATCATGGAAGGAAATGCCACTTGTGTATGAAATCTTGCATATTCTGTATTTATTTCCTGTCACATGTACTGAAGAGCAATGAAAAGCTTTGTTTACGAGCGGATCATAGCAAGCCATGAGGTACAGAACAAAAGGTTTAGATGGAGGCATACAGGTGATATTGCACAATGTACAAGAGAGATCAATGTTAGCAAGATCAGCATTATTTGAGGCTAGACAGTCCATTCAGTAATCTTAATATGGCCTGCAAGTAGCTGTCCCTGAACTTACTGATGCGTGTGTTCACGCATCTGTGTTTTCTGCCTAACGGAAGAGGTTGGAGATCATTACCAGGGTGCAAAGGGTCTTTGTGGCATGGGAGCCAACCTTCCATCCCCGGACTCCATTTACACGACAAACTACCACAGAAAGTCAACCCATATCAAAGTATTTGTCAGGGAGTAATGGCAAATGATGGACTACGGTTTGAAATGATCTTGACAAATTGCAGAAAACAAACTTCTGGCAATGGAGGGCAATATGCTGGTTAGCTATGATCGCAAGTAGTATTGGGTCACTATGGACCCCTAGAACTTTGTTTAATTGCCATGAGAAACTGGAAGGGAATTCTGCAGAGTGTTTGCTGAATTGTCCATGTTTACTACATTTATTTGCTGCTTTCTGGAGTTGGAACAGTTTGCAAGTGGGAAAACATTGCACAGGTTGCCTTGTTAACTGGATGGACTTGGCTGCTTGGACTTGTTTCTTAGATTAACATGGTGTTGTTATCTATAAAAGCTAAACTGTTCTGTCACTGAAACAACAAAACAAAAATTGCTGGAGAAACTGTGAGCAGGTTTAGCAACATCTATGGATTCTGTCAATGTGTTGTCCACAATGCAGATACTGTACCTTAAAAATAATTTGTTCTGTGAAGTGATTTGAGACATCTTTGAATTAAGATGTTGGTGTAAGCTACTGGGTAAACATAATTGAAGTTTGGCTTGCCAGAGGTGATGCAAATTGTGTCCTGATTTTTGTTTTTATTTTGGTTTTCGTAAGTAGATAAATTAATTATTTCTAAAAATGCAAAAACAGAAACCTAGTGTTGGGATCCCAATTGGGCTCTAATTATAACAATTAATAAATTGTATATAGTGCTTCTTTTGCACCCCATTTAATTCTCTTGTAATTGCCTGTTGGGGAGTTGACCTGAAACAAGCCAAGTGGAATATTTAATTCTGTTACCACAGGACACCAGGGATTTTAAAATTCTTGACACTCTTCCTTCAAGTGTAATGTCTGGCCCAGATCAGCTGAGCAGACTTCTCTCTTTCTCATTGAATTCAGTGGTAGACCTCAGCCCCTTGGTCCAACTATGAACGTTGGCATTGTAACAGTCAAGATGCATTATTGGCTGGGATACCTTTGTAGATGCTATCAATTGTACATAATTTTCCAAAAAGAGAAGCACGTTCCACAATAAAATTATTGATCTGTGGTGAGTGATCATGTGTGGACATCACCTAGTGTACACAGACTGTGGTTACACTTTCTGGATAGAATTCTCTCTGACAATCATTCTAAAAGGATTTAGTGAACTGTGGAAAGACTGAAGACATTATTTTCAGTCCTTTATGTAAATCTCACTCAGTCACCAATGATTTTCTCCCTCTCTCTCTTTCTCTCTCTCTTTCCCTTCCCTTATTTTCCCCTACTCTTGAAATTGCAGCAGCTGTTGAAGCTGTTTGCAATATTGATGTCATTTGATCCAGAGGTGAATCACATCCATCACTAACTATGAAAGCCTATTTCTGACATTGTCCATCTCCCATCCATTCTTTCTTTTCTTGAATATTCTAAGCTATTCCTGGCTAGTCTCCCATTCGCTGCTCAGTGTAAACTTGAGGTCATCCAAATATCTTGCCAAATGACATTTACTCAGCCTCCTGTGTTAACCGCTCCAAACAGGCTCCCAATTAAACAGTTCAGTTTTCAAAATTCTCGTTCTTTTTAAATCCTACTTATAGTCTGACTTAGTCTCCAACCTTCTGAGATATCTAACCACCTAATTCTGGCCTCCTGAGAGCTACAGTTATCTCCATTTGCTTCTTTATCCCTCTTTCTCATTCAGGGCACTCCTTAAAAGTTTACCTCTGACCAAATTTCTGGTCATCTGCTCCAACACCATTTTATGTAGCTCAGTATCAAGTTTCGTTTCATACTGCCTCTGAAGAGCCTAGTCTTTCTATTACTTGAAAGGTGCCAAATAAATATGTCCATTTAAAAACCTCTCTCATCACAGTGCATGTAGAAAGCTAAATGCTGAGTAGCCTGAAGAAATCCTCCTCCTATTTCACTAAATCCTCTTAAAACCTGGGAACACAGAATTGTTTTGTCAGCATATCAGTGATGTGTTGTTAATCTAGTGGCACAAATGCTTGGTTCTGAATTGGTCTCCAGAGCTGCCAGTACCTAAGGGGGATAATGAATTGTTTGAAATAATTGCTTTAATCAGGGAACAAGAGCTGCTCTCTGTTTACAACACCGTTACAAATCCATTGACAAGGGAACTTGAAACTGTTAGTATTTCCACTCTTGGAATATAAGTATTTTCCAGAACGTAAGTGAGAGATACTGCTGGTATTGTTTTGCTGTTCTGACCCGTCAAGGTCAGAAAGTTAGTGCTTGCTCTTTAATGCAGCTAGTGATCTGCAATTGTCTGGTGTTGGTAGATTTGGGTGCTGTGTTTAAATTTTCAGGCACTTATTTCCTCCTCAGTATTATGCCGCCCCCATTCCACTGATGCAAAACTTAGTCTTAGCTGGGGTGCTGAGGAAACAACCACAGTTTAGTAACATGGAGCTCCCCTTCAACATACAAGTTCCATCTCTGGGATGGCTTGGCTGAATCAACTCGTGGGCTAGTCAGCACCAGACATTTTTGGGATATCCTACCTTGAAAATAGTTGGAAAAAAAAATATGATTAGGAATGTTGCAAAATATAACTTGGAGCAGTATCACTAAAGTTTTTATTCTCTCAATTATTTGGGGGAAAAGGTTCACCATGTTCTCACTTTCTCGCCATAGTCCCTTGATGCCTTCAATATTTAAAACATATATTAATATATAATTCTTGAAAATACTCAGTGATCTGGCCTCCACAGGTTGACCATCCTCTGAATGATGAAACATTTCCTAATCTCAGTCCTGAATGGCCTACCCTATATCCTGAGACTGAGACCCCTGATTCTAGATTCACAATCAGAGGAAACATCATCTCCATGCATGTAACTTGTCTCGCCCTTGGAATTGTATTGCAGCAGTTTATGAACATTCGTGAAAGTGTTGAGGTATTTGGGCCGCAGAGCTATCAAAGTATTCCCTCCTTAAATATAAACAGTGGCCTGTTTATCACCATGATGATGCAGATATCAGCTGCAGTGGAGAAACTCGATAAAATTTCAAATATCTAAGCTGTGAAGGATTCAATAACATAATCACAGAGGCAATATTTCCTGTGATTGAGTGTCCAACATACAGGTCATAGATACAAGTCACTAATAAGTCCTATAGGGAATTTAAAAGAAAATTCAACACGAAGTGGTTGGAAAGAGGAAATTACTTCAGTAAAGGAGTTTGATAAGCTGATTAGGAGTTCAGTTATTACTCACAACTAATGGGGCACTGAATACAAATTTGACTGTAATCCTTTGGAGAAGTGGCATTCATCTAACTGAAAGTGTCCATCCCTTATTTGTATCTCATTCCATCTAGATGTGGATCTATTCCGAATTAGAATCATAGAATCCCTAAAGTGTGGAAGGAACGCTGTGGGACCCATCAAGTCTGCACCAATCCTAAGGGCATCACAACCAGACCCCTACACTATCCCTGTAATCCCACAATTACCAAGGTTAACCTAACCTGCACATGCCTGGACACCACACAATTTAGCATGGCCAGTCCACCTAACCTGCACATCTTTGGGCTATGTGAGGAAACTGGAGCACCCAGCAGGATCCCATACAGGCACAGGAACAATGTGCAAACTCCACATAATCACCCAAGACTGGAATCAAGCGTAGGTTCTTAGCACTGAGAGGCAGCATTGCTAAGCACTGAGCCACAGCTTGATGCCTTTTAGATCTTTTCCAAATTAAACTGCAATTAAGACTACCACATAAAACGGCTGAGGTGATATAACTGTATGAGAGAGGAAGGACTTTTAACTTGTTCTGAGAATTTTAAAAAAAGGTGGGAGGAATCTTGTTTGAAGTGTAAACTGTGGCAATACCCACCTGGGCCAAGTGGCCTGTTTCTGTGCGGTAAATACAATTATAAGTGTGTATACACATTTGTCTGGATTATAGAGCTGTTGCTTTGTGGATTGGATGAAAAGTTCTAAACTGTTAGCTTTTCAGTAGCCAAATTTTTGCAAAGTGAGTTTGCAGCATGCAGTTTCATAGATATCTGTACCATGAAAATTGATTCCTCGCAGCTATGTGTGTATGATCTGTCTTCACAGCCCTGAAGCCAACAGTTCAAGTGCTGGGATTCATTCTCAATTATGAGCAGTGTCAGCTACAGTTCAAACAGGGAGCTAATATTCTTACAATATGGTTTCAGATCACTGAGCAGGAAGATTCCTGAACCCCTACTAAAAGATTATTTAAGATTCTCTAGTTCCCACTGGCTATGCTTTTCAGTGCTGCTTGAACTGAATCTGCTCAGTCAATGGGGTTCCCATTGAGGTGGTATCCTTGGGGACCAAGGAAGCAGAGGGAATTAACCCATTTAAAGAGATAGACTTGCCTGGATGTTAATTAGCAATTGGATGTAAAATAATTAAACTTACCTTTTTTATTTCAGTTATCCAGGGGCATTAATTGCTCCAAGAATAATTCAGATGCTTACCATGGAAGAAAACTCTATTTTCATCCATGAGTTTAGCATTGGGGAATTCAGTTGAAAGGGGGAAGCTTATGCATATAATCAAAATAATTATTAAGGTTCCATCCACAGACTGATTAAGGCATGGTGTCCAGCATTACAGCTGCAAACTGGGAAGATCATGGACTTCAGTTTTAACTGATGTTGAGTTAGCCAGTTTCAACATGATTGGTTTTTAGAGGGTGCCACAGTTGTCACAAAAACCCAGATATCGGGGATGAAAGAAGAATCTGGTACGGTTACACCTCTGGGAATTGAGAATGAGCAGATCCACTGGGAGCACATATATGCGGACTTTATTTCAGCTTAGTTGTAATTAAATCCATGCATAGTCTGCTCGTGTGTAATTGTATGGATTTGAATTAAGCCACTTCAGTAAGTATTCTCTGATTTAAAGGCAGGCAATGCTGGTGTATGTAGTCAGCTAAGAACCACTGCCCCTAGGAAGGAGGAAAGAATTCTGGCAGGAGAAGACAAACTAGTTGGTTAAAGCATTCTACTTGTTAAGGATTTAAATTTTGATTAGTTTATTTCTATTTGTAGTTGATTATCTGTATTCAAAACCTTATCTTTGTTTACACTCCTAGTAAACTGTTGCTTGCAAGTTTACAATGGAAGTTTCCTATGTAAACTTAGTACTAATTTACAGTCATCATGGAGCTGTTGCAGTTTAACCACTGACAATAAATGACAATTTCAAAGGGACACATTTACATAGCTATTATCATTTCATATTTGGATGTAGTTTACAATATAACTAAAATAATGACCTTTAAAATTTTAAAATGCTTTAAAATTAAACTAGATTACATCAACATGCTTTGGTCGTCTTATACCTGCCTTCCACCACTGATTCAACAGACTATTTTAATCTCTGCTCAGATCTATTTTTGATGTTTCCCTCTGTCCAATTTTAAGGACATATAAATTCAAAGTGATCTAGGTGGAAACTGAATGGATGAGGTCGATTTTTTTCCAGATCATGTCTGGTGTCATGTCCATAATTCTTGAATCCTTGAATTCTTGATGATAAATTGGTAACATTTTGTTCCCAATTCTCTCTCTCATTTAGTAAGCACTATCTATCTTTGATTAGAATAGCGCGCTCGTTGTAACCTGTTCAGAGTTTCTGCAGCAGCATCCAGAGTATAGCAGTTGGAATCTTTTAATCCATGGTCCTGGGAGTAAAAGTTCAAAACAATCTAGAGATATCATAAGCACTAATGTTCCTATGAAACTAAATTGACAATTTTTCTCGCCATTCCCATTGCTTTAATGATCTTTTAGTTCAACACCAAGAGTCAATATGACATGTTGAATGTCATTCCAAAGATAATTTGTCATATTCCAGTATCATTCCATGTTTTCTAGAATCACCATTTTCATCAAATCTGGGCATGTCTGTGAATTACAATTTGTACTGACCATATTGAATATTCTGTAAAGGTTGTGTTTACTACCCATTTGTCAAAGCGATGAAACAGATGGTGCAAGAGTTTCTCCAGGCAGTGCTCTGGGCCCAGTTATGCCTCTATTTTAAAACCAGAAGTAGGATGTTCATTGATAATTGTAAGACCAATCACAGCTCCTCAGAAACCAAAGCAATTTATGTCTTGCAATGGATCTGGATAACATCCAGGTTTGTGCTGATAAATAGCAAGTAAAAAATACCCCACCATTAATATCTGACCACAACCTCAAAAACGTGATGCTGATGTTTTTTCTATGACATGGAGGCAGAGATGCAGCAAAATATAGGAAGGGTTTTAAAAGGAGGAGAAATATTCAACTTACATTATTTTCTCCTTTGCAGGCACACAGCAACCAGTGAACCTTGTGGCTCAAAGCTTCTCAGCCGTGTCTATTAACTCCCCAACCAGCATGGTGCCTCCACGACTTCCAGGAACATCTCCTTTGACTGGCAGTGTGCCAGTTGGCATGGGGATGCCAAACATGATGGGGACTAATGCCATAGGGATGAATCCTATGGGCATGCCTCAGAATAGTGTGATGAACCAAGGAATGATGGGAATGAACATGGGAATGGCTCCAACTGGCATGGCCATAACAGGTTCCATGGGGATGGGTGTTCCTGCCATGGGTCTCAATGCTAACATGACACCTGCAATGGTGCAATCCAAGCAAGATGCCTTTGCCAATTTTGCCAACTTTAGTAAATGAGAAGGCTGGAAAGACTCCATTAATTTAGATGAAGGTGTGAAGGCTGCACAAAATAGTACTTGAAACACATGAAGATAGGTTGTCTTAAATTTTTATAGCTATAAGAACAAGTTTTGTGAAGAATATGGCATATTTTGTATTGAGGAGCGATCTGGTAATTGGCAAGATCTGTGCTATTGAATGTGTATGTCTGTTTCCTAACAGAGGTTCTTCAAGTAAAATCCTTTACATTGGCATCTTGTTTGTGAGATACACCTGAAAGCCTTTTTAAATGTTGACAAATTTTAACTCTTACTGAAAAATCACAGGACAGGGAGGATTACATGGGTTGGGAGAAACACTTCATATCAAAAATAATTTTTGTACCTATTGTAATGGCCTTTAAGTCAGAATCCCAAGAACATAATTAAAATCCAGAATATAATCATTAAAAATTTTGTTGGTTCTTTACCTCTTTACCTGGACACAATCAGTCTCCAGCAATGTGATAATCAGTTTGTGTATATAATCCTTTATCTAACAAATGAATGCAAAACTATTAAAAGGACTTCAAGGTACCAAAAAAAACCCGATTACTGGAATGTAAATAGTTTGACATATTCCAGTTTCAATAGAGAAATCTTATCATGAAAATGTCTTTATTATTAATAATAAATGGTAGTAATTGTAGCTTTTATTCTTTCCCTCAATTTTCTCATTCTTTTAATATCTTTAGTCTGCTGAAATGCAAATATCAGCTTTTTTTCCCTGGTCAGCAGTGGGGCTTTGTGATTTGAGGTAAAGGGAAGGGTATCTCATCTGTGAGTGGACAGGTCACCAGTTACCTTAATCTGAATATTTTGTACATGCAAACAACCATACATGGTCAGGTATGGCCTCTTCTTTCCTCCCCCAAGCTGAACAAACTCTGTCTGTGTGCAATATCCAACATTCCTCTGCTCTCTTCAGAAATAAGCATTCATGCTAAACTTACTCTGATTTTGAAGGTTGTGCGGGTGAAAAGATTTTCATTTCTTCCAAAAACATGTACGCTGTCATTTCTGGTTTTTGAACATTTTTTGCCTTGATGACTGGTGAATCCTGACAGTGTTCTGTAATGTTAAAGCCATGTTATCTGCTTGTTGGATTGAAACTTCACTAAGAGACATTTGCAGTCAAGCCCTGTTATAGTGATTTTCTTTGCAACAAGCCAGAGGGGGAAAAATGTGTTTCAATTGTACTCATGACCTGTTCTGTATTACAGCAAACTATTCATTAAAATCTGTTATTAAAACCATCTTTTGTGCCCTTTATCTGACATTGATTATTTAACCAAAGTCACAAAACATTGTGGTAGTAAATTTTTCACTGAATAATTCACATTGTCTTAATGACTTTGCATTTGTCCCTTTTCCAACAAAAGGCTCTCGCCACTCTAAATTTAAAGGAGGTAAGATGCCTTGACCTACTCTAAACCTTGCCAAATCTCCCATTTACAACATTTATAATTAGGCATAAATGACTGTGTTTCAAGTAAAGTGTAATGAAAAGTGATTTGTTTCCTAAATAAGAAATGAGAGTATGTAATTAGCAGTCTGCACTTTTTAATCATTCAACAATTCACTATGTTTGAATTGGAATCAAAGAATAAAAGCTTTCATGTTCAGTTACATCAAAATAATCAATGTGCGCTTCAGTAGTTTTAAAACTTTTTTCGGTGTATTCTCGTAAATGATTTCCTTGTATAAGGTGACAACATTTCATAGTAAGGTACAACCTGGGGGTTGAAAAATCAGTGATGCAAAGTTCATAGTTTAATGCATACAGTGAATTTCAGGGAAGAGTTTTTTTTGCTGTCATTTTTACTCTCCCAGGTTTAATATTAAAGTTGTGGTCAAGCTATAAATGTTTCTCTAATGAATTTCAATGAAATGTGCTGCTATGAGTAAAATTAACATTGACAGAGCCTTCCATCCTGTGCCTGTTCCAAAGTAATGGAATTTTGGTGAATGTGGTATGTAATTATTTGTACTATGTAAATTCCTTTCCCCATTTCAATTAGGCATAGTATTGGTTTGAGCTTCTCTAACACTCAACCAGGTTGGGCTGTATTTAAAGTATTTTCAGGTCTGTGATAGGTATGGAGCAGATGGCAATTTGATGCATTTAAAAACAAAACCCCCCAAAGTATCTGGGAGCTATGATTTGGGCTCTGACAAATTGCTAGTGTGATTTTCATTCCGTTAGGATACTCATACCAGACTAACGTAATAGTGCAGCATCAAATTATTTCACCAATCTCTTGCACCCCAAATATGTGGACAGTCTCTTCACTTTTGGTTTAGCTGTTGACTTGCATTTCTACTTCATTTTGGTACTAAAATTCATTAAGGTTTCCTTATCAACTTTTTAAATGCAATTTCTTCTTTTCCCTCATTTATTTAATTGTAATTTAACAAAACATTTCTGCCTGATACTATGAGCAGGCTTGTTATAACTGATGTCATTTAACATAAATGCACAATGCCATTCATGTAAACAGAATCCAAACATGAAATTTACATAAAAGGTGACTGAAAATCTAAACTGTGATTGAGGTACTAATGTTTTTATCTCCTGTTTTTTTATCATTTTTGTGCTCACCAACTAACATTCTTGAGGTCCAGTTATGTTCAAGATTGGAATATTATTGTGATGAGACACCCCTTGTAGATATTTTTAAATCAACCAAGATACATTATGAAATAGACCTGAGGCTGATAGGGCCACTATAATCTGACCATGAGCCTTATAGGTACCTGTTGTAGGTAACGGCAAACATTGGACTGTCTCTTCCCCTCACAACCTACGTCTATTATACCTATTGCTACTCAAAGGATCCTTGGCCTTTCACTTTCAGTTCTGTTAAATTACACACAAACGGATCTTGAGTAAAGATCAGCATAAAGACCTTCAAGGACAGCATTCCTAAATAGAAAGGGCATTAAACTTAAGAGAATTGCAGAATGAATTTGTCTGGGGTATGGACATCATGGAAGCCCCTCCTCCTCAGCATGGGATACTCAGGAAATAGTTTAATCTCTTATTGTGTAACCAAATAAACTTTGTACAAAATGTTTTATACCCCCCAAGCACTCATGCCCCATGTCAATGTGCCAGCAAACTGTGAAATCTGATTTCTTTACCCAGTATTTAAATCAGTGTATTTCTTTCAGAATTTTACATTCAAAAATATTGAATCTGGCAAAATATCCAAGGCTGTTCTGAATTGGACAATGTTCAAAGTGTAGATCTAATGGGTGTTATTATTCAAGATGTAAAGCTATCTTCCTTCCATCAGTCCTCAGCCTGTTCCTTTTGTTCAAGAACTGGATGTAAAGAATGTAGTATAATTTATTGATTTTCTTTCTCTCCCTCTCTCATTGCTGATACAAGTCCTTCATATTGTTCTATGAAATGCAAACTGCGTAATTTTTTTGGATATTTTTAGCCTGGAGAAACATTACCTCAACGTTCATTGCATTTTACTACTTGACAATTAGTTGGGCCACAGTGGCTAAGAAATGGGATTTTAAAAATCCCTGCAATACAGCACAATACTTGATAATCAACCAGCTCTTAAATTGGATGTTATAATGGGCATGATACTCAGAGGCTGATATGTTGTGTGAGGAGTGAACTAGTTACATTTGCCATCTGGTACCCCTACAGCTGGCAACCTAATGAACATGCACCTGCTCAAAACAAAGCAGGGTCATTAATAATCTCTCACCTATCAGAAAAATATCTTTGTTAATTGCTGACAATGTAAATCAGTACTGTCAAATGAGTCATGAATTAGCAGTTGAAGACTTTTTGAATAGATTATTTGCTTTTGCTGTTTTTTTTGCACTGAGTCAGTAAACAATTTTTTCCACACTCTCCTCCTCTGAAGATATTAACCAAGCTACATTACTCTGGTACATAATACCCTCAAGCATTCCTATCCACAATATAACCTTGAGCTATAGCACCTTTCAGTACCTGACTTCCCCTCCTTAGGATGGCTCTCTGTCTTTAATTTCCCCCTGCAGCTGATCACCTAAGCTGATCTTCAGTATCTAATTCCCATCTTATTTCAGCAAGACCGTGTGGAGGCATATATCAGAGTGCAGCTTGAAATCAAGCTGTTATAGGAAAACATGCAACTGTGCAGAATCCTTGTGACAAAACTTTTATATTTATCATAACTTCTTTCTGCTCCTACCAGTGACACAGCACCTTGTTTTCATTGGCTAAATGGACATGTAGTCTGCAAATTTTACATAACCACTACCTCAAAATCCTACAGATAACATATTAAGAACAGTGTCAGAGTTGAATGTTACCATATTGTGTTTGAGGAATTGGCCAGTCTAGAAATGAGGACATTCCATAACTCAACTTTCTAGGTCTGGGCATCAAAAGGCTATAGAAAGGTACATGCTTTCAGAGGTACATTAGTGCAAGAATGACCCAATTAGTTAAATAAGTAATCGAATATCAAGAGGGAAATGTCATATTCCATTTAAATTAAGAACCACTGAAATGCTATTAAAAGCTATACTTAGTACATTAAGGTTTTGATTTGCATAGCAATATGATTTCAGATATTAATGCTATGCTTGAGACTTCTGGTTCTGGTGGCTGATGCACAGGCAACAGCTTAGTATGGATATGTCACTCTTATAACCCACATGTCGAGGAAAATATATTTATTCTGCCTTGATTTATCTATCTGGTAATCAGATGTTTGCATCTGAATTGGTACCAGTTAATGTTCTGAAGAAACTGGTGAGTTTGTACACTTTTGGGATCATGCACTTAGTAATAATTGGTATGAAAATTATATATTTGAATATCTTAATGAGCAATCTTGATCATAGAATCATACGGTTTAGATCACTCAGACCCTCAGGCCCATTAGTTCTACTCACCACTCTCTCTATATAATTACTGCTGAATCTGCTTCCAATAAATCTTTCAAACCTCTTCATTCTAATAACTTGTCACATTTAAAAATAAAAGACCTTATCTCCCAGTTATTTTACTAATAATTTTAAATCTGGACTATGGATTGAACAGCCTCCTGTGTCATAATGACTAACTCCACTGGTTCATAACCCTCCTCCCAGTTAAACTTAAACTTAAACTTATCCTTTAAAATTTATATTGAACACTTCAATAAAATGTACTGTTGACTGATTTCAGATCAAAGAAAGTTACAGCTTCTTGACATACCTGAAGTCCCTCGGTCCTGAAGCTTTTCTTGTGAAGCCATTCTGGAATCTTGACATTCTTCCTAAAGTGGTCTGGTTGGAATTTGGGGTTTTGGCCATGATCGTATTAGAGTAGGCTTGAGGGGCTCTAATTAATGTTAGCACTGTAGAAGAATAAATAAATACTTGGCTACTATTTGTTCCCCAGTCCATACGCATGTTCAAGCCACTTCTTAAAATAGCTAGGAATGAGGGCAGATTCACTTCTATGTTACAGATTAGGGATCCAGTTGTATTGTTAGTGAAAATCTGGTGTGAGTCCACAGGCTACAAAATTTACTGAAATAGTAGAATTTGAATTTTCCCTCTGGGTCCTATTACCACACCTCATAGTAGATAAGGTGGTGACTATGGCAGATGAGTTCACAGCTGACACTATTGCAGCTGTCTGCACTTAGTATCCAGTGCCCTCCTTTTTTTAAATGATGTGTGGGGATGCTAAGACAGGATTCTGGCTGCTTTTAAGCTGGCAGAAGTAAATCATGGTATTCCAACCAAGATTAAACACTACAAATCAAAGAATCAACACTAAATTGAGGGAGGAGTAATGCAATAGTGCACAGTACTCTGAGAAGTGTCCAGTATTTCCCCCACAATTAAGCCATAGCCATTATAAAGAGACAGGGCCTATATTCTGCAGAGTTTCAAAAATGCAAGTTGATCTCTTAAGGCATACAAAAGGAATACAGGGTAGACAGATTTTTTTCTTTTCCCCTCAGCTTCGTGTATCTAGAACCTAATGACACTTGTAATGCTGAGACTATGTAGGTGGTGCCATGGTTAGCACTGCTACCTCACAGTCCAAAGATGTGCAGGTTCATTGGGTTGGCTATGGGAAATGTGGGGTTGCATGGATATGATGAGTCTGGCTGGCATCCTCTTCAGGGGGCTAAATGACCTGTCTGCACATTTTAGATACTAAAAGACATCAAGGAACATAAGCATTGATCTAGCTGAATAGTGGAGAAGGCTCAAGGGGCTGAGTAGTTTACCCCCTTTTTCTATATTTCTGAGCAGAATAGACCTTACAGGTGCAGGATAAATAAGACACTTTCCTACATTGCTGACTCTGCTCAAATACCATCCTAATTTGGCCACTATGTCGATCTGCTGTCTCTTACCATACCATACTTAAGACAAGGCATTTTCTTGGAGTCGCCTTCCTCAGCTGCTGGCTATAATTCCAGACTTACATCCATGCCCATGTCACCTCCCGTCTCCCCCACCCCCACCCAGCACACTCATTTGACAGAGGAAGGTAATAGGCTATCAATATATATGGAACTTGGGTAAATTTCTGCTGGATATCTGGGCAAGAGAGCTGTGATGTTTCCTGGACACCTTGGTAGAATTATCAGCAGCAATACCCAGTGCATGTAATTGAAAAGCCATTGTTAAGACAGGATGCTCTAGGGGCCATCAGCTTTCTTCATAATGGAATATACAGCCTCCTTCGTTACTCCTCTTAATTGCTAATTCTTGGGAAATTCCTGAACTTTCAGGTTCTGTATATTAGACAGAAAAATAATTTCCCAACCAATGTTTTGTGGGTTAAGTATTTTCTCCAGAACTGTCCTCCTTCAGAAATCATTCTGCATTTGACAAATATTATCCTGTAACCATCTACTAGGGTCAGCTTCCTCAGTCAGATAACTTAACATACAAACTTATTAATTTACACACAAATAAATGTTGTGCAGGAAACTTCAGACCCACATTGCTAAAATGCTGTTTCTGGTTTGAACTAGTGTGACCTTCGTTAACAGCACACATAGCCAGGGGCATTTTAAACACAACTCCATTCATAAAAGTTTTGAAATGAAACATTTACTGGAGCATAACAATTCAATGTTAAACTATAGGCGCCAAAACAGTGAACCAAAGCTGAAGCTTACCAACTTCTTTAAAAAAAACTGTTCAAACACTAATTCAGATCATTCCTTTTTATCAGAAAGCTGGAGTTTCAAGTAGTTGGAAACTTTCTGCAAAGTAAATAGTGTGTTTACTGCCTCTACTTTGTTGGTGTAATACTCTAGAAAAGTTCAATGTGCTGTTCCAGTGACAACTATCATTGCACAAAACTGATCAGTAAGACATTCTCTCCCCGGATGAAAAGTTGATTAACATGTCTTTGAGAAACCTGCTGATAATCCACCCTGGGTAAGGATTTCTTTTTCCGTTTCTGTTTTCCTCCTGTCAGTGTCCTGAGCCTCAAGCTTGGTTGTTTGGTGTCTCCTCCTTCACTCTCTGCAGAGGGGTTTAAGGTATCTGAGGTTACCTCTGTAAGTCCACAAGTCAGATTTTTCCTGTCATCCTGTTCAGCATTAGTACCCTCAAACCTTTTGGGTAAATAGCCTGTTTGTTCTGTCGATGTGGCACCTGGCTCCTCATCTGCAGATCTTTCTTGTAGTTTCAGCCGATTAAAAAGCTGAATTAGAAACAAATTTAGTTAACACAATATAATCTATGTAGTGCCCAAAGATAATATAAATCAGACTGAATTCTCAGCTAAATATAATGCAGGTTTAACATGTAAAACTCCATTAAACACTCTTGGGCAAGGTACAGCATAGTTTAGATCAGTGGTCCCTCTATGCTGTTTTATAAAATAATTCAGTATGAGGTAAGCACATGTTAAACATAAAAAGTATCAGCACACACCTTACCGAATCGAGAAACATTGGCAACAGTTAAAACTTCTATTTCACTGCTTTTCTCACTAAACTATACATGACAATAAAAATCATCAACTGAGCTGCAATAGTGACGTTTTTCACTCTCTCCCGATGCTGTCTGAGCTACTGAGTATTTTCAGTGTATTGAATCAGCACTACTATCATCCTTCATATTTAAAGGAAGGTTAAATAAATATTATCCTTGGAAAGAGAGGGAAGGAGATCATGCAGGGTTCCCACTGCTGAATGTAGAGTCATACTGCATGGAAACAGACCAACCGGTCCATGCTGACCATAATCCCAAACTAAACTCGTCCCATATCCCTCCAAGCCTTTCCTATTCATGTACTTATCCAAATGTCTTTTAAACGTTGTAACTGTAGGACAGTAGTCAGGCTGAAGCCACTATGTAATGTGGCACAGGAGGCAGCAGCTTTGGGTAGGAGAAGGGAGAAAGTTGAGCAAAATGATTGCAAAGTATTTGTCTTAAAAAAAAATCATGTCAAGCTCTCGACTTACTCTGCCAACGGTTAATACTGGTTCACTGTAAAAGGCTTTCCCAAGGATAGGTTTCCTGAAGGTCTCATCCACATCCACGAGTGCCTGAATAATGGTGGCAGACAAGACAAATTAACAATGCTTGAGTGCTGCATCTCATATTTGCTGAAATCCTAGAAGCTGTGAAATTACTCATTCTTTCGTGATGGCATTAGGACAAGGAATATACAAACTGCAACCCTACTCAGGATGGCTCAGTGGACAGCACTGCTGCTGCCTCACAGCACCAGGAACCCAGGTTCAATTGCAGCCTTGGGCAGCTCTAGAGTTTGCATGTTCTCCCCGTGTCTGCATCTGGATGCTCGGTTGGGTGGAATGACCATACTAATGTTGCCCATGCTGTCCAGGGATATGCAGATTAGGAGGTTTAGCCATGGTACATGCAGCTGGAAAAGCGCAGCAGGTCAGGCAGCATCCAAGGAGCCCGAAACGTCGATTCTCCTGCTCCTTGGATGCTGCCTGACCTGCTGCGCTTTTCCAGCAACACATTTTTCAGCTCTGATCTCCAGCATCTGCAGTCCTCACTTTCTTCATGGTACATGTAGGGTACAGGATGGGGGGCCGGCAGATGCTCTTTGGAGGGCTGGTGCAGACTGAATGGGCCCTTTCCACACTAGGGATGTTATGATTCTGACTACAACAGCTGATGAAGGTAAAACATAACTTAAAATGACATTCAAAAGGAAGGCCAGTTAGCCATCTATGTCATTACTCCCAAAGTTCCTCACAACATCTCAGAGTCCATTCCATGTTAAACAATTTTAGTGCAAAGCAGCACAACACCTGCAGTTCCTTTACTCATGAGTTTCTAAATTTATGCATTGATCAGGTAACCTCATTTCACTGAGGGAAAGCCCAGGTTGGTCCAGATTGAAGTGATATGCCTTGAAATTCTCCTCTAGGGCTTGTGTCTCACTGACTTTAAACAGGACAACACTCAAAGAGTGGTCTTAAATATTTGTGTATTCCTAATCACAATATTTAATATCTCCTGCTGGAAGGTGCAAGTACACAACATAAACTAGGCTCAGTTATGTAAGTTTTCAGTTAAAATAGCCTGACAACACCACCGCTGCAAAATGGCATCTTTAGATAGGGAGTAAACTGGGAAAGGAAATACAACAGCTTTGACTCATCTTTGTATGAGGTGCAGAGCAAAGAGGAAGCATTCATTACCATGTTCCAGAACTTGTCGAAGGTCACCAAAAATCCTGAACAGACGCCCCGCAGTCCTTTGAAAGTCCGAATGTGGACATTGACCTTTATCCTTTCCTGAACGCAACGATACAATTCACCCAGTGGGCTGCCTTCATGTACTGAGAACAAAATAAACCATTTCCAGTTATTAATACATTAAAGAGTGCACAACAGCCAGTTAAAAAAATTAAACAACTGCATTATTGCTTGTTGCCACTGGAGGTCATCAAAGCTGCACTGTACAGCAAGAATATCTCCCCGCAATCCCCACCCCTTGCAGAAATTAAATTCAATATCAGTTCTAACTAGATGGACCGTGCAAGTCTTGCCTTCCATCTAAAGTTACAGCCTGTTTGGAGGATTGGTGAGCACCTGAGAGTCCCTTAGGCAACAAGCCTATTTACAATTGTTTTTGATAACTAAGTGGCAAGTTGATAATACAATCATCAATAACTATAAAAATGGTGCCAGTTGTTATTTGAACGTAATGCAATCTGGGACCTTGCACTATTTGTGTGGAAATATTGCTCAGGATCTAAGTGTACATTATAAAAAAACACAACTGGTTACACTCAAGGGTTAAATGTCTGTAAATGAAAGGATTTGATAGATCTATTTTGCATCAGAAATAAAACTAATATGTGTAAGATTATTGAAATCTTCAGATTTAAGGAAGATGAGAGGAAAGAACAAATATTTACAAGGAATATTCACAGTAGGTCCCAAGATAGTCCACAATTGATAATGCCCTTTTGGAAGGGCAGTGACTGCTTTGTTGGAATACTTGGCAGTCTAATTATGCACAAAATCCCACAAAATGTAATGAAATAAAACACCAGATCAACTGCTTTTAGCAATATGATAAAGGAATGTTTGTCAGGTGACAAATAGCAATCGTCTGTCTTTAGGAAAAAAAAGCACCCTGGCATTGTTTTACGTCCAAGCGATTCAGCAGGCAGGATCTCTAATAAAATAAAGGTCACCTCTTACTTAAATAAAAAATTACTGTCAAACTGTAGTGAATTATCAGCCTTGATTATGTACAATCTTCGACTCAGGGACAACTACGGTGGGACACAATGACAGAAGTGTACCATTACCTACAAATTTAATGGCCTTGGTTTTGAACTTCCAATTTACAAAGAGGTTCTTCAAAGAAAACTAGCAACTGGAATAAACAGTTAGAAAAACTATTAAAACAAGCATTCTCACTCTCTCTCACTCTCTCTCTCGCCCTGCTACATGCATACCTCTGGTTGAGCAATAACGAAGCAGCCCTGAAAGCGGTCATGGAGGTGTCCATGGCCCACACCATACTGCACTCCTGGCTGGAGGAGGCGAGCTGCTCCTACAGGGAAACAAAGAGCAAAAGTCAGGGCTCGAGATGAACACACAGTCACTGAAACTTTCACAACACAAACACCCACTAACTCTCAACACACACTGTTTCAGACTCTAGCGAACAGGGACAAAGCACCTTCAGTCTAAGTTAATTCTCAGTTAATTGCATTTTTACCTCAGTAAACCCTTCTCTAAAGGTTACGAGTTACAAGTTCTCCCAGTCTGCTATTCTTCATCCCCAGTATCTTACCTGAGTTTTATTACTGATGTGCAGAGACATCGAGCGCCAAGTTTGGGGACTGAGTCTAATGCAGTCCTCACCCAATTTCCATGTAAACAATTTGTCTCTCCGCAAGCTAATGCATAGCAGTTGAAAATATAAGTACTGAGACTATCATCAGGTTCAGGCTACAGTCAGTATCTTTGAGAGTAATCAGTAACAATCACCCGCTAAGTGGCACCATATGGAGGGCAGAGACCCACAAAACACTAAGGAAAATGTTTTTGTGCACTTCCAGTGAAAGGTGTGTAAAGGGACAATGGACCCAAGTGAATTTGTAAGGCTCAGAATGTAGTTTACTCATTAAGCAAGCTAATAAGATTGTATCTGAGCTTTATTCTGCCTCTGGAAATAGCAGTGTCACATCAATGACCGTGGAGAAGGGACACCAGCGCAGTATTATAGTATCATTGATCATTGAATCCCTACAGTGCAGAAACAGGCCATTCGGCCCAACAAGTCCACACTGACTCTCCAAAGAGCATTCCAACCAGACTCACCCCTCTACCCTATCCCTGTAACCCTGCATTTCCCATGGCTAATCCACTGAACCTACACAACCCTAGTGAGAGTCATCACAGTGCCCACTACATAGCCTTTATGCAAGGCTGATAATTCCTACAGCTGTCCAGGCAACAATCTGTTCAATAAACCTTGTGAATTCAACATTATTTTATGGAATTTAATTCTACAGATATTCAATTGTTAGCGCAGAGCTTGAATGGTGTTAAAAGAACTAGACATTTTTCTCAGCCTTTCATTTCAGGCTAATCCATAGGAATACCATCTATTACAAACACAATCATGGATGTGCCATTCCTCAAATAACCAATCAGCATTTGATGGCAATGCCTCCACCAATAATCACGATCCGCCTGTCAACCAATCAGCACCCTCTGCTCAGGCTGCACATACAGAGGAACCTCGATTATCTGAAGGACACGGGTGGCCAGTACTTCGCTCGGTTAATCCAATTCCGGATAATCGAATGTTGGATAACATAGTTTAGCCAAGCATCGAGACCTTGCAATCTTGCCGGATAATCGAGGTTCCGCTGCATGTTAGCTTTTCTCACAAATTGTTCTGACAAGTATAAGATGAAAGCTTCAGCAAAATGTTATCTTTTTTCCAGCAATATACAAACATTACGATCCCAACTGGAAGCAACACTGGACAAGACAAATTCCAGAGTAAAATCTGGCTTATTAGAATACAAAGTATATTGTTTCCAATTTGGTTAGCATGGCGGTCAGTCATAGCCTTGTGTGCACATAGTCAGTCACTGTACTTTTAACAGTACTTTCTTGATATAAAAAAGGGAAAAAAAGTAAAACTATAAAACAATTTGAAAGACCTTACTATAAACAGCAAATGGAATGAGCCATTTTCCCTGTAATATCCTTTATACACAGCCAAAGTGAAGTATCAGTCCTTTCATCACTTTAATATTTCTTATTGAACTGACAAGATTGCAAGGGTTGTGTCTTGTTGGCTTCCTGCACATCCACCAGATGTGATTCTTTCCATTTCTAGCTCTTCCTGAGACAGACAGACAGGCTACTAATCTGACTGACTACATTGAGATTGCAAAGACATCTTAAAATTTCATTCCACAGACTAAAATGTTACCCTTGTACTCGAATGGTTCTTCTGAACTCACCCTGCTTTCAGTCCCTGGCCAACTGTCTTTTGTATAGGTCATAAAGGTTCCACTTCGCAAACAACCCAGCAATTATTTCCACCGGCAACTTGCAACATCTAGAGTATGTCACAAGCTTTTTTTTCATGTCTTTATTCACTGAACCAAATTACTTTCTGACCCTTAGAAAAACTCAGAACTTAAAAATACTGAAAACCAAAACTTAATTTACCTCATTCTTCTCCAGAATCCGAGATCCCAAAAGTTATAAGACTTTATTACAAACTTTCATCACACAGCCCCTCCGCCAAAACAAAACAAAAGCATTTTTATTTTCAATGAAAATTTCCTTTGATTGCTAAGTGTATTTCATGTTGTTATTAAGCACAAGGATGTTTATAACAATCATATACTATACAAGTTCATTTCATTCATGACATTAATTGTTTTTCATATTTGTTCTTGACAAAGCTTCAGCTATGATACTGTAATTTCTATGATAGGAATTATTTTCAAATTCTATATTTGTAGCATTAACCTAAAATGAAAGTCTCAGATTTTAATGTGGAAATGGTCGAGGAAGGTTAATGGACTAGACAGGTTGGGAGAGTGGTCCAGGAAATGGCTGATGGAATTTAACGTGAGCAAGTGCGAGGTCTTGCACTTTGGCAAAAAGAATAAAAGCATGGACTACTTTCTAAATGGTGAGAAAATTAATAAAGCCAAAGCACAAAGGGATCTGGGAGTGCTAGTCGAGGATTCTCTAAAGGTAAACATGCAGGTTGAGTCTGTGATTAAGAAAGCGAATGCAATGTTGTCTCTTATCTCAAGAGGGTTGGAATATAAAAGCAGAGATGTACTACTAAGACTTTATAAAGCTCTGGTTAGGCCCCATTTGGAGTACTGTGTCCAGTTTTGGTCCCTACACCTCAGGAAGGACATACTGGCACTGGAACGTGTCCAGCGGAGATTCACACGGATGATCCCTGGAATGACAGGTCTAGCATATGAGGAACGGCTGAGGATACTGGGATTGTATTCGTTGGAGTTTAGAAGATTAAGGGGAGACTTAATAGAGACGTACAAAATAATACATGGCTTGGAAAAGGTGGATGCTAGGAAATTGTTTCCGTTAGACGAGGAGACTAGGACCCGTGGACACAGCCTTCGAATTAGAGGGGATCATTTCAGAACAGAAATGCGGAGACATTTCTTCAGCCAGAGAGTGGTGGGCCTGTGGAATTCATTGCCACGGAGTGCAGTGGAAACCGGGACGCTAAATGTCTTCAAGGCCGAGATTGATAGATTCTTGTTGTCTAGAGGAATTAAGGGCTACGGGGAGAACGCTGGTAAGTGGAGTTGAAATGCCCATCAGCCATGATTGAATGGCGGAGTGGACTCGATGGGCCGAATGGCCTTACTTCCACTCCTATGTCTTATGGTCTTATGGACTGTGATCTCTATAAATACACTTCTGCAGAGTTGTTCAGTCTTATATTGTGATGCCAGCTGATGGTAATAGTGATCAAGTCAGATCTCAGAGTAAATGTAACTTGACAGACTGCATTTTGTTTTTCTTATTTAACACAGTGGCTCAGTGGTTAGCACTGCTGCCTCATAGCACCAGAGACCCAGGTTCAATTCCCGCATTGGGTGACTGTCTGTGTGGAGTTTGCACATTCTCCCTGTGTTTGCATGGGTTTCCTCCGGGTGCTCTGGTTTCCTCCCATAATCCAAAGATGTGCTGGCCAGGTGAATTGACCATGGTAAATTGCCCGTACTGTTGGGGGCGTTAGTCACGCGTAAATATAGGGTAGGGAAATGGGTCAGTGTGAACTTGTTGGGCCAAAGGGCCTGATTCCATACTGGAGGGAATATAATCTAATCGATACATGGCTGTACTTTACTGAAACATAAGCGCACAAGTCTATGTAATTCAATTTATCAATAAATTGAAGTTTATTGCACAAAAAAGTTAAATAAACCAAACCAGGCTAAATCTGAGAGTTGGAAGTAGTTTAAAAACATGCAGCAAAAAAAATCCCATCCACTGCCCAAAGCCATCACTCTGCAGTTAATCAAACTCCAGAGAAACTCCTGCCCACAATTGCTTCTTGACAGGTTTGATCCTTTGAGCTGCAAAGCCTTTTCCTTGAATACTCACACAACTAAAATCTTAAGACTTTCTCAATTTTGAATAACAAATGCAAAGTTCTAAACAAACATTCCAGAAGTTTAATAAACTAAATTCTTTCCCCAAGGTAACTTATTCCCTTAACTGTCCTGAATAATCCCCTTTCTAGCAGAAATCAAACCTGTGTCTGACTTGAACAGAACTTCTTCCTTGAATTGAACTTAAAAGCTGTTGACATTTTTATGTGCTTTAAAATTTGATCAGTGACTCTACAACTGCTAATACTTTCATTTTTTTTCTCTCCTGTCATAAATGCCAACTTAAACAAACTTCCATTAACTCTCCCGGAGGTTCTGAAGTCACCTGCTCTCTTGCACACATTGGTTTCAAATTATGTTAGCAGAAGAACTAACCTAATTAATTTTAACCGCTTCACTAATGTAGGCCAAACACTCATATACCACAAGATTAAAATCCAAACTCCTAAACACAATTTTTACATATTCTACTGTCCATCGCAAGGGGATGTATTAACCATAAAATAATAATCTTTGAGTCAAAACAGCAGTTAGCCAAACTGAGATCACATTTATCATCAACCGTTATAATACTGCTTAGTTATTGCAGCTGTAGGTAACCTGTTGTGATGGTGTCAAAACTAGATAGATTATATCAGTTATGTATTGATTATCACAATGTCAACATGGCAATAAAGACATTTTTAAGTAATTTCATGATTGGAGAATTATATTGAGAGGATTGGGCAAGCACAGTTTGTAACAAAAATGGACTCATTAAAAATATATTGGCAAGTTCCATTGACTGACGCATCTAAAACAATTTCAGCTTTTGTAACACTGGATAGACTTTATCATTGCAAAGTTGTTTTTCAATTCTTAACCAACAAGATCATTGAACGTTAATGTAATAATATTGAATATATCTTCGATTCGGATGCATTCAGCTAAACCTGTGAAGAACCTTTGAATCAATTTATGGGCAGTTGCAGCGGTCCAATTTGGTCATAACTCTGATTTAAAGTGAATTTGACAAGGCACGATTCATTTGGCCACACTATTAATAAGGACAAGTAGCACCGAGGGGTAACTCGAATCACAATGCCCTACATTAACAGCATGATTAGCCAAATACGTATCTACTGACCTAGTTATGCAACTAGGTGTATAAGTCTGTAACAGCTTTTGTAAGTCACCAATAGTTTCTCCAAGATTTTTTAAGGATCTAAAACTGCACTTCCTAGAGCTATTATGATGGTTCCTAATTCAAATTCACAAAAATAATATAAACTTTCACATCATACAAATACATCAGAGTCCTCCTGCTCTCCCTAGGATTTAAGGCTGCTGTCGGCATGCACTTAGCTTTCATTCTGTAATATCAGCTACATTCATGATTATTAATAACCACTTGTATTTATACAGTGCCATTAACATGATTAAATTGAAAAATGTTTCATAGAGGCATTATACAACAAATTGTGGCAGTTGAAACACACAAGTAGATTCAGAACAGATAGCCCAAAAGCTTGCTTGGTTTTCAGGCATGTCATAAAGGAGGAAAATACAGAAGAAAGGAAAAGTGGTTAGGAAAACTATTCCAGGGTTTGGGGTCTAGGTTACTGAAGACATAGCCACCAATGTCAAAGCAATTACAACTAAGAAGCCAGAACTGCAGGAGTACAGATATCTCAGAGTTGTGGGGCTGGGGAAAATTAAATCAATTTGTTTTACTCATTCGTGAGATGTGAGTGTCATTGGCTGGCCAGCATTTATTGCCTATAGCTACCGACCCTTATGTAGGTGCTGGTGAGCTACCTTCTTGAAATGCTGCAGTCCCTATGCTGTAGGTAGACCCACAATGTCCTTAGGGTGGATTTTGAAGGAACACTGATATGTCTCCATGTGAGGATAATGAGTGGTTTGGAGGGGAACTTGCATTTGGTTGTGTTTCCTTCTAAATGGAAGAGGTCACGGGTTTGGAAGGTGCTGTTTAAGGATCTCTGGTGAATTTCTGCAGTGCATCTTGTAGCTAGTACACACTGCTGTTACTGAGCGCCAGTGGTAGAGGGAGTGGATGTTTGCAGATGTGGTGTTAATCAAATGGGCTGTTTTGATCTGGATGTGTCAAGCTTCTTGAGAGTTGTTGGAGCTGCACTCATCCAGGCAAATGGGGAGTATTCCATCACACTTCTGATTTTTGCCTTGTAAATGGTGGACAGGCTTTAGGGAGTCAACAGATGAGTCACTTGCTATACGTTTCCTAGCCTCTGACCTGCTCTTGTAACCGCAGTATTGAGGAGTCACGAATGGTGCCGAACATGGTGAAATCATTAGCGAACATCCTCACTTCTGACCTAATGATGAACAGAAGGTCATTGATAAAGCAGTTGAAGATGACTAGGCCTAGAATACTATCCTGAGGAATTCCTGCAGAGATGTCCTGGAGCTGAGATAGCTGACCTCAAACAATCACAACCATCTTCCTATGTGTCAGATATAACTCCAGCTAGCAGAGAGTTTGCCTCCGATACCCATTCAAACGCAGATTGATATCAAGGGCTGTCATGCCCCCATCACCTCTGGAACTCAGCTGTTTTGTCCATGTTTGAACCAAGGCTGTAATGAGGTCAGGAGCTGCGTGACCCTGGCAGAGCCCAAACTAGGCATCATTGAGCAGGTTATCACTGAGCAGGGGCTGCTTGATAGGACTGCTGATGACAGCTCCCATCATTTTACTGATGATAGAGAGTATACTGATGGCATGGTAACTGACCAGGTTGGATTTGACTTGCTTTTTGTTAAAAAGACATACCTTGACAATTTTCCACATTGTCGGGTAGATGCCAGTGATGTAACTGTACTGGAACAGCTTGGCTACGGGAGCAGCAAGTCTTCAGTACTACGCTAGAATGTTGTCAGGACTCATTGCCTTTGAAATATCCAGTGCCTCCAACCATTTCTTGATATCATTTGAGGTGAATCGAATTGGCTGAAGACTGGTATCTGTGATGCTGGGGACCACTGGAAGGTGGCTGGGATGGATCATCTCCATTTGGCACTTCTGGCTAAAGACTGCGGAGAATGCTTCAGACTTATCTTTTGCACTGATGTGTTGGGCTCTTCCATCACCGAGAACTGGGGCCATTTGTGGAGTCTCCTCCCCCAAGAAGTTGTTTAATTCTACCACCATTCACGATCAGATGCAGCAGGTCTGCAGAGCTGAGATCAATTAGCTCAATCACTTGTTGCTTTAGAGGGGTGAGACCGTAAGAGATCTAAAACAAAATTTAAGTTGTGGTATTGCTGCACTAGGAACCAATGCAGGTGAGTGAGTTCAGAACAAATAGATGCACAGGATTTGCAGCTCGTTAGGATTTGGTACCTGAGCTTTGGATAATCTCAAATTTACAGAGTACAAAATATGGGACACCAGCCAGAAGTACAATAGAATGGTTAAGTCTGAGGGTTTCAGCAACAGGCAGTTGGAAACAGGCAATGTTATGGAGGTGGAAACAGGTATTCTTATTTACAGTGTAGGTACCCGCTCAGGCACGTTAATTAAATTGCAGTCTGGTTTAGGCTCAGCTAGTTGCTGAAGAGAATAGTCAAATCAGTGGCAAGAATCAAAACCAATGAGTATTAGAGATTCATTTATGACACAGGGGAAGCATCAGGTATTGAACTGCATCCTCCTGCTTCTGGGTTCCTAAGCCAACTGGCACATCATATCCACGCCAGCAATAAAGTATACGTTCAGTCTAATCCCATTTTCTAGATTTTAGTGCTGTCACCTTCAAGGTCCAAGTATTTTTTAAAACTGTGATGAAAGTTTCTACCTTTGCCTTATTTTCAGGCAGTGAATTCAGGCATCCCTCACTGCCTGATCCTCCATCCCGACCAATATCCCCAGAAACCAATCTGCTCCATGCCCTTTCCAATGTGATTGTATTCTCCCTGTAATGTGGTGACCAGAACACTATGCAGTATTCCAGCTGTGGCCCAAGTAGTTTTTTAATACAGTTCCAGGATTACTTCCCTGCTCTCATATTTTGTGTCTCTGCAAATAAAGCAAAGTATCCCCTATCTACCAATCACATCTCCCTTTCACACTCTCCTCCTATAGGACACTGCTTAAAACCTACTAACCTTGAGAGATTTGTGGACATGTACCCATTTGTGGACTGTTCCTCTCCACTTCTCAGACCACCTATACTAGTCCCTGCTTTTTGCGCTAAACCCATAGCCTTGAATGTTATGACAAATAGTTACACGGCCATCATTAGGCTCATAATTCTAGGTTTTAATATCTCTACTAAATCTTCCCTTGGCCTTTCTTCCTGAAAGAGAACAACTTCCAATTTCACTAATCTCTCCTAGCATTGGGGATACACAACTTCACAACACTTAATAATCAGAAACTCCTAATCAATCAAGGTGCACACAAGCTTCTGCTTTCAAGCCAACTATGTTTTTGAGCCAACTTCTGGTACAAGCCAAACTCGATATTTTCACTGGCCTTAAACATTTGCAATCAACCTAAACCCACCATATCTGATCAGGAAACCAAACTATGGAAAGAAATATGGATTGTTTATTTCAAGAATCTTAATCAAACTATACATACTAATTCCAGTGCTAAATGAAAATGCTCGTCATTTGCAAATGAATACTTTTAATCCTCTTAGTATCTCTATACAGGTACATAATGATAAAATATCAGAGTTTATGGTGGTGAGACAGAGCTTGGTATTGTTACGAGGAAGGTGAACACTAACAATGCTTTTTCAGTAGGCTGTAGAGAAGCAGCTGAGAAAAAGGAGGGATCCAAAGATAGATCCCTAGGAGTCAGAGGTAACTGCACATGAATGGAAATAAAATCCATCGATAGCAATTCTCTGGCTATGATTAGGCAGACAAGAACAGAACCAAGCCAGCGCAGTCACAGCCAACTGGCAGCTAATGAAGACACAATAGGGCATGGTGCAGCTAACTGCAGAAGGGTCCAGAAGGATGAAGATGGATCGGTCACCTTTATCATAATTAAAGAGGATGTAACCTTTTGATAGCAACTATTTTGGTACTTATCAAAGCTCCACTCTGAATGACAACTTTATTTTTATTTACTTGATAACATTAAGATTCACATCTAATTATAGGCTTAGATCTTTTTCCTCAGGCATAAGTACCACACTAATATAAAATAGTATATCACAGCCCAAGGCATCCTAGTCAATACATTGTTCTTGCAGATGTAAATCTTATGTCTAAATGCACTTCCCGTCAAGATTCTCTACTCTAAGCTCATATGTCTCTGTTTATGATGGAAACAGCTTGTAAACATGCCACAATGTGAAACATCCTGCCCTCGTGGAAGCACTGTGGTTTATAAAATCATGAGAGGCACAGAGAAGATGAACAGTCAAGGTCTTTTCCCCAGAGTAGAGGAGTCCAAAATGAGAGGGCATAGGTTAAAGGTGAGAGAGGAAAGATTTAAGAGAAAACTGAGGGGCAATCTTTTTTTTAACAAGGGGCAGCATGTAAATGGAATGAATTGCCGCAGGTAGTAGTAGAGGGGAGTACAATTACAACATTTAAAAGAAATTTGGATAAGTATATGATTAGATTAGATTACTTACAGTGTGGAAACAGGCCCTTCGGCCCAACAAGTCCACACCGACCCGCCGAAGCGTACACCACCCAGACCCATACTCCTATATTTACCCCTTCACCTAACACTATGGACAATTTAGCATGGTCAATTCACCTGACCTGCACATCTTTTGGATTGTGGGAGGAAAACGGAGCACCCGGAGGAAACCCACGCAGACACAGGGAGAATGTGCAAACCCCACACAGAGAGTCGCCTGAGGCGGGAATTGAACCCGGGTCTCTGGCGCTGTGAGGCAGCAGTGCTAACCACTGAGCCACCGTGCCGCCCAAATGAATAGGAAAGGGTTAGAAGGATATGGGCCAATTGCAGGCCCATCTCGATTACAGGCCCACCTCGGTTATCCAAGCGACATGGGAGGGGAGTATTTTTTTCAGATAATCGAATGTTCAGATAATCAAATGTTTGGATAACACAGTTTGCCCATCATCGTGACCTTGAGATCTTGTTTGAATAATCTGAAATTCGAACAACCAAGGTTTTACTGTAGTTCGGTTTAAGAAACCTGGTCAGTATGGATGAGATGGACTGATGGGTCTATTTCCATGCTGCATGTCTCTACTGTAAAAAGGCTCCAATTATAGCATGACATTGACAAAGTAGTGCCTAACCAGTACCATTCCACTGGCTGAACTGGTTCTCACCCTTAACAACTTCTCCTTCCAATCCTCCCACTTCCTCCAAACCAAAGGGGTAGCCATGGGCACCCGCATGGGCCCCAGCTATGCCTGTATCTTTGTCGGGTATGTGGAACAATCCATCTTCCACACCTACGCCGGCATCAACCCTACCTGTTCTTCTGCTACATCGGTGCTACCGCGTGCTCCCACGAGGAGGTTGAACAGTTCATCAACTTCACTAACACCTTTCACCCCGACCTCAAATTCACCTGTACCATCTCGGACACCTGCCTCCCCTTCCTGGACCTCTCCATCTCCATCTCCGGTGACCAACTCCCACAGCCACCTAGACTACACCTCCTCCCACCCTATCTCCTGTAAAAATGCCATCCCTTAAACCACAATTACTCCACCTCCACCACCTCTATTCCCAGGATGACCAATTCCACCGTAGAAAATCCCAGATGGCCTCCTCCTTCCAAGATCGCATTTTCCCTTCCCACATGATCGACGATGCCCTCCAGTGCATCTCCTCCGCTTGTCGCACCACTGCTCCTGAACCCCATCCCTCCCAATGCAACAAGGACAGAATCCCCAGACGTCACCTTCCACCTCACCAACCTCCGCATACATCACATATCCTCCGCCACTTCCACCGCCTAAAAGCAGATCCCATTACCAGATATATTTTTCCCTCCCCACCCCTATTAGTGTTCCGGAGAGACTATTCCCTCTGCGACTCCCTTATCAAATCCATGCTCCCCTCCAGCCCATAACCCACTCCCAACACCTTCCCCTGCCACCACAGGAAGAGCAAAACCTGTGCCCACACCACTCCCCTCACCTTCATTTAAGGCCTGAAAGGATCCTTCCAATGAGATGGAAATTTACCTGTACCATCACCAATGTCATCTACTGTATCCATTGCACATGATCTCCTCTACATATGGGAGCGACAGGACGCCTACTTGCAGATCATTTCACAGAATTTCTCTGGGACACCCACACCAACCAACCCCACCACTCCGTGGATGAATACTTCAATTCCCTCTCCCAATCCATCAAGGACATGCAGGTCCTGGGCCTCCTCCATCGCCAAACCATTACCACCCGAATCCTGGAGGAAGAATGCCTCATATTCTGCCTTGGGACCCTGCAACTACACGAGATCAATGTGGATTTCAACAGTTTCCTCATTTTCCCTCCCCCTCACATTACCTCAGTCCCAAGCTTCCAAATTGGCAACATCCTCCTGACCTGTCCATTACCTTTCCCATCTATCCACTCCACACTCCTCTCCAACCTATCACCTTCGCCCTCACCTCCATCTACCTGTTGTATTTTCAGCTACCTTCCCCCCAACCTCAACCCCCTTCCATTTATGTCCTAGCCCCAATCTCACAAACCTCATTCCTGATGAAGGGCTTATGCCCGAAACATCGATTCTTCTGCTCCTTGGATGCTGCCTGACCTGCTGTGTTTTTCCAGAACCACACTCTAATTTGACAAAGCTAGGCTGATTATACACATGGACATTTGAGTTTACAGTGGAAGTGTCAAATAAGGATAGAATTCTAGCTTTAAAACAGAAAGCAAATTATTTTATTTACCCTGACCTCCAACCTCATATCACTTCACAAGGGTCTTTTTGCAACATATAAGCAATTAATTGGGAGTCAGTCATCATTTTTATACACTTGAACTCAGCAAAATGTAATCTGATGAATAACTGGTTAGTCTGCCTTTTCACTGTTTTGATGTGGAGTTCATGAATGCGACACAAGAGTACATTCAATCTGAACCATCCAAAAAACAAAATGAGCCTTGGATTAATATTTCTTGCAAAACTGAGCATCCCACAATGTCATCAGCAGGGCACCAACTGAATCACTCTACTGAAGTAGACAGCAACACACTGCTGGAACAGACAACGTCAATACCACAATAAAGCTTATGGCCAAGAAACAGGTAACAGAGCAATGGAACCAGGCTCAAGAGGTGACAATAAGTCCGGGTTTTAAGAGCTTTTCAAGATGGAGAGGAAAAGCTGAGAGGTGAAACGGTAAAGGCTAGAACTCCAACATAAGACTAAAGTTATGAATACGCTGTCAATGAGTGATGCATGAAGAAATCAGGAGACACAAAAGATCAAAGTCAAGACGACAGAAGAATGCAGCAGACAATGATATTGGAGTTTGCAGAGATAGGGTGAGGCAAGAACATGAACTCTCTCTTGCTCAAAAAGGAGTTTATATAATCTATGATGCAATTGAGGATTTGTTCACAGGGAGTATATTTAATGGTTATAATTATTATATGGTTCTTCGTTTGCCAAGCACAATAATTAGGAGTTCATAGTACATTGGGATATAATTGAAATTCTATCGTAATCCAGTCCCTCACTCTGTCTGTGCAGCACTTAGAATTACATAAAATGTAGACCACAGAATCAGGCCACTTGTTCAAAATTGATTTATACCAGAGCTTTTGCCTGACATAAGCTCCCTCCCTGCTTATTTCACCTAACCCACACTTACCCAAAGGTGGCCTACTTACAGATTCCATTTGATTAAAGGCTGTTTCTCTCCTGTATTTGTTTCTAAGACCAAACCTTACACAGTACTCCAGATTGGGCCTGACCAATGCTCCATATGAGGTCAACAAAAGATAATTACTTTTGTATTCCATTCTTGTTTCAATAAGGGACTAGGATTCTATTTGCCTTCCTATCCCTTGCTGCACCTGAATACTAACCTTTTTTTTCTCATGACCAGGAATTCCAAATCCCCATCTACATCCAGACTCTGGGATCTCTCTCATTTTAAACAATATGCAGCTTTCTATCCTTCCTGTCAGAGTGGACATGATCAATTTTTCCCCCCACATTTTCCACTTGCCAAATTGTTATGTACTAACCTTTGTAAATCCCTTTACAGACTTTATATCCTCTTCACAACTTACCTTTTAAACCTATCTTTATGTCATCAGCAAATTTAGTAAGCATAAAGTCACCAATAATGACTTGTAAATAACGGAGGGCCCAACACTGATTCCTGTGGCATATCATTCACATCGAGCCAACCTAAAACTAGCAATCCATGCTCACTCTCTGTCCCTATTAGCCAAACAATCCTCAATCCATGCTAATAGGTTGTTTCTTACACCATGAGTGCTTTTTTTTCATAGTATCCTTTGATGTGGCACTTTGTCAGATACCTTCTGGAAACTGAAGTACGGTAAGACAAGTATGCTGAAAAACAACGTTATTGAAGCTTTTTATCTCGGTGGGCAAATGTATTCTGCTTGGTAGAAACAATGCCCAAAGTCTGGAGGTTACCAGGCAGACAAGCACTATGCTTGTTTAACTCAACAAAATAGGTGGTGACCATTATCTGACTCATTTCTTAGGGAAATGCCTTGACCAATCAGGGTTTAAGAGTAAACAAAGCCTGGCTGTTAACTTCAACCAGTATTGGGGAGACAGGATTTGAGTTACTTGCTGCAAAATTCCTAGTCCCTGAACTGTTTCTTGTAGCCACAGTATTTGTACAGCTAGTCAATTTCAGTTCAATTTCTTCACTGCTCTCCAGTGTGATCGCTGTTCCAGGGTCTATAAAACAGTCCAGAGATGATTTTTTTAAATCTGAAACACACAAAACAAAAACTTAGCAGGACTGGCAACACCTGTGGTGGGGAAAATAGTGTTTACGTTCCAAGTCCAGTGACCCTTCTTTAGAACCATTCTGAGGGAGGATCACTGGACTCAAAACGTTAATTACATTTTCTCTCCACAGATGCTATGAGACCTGCTGAACTTCTCCAGCAATTTCTATTTTTGTGTGTTTCATATTTCAACATTCACAGTTCTTTGTTTTATTATAGCTACTTTTTTTTTCCATTTACTATTTCCCATCTTTACCCAAACTAGTTCTACACCCTCCACTCCAGAACTAAAATAAACTCTCTTTGTCCAATGTAATGGTGCCATTCTTAATTACCAAAGCTTCACATCCTGAACTACACCTACCCCCAATGTTTTTTTTTCCGAGCTTCCTAATGTCATGCACCCTAGAATATTCAGGTCCTAATCTTCATCATTACAGATTATATAGTTACAAAATGACAATCAGATCAAATACATTTATTTCCATTTTAAACTTCAATTCATGCCTTGCTATGAACTGGAAACCTTTACCTGCATCACTCTGAACCCCTCCAATTTACAAGGATGTTGCCAAGGTTGGAGTTACAGGGAGAGGCTGAATAGGCTGGGGATGTTTTCCCTGGAGCATCAGAGGCTGAAAGGTGACTTTATAGAGGTTTATAAAAGCATGAGGGGCATGGATGGGGTAAATAGACAAGGGTGTTCCCTGGGGCAGGGGTGGTCCAGAACTGGAAGACATAAGTTTAGAGTAAGAGGGGAAAGATATAAAAGGGACCTAAGGGGCAACTTTTTCACGCAGAGTGTGGTGCGTGTACGGAATGAGCTGCCAGAGGAAGTGGAGGAGGCTGGTACAATTACAGCATTTAAAAGGCATCTGTATGGATATATGAATAGGAAGGGTTTAGACAGATATGGGCCAATTACTACAAATGGGACTAGATTAATTTAGGATATCTGGTTGGTATGGATGAGTTGGACGGAAAGGTCTGTTTCTGTGCTGTACACCTTGATAATTTTAATTAGTTTCTAAAAATACAACCTGGAGAAAGTAGGACTGCAGATGCTGGAGAGTCAGAGTCAAAGACTGTGACACTGGAAAAACACAGGTCAGTAGCAGGAGAGTCAACATTTCACAAATAAGCCCTTTATCCTGAGGAAGAGTTTATGCCCGAAATATTGACTCGCCTGCTCCTCGGATGCTGCCTGACCTGCTGTGCTTTTCCAGTGCCACACTTTCCAACTCTAAAAACACACCCAGCCTATTGAACTTTTCATAACAGATATAAAATGAATTCCAGTACCATCTGTATCAATCCAATTTTTGTCTCTACATGTTTCTTTTTACTACAAATGTCATGTGTAGTCAACATTCCACACAGGTTTAAGGTAACTTCATGGTCTGAGGAAGGGTCACTGGACCCGAAACATTGACTCTGATTTCTCTGCACAAATGCTGCCACACCTGCTAATCTTTTCCAGCAACTTCTGTCCGTGAGGTAACTTTGCTTCTCAGTCTTATCCTTGAAACGAGGCAATTTTGGATGATTAAATGGTTTTGTTAGCCTCTGCTCTTGCTCATAATGTTATGGAGGTGCCGGTGTTGGACTGGGGTGGACGAAGTTAAAAAAATCACACAACACCAGGTTACAGTCTAGCATTGTTGTTGTTGTGTTGCCAGAGTGTTACCAGACCATAGGGACTGCTCTGCCATGAGAGTCAGAAGCGACTGGTGGTGATTTAACCTGAGGGTCACCAGAGCTCAGGCGAGGGAAGAGGTTGAGGGTTTAGAGAGGAACCTCGATTATCCGAATTTTGGATTATCCGAACAAGATCGCAAGGTCCCAGTCTTGGCTAAACTTCTTATCCAGTATTTGATTATCCGAACATTCATTTACCTGAACACAATACTCCCCGCCCACGTCATTCGGATATTCGAGGTTCCTCTGTATGTGGAAGTGCAAGCTTTCGGAGCGGTGCCCCTTCCTCTGTACTTCCAAATAAACCTGCTGGACCATACACAGAGGGTGGTGTGTGTGTGTGGAATGAGCTGCCAGAGGAAGTAGTGGAGGCTGGTACAATTACAGCATTTAAAAGGCATCTGGATGAGGACAGGAATAGTAGGGTTTAGAGGGAGAAGGGTCAAGTGCCGGCAAAAAGAGACTAGATTAGGGTTAGGATATCTGGGCGGCACGGACGGGTTAGAGGGAAGGGTCTGTTTCCGTGCTATGAATCTATAACCTGGGTGTCTGATTTTTAACCTTGCTCTTAATTTGAGATCCCTTGCCGTTCCTTTGCCCGGTCTGGGCTCATTTCCCAAATTGATTCCCTGATCCCACCCTCGAGTGGGATCCTTATAAATCCAAATGTGTGCACACAGACACACACAGACACAGAGATGACCCAGGGGCCCCTCTCCATCCCCGGGCTCGGTTACTCACGGGACATCCGGGTCAGCACATTCTTCGGGGCCCGCTCCCTCCTGAGGGGCCTGGGCCTCTCCTCGCTGCCCTGCTCGGCCACCATCAGCTTCTTGAGGCGCTCGATCCTGTCGGGGTCCGGGGGAGGCCTGGCGGCGGTGCGGCGGCGCCCGCGGGCCTGGGCCTTGGCCGGGGCCTTGGCCGGGGCCGGATCCCCGGGCTCACGTTCCCGCGGCCGCCGCCTCAGGAAGCTCTGGTACTCGGCGATGTTGTTGAAGGTGCGCACGTTGGGGAAAGGCAGCGGCGGCGGCGGGCTGCTGTACAGCGCCAGGTACGGGTCGAAACGCGGCGAGCTGACATTCAGCCGCCCGTCCCCGTCTTCCTCCTGTTCGTCCGGGTCGGGCTCCGAGCTCCCGGCCCCGGCTCCGGCCTCCGCCATGTCCCAGCGCTTCCCCACCACCAGCTGCGGAGATAGGGCACTTTCACCAGCCGCCATCTTTGGCTCCGCTCGCGCTCGGCATTGTGGGACGGAAACGGATCGCTGGAGAATGGCAACATCATCGAGCCAGAGAGATGTGCAGCAGGGCAACGGAGCTTTCGGTCCAACTCGCCCTTGCCGACCGGACATCCCAGACTAATCTGGCCCCTTCTTGCCAGCACTTGGCCCACATCCCTCCAAGGAGAAAGTGAGGACTGCAGATGCTGGAGAATCAGAGCTGAAAATGTGTTGCTGGAAAAGCGCAGCAGGTTAGGCAGCATCCAAGGAGCAGTTTCGTCGATTCTCCTGCTCCTTGGATGCTGCCTGACCTGCTGCGCTTTTCCAGAAACACATTTTCAGCCCACATCCCTCCAAACCCTGCCTATTCGTGTACCCATCCTGATGCCTTTTAAATGTCGTAATTGTACCAGCCTCCACCGCTTCCTCTGGCAGCTCATTCCACGCACCACTATGTGTGAAAAAGTTACCCCTTAGGTCCCTTTGAACTCATTTCCCTCCCCCACCCTGAACCTACGTCCTCTAGTCCTAGACACGCCAACCCAAGGAAAAGACCTGTCTATTTACCCTATCCATACCCCTCATGATTTTGTAAACCTCTGGGAAAATAGCCCCAGCCTATTCAGTCTAGTGTCTATGAAGCATTTAGATGTTCTTTAGAGTCACACACTAGACTCAAAATGTTAACTCTCTTCCTCTCTCCACAGATGATGAGTTTCTCCAACACTTTCTATGTTTCTGCTTTCTGCACTTTCTGCTGATTTCCAGCATCTGCAGTGTTTTGCTTTTATTACCTGGACTCAAAATGTTAACTGTGTTCCCCTCTCCACAGATTCTGCCAGATCTGGTGAGTTTCTCCAGCACTTTTTGTTTTGATTTTTAAATTTCCAGAATCCACAATATATTGCTTTTTTTCCTGAGCATTGTGTGACCCTCTCCATCTCAACTCAGGATTTGTTTATCAGGCAGGAAGGCAATAGCCTTGTCGTATTATTACTGGAGTGTTAATCCAGATAATGGTCTGAGGACTCAGGTTCAAATCCTACATCAGCAAATTTGAATTTAATAAATATCTGGAATTAAGAATCTAATGATGACCATGAATTCATTATTGATTATTGGAAAAACCCATCTGTTTCACTAATGTCCTTTAGGGAAGCAAACCGCTATCCTTATCTGGGCTGGCCTACATGTGACTCCAGACTGAGAGCAATGTGATTGACTCTCAACTGCCCTCTGGGCCATGAGGGACAGTCAATAAATGCTGCCTAGCCAGTGACGTCATCCCATGAATGAATAAAAAAAAGACACCACCTTGAGGAAGTACCAAAGTGCCTACACTTTCCAAAACAATAACAAATGGGCTGTTACCATTGCCAGGAAGCGTAGCTGCCAATCTGTACAAAGAACCAGGCCAGTTACTTTGTTACTTTAGAACCATGTTGGAGGTTGGGGTAGTAAACGTTCATTGACCTCGTCTGATTTTTCAAATAGGGTCACATGACCCATTGACATTGACCCAAGAGAGTAGATGGCACCTCAGTTTTGGATCTGTTCAGAACATGGCATCCCGGGCTCAATCTAAGTTGATATTCTAGTGTAAGGTGCTCAAATCTTTGAAGTAGGTCTTAAATCTATCATCTCTTGCCACAAAATCAATAATGTACCAACAGAACCAATGCCACTACTTTGATTTTATTTTGAATTTATGTAACACCCCTTGTTCAAAACCCAAAGCTCCTCATAGTTAAGTAATTAGAGTAACTATTTTGCTGTAGCCAATTTGCACATAAGAAGATGTCCTTGTAGACTGGCAACAACAGACAAATTAGAAGAAACTCTCCAATCCATTCAAAATAAATTATAAAAGCTAGATCTGTTTTAAGCATTATTATAATCCACCTTTCCCTGCCCCAACAGCTATTCACTCATAAATAGAAAGCCATGTTTACTTTGAAAAAGGTGTCCAGTTACTCACATAAAAACAAATGCTGTAAAGACTCAATACATCTAGAGGGGAAAGCAGAGTTAACTAGAGTTTGGTCTGAATTCTGAAGAAGTCATTTGGGCTTGGAGCATTAAAGAGGACCTACCAACATCTGTGATAGGTAGATTGAAGAGCACAATGTGAATGAAGTTCTTCACACATGTTGGGTTCTTAACTTCCTGCTGCAGATCCAATTGAGCAGCAACGTTCTTTAGGACTTGGCCAGTAGTGATGCTATTGATGTGCTCTTCGTAATGAACATTGAAATCTCCCACCCATAGTGTCCGCAAAATAGTATTAAACATGGAAGAGTATTTGCTCTTCAGCCAAGTAGTAGTGTGATAAATTATCAGGATGTTTCCTTGCCATATTTGACTTGATACCATTTAACATCATTGGCCCTGGAGTCAGCATTGATGATGTCCAGGGCAACTCCTAATTGTATCACACTGTTCCATCACAGCTGATAGAATACTACATTCCCAGGATTGGTGGTGTTTGGGATCTAATCATGGAATTATACCTTGGAGATAATGGCCACCTGTTGCTTGACTAGCATGTGGGAGAGCTCACCCTGTTTCAGCCCATGCTTCCAGATCTTAGAGTCATAGAGATGTATAGCACAGAAACAGACCCTTTGGTCCAACCCATCCATGCTGACCAGATATCCCAACCCAATCTAGTCCCATCTGCCATCACCCAGCCCACATCCCTCCAAACCCTTCCTATTCATATACCCATCCAGATGCCTCTGAAATGTTGCAATTGTACTACCCTCCACCACTTCCTCTGGGCAGCTCATTTCATACACGTACCATTCTCTGTGTGAAAAAGTTGCCCCATCGGTCTCTTTTATATTTTTCCCCTCTCACCCTGAACCTATGCCCTCTAGTTCTGGACTCCTGATCCCAGGGAAAAGACTTTGCTTATTTACCCTATCCATGTCCCTCATAATTTTGTAAGTCTCAATAAGGTCACCTCTCAGCCTCCGACGCTCAAAGGAAAACAGCCCCAGCCTGTTCAGCCTCTCCCTGTAGATCAAATCCTCCAATCATGGCTTTAGAAGGAGAACATTGCAGGATTGACAGAGCTGAGCTTACAATTGTTGGTTTCGTGCCTAGATTTTTACAGGAGGTCTGCTTGAGTAATTCCCTTCTTTAGACTTTATAGTGGCTTGTACAACTGAGAGTTTTGCTGGGCCATTTCAGAGGTTAGTTAAGAATCAATCACTTGTGGGTCTGAAGTCACATGCAAGTCAGACCAGGAAAAGACAGATCTCCTGCAGAAGAATGTCCCTCATGAACGGAGGCCTTTTTTGGGGAAGATTATCTCATTAGAGCGATATTCCTTCAGATATTGAATAGATTCAGTCACGTTGTTGTGACATCTGAGATTAAGACCAATGCCAATAATATGTGCAACTCTCCTGTTAATAATATGTTGCCTTTCACTCCTTCAGGCTGAAGCCTTGTCCAGCATGTACTTTAGTGTGATATCTGACAGTGGGACAACTAACAACTGGTTGAAGGGGGCCAGTGTGGCATATTTTAGCCTGTTATACCTTATGCCTGTGAATTTTTCTGAACCAAGTTCAATTTTCTTTTGCCAGCCCTTGTGGAAATGACGGTTCACAATCATTCCATTAGACTTGGGGCCCAACTGTTTATTGAAGGGCTGAAAGCCTCCTGGAGAATGTTGGCTGCTTTAGTTCATAAGAAAGGAGACTCTTCTGCAGAAGAAATTAAAGTGACAACTCCGCTAACTGGACCAGTTAAGCCAATCAAAAATATATAAATATATACAAAACACTGAAGGCCTAAGTGATCTCAGAAAATAAAAATTTCAAAGCTTTTGTAAGCCTAAGACTTGTACCAATGCCTATTTATGTGGAATCTGCAGAACAGGGCATTGAGAAGAAAAACTAAAATATAAAATATCTGGAACTGTTCAATAAATAACTTGTCTATTTGAAATGAAAGAAAAACTGTTTCCCAAAAGAACATTAGTGAACCAGATGGAATTTTATGATATTCAATAATTGTTATATGATTGTCAATATACTTGGTTTTAATTCCAAATTTTTATTGAATCTATTACAGAGGAATTTGAACCCACATGCCCAGATCATGAACCTTGGGTTATGGATTGCTAGTCCAGTGATATTACCAATTATCTCATTGAAACTTACAAAATTATTACAAAATAGAAATAGACAATGTTTCCCTGACTGGGCAGTCTAAAATTCATGGGGCAGAATATGAAGAAAAGGGATTTAAGATAGAGATGAGCAGAAACTTATTTGATCAGAAGATGGTGAATATTTGAAATTCTCTACCACAGCTTAGGATTGGAACCATAAAAGTTTGTGAAATCCAATTCTTATGAACAGAAATCAGGCATGTGAATTGAGGTCTAAGCCTTAACATAATTCTTTACTTTTCCTTCTCAACTAGTCTATGTTGAACTCAAATTCAAGGTGACATACAACCACATGATAAAAGGGAGTTAAGAAACAGGACTGAGAAAGGGAAGCCAGTAGATGCAGTCTATTTGAAGTTCCAAGACTAGGAATATCGCAGTGAGTGACTCACCTCCTAACTCCACACAACCTGCCCATCGTCTAGAAGGCTCAAGTCAGCAGTGAGATAGAATACTCCCCACTTGTCTGCAATTCAAATCAACAATCATGACACCATCCAGGACAAAGCAGCCCACTTGATTGGCACCACATCCACAAGCATCGACTCAGTCCATCACAGACACTCAGTAGCAGTATGGACAATCTACAAGATGCACTGCAGAAGTTCAAGGATGCTTAGAGAGCATGTTCAAAACCAATGAGCACTGCCAGCTAGAAGGACCAGGGCAGCAGATAGATGGGAACACCACCACCTAGAAGTTCCCCTCTGAGCCACTCACCATTGTATTTGGAAATACAAATCAGTTTCTTCACTGGGTCAAAATCCCTGGAATTCCCTCCCTATCAGCATTGTGCATCAACCTACATCATGCGGACAGTAGCGGTTCAGGTTAGCAGCTCATCACCACCTTCTGAGGGCAATGAGGGACAGGCAATAAATGTTGGGCAGCTAGCGATACCCTTATCCCATGAGTTGAGTTTTAAAAATAATTGCTTAGTGAACTAGCTTTAAATGACATATAACAAAGACATATAACAAGTGAGAGACCGAAAAGTATTGACTTTCACTCAAAAAAAACTCTGCAATTGAATTCTTCCTACCAAAGTGAAAAAGCTCACATTCATCTCATATGTTCTTGCCCACTAACTCAGCCCATCTAAAGGCCCCTTAAATTTTTTGATTCCTTTTCTCAATTCACATACCCACTAGGATTGTATCATCTGCAAACACTGCACTTGGACCCCACATCTAAGCCACTGATTAAAAGAAAAGCTGCTGCCCAAGCACTGATTCCTGCCATACCTCACTGGTCACAGCCTGCTAACTTGTGAATGACCTATTTATTCTGACTTTTTGTTTTCTGCATGCTAACTAATCTTCAGTCCATGTAAGTATATTACCCTAATTCTCAGCACTTTAATTTTGTTTATAACTTCCGATGTGGAACATTATCAAAAGCATTCTGAAAGTCTATATACTCCACATCCTCTAGCTCACAATATACCCAAGCCAATGGTGTTAAGGTAATATACTCCATTAGCATGGATAGAGGAGGATTCAACGAACAAACAAGAGAGACAAAGGATAAAAAGAAACATTTTCAGATTGGTGAACTGTAACTGTAAACCAGGGTTCAATAATGAGATCTCTAGTACTTTGTATATTAATGATCAGGATAAATAACATTTTGAAGCTAAATTTACCAACAACAGAAATATGCAAAAAAGCAAGTTGTGAAGAGGGTATTAAAAGTCTGCATTTAATGAGAGAGTGCTATGCTTTGTCTGCCAAATTATGTGCAAAAGTGAGCTCATCCTTATGGGTAAGAACAGCAGTCAGGCAACATATTTAACTGGAGAGACTGCTAGATCTTTTTGTATTTGAATCATTGAAACTTAACATGCAAGTCCAGCCAATCATTTGGAAGGCAAATGGAATGATTGCCACATTGTAAAGGTGAAATGAGCATAAAAGGAAGTCTCAGTGCAACATCTAGGGCATTGTTGAAATAACACCTGGAGTACAGTATGCAAGATTGGTTTCCTTATTTGAGGATATGCTCACATTGCAGGCAGTTCGAAGGTTCACTAGGCTGATTGCTGGATTGAAAGTGTAGCCTCAGAGGGGAAATGTTGAGCACACTGAACTATATTCATTTAGAGTAGAAGTGGACTTGTTGAAATATAAGCAGAGGGGCTTGACAAGTGACATGCAGCACGGATGTATTCTCTTGTAGAAAGTCAATAACTTGAGGGCAGTTTTAAAAGAAGGTGTCTCGTTTAAGACAGAAATGAGGAAGTGTGTCTTCTGAGCATTTCTACTCAGATAGCAATGCAGACTGGATCACTGAATACATTCAATTTTCAATCTGTAAGGTGTTACTGTAGCAGGCAAGAAAGAGTTGAGGCCACAATTAAATCAGCACTGATTTTATTGAATGATGGAGCAAGCTGAGGGGTCACATAGCCTACCAACTGTACTTACTTCCTTAGATTCATATAGGTTAGTAGGCTTCTTGTTTTCAAATTTCCACGGTTTTAGCCCTCCCGATATCTAACCTCCACCAGCTCTAATGCTTCAGGCCCGTGCATTTACAATTCTCTCTTGCATATCTCTGACTTAGGCATCTGTGTCTGTAGTTGTGTTAGCTTTCCCTCCCTAAACCTCCAGGATGATCTTTAAAACCTTCTCTGACCCAGCTTAGATCATATCTCCTACTTAATCTTTTACAGCTTCGTCTCAAGCTGTTAGATAAAACCCCAGAAAGCTGCTTTATAAAAGGTTCGATATATACTGAGGTTACCGTAAAGGACTCTCCTTCCTCAACCTCTCTCCTCACCAGAGGTGTGGTGACCCTGACATTAAACCATCACCACTTGCCTCCCTCTAATGATCTGGCAGGTCTATGGCGACTTTATATACATAAAAGCTGGAGTTACTGTTAATCACAAAAGGTTGTAATTTGACTCATTAAATCACTCACCTACAGAAATGTAGGCACCCATCATAGTATCTAACTGGCCCACACAAAGGCTTTTGCCCCCATGACATTTACTGTGACAACTCTTATAGCTATCAAGAATAAAGAAAAATATAATTGCTTTAAAAAGCATTGATTAAAAATGCAATGTATTCCACGAATTTGTACAAAAAATGCTTGCAATGCAAGTCAGGTGACTTAAGTTAAACATGTGAGAGTGAAGTGCGTAGGTATGAGATTGGTTGGCCATGCACAAGGTCAGACAATTCAAGCAAAAAATATTTAAAACATTGTCAAGATTTAATAAAGAGAATTATTAACCTGAACTATAAATAATATTACATTTCTTCATTCAAAGACATTTGTGAAAAGCACATCTAACATTAAAGATCTGTACATAATTCAACTTTAAATGACATCAGGGCCCCAGCTCAAATTTTATAATCTCAACCATATTAGTTCCGTTTAGCCTGCAGCAGTAAAATGATACCTGAGTTCAGCACTCTGATCAGGAAGGGAATGAAAGAGAAAACAAAGCATCTTGCCCCTCCTTGCAATCCTGTGAACCCCACTGGGTAACTTGGAGGTGATTCGGGCATAATGCAGCATCCTTCCATTATTCCCTGCAACTCAAAATCCAAATTAACCAGCTGGACAAGCAATCAGGAGAACCAACATTGCTTGTTGATTTGAATTCCAGAAGTCAGTATCATCAGGACGGTGTTAAGAAGAAATCTTTGCTTAGCTGTTATCAGCAAGAATCTCTGAGTGCTCCTCCCAGAACTTATCTCCAATGATATCCACATGAAATGGAAGAACTTTCTTGCGAGTCCTTTTAACCACAACATTCTTTCCCTCTGGTGCATCTGGAGTTATAATCTTTTTATCAATAGACTCGTCAACCTTAACCGGATGAAAATAAAACCAGGAAGGGATGTTAATATCCAGAACACAAATCTCACCCAAATACACATAAAACATTGAAGTGCACAGGACAGTCAAACCCAGTAATATTGTCCTATTCAAAGATCAAATCCAATATATCTCCTGGACTCAAATGCTTCCTAAGATGTATCAAATTGCATCTTGAAGCCATTTAAAACTTGCCACTTCAACAGCTTTCCCCTTTAACCTACGCCACAATTCACTGTAAGTAGGTTAAAACGCTTCCCCTAACCCATCCCATTTTTGCATTTGAATTTAAGGTAGTGAACACTTACATCTGCTAGCTGAGCAGTTAATCCTATGTTCTCTGTAACAGTTTACTGCAAGTAGCCTTTTCCAAACATTGACAACTTCCAACAACAGAATTGCACTTCTATTGTGGCCCTCATGATTACACGATGTTCCAAAGCATTTTCGTTCAGTCCTCAAGTGTGGTCACTGTAGTAGTGGAGAAAATCTGGCACACAAGCTCCCACAAATGACCAAATTAACATCCTTTTTCAATTAAAATGTGATGTTGATTGAGGGATAAAAATTGGCCAGGACATTGGGAACAGCATCCTGCTCTTTGTAATAGTGCCATGGGATCATTCCCATGAGGAGGAAAAATGGGGTTTTGATTTAACTTCTCTTGCCAAAGACTCAGTGTTTGATCATGTCCTCGGGATTACAAGGGCAATTCATTAAAATGTATTATTTTAATGTGCTTTCAAGCTTTTAGACAAACATTGTGGATAATTTGCACAAAGCAAGATCCATCACATCAAAACCAGGACCTTCAATTTCTTTATCACAATCAACAGAACTTCTAAACACAGAATTACAGAGCTCCACCCATGTCTTTCTATGCAATCTTTATTCAGGATGGAAAGCTTCTAGAAACAGGGCACCTGCTTAATTTATGACTGGATATTAAATCCCGTAACAGTACAATCTAAAAGATTACACACTCTGAACAGACTACCTCAGAGTTAGCTACACCTCTAAAACCGAAAGGAGTCACTGCTGTATCCACCCAGCTTCCTGCAGATTAGGAATATATCAAAGGATTCTTTTTATTACAATACTGCTTGGGAGAGTGGAGATAGAATCCATAGGGCATTTCAAAAGAGCTGAATATATGTATTGAGCTGGTATAGATACGATGTGTCAAATGATCTCCTTACGTAAAATTCTGATTCCATAATATGCCCTTTCTCCATTTGCCAAACAGACTGATATTCGTCTTTGAATTAGACAAAAGACTTTCATATATTTACAAGGATTTTATTGTTAGTTTGTATTTTAGCAAATACATCACTTTCCACCTTTCTCCTTTGGATCCTTTCCTTGTCTGGAATACCCAAGTTGGGAAGAAGTCAGTGATTTTAAAAAAAAATTCTAATTGAGAAGAGCAAAAATTGCTTTGGTGGTGGTGGTGGTAGTGGTGGGGGGCGGCGGCACTGTAACAAAAATAGAAGAAATTTCCATGAAGCAGCTCAGGTTCTGGGGCACAGGATCCTAAGAGGGCCTTTACCTGTCCAAGCGGGGATATGTTCAGATGGAATCCATTACACACCTGAACCTCCATCAACCCACGAATGACATAGGAGCTGGGCACCACCATATTCAAGCTGTTGCCACAGAACACTCTGGTTCTTGTTGTAGCATTCCTTCACCACAGAGTATATCCGTGACTCTGGTCACCTCTCCCTTCCACCAGCCACTCAAACCAGGGATAACCAAGGCATAGGTTCCTGAACAATAGCTCACAGATGATAGCTACTATTCCTGACAAGGGACAGCTATGATTTGAGTCGACCACGTTCCAGACATTGGTTAGGACAAGAACCCAGTTTTTTTGTCATATCAATAAACCCACCACCAAATTAACAAGTTACAAATGCTGCCCACCAGAACAGAGCAAAAATAACAAATAAAATCAAAAAGAGGAAGACAAAGGATAGGGAATCTAAACTAATTTAGTGTTGAAGGGGAGATGATGCCCTTGTGGTGCCAACCTGTAAAATCTTTCAAAGGTTCACATGGACACCACTTGCTCCCTCTCCAAGGGCACCCAGACACAAACATAGCTATGTTAGAGGGACAGGCATTCAGATACTACACCTGCTACCTGGATCCATTGATGACTACCTTAGCCACGCCCACGAGGTGGTCCTCCTAACTGCCCACCCCTTATGCACAAAGGAGAAGAATGACAAAAAATGCAACAAAAACAAAAGAGGTTTTCCAAATAACTAAACAGTGCAACTAACACTTTCCACAGCACCACGAAGAAGCAGTTGGACTCAGAGTCTGAGAGTTGCATGGAACTGCTAAATGTAACACCCTGCACCTAGGGTCCCAATGGAAAGCCAACTCCACCAGAGAGAGCCTTCTACTGGAGACCTTGCCGCTTGCCTGTGGAACAGAATGCCAAAGCACATCCAGGCAGCAGATGGCATGGATGACACGCAGCAGCTGTCCGTATAGGAAGCATCCTCACGCTATGTAGATGATGATGGATCGAGTTTCCACATCAGGTTGTGGGACAGGGGCTTCTGAGGAAAGTCCACTGATGTGGAATTTTGTCCAAGCCTGGGTATGCTCAGATGGAAGACCACCACATACCTGAGCACCCTCCAACCTGGGAATGATATCAGAGGCGAGCACTGCTGTTTTCAGGTAATGAGACAACCATTACTGTTCAATTTGCCAGGCCACTCCTCCCCACCCCACCCAACATCCCTCTAACAGGTCACTATGGCAGCAATTGCCCTCCTTTTTTCCAGCCACCAGAACCCTTGATGAATGAGACACAGATTCCTACTCTCTGATAATAGCTGCTTATTCTGACAGGGGGACAGTATGATGCAAGTGATTTTGATCAGGGCCAGAAGCTAGCTGTCAAGAAATTTTCTCAACTTGTTCAAGAGATCTTATGTAATGCCTGTGGAGCAGGTGGTACTTGAACTCAGGTCTCCTGGCCTCAAGACAGAGGCACCACCACTGCACCACAAGAGCCCCAAGAACCCAGCTCTTGATATTTTTAATCAACCTGTTCAGAGATGTTACGTCACATATCTGGAGCAGGTGGGACATGATACATAATGTCCGGCCCAGAGATAGGGACACTACCACTGCACCACAATTCTCCACTGGAGGTGGTTTAACATGAGGGTCACCATGACTGACAAGGGGACAGGTTGGAAAAAAACAGCCCTTCACGGTAACCTCAGCCAGTGCAGGAACTGAACCCATGTTGTATATATTACAAATCAGCCATCCAGCCAACTGAGCTAACCAACCCACACCAGAACCTAGCCTTTTTTTTGCCTATTTTCTAAGAACTACGTAGCTGTCAACATGCAATTGGCATAATTTATTCTCAATCAGTTCTGAAAACGTCCTGGTTAGGCCTTTAAAGGCCTGTATTTCAAGCAATGACGTCATTTACTTTCATCTTGGTTCCTAGTGAGGGGAAGCACAAGGAGCAATTTTCAAAGGCAGTTGGGTAGATAGACTCGAACTGACAATGAAATACCAAGTGTAAATGTCATACATCCTGTGGTTGCCATTTGTGTTTTATAGAATTCTGCTCACCTTATGCCATATCAACACTGTTCCTTTTCTATACATTTCTGGTTCGTTATTGTAGTTCACATTAAACTCCAAAAATAAAATGTCGTTTTTTTCTCCAGCAAGACTACCCTGTGACCAAAACAGAATAAAAAACAACGCACCATAAGGCAAATTCAAAACAATATCCTTTCAAGCTGCAATTTAAAAACAAGCAATTGTTAAAGTGACTAATACAGCACAAAGACCTACAGACATTGATAGATAGGAAGTAGCAGTGAAAGCTTATGGACTGAGAAATATTCTAAAAAAAGCCCAAGTTATGAAGATTGGAAGAAATAATATTGGGAAGGTCAATGTTAACAGCTGGAACAAGTATTGCAATTTAATTAGCATCTTGTCTGAAAATGATTTACCACCACAAGGAATGAGAGCCAGACCAGCAATAGCATATAGTGCATATGCTTAAAAAAAAATTGCTTAGATGAATCAGCAAGGATCTAAGGATTCTGAAGACTGCAGTTTAGTGTCTCTTGTTCCGTAAGGTTGTTAATACAGACCGAGAAAGATCAACACCCAGAGACTGGAAATTAGGGAAATGTAATTCTGAAGGAGGAAGGAGTAGGTCAGTTGGAAAGAGTGAAAAGCAAAGACAACATTTAGGATGATGGAGAAAAAGGGAGCTTGATAGTGATTATCAAGAGAAGGCAACAGGTTTAGATTGACCATATTGTAAGACACGAGATCTTACTGAACAAAGTAACTGTAGAAACTTTAAAAGTGTTGGAGACCAAGGAGGGGGGGGGGAAAAATCACCTTACATCATTTAAAATTGAAAACGCAAAGGCATTTATAAATAAATGAAGAGGAAAGTATTAGACAACAAGGAATAAGCAAAGGAGTTGCCCTTGGGTTGGTCACTACTAATCACTCAAAAGTTTTTTTTAAAAAAACTTGAATTTATGGGATTACATCTCTCCAATAACTAAAGTTATTTTGAGTTACAATAACACATATTAGGCAAACCAGCAGCCATTTTGCACAACAGGATCCCACAAACAACAAATCAGAATAATGACAACCTGGTGGTACAGCTTAGAGGCAGAGTGATGGCTACGACACCAGAATAGCATTCTGCTTTAAATGACAGCATGGGATCTTCATTGACAATTTAAAGTAATTGAGACATTAGTTAAATAACTCAGCTGAAGGACCATACTTTCAGTAATGCAGTCCTCCCCATCAAGCACTGCAATGAAATGTCAACCTAGATTGTGTTTCAATATAGAGCTTGAATCCATAACGTGCCACTCAGGTGATGGTCCATCAAATGAGTCAAAACAACAAAGTTCAGCCCCGAAAATACCAGATATGAATTCAGCAAAGGTATTGGGCTGCATGCACAGTGCCAACCATTTTACTCCAAAAACCTCTTATTAAAAGAAATTAGACTAATGGAAACCGGAAAATAATTGACCATTGTCATCAAAAATCTGTCTGGTTCACTGGAGTCCCTCAGGGAAGAAAACTTGCTATCCTTACCTGGTCAGACCTTCATGTGTCTCCAGACCCACAGCAATGTGGTTGACTCTTGGCTGCCTTCTGAAATAGCCTAGCAAGCCATTCAGTTCAAAGCAATTGGGACTAGGCAACAAGTACTGACCTTCACAACAACACCCACATGCCAAGAGAAAGCTAAAAAGTTACCTCTTTCCTATAGAGTTACTACAGTTGCCAGCAACAATCCTCAGCCATAGAAGTGAAAGAAATAAAAATAATGTTTCGGAATCATGGTCAATAGGTACCAACTGCTGCTGCAAGTGAACTTCGGTGGTCACCAGTTGACAATAGATTGGACTTCACTGCGAGATTCTCCATAATCAGTTGGTTTGTGGTTCTCAAGACACATACTAGAGTCACTGATAGGACAATCCTAATTCTCTTCCTTCAATATAGCCCTTAGAAATTTAAGTGAATTGAATGATCAATAATCCATATTTATCAAATGAGCTGTTTTTGTAAGGTTTAGCAGTTAGGTGTATTTAATACCTGTTGTCAGGAGCTATCATACATTAAGCTTTCTGACCACTCAACAGATCCCCATCAAGGTGGTTCAGAACCCCAATAGCTTCGGTTGGTGCATCTATTTACAGAGTTTGATACAGAAGGTAGGTTTGACAGCATTCAAGTAGCCAATTTTTTCTGCTCATGCAATTCAATCTGTAGCATTTCAGCCTTGACCAGTTAGGCAGACTTTTAAGTTTAGTACTTCCCATCATCCCTGACATTTTGTTTCAAATACATAGCTGACGATGTGCTCATCTTTGAATTATCATCACCTTAGCAGAGAGGTTAATGCCTAGCATCTCCCCACTTTGCGACCATTATACTTCAAGCTTTTGTCTTATAGAACTTTTTCTATAGAATCCCTATAGTGCAGAAACAGGCCCTTTGGCCCAACAAGTCCACACCAACTCTCTGATGTGTATCCCAACCAAACCCATTCCTTTACCCTATTATTCTACATTTACCCCTAATTAACACATTCCTTATACTATGCACAATTTAGCATGGCCAATTCACCTAACTTGCACATCTTTGGATTGTGGGAGGAAACCGGAGCACCCAGAGGAAACCCACGCAAACACAGGGAGAATGTGCAAACTCCACACAGACAGTTGCCAGAGGCAGGAGTTGAACCCAGGTCCCTGGCACTGAGAGGCAGCAGTGCTGACACTGAGCCACCGTGCTGTCCTGCATGCTTCAATCTATTAATTCTCTAATCACCACTATTACCATTAGTCTACTCTGTTTACTATTCCAAGCATTGCCAAATGAGAAACTGCTGAGAGGGTATATTCACAGCAACTTAGTATCCCACAAGGAGATGGAAGGAGAAACGCTTGAGATAAGACGATCAGTTAAAACAAAATTTCAAGCAGTTGCCAGGCTTAACCATAGTGAATAGTGTCAAAATTATTACCTTTAGTTTTTCTTCAGCTTCGCTGTTAGACAAACCACCTTGCTGCACTAATGCCCAAAAGGTTGTATTGTAAAGGTTATTAATATGACCTATTGATAGAAAAAAAATCACTGTTTAGAGCATTCCAACTTGAATATTCTTCATCTCAAATTTCAATACATTGCACAGTAGAGGTATGCATGGTGATTGCAAGTGACAGAATTCAATCACTTGAATAATTAAAGTACACCCTATCTTAAGCACAAAAGAGGTATCAATCTTTCAACAGAAAAATTTGGAACAGTTTTGGAATTTTTGTATTATAATCATTTGAACAATGAAAACCAAAATTATCCAGTAAACAAAGTCATAAAGTCATGCAGCACGGAAACAGACCCATTGGTCCAACATGTCCATGCTCACCAAGTGTCTCAAACTACACTAGTCCCATTTGACCCACATCCTTCTAAACCTTTCCTATTCATGTACCTAACCAAATACATTTTAAATGTTGTAACTGTACCTGCATCTACCACTTCTTCTTGTAGTTAATTCCACACAAGAACCACCCTCTTTGTGAACAAGTTGTTCCTCAGGTCTCCTTTAATCTTTCTCCATCTCATCTTCAAAATATGCCCTCTAGTTTTGAGCTCCCCTACCCTAGGGAAAAGACCTTTGCTATTCATCTTATCTATGCGCCTCAATTTTATAAACCTCTATAAAGGTCACCCTTCAACCTCCTACATTCCAGTGTAAAAAGTCCCCAACATATCCAGCATTTCCTTATAACTCAAAACCTCCAGTCCCAGTAACATTCTTGCAATATTTTCTGCAACCTCTCCAACTTAATAGTATCCTTCCTATTTTAGAGTGACCAGAATTATACTCAGTACTCAAAGAGTACTCACCAGTACCCTGTACAACTACAGCATGTCATCCCAATTCCTATACTCAATGATCTAAGCAATGAATGCAAGTGTGCCAAACACCACCTTTACCACCCTGTCTACCTGTGAAACAACTTTCAAAGGATAATGTACTTGAACACCTAGGTCTTTGTTCAACACTACTCCCTTGGGCCCTATCATTAACTATATAAGTCCTCCACTTGCTCACCTTACCAAAATGCAACCCGTCACATTTATCCAAATTACACTCCATCTGCCACTCCTCTGTCCATTGGCTTAATTGATCAAGTTCCCTCATAATCTTAACCTCCTGCACGGTCCACTCTACCACCAACTTTGGTGTCATCCACAAACTAACTAATCATGTTTCTTAAATTCTCAACCAATTTAAAAAAAATAAATAAATGACATATAGCAGTAGACTGGCACTAATCCCTGCAGAACACTGCTGGTCACAGGTCTCCAGTCCAAAAATCAACCCTCCACCAACACCCTCTGTCTCCTAATATCTCTCAGACTACGCTGAGATACCATGCATCTACCAGGATAACAATTACAAGTCATTTTACTAACTTTGGACAAGTCTAGAATGGAATCAAAATACAACTGAAGCAGTCAAAAATGCATTCAAATTATCTCATGTAGATGGTATCCGACCTTAGGAAACAGATGTATGTATACTCGCTTAATAGTTTCCATCCTGTTCAAAGATGAGCAAACACTCCCCAAGGCTAATTTGAGAAATGGGCACGAGGTAGGGGTTTGAGAGGGCCATGATAACCTGAATCTCAGCAAAGAGGCAAAGCCTTTGGTAGGAGATCAAATTATAGAGTGGTTCAATTAATCATATAAACCTTTAATACATCATTGAGTGAAAGCTTGAGAAAAATGAATATAATCGCAATTAAATTATAACTTTAAAAAAAAACTCACAATCTGCCTGCCTCCAACTTAGGTAGTCGCGCAGGTTCTGGTTGCTTGGATAAAGAATGACTCTCCCATCAAATCCAGGTGGAAATAAGAGAGCTTGATCTTTAAAATAATCCTTCCAGTAGAAAACAAAGCTGGAAGAAAACTGAGAGACCACGTGGCTCATGAATTTGCTGTTGGAAGAGGAGGGAAACAAAGTGAACTGTTAATCACAGTAAATCATGTTACATTTATCAAACTAAGTATGTAAGTTAGTTCGCTGAGCTTGAAGGTTTGTTTTCAGATGTTTCGTCACCGTACTAGGTAACACAATCAGAGCGTCTCCGGTGAAGCACTGGTGATATATCCCATCTCTCTATGTATGGGTCTTGGTTTCTTAAGGTGGGTAACGTAATTTCCAGTTCTGGCCACCAAAAGACACAATCCACTATCACTAGTTTCTATACACACAGGAGGACATCACTTTAACTGAGACAACACACACATCTTAAGACAGGTTAAACAAAGACATGCATGAGAATTCTTAGAGGCATGGCATTCTAACCAGAACTCCATCAATAAACACATCAATTTAGATCCTACCTTCCCTTGAAAAAGAACCTGAAATGACATCACCCACCTTAAGAAACCAAGACCTATAAATAAAGAGGTGGGACATACCACCAGCTCTTCACCGGAGACTCTCAATGATGATGTTACCTAGTCATGATGATGAAACGTCTGAAAACAAACCATCAAGCTCAGCGAGCTAACTTACATAGTCGGGGTTGGTGGCAGGCTATGGGGGCGGGGTCTTGCGCACAATGTGCTTTTGCCTAGTCTCCTGAACAGGGAGCAGACTTCACATAAAATTCCGAGCCCCAGGGGAAACCAATTTACCGAATAATCAATTATCCGAATGAAATAGTACCCGCCCATCTTGTTCAGATAATCAAGGTTCCTCTGTATTACAATGGTTCTGAAAGAATAAAAACAGATTTATCCTTTGGTTCAGTAAGCAAATATGCGATCCTAAAAGGTACTGTGTGGTAACAAAGTGGGACTTAGTACAAGATGGACTAATGGTTGAATGGCGTGGGTGAGCAGACATGGGAGAGAAAGGACTTCAGGAACAGATTACAATCATTATTTCACGCAAACACAAGAAATCCAGTCTTATCACCGTAAACTGTAAATTCACACTAGTGAGTTATAAATACCAAGATATGAAAAGACATGGAACCAAGGCAAGTAGATGGAATTAAAGTACAAAGTAATAATCTAATTGAATGTAGGAATAGACTCAACATGTCGTCCTCTTTCCTATGCTTGATACAGGCCAAGCTTTGAAATTAATTTTCAATACTTGCTCATTTACTTCCTTAAAATCTTATGGAATCTATTTGTTTGTTTCACCTCAACCATCCTTAGTCTTAAAATAAATGAATGTATTCATCTTTTAAACTCTTTCATTCTTCCTTGAATTATACTAAATTTATGCTTTCTAGTTACTAAGTGAGCAACTAGTAGAAAGAATTTTCCTATTTATGTTAAAGCTTTAATAACTTATTTCAGATCTTATCCTTTGTTGCTAGAATTTAAAGAGTCTCCATTCCTCCAGTCTTTCCTGGTAACAATGAATGTAAACCATAAACTAATAAATACATCTCTGCTTTCCCTGACTCCTGGCTCACAATACATCCAAACTAAATAAAACCAGAAAACTAATCCAGAGTGAAAGCTTCTATTTGTACACTACACCTTGCTCTCCTTTTGAACCAGTTACTTGTCTTTTTGAAGACAAAGCTGTATTCATCACTTTGGCCATAGGCGATTACAATGTCGTTCAGTTCTTCCATGACAGTTAAAGCACATCGTGTCATCAGACGGAGGGCCCGCTCATCATTGGGCTTTCTGAAATCATGCAGATTTGCAAACCTGAAGTGAAGAAATAAGTTTAAATAAGTGCAAGAGTTACAAACAGTAGCACTTTCATCACACTGAACTTAGAAACCAAACACATTCAGCCAGGATACAAAGCTTCGACCTGACCCTACCTGACAAAAGGAGGAGTAATTTCCTCAAATTCAGCAACAAAAGAACATAAGTTCTGGAATTTTGACAAACATGCCTGGGATATGATTGCCATGACAAAGATTAGATTAGACTAGATTCCATACAGAGTGGAAATAGGCCCTTCGGCCCAATAAGTCCACACCGACCCTCTGACGAGCAACCTACCCAGACCCATTCCCCTACATTCACCCCTAACTAATGCACCTAACACTACGGGCAATTTAGCATGGCCAATTCACCTAACCTGCACATCTTTGGACTGTGGGAGGAAACCGGAGCACCCGGAGGAAACCCACGCAGGCACGGGGAGAAATGTGCAAACTCCACACAGGCAGTTGTCCAAGGTGGGAATTGAACCCGGGTCCCTGGCGCTGTGAGGCAGCAGTGCTAACTACTGAGCCATTGTGCCACTGAATGGATAATTTGAGCTGAGTACAGAAAGCCAATATTGATGTGTAATAGCTACGGCATGTCTACCAAATGTAACTGAATTGTTGCAGGAACTAACTATAGTTGTTAAAGGAATGTCTATGGAAGGAATTCATATGGTGCTCCACGTAAGAAACAGTTAACTGAAATTAACACTTAATGACTCAGTTATTCGCAACATTTATTAATGACTTTGATAATACGTTAGAGAGTCATATATCCAAGTTTTGAGATGTCACAAAGATTGACAATATAGTAAATCAGTGTATAAATGTGAATAGAAGAACCTGTAACAGATGGATTTAAATTCAGTTAAATGGGAGGTCACTGATTTCGGATCAAAAAAGGAAAAGATGTGACCATGTCAATTCAAAGAGCTTTAGAGGTCATGAAGACAGATCAGGTACAAAACATAATTTTAGAAAACTTAAGGAATGATAGCCTTTATAACTTCTGGCACAATAAAGAGTTTTGCTACAGTTATACAAAACTTATGTTAGACCATATCTGACTATTTGGCTACAGAACTGCTGGTAACAATCTTTGTGACATTGGTGGCAGTGGAGGATTGCTTATCAGAATGGAGGCCCTGACCAGAGACGAGCCACAAAGATCAGTGCTGGGTCCATTGCTTTTCATCATTTATATAATTGGTTTGGATGCAAATAGGAGATATGGTAAGTTTGCAAATGACACCAAAAATGGTGGTGTAGTGAACAATGAAGAAGGTTACCTCAAAGTGCAATGGGACCTCAATCAGATGGGCCAATGGGCTGAGTGGTGGCAGATGGAGTTTAATTTAGATAAATGAGAGGTGCTGCATTTTGGAAAGACAAATAAGGCAGGACTTATACACTTAATAGTAAAGTCCAGAGGAAGTGTTGCTGAACAAAGACGCCTGGGGGATGCAGGTTCATAGTTCCTTGAAAGTAGAGTCACAGGTAGATCAGATAGCGAAGGTTTGGTCAGTGCATTGAGTACAGGAATTAGGAGATCATGCTGCAGCTGTACAGGACATTGGTTAGGCCACATATGGCATACTGTGTACAATTCTGGTCTCCCTCCGATAGGAAGAATGTTGTGAAACTTGAAAGGGTTCAGAAAAGATCTGCAAGGATGTTGCCAGGGTTGTAGGACTTGGGCTTTAGGGAGAGGCTGAGTAGGCTGTTGCTATTTTCCCTGGAGCATCAGACGCTGAGAGGTGACGTCATAGAGGTTTATAAAATCACGAGGGGCATGGAGAGGGTAAATAGACAAGGTCTTTTCCCCAGGGTGGAGGAGTCTAAAACTAGAGGCCATAGGTTTAAGCTAAGAGGGGAAAGATTTAAAAGGGTCCCAAGGGGCAACATTTTCACGCAGAGGGTAGTTTATGTATGGAATAGTCTGCCAGAGGAAGTGGTGGAGGCTAATATAATTACAACATTTAAAAGGCATGTAGATGGGTATATGAATAGGAAGGGTTTTGAAGGATATGGGCCAAATGCTGGCAAATGGGACTAGATTTATTTCAGATGTCTGGTCTAACTCGTCCATGTTGACCAAAGAGTTTATTTCTGTGCTGTATAACTCTGCGGCTCTGAAATAATGTGCTCTGCTCTCTTCAGGCCAAATAATTGATTAGCCTGGGAAGGAAAATAGCAAATTCAGAAGAATACTATCAGGATTCCACTGGTGATATTAGGAATAGAGATGAACACAGATGATTAAGAAATTAGTTCATTTCAGGCAAACAATAATTTAGAAGAAAATCATTCCACTAATGGGAGTCTAAGACAAGGACGAATTTAAAGAACCCATTTAGGAGAAAAATTAGCAAACACTGGAAAAATAGTGGTAGAAAGGAGAGCAGGATTGACTGGATTGATTTTTGAAAGAGTTGGCACAATCTTTATTTGCTGAACAGCTTCCTTCCATGATGCAATATTCTATATGCTGTAAGGTTGAAGGTGCCAGCTCAATTAGTAATTTTAAAATAAGGTTTTTTGTAGACAAGGGCATTAAAGGACTTAATGTGACAGCCGGTGAAATAATTTAAGACCATTCATTACTTTATTATGTAATGGACAGGCTCAAGGTCTAAATGGTCTATTCTCTCTCTTATGTCCATGAACCAGGATCCAAACAGATCTGCAGACGTGAGTGATGGATTACCGATACTTCGCAAGATGTAAGATACAGACAGCAGAGATTTTAGATAAATGTTAATTTTAGGGGCTTAATAAAAAGCAGCAAAATGTAGTATGCATCTCTGCTTTCCACTCACTTGTGAAAATTTCTACCATCCAGTCGAACCACAACCCAGCAATTTTGTAGACAGGTATCATCAGCTTCAAACTGGCGAACATATTCAAATTTAGTTTTAGCCATGGTTTTGTGTCTTTGAGCTTGCACATGGAATCCTCTATTTGTTTCCCTACCGCATCTAGAAAAACCAACCGTAAGAGCAGCTTTTGAAAGTCGATTCAAATATGTCCTATATAGCATTGAGTAGCCTGCAAAAGTACAAGAGGTTAACAATTATTATTGATTCACTCCAGGCAGCACAAAGTTTCATGGTACTATCATTTTAACATCAACTGTTTTTCAGAGTCTCAGTCTCAAACAGCCCACATTTATAAAATGCTATAAAAGTAGGAACAAAACACCAAAGTTATCTGCTTCTAGATTACTGTCTAGACTAACATCCCCATTAAGCTGCATGACCACTCACTGTACCCAGAAGTTCTGATAAAGAATACTCATAAATTAGCCTCAAAGTTGCTGCACAAAACACAATTCGAGTCAGGACACAAATTGAAGGCCTTTCGCAGAAAGAAGTTGAAGGAAATATTGCTCTAGATTGATAACAAAATAAAGATGCGGATGCTGGAGGCCTGAAATGAAAACAGAAATTACTGGTGAAACTCAGCAGATCTGGCAGCACCTCCAGGTAAAATGCAGTGTTAATGTTTCAAGTTCAGTGATTCTTCATCAGAACTGATAGCAGCTGGAAAAAGTGATATTTGGATTTGAAACGTTAACTCTACTTTCGTTCCAGAGCTGCATAGCTGTGGCTTGATATCCGATCACTATGCATAAGTTTCCTTTATTTTCTTCTGCTTTTCTCACCACCCTGTACTCTTTATGCAGTAGTTTCTCATGCAAGAAACAGGCAAAAGCAAGCAGAGAGCAGCAGCCAGTAGCAGCTGACGATGGACTGACATCAAAGTTTACATGCAGTGATGTGAGCAGCCTCTGCTGGCAGCAAAACATACTGTACCTGGTATTCCCAGGCAGTCTCCCAACCAAGCACTAACCAGACCAGAGTCTGCTCAGCTTCTGAGATTAGATGTTATCTAGGGCTTTCAGACCAGTATGGTCATTGGCATTTACTAGTTAGCTGTTACTTTAGTTAAAGAAACATCACACTGTTTCCTTTGTAGTTACTGTTTCATAAATGACAGTAGTTTATACTTTTAATTACTTTACTCTCTCCCAGTATTCTGCCTCCCACTTAAGCGAACAAGCGCTATTCTTCCAAAAGTAGTCAGACTTGTACAAAAGCATTTCCCCCCAATCCCTTAAAAAAGGTAATTACAAAAATTACACTTGCCGACAGAATAGCAACCTTCACATTATAACAGGTACAAAATTCCTTTTGAAATTGCGCCAATTCCAAACAGAAGCCAGCCTTCAAATTAACAAGATAGTTTGGAAGCAACAAGACAAGAACCACAGGTACAGGAGGTACCAGGGCAAAAACCACACAGTGTCTAATTCGATCTCTCCATTCAATATTCTTGCAAAATAGAGAACATCAAACCCTCCAACTATCGAGGACTGGATGCTTGCTTAGCTTTGTCCCAGGCAAATCAGGGCAGGTCTTATATACATAAGATCCGGGTGAGTGTTGCTGAACAAAGAGACCTTGGAATGCAGGTTCATAGTTCCTCAAAAGTATGTTCGCAACTAGATGGGGTAGTGGAGGCGGCATTCGGTATGCTTGCTTTATTGATCGGTGCATTGAGTATAGGAGTTGAGAGGTCATGTTGTAGCTGTACAGGACATTGGTTTGGCCACTTTTGGAATACTGCATTCATTTCTGGTCTCCCTGCTGTAGGACGGAGATTGCTAAACTTAAAAAGGTGCAGGAAAGATTTACAAGGATGCTGCTGGGACTGGAGGGTTTGAACTATAGGGAAAGGCTGAATAGGAAAATAAAATAATTTCCCTCCAGTGTTGGAGGCTGAGGGGTGACCTTATACAGGTTTATAAAAACCATGAGAGGTCAGGAGAGGGTGAATAGCCAGGGTCTTTTTCCTAAGGTAGGAGAGTCCAAAACTAGAGGGCATAGGTGTAAGGTGACAGGGGAAAAAGATATAAGGAGCCTATGGGGTACCTTCTTCACACAGTGTGGCATGTGCGTATAGAACAAGTTGCCAGACTAAGTAGTGGAGGGGGTTACAATTACAACATTTAAAATGCATCTGGATGTGTACATGAACAGGAAAGGTTTGATATGCGCAAAATGCTGACAAATGGGATTAGATTTATTTAGAATACCTGGTCAGCATGGACGAGTTGGACTGAAGGCAAGTGTGTGATGCTGGAAAAGCACAGCAGATCAGGCAGCATCCGAGCAGGAGAAATCGATATTTTGGGCATATGCCCTTCATCAGGAATCAAAACACTCATGCCTAAAAAGGTCAATTCTCCTGCTGCGCTTTTCCAGCACCACACACTCAACTCTGATCTCCAGCATCAGTAGTCCTCATTTTCTCCTAGTTGGACTGAAGGGTCTGTTTCCCTGCTGTGTATCTCTATGACTCTAACAGGTCAGAAGGGTTGAACGGCCAATTCAGTTCTATTAATTTTTGCCTTTATTGATAGGAGATTGGGAGTTTAAAAGTAGGAAAGTCTTGTTCCAAGTGTGCAGGGTGTTGTTGAAGTCAAAGTTTTGATGCCCATGTTTAAGAAAGGATATACTAGGAGTGGAGGCAGTTCAAAAGAAATTTGCTGGGTTGATTCCTGGGATGAAGTAGTTGACTTATCAGGAATCACTAGATAAAACCTTTATTCATTACAGTTGAGAAGAATGAGGAGTGATCGTATTGAAAACATACAAGATTTTGAGGGGGCTTGCAGGGTGGATGTTGAGAAGATGCTTCCATTTGTGGGGAATCTTGAATGAGGAGGCACAGTTACAAAATAAGGGGACACATTTAAACAGAGATGCGAAGGTATTTTGTATCCCGGACAGTGATGAATATTTGGAATTCTCTTCTCCAGAGATGTGCGAAGGCTCAATCATGGAAAGTGTTTAAGGAGAGGTGGAAACATTTTAGAAATAGAGGAGTCGAGCACAATACTCCCTCTCATATTTGTAGAGACACAGCCATTCCAACAGTCCACAGGCAGCAATCGACATGCCAATGCTATTCACAGCAGTTCCAGAAGTTGCTGTCTCCACAGACCAAATCCAAAATGAGCAGGAATGCTGACTGAGAACTATGAGGATTGCGGCAGATCAGCAATGACTTTGTTGAAGGGCAAGACCAGCTTGAGACACTAATGGTCCATTTCTGCTGTTATTTCCATTCTTAATATCATCATTGCCACCCACCTAAGCATATCTTCTTGAGCAAGGATATTGTGAAACTTGAAAGCGTTCAGAAAAGATTTACAAGGATGTTGCCAGGGTTGGAGGATTTGAACTATAGGGAGAGGTTGAATAGGCTGGGGCTGTTTTTCCTGCAGCATAGGAGGGTGAGGGGTGGCCTTATCGACATTTATAAAATCATGAGGGGCATGAATAAGTCAAATATACAGTCTTTTCCCTGGGGTGCTGGGGTCAAGAACTAGAAAACATAGGTTTAGGATGAGAGGGGAATGATTTAAAATGGACCTAAGGGCAACTTTTTCACCCAGAGCGTGGTGTGTATGGCATGAGCTGCCAGACGAAGTGGTGGAGGCTGGTACAATCACAACATTTAAAAGGCATCTGGATAGGTGTATGAATAGGAAGGATTTAGAGAGATGTGGGCCAAGTGCTGGCAAACAGGACTGGATTAGGATATCTGGTTGGCGTGGACAAGTTGGACCAAAGGGTCTGTTTCTGTTCTGTACTTCTCTATGACTCTATAAATGCAAATGCTGATTCAGTACCTAAGCAATGACTAAAGACCACTTTTTTTACTCCCTACTCATCCCCACTTCTCCTTCCACTACCTTAGTATTGTATATGTATTGAAACAAAATGTCTTAAATTCCTCTTTAAATCTGGCACTAAACTATTTTCTCATTAAGTGGAAGTGCCTTCTCCTATGAAGGAGCAATGCTCCAAACGTTTATGATTTCAAATAAACCTGTTCAACTATAACCTAGTGTCGTGTGACTTCTGACTATTTTCTCATCACCTTTCTTAAATTATTCATGTTCTTTGTATACTCAGTTTGGCTATATACACTCCACTCCCCATAGTAGCATCTCCAACCCAAAGGATTGGGACGCAGAACAGTGCTGAAGGCAATGCAGATGCCATTCGGCTCAATGAGTCTGCATCGACCCTACAAACAGCATTCCACCCCATCCTTGTAACCATACATGGGATTTTAATGACGGCTATCCCATGTAACCTGCATCTCACTGAACACTAAGGGGCAATTTAGCAATGACAAATCCACCTTACCTGCACATGTTTGGACTATGGGAGGAAACCCACACAGACACAAAACACGCAAATTCCACAGTTAGTCACCCAAGGCTGGAATCAAAACCAGGGTCCTGTTATGACTTAGCAATGCTAACCACTATGCCACCACAGTGAGCCACCTCCCATGACTGCACATTGCATTCTTCCCACCACTCCACTCTGCATCCACATCGACCCCACACCTATACCCCATGCCAGCTTTTCCAGCACCACACTCTCCTCTACATCAGGAGAGGGGACACCTACTTGCAGATCATTTCAGAGAGCATCTCTGGTACACCTACACCAATGGTGCGGGGAAATGAAGGGGGGCACGGGGGAGGGGAGTGCACAGCAGGGAAGAGGGGGCAGAATAGGTCACAGCAAGGAAGGGGGCAGAATGGGAAAGGGGTAGCACAGAGCAGGGAAGGGGGTTGTGGAGGGAGAGGAAGGGGATGGGTGTGTGGAGGAGGAAGTGGGGTGGAGGGGTATATGATCTACACACTGTCCCATCGCACTCCCGTCTCCTGTGCAAGGGCTCAACAAACTCCTCCCCTCCTCTCAAGAAGCGTCCCTCATACCTGACTCGCCAGCCGCCCGCCGGTTTCCGCCGGAGACCAAAATCAACCGCCTCCCTCACTTCAGTCCAACGCCGACCCAGGCCCGGGGCCACTGCGAGGCTGCGCAGTGCCCCCGGCCGGGAGCACAACCAACAGTGAGAAGGAGGGAGGGTAGACCCTTCTATGGCTTTAAAATTAAACAAAACAACACCAGACGGACAGTTGAGAGGGGATTAAATCTTAGAAACAAGTGGTAACAATAGTCACGACTCCTCTCACTGTCCTTATCCGGGAGAGGTTTGCACGCAAGTAGGCCGGCAGATGAAAGTCACCCCCTCTCCGTCCCTTGTGGTATATCCGGGGATGATGGACAGATGGGTCCCCGCCCCCTTAGGGCACGTCCCGCCCACTGGTCCCGCCCAGCGGTGACGTTACTCTCCCTCCCGTTTGTGACGCGCACGGGGCCACGTGCCGGGCCAATGATTTTCAAAAAGGTTCGATCCGTTTGTTACCAACGAAACCAACCTAACAAAAGGGGTGAGGGAGTGAGTGTTGGGTGAAGAAGGATCCCATTGACTGAGATCACAATAAAATAATGATCACAATGGAGGCATCTCCGAATAAAGCAATCCAGGTAAACAGGGAGGCAGAAGAGGAGACATTGCAGGTGAAAAACGGCATTGAGAAACACTTTTCTGATAACTTTTTGAGGCTCAAATTGAGGCTTTAAAAAAATGAGGTTGGTTTTATTCCTCAACCATCGCACCCAAAACCAATGGCACCCAAATGAGAAGTCAGTGCTTTTTCTCTGTGACACTGAGAAGGAGCAGTAATTTATAAAGTTCTGTATTTGGGGTGCTCTCCTTGGACGAGAGAGAGCTAAAGAAAAAGCTGCCAAAACTTGATGGGCTGTCATAAGCCATTTGTTTTGTTGGTTGTTGCCTGAGCAAATGCCTACCCATGTCTGTCTTGCATTTCCATTGGAAGTCTTTGTGGGATAATTAATATCTGAAGTCTTGAGTTGATGGTGTGCTGTCCTATCAACATCCAACTTTTATTTTGTACCAGCAGCAGATTTGGGAGCCCTCATTCACCCTTTCCTCCCCTGATAGATTGTGGAAGTAGTGAGTTATCAATGGTTGGTTTGGAAGCACCCAAGTTTGGTTTTGTCAGTGGGTTATGGTAATAACTGAGCTGCGGGAATGTGGGAAAGGAGAAAGAAACATTTTGCAGTGTTTTAAGTATTTCATGTTAGGAGGAATGAGTGCTGTGTTTAAATCACTGCCTAGTAGAATTGCACCAATGATTAAATCCATTTTATGATTCACCTATTTGTGTTGCATTTACTAGTCAGAGAAGTTAAGATAATAGACTAATAGATGACTAAGGGTGCTTGCAAAAAAGTAGCTTTCATGAGCTTAATGACAACAAGTGTTGAGGTGGTTTATAACCAGTCTCTGAACCCCAAGTTGGGATGGTATAATTCTGTCAATTTGGACAGTATTATTAGTTTTCACTTCCGGTGTTTTAGGTTTATCCTGATAGGCTTTGGCAGTCAGGATACTCCCTGCAGTTAAGGTGGGATGACACACTCACTGAGGGATTACTGATTGTGATGTAAGCATTGCAAATTTATTGAGTGATAATATGCACTTGATTACCAGAAAATGGGACTTTCAGTCTGGCAATCAGACATTTCACATTGCTGACATTCTGACATTTTGTGTGGAAAAGAAGTGCAGATGAGACTTGGACTACATCACGTAGAACTTGTCAAGGTAACCATTGTCAAAATGTTTAAAGAAAAAGTAGTTACATACTTTATGTTGTAACATAATTAACAATTTGCCTATTTAAAATTGCAAATGCCTTCAAAATTCCATTGGTTTTGGGTGGTAATAAGGTTTCTAATGCCTTTCACACTGCTGTTTTTCCAAAAGCCAATTGATAAGCTAATGTTTTTGTTGGTTTTGCTTAATTGTAACACTCGTGCCTGTCAGAAATTTGTGTGTTCAATTCAGGATTTTATCACTTCATCTATGATAAACTTCAGTGCAGCACTAAAGGAATTTTGAAATGTTGGATATGTTGTATTTCCTATGAGTTATTTATATGTAAAGGATTCTGTGGCATCTGGTAGAAACTCGGGGAGCTTCTTTGGTTTCCTAGTCAACATTCATCCTTCAGCCAACATCATCAAAACAAACTCACTGATTGTTGACTTGTTGTTTGGGAACTTCTTTTGTCTAAAATTGCTGCTACATTGATCCACATAATAGTGAACATGGAATGAAGATCATGAAGAGATTTAGGGTAACCCAAGTGAGTGACAGGTACTATATGATGCACGTTTTTGTTCTCTTAAAAATTGTTGGAATGAGAAGTCAAAGAAATTACCCCAAAATTATCAAAAAGTGTACATTATTGTTTTAATAGAAGATTCTCCATCTACTACTGATTTACCATGAAATAATCTAAGGAAATTTCCTTTAAAGAATTCTCATCTCAGCTTCCATTGTATGTTTCTCTGCTTCTTCATATTCCCAAGTATTTCCTTCCTACTCAATTTATAGGCATCCACTCTTGTTTGGCTGTCTGATGCTCTGAGCCAACTATCTGAAGCTGAACCAGACTGTTTGTGAGCTTGGAGCCATAGTTGACCATGAGGTGAGCGTCCAACCACAAGTCTGCACCTTAATAAGATTACTTATTCCCACCTTGATAACTGTACCCTTCTCAACCCTGCCTCCTGCTGCTGAACCCCTCATCCATGCCTTTGTTACCTCTACTAATGTACCCCTAGCCAGCTTTCTGCATTGTACCCACTGTAAACCTGTGGTTATGCAAAACTCTCCTGCTCATGCTCTTAGTTACATCAAGTCTTTCACTGACATGGCTTGACTGAAAACCAGTGAAAGTCAGAGAGCAAAATACCTCAATTACAAAATTCTCTTAAATTCTCTATGGTCTTGCATTTACCTATCGCAGTAGCCTTCTCCAGCCCTTTAATCTTCCAAGATAATTGTGTTCATCTAATTCTGGTCTTCTCAACGTCCCTGATTTTAATTGCTTCATATTGGTTGGTGTGTTTCCAGCTGCATTGAGCTTAAGCTCTAAAATTCTCTGCTTAAACTTTCCACCTCTTTATCTCTCCCTTCAACTTTAAAATACTGATTAAAAGCTTTTGGCTGTACAGTATTCACTGTTACATTTTGTTTCAAAATGTTCCTGTGAAGCACATTGAGATGTTTGATTATGTTAAAGGTGCAATATAAATACAATTTGTTGTTTGAAGTCATTAATTTAATATATATCAATGCTTAATACTCTGCATTTTGGAATATATTGAACAGCATTCCCAAAATCAAATGTGGATGGTAATAAACCTTTCTAAACCTAAACTGCTATATTCTAATTCTGCTATATTAATGTAAAACAATGACTTTTAATGGAATTTTCCTTCTTCAATTTAGTATGTACAGCGTAAAATGTTTTTAAGTTTAACTTGGATGTGAACATCACTGCAAGGCAAGCACTGCTAGACTATCCTTAATTGCCCTCAGGAGAGGGTGATAAACCACCTTCTTTAACTGTTGCAGTACCTGTGGTGCTGATAATTCTAAGGTGCTGTTAGGATGAGATTTCTAGGAACTCAACTCAGTAACTGTGAAGGAACGGTGATATAGTTCCAAATCAGAATGATGACTAACATGAAGGGGAACTTGTAGGTGGGGATGTTCCCATTCATCGGCTGTCCTTGTCCTCCTCAGGGGTGAAGGTCATAAGTTTGGAAGGTACTTTGAAGGTGAGTTGCTGTGATGCACTTATAGATGACACACACTGCTGTCACTCTGTACTAGTGGTTGTAGGAGTGAATGTTTAAAGGTGCTGAGCTAAATGTTAAGCTTATTGGGTGTTGGTAGACCTGCACTTGTCCAGGTAAGTAGAGAATATTCCATATATTCCAGTTGTTACAACTGAGATGGGAGAAGTGCAATGTCATTATGGTCCCACTGGTCCGCAAGTTGTAACGTAATACAAAAATAATATCCTCAAGTTCTGATAAAACCACTTATATGCTTTCTCTATTTTAGACATGAATTGATCATTTTGTATTTGTAATATTTTCATTATTATAAAGCAAAATACATTCAATGACAATGCACACTGGTTAACATATTTGCAAGATAAATGTATAAATCTTTCCCTGTCTAAATAACCTAAAAAACACACACACAATCTCTTCAGGTACAGGGAAATATTAATCTGTCTTTGTACAGAATCACTTTAAAAAGAAAAACACTTTCTGAACAATATTGATTATTCTTGGAGTCAAAAAGAAAGATCAGACATTGAATGTTCCAGAGTATGGCAATCTTATGTTCTTAGAAATTTGGGCTAATTATGCATGGTTGTCTCTGGGTCTTGGCAGATGTACATCTTGCTCAGGAAGTACAATAATGTGAAGTTCTTTCAGTCATTCTTCCAGACAAGCAATCAGATTTCAAGCTGAATTCACCACAAAACTTCTTAAGCAACCAGAAACATGAACTGACAAACTAGTTTGGTAGGTTTTCCTTCACTGAAGAATTCCAATACAAACTCCAAACCTACAAATACTGTATAAATAAACCTATTCATACATCCATCCAGATGCCTTTTAACTGCTGTAGTTGTACCAGCCTCCACTATTTCCTCTGGCAGCTCGTTCCATACATGGACTATCCTCTGCTTGAAAAATGGGTGGGTTTCCTCCGGGTGTTCTGGTTTCTGCAGACCTCGACCCACTGGAGGGGTCCTTCGGTTCCGTGATCGGTCAAATAAACACTCACAATTCGTTCTGGTTCTGCAAGATTTCACACTTTATTGTCACAGCTGGGGTCAGGTTGTCTGGCAACGCAGAGGTTAAAAGCTTCTGTGTTCCTAGGGGAAAGCTGTGCATATGGCTTAAAACAGAGACAGTTTTTATATGGTTCTTAAGGAATAGTACAGCTTTAATCACAGAGCAAATCCAATAAAATGTCATAAAGTGACATTATAGATATAAAGTTAAGTCAATGATATTTCCTGTGAACTAACTTTGTTTGGCATGTTTTATCTCTCGGCCCCTGTGTATCCAATGTTAGCTAGGAAGGATAGTAATGTCCTATCTAGCTCCATACTATGAAGGAGGCATTGCCTGCTAATCTTTCGTTCAGTTAGTTCAGGAATGCAGCTTTTAGTTGGATAAAAAGCCATTTTAAACAGAGTTGTCAATTTGCAGCCCAGAAGCCATTTTGTTATGTTACTCGCATGAAGAAGCCATTTTGTTGTTAGTAAGGGCATGTATCAAATGGTTGATTCTGACAACAGCCTGATTCAGATTTCAGATCCTCATTTCCTCCCACAGTCCAAAGATGGGCAGGTCAGGTGAATTGGCCATGCTATATTGCCCAAAGTGTTAGATGCATTAGTCAGAGGGAAATGGATTTGGGTGGGTTACTCTTCAGAGGGTCGGTGTGGACTTGTTGGGCCGAAGGGCCTGTTTCCACACTATATGGAATCTAATCTAAAATTAGAAAACGAAAAAGCCATAAGAACCAGTGGTAAAAGCAGTCAGCAATTTACCTTAAAGTGAGTTCAGGCAACTGAGAAAAACAATTATGTGGAAATATATGGTTTTCAAGAAATGCATTGTTTGGGGAAAAAAGTTCCACTGTATCTTTTCATTCACCTTTTAAAAACAACACAGGCATCTCCAAAATCCTTCAAACTCAATGCCATATCAAATTAAATATAAAGCATCTCCATAATAACTATTGAGATGCAATATACTGAAACTAAACTGGTACAATAAGTATATCTAGATTGACGAAGAGAAACTTAGGCTCTTTAAAGAAGCATCAAGAGGAATGTATATTTGAAAAACAGTCAAAACTGATTAGCATATAATCATTTTTTCCCATTTACATCTTGTATACACTAAGGTAACCTTCTGAAACAATGCACCTCAGAATATGGTTAAATCTATACACTAGGAATTCATAGCAGAACTAAAGTTTTTGAAACACTATACATTGGAATCTGTGTGGTGGATAGTCTGTCAGACCAGCCACAATCAGATAAGCACCACATCAGGCGCAAGTCATGGTGGGGAGAAGAGTTTGGAAAGATGAATGAAAATGATTTCAAAGGTTAAAGTTGCAACAGCCCTTTGAAGGAAATGGAAGGATCCAGCATTAAGGACTTTGCCAGTTAATGGGGCCATCACCATTCAGACATGACTATTTGGACTCAATCTGAGCAACTGGAAAGATCCAGGTGAAAATAAGAGTTGCATCCTCAAAAGTGAAGGTGATTGCAGATGAGGAACCCGAGCCTTCTCAGTAGGCAAAACATTGAGCATCAGGAAGCAAGATGGAAAAACAAGGGGGATAAAAGACCAGGAGACTGAGCACAACATTTGTGGCAGAACATATGTGTCGAGGATGGAGAACAGTGCAGAAATTGATTCTTTCTGTCTGGTAGATAGTCATTGATATCTGTGACCTCAGCAATGCGAACCTTTGAGGCATCTTGCAGGTGGCTGCATTCTCGTGCATTACATAGGGTGACAGAAGCCTTACTTAGCAATGCTGGGCAATATTACAGATTAAACACAAGTAGGACATCACAGATTCAGAGGCAGGAAATCCAATGCCTGGAGAAGTCAGGTGGAGTCCTCTACTACATTCCGGCTAAGATCTTGGTCATGATGGTCCTCTAAAGAGGCATGAATGTTGATGCTGGGGAGCCCTTTGACAGTGGAAAATTAGTGGATGTTAGGGAGGAGGCAGAGTTGGAAGTATAGGCAGATGATTTTCAACAGAAAAGTCCCTCTGCTGTGTTATATAGTATCCTCCTACTGTCACCTTCCAAGAAGAGCAACTCTTTCCTTTCCTTCCTGGGTCCCAGTCTTCTAGCTCCTCAGTAACATCTCACTTTCTTGTGTTGCAGTAACATAAAATATTGTAGGAGTCCATTGAGGAAAGTTTCCAAACTGTTGGACAATTGTATTACTATTCTGAATGAGATAGAACTTGAACAGATCCAATAAACTTTGTGGGCCATCAGCAATAGCAGAATGGTATCCAAGCTAAATCTTTAATTTCACCACACATAATCCCCACTCCCCACTCTACCATTATCACCAGTCCAGGGAATAACATTAGTTAATGAAGAATGCTGGTGGTCATGTCATAAGCAGCACCACACTTAGCCAAAAATGAGATCTCAACTTGATGAAGCTACAACTTAGGGCCATTTGCATGCCAAGCAGTGTAAGCAGCATGCAGTAGACAAGAGCAAGCAATTCCCCAACCAGCAGATCAAGTCTAAGCTCTGCACTCCTGCCATATCCTATCATGAATGGTGGCGAACAATGAAATAATTCACTGGAGGAGGAGGCTCCACAAAAATCCCTGTCCTCAAGGATAAGGGTGCCAAACAGTTGAGTACAAAAGACAGGGCTGGGTGATCTTTGTACCCCTGAGATCTCCAGCATCACAGAAGCCAATTTTCATCCAATTTGATTCACTGTACACGACATTAAGAAACAGCTGGAGAAACTGGACACTGCGAAGGCCAACACTCCGGCAACAGTACTGATGATGTGCTCCAAATCTACCCCATCCCTCAAGACACCAATACATTTACAATACTGGCATTTTACCAGGCAATGTGAAAATTGTGTTCCATTAGTCTACTCTCGGTCTTCAATAAAGTGATGGAATGTGTCATTAAATATGCTATCAGGAGGCACTTACTCAACAATAACCTTCTCGGTGATGCTTAGTTTGGGCTCAATGAGGTCCACATAACTCCTCACCTCACTGCAACGATCAGCAGGTGAAAATCCTCACATGTCCTCCCTGGCAGCATTGTAGCTGTTGACATTGAGCCTTTTGACCGTCTACCTAAAATATGGTACCCAATATTGAGCATATTACCTTACCTGAGCCCTAACCCATGTTTTATGTCAGGTTTTGCATAGCATGCTTTTGCATTCAATGTCTCTGTTTACAAAATGAAGAATTAAGAAGAAGAGAGTGTTCCTTCTGCAATATTCTACTGTTCAAGAAACCCCAACATCACCTCCTGTCTCAATAGCACCTTCCTATGTAAGTGCAAAAGTTGGATCAATTTCTCTCTCTTATGTTCATCCTTCCCATTGCTCAAGGATCCAAATTCTCCTTTCAGGTGAAAAGCAATTTATTTGTGCTTCTTTCAATTTAGAATACTGTGTCGCTGTTGACACTGTCTTTTCCTATATAAATCCTCCTTACCAACTTGCCTTGAAACCTTCAAGGTCCCTCTGCTTGGTAGCTCCCTTAATATTGCCATTTAGATTCTCCTGCTTCTCCAAACGTGTGCTCCCAAAGTGCATTACTTCACACTTAGCTAAACTAGTTTCTCCCCGTTGTCTATCTTTCTATTTCATCATCCTTCTTATTGTTTATTCTGTTACCAAGCTTTGTATCACCTGCAAATTTAAAATTGTCCTCTCTCTACCCAAGTCAAGGTTATATCAATTAAGAAAAACAATGACATTGGTTTCCTATGCTTTTAATTTCCTATGCATCTATTTCTCAATTAAATCTGATGTGTAACTATTACATGTCTGTAGAAGTTATATTCTTGAAAGAATGTTCTAACGAGCCTTCTTCTGGTCTGACGCATGTTTGTAACTATATGTCCATATGTAATATTTAACATTGGTATTTGAACTTCCATTTATGAACTATTGAGTTTCAGGTAAAAATTGTGCTCCAGCAACTGTAGCTCATACATTTTGTTTCCACATTAAGAACGGGAGATCTGCTGAACTGGTAATATTTTTGAATTTTTGTTATGATCTTGTGCCAAAGACTATAAGTGAAAGTATGTTATCATTGTGTCATTTGTTGGACTTAATGGCCTTCAACTGTACTGAGCTGGAAAACTTTGAATGTTTCTGACTTCCAAACAAGATTCTAGTTATTCAAATAATGGACAGATAAAGGTTATGCGCAACAATTGTGATAAAATTAGATAATTTTCTTTCCTTGAAGATTTCCACTCTTCCATTAGCTTTTTCAGATACATATATACTATTTTTGTGTGACTATAATGCAGATGTATTCTTAAAAGAGAGTTAAATAAACAGTTTTTATCAAGTTTTTCAACCAAATCATTTTTATATATTCCCATAGTAATTTATTCATGTTTATGAGAAGACTAATCATTGTATTTAAGAATGTAACTTCTATGATAAACTTCAAATGACCTCTTTAAAGAAGATCAAAAGTCTTTAATTGGAGTAAAAGAAGATAACCAATAGGGAATGTGAAGAAGCAAAAATTTTTCTTCACTAAAAACTACTGCACAGATACAAAACATATTTGAACTGGCTAATAAATTTTTGACCTTTATCTGAAAGAGACTGGAATTTGAAAAGAATGAAGAGTCAATGCTTCAGTTGTACAGACTGTTGGTTAGATACCATCTGGAGTACGATGTTTGGTTTTAGATACAAATCATTGGAAAAATATCTAAATATAAAATGCTGGAAATATCCAGGAATGAGAAACAGAGTTAATGTTTCACATTGATGACCTTTCATTAAAACTGGTATAAATCAGAGATATAGCAGGTTTTAGATATATTTGAAGGCAGGGGAAGGTGAGAGGCAAAGGAGAATAGAGCAAAAGAGATGGTGTTTGTTAGGATGTAAGACAAGAGTGATTTAATGACAAAAGATATGGAAGGAATCCAAATAAAAGATCAGCAGTTGTAAATACCTACAGTGGTATCATAAACAGTACCTAATATCCAAAACATGGGTGCACTAGTTGTAACTTGAAATGGCTGAGCTCAGTGTTGAATCTTGAAGACTCTAAATGCCCTAAATATGTCTTGAGCTGCCACTGAGCATGAGCAATTCAAATCATCTTGGCACTTACTGATTTGTTACTTAATAGCACCCTTGAGTTTTTTAATTCTACTAAGATTTTAGCATTCTCCTGAAGTTCTTCCAAATGTTGTTTCTGTTGTTTGGTTGCCTTTATGTCCTGCATGAGCTCTTTCATTAGTGCATCATTGTTGACACTTACTCTTGAAAGGACTGTATTATGAGTGACTAGCAGTTCCTAATTGTGCGTATTGTACATATCTACTGTTTATACAGGTCTGTAATTTTTTTTCAGGCATTGTTCTGAGTTCAAACTAAAGTTTTTATTGTTGTTCCTGCTGAGCCTGACCTGTTTTACATGCAAGTTGCTCCAATCTTCCCATCAATGAGCATTCCTTTTACTGGATTGATGATGAGCTGTTTATAGTTCACCCTTTTTCATTTCTTTCTCTTTCAACACTTAACAGCTCATAAGGATGACTTTCATGAAGTTGAAGGCATGTACTGCACCTTTAAGGGAGAGTGAAAGCTGAAAGCTGGCAAGCAACTGTCATGTGACTGACTAGCATTCACAGAGTGTGCTGGAAAATTGAAAGATGTAACAGATAGCCGTAACCCAGATACCTCAGTTGTTTTCACAGCAGTTCGAATTTAACCACTCGGGTTAAATTATGTCCGAAGATACTAAAACCCAATCGAATTTGAATTTTACTGTTTTGACAACATTGAACCAATGAGACGATCTGATGTTTGGGGTATAAAGAAAGCAGGCATTTTGGACAGTTAGCCAGAAAGAGCACCAATTGCCATTGAAAGACTGCTATTCACCACACTCACTGTCAAAGGTACCTTTTTTTCATATGAAGCGTCTTTGCAGCAAAAGACCCTAGGAGATCTACGAACAGAGGAAGACTGACATTAGAGACAACTGCTGCTGTTTGGTTTCGAAAATTAAATTGCTGTAAATTTAATAGGGGCTTTTATTGGATCAGGATATTATTATAGAGTGATAGATAACAAACCTTTTAGAGAAGAGGCTTAGAGTTGTAAATAGTTGTGTTTTAACATTCACTTTGAGAGTTAAAGAATAGTGGATTTTGGGTAATTCTCTGTCACTCTAACAGATTATGAGGCAAGATGAGCTTTTCCATGTGTTTGGTTTAACTAGCAGCAGGGTTTACTGCTGTGTAATAACAGAGCTGAATGGAGGTGTCCCCAAACGACTTCATCATCTCAGAGATGGTAATCTCAAGCCTGATTTTATTCTCAGTTGGTTATTTAGTCTTTTCTTTTTGAACTTTCATTTTTCTTTTTATTTCTTGAATAGTCTGCTGCAATTTTTCTTGTGCCTGTGACATTTGGTTGCGTCCATGGATTGTCACTGACATCAGGGATTGGCGTGCTTGGATCCATACAATTGCAGGTCCAACAGTGTCTACAATGTAGAAAATCAATGATGTCCAGGTTGATTGATTATACGCGTACGCAAACACTATTGATCCTGGGTATGGAGTTAGTGAACTGTTGTATTCTGAAAAAAGTGTTACATTTATTGGTTTTGATTTGTCTTTGCAAGGGTTGTGTTGATTTTGCTTCTTTTCAAACTCCCTTATTTCAGTTATCACTATTTATTTTGTCACATGATAATGCACTTTGTATCTTTCCTACTTGTCAAGATCTGAGCTAGTTTTTGGATTTTTGATCATGTTTTCTTTTAATTTTATGTTCTCTTTTAATCTTTTAGCTGTCCATTGTGAGAAATGAAATATTTAAAATATTATAACTACCCTAGCAGAATGTTATATGTTTTCTTTACAACTGTCAGTAAACTATCTTAGCAATCATTCTTAGCAAAGATAGAGTTAAAGAAAGATATTAGCCAACCAAGGAAAATAGTGCTCTCGGCAGTCTGAGGTTGAAATCTCTGGGTTAGATTACCTTATTGACAGTCCTAAGTCATTAGTAGCATGGAGTTGCATACCCCCATTAATATAAAATTCTGACGGGAGTTAGATAGGTAGGAAGTGTACACTTAGATCCAGCCAAAATTGTGCCATGCTTGTCAAGAAAGTCAACCGAGAAACATGGCTGCATGTCATCAACATTTAAAGTAAAGAAAAATTACATGAGGATGCTGCATGAATAGTTTAATTCTGATTACCTCAGAATATTTTCTAGGAGCAGTATTGCATGACAAACAATAAGCTGCTCAGGGCTGGAAAAGTTTCTTACCACACTATTTAAAGAAACCGTGCAGTGAGTGTGGTCAGGTTCATTGTTGGTTTATAATTCTGCCTTTTGCTTGACATCAAGACATTTTTTGATGTATATTTTTTACTTTATTTTCGCAGAAAAGTTTTCCTGATATTACACTGTTGCTGTTCATGGTACAGATACACAATTTCATAGGGCTGCCTTTGGGGGCAAGAGCTAGGCTTTTAAAAGAAGGGGTTGGACCCCTAAATAGTGTCATGCGCTGATATTTTGATGCTATGAGCTCCAATACAGCAATGGCTAATTCCACTCTTCTTTCTCCAACCTGCCAGTATTTCACCAAGGTGTCATGACAATTTCCAAAGCTCAAAATAAGGTCATACTAGAAAAATGTTTTGGAAGCATTGGGGGAGAGGATGCAAAAAATTAGCAAGGAGGACATCACAGATCAGGAGAACTTGCCAGCAGAGGGAGGTCAATGACACTCATCAAAAGGTCATATTCGCATTGAGTTTTCAGAGCCCAATTCTCCCACAACTTTTCACCAGCCTTTCTCAGAAGCCGTACCTAAGATACATTTGTGTCACCGAGGATGCTACTGAGCTGTGTTACCCGATCAAGCCATAACTCAAGCCTGAACCCAGGATTAGCCAGAATTGCCTTTGTCTAAAAAGGTCACTGTAACCTTCAATTTTTATTCCATAGACTCAATTTGATCAGCAGAAATGTCAACAAAACCTCCCAATTTCTAGTTCAATGTATTTATTAAGGAATTGACTAATGTCCCCATACCAAGAGAAACCTCTATTGAATGAGAGAGATGAGGCTTTGCAAACATTGATGTACTTCTCCAACATGCAAGATGCAAAGATTGCTGTCACATTGCATATCAAGCCCCAACCTCTAGTTTGTAATTATACAAATAGGGTTCCACTTCCTGCACATGTAACAGTTTATGACCAAACCAGTAGTCATATTCTTTCAACCTGCGCCAGTCCTTTTGTGTGAACTTGTGCCAACTTAGCTACGCAGTTTACAGATTGGCTATTTGCTAACAAAAAAGATTCCACCTTGCTTCACAACTCAAGTGAGAAACCTCTGCAGAGCGTTTTAAAAGTGCGATGATGCTGTCACATTAAAAGTTTATTTTGTCCTTTATTTTTAAAGAGAGTTTGTAAGGCAGAGGTGCCTTAGCGATGACTTATATAAATAACTTGATAGGCCTTCAGGTTTTTTTTAAAGTTGGAAAAATGGAAGCAGCCTGAATGTGTGTGACCAGCTCTCACAAATCCAGATATTAAGATTTTGGCTTTTCTCAATCACTCAGAAGCTGCTAGTGGCTTCAAAATAATTGGAAGCTTCAGTGAATGTTTGTTGATTACTACACTCTCTGAACTTTGTCTTGATGTTTTTTCCTCCTGAATTGGAGAACTGCATGTAAGAAGCTGTTTCTGAATTTGCCTTTTTGCCAAGGAATGTGTTTATGGGCTGTTACCATATTGGAACAGTTAATTAGTAGGAGGCACAGGAACAGAAAGGGTGACCAGGCTCGAAACATTAACTTTGATTTCCCCTCACAGATGATGCCAGGCCTGTTGAGCTTTTCCAACAATCTCAGTTTTTGTTTCTGATTTACAACATCTGTAGTTCTTGCTTTTTTTAAAATTAATTTTGATAGGTGAATAAGAGCATTGAAAATAGATCAAACATAAGACAGGCTTAGAGAAATTATTATTTTTGAGGCTTTCAAAAATTCACTTCCTGAAGTAGTGAGAGCTCATATGGGAGAGCAGAGAGTTAAAAGTGCAAGATTAGCAGCGGAAATTGCTGAGTTGGTTCAAAAGTTTTGCTTCTGACATCAATTTCAATCTGTAAGGGATAGAAATGGGGGCAAAGAGAAATCCTCAAATGGTAAGAGAAAAGGAGACCTCATTGAAGATAGTAAAGATAGTTTGTCACAGGGTAAAAAGGAAACCCATGAGGGGGAAGGAGAAGTAAAAAAGCTCCAGTGTTTTCACTGTAATAAAGTAGGCCACATGAAGTCGCAGTGTTGGTGCTTTAGTAAAAGCACTGGGAAGATGGATGTAGGGAAATAGGATACAGCAGTGAATTTTGTTGAAGTGGTAAAGGAAAGCACCATAGAAGCTAAAAAAACTGCACCAGAAGGTACAACCTGGTCAAAGGTTGGTTGAGAAGAAAGTGCCAGATCTTCTTAAACAATTTACTTGCAAGGTAAACATTAACTCTCATATGCCAAGAGGAGCAGGTAAGGAAATTACAATTTCAAGAGATACAGAAGCAAGTCAATCTTCAATGTTGAGAAGTGCAGAGATATGTAATTTCCAAAGGACTATTGCCTGCTGAAGGGTCAACATTCTGAAAGCTTGTGATTTAAATAAACCTGTTGGACTATAACCTGGTGTCACCTGACTTCTGACCTTGTCCACCCCAGTCCAACACCAGCACCTCCACGTCAGAAAAGGTGGTAATATGTGGAATTCATGGTGAGACAAGAAGTGTTCCATTGTGTACAGTGAGGTTGGAGTGCCCGGTGAAAAGTGGCAAAGTGGTGGTAGCAGTAATGGAGGAACTGTTGACTCCAGGAATACAATTTGTCCTTAGAAATGATATAGCTGGATCACAGGTGCGAGTGCTACTTACTGCTGTTGAAAATTAGTGGAGATCAGGCAACTGAGGTATTACATGAGTTATATCCTGGGAGTTTTCCTGACGGTGGATAACAAGATTGGAAAGTTACAGGTTGAAGTAAGAAGAGAAATCAAAGAATAAGGATAGGGAACTTGAAATACAATAGTCAGAAACTATGTTTGATCAAATGGTTGAGAACAAAACAAGAATAGATGCTGGACCAAGTGCATATTTTTTAGTTCAGAGAAATTAATTGAGTTACAACAGAAAGATGTAGTTGTATCAAAAAGCATACACAGGAGAATCTGAGTGTATCCCAAAATTGACAAGTTGATGAGGAAATGGAGACCGTTACTTAGTCAGGTAGATGAGAAATGGGCAGAAGTTCATCAGGTTGTATTACTAGTGGGTTATAGAAAGGAGGTATTGTGGGTATCACATGAATTACCAGGAGGAGGTTATTTGGGAATAAAGAAAACTCAAGCCAAAAATAAATGCATATTTACTGACCTGGACTGTATTAAAATGTAGTTGAACTTTGCCAGACATGCCGTTCGTGTCAAGTAATTGGAAAACCTCTGGCAGTAATAAAACCAGCACCTTTAATCTCAATTCCTGCATTTGAAGAATAGTTTATAAGGGTCTTAATTGATTGCATAGGACCCCTACCTAAAGCAAAAAGTTGGAATCAGTATTTGTTGGCAATAATGTCCACTAGATTTCCAGAGGCCTTTCCATTAAGCAATATCACAGCAAAAAACATTGTAGATAAGTTATGCAATTTTTTCACGAGATACAGACTACCCACAGAGAGATAATCAGATCAAGGGTCAAATTTGACATCAAATTATTCATGGAAGTTATGGATAGCTTAGGAATAAAACAATTCAAATCCACTGTGTACCATCTAGAATTGCAAGGAGCATTAGAAAGGTGCCATCAAACTTTAAAGACCATGCTGAGGGCTTATAGTGAAGATGATCCAGATGATTGGGGTAGAACAATTCTGTTTGTACACTTGCTAATTAGGGATGCACCATAAGAATTGACCAAATTCAGTCCATTTGAATTAGATTTTAAGCTTGAGGTCAGAGGACCATTGAAATTAATCAAGGAGAGTTTGGTGAGTCAGAGTTCAGAGACCACACATTTGCACTATGTGACAAATTTTAGAGAAAGATTACATCGAGCAGGTGAGTTAGCTAGACAGCATTTGAAAACAGCACAACATGTGATGAAACAGGAAACAGACAATAAATCAAAAATTCACAATTTTGCATGTAGAGATAAACTGTTAGTGTTACTTCTAATGACAGGTGAACCTTTAAAACATTTAATGGACCTTATCAAATCGCAAATAGAGTGAGGTGGAGGATTATTTGGTAAGAAGGCCATATAGAAAGAAATATCTTAGAGTATGCCATGTGAATATGCTCAAAAGGATATTTTGACAAGTAAGGAAATCAAAAGGAGAATGTGTTACTGGTTACAATACAGAGTGAAGAACCAAGTTCAGATGACTCTGAGTTGGACATTCCTCAAACTAAATTGGACAAGAGGAAGTTCTCAAAAATTGGGATAATTATTGAGTTGTCTTCCAGATGAAAATCAAAATGACCTTAAAGTTATTACTGTTGCATGGGGAGATATGTCGGAATAAGTTGGGAAATACTAATCTAATTATGCATGACATAGATGCAGCATATGCTATTCCAATTAAGCAACATCCTTATAGATCCTTATAACATACTTATAATCCTCTAAAGTTGGCACATGTTCAAAAGGAGATTGAATGCTTGCTTAAAGACAACATAATCAAAGTACATTGCAGCAACTGGAGCTCGTCCAAAATGATGGTGCCAAAACCAAATGCACCCAATGACTATATGTGGACTATTGTAAAGTCTATCACAAGTTTAGATGACTCTGAATTGGACATTCCTCAAATTAAATTGGACAATGAGGACATTCTCAGAAATTGGGATAAATTATTGAATTACCTTCTTGAATTACACAATCTGATTCAAATCCTAATCCACATTTAGAAGACTACATTGAGAAGGTGGGACAAGCAACTTATATTTCTAAGCTGTACTTAGTCAAAGGATAGTGGCATGTACCTTTATCTGAAAGAGCAAAGACAGTTGTGGCTTTCATGACATTGAATGGACTATACAGAGTTTTTGCCCGAAACGTCGATTTTCCTGCTTCTCGGATGCTGTCTGACCTGCTGTGCTTTTCCAGCACCACTGTAATCTATACCAATTTAAAGTCATGCCATTTGATACGAAAAATGCATCAACCACATTTCAAAGACTAACCAATAAAATAATTGTGGGATTACCCAATTGTGTCGTGTACTTAAACGATCTGGTGATTTTTAAGCACACATGGAAGGAACATTGGTAGCATTTATTGAAATTGTTCAATTTGATTTCGGGAGGCTGGTTTGGTGATCAACCTAGCTAAGAGTGAATTCGCAAAAGCACAAGTCACCTTCCTGGGCCATGTTTTTGGACTATACAATGCAGATAGATGGCCGCACAGGATATGAAAACAAAAGTTTTTGGAGAGTTTTCCATACCATCAATGATGAGGGCAGTAGTACGATTCCTGGAATTGAATGGGTTTTATTGGAATTATGTACCAAATTTTAGCAGTGTGGTTGCTCCACTGACTGACTTGCTGAAGAAGTGCAGAAAATTTCAGTGGATGGCAGACTGTCAGAAGGCACTTGATGGCCTGAAAGCTGTGTTAACCACTGTCCCAGTGTTAGGCACTCCTAAGTAGGCAAAGCCATTCAAGGTGGTTATTGGTGTTAGTGATGCGGGTATTGGTGCTGCACCCTTACAGAAAGACGGTGAGAAGATAGAAAGACCTATTGGGTAATTTTTCAGAAACTTGAATACTCATCAGCAGAAATATTCCATGATTGAGAAAGAAACCTTGAATTTGGTGTTGGCATTACATTTCAGCATTTAAATTGCCAGTAATATGTCAAGACAATTGTATATACTGATGATAACCCATTAAAGTTTTTGGAGAAATTTAAGGACAAAGATTTGAGAGTGTTTAGATGGAGTTTATTATTGCAGCCATTCAATTTGAAAATTATACACCTGACAGAACAAGAAAACGTAATTGCTGACATGTTGTCACGACTTTGATGAAGAAAGACGGAGGCATTCTGTGGCGGGAGTAAACTGACTGAAATAGAATGTAGTATTTAATGTTTGCATGCTTAAAGTCAATGTAAGGTGTATATATATTGTAGTGTACTCGTAGAGTAAGACTAGGAGCTTTAAAATTGAAAGCATCTTTGTATATTGATGGTTCTTTTTTTAAAGGGTGGAAATGTGACAACTTTAAAAGGTTATTTTGTCTTTTTTTTTGAAGAGAGGTTGTAAAGGCAGATGCCCTGAACTGCTACTTGAAGATGATTTAAATAAACAACTTGTGAGCCCTTTAAGGTTTTTTAAAAGTTGGAACAATGGAAGCAGCCTGAATGGGTGTGGCCAACTCTTACAGATCCAGGTCTTTTGGATTTTGATTTTGTTAGTAACCCTGAAAAGCTGTTTGGGGTCTCAAAAGAGGTAGACACACTTCAGTAAATGTCTGTTGACTGCTACACTTCCTGAATTTTCTTTTAATGTTTCTTCCTCCTGGATTGGAGAACTGCATGAAAGAATCTTTGTGTGTGTCAATTTGCCTTTTTGTTAAGGGGTGTGTTTATGGGATGTTACTACACTGGAACAGTTAATTAGTTATAGGTACTGTATCTAATATTCAGTTAAGTTTTTCCAATAGGTAAGTTATTCTAAATTCCTCTTATAGTTTGTATGTTAACTACTGTATTTAAATAAATTGCTTTTTTTAACATTAAGTGGTTTGACCAGTTGCATTGCATCAAAAACGCAGCACTTCACATCCACCTTCAAAATAAGAAAATGTTAGGCTGCCTTCTTAAAATATTTTGAGGGGGTATGATCTTGTCCTTAACAAAAGCTAAATCCATTCTGCCAACAGGAATATTAGTGAACCTTGCTTTCATTGCCTGAAAGACTAATCAGCCTTCTTTACAAATTTAATAGCACGTGCACTAATTTTTCTAACTTGGTGCATTCATAAAGTGATACCCCAGTGACTGTAGCTTAGGCTGAAAGCTGATAGGATTGTGTGGAGGACAGTTGAGATGATTATGGAACACAATCTCAAGTAGCTCTGGATCCAGAGGGCTCAGCTATAGTTTCTACACAGCAAACCGGTATGGGCTACAGCACTCTGGTCTGTTTAGCTGAGCAGCAGCAGCAAGGGCACTAGGTCTAACATGATGTCCAGAGACACGGAATCAGATGATTCTCTGACGGAGCCCAGGACACTGTTCTAATATCTCAGCATTCTTATAGAGCTGCCAGATCATTACAAATCCTGAGAACTACAATTTCATGAACTTTCATTTCCATTTATAGGATGAACAATAAATGCTGGTGTGTTTCCAGTGATGCTCACATTGCATAATTGAACTAATTAAATAAATCTATATAGCACTTTTGGTTTGGAGGATGTAATAATGATACTTTTGTCATCCAACATTTGCTAAATATTGTTTCCTGGTGCTGAGAACATTTTGAAAGATTTTAAACAAAATGTTAAAGGAGAAGAGAGACCAGAATATGTTTAGGAGGGGAATTCCAGAACTTAAGGTCTACAAAGTTTAGAGACACCAACAGCAGAATAAAATTCAAATACAATCTTTCACCATATGGCCTATCCTGTCCCTCATTCTACCATCTGAAAGATCAACCTGGTACAATGAGGAATATTGGATACTATTACAAAAGCAGCACCAGGTAAAATGAAATATCAGTTACTAACCTGGTAAAGCTTCAACCGTGGTCTCCTAGCATGCTAAATTGTAAAAGTAGCATGCCTTGTTTTACTAAACTATGTTACCCCAAGATGCTGTTGCTCCTTTACTGCTTTTACAGTCATATTATTGAAACAATATGTGGCTTTTTTAAAAAAATCAGAATGCAACCCTTATCAATATTGAAATCCATTTAAGAATTTTCCAAAAATTGCATGTCCTTTCCTCAGTATGTACTATATGTCTCAATTTGGTGTCATTGGTCAAATTGTATTTCCAATTCCATACTCCAAGTCATAAATACAATATTGTGAACTATAGTAGTCTCAGCATCAATCCATTTAGCATATCATTTCCCATCTTCTGTTAGTCCAATCCTCAATTGCTACTCTGGACTTCCTGTTTTATACCAGGACATATTAGCATATCCTAAGAATCAGAAGCAAAATTTGGCAACTTTAGCAATGTTAACAGTGAAAGTGATCTCTCAATTTGTGGGGCTTTAGAATTCAAGGAACTTTTCTGTAAATTGCTCTTTTCTGTTCACAAATTAGTCATAGGGAACACCATTGATACATCATAATTCTCCCAGCAATTTGAGGTCTGTTTGTTTTAGTCAATTGACAGTATCAGATGTATTCAATTAAGGTTAATAATATTGCAGTTATAATGCACTCGAAGTTACAAATAATAGGGCATAATGTATTGTTTAAAAACATATCAATGTTTCCATCCATTATGTCAGCATCTGTTAAGTCATCTTGCACTGACATCAATGATTATATACACACTGCAATGAACCCTCAGTGCAACATTGTATTAATATATTTTTCTGAATACACAGATAAATGCAAAATCAACATTTTAGTATCAGAAGTGCATATTTTAGGTGATAGGTAGGTACAAATACAGAATTGGCGTGAGTACTTCCATATCATCAGGATCCACCAGTTTGCTGACATTTTTGAGGTAGTTGCATAATGAAAAAGCATACGGATGAGAATTAAATGACTGATGTGGAAGGGGTTGAAAATCAGTCAAGGAAGACAGAGTGAAAAAATGTTTACTTCCTCAGCTAGAAATGACTTTGAGTTTGTAAAATTTGTAACAGCATTGAATGGAAAAAACAAGAAACATTAATGTTTATCTTCATGATCAAATGGTGTGTAAGAGAAAAATAACTTTTTTTGTAGACTGTTACATTGTGTTAATAGTGTGTGAATATGGAAACCATACACAGACCTGCTAAAACAGTACGACCATCAAATATGTCAATAATAGATTCACATGAACAAACAGCTAAACTTTGGTTTCCTATTTACAATTTAAAAATGCTTTCCTAGTTTTGATTAGTTTCAATAAAAGATGCTCCATAAAGTGGTGTCACAGGAGAAAAAAAAAGTTGATCCTGGTCCTACACCAGAATGCCGTCAGATGATTTAAGCTAGCTCTAATAAAACATTTTCTACAGATGCAAATGAAATGGCACTATAATCAGAGAGGAAGATATTAGGAGAGGTGAATGAAAGCATGGTCAATAAGTATATTTTGTGGAAGGTCATATAAATGGAAATAGAGAGGCTGATACATTCAGGAGCTGGATCCCAGCTACCTGCAGATATGTATGTCAATAGTGAAATAAAGACAAGGTTCAAATACAGATGAGGAAACAGGCCATTCTGTTATAACATGCATTTTGTCAACGTGAATTTGCTGTAACACAATTGATGAACTGGGGATGCTGTTTTTACAACACGTGTTGGCTATAACGCGATTACAGTGCCAACACTTTTAAGTGCTGTTTCTAAGGCACGATTTTTCTAATAATGTGGGGAAGAACTGACTATATAGGAATGTATTCATGATGCTGGAGGATGGTTAAAGCAATGGAGACATTTAGCCGAAAGGATAAAAACCTTAACATGGAGGTAGCTGAGATAAAATAGGGACTGGAGTAATGGGACTGTGGTACTTGGTGCAGGTAATATTTGTTTAATGGATTGTTGAATGAGCTAAAGTTTAATGGAGAGTTGAGGCCCACCTAGAAAAGCATTAAACTAATTGAATCTGAGGGGGGCAAAAGCACAAGGGTTTTAAGAACAGATGGGCTGAAGTTGGAGTAGGAAGGGCTGACATTAACAAGATAGGAGCAGGCGGACTGTGATGGAAAGGAAATGAGATAACAAGCTCAGTTCAGATCAAATAAAATGTCATGTTTAGTGGCTGAGGATAGAGCCTGGAATCATGCCAAGAGTATGGTATTTGTAGGGAGCACCAAAGGTGATTGCTTATATCCTCCCATTGCCGGGGCGGCACAGTGGCTCACTGGGTAATCCGGTTTCCTCCCACAGTCCAAAGATGTGCAGATCAGGTGAATTGGCCATGCTAAATTGCCCATAGTGTTAGGTGCATTAGTCAGAGGGAAATGGGTCTGTGTGGATTACTCTTCGGAGGGTCGGTGTGGACTTGTTGGGCTGTAGGTCCTGTTTTCACACTGTAGAGAATCTAATCTAATCTTATCCATAAAATTCTAACTCATTGAAGACTGGAGAACAACTAGGGAAAAGATCAGAAGAGACCAACAAACATACTGACCCCTCATCTGCAGAAATGTCACCAAAAAAACAACTTGTAGATAAGAAAGAGGACACTTCCAGGATCCTTGTGTTAAGACACCTTTCAAGGTGGCAGTGTAGAATGTGAACAGCAACCACTGCTGATGATCTTAGAATACCATTGGATTGAAACATAATTGAGGGTATTTTCTCTAAATTGGAGAATGTTGACAACAATTTTGGAAGATAATATGCGATCCACTGTATCAAAGTCTATATAGATCCAAGATGCATTGGAAGATAAAACACCATGGTCACAGTTATCAAGAATGTGTTTCATGATTTTGCTTAAGGCCATTTTGGTGCTACAACAGGGTAGAATCATGTTGAAGTGTTTCAAACAGGAAGTTGTGGCACTGATGGCATACACCTGGGAACTAATAAAACATTCAAAGTCAAGCTACTTGTTGAAGCAGTGTGATCTGTTATATAAACACATATGATTTGTGAAATATCACGTATTGTGGATCATCATGGTTAATTTGTTTTCCTCTAGAACTTCAGTGAGGCACTAGTATTCACCAAAGAAATGTTCAAAGCCTTTATCAGTCTACCATCATGCTCTTAACTAAGTCACCACATAAAAACAAGGAACAAGAGTAGGCAACTCAACCCTTTGACCCTACTCCGCCATTCAATAATTTCATGGCTGATCTGATTTTAAGTTCAGCTCTACATTCCTGCATCCCCCAATAATCTTTCATTCACTTGATAATCAAAAATCTATGTAACCCTACCTTTACAGTATTAAAAGATTTTGCGCCCACTATCTTTTGAGGAAGGGATTTCCAAAGACTTATAACCTTCTGTAAGAATAAAAATCCTCTTTACAGTTTTCAATGGGCACCCCCTTATTTTTAAACACGACCTGTAATTCTAGATTCTCCCGCAAAGGGAAACATGCTTTCAACATCCATCCAGTCAAATCCCCTCAGGATTTTATAAGGTTCAATTAAGTTGCCTCCGACCCTTCTGAACTCCAGAGAATACAGGCCTACTCTGTCTAGCCTTTCCTCATAAGGCAATCTATGCATTCCAGCTGTTAGACTAATAAATCTTCTCTGAACCTCTTCCAATGCATTACCAACCTTACATGAGCACAGTGACTAGTACCATGCAAAGGACAGGTCATTCTGCTTTAACAGATGTTTCATCAATGTGAATTTGCTGTAACATGATTGACGAATTGAGGATGCTGTTTCTAACTTTTGAATCATGTGTTGACTGTAAAACAATTACATTGCCAACACTTTGAGTGCTGATTCTAAAACACGATTTTTCTATAACACAGGATTGCACAAAAATGCAACCATCACATTATAGAAGAACTGACTGTGTACTCCAGATGTGGTCTCATCAGTATTCTGTATTACTGAAACATAACCTCCATATTGTAGTATTTAATTACCATTGCACTAAAACATAAAATTCTGTAGCTTTCCTAATTAGTTGCTGTGTCTGCATTCTAATCTTCTGTGATCCATAGATCAGGATATCCAGATTTCTGCTTCTCAGAGTTCTGCAATCTTTCTGCAGTTTACATAATGTGTTTTTTTTTATTCTTTCTGGACAATTTCACACTTTCCCATATTCTACTCCATTGGCCAGGTCTTTGCCCACTCGCTTCACCTATGTATATCTCTTTAGAGAGGCTTCTTATGTCCTCTTCATTACTCCATTTCCTACTTATCTTTGTGCCATAAGCAAATTTAGCCACGATACCCTCAATCCCTCCATACAAATCACATATATAAATTGTAAAGGTTGAGGTTCCCAGCACCGGATCCTTATGGCAAACCGCTTGTGAAAACATGCCAGCTTGAAAATTACCCATCTATTCCTATTCTCTGCTTCCTGTTAACAAGCTAATCTTCAATCCTGAGGACCTAAAGACTTATTAACTTACAGTTCTAACAATTAACTGAGTACTATTTCCCTGGTAATTTTCTTGAGTTCTTCCCTCCTTTTCAATTCATGATTTAAAGTTATTTGCAGGATGGTACTTTTATGCACTCTAGTGAAAATCAAAACAAAATACCTGTTCAATTCATCCATCATCTCTTTATCCTCAATTACTAATTCCCTGGAAGCCTACAGGCAGCATTTTAGGAATCAAATGAGGGAATCTGGTCAAAAGTACACAGACTTTGAAAGGATCAAACATACTAACTTTGATAGGTGGATAAGGGCATTGAAAGATCAGACGTATAATGCTCTTAGAGATTGTTATTTTAGAGGAGTTCAAAATCTACTTCCAGTTCACTTCCTGCTTCCAATACCAATTTTAATCTGTGAGGAACAGAAATTGGGGAAAAGAGAAATCCTCAGTTAGTGAAGGAAAAGGAGATCTCATTGATAATAGTAGAGATAGTTTGCCAGAGGTTAAAAAAGAAACCCATGAGAGGGAGAGGGAAGAAAACCATCAGGAGTTTCACTGTAATATAATAGGACATATGAACTCACAGTTTTAGTGTTTAAGAAAAGTACTACAAAGACAGATGTGGTAAAACAAGATAAGCCTGTGGGATATATTAAAGTGGTAAAGGAGATCCCAGTTGAAGCTAAAGAGTATCGACAGAATATACAGTCTGGTCAGTGGTTGGTTGGAAGAAAGTGCCGGATCTCTTTAAAGAATTTACTTGCAAGGGTAAGGTTGAAATTTTAGGCAATACAAGAATAGTGTTTATGGTGAGAGATGAGGAGATATGTAATTTGGAAGGAATATTGGCAGAAAAGGTGGTTATATATGAGAAGAGCAGTATTCAATTCTATAAATTGAGATTGAAGAGTCTGGTAAAGGTGGTAAAGTAATGGTAGGAGCAATAGAGAAATTCTCTTCCAGAGATACAATTTATCCTCAGGAATTGTATAGCTGGATCCCAGGTAAGAGTGATGCCTACAATGGTTGAAAGGCCAGTGGAAAATGAGGTGACTGAGCTGTTACAGGAAGTATATCCTGTGATTTTTCCTGACTGTGTGGTAACAAGGTCACAAAGCTACAGGTTTAAACAGGAGGAGAAATCAAAGAAGAAAGATAAAGAAGTTGAAATCTAATTATCAGAAACTATGGTTGATCAAATGGTTGAAAAAAGCAACAGATGGAGGACAAGGTCGATATTTTAGTTTAGAGAGGTTAGTTGAATTACAACAAAAAGATGAAAAAAATGAGTTAGTTGTATCAAAAAGCATACAGAGAGGGAGGTGTATCTCCGAATGTTACTGCCTTAAAAATGAAGTCTTAATGAGGAAATGGAGACTGTTATGTAGTCAGACAGAAGAAGATGGGCAGATGTTCATCAAGTTGTATTACCAGTGGATTAAAGAAAGGAGGTGTTGTGGGTAACACATGAGATACCAGTAGGAGGTCATTTTGGAGTGAGGAAAATTCAAACCAAACTACAAAAACTTTTTAATTGTCCAGGACTGCATAATAATGTGTTTGAATTTTGCCAGACATATCATACGTGTCAGGTAATAGGAAAACCTCAGGCAGTGATAAAATCACAGGATTTACTTCCTGTAGTAACACCTATTCCAACATTTGAGGAACATTTTACAAGAAGCTTAATTGATTGTGTAGGACCGTCCTTAAAACAGAAATCAGTATTTGTTGACCATAATGGATGTGTCTACAAGATTTCTGAAGGCCATTCCATTATGCAATATCACAGCTAAAAGGATTTTCAAAGAGTTACTCAATTTTTTTCTATATATGGACTACCCACAGAAATAGATCAAGAGTAAAATTTTGAATCAAAATTATTCAAGGCAGTTTTGGATAGTTTAGGAATATTACAATTTAAATCTATTGCATACCATCCAGGATTGCGAGGAGGATTGGAATGGTGACATCAAACTTCTAAGACCCTGTTGAGTGCTTGCAATTAGGGATACACCAAATGAATAAATTAAATTCAGTCCATTTGAATTAGGTTTTGGACATGAGGTGAAAGGGCCACTGAAATTAATTAAGGAAAAATTGGTCTGTCAGAGTTCAGAGAGTAGTACATACATGGAAAAAAATAAATACTGTGGGTGAGTTGGCTAGACAGCATTTGAAAGTAGCACAGCATATGATGAAACAGGAAGCAGACAAGTAATCACAAATCTGTAGTTTTGCTAGGGGGAATAAAGTGTTAGTTTTACTACCACTGGTAGATGGACCTTTATAAGGAAGGTTTAGTGCGCCTTATCAAATTGAGTGAAATGAATTATTTGGCAAGAATACCAGATGGAAGGAAATCTCACAGAGTGTGTCATGTATACATGCTCAAATGGTTTTTTGATTGGGAAGGAAAACAAACAGAGATTGTGGTACTCTTTACAACTCAGAGTGAAGAACGAAATCCAGAGAAATTTGAGTTTGATATTCCTCAAATTAGATTGGATAATGAGGAAGTACTCAAAAATTGGGATAAAGTATTGAGAGGAAAATTGAAATGACCTGAAACAGCTTTGAGAATCACGGACAGATAGGCTGGGAACATGATTGCATGACTAACATGATTACACATGTAGATATAGGAAATGCTATTCCAGTTAAGCAAAATCCTTATAGACTTAACCCTCTAAAATTGGCACAGGTTCAACAAGTGATTGCCTTTGAGTATACTTTCAATGTAATTAAATTGAGTTTCAGCAAATGGAGTTTACTCATAGTGATGGTCCCAAAAGCAGATTAATAGAATAGACTGGCAATTTATTTTTACAAAAAAAAGTGAAAAGTTTTATAAGTTGCCATACCACAGCACCTAAATTAATGACAGAAATCATAAATAAGAAGAAAGCAAAGTAAAAGTTCACCACAGTTCAAATAGCAGCCCCTGGGTTTGGGGTACATTGGAAAACTGGGCAACATGGTGTCTCAGTGGTTAACACTGCTGCCTCACAGCGCTAGGGTCCCAGATTCGATTCCAGCCTCAGGCGACTGTCTGTGTGGAGCTTGCACATTCTTCCGGTGTCTGCGTGGGTTTCCTCCGGGTGCTCCAGTTTCCTTCCACAGTCCAAAGTTGTGCAAGTCAGGTGAATTGGCCATGCTAAATTGCCCATAGTGTTAGGTTCATTAGTCAGAAGGAAATGGGTCTTGGTAGGTTACTCTTCAGAGGGTCGGTATGGACTGGTTGGGCCGAAGGGCCTGTTTCCACACTATAGGGAATCTAATCGAATATAAAAAGATACTTGCAAATACCTTTCCCAAGAGAGCAAAGGAAAATTTGGCTTTAGCGAACTAAATGGACTTTATCAGTTTAAAGTTATGCCAGTTTAGAGGAATATTGGCCAGAAGGTGACAAATAGGACTAGATCCGTTTAGTATATCTGGTCGATGTGGATGAGTTGGATCTGTTATGACACTGGGTAAACCCTCTTGCTTAATTTAAACCAGCAGCACAGAAAAGATTTATCCCATGCAGTAGTCTGTAAAAATTCGAGAGGCCACGAACTATTTAAAGTAAAAATTAACAACTTTATTTCTGAAAGTATAACAGAGAATAATTAACTAAACTATTTACAACTCTTTCCTCTCACCTATCTTTCACTTTCCTCTCTACAATACTGGGCTGATAAAAATCCCAATTAAGATTTACAAAACAAAACTTCTTATCTCAAAATCTGGCAACTTTCGGTTATTCTCTGTATTCCTGTCTTCTTTTCTTCTTGGGGATTCTGCTTCACAGGTTACTAATCGATAAAGGTACCTTTAAGAGAGCTACTCTTTGGGCAGTTTCTACATGCTGGTCGCTTGGCAGTTCTCCTCCCGACTGTTCAATTTTCCCTGGTCTTATACCCCCAAAGCATCGGATTGTATCATTGGCTTTTAAGATTGTCAGTATACTCAATTGAAGCTTGATTGGATTTTGGTATTTTTCAGGGCATAATTAAACTGATTGGACTAATTCAAATATGTTTTTGTCTCCAGGAAACCCAGCTAATCGAGTTGTTCAACCAAGTATTACATTGTTACCTTATTGAGAACACTTGGTGTTGTCACGTAGTTCTGCTCGCTTCTAACCCTCTTAAAGATACAGTACACCCACATCTTCATGGTCTGTTTCCATGCTATATAACTCTATGATTCTATAACTCATTTGATATGAAAAATGCACCAGCTACATTTCAAAGACTAATCAATAAAGTCATTTCTAGAGTAACTAATTGTGTGGTGTGTATATAGACAATCTGGTGATTGTTACTCACACATGGAAGGAGTCACTATCAGAATTGTTTAATCAACTTCAGAAGGCGGGTTTGGTGATAAACCTGGCAAAGAATGAGTTTGCAAAAGCCCAAGTCACAATCCTAAACCATATCATTGAACATGGCCTGATAGCTCCACTGGATGTGAAAATAAAGATTATTGGGGAATTTCCCATACCATCAATAAAGAGGAAAGTACTATAAGGTTTTTGTCAAAAATTTATACTAAATTTTGTATGAACTGACCGACTTGTTGAAGAAGTGCAAAACATTTCAGTGGACTGTGGAATATCAGAAAGCATTTGACAGCCTGAAAGCTGTGTTAACCACCGCCCCAGTGTTAACCACACCTAATTATGCAAAGCCATTCAAGGTGGCTATCCATGCGCATATGTAGGTATTGATGCTGTACTCTGGCAAGAAGATGACAACAAAAAAAAGACATCTGGGTATCTTTCCAGGAAGCTAAATATTGATCAACAGAAATAGTCCTCAATTGAGAAGGAGACCCTGATGTTCAATGTTGACATTGCAACATTTCAACATTTATGTTGCCAGTAATGTATCTATATATTGATTATCATTCCTTAATGTTTTTGGAGAAATTTAAAGATTAAAATACAAGATTGTTTAGACGGAGTTTATTGTTACAGTCATTTAATTTGAAAATTATATACATGGCAAGATAAGAAAACGTAATGGCGTCATGAATTTGATGAAGGAAGGCAAAGATTAGATTAGATTAGATTACTTACAGTGTGGAAACAGGCCCTTCGGCCCAACAAGTCCACACCGCCCCGCCGAAGCGTTACCCACCCATACCCCTCCATCTACATTTTACCCCTTACCTAACACTATGGGCAATTTAGCATGGCCAATTCACCTGGCCTGCACATCTTTGTGATTGTGGGAGGAAACCGGAGCACCCGGAGGAAACCCACGCAGACACGGGGAGAATGTGCAAACTCCACACAGTCAGTCGCCTGAGGCGGGAATTGAACCCGGGTCTCAGGCGCTGTGAGGCAGCAGTGCTAACCACTGTGCCACCGCGCCACCGCGTTCGGTGGTGGAAAAAATGGACTAAAATGGACTTTAGTGTTGAGTGTTTGCATGCTTAGCATCAATATAATGAGTATGTATTGTAGTGTATAATAACGTAAGACTGGGAGTTTTTATAAATGAAGCTGCCTTTATGTTTTAATGGTCCATTTTTAAGGGCAGGGGATACAATGAAATTATGGCTTTTAGAGATGTATTTTGTCCTTTTTAAGAGAGATTCTGAGCCATGGGTGATGGCTGTCTGTTCAAAGCCAATAAAGTAAACATCTTGTGAGGCCTTGGAGTTTTATTTTAAAGCTGTAACAGAAGCCACATGAATGGGTGGAGTCTGCCTCCCACAGAGCCAAGGTTTTAGTTTTGCTTTCAGTAGTTGTTGGGGTTTTGAATTTGCTGTACATCTCACCCGCTTTGGCAAAATGCTTGAGTTTTCTCTCTCTCTATCAGAATTTTCTCTTGATATTCTTTTCTCCTGGATGGAGTAACATTGTATGTGAGACAATTTTTTTTTTGAACTTGCCTTCTCCAGTGATGAAGGGCTTATTCCTGATGAAGAACTTATGTCCGAAACATCGATTCCTGCTCCTTGGATGCTGCCTGACCTGCTATGCTTTTCCAGCACCACACTCTCGACTTTGCCAATGGTGCATTGCTGGAGTGTTACCATATTGGGACAGTTTCTGTTTAGTAATTAAATAATCTAATATTCTGTTAAATTTTCCACTAGAGTTAAAATTATACCAATTCGTCTTTCGTTTATTCTTTAACTGTATAGGGTAACAATAAAGTGTGCTTTGCTTAAAACTGAGTAGTGTAATTAATCAAATTACATCTGAAATACAGTACCTTACATTTGCCTGTAAATAAGATTAAAGTTAGGGTCTAGGCTATCTCTGTGATATATTTGAAGAGGGTTTGGTCTGGTTCATAACAACTTGATTTACCTGATCTACCATTCTACTTTTTCAACCATGGTGGTGCTGTCTGCAATAGGCCTGATCTTTCAGCTATCTTGGTTAATATATAAATTGCCAGCATGTTGTGGTATGATGTAATATTTGGGAGTTATTTATTTGTAAATGGCAAATGCTGCAAATCCAGATCAGTTTGGCCCTTGTAATCCTCGAGCTAAGTATTTGTACCTGATCAATGGTACTTTTGTTAGCACCTGTACATAAAATTAAAATACTACTTTTCCAACCAGGAAGTGCCTGCAATTAAATTGACAATATCCACTGACTTTATTTTAATTTTAAGCATGTTTGAATTTTTTTGGATGCATACATTATTTTTAAGTGATGGAGCAAGCTAATATTATTCTTGTAAAAGCAGTATAGGTCTAATAGCTTGATGGATCTTTAAATTTAAATAGAAATAAGATTAGTTTGCCTCCATGATATTTTACTTGCAGATCAGTACTCACATAAACTTGCTGCTATCTTCTGAATGCTTTAAGACCAGAGCTGTGTGATTTTCAGTGGAGTTTCCAAGGTATTGCAGACGAGGTTCTAGATTCTTTTACAAGCAGATACTGCTGCTTAACACCAGGATACCACCATGATGTTGTATTATGTGGTATTTAGGAGTCATTTCTCCATAAAGGGCCACCACTGTTCACTGGGATCTGTTCTGCCTTCATGTTCTGTCATCGTTAGAGTTATATGCTTTTTATGTTCAGTTAGATACCTGGTGAGGGATACTTATATTACCTGTAACATAAGAATGAGATATGGATAACATAGTACTGAAAGATTCAATAACCTTTTATATAGCTCCTGGTATATATAGTGTGCCTGGGCTAAAGCTAAGCAATTTGAATATCAACTGTAGTACACTTTTTTTAGCATGACATGCTGAAAAGGACCTCAAGAAGATGAAGAGCTAGATCTTTATACCATTAGATCTCATGGCATGATACAGCGATAGTATCATGCACATGTCCTTTAAAGATATGTTGTATACTGATCTTTCACCTATAAGACATAAGACAACAGAGAGCACACATGTGCAACTTGAACAAGTTAAGTGAATGGCGAATGGAATGGGTGTTATGTGTTTAAACATAAGGTAATATACATATGAGAACATGAAGTGGATCATTAGTTTGCTTTTATTGACAAAACGTCAGAAGATAACTATGAGTAGGATAAACAAGCCAAATTATCTTAACTTTCTAGTTACTAATATCAATTTTAGAGTTTTACACGTAAACCATGCTGCCTTCAAATGGAATTGATACACAATGGAGAGATCAGAGAAGAGTAACAAGGATGAATACAGTTGCAGAACTGTTTTGGTTGGAGAAAAGAAGACTGATCATGTACAGCCCCTCAAAATGTTAGGTTTGAATAATATGTAAGTTGACTGTGTGAGCACAGAACCTGAACTGCAACTACGAAATTAAACTGGAGGATCTTCTCCCCACAGAACAATGGATATGGGATAGAATCATCATAAAAAGTATATTTTATGTAGAGCATTTCGCTTCTCAAAAAAAGCAGGATAAATGCCAGCATGGAAATAGGTTTGAAGGCAATAAGAATGTGTTAACAGAATTGGATTTTTTGACATTTTCCTTGATTGAATGAAGGTCAGGGAGAGATTTTGCCAGAGAACATTGCCTGAAGTAAATAAATACATTTGATGGTGCCCGTACTAGAATGGATTGCACATGGATTTTGGGGAGAAAAAGCATTAATGGCCTGAAGGGCCTTTTCTCATTTCATGCTTTCTTATTTACAGATTACATTTACACCTATCTGTGAACTTTGGGAGAAATCTTCACTGGAGATACCCTCCACAGGATCATTTTCAGGATGAATGGCACATCGGCTAGAGTGCCAATGGATGGTTCCCCACATTTCCCTGAAGGTAACCTTCAGTTGACTCTGCAGAAATATAAACGGCACATCTTGACATGATATAAAACAGAACTACTGGATTTTCACAATGGCATGCATCTTGTATCAATTGGATCTGCTAAGACAACTACTCTTGTGATAATGCAAAAAAAAAGGCTACTTTTTCCATTTTTGTGCTTGAGCCTATGCAACAAGATTCCCTCTTTAGCTATCCTTTGGCATATTGGATTGTGTTCTTATATCTTCATATTTTCGGATTATGGTGGAGCATTGAAAGTACAACATCTATTGTTCATATGTTCTTCTACATCATTCCTGTGGAAGATACCTCCGTTTGAGAGATTCGTTCCTTGTACTCTTGTTTAAACCGAATAATCTGCTCCTCATTGTGCTTTGATGCTCAGATTTCAATAATTCATTTTGCCACATAAACTTTAGGTGACACCTACAGTTACTTAGCTAAGATCACAGTGGCATCCTGTTTTATTAGCCATGAGGAAGTGAATGAATCCTCAATATGCATTTGGAGGCAAGGTGTTGCTTAATGCACATTAGAATATACATTAACTACAGTCTGTAACAGCTATCCTAAGAATTGATCATTAGTATGAGCATGCACAGTTTATGACAAAATAAACCTTTGTGGACCAATAGTATTTGTCTTTTTTTAGGAGCAAACAGGTTGGCTTGTAAAGGACATTATATTGTGTTTGACAACAATTATTGAAATTGTAAAGTTCAGAATCTAGTTTGATAAAATGACAATACCAGAATTAATAGAGGTATATACCACAAAGTTGTGGGTTTCTCTTCATTTTATCATGTAAATATATTTCATTTGGGCATATCAAAACTTGACATTGTGAATTTTTAAGGAAGTTAGATAAAATAGGACAGATTATTCCTACAGGTTGAGGCTTGGTGCCTATAAGTAAATACAAAGTTGGTAAATGGTTCACAGTCCTGTCAAAACTGTTAGTGGGGGGCATTGTGGGTAAACTTTGATTTCTGCGATGAATCTTGTCTTAATCACCTATCATCAATTGTTACCTTTATCAAGTGAAGAAAAATAATAATTAGTGATGTTAATTTTTGAGACTTTAAGAAATTTAGAACACTGATTGTTAAATGGAGGCCTTACTTTCTCAACTAAGAAACAAATAATTAAGTAATGCAAAGAATCCACCATCTTTTTTTTAACATATTGTAAGAGGAAAATTCAATAGAAAGCCTTGAGCACGATGTTTTTACCTCCAAAGAAATTAGAAACAAACATCTTTTGCTTCAACATATGATAACTCTGGTACCTTGGTGGGAGTATTTAATACAGATGCTAATTCAGTTGCAATTTTAAGACTGGGAAATGTTATAAATGAGGATATAGAGAAAGGTTTGATAGTAAGAGGAGAGGTACAGATCAACCATAATCAGACAGAATGGTGGGGAAGGCTGGAAAAACCAAATGGTTTGTCTTTCTGTTCCTTTGGTAATTTTAAGTGTATTCAAATTTAACTTTGTTTCTACCATACCTTCTTAAAAGCAATTTCTCTTAAAATACCAAATTCATCTTTATACAATTATGAACACTCGTTATCCTTCTCTGACTCACATTTACATGGTGTATGATACATTCAGTGATCTCACACTCGTAATAAATAGCTGTTCTTTTAAGTGTTGTTTCTCTGTGGCCCATTGGATTTGTGCATATAGCACAATGTTTCCTGATTATTGAATTCATGATAAATAGGTGATTGATTCAGCCTCTTCAACAACTGGTTGTTATAAATCCAACAGAAGCTTCAGTTATTTGTAGTGTAATGTCAAAGCATTGACAGCAGAAAAATGGGCCAGATAAAATGTGTCCAAAAATTGGCGCATCAAAAATTTACAATTACACACATTGTCTGTAGAAGTTGAGGTTTGTATGAATCCATATAAATCCCTAGTTTCAGAAATATATAGTAATAATTTTGGGGCTCTGATCATTATTGGCAAAAGATAGTGGTCATGAGCCTTCTCCTTGAATTGCTTTAATCTATACAGTGCTGTTAGGTAGGCAATTTCTGCATTTTGGCTGGATGACCATAAAGGAACAGTTTCATATCCTCATAATGAGGGTACATGACCTGAATACAAGCCTAGAAGCGATGGTATTCCAGTATCCCCATTGGCTTTGATCTGTTAGGTGATAGAGACCAAAGGTTTGGGAGGAGCTGACGAAGAAATTTTGGCAAGGTAAGTAAAGTAATTGCTTTCTGGACAGGTAAACCAAGGTATCCTGAGTTTGGGATGGAATTGTTCTCCATTTGCCTCAATCTGGGTGCATTCAGTGGCAGGGAAAGCCACCCTATAATGCCCTTGCCTCCAACCTCTCACTGTTTCCCCTCCAGCTCAACAAAAAAAAAAGGACTAATCTGTTCGCCAATGCAGCTCTTTATGGCTGTGCAACCTTGTCCTCCAATTGACACACACTACAACTCTACTCAGGCTGCCAATCAGTCAGAGACAGGTAGGGTGAAACTTCACTTGTAAGTTTCCTAATTAGATGATATACTCACCCATATAGCATTTAAGTATAGTACCTAATTGGTGTTTGATCCAATGAGCGTTCTCACTGGTGAGCATGGGGTATTAACAATAACTGCAGATGCTGGAAAGCAAATACTGGATTAGTGGTGCTGGAAATGCACAGCAGTTCAGGCAGCATCCAACGAGCAGGGAAATCGACATTTCGGGCAAAAGCCCTTGATCAGGAATAAAGGCAGTGAGCCTGAAGCGTGAAGAGATAAGCTAGAGGAGGGTGGGGGTGGGGAGAGAGTAGCATAGAGTACAATGGGTGAGTGGGAGAGGAGATGAAGGTAATAGGTCAAGGAGGAGAGGGTGGAGTGGATAGGTGGAAAAGGAGATAGGCAGGTCGGACAAGTCCAGACAAGTCAAGGAGACAGTGCTGAGCTGGAAGTTTGAAACTAGGATGAGGTGGGGGAAGGGGAAATGAGGAAGCTGTTGAAGTCCACATTGATGCCCTGGGGTTGAAGTGTTCCGAGGCGGAAGATGAGGTGTTCTTCCTCCAGGCGTCTGGTGGTGAGGGAGCGGCGGTGAAGGAGGCCCAGGACCTCCATGTCCGCGGCAGAGTGGGAGGGGGAGTTGAAATGTTGGGCCACAGGGCTGTTTGGTTGTTTGGTGCGGGTGTCCCGGAGATGTTCCCTAAAGCGCTCTGCTAGGAGGCGCCCAGTCTCCCCAATGTAGAGGAGACCACATCGGGAGCAACGATACAATAAATGATATTAGTGGATGTGCAGGTAAAACTTTGATGGATGTGGAAGGCTCCTTTAGGGCCTTGGATAGAGGTGAGGGAGGAGGTGTGGGCGCAGGTTTTACAGTTCCTGCGGTAGCAGGGGAAAGTGCCAGAATGGGAGGGTGGGTCGTAGGGGGGTGTGGACCTGACCAGGTAGTCACGGAGGGAACGGTCTTTGCGGAAGGCGGAAAGGGGTGAGGAGGGAAATATATCCCTGGTGGTGGGGTCTTTTTGGAGGTGGCGGAAATGTCGGCGGATGATTTGGTTTCTGCGAAGGTTTGTAGGGTGGAAGGTGAGCACCAGGGGCGTCCTGTCCTTGTTACGGTTGGAGGGGTGGGGTCTGAGGGCGGAGGTGTGGGATGTGGACGAGATGCGTTGGAGGGCATCTTTAACCACGTGGGAAGGGAACTCTATGCTACTCTCTCCCCACCCCCACCCTCCTCTAGCTTATCTCTCCACGCTTCAGGCTCACTGCCTTTATTCCTGATCAAGGGCTTTTGCCCGAAACGTCGATTTCACTGCTCGTTGGATGCTGCCTGAACTGCTGTGCTCTTCCAGCACCACTAATCCAGCATGGGGTATTAGTCAACCTGAAGTTCCTGCACAAAAGCCTTGTGCACAAAGCACTAAATCCTTACAATAGTGTCCTTGTAGGCTTCAAGCAGATGTAGTACCTCAATTTTTATAACTACATGTTATTACTGCATTTGTATGCAAGCTAATTTCAATTTGTATACATAAAGTAGTTTTTAATGTATTGTGTTACACACTGTGTATAGTTTGAAACAAAGGGCTTAATTTTAACTATTCAAAACCCATGCACTTGTGCAAAGGTTAAATCAGGTCCAAAGCATTACAACATTGATTGGGAGCAACATCTGTATTTTTAATGAATAGGATTAATTCAGCAATTACTCAAGAGAGAGAAGAATTAGATAAGTTGACTTTCGTATGTAATGACGAAAGGCTCACTCTGTTAAAGCTGCAAATATATATATATATATAGAACCATTATCTGAACACAGTTCTTCATCTCATTGAAGAAACAACAGAGCAAAGTAATTAGAGCTATTGTTACATCTATAGATGAATAACTGTATTTATGTCAGTACAAATGTAGGTAGGCTTCATATCAAAATAGTCTCCAAAAAGAGTTTCAAATGCCATCTTTTGTTTATTTGTGAACTTTATTATTTCTCCACTTTCTGATGCAGAACACCCCACCTATCAAAAAGACCTCTTAAACTGAGCTCGAGTAAATAAAAATTCTCTCTGGCATACACAGAGCTGTAGTTTACATATTTCAAGAAGTTGTTCACTCTGACAAGTATGATTTCAGTTGAATTTAGGTTAGTAATGCAGTGACAGTATATAATCCTTTGCAAATGATGACAGACCAAACCATAACTATGGTGCTTATTAACATTATTTTCCTATATTGCACCACGTGTATGTTTTAACACAATCAGTCCCTTTCCCAGTCCTAGATCACATTTTTCTCATTCATGGGATGAAGGCATTGCTAGTTGGGCTATCATTTATTGCCCATCCCTAATCTCTCTTGAAAAGGTGGTGGTGAGTTGCCTTCTTGAACCACTGCAATTGGTGAGATAAAGGGACAACAGGATTTTGACCCAGTAACAATGAAGGAACAATGATATACTGTAGTTCCAAGTCAGGATGGTATGTCAATTAGTTCAACAATTTCTTTTGGTGTCAATGCAGTGCGTCTAGTATTACTTTTGACCTCTTCTTCTACTCTTTCCCTTTTCTCCTCTCCCCTTCTGAAGATAGAGATCCATAGAAGAGCATTGTTCCAGAGTTACCATTAGCTGTTCAGAACGTTTTGCACCTTACGAATGAATCGAAGACAATCTGTGCTTACAACTATTTAACAAAGTGGTAGGACAGTGAATGCCAGGAAGTAGACAATAGTTGATTTTGATTTTATCCTGGCCCAATATATGATCTACATCAGGCTTCCACTCATCAACCACAGCTCTGCCTTCAATCCAATAAATCCGACCAGATTAATCTTAAAATTGCGAGACCTAGGTCTCAGCTCTGCCCTCTACAACTGGATCCTCAGCTTCCTGATCCACAAACTGCAATCAGTGAAGACAGCCAAAAGCACCTCTTCCATGACAGTCCTCAGCACGGGCACCCCAGCAAAGATGTGTTATCAGCTTCCAGCTGTACTTCCTACACACGCACAGCTGTGAACCCAAATTCCATATGAGCATTATCTACAAGTTTGGTAGGACAGATATTAAATAACGACGAGTCAGAATACAGAAGGAGATAGAATGCTTAATGTCATGGTGCAATGGCAACAACCTCTCTATCAAAGTTGGCAAAACCAAAGAACCGATAATTCACTTCAGCAAGAAAGGAGGAGGACACAACCCTATCTACATCAACGGAACTGAAGTGGGCAGGGTCAAAAGTAACAAGTTCCTAGGAGTGACGATAACCAACAATCTATCCTGGACCTCCCATGTAGATGCAATGGTCAGAAAGGCACAACAATGCCTCTTCTTCCTCAGACAACTTAGAAAATTCAGCATGTCTATAAGCACCATCACCAACTTTTACAGATGCACCAGAGAAAGCATTCCTTCCAGGTGACTGGTACGGCAAATGCTCTGCCCAGGACCGTAATAAACTGCAGAAGGTTGTGTACACAGCCCAGACCATCATGGAAGCCAAACTCCCATCCGTGGACTCCATTTGCATTTCTCATTGCCCCCGAAAGGTTACTAACATCAAAGACCCCTGCCTCACCAGTAATGCTCGCTTCCAAACTCTTCCTTCAGGTTGAAGATATAGAAGCTTAAACACTTGCATCAACTGGTTCAAGAACAGCTTCCTTCTCTGCTGTCATTAGACTGTTGAATAGAGCTCTCTAACTTCAAATAATGTTGGTCTTGCTAAAGTTGATCTTGCTTTGCACACTCCTGTGCAACCGTAAATCTTTACGCCTCAGTCTAAGCACCTTATGATCTGTATGTCTTTGTTTGCTATGATCTATCTGTACTGCTGGCAAAACAAAGTTTCTTACTGTACTCAGATACATGTGACTACAATAAATCAAATTAAATATCTGTATGTTTTCCAGTTGGTGTCACTCAAAAGTAAAATTGGGAATTCTGAACTTTTCCTTATATCTCCATCACTAACTCACTGAGATTGTGATCAATGTGATTCATCCCAACTAAGATCAGGTAACTCAATACACAAACAACTCTATATTCTGTTCTGTATTGGTACAGTACAACACCAAGCAGAACCTTTACATAATGAGAAATCAAGGAAGTCCATAAACCTGCTGATATCATTCAAGTTATTAACAAAGTTGTTCAGGACAACATATAATGAAATTTACCAATATTTTCAGTTATTTAAGACAGCCAATAGATGAGACTCTTTTGCTAATTCATGCAATATCAGATCTAATTATGACCTAACCCACCAAGTGGAAACAAATTTCATTCAGAATGGACACAGACTTCACATTTGAGTGATTTTACTCACCATTGATTTCATTGTTGCTTAGTAGTACTGCTATGACTTGTAGCAGATATTTTCTCATCACTGGGCAGAAACGTCTTGGATAAAAGTCAACAATCCCAGCACTGTTGGAACAAAATTAAACTAATTCCATGTCTGAATGCTAGCATTTCTCAACTTGACTAGCACAATAGGCATACTCAGTCACTTATACACTCTTTCATCAATCTATCATATCAGGTTCCCATAGTTTTGTATCTCAAGCTCAACTGACGGCTGCTGTTAAAGATACTTAAGAAAAAGTTGGATAACTATCTGATTAGGAACAGAGTTAAGCCTTAGCAGTACAGATAGTAATAAAGCTAGTGTGAAAACAACACAATGAAGAAAATTTGTCAAATATGAATAAGTTTCTTTATTCATTTACAGAATGTAAGCATCAAAATTGGCCTTTATTTTCCATCTCTAATTCGCCTTGAAAACATGAAGAGATTTGAAACACGGATGCGAATTAAAATCAAAACTTCACTTAATGTAGAGAATTAAGTGTGATAAAGGGATGGGACTTGGTGCAGTTTTAGAGGTTTTTACAGATTTGGATGATCTTATGTTTATGATCGACACTATGTGGGTAGTCAGCCTAGAGGGTTAGTGAATAAACAAACTAAAAGAGGCATGAAGATTTATCTAATTAGCTGAATTTGGATTCCCAGATTGCCAGGCAGCATTTAAACTCAGTATACTAGATTATTAGAACAAGGATTTGAATTTACTTGTCCTGTAACATAACCAGGTGTCACAGTTCCCAATATAGGATTAGATGTAGCATTATATAGATATTTGCTTAATTTGCCTTCGTTTTGAGGTAAATTAATAATAAAAGGGAACAGAAAGCTCAAAAGAACATATCTTATTAGAAATTGTTCTCTTACCCGATTTGTAACGTTGATACCTTGAAAACATTAATTATGTTGAGATATTCAAAGTTGAGTCTCACTCATTGAAAACTCTTGAGCCATGCCACGTTTGAGAAACATCACTGGGAGCTGCTTTGATGTTAATGCAATATTGAACAAGGAGGTGGAGAAGCAGCAGCCTGAAAGCCTTAGTCTTTCCTGTTGAATCTTTTTTTTTATGATGGTCTTCACATGAACATAAAAGCAAAAGCAGCAAGTAATGTTGAAAGTGGCACATAATGTTATTACTGATCTGTGCCATTGCTGTCTTTATTGTAATGAACTCACTACACCCTAACCTTCTTTATGATTTTACTTGCCTCGCTTAAGAGATTAATTGGGTAGTAGTGTTCTGCGGTATCTTCTTAACTCGGTTAACTACCAAAAACAAATTTAAAAGTTCCATTCTTACAGCATTTGCTCTTGCTGGCATATAATTCATGTGCCAACATTGACCATGTGTCTCAACAAGCAGTTCACCCATGGATCACATTCTGAATCTTGTTCTTAACAAAGCATCCATACACATGTGTTTCTATAAGGAGTCACCAGACTGATTCAGAGATAGCTTTCTGGCTGTTTATTCCTTATTGCAGGTTTGTGGCTTTGATATCAATCTCCACATCTCACTGCTTTCTTGAGCCCCCACCGTGTGGGCTTGGAATAACCTCAGAGTATCTAGTTCCTACCAAATAGTTTCACAATATATGTTGGCCCTTTTAATTAATTGAGTCACCAAGGGGCTCAAATATTAAACTAATTATAGCATTCCATATTTTCGCTTTAATATGACATAATTTTCTATTTGTTTTTCAGAGTGAAAATAAGTTTGTTTCAGGGTTAAACTCAAGAAAAGACTTTGGTGATCGAAATATTGCTGGCCAACATGTGACTGAAAAGATAAAATTAGAAGATGATGAGCATTATAAACCTTCTAGTTCCAACCGAGGAACTCAACAGACTAAAGATTTATTGTTCTTGAAGGATCTGAATGGGACTGATGGGTCACAACATAGTGATCTAAAACTGCCTATAACTTTACACCCCCTTCCACCTGGAATCAAACTTCAACTTCAAGGATCATCTTCCACATGTGATGTGGTCAAATTTGCCAAATTATCTGGACCACTAGCATCAAACAATCTGGGCGACATCAGGTTACAGACGCAAGTGGATCCATCCTTGAAAATCAATACTATAAATGTTCCCCTTACTGTTCCTCCTACAGAAGCAGGTACTTTTTTATATAACGGCTGTTGAATTTTATTTGAGTGCAGTACATTCTTGAAGGGTATTTTTAACATCAAAATGAACATTTTGCAAATCAGCCACAATCTTAATCTTATATGCGGACAAATCATACATATTTTGTTGGTGTGTAGTACTGCGACATCAACAGTGTCAGAGTAGCATGTTGCTGCTTATCCTAGGTTGCGAAGTTTATACTTAATGTTTTAAAATATATGAGCAATTATTATTGTCACAACCTTTTAATGGCACTTTTTTTTTTCTGTTGCAACATATGCACATTAGAAGCTTAATAAATATTCATGAGAAAATGAAAGTTTGAAGAACCCATACATTTTACAGAGCTAAAACAAGTTATAGGATCAAAAATTAAATGTATTAACAAAAATTTCTCACTGCAGATTTTCTACCAACGTTTGTTCCCTTGTTATTCCTCTCTTGTGGACAAAATCTGCTTTTGGGTTATTGTGCCAAGGCTGCCCGTAGCATGTAACTGACGTGGCCATTCTTCAAGTCCAAGCTTTGGCAATTATAGGTTATTCTGCTGTAACGCACGTTTCATTAACACAAATTTGCTATAATATGATGACGAACTGGGGACACTGTTTCTAAAGCATAACGTTTTAAAGCGTGTACTGGTTATCATGTGATTCCGTCCCCATTAACTTAGATGGTGCTGCTATAATATGATATAATAGGACAGAACTACCGCGCTATAACAGAACTGACTGCACGTGATTAGGATAAATCAGAACCAAGTTTTCACTGAACCCTCCAGTTTCACATTTTCAGAGATGGATTATCCTAAGCTTCCTCATGCAAATTCTGAAACCACTCTAATTTCACCTTTATTCCATACCTGAAATCAATTGTTTGCGTAGACCAGAATTAAACCAAGATTTTCAAGTTTACTCAGTACCCCGTAGGCTAAATCCAACACTTTTATATATATTTATTTGTTGATTAATCAAATGTCTATTATGCAGACAAACACCTCAGCATGTTTAAGAGGTCTCAAACCAGGTTAATTGAATTCTGTCCATCTGTTAGGCAGTGCAATATGCACTCTGTCATCAAGAGTATATTCCACTTTTCTAAACTCTGAGAGCAATTAGGTATAGGTTAATTGAAATTGTAGTAACTTTGTGATACTTCTGCAATTTAAAAAGTTTACACGTTTCAAGTTCAGAGCATCCAGCATGGGCTACTTATGACATTAGGGAAACTACTTAAAGAGTATTGAAGTATGGTAGCAATTCTAATCCCCAGTGACAGGGAGAAAATGTGGACTGCAGATGCTGGATTTCAGAGTTGAGAATGTGGTGCTGAAAAAGCACAGCAGATCAGGCAGCATCCGAGGAGCAGGAGAATCAACATTTGGGAATAAGCCCTTCATCAGGAATTCTTGACGAAGGGCTTATATCCAAAATGTTGATTTTCCTGCTCCTCGGATGCTGCCTGATCTGTTGTGCTTTCCCAGCACCACACTCTCGATTCCAGTCACGGAGCCAATTTCCATTTGTGAACCTGGTTAGTTATTCATCAACAATGCCCTATAATACTGCCTAGCTTGTATAGCTCGAATATTGGGTGAGTTTGCTATAGTGGCTTCATTTAGTTCCAAGGTCATGTTAGGATCCATCTTATCTTGGAACCAACTTGACCTTCTCTTCTTCTGGCAGGACGATAGTCATGTTGATGGCTAAGCAGGTATAAGTGCAATCTTTGTGAATTTACTAAGTGGATACAAGCTTCTCAAAGCTGCAGTTCGTGGCCCAGACTTTGCTGCCAGCAACAAAGGAATAGCACTGGCAGTTGATCACAGTGAGAGTTGCCTACAGAGTTTTCATGGGGACTTGCTGTAATCTAGTGCCTCGACTATGCAGTTACAAACAAAACAGAAAAATTTTTGAGCACTCTAACCTACTAGATTGAAGATTTTTGACTGACACATACAAAGTCAAATTTCTTTGGAGTCAAGAAGATACTGTAAAAATGGCATGCAGAACCCGCATAAAAAATTCCCTCCCCATTTCTGACAGATCCAATTTTTGCTGGTATGGGAAAAGAGTGGGCTGTGATTCACAGAGAAGGCAAATCCAAATCCATCAGTCATTTAAATTTAGCCCTGATATGATGTTGCTGAAGAAATGTAAATATAGTTAATGGTTTTATGAATGAGGGTGTTTTTTATCAATAGACTGAAGTCTACAGTAGACTTTTCGAACCTTATGGAATCTTATTTTGCTGTATCTCTCTATGGATCCTGATATTTGTCAAAAGTGGCTACCAGGTGCAATGCATACTTGTTTAAGGTCAACAGATGGTGGATGGAGATCATGGGTTAGCATTAATTGTCACTATGTTGGCATAGGATTACAGGAGTGGGTAGACTGGCACAGACTGGTGTGGAGGACATGCTTATGGTCGGGGGGGCATGAGTTGGCATGGGAATGAGACGATGTGGGATGGAGATGCATTGGATTGGCATGGATGAGGCATGAGGAGTGTGTGTGGAGAGAAAGTGTGAAAGGTGAGGTTGGTAGACCATATAATATTCCCACTTTTTTTCTGAAACTTCATACTGTGATGTTATACCAAAGTAGGCCTAATGCTCAGCGTATCCTCTGTGCCTAGCAGCCTGTGCACTCATTCTGTGATTTGTTATTGAGTTCTAATGTATCTCCCCTACCACCAGACCAAAAGTCTACTCTTCTGACAGCCACTTTAAAGACTGAGTTCACACAGCTGGGCATTCTTGCAACTTTGTACACCCAACACACAGACAAAAATTTAGTGCTTTCAGAATTTTAAAGGCTTTTTTAAAAAAATCTTTAACATGCTACATTACTCTGATGACACAATTTTTTTCAACCATCTGTACAGTTACTCCCTTTGTTCTGGCTTTAGAAATCAATGATATGCCACCCTCCAAAGACAGAAGTGGGCATATAAAACGGCCAATGAATGCATTTATGGTTTGGGCTCGAATTCACAGACCTTCGTTAGCCAAGGCAAACCCCAATGCAAATAATGCTGAAATTAGTGTCCAACTCGGCCTGGAGTGGAACAAACTGACTGAAGAACAGAAGAAACCCTATTATGATGAAGCACAAAAGATAAAAGAAAAACACAGGGAAGAATTTCCTGGTGAGTTAAAAGCTAGTTAGAATATGTAGATTTGTTTTTATTTTGAAGTGAAGATGAAGTCTTGGATAATAGCAGGGGAGGATTAGACAGTTCTGGGGAGACTGGGAGTTTAGTTTTTTTTAAATCTCCAAAGCATACGTCTTTTGTGCTTAACAGGTTCCTGACTCAGGAGTCACTCTGATTGACAGGTTTGCCTTTCACTCCTTGTGGGTTGAATTCAGCAATAGGCTGTAGGAGTAAGTGCTGTATGTCTGCCCATCCCCCCAGTGCTTAGAATGGTGTGAAGATGGTCTGCTCCAAGGAAGTGGTCCAAATTCCAATTCTAGCAAACTTTTTATGGGAGAGAAGGCGAATTAATGGACCTGGGAGTGGGGGGAAGCACTCCTGCTCTTCCTAGCCCAGAAAGTGTGCTATAAATGCACATTGCTGTATGATGTTCCTGCCTCCCTTTAGCCACCAGATTGGAAGGTCTGCTGCATTAAGATCATTTAATTTGCCTCCTCACCTCCTAAGTAGATCTGCTGTCCTCTATTTTTTTTTTGTCCTGCCTCTGTTGAAACTGGAAATAGATGTGTTGAGTTGTGACATTTTTTAAAACATTTGAACCATGTACAACTCTAATCCACCCAGTTTTGATGTTAAAATTCAGCTTGAAGAGTTAAAACCTGAAACAGAAAGCAAATCTGAGTCATAATTTTCATAAAAGTATTTCTCTAACGTCAATGTAAAAATATTATGAGAAGCACATGGACTATACTTATTTAGAAAATTTCAAATGTCGTAAGGCATAGAAGAATCTTAATAGTTTTCCAGATGGCATCATCATCAAGCATTCTCTCTACTATATTTGTTGCCAATTAAAAATGTCTTTTTTGTTGGAGAATTATCTCAATAAATTCACTTTTGGCTGAGAAAACTTGGATCCTGTGCTCCATCATAAATACTGAGATAAAGTAAGAGAATATCAGGTTCCCTCTGATGATGATCAGTCATGGCACTGCAAATAATGCATTGCAATAAAAGGTTGTAGGTTTGAGCCATGAATCAAGATTTGCACCTACATCTGAGGCTGAATTTCCAGCCCCCCTTTGAGAAGTACAACCCAGTTCTAACACGTTAGCATAATTCACTGTGTCAAAGGTGCTCTATACATGCATGTTGGCGTTGTAAGCCACACACTGATGAAACATTAAAGAGAGTTACTCTCTAACTTACCCTGTGAGTATTAAAAATGAATTATGAGAAGATTGTAGGATCATTATTCTCGAAGGGTAATTTTGAAAGGCCCAGATTGAAACGGATTAATTGTATTAACTCACACCCTGCAAATACCTGACAGAAAGAAAGAGTACCATTGCGTAAAACAAAATGAAAATGATCATTAAAAAATCAGAAGCAAAGAGACTCATCTTATTTGACCTAAGATTCTTGCATGACTGAAATACTGAACTCCACTTTGTTATCAACCATCAGAAGTCTTCTGAAGAAATTACATTTGACACCATACCATGCAATGACAGTAGTCCTTATAATGAACCTCTAGCTGTCCAATGTGCTTTTAAATATTATCAGTTTTCAGACAAGAAAAAGCACAATAATCCTACTGAGGCTTAGGTCCAAAATCTTAAGGTCTCCAATCCACCATTCAACCAACCAAACCTATCTAACACTCAGAAAGTGCATTAATGATGTTTATTTTATCAAACTGTTAAATAATGAAATTTGTCCACTTAGTTTAACATCTGAATAGGTGCAAATTTCATACTATAATTTACTACATTACTTTTTCCCCTTAGGATGGGTGTACCAGCCACGACCAGGGAAAAAAAAACGATTTGCATTGGGTGTTCCTTCAAACGTTTTTCCTGGCAGTGGTCAAAATATTGTTTCGACAACTCCAGCAACCATTTACCCCTATCGGCCTGCCACCTACTCAGTAGTTATTCCGAATTTACAAACAAATGTCAACCGTCCATCAGTTATTGGTAAGTTGTGAAATTTATAATTGTGTGTGTTAAACACTGTAGTTCAACACATTTATTATGTAATAAAAATGATGCATAAGCTCCAGATTCCAATGGTATGAGTATAAAGCATAGAAAAGGATGTTCAAGGTAGTGATGTGACACCACATGCTGCGTAATAGCCCTCTAGTCTATCTTTATGATTGCAAAACCCATTTCTTGGTCAGAGAGAACCACTGCAAAAGGGACCACATGTCAAGCCACAATGTGGACACAGTAATGGTAACCATATTTACAAAATGGTGAACAAATGAAATCTGCAATTTAAGAGGCCAAAAGAAGGTGTGGCTATGTGTTCACTGAAAATGAATCTTCATTTAGGAGCAAAAATCATGCACTTTTTCCTGTCACCCCATTGAAGCCTAAATAGATAACTGGCTACCTCCCTTTCTCTGAGGTAGATTCTTCCCTTCTTCACCCATTTCTCATAGTCCCCTCTCCCCTTCTACCTTTTTTCACTTCCTCCCAGCCCATCTAACACTCGGTGCCCATCTCCAATCCAATGTTCTGATTGAGGCCGACATCAATTATGATCATTTCTATTGACGCCTAAAGAGTCTCCCAACTCTTTCCTTGCTTTCTTTCTTGTCTTTATTTATCCCTCAATGCTTTATATTTGCTTATGATTTATTTATTTAATAATTTCAATCTCTGTTTCTCTTCTTTCCCACTTTCCCTCTCCCTGTCCCCTTTCTTCACTTCACCCTTCCCAACTGCTTCCCATCCACATTTCCCTCACTTTCTCCCTCTCCTCCTCCTGTCTCCCTATCCTCTCCGTGTTCCTAACCTGTTATTATCACTTCCCATTATTCCCTTCCCCTGACTCTAATCCTCTGTTCCTCCCTTCATTCAAATTAAAATTGGTCTCATGCCTGCAACATTTGCCTGTAGAAGAAGACCAGAGACTGCCTGGAAGTTGAAACTCAGATCTCTTTTGCTCAAAATCTGCAAGCTGTCATCACTGTCTGGGTGACCTGATGCTCTTCGTTGGTCAAGGAATAGAAATTTCGGCTGGACACAGCCCAGAGATTGGAGTGAAGGAGGTGAGCAGAAGGGGGACAAGCATGGGTTAGCAGCAACCTGCAGAACTGTTTTGGACAGGAAAAGATGAGAAAGCTGTTGTCCTGGCTTCAAATGAAAGTATATTAAAAAACAAGAAATTACCAGTTCCGTGATTGCCTCCAGTGGTTTACTGAGGAAAACTGATCAGGCTACTGACCAAGCAGAACTTTCGCTTCCTATTTATTTTTTACTGAACTGGAGGTGTAGCTGCAAGAGGAGGAGAGTAGGTCAGATATCGTACATGGGACGAGATCATCCTATGTTTGCAAAGGCAATAGGATCAGATAATTATAGTGACTAATCTCAGGTTAGTGCTCTCTTTATATTGCACATGTGCAAGATCGCACAGGAATCTGGAATATGCCATGCAGGAAACAAACTGATAACGTACATGGCCTGGTAGAAGTCTTAAAGGGACCACTCAGTGCAACAGCCGGGCTGAACGCATTCAAGGGAAATTAGAGAAATTAGACATTGAGAAGGTGTCAAGTTCAGAGGTTTTAGAAAAGATATCACACAGTGGTCATAAAATGCATCTTCATGTTTTACCAACTGTGCTAGTAGACTCTCACATGACTCAGTACATTACATCTTCAACATTCATTGATCATCATTCTCTGTTAATTGTACTCACACCTTGCTTTCTTAATTTTTCTTTAACTCATTGAGGGAACATGTGCTTCATTGATTGGACCATCATTTATTATTAACCATCCCTGATTACTCTTGAAAAGATGGTGGAGGTCCGTCCTCTTTGACACGTCCATTGGGTCTAGGTAGATCTTCGGTTTGGGAGCAAGTTTGGGATATCCATCCAGCAACAGTAAAGGAAAGGCAATATATTTCCAAATCAGGATAGTGAGTGACTTGGGGGAGGGGGGATTTTGCAAATGATGATGTTCCCATGCATCTGTCTTTCTCTTTCAAAATGGGAGTGTTCATGGGTTTAGAAGATGCTACCTAAGTAGCCTGGGTAAAGTTCTGCAGTACATTTTGCAGGTGGTACTGCTGCTCCTGTACCTCACCTTCTATCCTTTGCACTGATCCAAGCCTCATACTTCACACAACTCGCAGCTTGCACGCATTGCAAGTTAGTCAGTGATGGTAACCTCGTCACCCAATCAAAGCTTATTTTACACCCTCTTACACATTTCTGTCTCTCTTGTAGGACAAGGTGGTGTGCAACCTTAGGCAACTGTTACTAGGGTAACATTCCTTTCTCCCTTGGAGAAGTCAGTGCTCACCATCATTGAGCAGTTATGGCTGAGACCAGGGCATTGGCAGAACTACTGTCACTGAAGCTGATAATATGCTTGCACTAACTCCACTTTACAAACCTATTTCCCTTCATTTAATAATCTCTTCTGACTTGCAAGGGGCAGATGGTGTAAGCATGCATTTCTTGGTTTCTTCCTCTCCTCTTCGCAAACTCTGCCCTTGTACTTTTCAGATACCGAAGTCTGTTATCCAGGCAGTTATGGAAGACAAAGAACTGAAGAACAAGAAAATAACGATAAAAAAGAAACATTGTCAGTTACTGTCATACCTCATTACCAGCTCGGACACTGACATACTGTAAAGGAAAGCTTAGAAGTGGGATCTGTGCATGGTGAGATATGGGACATAAGTGGCCTCCAGCCTGGGCAGGAGAAAGGCAATACAAGTACCAGATTACCAGAGCACGAATTTGTGTATGAGTTCTTCCGCAGTCAGGTGAGGACTTAATGGAAAACCAAAAGAACTATGGATGCTGGAAATCAGAAACAAAAACAGAATTGCTGGTAAAACTCAGGAGTTGTGGCAGCATTTGTGAAGTGAAGTCAGAGTTAATGTTTCAGGTCCAGTGACTCTTCTTCAGAACTGATGGTAGCTTGGAAAAGGTTTATATTTATGCAGAAGTTTGGGCGGGGGGGAGGGGGAGTGCAAACGATGGATGGAGATAGAACCCAAAGAGAGAGAAAATCAGATGAAGGAGTAATTTAAAGCCCACCTGGGGGAATGAAGAGCTGCTAATGGGGACTATAAGTAGCTGACAAAGAGTGTATGAGGTAGCAAGCTATGTGACAACAAGGTCTGATGCATGGGGGTTGGTGTAAGAACATGGCGTCAGGCCCTAAAATTGTTGAACTTAATATTAAGTCCAGAAGGCTGTAGTATTCCCATATAGAAAATGAGGTCCTTTTCTTCCGGCTTGTGCTGACCTTCGATGGAACACTGTAGCAAGCCTTAGACAGCAATGTTGGACAGGGAACAAGGTGGTGTTTTGAAATATCAGGTAACTGGAAGCTGAGGGTATTTCTTGCACTATTCTTGTGAGCAGTAAATACAGTAGACTAGATTGTGTGAAGTGCAGGTAAAGTGTAGGTACAGGAAGCAAGGTATGAGGATGTATAGTTAAGGTAACTGTGGGAGTCAGTAGGTTTTTGTGGATATTTGTGGCCAGCCTGTGCCCAGAATTGGAAAAAGACATGCTGAGGAAGGAAATGAAGGTTTCAGAGATGGACCAAGTGAAGGTGAGAGTAGGGTGGAAATTGAAAATGAAGTAGATAAACTTTCCCAATTCAGGACAAGAGAGGAAAGTAGCACTGATGATGTCATTGATATAACCAGAGAAAGTGTCGTGGGTGGAGTCTGGAGTAAGACTGAAACAAGGAATATTCCACGTATCCCTCAAAAACACAGGCATAACTGGGGCCCATGCAAGTCCACATGGCCACTCATTTGATCTGAAGGAAGTGAGAGGAGTTAAAGGAGAAGTTGTTCATAGTGAGGACAAGCTCAGCTAGACAGGGGAAGGTGGTGGTGGATGGGGATGGTTCAGGCCTTTTTTCCAAGAAGAATTAGACAGCCCTGAGACCATCCTTATGGGAGATGGATGTGTAAGGGGATTGCGCGTCAATGATAAAGGGAAGGCAGCTAGACCCATGAATGGGAAATTCTGAAACTGATGTAAAGCGGGAGAGAAATTATGAATGTAAGTAGAAGGCACTGGAAAAAAAATTGAGTCAAGGTGGGAAGAGATGAATTCCATGGGGTGGGAGCAAGCAGAATTAATGAGTCTGCCCAAGTAATGAGTCTGTTTGTAGATTTTGGGAAGGAGGTAGAAGTGAGTTGTGTGGGATTAGGAGACTATGAATTTGGAGGCTGTGGTGGGGAGACCACCAGCTGAAATGAAGTTACTGATAGTGGTGGACACCACACAATGGACTTTAATGCGGTTCTCTCTGTAAAAAGCTGAAGGGTATGAACAGTGAAATGCTTGATGTATTGACAAACTTGCCAGAAGGTCTGGAGTCAATATCAAAGAGTGTTGAGCTGTGCGTTACCAACCTTACATGGGCCTCTGGAGTCCATCTTCTCCAACATGGAAGTACTGGCTAACTTCATGTCAATACTTGCAGATCCAACCATGTTAATATGTTCTAATGGCACAGTTTCCAGTGGCACAGTTTCCAGTTTCTAAACCAGAACCTAGACTTCTGACATGCAAGCTCAACTTGCTGCCACACAGGTACAGGCAGCTGCAATATACCATTGTTCAAAGGAACTTCCGGGGTGTCATAGCAGTCCAGCAATCTGTCTTGCCACAGTTCCTAGGTGGAGCTCTGAAGGAGAGGCTATGACCTTGTGGAGCATAAACCTGATATCCTCTCTCAGGATGACAATCTTCATTCCATTTTGTTCTGGCTGAAATAGCAGACTGCTGCAGAAAGAAGCATCATGATTGTTGCCAAGATACCAAACAACGACTTGCATGCAATGCTTCACACCAGCTAGATGTTGAAGAAGTGGAATTTCATTCAACTGTACTTTAGCCAGAGTTGCCAGGCAACACCTACAAAGTGTATTACCTGCTTTGTGTGCATAACACTTGCTTCTCTCTGGCAAGGCAGAGTGCCATGTATTAATCTCTTTGTGAATAAAGTGTCTCAGGGTTATCGTTCATGCAATGGTGATCATTAGGGAGAAGAATTGATCCCTGAACATCCTCAGCAGATATGGTCTCCTACTGAAAGCCCCTCATATTCTCCCCTCCTCACTCTTCAAGCGGCTTGTCCTGCTCTGCAGGATTTCTTTTAATTCTTCCTGTCATTTGCTAGCCAAAGGAAGTGAAAATAGCTATATTTATGTTGGGGAGTGAGTTCTTTGTACAGTGTCTCTGATCCTTAGCACATGCTACACCACTTGATGTAGACTTCAGAAACTTCAACCAATTCTGAAAACCAGTAAACTCTTCTAAAGTTATAACTGAGTTCGTAAAAGTCAATCAGCAAGTTGATGCTCCCTTTAAGACGATTGAATTCTAACTGTGTGTGTTTACCAGATGGAGCTAGCTGCAATGTTGAGCTACAAAATGGCAACATTAGAGTTAAATCAACATTATAGATATTGCTCAATCAATCTGTTTAGGTATGTTATGGAACACCTCTGAGACAGATGGAACATGAATTTGGGACACTGTCACTGTGCTACTAGAACTCTCAAATCGACATAATGTGCTGATTGACATGTGATTTGTCTCTAGAGTCTAGTGAACACTCCCTGTATGCATGCTTATCACATATGACACACTCACAATGTAATTACACTTCTGGCATCAGGCAGTGGGATCCACACTTCGCAGCAGCAATATTCTGATCCTTTCTTTGAATCCTGCTATGATTCAAATATACCCTCAATCTATCTCATCTGCAACACAAATTGAATTCTTAACTGCCGTCAGGTACCCTGAACTAAACAAAGCACTCCAACAGAAACCTGAGCAACATATAAACTAAGCATAATTTAAATATTGATTAAAAAGTGACATGAAGTCAAAGCTTTTCATTTTGCATTTATCCCTTTCAACCCCTTCATTATTTTTCCCTCTATACCAGTTTCACGATGTTGCTTTGCCCATGTCCATTTGCAATTTCTGCACATTCTTCTTCACAATTTGAAATATCCTCTAATTTAGCATAATCAGCAAACTTTGATTGTTATTATTCCTATTTCTCCAATCTGCATCTACATTTATATAAGTGGAACATAGAAGGGTTTCTGAGGGATGCCACTATTGCTGCAACCTTTTTGCCTATATGTCAAGTCTCCTAACTAGTCAAATAAAAGCAAGTTACTGCAGATGCTGGAAATCTGAACCAAACACTGAAAACAATGGAGGTACTCAGCAGATCTGTGGAAAAAGAGACAGTTAATGTTTCAAGACCAGTATGATTATCCTTCAGAAAAGATACTGCAAGCAGAGTCATTGAATATTTGTAAAGCAGAGTTGGAGACACAGGAAATGGTAGGGTATAGTGACAATGTCATTGGACTAGTAAACCAGAGCCCTGGCTAATGCCGTAGAAACATGAATTCAAATCCCACCATTGCAGATGATGAAAATTGAGTTCAATTTTTAAAAGTTCTAAAATAATGATGTAACTGTTCTTCATCTTTGTTAAAAAAACCCCAACTGGTTCACTGATGCCCTTTAGAGAAAGAAATCTGCTGTCCTTACCTGATCTGAGACAAAAAAAAACTGCAGATGCGGGAATCCAAAGTAGACAGGCAGGAGGCTGGAAGAACACATCAAGCCAGGCAGCATCAGGAGGTGGAGAAGTTGGCATTTCAGGTGTAACCCTTCTTCAGGACTGGAACTGCAGATAAAGGGGGACGCAGGGGCAGGGTGGTGAAGTGGGGATAGGTGAAGACAGATAGAGCGTACAACCTGGTTGGTCAATGGGAGGAATTAATCCAGTTGGTGGCAGAGAGCATTGGAAGGGAGACGATGGGGCTGGGAAGGGAGTCAGAGGATAGGGAGGGAGGTTATTTGAAATTGGAGAACTCAGTTTTGAGACCCCTGGGTTGTAGGGTGCCCAGGCAGAAGATAAGGTGGTGTTCCTCCAATATGAGTTGTGGTTTGTTTTGGCAATGGAGGAGGCTAAGGATGTTTATGTTGGAAAGGGAGTGGTTGAAGGAATTGAAATGGGCAGTGACTGGGAGGTCCGATAGATGTGACTTTAGACTCTCAGCCATGGAGCTGACTCTTAACTCCCCTCTGGGAAATTAGGAATGGACAATAAATGCTGGCCTAACTATTGATGCCTGCATCCCATGAACGGATTAAAAACAAATATGTTCTTGGTAATAAAGGTGATAAAAAGTTATTAGAGTAGGCAGGAATGTGGATTTGGATTTGGGGTTTCAATCACATCAGATTGTATTAAATTGTGCAGAATGTTTGAAGGACAGAATGTGCTGCACCATGTTCATTGATTCATAATTGTTAAGATGTCAAAGAATTGTCATTGGAACTGAGAAAACTGCCAAGGGAGTTAAATCCTTAAAACAGTATGTCAAGTTTAAAGTAAGTGTTTTCCATTTCATTTGTGTTCCACAACTGATTTTACAAACCAACATTATCATAGTGGGGTATCTGTAATTTAACAGCTGAAGTATTTAACATTCTATATTGATTGTTGAGATTGCACCCCTGTTACTCATAACCACATTTGCTGCTTCCATTTTCAAAAACAGATACATGAACATTGAAGTTGGGCGTAGCACGAAAAGTGTTTAACCTCCTTGAGACAAAAGTAGATGAGTGCTTGGTTTGGGAACTGTTTTAGGCTTATAAAAGAAGTAGAGTTAAAGAAAATGAATACTGTATGGAATATGATAATTCTTGAGTTAGAAATGTCATGTGAAGATCTGTATTTAATGGAGTCTATTACATTGTCAGAATATCCCCCAAATGCTTCCAGTAATGAATTATTTTTAGAAACAGAAACAGAAATTGCTGGAAAAGCTCAGATGCTGCCAGACATGCTGAGCTTTTCCAGCAACTTCTGTTTTTTTGTCTGATTTACATCATCTGCAGTTCTTTCAGGAATTATTTTTAGATTTGTACACTTCAAGATATCTGCCACAACAATGAGTCATTTTTCCTTGCTTGAAGTTAGCTGAAGAAGAAAGTTATCCAAGTTAACTCCAGTTATTTACAACACTCATTGTAATCATTTGTTTGCAGCAGAACAAGTGGCTGGATCTCAGTTTGACATCTCATCAGAAAAAATTGCACTTCATTAAATGCATTACTCCTTCAATCAAAATGCAAACTTTTCTACATACTAAAGTACTCCTCACAAAAAAAAACAAGGAAACTGCTTATGAAGCCCATGAGAACTCTTCTCAAATCTCACAAATCTTCTCAAAACTCACGAACTCTTCTCTATAGAACATGAAGGAGCAGTGGGCTGGGATAAGCTCATGGACAATCACTATTACTTGATGCTACCTTTGCAGGGTCTCTGTTACTGTATTCAAGGAAGGTAATTCCAAGACTAGGCCTCATTATTAAGTTCTGCTTCTGGCTAAAGATGGTTTAGAAAGACATTGTCTTACATTGTAGAAGATTTTATCCAGAGTTCATGTAACATCTAACTCAAAAAGATCGACTGATATTGAAATTGTGGTAATTAAAGAATCGATGTGTGTCATTTTATCATAGAGGAGCAGATTATTTTATTACTGTGGAGCAGTTGGTGTTAAAATCAGCAAAGATATCACTGCATCCTGAAGCTGGTTCTAATGTACTGAGTTATGTCATATTTCTAGATATTTTTGCATCAGTCTTTTGTTATTACATACCTATGGAGCAGGGTAAACCTGATCCCAGCCCTCCTAGCACGAAGGTCCTAGCACATGGCCACTGTCCCACAAAAGCATCTCCTGTATTATTTGGAGGATATTTTCTAATCAACTTGCTCAGATATGTTAATACACATCTCTGGAATAGGCAGGATTTAAACCCAGGCCTCATGGTCCAACGGTAGGGACTCTATTCACAGCACCACCATGTTGATTGTATATGGATTGAGTTTAATTGTATCCAGGTTTGCAAATTAACTGAAGATTCAATTGGCCTCTATATTACAGTCATGCCTCAATGTACTTAGAGAGGAAATAAGCAAAATCCACCAATACTCTCGATGCCTTTCGAGAGAGGTAGGCCTCACAGTGGGTAGAGTGCTTTATCTATTCATCAAAATACATTTTAATTTAGCCCCTTCCTCCTGTCTCTACCCCTGTCCCACCCACCCCACCTTCTGGTGGTTTGCAATGCCCTTAACGGGCTTTGTATATAACTATCTAATTGGCGACATGGGTGATTTACTGATGGTGGTAAATAGTTAAAAACTAAAAAAGTCACAATAGTTTGGCGATGGGAAAAATTTTTTTTGTATGTGATAGCACTTCCAGTTGTACAATAAAAAGTAATTGACCCCTCTGTGACAACTCCATTTTAAATTAAGTCCCTGTGTCTCTCTTCCCCTCCCTCGCTTTTAGTGTCATGCTCTGCCATTAACAGGCTCTGCAGGTCAATTGAATAATTGAAACACGGGTGGTTCAGTGATGGTGGATAACAGGTGAAAAGTAACACAGATGATTTAGTGTTGGAAAGAAAAACGTTCAGTTGTGCGAGAAAGTACTTCTGAATATAAAGCAAAAATTGACCTCTATGAATGTGGCACAGTGGCTGTGTCCCTACCTTTTAGACAGGAGGCCCAAATTCAAGTTTACTTGCACCAAGGATGTGTAATAATATCTCTGAAAAATATCTTGGCCCTTATGAAGTGCTGCTGTGTTGCAAGTAGTGTCTCTACGTCAGAGTCAGCAGGCTCTCTGAATTGGCTAAGTAGATTAGATTAGATTAGATTCCCTAGAGTGTGGAAACAGGCCCTTCGGCCCAACAAGTCCATGCCGACCCTCCGAAGAGCAACCCACCAGACCCATTCCCCTCTGACTAATGTACCTAACACTTCGGGCAATTTAGCATGGCCAATTGACCTAACCTGCACATCTTTGGACTGTGGGCGGAAACCCACGCATAGGGAGAATGTGCAAACTCCACAAAGACAGTTGCCAGAGGCGGGAATTGAACCCAGGTCCCTGGCGCTGTGAGACAGCAGTGCTAACCACTGAGCCACCATGCTGCAATATTTTGCCTCCTATGAATAGACACTGATTTAAACTGCTGTTGACTGGTGACAAGGTGCTGGTTTGTAACTATGCAGCTAAATGCCTCTAACTGTATGTAAAGTTGATTCCAATTCAATCCTTCAATCGGTTTTCTGAAAATTAGAATTCTTTGTTTAAACTTGGATAGTCAACTGCTTTCAGGTGACCCATGCTAGAAAGGTAGTGATTTGAATAATCAGAAGATCATAAAGCTGTTCTTTCAGTACAGGGAGAGGCAACAGGTGATGAGTTTAATTTGAAGGTCATCACGCCTTGGACGTGGCAGGATTGAGAAGGCTGGACCTTCATGGTGACCTCAGTTGGTGTGGGAATTAAACCATGAGTTGATATCAGTCTGCACCACAAATCAGCCATCCAGACAACTAAGCTAGCTCCCCTCCACCCATCCCCCAGTGGCCCCCAATATTTAAATCTGTGGATAGAAATATATATGTAATCTCCATTTAAATTTTACAATGCATGTGGAAGTTTCCTTAAATACTGAAACTCACCTGGTAAATAAAATCGAAAAGAGATCGACAACTCACGGAGCTCGTCATCATAGCATCAGTGGCTCAATAACTGTGTTACATTCTGGGGAATTTGATCTGAATGGATTCACAGGTACAGAATGAATGACCTCATACTGGACTCAATCTCACATCACAAATGCATCATATTAGAGTTCTAGAAATCCCTTGCTAGAGATGTGGTTCTTAGAGTTTATTAGATTATGTCTACTACCTAATTCTACAATTATTGTTCCTAGTTTGGGAGAAGATTTGTAGCTCGAGTGCTCATTGTTGTGGTTCTGTTCGCCGAGCTGGGAATTTGTCTTGCAAACGTTTCGTCCCTTGTCTAGGTGACATCCTCAGTGCTTGGGAGCCTCCTGTGAAGCGCTTCTGTGCTGTTTCCTCTGGCATTTATAGTGGCCTGTCTCTGCCGCTTCCGGTTGTCAGTTCGAGCTGTCCACTGTAGTGGCCGGTATATTGGGTCCAGGTCGATGTGTTTGTTGATAGACTCTGTGGACTCTACCAACAAACACATCGGCCTGGACCCAATATACCGGCCACTACAGCAGACAGTTGGAACTGACAACCGGAAGCAGCAGAGACAGGCCACTATAAATGCCGGAGGAAATAGCACAGAAGCGCTTCACAGGAGGCTCCCAAGCACTGAGGATGTCACCTAGACAGGGGACAAAACGTTTGCAAGACAAATTCCCAGCTCGGCGAACAGAACCACAACAATTATTGTTCCTACTTCTCCTAATAGGTGGAAAAACCATACTCATTCAAAGTACATATTGCTCAATTAATTACTTGGTCAATATGTACTTTGAATGAGGATGATTTTTCCATCTATTATGCTATTTCTGTGGCTGTTCTCCCCACTCGATAACAATCATTTTGTCCCCGTCTGAGGATATAGTGTCAGATGTCCTGCAATATATTTTGCTGATTTCTAGGTCCATAAAAAATATTTACATCCATAGGCAGGTCAGGAGAAATACTCAACATTTTGAGTTATGACCAGGCACCTGCTGTCCCTTCACCAATTGTTTCTTTCACTTTATCTGTGCTACCTCTTCATGATCATTAAGTGACAACTGTGAAGTATATATAACACAAACAGGAATGCTGGGAAAATTCAGCTGGTCTGGCAGCATCTGTGGAGAGAAAGTAGAATTAACATTTCAGGTCCAGTGAACGTTCTCTCCACACATACTGCCAGACCAGCTGAGATTTCCCAACGTTTCTGTTTTTCTTTCTGATTTCCAGCATCCACAGTTATTTTGTTTTTTATGCTTAGTAAATAGAGTATGTTTAGCTGATTTATTCAGGCTTAGGGAATTACTCACAGTTAAATTGAATGTCCCTAATTAGCTTCACTAGTGCAATTTTCCTTTTCCATGTTCTGTGAAGAGAAGACAACAGATCACTAGAAAGTACAATGAAGAAAGTGCTTTGGATGGAGATCCTTATGTTAAATGTAGATTAGAAAATCATAGCATGTATTCATCTATATAGTAAATGTGTTGAGTGTTACGCTGACATCAGTTGAATCAATGGTTTTCAAAATATCCTAGCACATCTGCCTAAATGCATACATTGCAACACTTTGTGGCAACTGGCCATCACTTGGACAGCTCCTTGGTATTTTGTTCACTAAGACATTGGCTTTGGAACATAAGGGTAAGAACCTCATACAGCACATGGTATTATGCTGTGTCTGAGTAAGCAAATTAGAATAGAATCCCTACAGTGTGGAAACAGGCCCTTCGGTCCAATACGTTTACACCAACCCTCTGAAGAGTACATTTACTCTTGACTAATTCCCCATAAAGCTCACATCCCTGAACATTAATGAGCAATTTAGCCTGGCCAATTCACCCTAACCTACATCGTGGGAGGAAACCAGAGCATCCAGAGGAAACCCACGCAGACATGGGGAGAACATGTAAACTCCACACAGACAGTCGCCCGAGCCTATCAAGACACCTCAGGATCATTTATGTTTCAATTAAGTCACTTTTTACCGTTCTAAACTCCAGTAGTTACAAGCCTAGCCTGTCCAACTTTTCCCTTGTTCCAGAACCTGTCCATTCCATGTATTAATCTAGTAAATCTTCTACAAACTGCATCTGATACATATATATTCTCCCTTAAATATGGAGGCTAATCGTGTACACAGTACTCCAGATGTGATCTCACCACTGCCCTGTATAACTGAAACAGGGCCTACCTACTTGATTCAATTCTCTTCACAATAACTTTTAAAATTCTATTAGCTTTCCTTGCTAAAGCAACCTTATCAACCTCTTGATAAATCAGCAAAAATTATATACAATACCTCAAATACTGTGATCTCCTGCAATGCCTGGGAATTTATGCTGTAAAGTCTAACAGTAACATGTATACCCCCTGCATTGCACTTCTATTACTGTGTGTTTTCACATTGATTTTAGGAGGAGTGTTGATGTTTTTTGTATCGATTTTTTGAGGTGTATTGATGTCTCAAAGCTTTGTTTCAACAGGGTTTACTGCGGTTATGCGTACCCTTTGGTTATCCGGAATATTTGATCAACCAGCACAATCCTGGTCCAAAAAGTGCTGGTTAATAACACGTTTGCTCTATTGCCATACCTTGTTTATTCTTCCTGCCAAAATGGACAAACTCATGTTTTTCCACTTTATATTCCATTTTCCAGATCTTTGTCCACTCACTTAACCCATCTAAATCTTTTTGTAGCCTCCTTATGTCCTCTTCAGGATTTGCTTTCCTATTTTTTTGTCCTCAGCAAATTTTGCAGTCCCCTTCCTAACATTTCAAGACACTTACTCCACCATTTGTGGTCACTGTCATTTTTTCCCCCATTGCATACTTCCAATTTCCAGCAGAGCAGAAGGAGAGATAAGTGTTATTTGACAGATGGTTTTCAGCTTCTACCTCTGTATGTCAATGATTCCTGTACATCCAGATCCCCTTCCCGATAGCCCTTCCTGTATACCCACTTTGACTTTGATCTCCTCAAGTCCCTACCCAATCTGCACCTGACCCCCTTTCATCCTCAATCCCCTGGCATATGAGGTGAACATGCCAAGTACGGTCATATACAGCCCCCCACTTGAAGTCAGAGCACTCCCAATCATGGTTGAATCCCCGTCCCACATTACCCCCTTCCCATATCTGTTTATCATATCCCCCTTACAAACACAGTTGTCCTTTTCATAATTGTCATTTGTCCTTCCCCCAGCCAGAAGCTGCCAAACCCTGTAAGTCTCCTTTATACAATAATGACACCCATTGTCTACCTCCTCATTGCCACTTTTCCCTTAGTTTTTCTGAACTGACCAATGGCTTTGCAATGGCACACTGTCTGGTTTGACCTAACCAGCAGTCCTGGACGAGAAATGCCCAGCCACATGACTGATGCCTATAGATCTCCCCGACTGTATTAGTCCTAGCCCTGGACGCAGCCCCATACTGAGTGCTATGGAACTGCAGGACTGACTACCCTTGACTTACAGTGCCAAGAACCCTTGACTAATGCATGCACTCATTATGAACACTGGCTTCATCATTGCAACTGCTCATATTTCAGATGCATTTATCTTCCTGGATAAAGAATCCAATGCCTATGAAAAGACAATTACATTATTCCTAAATGATGGAAAACTAGACTTTGACTCCAACTATAATTATTATAGAAAATTGAGGTTTTAGTATGTTCCAAATTAAAAATCCTAGCAGAAACACAATCATGAAGTATCACAAACAATAAAAGACTACTGGAAGCATCTGAATGGACTCACTAAAATTCATAAACTATTTATCTGCAGCTGCAGAAGATCTTGAGATTTTATTTGCTGGAACTTCATAAACTTTAACCAAGTGTATTCAGTGGACTATTTTGATAGATTACACAGAATGTACATTACAGAAACAGGTTTGTGGTAGCACGCACATTCTCACAAGCCTCATTTCATCTCTCTTCCTCTCCTCCTATCAACATAACATTCTGTTCCTTTTCTACCTCATTTATTTACTGAATTTTCCCTTAAATGTATTAATGCTATTTTCCTCAGCTACTCAATGTTGTAATGAGTTTTATATTACAAGTTATTATGGGTAAAGACATTTCTCCTGAATTCACTTGTATTTATTTATGAATATCTTATACTTTTACTTCCTAGTGTTTGCCTTCCCCACAAATGGAAATATTTCACTATATCTACCCTATCAAATATTTTCATTATCCTAAAGGCGTTCAATGGCCTCTCAACCACTTCATTGAGAAATACAACACAGGGATTTTCAGTCTTTCTTCATAAGCACAACCTCAAAAATACTCATTAAACAAATTGGATAAGCATGCAATATAAGCATGCATTACCAGTGGTAGTGATAATATCTCATTGAGGATGTGTTGTATGGATGGCATGCTGGTATGATGTTTGCATGACCTGACTGAAGAGTGAACACTTGCAATCTCATCACATTGATGTTATATGCTCAGTTCCCTTCAATATAAATATCACATTGTGCCCATGATACTCTTCAAAGCTAAGATTAGTAACATTAGTGGTTATACTCTGCTTGGGACTTCAAGAGGTCAAAAGCATAAGAAAAATCACAAAGACAAATTGTAGAAATCAAATGTGAAATTAGGTAATATTCAAATTTGACAACAGCTTAGCATTTTGAAGGGAAAGGCCAACAAAAGTTCAACTGGGATCGTCCATTAGTTGGGCTAATTGAGCCAAAACAGATTGAAGTCAGAAGTTCAATTTTGCTAACAAGCATTTTCATGAAACTATAATTGAAGGAATGCAAAAGCTGTGTCAATAGGTGTTAAAATATGGATGAAATTATTGTAATGCATAACACAGGAGTTAAAATGCAGCTCAAAAATAGAAGAAAAAGCAGTAAAACTATATAGCAAATCAGAAAGACATCAGTGAGCTAAATATAATAATATAATTGTACTGAATTAGAAATCTGTACAATGATACATTGTTATTGACTCATATAACTTTGATGGTAATCATTGTGAATTATGATACAATTCTGCTTGTTGGAATTGTTCACAGCGACTGCAGTTTACTGTACATATTCCAAGTAATAGAGATTTGGCACTGCATAGAATTTCATGGTGTGCTGATGAGTGGTGTTAGTTGTGCTATTGTAACTGCTTACTGCAGTGATATCGATGATTATAGGATTTTTTTTTGGCAGTATCAATTAGGGCTAGGATTTATCTAACTCACTATGGATCAGCCTGTCTTTTAAGTAACACCTGGATTTTATATACAATGTTGGTCAACATGCCAGCCATTTTCCGCTGTCAAGAACTGAGGATTAATTATGTAAATTAAATTAGACACTTCAAAAATCCCACCACATTTGCAGCAACAATGGTCTGAAAAACTGAAAATTTCAGTGTCTTAATGAGTGCGAAGATATTGAAAGACTGAAATACTCAGATCAAAGAATGATTTATGAGTGAATTACTTCATGTCATTCTCAATTAATTTTAGCTATTACAATTTGAAGTTGAAAACAATATAACATATTTCAGCTAAATGCATAAATATTGGTTCTGCAATGTATAATGTCTTGATTCTCCAGCAGGTCAAAGCCAACCTCTACGCATGCCAGTTGCTCAAGGTCCTCGTCCAAATTCAATTATACTTTATCCACAAACAAACCCTGTCCAGGTTGGACTCCCTACGCAGAGTATATCTAACCACCCCACTGTGCAACCCACTTGTCCTCCAGGACACGGTAGGAGTGAGGTTCATCATGAGGTTCCTGGTCCAAGTGCGGTGTCAAATTGTTCAGAGCAAAGGATACCTACAATGTCAGTGGATATTGGCAAAAGAAATTCGACAAATGAAATTAATAACACCCACAATAGAGTTACTATACCTGAAGTACCACCACAAAAGGAGATACCTACTGTTGCCAACTGCCCTAGAAATCCACCACCAATGCCTTCAGCAACTCTTCCACATCCACATGCTTACCAGCATCCACCAATGGGGCATGCTGCTAATCTCTTTGGAGCTGCTGCCCGATTTCCTTTTCATCATCCTTATTTCTTGCCTGGACCACCGTATTTCCCCTCAAGGTATGTAGAATCCAAAATCGGATTTAATTTGTACAGAAACATTGCACTAGTTGAGAACTGGAAATAGATTTGCTTTAAATGGTTCTGTAAGGTAACCTAGTGTGTTATTGAGCCCTGAAATTCAAATGGGATTGTGTGGTAGTATATGCTTTATAGGATATTGCACAGTTGAGGAAGCATACTGGATGCAACCTCTATTGAGGCCCATTTTCTATGTAAGTTGAGGGCAGGCAGCATAATGCACCAAGGTAACTCACCTCCAATGCTTGGTGCCTGTTGCACCAGGGCCTTCAGTGAAAGAGTTTGTATAGCATGTTTCCTGAACTGTGCAATGCACTGTGCCACCTTTGGCAGGCAGACTGGGACAGCTGCTGTTTTGCTGCCCTTATAAGCACAAAACAGTTGCCTTGGCCATGCAAATGTATTTTGGGGTTATAGTTTCTGGCATTGGGCTGGGGAAATGGTGATTCTGCTCCAGAACTGGATCTTTGGGGTGCAACAGATCATTAAAGACAGAGATTTAATAATTACCTCATAAGCACACCATCACTCCCCCCACCTTCTCTTGTGCCCATGGAGGTCTCCAAGTGCATTATGAAATACTCACTAACAACATTTCCCAAATATTTTAAATCAACAGTCTCTTTATGAAGTAATATCAGCTCACAGTTCTGCAGGTATGGCCAGCATGTAATGCACATTACCAGTCTGTTGTTCAAAAAATGGCTGTTGAGAGAACTTGGTGACTAAGTAGTTGATGCTCACTGGGATATAAGATTTATGATAACTGTTACATGTTTTGCACTCTCTACTGGCTATGGGTACAGCATATACGTCTGTCTAATTTTGGCAGCAGCTAACAACTGAGGGAGACTGTGGCAAGCGATATTATCAACGGACAAGTAGCAGATACCCAGCTGAATGCTTTAACAGCTTGGTTTCAGATCCCACTCCTGCAGCTGGCAGAGTTTAAATTCAATTTATATTTATACACCATTTTAGTAATGGTGACAAGTTCACTAATTTTCATTAGGGAAAGAAATCTGCCATGCTAACCCAATCTGGTCTAAGTGTGACTCTGGACCCATAGCATTGTGGTTTATTTTTAATCGCCCTCTGAAATGGCCAAACATGTCACTCATTCAAGGGCAATTAGGGAAGAGCAATAAAAAACAACTTTCCATAGAAGGATAAAAGAATCTCAGCAGCTCTAAGGCTTGCTTGTACCTCATTTTCAAATTTAACATGAGTGTATGGGTGGTAATTTTTATGATGTGAGGGCGAGGGAACTTTTGGGGGGAAAGTAAAGGAAAAGTAACAGATTATACTTTATACCTGTCCTTGGTGTGCTTGGTACAGATTTGGTACGTTATTTTGATATGTAAAATTAAATTACTAGGGTTTTTGTTTGACCAGAGAATCTCTGATTGAGACTAATGGAAATCTGAGATTTTGATCAACTGTGCGTATTCTTAAAATAGGTAATTTTATTGAAACTGTCATAAGTGTAAGAATATAAGATATGGGAGCAGGAGTAAATATAGCCCATTGGACAACCCTGCCATTCAATATAATCATAGTCGATCTTTGACTTTAGATCCACTTTGCCACTTGCTTCCCATACAATAACTTACTTATTTGATGTAATCTGGGCACTAATTAAAAATATTAAGATTCATCATGTTTTTAGGAGCCACAACAAGGAATTAGTGCCCATTGATAAATGGAGGCTCCATGTTTTGCATTCAGTATTCCTGAAAAATCCCCTCATTAACTAATTAACACTCTGTCATTCTGCAAAAATGCATTTTACCATGATTCAGCACCTGGCCATGTATCATCTCTATGAAAACAGCCTTAAAATGCAACAGATTATTCTCCAAATCTAGTGAAACTTCAAGTACTTCTTCATTTTTGTAGCCAGTTTTCTACATTTTACCATTTTTTTTGTCATTTAACCTGCATTTTTTGGCAAATCAGTTTGGCAATGAAGCAGATGCCTATTGTACCATATCCAACTAGCATTTTTTGATGTGTACCAAAACAAGTCCTCCAGCATATATTATCTTCGGCTTACTAGATCATGTCAGTAATCACATTGATCCATCCTGTTTTCAACACTACACCGAAGCACGCATGCATATTTTTATTCCAGTGCAGTAGTCAGTTTTGGTTTTAGTAATGATGATTACTATCTTTTAACTCTTCTAGAATTCTTGATCCAGAAAGCTCAGTGATAAACCACATTATACGTTGTCATTATTTTAGGCTACTACTGTTCCATTATTTTTGTATGAATGCTATGATCTTTCATAAACATTAGCAGCTGCTCTGTTAACTCATTTTTCTCTTATAACTCCACTGACAATGATTCTCTTTCACTATTCTAATCCATTTGATCAATATGAACATCACATTTCTAATACGCTAGATCAGTTTAATCATCTGCTCTGTAGATTGCACTAACGGTTTTGATGCTGATGGTGTCACTCATCGTCATCAAGATGTATACTTCTAAATTTACCCAAGCTACTTGTCATAAGTCATTTCTTCAAAAAGAAAAGAACTTTAATATAGCATTTTTCACAACCTCAGGGTGTGCTAAAAGCCTTTACAACTGAATAAGAATTTGCCCTTGAAATATAGTAACTTTGTCATATAACAAATATAGCTGCAGTTAATTTCCAAAAATAGCTAGATATTAAGTTTAAATGATGCACCAAGTCAGCAGTAGCAAGATGCAGCACTTTTGTGAGGCCAGAAAGAATATTCCTGTCCCAAAATATTTTCAGGATGGTTTTGAAGCAATCTTCAGGTATGTCGAACAGGAAGGCTTGTGGTATTCTGACCTTTGCAAGAAGATTTGAGTACAGCAGCAAGAGTATCCCACTGCCCCTGTATAGGGCCCTGGCGAAACCGTACCTGGAGGATTGTGTGCAATTGTGGTCTCCTTACTTGAGAAAGATATACTTGCTGTAGAGGTAGTGCACAAAAGATTCATAAGACTGATTCTTGCTATGGCAGACTTGTTACATTAGGAGAGGTTGGGTTAACTGGGCTTGTATTCACTGGTGTTCAGACGTATAAGCAGGGATATTATTGAAATGTGTAAAATTCTGGCAGTGCTGGACAGACTGGATGCAGGTATGATATTTTCCTGGGTGAGGGATCCAGAACAAGGGATCATGATTTCAGGGTACAGGGAGGCCTGTTTGCGTTAAGATAAAACATTTTTCCATTCAGATAGTGATGAACCTGTAGTGTTCGCTGCCACAGAAGACTGTGAAAATTCAGGCACTGAGATATACACTTAGGAAAGAAGTGGGATAGATTTTTACAAACTAAAAGTATCAAGAAGTATAGAGAGAGAGCTAGAGAAACATTAGGCAAAGGAATCAAAGATTGCTCGGGATAGCTTGGAATGTGGAATTCAGAACAAAATCAGTCAACAGAATGGCAGAGCAATCTCATGGGGCTAAATGATTTACCTCTGCACTTCATTCATATGGAATATGTTCCAATGTATATTCCTAACCTTCAGTATGGCAATGACAATCTTATTGCTTTCAATTTTCAAATTGGTCAGGCTATATTTATTATTAAGCATTGCCTGGGTGAGGTTCAGAAAGAAAGATTTAGTGAGAATGATCCGACACCAATAACAGAACTCTAAATCTTTTCCATAGTTTGAAATTATTGGAACCTATTTGGCTGCAAATCTCCTCATTAGATTTGCTGCTGTCTGCCAGACAAGAAAAGCAATCTCCAACAGTTTCTTCCTGTTTTGCAGAGCTTCATCTTTTAGTTTGTAACCAGTTTCAAATGGGTTAACATCATGTGATCTCAACTGTAAATCTCATAATCTCTCTATTGATAAAATTATCCCATCAAAACAATCAGAATTGTTCTTCTGGGCCCCATGTTCTCTGCAAAATAGCTTTGATTAAGTCTAAACACTTCTCCCACATCGGGGGAGAAATTATTAGCAGTTAACTCCAATTCCCAGACAGGATACAAGATAAAAATAAGTCTGTCGATAATTCTTCACTCAACCTACTCTTTCTCTCCTTCCCTTTCCCTTTTGCACCATTAACTATTTTATTGCAGTTCTCTGGTTTGTGCTGTTGTAAGCTTTTCTTCCTATCCCTATTTATTGATACTGATGTGGAGTCAAAACAATTTCTACTCTCTGTCATTCCAACATTCTAAATAATGGATTTCAGTGGCCTCCTTACCTTCTGCCTTCCTTTCAGTTCTAAAGTCCCTGCTGTCATAATTACTTACTACCTCCCTATTTGTGTCAATTCTTGTGATATCTTGTACAATAGAGCCTGATGTTTCACCTGTGTCCTTCAATAACAAATGTATCTCTATTTTAAAAGGCACTGGCTAGGAACTTCTAGCCAAAACCCTTTTACAATAAAAAGCTAGCATATCACTAGCTGGATGTAGTATAAATGTCTCCAGAGCTACTCTGCACTTGCCCTGATAATTTTAAGATTTTAGCAGCTATGCCCCAGCATGTGTTGACATGCATAAACGTAGCACAAACTGAAGGGCTTATCTCATGCAATGCACTTCTATTATTTGCTCCCGAGCAACTCTTGAAACCTGTGAGTTTCCACATCCAACGTTTTAAGACAAAAAGATGCTTGCCCAACCAAGCCTTCTACAGTCAACCTCCAGCCCTTTTCCTGGACATCAGAATGATTTAATAAACTCCAGACTTAAAACCAGACCATGTTAGGAGAGAACCATGACAATGTTTGCAAGTTCTATCTATACTTCAGCTCGCCTAACAGCTGAGATCTGGATAGTAGCCTAAATCATCCAAAGTGTCTTTCAAAGAGGTAGAAGTTGGCATGGTCAGATGTTTGAAGGACAATAACATTAGGAATATAGCTTTACATAACAGTCACACTGTTGTGCTTTCCTGTTTTGTTTGTAGTATCCTCCAAACCATTTGTACCCCTTTGTAACACATTCAATGCTCCTGTCAGATAGTCAATGACCATATAGTATTGGCAGACATTGAACTGAGTCTATCTCTTTTCCCTCTATAGTACTTGCCCTTACAGTAGGCCACCCTATGGCTACGGTGATTTCGCAAACAGTATGTCTGAATGCCTGGGCTATTATGAGGACCGCTACCAGAAGCATGAAGCTATGTTCTCTGCACTGAATCGAGATTACCCTTTTAGAGAGTATCCAGATGACTGTCAACGCAACACTGACTCCAGGAGCAATAGTAGCATTGAGGAAGGACCTCACACCAACAGCCTGGGAGGAGAAGAGTACCTGAACTCTGTGCCACAGTTAGATGTTGGTGCGCTGGAAAATGTCTTCACTACCCCAATGTCTGCTCCATCACAGCCACAAAGAGTGGAGATGGTCCATAGTGATGATGAACAAGAAGGCAAAGTATTAAAAAGTCTGTAGCTTAAAAAAAACTATTCCATTTGTTTTAAGCATACCATCATAAAAAAAGTATCTCTTTGGAATGATGATTCTTTTATTTATAATAAACCAAACTGAGAATTCACAGTTTTGTCTCCAAACGGGAGCACTTGATGTTTATAACATCCATGCATGAAAATAGTGCGCAGCAAAAATATAATTTTAACCTTTGCACACAAAAATACAGAAAGAAAAATGTGTTGGTGTTACAGATTGTTATTGATACATTTTAAAATGCCTTCAGTGACATTTGCTTTTCATTCAGTTGCAAAGTTCAATTGAAACACATCTAACTATTAGTTAGTGCTCGTGATTCTGGTTATTGATAGAGATATGTGAGTGTTGTTCATATTGTTATAATTTTTTTGAGTAATATTTTAATAAACTAACATTAAACATACATTTTTAAAAAAATAATTGTTTTTTTTAATTGCTCCCTTGTCACATATAAAGTTGCAGTTCATTATGGCTTATTTTAAAAATGATAAATGATTACTCTTAGGCACAGAGGTGTAAGCAGGCAAAATGCCAAGGCTATTGTCATTGCCACATTGTGGACTGTCTTTGGCTCAATGTTCACAATTTCCCTGAACAGTCATTTGCCAACTGTAGGCAGCCTTGCCAGAAGTAGAACAGAGATTGGAGATAGGAAAGTCTGATGCTGATCCTTTCCCTACTGCTCTTTCATACCTAGTGAACAGAGCTGGCACAAAGGTCTGGCAGCAGGTTGCATGCCAACTTCCAGGGACTGGTAGGTGGTGGAAGAGTGTGAAGAGGGGGAGCAAATCTTCCAAAGGTTGATTTCTGTATTTATTCAATTCCAGCTGTTTTTTTTTCATATAATATTATTTATTATAAGCCATCAAGGACTGCTCAGCATTCAAATTGCTGTATTTTTGATTACAGGGAGCTTTCTTAATTTAACATAACTCTGTGGCATAGACCAATTAATTTTATTGAACTTTTTTAAAGTAATAGTTGCAGTTCAGAACATTCCAGTTTTGATGGACGATGAAAGGATGGGAATCAATTTGCCATCCCTAACTTGTAACATTATCACAAATTCATATTTATTGTTATAATAAATATTTATATTTATTGCTGCCCATTTCTGGTGTGATTTTATTGCATGAATAAAGATGCTTCAGACCTCTTAACAATTGCCCAGCATTTTGCCTGGGTTTTCTCGCCGACTTCAGCATTAACCTGTTGTTTTCTCTTTACACATGCTGACTGATCTGCTGAGAATTTCCAGCAGTTGCTGATTTCATTTCATACCTTCAACTTTTGCAGCTTGTCTCTTTATATCCCAGTATGTTTTGTTTCACTGATACTCTTAACCAAACTACTTTTTCAAAATTTTCTCAATGACTGACACTTCAGTTTTGTATCCTTCATTTTAAAGGATTACTTTTGCCATTTTAAAGGGGTCATGAAAAATCAGTTTTTCACTCTCTAAGTAAGCAAGGTACACATAAAACTTGGTGATTTTATATTGTTGGAGATCATCCCTTTGTGTAAGATTCAGCCCAGTCTGACCCCATGAAATCTTCTTTATTCCATTATGAATTAAACATGTATTGTGGGCATCATCCTTGCACCAGCAAAGCTTACCCCTATTCCATTACATAAAGTGAAAGCATTCCCACAGCCAATAATGCACTCGTTTAATGTAAAGCTCAGGCTAACAGAAAGTCAACTATCAGTTTGAAACCTGTCTCTTCTGAGTCAGTTGGTTTTTGGGGTACAGTAAAAGCCTCTGATGCCCTACTCTTTAAGAAGAAAAATTGGCAGTGATTCATGCTCTTGATTCATGTCAGTAACAACAAGGGAAGCTGGAACAATATTTGGTAGGTGATTTGATAGATGAGGTATTTAAAATCATGAGAGGTTAGGACAGAGTAAATGGGGAAGAACTGTTCCCATCCAGAGATCTGCAGGTTAGGTGAATTAGCCATGCTAAATTGCCCGAAATGTCCAGGGAATTGCAACCATGGGGAATGCAGGGTTACAGGGATAGGGTAGGGGCAGGTTCAGGGTCGGATGCTCTTTGGAGGGTCAGCATGGACTCAGTGGGCCAAGTGGCCTGCTTCCACACTAGGAATTCTGTCATTAGTGCATGAATTGAAAACATATTGGAAGTAAAAGAGTAATAGCAACATGTAGAAAATCGTTTACATCCAGGTAGTGCCTCTGAACTGGAATGTACTGCCTGAGAGTACAATGGCTTCAAGTTCGAATGTAGCATTCAAGAGAGGATTGGAATGTCATCTGCAACACCACAGGGAGAATGGTGCAAGAGTGGTACTAGGTTAATTTCTTCTTTGGAGAGCCAACACAAACACAACGGGCCAAAAGACCACCTCCAGTGCTGCCCCCATTCTGTGGTTTTGTGAACTCCTGCTCGGAAGTTAAAAATCACACAACACCAGGTTATAGTCCAACAAGTTTAATTGGAAGCACTAGCTTTCACAGTGCTGCTCTTTCATTAGGTGCTTCATCAACCACCTGATGAAGGAGCAACGGTCTGAAAGCTAGTGCTTCCAAATAAATCGGTTGGACAATAACCTGGTGTTTTGTGATTTTAACTTTGTACACCCCAGTCCAACACCGGCATCTCCAAATCCTGCTAGAAAGTGCTGCTATCTGAAATTTGAGTGAAGACGGATATTGGCATGCTTCTGTTGCTTAAACAGTTTACTGATAGCATAAATAAAAGACACTTGTACCAGATACGGTAGGCCTGCAGAACTGTGTCCCAGGAATGGAGAAGACAAATAATGGCCATCTTTAACTTAGACCTCTATCAGAAGAAAAGAACCAAATACTAAGCGTAGTAATAATTAAATAGATACAACTGTTTGTATTCTTTGACACTTTTAGTCTTACTCATTAACTTCATAGATTACAGCAAAGAAGTTAGTTGAAAATTAAAAAGCAGGACTTCAAAGATAATAATTTCTGGTTTACTCCTGCTGCTATAGGAATTGAAGAATAGAGGAGATGAATGCACAAGATGGTGTAGAAGGAAGGACTTTGGATTATTGCAGTATTGAGTACATCCCCGGGGGAGTTGAGCCACTGTACAGGTTGGGCAGGTTACGTTTGAACAGAAATTAGACCCACATCTTAGTGAGGAGGTTTGCTGATGTTGTTAGGATGGATTTAAATATGTCGGCAGGGGAATGGGATCCTCAAAAGTAGCTCAAAGGGGGGAGAAGCTGAGATGGGATTAGAAATTAAAACATGAGTGAGTCTGGAAGGCAGATGAAACGCAGAATAGATAAGAAAGAAATTTAGTTTTACAAGACTAAATGGAATATATATTTAGTACAAGACCCTGAGGAATAAGATAGTTAAGGTGAGGGTTCAGATAGTCATATTGGAATGTAATATCATTGCTATGACCAAAACATGACTGGAAAATGGGCAGCTCAACCATCTTGGTTATAGGGTAGTCAGATGAGGAGGATAGAAGAGGAGCGGGGGTTCACAATATTGATCAAGGAATTAATCATAGCAGTGAGAAGGAAGGATCATCAAATGAGGTGGTATGGTAGAAGCAAAATATACAGAAGGGGCAAAAACACTGTTGGGCATGTACTATAGGTTCCCCAAACAGAGAGAAATAGAGAATCAACTATGCATTCTCTAAATTTTAGAGAAATATAGGAAAAATAAGGCAGTAGTATGGGGATTTTTAATTATCTGAATATTAACTGGGCTAGGTTAGTGAACAAGATAAAGAGGGAATAAAGTTCTTAAATTACATTCAGGAGAACTTTTTCAGCAAGTAGGTTGAAAACCTAACAAGGGAGAGGGCAGTTCTGGATCTCATATTCATATTCAGAAATTCCAGCCTCGGGCAACTGCCTGTGTGGAGTTTGCACATTTTCCCCGTGTCTGCGTGGGTTTCCTCCGGGTGCTCCAGTTTCCTCCCACACTCCAAAGATGTGCAGGTCAGATGAATTGGCCATTCTAAATTTCCCATAGTGTTAGGTGCATTAGTCAGAGGGAAATGGGTCTGGGTGGGTTACTCTTCAGAGGTTCGGTGTGGACTTGTTGGGCCGAAGGGCCTGTTTCCACACTGTGGGGAATCTAATCTAATCTAAAAAACTGAGCCTGGGCAAATGGAAGGCGTATCAGTAAGGGAGCAGAACTCAGTTAGATTGAGGATAGCTATTGAAAAGAATAAGGATTGGCTAATTTTAGTAAGGAATGATTGGGAGCAGCTACTTGCAGATAAACCTGTGGTGGAGGAAATAGCAAGAGCTCAGGACAAATATGTTCTCATAAAGACAAAGACTAGAGAACTCTGGATTTAAAGGGACATCAAGATAAGGATTTAAAAAAAAGGAGACACCAAGAGTTCAATACAGCAGAATCCCGAGAGGAGTTGTTATAAAAAGCACGGTTGGAGAGATCTTCAAAAGAAAATTTGGAAAGCAAAGAGAGTACAGAATTTGAACATTTCCGAAAGTAGAATGGTGTTCGTCATATACGGACAGCTCTATGCCATCCGTCATTCAACGGTCTACAGAAAGAGCAGTCTAAACTTTGAAGGAAGGCTTAAAGAAACAGCCGACAGCTTCATAAATGCCAAACTCTCCCAGTTCCTATTGGATTATAGGACCACCCCTCAAGCAAGTACAGGGATAGATCCAGCAAAGTTGCTGATAGGGAGAAGACTCCACACCAGGTTAAATCTGATCTTCTTGGACCGGAGTCGGGGGGGCGGTGGGAGGGTGAAATGGCGTCAAGAATGCCAATGCTGGATGCAAGACTCCTGTAAGTGAGAGAGACAGTGTACTTCAGGGGATGAGGTTTGGTGAAGAAAATGGCCCTCCATTGGTCTGAGGCATGTGAGATCAGGTCCAGTGACGTATAAAGTTCAAGTAGGTGCGATGGTCCTGAACATCGTGAGGATATGAAAGCTGGCTCTGAGGAAGCTCTTAATGAGTAAATAAAAGGGAATTTAGTGATGGGAGACCAGCCTCTGTGAGCGATTTCACTGGGTACATGGCTTTGACTCCCACCACAGCCGATGGTGAAGTTTGAATTCACTAAAAATCTGAAATTAAAAGCTAATCCAATGGTGACCATGTAGACACTGTTGATTGATGATAAAGCCCCATTTGATTCATTAATGTTCTTTCTGGAAGGAAGTCTGGTGTCTTTAGCTGATCTGGCCTATGTGTGACTTCAGACCCACAACAATGTGATTGACTCTGAACTGCCTTCTGGGGTATTAAATGCTGTCCTAACCAGGGCTTAACCCTAACCCACATCCCATGAATGAAGTAACTCTACTGTAACTCTACTAATTGAACATATCTTAAAGCTCCCACATAGATATATAGACAGATGGGTGTTATGGGTAGTGGGAAAAATCAGGAAAGTTGCCCAATGGTCCCTACCCACAGGATTTGCTGAGATGATCCTTTTAGCTTAGTTCTAGAGGTTCTAAATCTTCCTTCTCCAGGTACATTCATTGTTTGCAGGTTTCACAGAATGACTGCTTCATCCTTATAATGTCTCTAGGTTATTGGTTAAAACCACAGCTTAAAACAACTACTGAGGGAAGTAGGTTTGTTAGAGCTTTGTGAGGGCTTTACTTTTACTGTGGGAAATGAACTCCCTTACTGCAGGGCCAATGACTTCTGAATCATGTGTTCATGTCCACAGGTTGTTCTGCTCCCTGGGAGCCAATCATTTGGTTGTTGGCAGGCAGAGGGCCTTTGTCATTTTCCATAGATCATCACTACCCAGAACAATCAGCTACTTGTTGGTGGCCAAATCTCCATTCATGCACACTCCTTGGCTCCACCAGGTCTGCAACTAGACCCAGTTTATTTGGGAACATGGTTGATGTGGACTGGTTGGACCGAAAGGTCTGTTTCTAGGCTATATGACTCTTAAGTCAAAGGAATGGATTGTCCTTTGCTCTTCAGCAGAAGTAGAATTAAATCTGGGTTGCGAGGCCTCATTGGCCTTACCTCAATTTTCTTCACCTTGCTGCTGCCAGGACCAGCCCTGGGCACTCCTTTTCTTTCCAAGTATGAGTCCTGAATTAGGACTATAATAACAGTAGGAGTATTTAGACCCTCCACCGCTCGATGAGATCATGGCTGCTCTGAGAAATCTGCATACCCACCTTTGTCCTGTATTCCTTAATAGCTTTGGCTGATCTATCACTCACCATTTTAAAATGAAAAGTTGATCCAGCATTCGTTGTTATTTGTGGAAGTCAGTTCCAATCTTCTGCATCTAGCACATGAATACGTGTTTCCTGACTTCACTCCTGAAAAGTCTGGTTCTCATCTTTGCAGAACGTGATCCAGTTCTACACCTGCCAAAGAGGAAAAGTAGTTTTCCCTCCAGTCTACTCTTAATTGTTCCCCTTAAATCCTTGAAGAATTTGTTTAAATCACTCGTAAAAGTTCTAATTTCGGGGAATGCAACCTTTTGTTTGTATAATCTCTCCTCAAATCTTCACCCTTCTATAATATCTTAGGAAACTTGACTGGAGAGGAACATGGTTTATCGGCGAACATCAAAATAAAGCCACTACTTGTGGTGTACAAATGGCTCGTCCTAACCCAGGACAGATGGTTCTGGAGACTCATCCTTGGGTCTACCTTTTAAAAAATTCTGGAAGTGTTATCGCATGGCCAAACTTTTTTTTCACACCAAATCACCATGACTTATTTTTCAACTACAGATCATCACCGATAAATCACCCGAGAAGTCGATTATAAATGTGCATGCAAAGCCTTCTAATGGCATCAAGAGTATTAAGAGAAAGTGAGGACTGCCAATGCTGGAAATCAGAGTCGAACAGTGCGGTGCTGGAAAAGCACAGCCAGTCAGGCAGTACCCGAGGAGCAGGAGAGTCGACAATTCAGGCATAAGCCCTTAATCAGGAATTTGAGAGTATTGGTGGACACTGCATGCTCCCTCTCTAAGGACATCTAGGCATGAACAAAGCAGTGGAAGAGAGGGTTTGCTCTTTTTTATTATATGCAGAAGTGTTCTTACTCACAACTGAATGGTTTTCCCACGACCAAATCACAGTGACTTGTTTTTACTGTTTTAACTATCAACCATTAGCAGTAAAACACTCAAGCAGCCAATGCCAGTAAAACAAGCAAAGCCCATTATAAGCAATGCAAACCATCAAAGGTGAGGGAGAGGTGGGGAGATGGGGAAGGGGGAAAATAAAGTACTGTATTCTCCACTGTACCAAACGTTCTCTAAAGGCATTCAGAGTATTTGTGGACACTCTGTGCTCTCTCTCCAAAGATACCCAGGCATGAACGTGGATATGGCACGTATTTTCTTCTTCTTTCTTATACTCCTATTATGCACCACTGACTGAATTCCCCACTACCAAAATCACTGTGGCTTTTTTTTTGTCTTTTGTTAACCACTACCACTAATTGTGGTCTGCCTTATAAAGAGCTCAGGTGATGAGTTCAGGCTGGGCAAGTCATTGCGTGTTCCAAAGTGAACTCATACTCAATGAGATCCACAAGGAAGTTGATTAGTGATTCCCATGGACCTTGTAAGGATTATCACAACTTGGAATCCAGGTATTGTTCATCTTTACCGAAAGTGTAGTGCTTGGAACTGCTTGCAATACTCCAGATCTGTTCTCACCAGGGCTTTGTATAACTGAAGCATGACCTTTAATCCTTTGCATTCTATTTGTCTGGAGAGAAAGGCCAGCATTCAAATTGATGTTTTGATTACTTCCTTGATATCTAAATTCAGAGAATAAAACCTTCGTTTATATAATCACTTCTCAAATCTTAACCCTTCTGTAATAAGTCAGGAAACTCAATTAAAAGGAACATTGTTTATTACTGGTCTTCAAAATAGAGTGGTAGGGTGTCTCAGTGTCAGCACTGCTGCTTTACAGCGCCAAGCACCAGGGTTTGATTCCACCCTCAGGCGACTGTCTGTGTGGAGTTTGCACATTCTCCCCGTGTCTGCGTGGGTTTCCTCCGAGTGCTCCGGATGAAACCCACCAGACCAGAAAACCACTCAAAATATTTTAAGAGGGTAGCCTAGACCCTAACTTTTTATCATTTTAAAGGCAAATGTAACATGCTGTATTCCCAAAGCAATTCAATTAATCAAACCACTCTCAAAATGCAATTTATTTAAACACTATAGCTAAATAAAACAAAAGAATCAAGAACTTAGAATAACTTAATTCTACTGGATAACTTGACAGAATTATAGATACAGTAACTATTACTAATTAACTGTTCCAATATAGTAATATCCCATAAAGACAGCCCTTGGCAAAAAGGCAAATACAGAAAAATTGATTTGTCTCCCAGGTAACCCAGCAGCAGAGAGAAACCCGGCTTCTAGCTGTAACCAAGACAGGGAAAAGATAGTTTCCACTTCCTCAAAACTCATGCAGCTTCTGCCCTGTTGATATTCCAACAGCAAATGCTTCAAGCCAATGGTTTGTCTGTGGAATGGACTGCCAGAGGAAGTGTATGACGCAGGTGCAGTTTCAGCATTTAAAAGACAGTTGGGTAAATACATAAACAGGAAAGGTTTAGAGGTAATTAGTCCAAGTGCAGACGGGTGGGATGAGTTTAGTCTTGAAAAATGGTGGACGTAGACAAGTTGGACCAAAGGGTCTGTTTCCATGCTGTATGACTCTGTGACTCTACAACAGTATGACTCTATAACTGTAGTGTGCAAGTGAAAGTGACACCTTTATAACAAGGCATGTAGTCCATCATTGAGATTTGTGTGTACAATCCTCTGGTCTTACTCAGATCATTCTTCTAGTTCTATTGTTTCCAAATATCCTACAGAAGTATAAAATTACCCTTTGTTGAAAATGTAAACGTATGGAAGATAGTATGCAATGAGGTCAAACTTGAAAATACACTGTAAAAACAGAAGATGGCCTCCTTTACCACTCAGTAGCACCAACAACAAACTATTGCTCTCCAATATTAGTCAAATAAATGTTTAATTCATTTGTGACTTTTTTGACCATTGATGACAACATCTTAATGCAAGCAGTAGACTGATATCATTGTCAGGGGGCTGACAATGTCTTTAATTGAATTAGAACATTGAAAATAAATGTATTGAATAAGAGTCGAAAAATAATAGCCATATAGCAACATGATCAACATACATAAATTGCCAAGATCGAACATGGTTGAGCGGTGAAGACTTCCACAGTTAATTAGGTAGACAAGCAGAAGGCTGGAAGAACACAGCAAGCCAGGCAGCATCAGGAGGTGGAGAAGTCAACATTTTAGGTGTAACCCTTCTTCAGGACAAGCAGCCACAGTTAATTAGTTGGCAGGCTCTCTTTGTCCTCATTGTCAGATACATAATGACCCTGTTTCTGCACCGAGGGTGGGAGACACATGCCGGCTAATCCAACCCTGGCCCTGGGTCAAAGGGAATTGATGTACTTGAAGAAAATGGTTATGTATGAAACTCAAAGAGAATGAGAGTTTAATGGGATGAACAGAGACTTCAATTAGGAAAGATTATTGCCACAGTCACTCCAGGAGCTGGGTCAATTATAGTCTAGAGGGTTGGCCACAGTCAATCAGGGGGTTGGACCAATGCAAATCTGGAGTCTAATCTATCTAGAGTATCCACTGAAGTGACATTCTCTGTGATGATAATAGGTGCAACGGGATGGTAATCCTTTCCTGGGGTCCAACAATGCTGAGCTGCCCTGCTATCTGTACCCAGGCTGAATGGGTGAAAAGGTGATAATCTTATAATTCTATTTACTGTGTCCCAGCTTCCTGTGACCTCACCCAGCAATGTCAGGAGGGCATGTTCTCTGAGACAGGAGTCAACAGGAATGTTCTGGCTGGCATCTCTTCTGTTATAGGAGTGACCACCACAGCCTGAGGGGCTGTTCCTTGCTTGCAGTGCCTGAAGAGGAATCCAGCTGCCCTTTAAGTATACACTCAGATCCTGTGAATGCTGAAAGTTCCAGCAGTGCAGAGAACACTTGGCTCACACCCTACGTGCCTTGCCAAGTGACCGTGCAGTATCCCTATCGCACAGATTATAAATTGAGAATGTGCAAACCACTCTCTCTCTCACACACACACACACACACACACACACCCAGTCGCCCAAGGCTGGAATTGAACCCAGGTCTCTAGCGCAGTGAGGCACCATTGCTAATCACTGAGCCACCATGCCACCCTGTTTTCCCCAACTGGGGAGGTCTAGAAGCAGAAACGAGTTCTGAGAATAAGGGGTAATCTTAAAACAACCCCAGCCTATTCAACCTCTTCCTGTAGCTCAAATCCTCCAACCCTGGCAACATCCTTGTAAATCTTCTCTGAACCCTTTCACGTTTCACAACATCCTTCCATCTCTTTGTTCAGCAATACTCCTTAGGACCTTACCATTAAGGGTATAAGTCCTGCTAAGGTTTGCGTTCACAAAATGCAGCACCTCGCATTTATTTAAATTAAACTCCATCTGCCACTCCTTAGCCCATTGGCCCATCTGATCAAGATCCTGTTGTAATCTGAGGTAACCTTCTTTGCTGTCCACTACACCTCCAACTTTGGTGTCATCTGCAAACTAACTAATTATACCTCTTATGCTCCCATCCAAACCATTTATATAAATGATGAAAAGTAGTGGACCCAGCACCAATCCTTACAAGATTTTCAATTCTAACACAGAACTGGCTGCTTTTTAACTTTTCATGAGCTCCTGCAGTGAACTTACAACACTAAATACATATTTAAATACAAGAAAAAAAGTTAGGAATATGCAGGTTAAAAGTCCTTAGAAATGCCATGCTTTAACCGGAGACCAGAGATATTAAACTGACGACTTATATCCTCATGTTTTGCAAATTGTATAGGTATCCTTCAGGTCTTGGTGAATGGAAGTTTCTTGAGTTTGCTTTATCCCTGTGCACTATTTTATAGACAGACTGAGAGGACCAGGGAGAAAAGGGTTTTTCAGTTTCACTCTCACTAAACAACTCTTTCCCCTCTGCTTTACGTCACAATGCTGCTGCCTAAATTGCCAATCCTTTGTGCAATTCTATTTCTGGCTCCATTCTTTTCCTCCAAGCTGAATAATTTTAACCCAAGTGTGAAATATCCAGGAAGTTGCGTAAATAATTTAGAAGATGCAAATATGACTGATTTCAGTCATTTGATGACCTGTTAATTACCAATTAGACTGAGTCTTGTTTATTGATGTTTGCATGAACTTGGCTCAACCTGGCCAGGTGGCCACTACGGCTATCTTAAATCAGAGGTTCCTTTTGTTTTTAAACCATCCTTGTCAATGAAAAGTCCCAGTATTACAGTCAGCTGGGAGAAGTAAAAAATTAAGAGTCCATTTTTACTACTATCATAATAAGAGATGTGCCAAGTCAAGAATTTACAGGTTATGCTTGAACACTGTGCTGTTGCTGCTTATGTCTCCGAAATAACCCATCACCTAGTCAGCTTTTATTTTCGTATGCATAGTACATGACACTAATCCAGCAAACTCAGAGCGGCTCCTAGAGGGAATAGAATGTCTCACATTCCTGTTTTTTTTTCTTTCTTTTTCTTTTTCTTTTTTTCTTTTATAACCCCCACACTACCGCCTAACTGCGGTAGTGCTTATCTTTTTCCCCAGCATCCATGGTGTGTGTGTGTGCAGGTGTGAGACACAGTGAGAGACACAAGGTGTACAAATCTTTATTCAATTTCCACCACCAGGAAGATAGGAAAACACCCGAGTGGCCAGTGGCAAGCACCGCCCTTCACATCAAAGGGCAATCTCACATTCCTGTTTATTTTTTTTTTTTTTTTTTTTTTTTTTTTTCTTTTCTTTTTTTTTCTTCTTTTTTTTTTTTTTTTTTCTTTTTTTTTTCTTTTTTTCTTTTCTTTTTTTTTTTTTTTTTTTTTTGCCAAGGACACCAATTTATTTTTTTTTTTTTTTTTTTTTTTTTTTTTTTTTTTTTTTTTTTTCTTTTTTTCTTTTTTATTTAACCCCCACACTACCGCCTAAGTGCGGTAGTGCTTATTTTCATTCCCCAGCACCCATGGTGTGTGTGTGCAGGTGTGAGACACAGTGAAAAGACACAAGGTGTACGAATCTTTATTCAATTTCCACCACCAGGAAGATAGGAAAACACCCGAGTGGCCAGTGGCAAGCACCGCCCTTCACATCAAAGGGCAATCTCACATTCCTGTTTATATCTGTCAGTCAGGACTCCCTGATTGGACCAGTTTAACAGCCCCAGTCAGGGAATTCATGTTTTGTGAGATCCACCTGACTGACCTTGTTCCAATCACTATAACCCCAATTCTATCTGGATACTTAATTTTGAGCTTCCAAAACTCTTTTGAATCTATCCAACTTAGTGCTGTAACAGAGTCGAGAGTGTCATGCTGGAAAAGCACAGCAGGTCAGACAGCATCCGAGGAGCAGGAGAATCGACGTTTCGGGCATAAGTCCTTCATCAGGAAAGAGCTATATAGTGTATCCTCAGTGTAAAGACAGGACTTTGACTCCACTAGGACTCCACAGTGGTCAATCATACTAATACTGTCACAGATAGATAGATGCATTTGAGACAGGTAAATGGCTAAAGATGTTTTTACCTCTTTTTGGTCTCTCACCAGGTGCTGTGGGACCAGTCTGGCAGGTATGTTCTTCAGGACTGAGCCAGCCCAGTCAGCGATGGATCTACCAAGACACTCAAACAATCTTCAGTGTTTCTTTACCTTGGTGTTCACTGTGAAGGAATGCTGATTAATAAACCAAGGGAGGATGCTAGGTGGTAATCAACAGATTCTTACAGAATTTTGAAGTTATTGCATCTCCCGTTGCACTACTAGACAGTTCACGTGAGAGCTGCTGAAAGGAAGACAAGTAGGTGGGTTAGATCAAGAACAGACAGTCGGGAATCAAAAGAGTTGCTAAGTACAGTTAAAGACAGAAAGACCGTCAAGCGCAGACATTAGAATTTAAGATCTGACAGCCTTGTCCTAGCAACAGTTGCAGGAAAAATTGACCGTTAAAAACAGGAGAGGGTAAAACAAACACGGGAGATAATATTGAGACATGAACTAAGGAGGACTTGACAAAAGTCAGAACAGAATCAAACAATGTCAATGACCCCATTCAGACTTTTTTTTTCACTCATGGAATATGAGCACTTCTCGCGAGAGCAGCATTTATTGATCATCCCTAATTGCACTTGAAAGGTGGCTCAGCAGTTGGCACTGTTACCTCACAGCGCCAGGGACCTGGGTGCAACTCTTTGTGGAGTTTGCACGTTCTGCATGGGTTTCCTCTAGATGCTCCGGTTTCCACCCACTGTCCAAAGATGTGCCAATTAGGTGGATTGACCATGCTAAATTGCCCAGGGACATTTAGGTTGGGTGGAAATGCAAGGATAGGGTTGGGTCTGGGTGGGATTGTTTTTGGAGGGTCGGTGTGGACTCAATGGGCTGAATAGCCTGTATCCACACTGCAGGGATTTTACGAAAGTAATAGTCAGCTGCCTTCTTGCTGCACAACCTGGGAAATAGAAGCACCTACAGCTTGTGAGGAAGATATAAGCTGACTGTAAAAGGTTTTATAGGTATGTGAAAAGAACAAGATGAGTGAAGACAATTGTAAGTACCTTACATCAGAAACAGGGGAGATTGTACTGGGGAACAAAGAGATGGCAGATCAATTAATTGAACATTTTTGTTGTTTTCAAAAAGGAGGGCAAAAATAACATCCAAAAAATGTTGGGGAACACTTGAGAGCATATGTAAGACAGTTACAGCATTGTACGGTCAGTGTATATGTGCAAAACTGTGCTTGATAAATATACTGGAATTTTACAAGGATGTGACTAGTTGAGTTGATAAAGGGGGAGCCAGTGGATCCAGTTTACTTGGACATTCAGAAGGCATTTGATACGCTCCCACATAAGAGATTAGCATGTAATAGTTAAGTGCATGGGATTGGAGGGCATGGATAGAGAACTAGTTGGCAGACAAGAAACAAAAAGTAGGAACAAATTATTTTTTTTTTGAGTGACAGGCAATGACGAGTGGAGTACTGCAGAGATCAGTGCTTGGACCCCAGCTATTCACAATATTTATTAATGATTTAGATGAAGGAACTAAATGTACAAAATTGGGTGCCAGGGTGAACTGTGAGGGAGATGCTGCAACATGATTTGGACAATTTGAGTGAATGAGTAAGTGCATAACAGGTGATGTGTAATGTGGATAAATGTGAGATTCTTGACCTTGGTAGCAAAAGCAGTAAAATCGATTATCATCTGAATGTCGATAGAGTGGGAAAGGGGAGATGTAATGAGACCTGGGTATCATTGTACATCTTTCGCTGCATGTAAGCATGCAGGTGCTGTTGGCAGTGAAGAAGGCAGATGATATGTTGACTTGCATTGCAAGAGAATTCGAGTACAGGAGCAGGGTTGTCTTGGAGAGGTCACATCTGGAGTATTGTGTGTAGTTTTAGTCTTCAGTTCTGAGGATGTCCTGGCTATGGAGGAAATGCAACAGAATGTTTGATTTCTGGGATGGTGTGAAAGTATGAAGAGAGACTGGATTGTGTAAGACTACATTTGTTAGCATTTAAGATGGGTTGGGAAACCAATATGGAAGCCTTTATGAAGACTGATGAAATTCGAACAGGACTGCAGAGTGTTGCTAAATAAAGAGACCTTGGAGTGCAAGTTCATAGTTCCTTGAAAGTGGAATCGCAGGTAGATAGGATAGTGAAAAAGGCCTTTGGTATGCTTTTCTTTATTGGTCAGAGCATTGAGTATAGGAGTTGGGAGGTCATGTTGCAACTGTACAAGACATTGGTATGGCCACTTTTGGAATATTGTGTGCAATTCTGGTCTCCCTGCTATAGGAAGGATGTTGTGAAAGTTGAAAGGGTTCAGAAAAGATTTACAAAGATGTTGCTGGGATTGGAGGGTTTGACCTATAGGAGGAGGCTGAATTTTCCCTGCAGCATCATAGGCTGAGGGGTGACCTTATAGAGGTTTATGAAATCATGAGGGGCATAGATAGAGTAAATAGACAAGGTCTCTTCCCTGGGGTAGAGGAGTGCAGAACTAAAGGGCATAGGTTTAGGATGAGAGGGGAAAGATTTAAAGAGACCTGAGGGGCAACTTTTTCACACAAAGTGTGGTGCCACAGGAAATGGTGGAGGCTGGTACAATTATAACGTTTAAAAGGCATGGATGGGTACATGAATAGGAAGGGTTTAGAGGGATATAGGCCAAGTGCTGGCAAATGGGATGAGATTAGGTTAGGATATCTGGTTGGATTGGACGGGTTGGACCAAAGGATCTGTTTCCATGCTGTCATCTCTATGACTCTATGACTATGACTCTATGACTAAACAGAATAAACGCTGGAAGGATGTTCCTGATCACTGGGGAGTCCAGAACTTGGGGTCACAGTTTAAGGATACAAGGTAGGCCATTTAGGACCGGGAGGAAGAGAAATTTCTTCATTCAGAGAGTGGTGAGCCTGGGGAATTCATTACCACAAAAAGCAATTGAGACCACAACATTGAAAATTGTCAAGAAGGTGTCAGATATTGTTCTTACAGCTGAAATGTCAAAATGTCATGGAGGGAAAGCAGGACCAGGGTATTGAGTTGAATGATCAGCCATTACCATATTGAATGGCAGAGCAGGCTTGAAGGCCGAATGGCCTGCACCTGCTCCAATGTTCTAAGGTGATTTCAAGATTCTGACATAGTGACAGTGGAGGAATGGTGATATGTTTCTGAAGTGGGAGATGGCACAGGGTAGGGTGACACTAGGCACATGGACACACAAGATGGTTGTTGAACCATAAGTTAGTCCTTGACACACAAGATGGCCACCAGATCACAATATGGAGAGAGACAGCAGAGCAAACATAGATACTACCTGGGGACACTAGAGTGCCAGCACAATGAACTCACAACCTAGTTGATTAGTTTAAGGTGGGTGGGGGAGAGAATACACATGAGAAGCGTATAATGCCTGCTGAAGTGTCTGGGTCCAGCCAACACCTTTGATAGAAATGCTAACAGTTTGAGATGGACTCAATACAAAGTGCTAATAGCCAGGGCTGCAGTAATCGTCCTTCTCAAGAAGAGCGATTAGCGCTCATTACTACAGCAATGGACTTCCACGCAGACATTGAAACTGACAATGTCTGCACTGAAACTGACAACAACCGCGCTGAAATTAACAAAGGCTGAGCTGGAACTAACAGTGACCCTGTTAGGGCCCCTCAAAGATCAGCAAGGCGGACTTTGTGTGGAACTGCAGAAAATGGGGGAGATACTAAATGAGTATTTTGCACCAGTATTTACTGTGGAAAAGGATATGGAAGATATAGACTGTAGGAAATAGATGGTGACATCTTGCAAAATGTCCATATTACAGAGGAGGAAGTGCTGGATGTCTTGAAATGGGTAAAGGTGAATTGACCAGGTGTACCCTCGAACTCTGTGGGAAGCTAGAGAAGTAATTGCTGGGGCACTTGCTGAGATATTTGTATCATCGATAGTCATAGGTGAAGTGTTGAAAGACTGGAGGTTGGCTAACATAGTGCTACTGTTTAAGAAGGGCAGGAAGGACAAGCCAGGGAACTATAGACCAGTGAGCCTGACGTCAGTGGTGAGCAAGTTGTTGGAGGGAATCCTGAGGGACAGGATGTATATATTTTTGGAAAGGCAAGGACTGATTAGGGATAGTCAACATGGCTTTGTGTGTGGGAAACCATGTCTCACAAAGATGTGATCTATATGGACTTCAGTAAGGCGTGCAACAAGGTTCCCCGTGGGAGACTGATTAGCAAGGTTAGATCTCACGGAATACAGGGAGAACTAGCCATTTGGATACAGAACTGGCTCAAAGGTAGAAGACAGAGGGTGGTGGTGGAGGGTTGTTTTTAGGCTGGAGGCCTGTGACAAGTGGAGTGCCACAAGGATCGGTGCTGGGTCCTCTATTTTTTGTCATTTACATAAATGATTTGGATGCGAGCATAAGAGGTACAGTTAGTAAGTTTGCAGATGACACCAAAATTGGAGGTGTATGGACAGCGATTACAACAGGATCTTGACCAGATGGGCCAATTGGCTGAGAAGTGGCAGATGGAACTTAATTCAGATAAATGCAAGGTGCTGCATTTTTGGAAAGCAAATCTTACCAGAACTTATACACTTAATGGGCGGCACGGTGGCAAAGCAGTTAGCACTGCTGCCTCACAGCACCAGAGACCTGGGTTCAATTCCTGCCTCAGGTGACTGACTGTGTGGAGTTTGCACATTCTCCCCGTGTCTGCGTGGGTTTCGTCCGGGTGTTCCAGTTTCCTCCCACAGTCCAAAGATGTGCAGGTTAGGTGAATTGGCCATGCTAAATTGCCTGTGGTGTTAGGTTCAGGGGTATATGTAGGGGAATGGGTCTGGGTGGGCGCGCTTTGGCAGGTCGGTGTGGACTTGTTGGGCCGAAGGGCCTGTTTCCACACTCTAAGTAATCTAATCTAATCTTAATGGTAAGGTCCTAGGGAGTGTTGCTGAACAAAGAGACCTTGGAGTACAGGTTCATAGCTCCTTGAAAGTGGAGTTGCAGGCTGATAGGATAGTGAAGAAGGTGTTTGGTATGCTTTCCTTTATTGGTCAGAGTATTGAGTACAGGAATTGAGAGGTCATGTTGCAGCTGTACAGGACATTGGTTAGGCCACTGTTGGAATATTGCATGCAATTCTGGTCTCCTTCTTATCAGAAGATGTTGTGAAACTTGAAAGGGTTCAGAAAAGATTTACATGGATCTTGCCAGGGTTGGAGGATTGGAGCTATAGGGAGAGGCTGAACAGACTGGGGCTGTTTTCCCTGGAGCGTCGGAGGCTGAGCGGTGACCTTATAGAGGTTTACAAAATTATGAGGGGCATGAATAGGGTAAATAGACAAAGTCTTTTCCCTGGGGTTGGTGAGCCCAGAACTGGAGGGCATAGGTTCAGGGTGAGAGGGGAAAAATATAAAAGAGACCTATGGGGCAACTTTTCCACACAGAGGGTAGTACATGTATGGAATGAGCTGCCAGAGGAAGCTGGTACAATTGCAACATTTAAGAGGCATTTGGATGGGTATATGAATAGGAAGGTTTTGGAGGGATATGGGCCAGGTATGGCAAGTGGGACTAGATTGGGTTGGGATATCTGGTTGGCATGGATGGGTTGGACTGAAGGGTCTGTTTCCATGCTGTACACCTCTATGACTCTATGACTCTAAATTAGGAATTCAGCAAAACAGATTTCCCTCACTTGCTATTGCCTCTAGTCCAGGAGAAGGAACACCAACAGAATGAATCTTGCAGCAGAGAGAGAACTCAGGCTTTAGCAGCAGCAGAGAAATAAAGAAAGCTGTATCTAGGAGCTTCAATTCCAAAACCCCAACTTCAACAACAACTGAAAGCAATGATGCTTCTTTTGTCTCTTTAAAAAATAATTCAAAGTTATTTACTCTGCCTTCCATGGAGGAGACACCTTAGCACAATGTCCCCCTCCAAACGAACCAGGACAGAACAAATCCCTTTGAAGGCACACATCAGCACAATACTGAGAGTAGACAAACTGGGGTTACTCTTCCTTGAGCAGAGCAGGTCAAGGTCATATGTTCAAAATTATGAAAGGTAAGATAGAAAGTAATTATCTCCTTATAGTCCTTTGAAAGTTGAGGCGCAAGTGGACAGGATAATGAAGAAAGATTTTCGTACACTTGCCTTTATAGATCAGTGCATTGAATATAGATATTAAGATGTCATGTTGCAGCTGTACAAGACACTGGTTCGGCCACTTTTGAAATAATGTGTTCAATTCTGTTCTCCCTGCTATAAGAAACATGTTGTTAAACTTGAAAGGGTACAGAAAAGATAATTAAGGTTGTTGCTGCGGTTGGAGGGTTTGAGCTGTAGGGAGAGGCTGAATAGTCTGCGGCTGTTTTCCCTGGAGCATTGGAGGCCGAGGGGTGACCCCATAGAGATGTATAAAATCATGAGGAACACAGACAGCGTGAATAGCCAAGGCCTTTTTCAGAGGGTAGGGGAATCCAGAACTAGAGGGCATAGGTTTAGGGTGAGAGAGGAAGATATAAAAGGGACCTAAGGGGCAACTCCTTCATGCAGAGGGTGGTGCGAGTATGGAATGAACTGCCAGAGGAAGTGGTGGAGGCTGGTACAATTACAGCATTTAAAAGGCTTCTGGATGGGTATATCAATAGGAAGGGTTTGGAGGGATATAGGTCAAGTGCTGGCAAATGGGACTAGATTAGTTTAGGATATCTGGTCGGCATGGACAAGTTGAACTGAAGGGTCTGTTTCCATGCTGCACATCTCTATGGCTCTATCGAACAGCCAGTCATGAGAGGAGACACATTCAAGATAATTAGGAAAGGAATTAGACCAGGAATGAAGATTTTCTTTTAATGCTGTGAGCTGTTCTGGTCTGGATTACACTAAATTGTTGGACAAATCAGTCTTAATACCAATTTTTAAAATGTTGACTGAATAAATACTCAAAGAGGAAAAGTACGAAGAAAGGGCAGGAGGGTTGGAATGTTTGATTGGCAGGGTCATGACAAAACAAATGGTCTTGGGTCTGTTACAAGATTCTATTAGAAACCATTTCACTTGCTCCACAGCTGAGCACCGCCCAACTAGTCTCCATTTAGAAGCCAGCTAGCTCCACACAGTTTAGAAAATCTTATAATACAGAGGGATTGTGTCTCAGGATGGATCGGTCCTAACAGCTGGGGTCTCAACTCCATTGTAGGGATTTTCCTTCCTACAGCCATGGTATGCTGTCATGGGAGGTGGGGTTGAACATGATCATACTTGCAAAGGCCTTCTTCATTCTTTGAATTATCCACATGCTTCACAGTCTGGTATCCAGAATTCTTAGCCTGCCACACCTTTCCTCCCTCATGTTTAGTCAACTTTTAAAAAGAGGATGGGTTTTATCAGTCGTCTTGTTGGGAGCTTGAGGGATTAAGGGTAGGGAGGAGGTAATGCTCAATGGACAGCAGAAACTGCTCCAATTTACAAACAAGATATATTCACTTTTTAATGTTAGTTGTTGCTCACAGAACTATTCCATTCAATTTAGCCTGCATTGGGTGATTGGTCACAGCTTGTTTGCAGTTAGCACTGGGTTGGAATTAGCAAGAAGGTGAACCTTCAGGGGGATTTTGCATGATTCAGGGAGTGGGAGGTTACTTGGGACGCTGCCAGATGACAAAGTCATGATCGTATTTTGATATGAGTGTGTCAAAAGCCTCCTCTCCATGTCTTAATTCACACCAAGACCCATTCACCCAACATCTCTGTGCTCACTGGCCGCCAATCTTGGAGCAAGACAAGAGCAGGGACTCAATGGAGACATTGGAGGAAATCAGATACCCTTGAAAATTGTTGGACTGGAAAAGCTTATGTGGAGATACGGGAGAGCAAATAAGCTAAGAGGATACTAGCGCAAAAGAACTGCTGTCACTGGTGGATAATTGGAATAGGTGTAATTGAGAAGTTTCTTAATCTGAGAACTCTTTCTTATCCTTTGCATATTGCATGTCAGCCACCCACTGTAAAAATAAAGCCTAGGTACAGGGTAATAGGTTAATGATGTGCTGGAACACCCACATCAAACTGCTGTCATGATCTTGCTATTTGGTAGCATCTTGGGCAGTCTTCCATTCCTCATAGAATCCCTACAGTGTGGAAACAGGGCATTTGGCCCAAAGGATCGACACCGAACAGCATCCCAACCAGACCAATCCCGTTATACCTCCGCATTTCCCATGGCTAACCCAACTAGCCTGCACATCCCTGAACACAATGGGGCATCTTAGCATGAACAATCTGCTTAATTTGCACATCTTTGGACTGTGGGAGGAAACCGGAGTACCCAGAGGAAACCCACGTGGACTTTGGGAGAACGTTCAAACTCCATGCACACAGTTGCCTGAGAGTGGGATTGAATCTGGATCTCTAGCACTGCAAGACAGCAGTGCTGATCACTGAGCTCCCATGTCACACCTGGATCTTGTAAATCAACCAATTCCCAATATTAAAATTCTCATTCTTGTTTTCTGACCATTTCCTTGACTTTGACCTTCCATATCAGTGTCAATCTCCTTCAGCCATAGAACTCTCCGAACTATCTGTATTCATCTGATTTTGATCTCTTGAAAACTTCTCAATTTAATTACTTCACAACGTCTTTCACTACCAAGGACTAAACTCTGAAATGCCTCCACTGATTCCTTCCACCTGTTTACCACACTTTTTTTCTGTAAGATTCTCTTTAAAACCTACTGTTTTGACAAAGACTTTCCTTGTAAAGCCTTGTGTGGCTTGGATTCTAAATTTGCTTTATCTCCTGTGAAGAGATTATTACCTTAAAGTCACTATATTGATGCAAGATGTTGCTAGAGTCAGTGAATAATTACAAATCATTGACAAGCCTGACATAAATCACCAGCTGGATGAGAATTGCATTCAGTTTAAGTCACCTTGGTTGCATGGATAGATGGGAAGAATTAGTCAAGGTTCCTGCTTCCTGATGCTTCCGATGACTCCTGCAAGAAAAATCCATTCAGATTCACAGAATTATAGAATTGTTCCATTGTAAAAGGAGGCCATTTGGCCCATTGTCCTGGTAATGGTTCTGTTACCTAATGTAACCTCCTGTTTTCTCCCCATATCCCTGCACACCATCATGTCCTCTTGAATGCCACATTTTAACCTGCTCCACCACATTTCCCAGCAATGTATTCCATAACCTAACTAACTCACGTCACTCTTGCTTCATTTGCGCATCACTTTAAAATTAAGCTCACTGGTTCTTTTTCTTTTAAAAGTGGGAAGAGCTTCTGTCTATGCAATCTGTATACAGGGTAATCTGCTCAAATACATACGCATTGAGTAAAAGGTTTACTGTCTGGGCATGTGCATATATATAGCCAGGTGCCTGAGCTACTGAAAAGCTGCCAGAACTATCCCACAGCAAGTAGTATAGCTGCTGCAGGAGAGGAAGAGATAGATAGAGAGAGAGAGAGAGAATTTAAGGAATGTGGGAGATGAAAATACTTTAAATGATATTGCAGGTTCTGTAAGGTTTTTTTTGGTAGATTGCACAGGAATAGCACAACGTGAAAACTGAGACAAAATTGAAAGCTGATGGTGAGACCTGAAATGGGAAGCATCACTGTCACAAGACAAAGTAATTTGCAACTGCATTTGGTGTAAACAAGTTTTACTGCAAAATCAAGAAAGCCAACATGTTTTTTATGAATGGGAAATCTCTACAAGCCACTGCCTCTTAACAATTTTAGCCACTTCAGTCAGACTCCAATCACAGATATTGCCACACTTTGACCAGATGAGAAGGTGAAATGACTTGAAAAACGATTTTAGCTGGAATTTGCTGAGCTTTTTAAAAGGGTTACATATTGTTAAATAGCTAGCATAACACAGTTTAATTGGCATTTTTGGAATGGACCCCGATGATGACTGCAAATGGTTACTGGGTCTGCTCTGGGCTTATGTGGGATCAGTTTAGGCAGTGCTAATGGTAGGGGATTGCATTTTCAAAAGCTTAAGTAGTTAAACATCAGAGGACTTTTAAGTTGTACAATATTTTGGTTGAGGGTGGGCCTCTTCCTGCCCTTCCACCTGACACACACACGCACACACACAAATACACACCCATTCACACACACCCATGCACACACACACACACCCACACACAAATACACAGCCACTCACACACACACAAATACACACACACACAGACACACACACACAGAGACACGCACACAAATACACACAGACACACGCACACACAAATACACACACACACATACACGCACACACACAAATACACACACAGACACACACACACATACACACACGCGCACACACACAGTTACATGCGGTCCTGAAGTAAAGCATGCTGTTGATTTTTTTTCTAAGTTCATATGAACAAGATCATCTGATCTCAATTTATATCCTTAGACGTTGAGGCTCCAGAGCTTTTCTTCCACTGGCAGTGTATCAGGATTCCTAGAAGCGCTCAGGGACAAACAGGACCTCATTCCACATTGTCCTTTTACTAGGAACTGCCCTCCTGCACGCAAGAAAGAAGCAAGAGGGAGTTTGCATTTATGTAGTGCCTTTCACAAACTCACATTGCCAAAATGTGCTTTACAGAAAATGTTATGTATTTATAAACTGTAGCCAGGCTTGTAATGTGAGATACGCAGCAGCCAATATGTGCACTGCAAGCTCTCATAAGCAGTTATGTGGTAATGACCAGCTATTCTGCACTAGTTATGTTGGGTTAGGAAATAACATTGGCCAGGACACTGGGGAACTCTCCTACTCACCTTCAAAATATTGGGATCTTCCTTTGGAATATTGCGTGCAATTCTGGTCTCCCTCCTACAGGAAGGATGTTGTGAAACTTGAAAGGGTTCACAAGAGATTTACAGGATGTTGCCAGGGTTGGAGGGTTTGAGCTATAGGGAGAGGCTGAATAGGCTCGGGCTGTTTTCCCTGGAATGTCAGAGACTGAGAGGTGACCTTATAGAGGTTTATAAAATCATGAGGGGCATGGATGGGGTAAAATAGACAAAGTTCTTTCCCTGGGGTGGGGGAGTCCGAACTAGAGGGCATAGGTTTAGGGTGAGAGGGGTAAGATTTAAAATGGACCTAAGTGGCAACTTTTTCACGCAAAGGGTGGTGTGTGTATAGAATGAGCTTCAAGAGGAAATGGTGGAGGCTGCTACAATTACAACATTTAAAAGTCACCTGGGTGGATATATGAATAGGAAGGGTTTAGAGGAATATGGGCCAAGTGCTGGCACATGGGACTAGATTAGGTTAGGATAACTGGTCAGCATGGACGAGTTGGACTGAAGTGTCTGCTTCTATGTTGTACATCTCTGTGACTCTATAACTTGTCAGAAAATTCTTGGCCTCTTTTCTGCTCTTGTAGCCATTATGTTTATTTGTCTGGTCCCATTCAGTTTCTGGTCAATGGTAACCACCCACCCCCAATTATTGACAGTGGGGGATTCAGTGATAACAATGCCACTGAATTTCAGGGTGAGATAATTACATTCTTTTTTCTTGGAGATGGTCATTATGTGGCATGAATGTTAATTGCAACATATCAGCCCAAAACCAATGGCCAGCCCTTGCTGCATTTGGACATGGACTGCTTCAGCATCTGAGAAGTTACAGATTATGCAAAACAATTCAGCAAATGATCATTTCTAACCTCTTAATAGAGGGAAGGTTAGCAAGTTTTGAGAAGATTTGTAGCTCAGGTTGAGTTCCTGGATGTAGGTTTGCTCGCTGAGCTGGAAGGTTCATTTTCAGACGTTTCATCACCATATTATGTAACATTTTCAGTGAGCCTCTGAATGAAGCACTGGTGGTATAGCCTGCTTTCTATTTATGTGTTTTGGTTTCCTTGGGTTGGTGATGTCATTTTCTGTGGTGATGTCAATTCCTCTGGTGATGTTAGTTCCTGTCCTTTTTCTCAGAGGGTGGTAAATGGGATCTGAGTCAATGAGTTTGTTGATAGAGTTCCGGTTGGAATGCCATCTTCTCGGTATTCTCGTGCATGTCTCTGTTTGGCTTGTCCTGGGTTGGATGTGTTGTCCCAGTCAAAATGGTGTCCTTCCTCATCCGTGTGTAGGAATATTGATGATGCAGCTAAAGATTTTTGATCTGAGGATACTATGCTGATGAACCCCTGCATTAATGTCCTTGGACTAAGATGGTTGACCTTCAACAACGACAATTGTCATCCTTTGAGCCAGGTATGACTCGAACCAATAGAGAGTTTCTCCCTGATTTCCAATTACTCCAGTTTTGTTCGGGCTCCTTGATGCCACACGGTCAAATGCAGCGTTAATGTCAAGGGTTGTCACTCTCACCTCACCTCTGGAATTCAGCTCTTTTGTCCATGTTTAGACCAAAGCCGTGATGAGGTCAGGAGCTGAGTGGCCCTGGTGGAGCCCAAGCCGTGCCTCAATGAGCAGATTATTACAGCGGACGTACCACTCGATAGTGGCATCGTTAACCCCTTCCATCATTTTAATGATGATCGAAAATAGACTGATAGTTTGGTAACTGGCCAGGTTGGATTTGTCCTGCTTTTTGTTGACAGGATATGCCTGGCAATTGGGGATGGGCAATAAGTACTGATCCATCCAGAAAAGCCCACACTTCATGATCACATGAGGCACATATCTGATTTTTCTTATATCATAAGAGGCTACACCAGAAATAGTCAATTGGCAGTTAAGGGCTTTAGGACATCTCAAGTCATTGAAGATGCTATTTAATTTTAAGTTATTTTCTTTTAGAGTAAGTGAAATTATGAGTGATGAGAAGGAAATGAAGAAATTTCAGGATGATTGAGACAAGTTGAGTGTGTGGGCATGAGCATGGTAGATGCAGTTTAATGTGGATTAGTATGAAGTTGTCCAGTTTGGTAGGAAAAGCAGAATGGCAGGGTATTAATGAAGTTATGATAGATTGGCAAAGATTGATGTATAAGGGACAAGGGTGTCCTTGTATACCAGCCATTGAGAGGAAGCAGTTAGGAAGGCAATTAGAATGTTGGCCTTCGTTGCAAAAGGATTTGAGTACAGGAGCAAACAGGTTGTACCGAGACCTGGTGAGACCAAACCTGGAATGTTGTGCACAATTCTAGTCTCTTTGCCTAAAAAAAGACAGACATGTCACAGAGTAAGTGCAACAAAGGTTCACCAGACTGATTCCTGGGATGGACTAGGAAAAAGTGAGGACTGCAGATGCTGGAGATCAGAGTCAGGAGTGTGGTGATGGAAAAGCACAGCAGATCAAGCAGCATCTGAGGCGCAGGAGAATAGATATTTAGGGCATACATTCACACACAGAATTTTGTAATTTTTTGTACACGGAAATATATCCATACATCATACCTTTTTCAATAATGCCATACTCAGATGATTGATGGGAGATCCTTCATAAATCTGTTAAAACTATCACCTCCAATTTATTGCTTTTTAAAAGACATTTGTTTGTCTTAAGATAGCTGCTGAAAATGTGTTGCTGGAAAAGCGCAGCAGGTCAGGCAGCATCCAAGGAGCAGGAGAATCGACGTTTCGGGCATGAGCCCTGAAGAAGGGCTCATGCCCGAAACGTAGATTCTCCTGCTCCTTGGATGCTGCCTGACCTGCTGCGTTTTTCCAGCAACACATTTTCAGCTCTGATCTCCAGCATCTGCAGTCCTCACTTTCTCCTTTAAGATGGCTGCTACCAACCACAGAATGTGCTTCCTACAAATTTTCACTGAACCAAAGCTAACTAATCATTGTCCTTGAATATCACACCCCCTGCATTGTGTAGACATTCTAGTTAAACACATAAGGGAGCTACAAGCAGGAGCATCGATGTTTTGGGCATAAGCCTGAAGAAGGGCTTATGCCCGAAACGTCGATTCTCCTGCTCTTCAGATGCTGCCTGACCTGCTGTGCCGGTCCAGCACCACACTCTCAACTCTGATTCCTGAGATGGCAGTTTTGAAATATGAGGAGAGATAAAGTCAACTGGATCTGTGTTCAGTGGAGCTTAGGAGAATGGGAAAGGATATCATTGACAACATATAATATTACAGAGGCTAAACAGACTGGATACTGAGATGATGTTTTCCCTGGCAAGGGGTTCCAAAATGCAGTTTCAGGATACATGGTATGCCATTTTGGCCTGAAATGAGAAATTTCTTCACTTAGATGATGGTGAACCTGTGGAATTCTCTACCATAGAAAGTTTTGGAGGCCAAACACTGAATATGGTTAAGAAAGAAATAGATAGATGTCTAAAGATTAAATGTATTAAGGGTGATAGGAGAGAGCAGGTATAAGATGTCAAGATAAGCGATCAGCTATGAGCTTATTGAATGGCTTCGATGGACAGAATGGCCTGGTACTGCTTCCATTTTCTATGTTTGTAATGGCAACCTCAAGCTGGACACTTCCTGTTCTCCTATGAAGAACATCAGTCCCTCCTTCCATTTGCTCAGGGGCTTGGGGAACTACAGAGGTTTGCCAACCCCAGTTAGACACACTTTGGGAGGCATTATTGCATCACAGTAGTCCTTCGTATCTGTGGGGGTTACGTTCCAAGACCTACCGCGGAAGCCCGAAAATGCTGATAGGAGTGAACCCATTCATTTCAATGGGAAATTTACCTTCCCGGCAGCCCTCTGGTCCCTGGTCCCGAAGGTTCCCTACAACGTGCTTGGGCCCGGTAAACCACAGGTAACTGAAACCATGGAAAACAATTCCGCGGATGCAGGGGTCATCCTGTACATTCCATCTTCAACTTCTTTGCCCTCATTCTCTTGGCGTTGGTCATCTGATACACATATCCTCACAGTGCATCTCTTCTGCTCCAATTGAAAAGGAAACTAAGTCTTCATGCTGCAACTGAAAGTCCTGTTGTGGTACACTGGCAGTGTCTCTACTAGTAGGTGTAAAGGTCTAGGTTCAAGTCTTGCCTCGAAGCTGTGTCTAAACAGGTTGATTAAGTACAGTTTATATGAATACATAACTCATATTGTTTTTGACTATTAAATCTAATGTTTTTTTCACTCTGTATATTTCTACAACTATCAAACAAAAAAGAAAGAACATGTTAATAAAACTGCTGAGATTTTTCTTCAAAGTTTGCTTGCAGGCTTGTTCAGGAGATTAACTGTATCCAGTAACCATGCTTCAGCAGCCGACACTGGTTAGTGAGAAGGAGTAGATTCATTGTCTCTACACAGTTCAAGGATACATACAGCACCTAAATGACCTTATAGTTATTAGCTGGCTCAATCACCAGGAGTGAATAACATACTTAGTGAAGCTCATTTGGGGTGGCATGGTGGTTTAGTGGTCAGCACTGCTGCCTTATAACCTGAGGGGCCCTGGTTCAATTCCATCCTTGGGTGATCGTCCACATGGAGGTTGTTGTTCTTCCCTGTTGGGTCTCCTCCAGATGCTCTGGTTTCCTCCCACAGTCCAAGGATGTACAGGTTAGGTGGAATGGCCAAGCTGAGATATGCAGGCTCAATGGATTAGCTGTAGGAAATGCGGGGTGGGTTGCTTTTCAGAGGGTTGGTGTGGATTTAGTGCCCGGCTTGCACACTGCTGGGATCCTATGAAATGAGATAGAAAGAAATCTCAGCACATACGCAGTACTTCCTGCGCCTTTTCCCTCTGTCACCCCCTTTCGACACTTGAAGATCATGGCAACCCCTCAGCGAGAATGAGGGTCTGTTAGACCAGGAGTACAGCTGTTGTAATTTTGTCCTAACTACTCCGGGGTGTTCATTACTGCCTTCAAATTTATAAGCTGAAAATTTTAGCTTGTGAAGAGGGAGGGGGTCCTAATTCTTCCCCCAGCCCCCCAATAATTTTGTTAAACCTTACATTAGAACATCCGAACTTCAAGGGCAGCGTCTGTGACAATGTTACACTGCAGAGACAGTGACAACTCAGGTTCTGTCCTGGAGCGTGTGGAGGAGAGAGGCTTTGATGCTTATGGATTGGGGCGTCGGGGGTGGAATGAGAGGAGAAAAGCGTCTTTTTTTTTAAAGAAAAATAAATTTGCAAAACGAGCTGCAGATCACATGTAGGACATTAGAAACGGTTCAGAGTGAGGTTACACAAAGAAACAAAGCTCAACTCTTCCAACCACGTGCAAAGAGAGCGGGATCAGTCATGTCTCCTGTTCAAAAAAAAGGGGTGGTCCCAATGTACTATATTTATACAGGACTGAGACAAAAAGTCCAATCACAAGTTGGCAAGGCTGCAAACCGCGGAGAAGGATCTCCCTCAGGCTCCCGAGATGATCTGTGTGGAGCCCAGGGCAATGCTTTTCGATTAGATGGGACACCAGCTTGGCGCTGGAGGGGTGGACATCTTTCAGTCTCGGCTCGTCCCCGATGCTCAGGGAAGGTCTCAGCCCTCGGTCGAACGATTCGAACAAGGAGCGAGTCACCGGGGGATACTGTGCTGTGCCTTTAATTTGTGGCCGGGGTTGGGGGGGGCGGGGGGAAGAGGCATCGCTGCTCAGGGAGAGACTCTCCCGCGGACCCTGACGGTGGAGGGCTGATGGCTCAGAGTCTGGGACCGACCCCCAGCCCCTCAACCCATCTCGCCCAGATCCTGTGCTGCCTGGTGCTGGCCGCCTGTCGGGAAGCAGGAGGTGAGGCGTGTCTCTTACTATATATGGATGTTGGCAACAGTGTGTATGGAGCCCGGCCGTTAGTGCAGGCATGTTAGAGAGACAGAGGCAGAGACAGAGAAAGCTGTTTTGAATCAGGAGTGGGGAGGAGGGGGGTGGGGAAGGGATGGCCAAATGTCTGAGACTTCTCCCGACCCCCCCCCCCCTTATTCAATGTGATTGATATCAAGTCTTTCACTGTACATTCCCCTGTGGGAAGACGGAACACGGAACTCGTTAGTCACAGACACTGACAGCTTCAGACTGCTGATACCACGAAGGGGCCTCTTAGCTACCTGGTGATCCCACAGCTTACACCAGAGGCTGTGCGAGGGGCTGGGGAGACGAGTGCTGAGTGACAGCAGCGCCCCTAACTCCCCAAGTCCGTTAGCAATCACAGCTCAGAATTCACCAGAGGGCTTAGTTGGGTGGAAGATCACTGTGAAATCTCGTTTGTGGTATTGCTGCACACTGATGTTGCAATTTGATCTGTCTAGGGGATAACTGCCTGTGTATTGATGTGCATGTGCACCAGTCTGTCTGTGAAAAGAGTGTGTGTATCTTTACAAACAGGTGAGGACAGGTTTTTGATTGATAGAATCCCTACAGTGTGGAAGCAGGTCATTTGGTCCATTGAGTACACACCGACCCTCCAAAGAGCATCCCACCCAAACCCACCCCTAGCCTTTAACCCTGCAGTTCCCATGGCTAATCCACCTAGCCTGTGGATGCTATTGGCAATTTAACATGGCCAATCCACCCTAACCTGCACATCTTTACACTGGCAGGTAACCAGAGCATCTGGAGGGCACCCACACAGACACGGAGAGAATGTGCAAACTCCACACAGACAGCCACACAAGGCTGGAATCAAACCCAGGTCACTGATGCTGTGAGGCAGCAGTGCTAACCACTGAGTCACTGTGCCAATGTTTTAGCTTCCTTCTTTTTAACCCACAAATGCTTCAATTTGTTTTTGGAATGCAATAATTACACTTAATTGGACAAACGCGGAAGAGCCATTAGATTAGATTAGATTACTTACAGTGTGGAAACAGGCCCTTCGCCCCAACAAATCCACACCGCCCCGCCGAAGCGCAACCCACCCATACCCCTACATTTACTCCTTACCTAACACTACGGGCAATTTAGCATGGCCAATTCACCTGACCTGCACATCTTTGGACTGTGGAAGGAAACCAGAGCACCCGGAGGAAACCCACGTAGACACGGGGAGAACATGCAAACTCCACACAGTCAGTCGCCTGAGGCGGGAATTGAACCCAGGTCTCTGGCGCTGTGAGGCAGCAGTGCTAACCACTGTGCCACCGTGCTGCCCACCAGTTGTGTAGTTTTACTGAGCAAAATGAAAGTAAATATTATTACCTATTTACCACCCCAAAATAACCAAACTAGTATCAAACACATTCCTGATGAAGGGCTTTTGCCCGAATCGTCGATTTCGAAGCTACTTGGATGCTGCCTGAACTGCTGTGCTCTTCCAGCACCACTAATCCAGAATCTGGTTTCCAGCATCTGCAGTCATTGTTTTTACCTAGTATCAAACACCACCCCCCCCACCCCCCACCCCCCCCCCCCCCCCACACACACACACAAATAGATAAGTTTAGAAAGAAGAATTTATATATCAGACAGGAAGAATAGGCTATACAGTTTTTGTATAAATCATAGAATCTTTGAGGTGTTAGATTTTTTGGGATCCCATACATTAAAGCTGGGTTTAACAAAAAGAAGACTCATTCTCAGACTATGATTAAACTGGTAAGCTCAACACTTATTATCCTTCGAAAGTGGCAGTGATGAGCCACCTTCTCAAAACTTTGTAGTCCTTATGGTAAAAATGCTACTGTGTTGTTATTTGGTTGGATTGAAGCAACAATGATAAAGGAGTGGTGTTTAAGTGTGGCTTGAAGGGGAATATAGAGGTTGTGGTAATCTGTTATCCTATTAGATGGTGTTCGTTGTGAATTTATAAAGTTTCCTATCAAGATGTCTTAGTAAGTTATTACAGTCTATACAACGGACAGTACATGCTGCTACTGTTGTGCACTTGGTGGTGATGGAAGTAGATGGTTGAGGTGGTTTTAAAGTTCTCAAATGCTGTAGTTGCCTCTGTACCCATCTAGGGAAGTGGGGAAAAGTCGGATGCTGCCTGACCTGCTGTGCTTTTCCAGCACCACACTCTTGACTCTGATCTCCAGCACCTTCAGTCCTCACTTTCTCCAATTTGGGGAATATTCCATCGTACTTCTGACTTCTGCTTTATAAGTGAGGAAATGTCTATGGGGATTCATGAGATGAGTCATTAATTTCAAAATATCCTACCAATATGCTCAAGCATTTATGGGTCATAAATTTGAGATTTTCATTAAAAGTGACTCCCAAAATTTTGCGGCAATCACGATGCCATTGAATGCCATTCCTAGGTTTTCTGTTGTTGACAATAATCATTATCTGGCACTTATAGACAAATGTTACATGTCATTGTATTGCTGAATGCATATATGATTTAGTGCCCTTATCCAAGTTAGGGATGCTGGCACTGTGGACTGAATCATCTTTTTGTATTGAATACCCATTGTCAATATAAAAATTCCTCCATTCTCGGACAGATCTGGCAGAGAGTAAAGTCAGTAACAGGGTTGATTTTAATTCATGGTAGAGAGAAAGAGAGCTGCTCTTCATACACCCTATCACTAATCTCCAGACTTTTAAAGAAATACACATTTGGGTGGAATATTTTGGTGTAAATCAGCAAAAGAAGAAGATTGGAGAAAAAAAGTTTAAGAATTGTTTAAAAGGAGATGACGAATCCAGTCAAAACAACTGTGCAAATATTGAGAAAAACATCTTCTTGGAATGGTATGAATTTGTCATTGTTTATTGTGTTTTTAAAAAAAAATTATAAATCAGGAGACATAAAAGTGACAATTCATTTGTTTTTGCTTAGTTGTAAAATACTTCACTTCTGGGACTGCTTTGCAAGATCAATGGGTCAATTCTACGACTGTGCCAAGACAAGAGGGGGCACTGCAGTGCCATCAGTATGAAGTTAGTTTTGAATGTGCCACCTTATTGGGTCACATTCTGCAGTTGACTCATTGAGTACCTATGTCTACCCATCTTGCTCTGCATCACATTGCACATGCATGGTATCATAAAGTACTTTGCAAACACTGCCATAGATCCTGTTTAAATTGTGAGATGCCAGATTGAATGGGTGATAGTAACTCACTTTCGCAACAGCTCATTTTCCATACTCCCCTTCCCCCCCATCCTCTTCTTGCCTTTCGTACTGAAATGACCTCAACGTCAGCTTCCAGTTGGTAATGTATTCAAGTAATTGTCTAAATGGAGCTTATCAGAGGTTTGCTAAATGGATGCATTCATAAATCTTTACCCTTCAGACTCTGCAAGGGCCAGCATGTGGATCAGAATGAAGGATTGAGTAGCAATTATGTGCAGTTTTTATAACAAGAAAGTGTGCCTGCACTGTTCCTTCATTAATTTTTTTAACAGTTGATTTCTGTTAGTTCAAATCAAGCCTCCTCATTATATTGTCTTTTCCCCTGGAGATGGCACTTTGAAGCCCAATAGTCAACTCAAATAGTGGACAAAGATTAAAACTAGTATTAATTTAAAAAAAAATACAAGTATGCATGTAGCCCATACCCATGTCCACGACAGATAGAAATTTAACTCTGTACTGCGATATGGAAGTATTCACTGTTATGATTACTGAGCGTTTAAATGCTGCATCCCGAAGTGTGGCCTTAACATTCAGAAATAATGTCCATTATGAAGGATTGAACAAATAACTTTGGTAGTACATTACTTAAACATCACTAAAAAATGCACAAAGTCCAAAAAGTGCACTCCTGGCCCTGCATTAATCAGGACTGGAATGCAAGAAACCAATTTTAGAAAACATAGCAAGAGATACCTAGCAGAGAGATGCAACCAAAGCTGTTAATTGTAAATCTTAGCTGCTTAAAATTAGGCCAGGCAGACTGACTCTGAGTGTATTGTCATTGGGAATGAAACGGAGATTGTTGTCTCCATAACCCTTCTGTAATGACATGGAGAAGATGTCAATTGAATTAGCTTATAGCCTTTCTCTTCTGTCTGTAACAGAAGTTGTGTTTTTTTTCTATATTTTTTTCCCTTTCAAAATAAGCTGTGCTGTCATTCCAGAGTCACCGTTTCTGAAGTCAAAATTATAACAATAATAGTCTTTGAGGTGAAAATAAGATGATGGTTTATTTAAGCATTCAATGCAGAGGATAATTCAAAACAAATGCATACACAGGCATACAAGGAAGAAAACAGAGAAAAGAAGTTAAAGAAATTAGAATTATAAATAATTTTAAAAAGTGAGCATTAATTCACATGAATTAAAGCCAATTGAATGTTCCTACATTTGAATGTTCTGGCAGAATTCCTTTTCGTAGGAACTCAGATACTAGTGAATGGGATTACTGGTATAACTTTGCAAGTGAAATACAGGATTTTTCCGAGAAATTAAGGTTTCAAGAGAGGTTAAGACTAGCAGAATGCTTTTGGCTGAGTCTGGGTTTCCTTGTGAAAAGCAGGCCAAGGAAAGAATTAAAAGCTATTCAAAATTAAAGATTCACTCACATGATTGATATTTCCCTGGCTGAGTCTGTTCACTTGATAAAGTGGCCCCAATGTATCTCTGAAAAACTATTGTGTATTTTTGCACATAATAGGGGACATTAGCCCCATCTCGGGTATAATGAGTTTCAATAGTATTCTTTCAAAACAAATATGGCTGGGGTGTTGCAGCTCCTTTATGTGTTTAACTAGAATGTCTATACACTGCAGGGGGTGTGACTTTCAAGGACAGTGATTAGTTAGCTTTGGTTCAGTGGAAATTTGTAGAGAGCACATTCTGTGGTTGGTAGCAGCCATTTTAAGACAAGCAAATGTCTTTCAAAAAGCAGTAAATTGGAGATGATAGTTTTAATAAAACCATGTAAGATCTCCCTTCATCCTTTCTGAGTATGGCATTATTAAAAAAGGCATCATGTATGGATATATTTCCGTGTACAAAAAAACAAGATTCCGTGTGGGAATTTATTTACCTGAAACATCGACTCTATTGCTGCCCCATCTGCTGTGCTTTTTCCAGTGCCACACTTTTCGACTCTGTCACTTCTAGTATGCAAATATTAAGCACACTCACTGATCATCTTAAATTGGTGTCTACTTAAATTCTTAGCACAGTCAGGAGAGTTTAAGAAAAGTCTAATAATAGAATTGTGGCTAACATTGGATATAGTGTTCTGATGTTTTTAAGCAAAGTTGGCATATTGTTGACAAAAGGGCATGTTTTATAAAGTTGTTGGGATATACAGCTTAGATTCCTGGAACCATGTTAACTCTGACACTCAATTGAAGCCAGCATTTTTGAAGAGCTACTTTGCACTAAGTACCCAAATTCAGTTCTCTACTGACAGGGCCCTGCCATTCAATTGCTTTGCTTCCTGCTCAAATGAGTAACACGCATTGAGTTTCAATGCTGTGACTCTTTTCCCAAGAAAGGAAAATCCAATTTATTACCTGCTGGAAATTCTAAAGCTTTATGAAAGGGCTATATAGGTTTGACACCAGCAACAGCTTGTGTTTATCTTTTAGAATAATGAAATAGTGTGAGGAAATTCACAGAAACATTACAAAACAAAGTATGATACTAAACCATGTTATGAGATATTAGGTCAGATAACTAAAAGCTTAATCAAAGTGGAACGTGTTAAGAATTGCCTAAAAGGATGAAAGTGGAGCAAAGATGCATGGAGAAGATTTCAGAGCTCAGAATCCAGTCCAAAAATAGTGGAACAATTATAATGGGGATACACAGGAAGAAAGACTAGAGTATAAGAGGAGTGCAGATGACTTGGATATCTCGGAGAGGCTTGACTCTGGGGGAAATTACTGAGGGAAGGACTGTGGAGGGATTTGATAACAGGGATGAGAATTTTACAATCAAGACATTGCTTGACCATGAGCTGTTGTAGATCACTGAGCACGTGTGTGACAGGTGAGCAGGGCTTGTAGACAGTTAAGACATGGGCACTGTTCTGGATCACCTCAAGTGTACAGATGGTGGAATGTGGAGCCCCAATTAGGACTGCGCTGGAATAGTCTAGTTTGGCGGTAACAATAAACTGAGCTGAGTTGGGACAAAGTTACAGAGATGGAATTAAGTGGCCCTGGTAGCGGCACAACTGGTGAATGGTGGAAGGATTTTTTAACCCTCCTCCTGCACACTAGTACCCTTTATTGATGTAAAACCATTGGCCTCATGATAGCTCCCCCCTTACCTTGCCTAAATGGCTATTCAGTATGTGTTAGCTGACCTAGTATCAGCAGATTTTCAACTCTGAAGAAAATCACAACTGAGACTCAACTTGTCCTCATGGGTTATTCACCTTTGAGCTACTGGATCACCGGATTACGACCGAGAAGCCTGGAGAATGTTGCTTTCCTTCTATTTTATCCAAAGCAAACAGATGCCAATTGTTCAAGTCTGGGAGTACCTGAATTAGAACAGAATAAGAATTAAACCTGAGGATTTTTAGAATTTGGACAAAAAGAAGTTACTAAGTGTGATCTAGGTTAATGCTAACTGGAGGGCAGCCTTAGAGATTGATACTGGTGAAAACTTGCATAAAAATTAATTGGATTGCATTTGCATTAATGACACTCAAGTATAATGTCCCTAATGCACAGTTGAGGCATCCCGTTTCGATTAAAGGTTAATAAATCTGTGTGAAATGAAGACCTAATACCATTAGGGATATCAATGAATCTTGCCTAAGTGTGTGTGTTTGCGCTGTCACAGAGTCAAATGATTGTCATTGTTTCCCAACCCTTTGTAGGTTAGATTTAATAGGAATTAATAGAGGTCAATGAAATGGTTTTTCGTTCCATAGACATATGTTTAGTTATCTGCCTAGATAAACCTGATGACGAAAGTTATCAACCCTCCCCAATAATGAACCCTGCTTCTCCTCACATACCCTTGCCACCTGAAACAATAAGAAACAAAGAATTGTATTTTGTATTGTGCATTTCAGTGTTCCAGTGTGCTTTACATCTGGTGAAATGTATTCTCCCCTGTAACATAGGAAATGCAGCAAGATTCCAAGAACGAGAATGACTGGAAAATCTGATTGCTTCGAATCAAAACACAATACTGGGCACATGCATTGCATTGGTAAGGTCCCTGCCTCTGTGCTAGGTGATCTAAGTCCCACCCACTCCTACTCATCAGGCAAGATGGCGGCAGAGTAAGCTGTGCCAGCTGGAGCTCCTCTGCTCCTTATTTTTTCTCTTTTTTTCTCTTTTTTTCCCCTTTCTGTGTTTTTTAAAATCAGCTAATGACTTGGACTTAGCTGGAGGGAAGTGGAGGAGCTGGAGAGCCCCAGAGGCGAATCCCGGAGCGGAGGCTGGCAAGGGAAAGAGAGTCCGGAGCAGAGGCCAGTGTGGGGAAGAGATTTCCGGAGTGGAGGCTGGTCTGGGGAAGAGAGTTCCGGAGCGGAGGCCAGCAAGGGGAAGAGAGTCCTGGAAAGGAGGCCAGTGTGGGGAAGAGAGTCCCGGAGCGGAGGCTGATGTGGGGAAGAGAGGTCCAGAGCGGAGGCAGGTGTGGGGAAGAGAGTCCCGGAGCAGAGGCTGGTGTGGGGAAGAGAGTCCCGGAGCAGAGGCTGGTATGGGAAAGAGAGGTCCAGAGCGGAGGCAGATGTGGGGAAGAGGGTCCCGGAGCGGAGGCCAGTATGGGGAAGAGAGTTCCGGAGTGGAGGCCAGCAAGGGGAAGAGAGTCCTGGAAAGGAGGCCAGTGTGGGGAAGAGAGTCGCGGAGCGGAGGCTGATGTGGGGAAGAGAGTCCCAGAGTGGAGGCCGGTGTGGGGAAGAGAGTCCCGGAGCGGAGGCTGGTGTGGTGAAGAGTGTCCCGGAGCAGAGGCTGGTGTGGGGAAGAGAGGTCCAGGGAGGAGGCCGGAGTGTATAAGCAATCCCGGGGTGGAGGCCAATGTTGGAAAGTGAGTCCCGGAGCAGAGGCTGGTGTGGGGAAGCAAGTCACTGAGCAGAGGCTGGTGTGGGTAGGTAAGGCCCGGAGCGAGTTTGGGGAAGCGAGTCCTGGAGCAGAGGCCAGTGTGGGAAAGTAAATCCGGAGCGAAGGCCGGTGAGGGGGAGCAAGTCACGGAGTAGAGGCTGGTGTGGGGAAGTGGTCCTGTAGTGGAGGGGGGTTTGGGAAAGCAGTCACAGAGCAGAGGCTGGAGTGTGGAGCCGATCCCGGAGCGAAGGCTGGAGCTGGGAAGCGAGTCCTGGAGCGGAGGCTGGTATGGAGAAGCAAGCCCCGAAGCAGAGGAGCATTTGGGGAAGCAGTCATGGAGCAGAGACTGATGCAGGGAAGAGAGTCCCAGAGCAGAGGCCAATGTGGGGAAGAATGTCCAGGGGCAGAGGCTGGAGCAGCGAAGCAGTTCCGGAGCGGAGGCCAGTGTGGGGGAGAGAGTCCCAGAGTGGAGGGCAGTGTGGGGAAGAGAGTCCCAGAGTGGAGGGCAGTGTGGGGAAGAGAGTCCCAGAGTGGAGGCCACTGTAGGGAGGAGAGTCCCAGAGCAGAGGCCAGTGTGGGGAGGAGAGTCCCAGAGCAGAGACCGGTGTAGGGAAGAGAGTGCCAGAAAAAAGATACATTGGAGCAGATGAGAACCGGTGCAGAGTGGACTGGAGGTTGGAGCGGAGTGGGAATGGTTGTTGGACTAGGGTCTGGCTTGAGCAGTCAGAACACGTGTGGAAGCCCCTGTGCTGAGTTACTGCAATGCAATGTTCATCTGTAATCTGTCCATCTGACTGTAATGTCTATCCTATTAAGTATGTCTTATTTCTAACTTAAACTACCAATCAACGTAAAGCAATGCAACTACCTTTTTTATTCCTTTTTTTTTGTATCTAAGATTTCTACTTAGGTACTTGTACCTCACATGGCACTAGAAGAGGCGACATTGTGAAAATCTTCACTGTACTCCCATACTTCTTACTTGAGTGCACATGACAATAAAGGATATTCTCTAGAGCTGTGTAATAATATGTCTGAATAAGATGATTTTAGGTTAAAGAGATAACATAAAATACTGACTAGATATTGGGTCAACGAGTCTGTTTCTGTGCTGGCAAATATCTTGAATTACAATGCTGCACTTATGTACTTCCTGGATTGCTGCAATCATGGAACCTCCATAATGGAACACTCTCAGCTCGCATCAATCTTACTGTGAATTTGAAAAAAGCCATGTCACAAGTCAGAACATTTATATCTGTACTTAAAGGTGGGCCTGAGTCTGAATCAGGTATCTCCAGAACCCAGAATCCAGAACCGTTCTGTGGAAACGTCACTGCACCCAAAATATTAACTGTGATTTTCTTTGAAAGTCATTGAGTTTTTCCAGCATACCTGTTTTTGCTTCTGATTCCTAGCAACATGATTGGTAATTCCCTGGCTGAGTCAGTTCACTTGATAAAGTGGCTTCAGTGTATCTCAGAAAAAAAAATTGTGTGTTTTTGGACATTAGTCCCATCTCAGGCATAATGAGTTTCAATGGTATTCTTTCAGTTTTTATTTCCAGAACCCAGTTGTTTCTTAATCCATTTTAGATAGAATATGCAGAGTGATTCCTCTAAGCAGAACAAGCCACATATAGTTCAGTGGTAAGGAAGTTTGTCGTTGATGCAATTTAAGGTCAAAAGTGTTTGCAACAAAAGATTCATACTACAGGCATCATGGTTGCTGTGACACACATAGACATGCATGAATGCACACATACGCACATACACGCGCGCGCACACACACATACATGAAACAGTTTAATTTTAATGTTCAAGCGAATTCTACTTTGGGCAACGACCTGGCCCAGCTGTTTGAATGTGGTCTATCCCATTTTGAACAGAATTGATTAAGCCACAGTATTATCTTACAGCTGCAGATAATATTACACCCTAAGCATGAGAAGATCAGTGCATATTCGTGGGAGATATTTTCCTTGGAATCTTGGTTGAGACTGAGCTGCGGCTTAGCTCTGTCATGGAATCCCAGTTCTGCATTAAGTTGCAGCTTGATATTCTTTTAAATCTGTAAAAGAGCCCTGATTTTAATGTACTCAGAATATACTCTGTGTTGGGAATTTCACTGTCCACCACCAAGAATGGCTCAGCAGTGCAAATCTTGAGCAAGCTGATTGAGTCCTAAAGGCCACAGCTTCTAGACTGGGACTCTGGAAAGTGGTGAGGGCGATAACAAGACATACATCATAAATGATCTGCCAGCTGCAGGATGTAATGATAACTTGAGGTTTTATCTCAGGACTGTGACTTGAAAGAAGTTCTGGGATTTACATAATAATCAGTCGAAACTTGCATCCATATTCTGAGTGATTAAAGACTTTACAGCAATCTAGGTTTGTTCAAAACATTGCATCAGTTGTATGACTCTTCGATCTTTTACTATAAATTCTGTGCCCTCTGATCCTGCCTGATGAAAGAGCAGCGCTTTGAAAGCTAGTGCTTCCAAATAAACCTGTTGGACTATAACCTGTCATATAACTTTATGACAATTTCAGTAAGAGTGACCATCTCACAGTGCTTGTGGAGATGAAGTCCCATCTTCACACTGAGAATATCCTTCATTGTGTTTTGTGGCACCATCATCATACTAAATGAGACTAACTTTGAAAAGCTCAAGCAGCTCAAGTCTTGGAATCTATGAGATTGCTGTGGGCCGTCAGCAGCAGCTGAATCAGACTCCAATACAATCTGCAACCTTATGGTCTGGCACATCCCCCACTCTACCATTACTATCAAGCCAGGAGATCAACCCTGGTTCAATGGAAAGTGCAGGAGGGAATGTCAGGAGAAGCACCAGACATATCGAAAAATGAGCCACTCTGCCAAAGCTATAAAACAGAACTACTCTTGCACCAAATAGTTTACGCAGCAAGTATAGATAGAGCTAAGTGACATGACCACAAAACAACATGACCCTCTCTCACCACTTCGACCGGGACAACACATCCATTCTAGGACAAACCATGCAGAGACACACACGAGAATTCCTAGAAGCATGGCATTCCAACCTGAACTCTTGTCAACAAACACATCGAGTTAGACACCATCTACCACCCCTTGAGCAAAAGAACAGGAAATGATATCACCACGGGAAATAATGTCACCACAGGAAATAACATCAACACCCCAAAGAAACCCAAACATATAAATAGAAAGCAGGAATTATCAACAGTGCTTCGCCCAGAGGCCCACTGAAGATGTTGCCTACTAGGGTGATGAAACGTCTGGAAATGAACGTTCAGTGAGCAAACCTACATCCAGAACCTTAACTTGAGCTACAAATCTTCTCAAACCTCGCTAAGAGCTAAGTGAGCCCGCAAGCAATGGATCAGATCTAAGCTCTACAGTCCTGCCCAATCCAATGTGAATAGTGGTGGATAATTAAATAACTCACTGGAGGAGGAAGCTCCACAAATATCCTCATCCTTAACAATGGGAGAGCCCAAAACATCACTGAGAAAGATAAGGCTGAGGCATTTGTAACAGTCTTCAACTAGAGGTGCCAAGTGGATGACCCATCTCAGCCTATTCAGGAGGTCCCCAGCATTACAGATACCAGTTTTCAGGGAATCCAATTCACTGTACGTGATATCAATGGTGGGAGGCAGTGGCAACAGTCCCTGACAACAATTCAGTAACAGTAATGAAGACTTGTGCTCCAGAACATGCCACTCTCCTGGCCAAGCTGTTCCAATATAGTTATAACACTAGCATCTACCCAACAATGTGGAATATTGGCCATGTATGTCCTTTGCACACAAAGTAGGACAAATCAATCACTGCCTTATCAATCCACTAGGAGAAAGTGCTCCTCAGATGTTGTCTGACCTGCTGTGTTTTTCTAGCACCACACTCTCAACTTTTATCAATCCACTGCCAATCATCAGGAAAATAATGGAAGGGGTCATCAAATTCAAGCAGTACTTGCTTAAAACCTGCTCACCAATGATCAGTTTGGGTTCCACTAGGGCCAATCAGCTCCTGATCTCATTACAGCCTTGGTTTCAACATGAGGTGACTTCCAAAAATGAGGGAAAACTGACTGTCCCTGACTTCAAGGCTGCATTTGAATGTGGCATCAATGAGCCAGGGCAAAACTGGAATTGGGGAAAATTTCTTTGTTTGGAGTCATACCTGGCACATTGGAAGATGGTGTGATTGCTGGAGGTCCATCATCTGTTTTCTCTGGGATATCTCTGCAGGGTAGTGTCCATTGGCCCAACCATTTTCAGCTGCTTCATCAATGACTTTCCCTCCAACTTTGGTCAGAAGTGGGAATGTTCACTGATGACCACACAATGGAAAACCATTTGTGAAGCCTAGTCCATCTATAAAATCTGGAGGATATCCAGGTTTGGGCTGACAAGTTGCAAGTAATATTCATGCCACACAAGTGCCAGGCAATGACCAACTGCAACCAAAGAATCTAAACGTGGCCTCTTGACATTCAATGGTATTACCATCATTGAGCCCCACACTATCAACATTCCTGGGGACTACCTCATGAAACTAAACTGAACAAGCGATGTAAGTACTGCAGCTACAGGCGCAGATCAGCAGTTAGGAATCCATCAATGAGTAAGTCACTTTCTGACCACCGTTCCCTCTAATTTTCCTACTAGCTATGCGGCCATGGTTGGCCTTCTGAAACTGGAAGACAATGCCACAGTCAGCACTGCCACTGAGTTTAAAGGAATGGTAATAAAAACAGCAGTTGCTGAAAAAGCTCAGCAGGTTTGGCAGCATCTGTGAAGTGAAATTAGAGTTAACGTTTCGGGTCCGGTGACCCTTCCTCACCACCTCTGATTTTTAATTGCTTCATCTCAGGTGGCTGTGCCTACAGATTTCTAGGCCCCAAGCTCAGGAATACTGCCTCCTCACCCCATTCCCCCACCTTTAGGGTGGTGCGGTTGCTCAGTGGTTAGCTCTGCAGCCTCACAGTGCCAGGGACCCAGGTTTGATTCCAGCCTCGGGCAACTGTCTGTGTGGAGTTTGCACATTCTTATAAATGTGCAAAAGATTCTTGAACCCACATATGCAGCTGTAAACCTCTATTCCTTGGTTCTCGCCTACGTGTGCCCACGTTCCCTGACGGTAGTTAAGTGGAGGGTGTACCTGCACTCCTGATCAATTAAAGGCAGGGTTAAGAAACAGGAATAGGAGTAGACTCTTCAGCCCCTTGGGACTGCTCTGTTATTCAGTAGGATCATGGTTGATCTGAAACGCGAACCAATAATCCCATGTCTGGAATCTGGATGGCATCGAAGTGTTAACCTCACCTCTCGGGAAAGGCACCTTTTTTTGTTGATTAACTAGACATGTGGCAGTAGAAAAAGCCCATAAGCAGACTTGGGAAGCACTGAGAGAGCCCTCCCCCCCTCCGCCTTTAGTTGATAAATTGATATGGAAAAGGTTAGAGGACTGGCATTGAACAGTTCTGCTCCTAGGCTGGGTCAAAGTGGCCATCAGCAGGTCCAATGCAAAAATGAAGCTGTAGATGCTGGCATCCGAGGTAGACAAGTTGGAGGCTGGAAGAACACAGCAACCCAGGCAACATCAGGAGGTGGAGAAGTCAACATTTTGGATGTCACCCTTCTTCAGGACTCGGCTTGCTGCGTTCTTCCAGCCTCCTGCTTGTCTACATTAGCAGGCTCAGGCAGAGGACAGTCGAGAAGATTGTGACACCCTTTTCATCTGCTCCTTTTCTGCAGTGACATCGGTGCTCAGGTGTCCATTGAGAGGGAGCTCATGTTATACACTGGCATGGTAGAGGCCTTTAGAGACAGGTAGGCACTGGGGGAGCTGAGACAATGTTTTGATAACTTTCCATTGCAGTTCGGTAAATTTCCATTGGCCATTTTTGCTTTTGCTGCAGAGCCCACCGATTGCAAAGTGTTATTTTAAAAGAGGAAGCTAACCCTGCATGGTCTTGTGCAAAAGGAAGTAGGTAGTGTCCCGACCTCTGGGCCTGTGTTCAAGTCCCACCTGCCTCAGAGATTTCAAAATAACCAGTACTCCTATTCTACCACAGAAAGTGTTGAAGGTTTACTTAAATGAGCAGACTGATTTAAATGAGTTTTATTTCATCATCCAGAAAATGAAATCCTTTCCAGTCAGAATGGCTCAGGCTAGAAATTGAATTGCTAATGATTGGCAACAATTATTAACTAATTAGTTAATTAATTAATCCTTGTCCGTTCTCTTATTGCTGGGCGTGTAATGCCTCTGCTGGAACAGCACACTGGGGAATAAAATAACAATGAATTAAATTTTCATCTGCTCTTCTGTACTGTAGCTTCGCTTTCTTTGTGACTCATCCCGTCCTGCATTTAAGAGAGGAAATGACAGTTTCATTTTTCCAAGAATTACATCTCTATGTCTCTATGACTGATCTTTATCTGTTATCAAGCTACTTCTAATAAGACGAAACTGTTTATTCGACGTGATAGTGTCAGATAAGTCATGCTATTGGTTCCATTTTGGCTCAACTGCTCAGAATGGCTTTGTCTGCCACCCCTCTTGTTTGCTTCTTAAATAATTTGTCTTCATTTCTCTTTACCCTTATTCAAGTTAATTCTTAAATATTTGAACATCATCTCCCGGATATGTGTATTACCTTATTTTCTTTTCATGTCTGTATTAAATGTCATCTCCATTGTTGTGTCTGCTGAAATAGAATCATAGAAACATTGGGATTGCTGAACAAATAAAAAGACCCAAATTCACCATCTTTATCTTTTATCCTTCTAGTGTCCGGACAAGCGTGTACTGATAAAGTAATAACGGACTTATTGGCTAATCACAGCAGACAATCTCTGTCAATTAGATGCAGACATGAACAAATAACAAAGAAACAAAGAACAAAGAGCAGTACAGCACAGGAACAGGCCCTTCGGCCCTCCAAGACTGCACTAACATATGATGCCTTTCTAAAGTAGAAACCTTTTGCCTCAATGTGGCCCAAATCCCTCTATTCCCTGCCTATTCATGTACCTGTCAACTAGCCTCTTAAACATTGCTATTGTGTCTTCATCCACCACCTCTTTTGGCAGCATCTTCCAGGCACTTACTGCTCTCGGTGTAAAAAAACTTGCCTCTCACATCGCCTTTAAACTTTCCCCCTTTTGCCTTAAACCTATATCCCCTTGTACTTGACATATCTGCCTGGGAGTAAAAAGTATGGCGCTGGAAAAGCACTGTCAGGCAGCATCAGAGGAACAGGAGAGTTGGTGTTTTGAGCGCAAGCTCCTGATGAAGGGCTTATGCTCGAAGTATCGACTCTCCTGTTCCTCAGATGCTGCCTGACCTGCTGTGCTTTTCCAGCACCATACTTTTTACTCTGATCTCCAACATCTGCAGTCCTCATTTTCATGTAATCGGAAGAAAGATTCTGACTATCCATTCTGTCCATGCCTCTCAAACTTTTGTAAACTTCTATCAGGCCACCCCTCAAAATTTTGTAAACTTCTATCAGGTCACCCCAAAGTCTCTGTTGTTCAAGTGAGAACAAACCAAGTTTATTAATCTGTCCTCATGCAGCATACACCTCCAAACCAGGTAACATCCTGGCCCCTCACCAAAGACTCCACATCCTTCTGGTAATGTGGTGACTAGAGTTGAATGCAATGTTCCAAATGTGGCCTAACTAAAGTTATATACAGCTAAAACATGACTTGCCAACTTTTACGCTCTGCCCCGACTGATGAAGACAATCAGAGTCGAGAGTGTGGTGCTGGAAATGCACAGCTGGTCAGACAGCATCTGAGGAGCAGGAGGATCAATGTTTCTGGCAAGAGCCCTTCATCAGGAATGATGTCTTCATCACCCTGATGAAGACAATCGTGCCATGCATCCTCTTGACCTTCTTGGGGAAAAGAAATCCCCAATGCTGGAGAACGTTTTGGGAGTCATAAGTCCAAATTCAACCCTTTTTTCTCCCAGTCCTGTTGAATTTTATGAAGGGGTCCATAACCGGAGTTTAAATTTTAAAAATCAAAGAACTGTGGATGCTGGAAATCAGAAACATAAACAGAAATTGCTGGGAGAACTCAGCAGGTCTGTGGAGAGAAAGCAGAGTTAGTGTTTCGGGTCCATTGACCCAGAACTGTCACTGCAGGCTGTGAGCTCTAGTTCTACAGTTCTGGACAAAATAACATGGATTGTCAATACGGGCATTATCCAGTCCCTGTAGAATCCTCAAAATAGCAATCATATCAGCTTTTCACCTTCTCTCTCTCTGCACGTCTAACTTGCATACCTTGCTGAAATGGAATGTGTTGCCTGATTGTCTGCTGGAGTAAACTTTCAAAAGAGCTGTGGCAGATACAATGGACTGAATTCTCTACACCAATTCTGCAACCATTGTATGATTTTATGGACTCATTTCATATTTTTTGATCTGCTCGCTTGATTGCACTAGCAATCTCAAAACATCCCGTGAAACTACTTTGAAGCAGAACAGTGGAGTACTGTCTCGGGTCCCCTCTAACCTAACTCAAGCAACACCTCTGGCAAAGAAAGCCTGGAAAAAGGCAAACTCTTGAAAATGAGCCATTGGCTAATGGGGGCATGAAGTATAATGAATGCGAAAGTTCATGATCTAAAGTTGTTGAGCACAAAGTTGAGTCCAGAAAGCTACAAAGTGCCCAACCAGAAAATGAGGTGCTCTTTCTCCACTTTACATTGGGCTTCACCTGAGCACTACATGGGGAGGCGATGGCCTAGTCTTATTATCATTGGACTGTTAATCCCGAGATCTAAATAGTGTTGTGGGGACCTGGGTTTGAATCCTGCCCAGCAGATGATGGAATTTTAATTTTGGATTCTGGAAAATCTGGAATCAAGAGTCTAACAATGACTATGAAAACATTGCTGGAAAAACCCATATAGTTCATTAACTTCACTTGGGGAAGGAAACTACCATCCTTACCTGATCTGGCCTAACTGTGCCTCCAGACCCCCAGCAATGTGGTTGACTCTTAGACTGCCCTCTGGGCAATGAGTACTGGTCAGTGACGAGTGATGATGAATGAGTAAAACAAAAACTACAGCTGAACAAGGACATGTCAACATGAGAGGTCATTGTTTCAATTGAGCTGACCTATATTCTACTGTTAACATCTACTGTCTTTTCTACAACCATTACCACTCCGTTTTGACCTTGGATGCCTGTGATCTCTAATCTCCTTCACCCTCTAACCCTTCCCTCAGTTAAAATTGTTCCTCCACACCTTTCTCTCCAATATAAAATCCATCACTTTACCAGATTCTGGGTTATCCAAGATGGAGGACAGGAAAAATTTCTGACTGTAACAGCTTCTTTTGTTTTGAGGTATTTTAGGTGTTGGAGGTGGTTTCCTCGAATTCCAGGAGCAGCAGTTACTGTTATATATGCTGTTGCATTGTTGTGGAACTTTGGAGAGAAAAAAAAGTCAAAACAACAGCACTTTTAAAAGGGAGAACAGATACAGGATGCATGAGGTGAGGTCAGTGCAGGAGAGAGAGAGAGAGAGACAGAAAGAAACCCACTTTGCTAACTGACAGAGTTAGTAGTTACTGTCTTAGCTGGACATCAAAGTGCGTCTGGGAAGATTTAAAAACAGTGAACTTCACAACTGATTTTGGAGGATGGAATGAGCTGCCAGAGGAAATGGTGGAGGCTAGTATAATTGCAACCTTTAAATGAATAGGTATATGAATAGGGAGGGTTTGGAGGGATATGGGCCAGGTGGGACTAGATTGAGTTGGGATATTTGGTCAGAATGGATGAGTTGGACTTTAGGGTCTGTTTCTGTGCTTATACATCTCTATGACTCTATGACTATGTCTCTCATAAATTCCAAAGAAGAATTGTTCTGGATTCAAATTGTTAACTCTGCTTTTCTCGCTCTCTCTTCACAGATGCAACCAGACCTGCTAAGGTTCCCTCACCCTTTCTGTCTTTATGAATGTATTTATTCACTGTTTCTTTGGCTAACCTATTTCCAATCTACTGGCTTGCCTCAGTATCTCTCAAAATTATTAATTCCTCTGCTGACTTTCAACAGTGGGTCAAATGCACTAGGAGATTTATGTATTTATTTTGAGCAGTTCTGTGACTGACACTTCATTACCGTTGAAATCATGGATTATATTTGGGCTAATCCTGTCTGGGAAGTTCCTGTTCAACAGATATTCCTTTTGAATGCCTGGAGAGTGGAACTATTCAGAGTATTCAGAGCTTTGACAAAGGGTCAGTTAGACTCGAAACACCAGCTCTTTTCTCTCCTTACAGATGCTACCAGACCTGCTGAGATTTTCCAGCATTTTCTCTTTTGGTTTCAGATTCCAGCATCCACAGTAATTTGCTTTTATCAGAGTATTTGATGTCGTGCTCAAATCTGTTTCAAGACAATTTTTGTTGATCTCGCCTCTCCATCTTTCGCCTTATTATTGAATGCCTGAAAGCATTTTCCTCTGTTCTATGCCTTCGTTTTTGTGGTAATGCTTTTTCTCTGAAGTCTGTATATACTCTTTTGATTATGCTTTTACTTCTGGGTGTACTTGTGTTTATTCCAGTAACCAGCAACTCTTTTGTGTCCTCTCTGTAGAATTAGTTCGGCTTTATTTTTATTTATATTACTTTAAAATTGGTTGATAATGTCATTTGTTCATTTTGAAATCAAACAAAGAACTGCAGATGCTGGAAGACTGAAACAACAACATAAACTGCTGGAGAAATGCAGCAGGTCTGGCAGCGTTTGTGGAGAGAAAGCTGTTTTTAATGTTTCATGTCTGGAGACATTTCTGTTTTTGTTCAATGTGATCTTGATAATTCTTAATTATGTATTTAATTTGTAAGGTGAACACTATTCCTTTCCTACTTGCTATTTTGTAATATTTAATATCAACATCCTGGGGGTAAATATTGACCAGAATTGAAGTGGATCTGCTGTACAAATACTGTGGCTACAAGAGTAGGCCAGAGGCTAAGAATACTTCAGCCATTAACTCACCTCCTATTTCCCCAAAGCCTGTCCACTATCTTCAAGGCATGAATCAGGAAACAGTGGCAGCATAATTACACAACAGCTACAAAGCCCTGCTGCTTTTGACAAGTCGCCAACGTGGCTGACACTACTTCACACATGCAACCCCATTTTCTCACCCAAACCACTGTTTAACTATCAAGTCACACAGTTTACCTGCCTCCAGTACTGTCCTTGTGCCCAACTCTGCACATTCCTCAATCTTGACTGTCCACCACCACCCCCATCCCCCCACCACTCATTGCCCCTACAGGTCCCTTAGCACACGTCTCACTAATCAATGCTCAGACAGCCAGGATTGGTTTCCAGACTGCTGCCTGATGTCAATGTAGCGACCCTAGACATGAATGATCAGACCAATGTGTTTGCAGCTCCCTGATGGACAATACACAATTCCCTGACTGCTCTACATTCCCACTTCCCTGACTGAGACCAGACCCAGTAGATGAATGACTGTGGGTAGTGAGTGAAGGGTGCCTGTGACTGATAATACCCACCCCGATTGACAGCAGCCCTCCCTTGACTGGACTGGAGAGGAGACCCATTCACATTCTGACTTGGCCATTTGGTTGAACAGACATGTGATGTGTTTACTTCAGAGACAGCTGGCACATGCTGCAGATGTTAGACTGACGTCTCGGTGAGACGTTCACCAAGGTGTTCCCCCAATCCCGGGCAAATTCCCACTGACAGGTAGCCTGTATCTGTATATGTGCAAAAAAGCATGTCAGTATGGAAATGCTGATAGCCTTTAGGCTCCAATTGACCTGGGAAGTATTACCAAACAAAGACACTTCGGGATGCAGGTGCACAGTGTCTTGAAAGTGGAGTCGCAGGGAGACAGGGTGGTGAAGAAGGCATTTGGCACACTTGCCTTCATTGGTTAGAACACGGAATATATGAGTTGGGATGTCATATTACAGGACATTGGTGAGGCTACTTTTAGAGTACTGCATACAACTCAGGTCACTCTTTTATAAGAGGATGTTGTTAAACTTGAAAAGGTGCAGAAAACATTTACAAGGATGTTGCTGGGACTGGAGAGTTTGAGTTAATGACAGAAGCTGTATAGGCTGGGGCATATTTTCTCTGGAGGGTCAGAAGCTGAGGAGTGACCTTACTGATGTTATAAAATCATGAGGAGCATGGATAGGGTGAACAGCCAAGGTCCTTTTCTTAGGGTGTGCGAGTCCAAAACTAGAGGGTATTAGTTTAAGGTGAGGGGGAAAGATTTTAGAAGGTTCAGTGGGGTGATCTTTTCAGGCAGAGGGTGGGCCTGGATGGAATGAGCAGCCAGAGGAAGTCGTAGAGTAATATAGCACAGAAACAGACCCTTTGGTCCAACTCTTTTGTACCAGTCAGATATCCCAATCTGACCGAGTCCCATTTGCCAGCATTTGGCCCATATCCCTCTAAACTCTTCCTATTCATGTACCTGTCCAGATGTCTTTTACAATTTTTGGATTGTACCGACTTCTACCACTTCCTCTGGCAGCTTGTCCATACACGCCCGTCCCTCAGTGTGAGCAAGTTACCACCCAGGTCCTTTTAAAATCCTTCCCTTCTCATCTTTAATCTATGCCCTCTAGTCTTGGACTTCCCTACTCTCGGAAAAAAAACCTTGACTACTCTAGTGGTGGAGATGAGTACAACTAAAAGGCATCTGGATGGGTATATGAATAGGAAGGGTTTAGAAGGATATGGGCCCAATTCTGGCAAATGGGATTAGGTCACATTGGGTCGGCATGGATGAGTTGGACCGAAGGGTCTGTTTACATGCTGTCTGACTTTAAGACTCTAAGTGGCAAGCATGGATACTGCAGGCTGGAGCTAAGTGTGCACTTCTTAAGAGAGAGAACAAGAAGCCCTGAGATGCAGCCTGGTTCAGTCTGTAAGCTGGATGTCTGTCCTTGCACAATATGTCCTTGCAGCAGCCCTCCATTACCAGACGCCAGTGTGCCCTGCAGTGCAGCTCTGTTCTCACTGAGTAGCCTGCTCATGGATTGGAGAGGTGCCATGATGATTGTGAGGGACTGACAGACGTTGGTTGGCAATATCTGTGGATGAGGGAAGAGGCAGCATGCTCTATGAACCGTGCCCCTGCAAAGTTTCACTTTTTTTTTCCACCTTCTTTGGTTGAGGGTAAAATTAGGAGGAGGAAGCTGGAAAAATGATTGTTAGATGGTACAGGATGAGCAGACAGAGGTTAGTAGCTTCTGTGATGTTGAACATAAACAGTTTATTACTGTCATTGAATCCCAACAATGAGAGTGCAGCTTTGAACTGACTCCAACACACCCATTAGTGGATTACCAATAATATAATGTCCATGGGTTTTAATTTACTTCTGTTCGGGGTCATCTTATTATGCTGATGGATAATGCACTTTTTATGATTGCACAGTGACACTCAGGCCAGATGAGTTGTAAGTTATATTCATGCGGTAAGCGTTTTTAGTGATAATACATAGATTGCGCAACACTGAGAACAGGATATTGAATGCAACCCATCTAATCTATTCTGTGTATGTGCTCCATACAAACCTCCACCCACTACTCTTTATCATACTCCATCTGTCTAACATTCTAATCATTTTTCACTCGTGTTTATATCTGGCTTCTTGCTAAATATATCTCTGCTATTTGCCTCAACCATTCAATGCTAGGCAATGTCTTAACTGATAACCAGCTAATTGCCCGCAATTAATGTACTTGGCATATATCATGAAGTGAACAGGTATCATTTAATTTTCCATTGTATAGGCCAGTGGTGGTTTAAAAAGTGATTTAAAGCACTGTAAATGCCTTAATTATTAGATTCAGTGTGACAAGATACATAGCAGACCCCATATTCATTCCCATCTCTGCTGAGTTCAGCCAAGGATGTATTAGAGATGGGAAAGATTTACTCATTTGTTTAACTAGTTTCCCCTTAAAAACATCAAAAGAGGTGGCGAGAATTTGTGTATCACCTTTGGAATTTCAGTACAACATGACCAAGTTTAGTTTGTTTCACTGGGGATGTTGGCCAGACTAAAGGTGTGAGACAGTTTACAATGGCTCACAATGTAGCATTAGCTTTGTCAGCCTGGACGAGGGAGAGGGTGTGGTAGGGGCCCAGCTGGGGAGGGAGGACAGAGCAGCTATAACCAGCCTTTTGGCCTGTATTTGGGGGATGAAAGCCAACTGGACAAAAATTTCTAATGGCTATCAAGCGATTTCACAGGCAGCAGTGTGTATCTGTGGGGAGAGCATTTTATTTTTGGGTGATATTGAATTAGCAGTCCATTATGAACTCCATCCAGTTTGACTTTTTTTTGAAATGTCAACATTTCTGCTCAGGCTATTTAGATCAGATAGAGTAGATTAGTTACCACTGATATATCTACCAAGAGTAATTATCTTTAGGGGGTCATGGTTTGGGGGTGCCGCTGTTGGATTGGGGTAGACAAATTTAAAAATCACACAACACCAGGTTATTGTCCAACAGGTTTATTTGGAAGTACTGGCTTTTGCAGCACTGCTCCTTGATCGGGTGGCTGTGATGAAGGAGCAGCATTTCGACAGCTAGTGCTTCCAAATAAACCTGTTGGACTATAACCTGGTGTTGTGTGGACTTTTAAGTTTGTCTTTCAGGTGAACAATTCAAGCGAAAGAGGAGAAAAATCACTGCTAACCACTCAACTTGACCTCTTACCTGTGGATTCACTGAATTGTTTTTCTCTTTCCAGGAAGAAGCAACAAATTGAATCCAGAGTATCAAATGCACAATCACATCGTAAAATATGAAACAATAGTACCCCAGTGGCTAACCTCAGGACCATTGGAACACCCTCCATCTCAGAACCAGGTACAGCAAACTAATCAGATAACTAACCCATTGTTGATCGGACTAACACAATCGGGTAGTGTGCTGACCTGATAACCAGATAAAGCTTGATTAGCAGAAAGCCAGTTCCTACACTGATAATCAGTTACAGCTGGCTAGCCTCGCAACATGACTGCTATGCTAGTGACCAGGCAATTATTAACTGCTTATTACTTGCATTTTATAATCAATTAAAGTGATGATTTAATACCAGCTAGATGCAGTATTTAAACTTATTAACTTTCACACAGTATTTTAATACGAACAACAGTTTGTGTGTTATGATGATACAGCAGGAAGCTTTGAAAGAGAATGGCAGATAGACCATCAGGACTAAGGTTAAGTACTGATGGGAAGGGGTGTGCCTGGAGGCAATAAGCCAAGATTCCTGTTTGGATTCACTCACCCCTCCTCCCTGCCCTGGATCCTGCACCATGTTTTTACAGGGGCCCTAATGCTTTCTGGAATTAAATTCCAAATTTCCATTGCCAAGTGTGCTCCCTCATTCTTGAGCAATCTACTAATCTATTAATGTTTCTCTTTTATGTAACTTAAGACAAGATAAATACTCAATGCTGCAAAATAACAATTGTAAAACTTCCTGAAGAAACAATAAGCCTACTTTCAGACTTACCTCTCACCCTGAACTGTAGCCTCTGATTACTCTAATTACCACATCGAACATTTGTCTGCCTAGGTGAGTGAAAACAGTCTGCTCTGACACTGACACACAACCTGGGAAGGTCCTATGTTCCCTTCCGACTGATTTACTCAACCTCAAATCATGCTGGTTAACCCAATCTAGAATTGGGCATCTGTAGCTCAAACACATTTTAGTGTCTGTCCTTTAGGGAAGAGAATAAAAAAACGGAGAATGAAATTGAAAGAAAAGAAGGAACTTGCATTTATGTAGCACCTTTACCAGCCTTTGAACATCCCTAAGTACATTACAGCTGATGAAGTACTTTTTAAAATGTAAGCAACATGGTGGCCAATTTGCACACAGCAAGATCCCACAATGTGACAATGATCAGATGACTTGATTCAGTGATTTTTCTTGAGGGATAAATATTGGCTAGGATACCCTTAGAGACATAGAGATGTTCAGCATGGAAACAAACCCTTCAGTCCAACTCATCCATGCTGACCAGATGTCCTCAATTAATCTAGTCCCATTTTCTGCATTTCATATCCCTCTCCATCTTTCCTATTCATATACCCATCAGATGCCTTTCAAAAGCTATAATTGAAACAGCCTCCACTCCTTCCTCTGGCAGCTCATTCCATACACACACCACCCTCTGTGAAAAAGTTACCCCTTAGGTCCCTTTTAAATCCTTCCCTGCTCACCTTAAACCTATGCCCTCTAGTTCTGGACTTCCCCACCCCAGAGAAAAGGCTTGTCTATTTATCCTATCCATGCCCCTCATGATTTTGTAAACCTCTATAAGGTCACCCTCAGCCTCCAATGCTCCAGGGAAAACGGCTCCAGCCTATTCAGCCTTTCCCTATAGCTCAAACCCTCCAACCCTGGCAACATCCTTCTTCAAAGTAGTGGCAGAGGGATTTCTGTATCCACCTAGGAGGGCAGGTGAAGGCACAGTTGAATGCCTTGTTTGAAGGTGCTCCCTCTCCCCTTGCAGTATTGAGGGAGTGCTACACTGTTAGTATGGGATACATCTTCAAGGCTGTGGAGAGGAGAGGAGCCCCTGAGCTTCAAACTCGGAGCTGAGATTCAACTGAGCCACAACTGATACCCCAATGTTCAGCTGTAATTTTGCTGATTTTGGGTGAGGTCATAATTGCGATGGTCTCTTGTTCCTGAGGCAAGAAGACCCCCCTCCCCCGCCATCTCTCACATACACACACACACACACAATTAATGGTCAGTCTCAAGGAAAAGGAGGTGACTGATGTTTGGTTCAAAAAGAACTTCATTTGTCACACACCTTGTGTAGAGGCCAATCTCTGAATTTTTCGCCAAGGAAATCCAAACACTTTGCACTTACCAGCCACTCACTGCTGAGGTCAAACCTGCCTGAGTGAAAACCTATTCGGTAGAATCAAAGAATAGGACACTGTTGAGTTTAGCTCCTCATGTCTGTGCATGTACCGTTTGCTGGACTTCTTGGGAAAGGGATGGCAGGGACAACCTGGTAAATCTGTGATAGCAAGGCAATGAGAGGACCTGCAATTCACCTCCTCAAATGCCATTTATGTAAAAGTCAACCACCTGCTATACGGGAAAAATATTGCCTTAAAAACTTGTCTTTTATAATCATTATAGAGAACTTATTTAGACACAGAAGTCATTCTACATGTTTAATCATTAGTAAGGCTGTTTGAAATATAGAGCCATAGCAGCTGAGGCAACCCACACCATTGTTGCCTTGACCTAGCAACCAGATGAAGTCTAATAACTTTAAACCAGGAGAAAGTGAGGACTGCAGATGCTGGAGATCAGAGTCGAGAGTGTGGTGCTGGAAAAGCACAGCAGGTCAGGCAGCATCTGAGGAGCAGGAGAAAGAAGTTCTCCTCCTTGCTCTACAAGGGATTCTCCTGCTCCTTGGATGCCACCTGACCTGCTGTGCTTTTCCAGCACCATACTCTTAATTTTAAACCAGCCACTGTATAACCCGTTAACCAGCTGCATTGCATTGTTAAGGCACTCACTCACTCTGAACCAATTGGAGTCATAGAGTCATACAGCACGGAAACAGATCCTTCGGTCCAACCAGTCCATGCTGACCATACTCCCAAACTAAACCAGTCCCACCTGCCTGCACTTGACCCATATCCGTCCAAACCTTTCCTATTCGTGAACTTATCCAAATGTCTTTAAATGATGCAACTGTCCCTGCATCCACACATCCTCTGGCAGTTCATTCCACACATGAACCACTCTCTGTCTAAAAAAATTGCCCCTCTTGTCCTTTTGAAATCTTTCTCCTTTTTCCTTAAAAATATGCCCCCTAGTTTTGAACTCACCCCACCCGAGGGAAAAAATCTCATGCACAAATGCTAACCTTGAAACCAGGTGCAGCAAATTAACTGTAAGCCATTTTATTTTGTTATTCAATTGCAGCACCTCATAAAGCATCCACACCGGCACCTTGCACCTTGCAGTTACAGGCTAGATGAGAGGCTTGGCCATCAGTAGACAGCGCTAGTGAAGAGTCACACTTGGGGTCTTATCTATGTGATTGTGTACCAGGTTGTACAATTATTAACTGAATCACCTAGAGAATATACTGCATTAGACTTTTTAATCCAGTTGGTCTTTCCTCAAAAGCAGCATTTTCACCTCCGTGATGGAGAGATGTGGAGTCAACAGAGTTGAACACATTACCCAAGCCAATGTTGTCCATGTTATCCTTTGGTCTTGGTGTTCAGTCCAGACTCTGCCTCTGAAGTGAATTTAAAATATCCCATTGAAGAAAAAACAGCTGTGTTTTCCCTGATGGTCTAACCAATAGTTATTCCTCAACTTGCATCGAGATTGCTTGGTTGTTTATGTTTTTGCGGGATCTTGATTTGACCTTTAGATCACCTGAACTCATGAAAGTGACCACAAAAAATCACTGTGAAGTGCTGTGAGGTTGTAAAAGACACAATGTAAATTCTAGTTATTTTTTTCTCTTGTTGACAAGTATTGGAATGGATCAATTGTTCCATATCCATCTGAATTGGTTGCCTTTTCTCAGTGCTGAAAATGTGTTGCTGGAAAAGTGCAGCAGGTCAGGCAGCATCCAAGGAACAGGAGAATCGACGTTTCGGGCATAAGCCCTTCTTCAGGAACCTTTTATCTTAGCCTGCTTGGCACACCATCCTCATTCCTGATGAAGGGCTGATGCCCGAAACGTCGATTCTCCTGCTCCTTGGATGCTGCCTGACCTGCTGCGCTTTTCCAGCAACACATTTTCAGCTCTGATCTCCAGCACCTGCAGTCTTCACTTTCTCCAGCCTTTTCTCAGTGCCAACACTAGAGGAAGGCTCATTGGGACCTGCTCACATTGTGCCCATGAAACCCCAAGCACTTGGGAGGTGTGAATGTTCACAATGCATTTCTCTTGGCCACTGTCCTGTCTCTCATTGTTAGCCCTTGAAAGGATTCTTCCCTCCCTCTCCCCTGCACAACACATGACCATCACTCGTCCTTCAAGTGGACTGTACAACCGAGGAACTCTCTGCTTGAAGTCAATACTGAGAGGTGCCAGACCAAGCAACTCTTTAACAAGTTACACTAATATAGATCAGAATAATGAAGTTTTCGTTCCTTCTTTCCCCTCCCACCCTCCCTGTGCACTCAGCATCCAGCCTGGGCCGAGATTCAAGTCACAGCTGAAGGAAGACATTATATTCTCGAGATTCAGAAAAATGAGTAAGTACATATGCAGTGTACAGAACGAAATGTATTGTGTAGAAAGTGAAATATATTGCAAGTTACAGACACAATCTAGAATGCAGGGCACAGTACTGTAATCCAATAAGTAATATGCAGTGCTGAAGATAAACTGTGGTATGGAATGTGGATAAAGTGTAGTACAGAGAGTAAATTATTAATGACAATGGCATCATACAAACAGAATAGAAATATTCTGGGCTGTTTTTCACCTTGTGACATAATGAATTGCACCTCTGTGGTCAACTATGACATAAGCAGCTCCTGGTGTAGCTCAGGAGACCTGTACTGACATGACAGTATCTATCACAATTGCTGTGGAAAGAGATAGTGTGCTAAGAGTATGCATGAATCGCTGACCCCCATTGGCTCTCAGACTTGTCCCCTCTAGTGGTCAACCTCCCAAGGTCCAGCAGCCCGTTTGCAGCTTCGGTATTCATCATCTCACCTGCAGGTGTCCTTGTTGAGAACGAGTGGACACCCAAGGGATCATGACCCTTTGGTCAGTTTAGTATCCAGAATGTCTTTATATGGTTAATGGCCATAGACCCAGTGGAAATCTTTGAGTAATAGTGATTGTATGTTATTAGAATCTTGCACCTTCCAGGATCCCTGAGTTGATGGCCTTGCCTTCATAGGAATTGGGAGCAGAAGTAGGCTATTGAGCTTGCTTTACCAAGGATACGTCTGTGACAGCAGAGATAGAATGTCCATCTTTTTGTACTGTCTTGCGAGTGTGGTGCTGGAAAAGCACAGCAGGTCAGACAGCATCTGAGGAGCAGGAAAATCAACATTTTCGGGCATAGGCCCTTCATCAGGATTGAGACTTATGGGCAGGGGGTGAGGGGGCTGAGAGATAAATTGGAGGGGGAGGTGGGGCTGGGGGAATGGTAGCTGAGAATGCAATAGGTAGATGAAGGTTGGGGAGACGGAACTAGGTCAGAGCGGAGGGTGGAGGGGATAGATAGGGAAAGGTGATGGACAGGTCAGGTGGGCGGTGCCGAGTTGGAGGCTTGGAACTGGAATAATGTGAGGGGAGGAGAAATGAGGAAGCTGTTGAAATCCACATTGACCCCGTCTGGTTGCAGGGTCCTAAGGCAGAATATGAGTCGTTCTTCCTCCAGGTGTTGTGTGGTAATGGTTTGGCGATGGAGGAGGCCCAGGACCTGCATGTCCTTAACAGAATGGGAGGGGGAGTTGAAGTGTTCAGCCACAGGCCAGTGGGGTTGGTTGGTTTGGGTGTCCCAGAAATATTCTCTGAAACAATCTGCAAGTAGGCGTCCTGTCTCTCCGATGTAGAGGAGACCACATCGGGTGCAATGGATACAGTAGATGACGTTGGTGGAGGTACAGGTAAATTTCTGACTGATATGGAAGGGTTCTTTGAGGCCTTGGATGGACGTGAGGGGAATGGTGTGGCCGCAGATTTTGTACTTCCTATGGTGGCAGGGGAAGTGCTGGAAGTGGAGTGTGGGTTGGTGGGGGTATGTGGATCTGATTAGGGAGAGAGTGTGGTGCTGGAAAAGCACAGCAGGTCAGGTAGCATCCGAGCAGCAGAATCAATGTTTCGGGCATAAGCACTTCATCAGGAGTGCATGAAAGTACAAACCCTTTTCTCCTGCCCAGCCTCTCTTATCCACTGTAGAGGAGTGCATTGTGGATGCTGATTTGTTAGATCTGTAATGATAGATGATGGTACAGTAACATCATAGAATCACTACAGTGTGGAAGCAGCCCATTCCACACTGATCCTCCGAAGAGCATCCCACTACCTTATACCTGTAACCCCACATTTTCCATGGCTAATCCACCCAGCCTGTACATCCCTGGAAATTATGGACAATTTAGCATAGTTAATTCACCTAACCTGGACATCTTTGGACTCTGGGTGGAAACCGGATCACCCAGAGGAAGCATGGGAGAATGTACAAATTCCACACAGACAGTTGCCCGAGGGTGGAATTGAACCTGGATCACTGGTGCTGTGGGGCAACAATGTTAACCACTGAACCACTGTGTCACGCTAACATCCTGGACTATTTCATTTACCTTCCTTATCTTAATCATCCAACTAAATTTTTTACAGACATGTCTGTCCATTTAGCATCAAATGTGTTGTTCTCTTTAGAATATTAGTGTGATGTCATCAGAATAAAAATGTTAAAGACTTGGTACAACTTTGTCTTGGATATCGGATGAACAAAGTTGACTTGGGAGTAGACCCATGTACCCATACAAAGTGTATCAGAGTAGCAGAAGAGAGCGAAGAATACTGTGTTACAGCCTCAGAGAAGGTGCAGAATGAGAGATCAGAATTAGCACTTGAGAGGTCTGTGCAAAAGTCAGATAGCAGTGGGGAAGAACTGTTCTTGAATGTATTCGTATGTGCATTCAAAACTTTGCATCTGCCTGACGGAAGAGGGTGAAAGAGGGTTTAACTGGGTGAAAGGGGTCTTTGATCTTGTTGATTGCTTTCCCAAGGCAGTGGGAAGTATAGATGGAGGCAATGCGAGGAAGAATGGTTTCTGAATGGATTGCTCTGCATTCACAACTCTCAGAAATCTTTGCAGTCTTGGGAAGAGCAGGTGCCATAGCGCATTGTGATTCATCGGGATAGGATGCTTTCTCTGTTGCATCTATAAAAATTAGTAAGAGTACTCGTGGATATGCTAAATTTCCTTAGCTACCTGAGGAGGTAAAGGCATTGTTGTGTTTTCTTGACCCTTGTGATGATATAGGTGGACTAGGATAGATTGTTGGTGATCATCACTCCCAGGAACTTGACGCTCTCGACCATCTCCACTCCAGTGCTCTAGGTGCAGACAGGAGCATGTCCTCTACTCCGCTTTCTGAAGTCAATAACCGGGTCCTTCACTTTGCTGGCATTGAGGGAGAGATTGTTGTCTTTACACCATTCAGCACTCAATCTCTTTCCTGTATTCTGTCTCATCGCTGTTTGAGATCTGACCTACAATGGTGGTACCATCACCAAACTTGTAAATGGAGTTAGAGCTGAATTTGGCCACACGGTCATTAGTGTATAAGGAGTTCAGTGGTGGGTTGAGTAGGCAGCCTTGTGGGGCATGAGTGTTGATGATTATGGTGGAGGAGGTGTTGTCACTTATTCTTACTGATTGCGGTCTATGGATCAGGAAGTCCAGTTACAGATGGAGGAGTCAAGACCTAAGTCTCGGAGTTAAGAGATGAGTTTGTTTGGATTTATGGTGTTGAAGGCGAACTGCAGACAATAAGTAGGGGCCTGACATAGGTATGTTTGCTATCCAGATGTTTGAGAGATGAGCGTAGGGTCAGGGAGATGGCATTTGCTGTGTACCTGTTGCGCCAGTAGCTGTATTGCAAAGGATTAAGGCAGTTTGGTAGGCTGGAGTTGATGTGAGTCATGACTAACCTCTCAAAGTATATCATCGTTACAGAGCGAGAGCTATCGGCCATTGAGGCCTGCCGCATGATTTTTCTTCGGCATATTGCGATCACATTGAGCAAACAGACATTTTTAGAAGCATAGAAACTTGGAATGGAAGTGGCCATTTGGCCCTTCAAGCCTGTTCCATTATTGAATATGATCATGGCTGATCCTCTATCTCACTGTCATAATCCTTCTTTCTCTCCATACACTTTGATGCCTTTAATATCTAACACATAGCCATCTCTTTCTTTGAATATTCTGAGTGACCTGGCTTCCATGGCCTTCCGTGCAAACTAGCACACAAAAATGGAAATCTCCCTTCACCTAAACACTAGACGTTTCACAGCAACTGTTGGAGAAACAGGAATATGAAAATTGAGGCACTAGTAAGGGGCACCTCTTTTCTCAGATTTCTCCAGTTTCCTCATTTCCCTTCCCCCCACCTTGTCTCATTCCCAACCCTCGAACTCAGCACCACCTTCCTAACCTGCAATCTTCTTCCTGACCTCTCCGCCCCCCACCCCACTCCGGTCTATCACCCTCACCTTAACCTCCTTCCACCTATCGCATTTCCAACGGCCCTCCCCCAAGTCCCTCCTCCCTACCTTTTATCTTAGCCTGCTTGGCACACTCTCCTCATTCCTGAAGAAGGGCTCATGCCCGAAACGTCGATTCTCCTGCTCCTTGGATGCTGCCTGACCTGCTGCGCTTTTCCAGCAACACATTTACAGCTCTGAAGGGCCTGTTGCCACACCGTAGGGATTCTATAATCAGAACCAGCCGATGATTGGAGGAGAAGCCCCTCCCTAATTCTTTAAGTTTTACAATTGGGTCAACTGTTCTGCTTTGGCTACCTCACCCAATAATCAAGGCTGCATGGGTCTTTTAGGGACCTGCCATTCCCCCTCTTTTGAGTATTGCTTAGTTGACCACATCCCTCGTGGAAGCCAATTGTTGTAATGCTGCTATGTATTTCTGGGGTCACCATTTTCCTGACATCTCTGGCAGAAGATACATCTCCAATGCAGATAACTAAACCCTGTATCTCATGGGACTCCAGTTTAATTTTCCCAAAATGTTCAAGTAATTCTCATTCTCAACATTGTCCTCTTCAATCTTGGTGTCTTGGCTCTATGCCTAGCATAGCCGATAGGGTTGGGTGGGGGAACAATACAGCCATCCCATCCTCAAAACAAACACATCTATAACCTTATATCCTAAGGTCAGTTTGGCAGTTCTACGTATGTTCCTGAAAACGGTGTGAAAATGTACAAAGAGAATGCCAAGGAAGTAGGTTTAGTATGACATAGCTGAAAATATATCGCACTGACCGGCAGACATTGTTTTAAACAGAATCATTCTGCACTTACAACAGTGATCTCATAATTTCAAGGCCTCCAACTTTGGCAACTGTTATAAGTTGCTGTTGAGAAGCTGAACTTTGAGTTGAACATCAGCCAATCTATGCAATGTTAAGAGTATTTTTCTTGGTCCAAGACCCTGTTTAATGTGCAAAAAGATTTGTCACAAAGGAGAAGCTAAGGATTCTAATGTTAACTGTAAAGAGAGATTGAAAAAGGGCTTCATCTGTAGCTTTTGTAAGTCAGGGCTTTAATTTGAGCGGAAAAGCTTTATCTTGCAGGTTAGAACTGTCAGATCATTACCTCAGTGAGTATCATAGAAACTTAATTCCTAGTTCAGATGGTGTATGATTTAGAGGGACGTTCTGAGGTGGTGTTTGTTTTATCTGCTGCTGTCTTTGTGTTGAGGTTGCACATTTAGGAGGTGCTGTTGAGGTGTGCTGCATTCTGTGGCTATGGTACTCCAGCAGTGTAGGGATTTAAGCCACTGGAGGGGGCACTGATCAAGCTGCCAGCCTTGGTCATGTTTTATTTTGACAAAGCTTTATTTCCAAAAGATGCCATTTTGTAGGACATCCTTGGGAATGAATTGTACACCCTGTTATGTTGCTGTACATTGACTTACAAAAGGGATTTTGGATAAGTTGGTTTAAAAGCTTGCCTCTAGAACATGGTGAAGATGTCCTGAGTGATCTGTAAACTTTTTCACACAGCGAGAAGTTAGGGTGTGGAATGCATTGCTTGGAAATGTAGTGGAGGCCGATTCAATTGAAGCATTCGAGAGGTGATTATCTGGATAGAAATAGTGTGCAGAGATAGAGGGAAAAAGCAGAAGATTGGCGCCAGGTAACAGAATGGACCAAATGGATGCCTTATGTGCTGTGACAAGATTCAAAATGGCACTGATATCGGGTGACTCCTTGCAAGCTCTCGACAACAGATCTTATTCTCACATCTCTTATAACCATTCCACACTTTTAAACCTACATTGTAAGTCTAAAAATTATTAACAATGTTCTCTTAAATCTTGCTAATGTTGATTTGGCTTTGTGCACCGCCTGTGCAGCTATAACCTTGTATGCCTGGCTCTGTCTCAGCTCCTTATGATCCGTATGCCTATGTTTGCTATGATCTGCTTGTACTGCTTGCAAAACAAAGCTTTTCACTGTACTTAGGTACATGTGACAACAATAAATCAAATCACAAATCACAAATCACAATTCTGCAATTCTGTGAATGAAACCAGTTAGAGAAATAGCTAGGAGAAAAGAAGGTTCCACAAAATGTTGTGAGAATTCCGTGCATGGGAAGGTTCTAGGCTTACAATTGAAATGTTGTAATGCAAAGCTTATACTTCCTTGGCAAATAAGGCCATGACAGATATTGAAGAATGTGGAATTGTGGTTTAAAAATCAACAAATGTTAACAAATCATTGAAACTATTCTGACAAACTGAATATCTGACTCATATTCCTGTGTTCTGAGAAACTACTGACTTACTTAGTGACGGCTTCCTGACTTGCTTCATGTTGTCCTTAACCCTTTTCTAACTTCTTGTAGTTTCACTAATAAGAAAATCCAAAGTCCTGATTTCAGCCATCCTGCAAGAAGAAACCTAGAAGTAGCTAAAACAGTTTAAGCAAGAAGTGTGGAAGGGTGCCATGATGATACCATTTAACATGCCAGTGATGGCAGTAAGCAGTATTACGGTGACCATGTTCAAGCCCTTCCAACACAGCTACCTCTAAGAAATAAGATAGATTGAAATACACTGAATAAAATACACATTCTAGAAAATAAAATCACTGCTTTTCCAGAAAAGAGTACTTTGAGGTCAAGTATTTGATTGCATTGATCAAATGGCTTGCGACTGAATGGAAATACTGTATTAAAAAAAATCTGTGGAATCTGTCAGGTCGATAAGGCATGGCACACAACTACTTTTCAAAGATGGATATCTCTGGCCTATTAAGCAATATTGCTTCAGCATTGGTGGCTGTGTTCATTGCCTTGGCCCTGGGCACTGAGTTGGAATTCCATCCTTAAGTTAATTTGCATTCAACTTCTCCTTTTCTCTGTTTCTTAATTTCTCTGTCTCTCCACTCTTTCTCTCTCTCTAGCTGTGGTTGTTCTCTCCTCTGTCTGCATCTGGCAACTTTGCATGTGCAACTCAAGAGCTCAGATGCCTTGCAGTAGACCCCAAAACCTGTAAACCTATTGCCAATTCCACCAATGACTATGTTTCTGAGAAAGGACTTCATTGTTGTAAAGCACTTCCAGGCATCCTAAGGATGTGAAATTAAAAAAGTATAAATTGCTGGAGAAATTCAACAGGCCTGGCAGCATCTGTGGAGAGCGACACATTTCAGTATGACTTCTTTGGAATGAAAGGTGACAAAGGGTCAGTTACACTCGAAACGTCAACTCTTTTCGCTCCTTACTGATGCTGCCAGACCTGTTGAGATTTTCCAGCATTTTCTCTTTTGATTTCAGATTCCAGCATCCGCAGTAATTTGCTTTTATTTAACGACTGGAAAATGTTATTTTGTATGCTTTTGACAAAGGAGGGACAAATAGAACAGGTAATGGGGGTGGCCAGAATAAAATACAAAGAGGGAGTGCTAATGGTAATAGAGGTCAGATATACAGGCAAAATAGGTGTTAATGGTAGGTAGAAATACAGATCTGCTGGGCTGAGAAAAAGCCCATGTAAACAAGACATTGTGTGGGGAAAAGACTCTATGGGAACGCAGGCCCTTTTGTCCCTTGAGGTTGCAACAATTCCCCCAACATAAATTAAAATTGTCTTTATTTCTGAGCATTGTTTCCTTGTGAGAGGTCACTTTTGCTAGTGGTTAGTAGAGCCATAAACCTAACTGATGTAGTACTGAGCAACTTTTTAGGAAAAGTGTATGTGTGGCTTTGAAAAGCACCTTCTGTGACGTTTGTAAAATTTTGACTTTGAAATGTATGATGCCCTTTTTCCAGGAAATTTTTCAGTTGCATCAAGCTTAAAGGCTTGGTTATTTCAGATATACAGCACAAAACATCATTGCCCCTACACTGAAGGCTGTGACTCTGATTGAGGTACATTCCCTGAGGCATCAATTGCTGTGGCAGACTTCAGTCAACTGGCCATCTTTCAAATACAAGATGAGATTAGATGCCCTACAGTGTGGAAACAGGCCCTTCGGCCCAACAAGTCCACACTGACCCTCTGAAGAGTAACCCACCCAGACCCATTTTCCTCTGAATAATGCACTATGGGCAACTTAGCATGGCCAATTCACCCGATCTGCACATCTTTGGACTGTGGGAGGAAACCGGAGCACCCGCAGGAAACCCACACAGACACAGGGAGAATGCACAAACTCCACACAGACAGTCATCTGAGGCTGGAATCGAACCAGGGTCCCGATGCTGTGAGGCAGCAGTGCTAACCACTGAGCCACCGTGCCCCCCCCCAAAGCCTAACTATTGATTTCTGCTGGGCTGTTGAAGATGATCCCAATCCTGACTGAGTGTGTCTTGACACAGTGTAAGAATCTTGGACTGAATTTTGAAACAAATCGGTACTGCTGCCAGGCCAGCTGTACCAGTTGTGGCCAATCAGAGGGCCAGCAGCTCAGCAGCACCACCAGGTGTGGTGGCCACTTTTGGGACTGCATCTAGATATGAGGGGTTGATGATGGAGGGCACACTCAACACCACGTCAGAGGTTTGGAAATGCCAGGGCAATCACACAGTCCGTGGTGGCATTGCTGCTGCGTGACCACTCAGCAGACTGTAGTGTGCTGAGCTTGCTGGGAATCCAGCAGTGTTCAAACGCCAGTCTGATAACGTGGCAGAGGAACCCCCACCCCACCCAAACTACTACTAGTAAAATGCCTTGAGTTGTCCACCAGAGTAGCGCAGTTGGCCTCCAAGTGGAAAAATATTCCAGGCCTTTCTCAGACACTGGAAAGATGGTGGCAGAGTAACTCCTCCCATTTTACAGAGCTCGATGACTCAAACTATCCCAGACAATAGGTAACATCCACTCCCCTGTGTCAACTTTGCAACTTGTAACCTCACAACATTGAATTCAAATAGCAAGTTGCACCATAACTCTGACCACGACCAGCTAACTTGGCAAAGACTTGTTTTGACCGCACAATTAAATGTTTTTGTAATACCGATTTTCTGAATGTGAGAGTGAGACAGGTTGTCCAATGCGGGTTACCCCAAGAAGGCTCTGGAATTGAGAAACCAATGCCTGTCACATGATGCCATATTTTCTGGAATGTTCGGGAAAGGCAAATTGTGAAGAATCTGTCATGACGAGCATTCTGCTTGAAATATCTTCAATAACAGAATTGGTAGGTCATCGAGAACTGCAAATTGAAGCTCTGGAGACATGGATAACCTTGTGTTTTCAATCTTTTTGGAAAGTGTTATATTTTTAAAAATGACGTGGAAAAGTCAAATATTATCCAGTGTTCCAACAAATAACTGCAGCAGTTGCCTCACACATTGACACTCAGCTGGTCTGGGATTCCCGCTGGGAATTCTGTCTTGCCTGTATGTATCCAATGCAGAGGAAATCTCAGTTTCCAGAATATTGTGTATCTTGGAAGGTTGCTCTGGGGTCAGAAACAAGCAGCTTCAAACTAATATGCACATTTCCTTTCTGGGTTCCATTCCCCAGGGTTTGAATGTTTTTGTTACAAAGCATCATTTTTGCTGTTGATATCCCTTTCAACAGCAATTAGCCTCACTCATTCCTTGCTAAGTTTCAATCGCTGTGATACAGGAGTGCATACATTGCTTCAAGGCAAAATTCAATGCTATCATGCTGGGCTCTGTTTAGTAGTCATGGTTCCAGAAAGTCAAAGTAGACAATCAGCCATAATATAGTTGAATGGCAGAACAGACTTGAGGGGTAGAATGACCTATGTAAATCGATGGAAGGCAATGGATCTTGGAGATGCCCCCACTAAGGGTGGCACGGTGGCTCAGTGGTTAGCACTGCTGCCTCACAGCGCCAGGGACACGGGTTTGATTCCTGCCTCAGGCGAATCTCTGTGTGGAGTTTGTACATTCTCCCTATGTCTATGAGAATTTGCTCTGGTTTCTGCCCACAGTCCAAAGATGTGCAGGTTAGGTGAATCGGCCATGCTAAGTTGCCCATAGTGTTCAGGGATATGCAGGTTAGGTGCAAACGTCTGGGGAAACTGGAGTAGCAGGGGAATGGGTCTGGGCAGGTTATTCTTTGGAGGGTTGATGTGCACTCATTGGTCCTAATGCCGTGTTTCCACACTGTAGGGATTCGATCAAGTATATCATAGAATTTCTACAGTATAGAAAGAAGCCATTTGGCACATCGAGTCTGCACTGACCCTCTGAAGAGTATCCCAGCCACCCCCCATTCTTGCTCCATAACCCCACATTTCTCATGGCTAATCCACCTAGCCCACACATCCCTGGACACTATGGGCAATTTAGCACGGCCAATCCACGCTAACCTGCATATTTTTGAACTGTGAGAGGAAACCGGAGCACCCAAAGGAAACCCACGCACACACAGGGAGAATCTGCAAACTCCATACAGACAGTCACCTGAGTGTGGGACTGAGCCTGGGTTCCCAGTGCTGTGAGGCAGCAGAGCTAACCACTGAGACACCCTAGCATTGTCCAGATACTGACACAGGTCAGAGGTCCCTGGTCTGTGCTGAACTTAACTGAGGAGTCACAACATTCACAAATGTCACAGTTGACATTTGATGAAGTGAAGAGAAGATAAAGCACTAACATTCTGACGGTGCTCAAGAGATGACTAATCTCTCTGAACTTTTCCACATGCAAGATGACCTGTGTCTTCACTCACATAAAAGGTGAAAAGGATCTCATCGTCTAACCTCCATCTCCCAGCAATCCCACACATCTAGGATGATCCTTCCTTGCTGTTGATCAGGTAGAAGTGACATGTCACTGTGGGTGACGACGGGTTCACAGACTACTTCGGAATCTTGACCAAGTCATGCACATCCCTTCATGGTGAGGACCTCAGTTATCATCTGCCGGGAGATTGTCGACTCAAGCACCCTCCCGCTCTTTCTATCTTTCTTCCCTGTTTTAACTCAGCGGCTCCCCTGGTTGTCTGAAAACGTCTTGATGCCATTCCTGGCGGTCGATCACCATTTTAGCCGTGACTGGTCCTCTGCTTCCCATGTGTGGATGCCAATAGAGAAGAACATCATGGAGACTTTGAGATTGGCCCAAATCGTCTGGTGTCTGGGTGTTCGGAGATGGGATAGAGGTTTGGAGATGCAGATTGGGATCCCTTAGATGTAGGGATATAGGCAGAAATTGCCAAGAAAGTCTATACCTCTGATGGCTAATTTTCGCTGCCTGAAATCACCCACAAGTGTTTCAACCCTGAGCACAGGTCAGACATTTGAAGCAATTTTCGGGTATTACCTGGATATTTACTCTGGAAATATTAGACCATTCAATATCTGGTGTAATAGACATGCTGAGTATATATACAGATGCGTACACGCACATGCACACACACACACACACATATACATGCACACATGCGCACACACACAATCACACACACACATGCGCACACCCACATACACGTATGGGAGAAAGTGAGGACTGCAAATGCTGGAGATCAGAGTCGATAGTGTGGTGTTGGAAAAGCACAGCAGGTCAGGCAGCATCCAAGGAATAGGAGAATTGATGTTTCGGCAAAAGCCCTTCCTGATGAAGGGCTTATGCCTGAAATGTCGACTCTCCTGCTCCTTGGATGTTGCCTGACCTGCTGTGCTTTTCCAGCACCACACTCTTGACACATACACATACAGGGCACACACACACACACATACATGCTTACACACATACGGTCACACACAGACACACGTACACACGTTCGTGCACACACATGCTTACATATACACTCATGCTCACACACATGCACACATGCTCGTGCACACAGACATACACATATGTACTCACATGTGCTCATGCACACATACATGTGCACAGAAGCACACTGATGTTTTTTGATTTGTCAAACTTGTCTGATTGTAAAAGTAGGATTTTGCCTCCATGCTTTAGACTTTGCTCCAAGGGGAAATTATTTCTGACTATGTACGTTACCAAATCCTTTCATCATCTCAAACACTCACCCTTTCGTAATAAAAACAAAATGCTTCAGATACTGAAAATCCAAAACAAATACAGAGAAAACAAAGGCAGTCTGTGCAACTTATCCTCATGGTCTAACCCTGTGATCGTTCTCGCAGAATCTGTGCTACATGCATCTAAGGTCAATGAAGAAGGCAGGATTTTGCCAAGTTCCTCGAAGTCTCAGCATCAGTGGAAGTCACATGTTGGCAAACAACTACCAGCTGCTGGCATTTCCCCTCAGTTTTATAGGTGGGCAGCCAGTTGAGGATAGCCACCCACTCTGAGAGCTGTTGGCATAATCAGCCGAGCTTTGAGGAGTCAGTAGGAATCATAGAATCCCTACAGTGTGGGATTGGGCCATTTGAATCCACATCGGCCTTCTGAAAAGCATCCTGTCCCCTACCCTATCCATGTAACTCTGCACTTGCCATGGTTAATCCATAGAACCTGCACATTGTTGGACTGTGGGAGGGAACCGGAGTAAACCCGCGCAAACCCAGGGACAATGTGCAAACTCTGCACAGTGGTCCAAGGCTGGAATCAAACCTGGGCCCCTGGTGTTGTAAAGCAGCAGTGCTGACCACTGAGCCACAATGCCATCCCGAAAGATGCCAGCTGCTGACCAACAGAAGAGCCTTGTACCCTACAGTAGGCAGGTGCTAGGAAAATGAGAAGAAAACCGTGTGTTTTAATTACCGATCTTGTGAAGATTGGTGTCAACAAATGAAATATTATGCATGTTGGAGGAGTGGGAGATCCTCTGTGGATATCATGGGGCTGGTGGGAGCTTGGCATGGTCTGTATTGAGAAATGAAGCGATCCCAATCCTCACCAGCAGTCCACCTCCACTAGCTAGTCAGCTCCGTTCACTGGCAGACTCCTCTGGTGGCAGGTGGCTGATCTCCCCATATCAAAATGCCGGTGACCTGGTAAAAAGGTCCTGAACAAGGTTACCTATCTAGATTGGCATCCCCACTGCTGCTAGCCTGCCCACCATCTGTAAAATTCCGCGGTGTTGGGATGCGGTGTAACTCCACCCAAGGATTTGACTGCCCCCTATCCCCCCACCCGTCTAGTTCACTCCTTGTGCAGACTGCTCCGATTCTCCCTTAGTGAGAAATGTATACGGTAGTCCCCCAAAACTTGAGTAAAGTTCTTCTCATTGTGTTTGAACGCAGGTTTTTTGCAACACAACCATCTGTGTTCCAGCCCACTTGGCATAAAAGTCAACGCTCTGCTTGTCTTTGTACGCATCACTGAAGGAAAGAGCTAACCCCATCTCAGCATGTTGGGAGAGAATCACTGAATATCCCCCAGTGTAGGAAGGATGTTGTGAAATGTGAAAGGGTTCAGAAAAGATTCACAAAGAGGTTGCCAGGGTTGGAGGATTTGAGCTATCAGGAGAGGCGGAAAAGGCTTGGGCTGTTTTCCTGGAGCATTGGATGCTGAGGCGTGACCTTATAGAGGTTTATAAAATCACGAGGGGCATGGATAGGGTAAATAGGTCTTTTACCTGGGGTGGGGGAGTCCAGAACTAGAGGGCGTAAGTTTAAGGTGAGAGGGGAAAGATTTAAAAGGGACATAAAGGGCAACTTTTTCACACAGTGGGTGGTGCATGCATGGAATAAGCTGTCAGGGGAAGTGGGGGAGGCTGGTGCAATCACAACATTTAAAAGGCATCTGGATGGGTATATGACTGGAAGGATTTAAAGAGATATGGGCCAAATGTTGGCAAATGGGACTAGGTTATTTTAGAATATCAGGTCGGCATGGACGAGTTGGACTGAAGGGTCTGTTTCCATGCTGGACATCTCTATGACTCTATGACTATGTAAACATGTCAGTCAATCTTGGTTCCTCTAACGTCTCTGGAGCTAAATCTCAATTCTACTAGTTTACGAAAAGTGGGAGGAGGCAATATAAATTCCCTCCTCTCTGACCTAGCTCGAACCTTGTGAATTTGGGATTTGGTCCTACATTTATTCTCCAAGTTAAACAGCTTTAACACAAACAGAATTCAAGTGGCCTGTAATTTTGTATTCCTAGAGTTTATTCTTTCAGTGTCTAAAAATGTCACAAACTATTTTTCTTTTATTCCTCATGGGAGGTGGATGTTGCTGGCCAGCCAGTATTTATTGCCCAGTCAACCACATTGTTGTTGGTCTGGAGTCACATGTAGGCCAGACTGGGTAAGGATGGCAGATTTCCTTCCTTAAAGGACATTATTGGACCAGATATGTTTTTTTTTCCCTGACAATTGGCAATAGGTTGTGGTTATCATGACACTCTTAATCCCAGATTTTCATTACAATCAAACTTCACCGCATTTCCGAAAGACATGGAAGCATTGGAAAGGGTGCAGAGGAGATTTATCCGGATATTGCCTGGTATGGTGGGAAGGTCTTATGAGGAAAGACTGAGGGACCTGAGGCTGTTTTTGTTACAGCGATGAAGGTTAAGAGGTGACTTAATAGAGGCATACAAGACGATCAGAGGATTAGATAGGATGGACAGTGAGAGCCTTTTTCCTTGGTTGGTGATGGCTAGCATGAGGGGACATAGCTTTAAACTGAGGGGGGTGATAGATATAGGACAGATGTCAGAGGTAGGTTCTTTATTCGGAGATTAGTAGGGACATGGAACACACTGCCTGCAACAGTAGTAGACTCGTCAATGTTAAGGGCATTTAAATGGTCATTGGATAAACATATGGATGATAACGGAATAGTGTGGGTTATCATGATTTGGAGATGCCGGTGTTGGACTGAGGTGTACTAAATTATAAATTACACACCAGGTTATAGTCCAACAGGTTTAATTGGAAGCACTAGCTTTTGGAGCGCTGTTCCTTCATCAGGTCCACAACCACCTGATGAAGGAGCAGTGCTCTGAAAGCTAGTGCTTCAACTTAAACCTGTTGGACTATAACCTGGTGTTGTGTGACTTTTTACTAGTGTAGGTTAGGTGGACTTCAGATCGGTTTCAAATGTTGGCGCAACATTGAGAGCTGAAGGGCCTGTTGTAATGATCTATGTTCATCATCGACCTTGGCAGGATTTGAACTTAGGCCCCCAGAACGTTGCGTGGATCTCTGGATTAATAGGCGTACAATAATACCACTAGGTCATCGCCTCCCCCTAATGACTTTGTATGACTTTGGTTTTAAATATTCTGTTTGTTATTGGCTTGGGTTAGTCTTGCAGGCAGCTCCATAAACAGACTGTCAGACGAATATACACACAGACAGGCTCTTTCTTTGTCGGAAGTTGGTGATTGAGTCCAGTAATCAGATGGACCTAAACTGCGGCCTTGGTGTGATGATTGAAAGTTTTATGAGTCGCATTTGCTGAATCTAAACAAATGCCACCACAGCTTGAGTTTTGAGCCTGTCCCAGTCTGCACAGATGAGAAACAGAGGTAGATTTGCTGCTTATTCACTAATGTCAGTGGTCACTGTGCACAACATAATCATTTGGAGGGTAGCACTGGTCCTTTGAATTGGAATCAGAATTAGGTTTATTGTTGTGTACTCAAGTTAGAAAGAACAGGTGCCCAGTGAAAAGTGTACAATGTCACCAACACAATCTTAGGTACAAAGCTATGGCAGGTCTACTATAGTCAGCTACTTGGCCGTGGTTGTCTTTGTGTGTTGTCTATGGGAGTCAGAATTCCCTCTTTGCATATCCGCCCATACATCTTCACCAGGCGTCTGTGCATGCTGATTAGCGTGCTGACATTATTCCCAACGTTGACTTCTGGTTTTGGAAATTGCTACTGCACACAGCTCGTAGAGAAGGATACAAAATTAGACAGAAAGTACGTGGGAGCCATTAAATGCATCATTTGTAATGTGAGGTGGAATCTTATTGGGGTGTGAGGGCCAGAAATGAGGCAGAATGGGACATCGAGTGACCAAAGCCCATCTTGGTGTCAGAAGCAACTTAGGCCATTGTTTTCCTTTTCACAAACGATGTGGCAGGATTCTCACTGGACAATAGCAAGTTGCCAATTGTCTGTTATTATTGATTGTTAAGCGCCTCGCTAATGATCCAGCTCAGCTCATTAATACTCAGCTTCCCATCTTGTGAAACTCACTAAACAAGCTGAAAATTGGGCAAAGCCTATAAAGAGACCAGAGTGAGGACCTGGTGGATTGAGCTCACCACTTTCTCTGAACTATCGCTACATTGGACACTGAGCATCAACATCTCAGGTGGCACGGTGGGGGCTCAATGGTTAGCACTGTTGCCTCACAGTGCAAGGGACCCTGGTTTGATACCAGTCTCGGGTGACTGTCTGTTTGGAGTTTGCACATTCTCCCTGTGTCTGTGTGGATTTCCTCCCACAGTCCAAAGATGTGCAGGCCATGCTAAATTGCCCATAGAATTCAGGGATGTGCAGGTTGGCACATTAGTGAGGGGTAAATATAGAGTAGGGGAATGGGTCTGGGAGAATTACTCTTCAGAGGGTCAGTGTGGAATTGTTGGGCTAAAGGGCCTGTTTCCACACTGTAGGGCTTCTATGATGATCTCAGGGACACCAGCCACACTCATCTCACATCCATGGACATTGACATCCGACACATGCCAGCCTCTAAGAACCCTCATGGCACATGTCTGATCCACTGACAGGATGCTTCTGCACTTCAGTACTTCACTATGAGGGGCACCAGTAACTCTCACTGTATAAGGGTTGGAGGGTTTGAGCTACAGGGAGAGGCTGAATAGGCTGGGGCTGTTTTTCCTGGAGCACCGGAGGCTGAGGGGTGATCTTATAGAGATTTATAAAATCATGAAGGCTTGGATAGGGTAAATAGGCAAGGTCTTTTCCCTGGGATGGGGGAATCCAGAACTAGAGGGCATAGGTTTAAGGTGAGAGGGGAAGGATTGAAAAGGAACCTAAGCGGCAGCATTTTCATGCAGAAGGTGGTGTGTGTATGGAATGAGCTGCCAGAGGAAGTGATGGAGGCTGGTATTACTACAACAAAGGCATCTGGACGGGTACATGAATAGGAAGGGTTTAGAAGGATATGGACCAAGTGCTGGCAAATGGGACTAGATTAATTTAGGATATCTGGTCAACAAGGACGACTTGGACTGAAGGGTCTATTTCCATGCTGTATGACCCTATGGCTCTAATGCTGCTGTTAAGGACACTGTGTGCTCACAGACCCACACCCAGCTCATGGTCTGGACCAGGCTGCACCTCCAGCCTGTTTGCTTGCTGTCAGAGCTCACTCCCTCTGAAATATTCTGAATGCCCTCAGCATCCCTACCTTGCAATGACTTGCTTTGTCTTTGTGTACTCTGGCCCATCTGCCAGAGATAGCAGGCTCATATTAATACTGCCTGGCTTTGCCGTTTAACTCTATCAGAAAGCCAGGAGGCCTCCGTCAAGTCAAGGGGGATGAGCTTTGCTCAGGGGATCCAGGTATGATAAATCCTGGTACGGGCGACTTGGAATGAACTGGGGACGGCCAGCGAGCCTGGAGGGGAGCGGAGATGGCCAGCGGCCGGAAGGGGAGTTGGGACAGCTAGCAAGCCCAGAGCGTAGATGGCTATCGGTTGGGAACCAGTGGACCCTGGTCAGACCACTTGGAAGCCCTTATAGAAAGATTCTAATGTCTTTCTTCTTAGCTTTATTTCTTATTTTCCTGACATATGCTATGTATACCTTGGAGTGGTCATAATCAAGGTTCTCTCCACATGAGGGGTGAGGAGCAGAATGTGGAGCAACTTGGCACCCATTTTGAGTGCTCCTGCTCTATCATGGACTGGAACCTCCCGGAACGAGAAAGAGGCAGGACTTAATAGAGGCTAAAGAGGTGGACTTAGCTATTACTTTTTGTGCAGGCTGGGAGGTGTCCTGAGTTAGTGAGTGGGCAGTGCAGAGGGTGTGCAGGGTTAGTGAAGTCAGGAGTTGGAATGAGTGAGAGCGAGTGAGGGTCAGTGTTGCCATAGTGACAGTGGTAGAGCTTGTGTCTTGGACGGAGGATGAGAACACAGTAGTGGAGATAGTGTGAGGTATCAGAGAAAAGATTACCCCGTTGAAGTGGAGAAGATTATTCATCTTGTTCCCAAAGGGCTGGGCTTTCCTCCACACGCCTCTGACCTGGATGGCAATTTTGGACCAGGCTGGCGTGGTCTTGTGTCGTGGCCCCCCACTGCTGTTGCTGGGGGAGGAGGAAGTCCTACGTCACCCCTCACCCAATCCAACCAGAACCTCCAGGTAACTGCCCATGAGGTGTGCCACTGATTTCGCCCTGACAGCCATATCTGGGGCAAATGTCAGCATCTGTGCATGGCAGCTCCAGATGATGGCATGGGTGCAATGGATGTCAGTCTTTTGGCAGACATCATCAGAGTGGTGAGCTGTTTAGGGATGACACAGAGGGGGCTGAAATTGGATATCAGTGATGCCAGAGGGGCAGTGTAGATAATGAATGAGTCATAGAGTCATAGTGATGTACAGCACGGAAACAGACCCTTCGGTCAAATTCGTTCATGCTGACCAGATATCCTAACTAATCTAGTCCTATTTGCCAGCCTTTGGCACATACCCCTCTAAACCCTTCCTATTCATATACCCATCCAGATGCCTTTTAAATGTTATAATTGTACCAGCCTCCACTACCTCCTCTAGCAGTTCATTCCATACACGTACCACCCTCTGTGTGAAAAAGTTGCTCCTTAGGTCCTTTGTAAATCTTGCCTCTCTCACCTTAAAACTATGCATCCTAGTTTTAGACACTCCTACCTTGGCTATTCCCTCTTTCCATGCCTGTCATGATTTTATAAGCCTCTCTAAGGTCACCCCTCAGCCTCCGATGCTGCAGGGAAAATAGCTGTAGTTTGTTCAGTCTCTTTTTGTAGCTTATAGCCCCCAACCCTGGTGGAGTAAAGATTTGGTAAAATAAGGTGAGAGAACTCGCTAGGCCTCATGGTGAAACACCCTCCAAACAACTCTCAGTTAGCCACAACAAAGCAGAAGATTAAGCCCATGGTGCCAAAGTGATGCAGCTGAAATTGTAGGGATTTTCGAGAGCTGATAGAGAGCCAGCTGCTGAAAGGAACAACAGTTAGAAGTAAAATGAAAATAAAGTTGGCAACTTTGAATTACTAGGTGAAACAAGATGTTTCCATTTCCTGTTGCTTTTGAAAATGAAGGGAATTATCAGACAGAATTGGAATTGTTTACCAAATTCAGTGACAAAACTTTGAAATAGGAATGGAATGAGTACAACTCCATACATCATCTCCACATTATCCTGTCAAGTCGAAAGCGAATTGCCAAAGAGTTTGTAAAGAAATCAATCGGCAAAAGCCTTCAAGTAGCAACAGAACAAATACAACACCATATGTCATCTCCACCCTCTCCCCCGTCAAATGGAAGGGTTGAGGCAGATTTGAAAATTGCCAAAGTATTCATAAAGAAATCAAGCAAATGCAACATAGGCTTGGACGTGTGGAGAAATATAGCTAATGAAGCCATGGAAAGTAGTCCAGTCCAAGCAAAGATGTCTCGACATGCCAAACTACTCTCTTATAGCAAGTGAAGTATTTAGGCCAGCGTTGGGAACAGGATTGGATGACAAGTTCAAGGTAAAATGACAGAAAACCAAATTTTACTTTGCAAAAACTTCCAAATCGTTGCCAGAACTGATCACTGGAGAGCTAGTCAAAGATCAAATATCCAATTCTCTCAATGAAATTCTACCCTTGTGGCAACTTGGGAGCTGTTTAGAGCAGTTGTCACCTCAGTTGTGCCCAGTGACCTCGAGCGGTCAGATATACCACCACAAGTACAGATGCAGACATGCCACCATAGAAGTTGTGCCTACACTGCAAGCAATGGCTCCGAGTCATAGAGTCACAGAGATGTAACAGCATAGAAACAGATCCTTCAGTCCAACTTGTCCATGCTGACCAGATGTCCTAACCTGATCTAGTCCCATTTGCCAGTACTTGGCCCATATCCCTCCAAATGTATCCTATTCGTATACCCATCCAGATGCCTTTTAAATGCTGTCATTGTACCAGCCTCCACGAATTCCTCTGGCAGCTCATTCCATACACGCACCACCCTCTGTGTGAAAACGTTGCCCCTTAGGTCCCTTTTATATCTTTCCCTTCTCACCTTAAACCTATGCCCTCTAGTTCTGGATTCCCCCACCCCAGGGAAAAAAACTTGTCTATTTATCTTATCCATGCCCCTCATGATTTTATAAACCTCTGTGAGGTCACCCCTCAGCCTCCGACGCTCCAGGGAAAACAGCCCCAGCCTATTCAGCCTCTCCCTCAAATCCTCCCAACCTGGCAACATCCTTGTAAATCTTTTCTGAACCCCCTACACAAGAGGACAGAATGACTAACTGTCTCAGAGGTGCAATGTTCCCTAGTGACTGCAGAACTTACCTTGAGACCGAAACCTCCTGAATGAAGAAGAAACATCTTGGAACAAGCAGATAGCGGAAGAACACTCAATAGTGACACAAACATGGACCAGCAGAGGACCTCCATAATTTAAACATTTTGTAGGCAATGCATGTGCATTGACTGAAGGAAGTGTAACAGATCACAGTTAACACTTCAGTGTTAATGAATGATGATTTCCTTTGTGGCCATATGTACAGGGTAATTTGTAACTATAAACTATAATTCTAGTAATTTTTTTTGTTGTTTTCTATGTGGAAAGGGATATGTTTAGTAAACTCAATTGAACTTATTGCACAGGGCTGGTCCCTGTCGTCATGTCACTCTGACTTGTACTATTAATGTAGTTCTGTGGGAGCCATTAAACATACTTTATTTTGAAAATAAAGGATTCCAGTGAATGGGTACTTCACAGAAAAACTTGCGATCTCAAGAGGAATCAGTTTTGAGCACTTGAGGTAAATTTATAGTAGCAGATAGCTGACTTCAGTGTGCTGCACAGATAAATGTAGTTTGAAAGGATGTTTTGAATGTTTGCCTTTCTTCCTTAAGCTGTGATGACAAATGAGCTGTAAATGTGGTGCTGCCAACAGCTCACTCTGAGAAAACAGTGTGGTTCGGCTTGAAGTGACTCTATCTCACATCACTGGAATTTTTGTCTTGACTATAAACGTGGCAACAATGATGAGGCCACACACGATGGATATCAGCATTGCAGGACAGACTTTGTAAACTGTAATTTGTTGTGTTACAGAGCAGCATGGCCCCACTGTCTAAAGAAAAAACACTCCTGATTTGACTTTTGAATCTCAGCCAACCTAAACAATTGTGTTTGATGAGACAGCTGGGACAGGGAGGGAGTGAGGGAGGGGTAGGATTGAGCACAGGGAGGGAGATGGTCAGTGAGGGACGAGCAGGATTGAGTATAGGGAGGGAGAGGGTGAGGGAGTGGCAGGATTGAGTACAGGGAGGGAGGGAGAATGTGAGGGAGGGGCAGGATTGAGTATAGGGAGGGAGAGAGGGAGTGAGTGAGGGAGAGGATTGAGAACGAGGAAGGAAGGAACGAGTGAGAGGTAGAGTTGAGTAGAGGGAGGTGTGGAGTGAGTGAGGGAGAGGATTGAGGACAGGGAGGGAAGGATTGAGTGAGGGATTGGGTTGAATATTGTGAGGGGAGGATTGAGTGAGGGACAGGGTTGAATATAGTGAGGGAAGGATTGAGGCAGGGATTGGGTTGAATACTGTGAGGGGAGGATTGAGGCAGGGATTGGGTTGAATACTGTGAGGGGAGGATTGAGGCAGGGATTGGGTTGAGTAAAGGGAAGGAAGGATAAGGTTATTTGCTGGCAGTGAGGGTGGAAGAGGGGTCCTGGAAAACACTCCATGGCTGTTTTCAAGCCAAACAGAGACAGAAGATGCTGATGTCTGAAAAGAAATTGTGGTCCGACTGCATTCAGAATGAAAGATCAACATGACAAAACAGATGAGCAACATGATGAAAAGATTCACAGAACATGCATTTCACAGAGGCCATTAAGTGATTCTCGCTTTGACCATAAAAAAAATTATCCCTCATTTCCCTCAGTAAAAATATTCTGTCTTTATTTTTCATTGGGGAGAGGATGTGACTTGAAACTCTGGCAGTGACTAGTTCCATAAATGCCACATAAATACAGGAAGGAGGGTAATAAGATTACTGCAGGCTTCATTACAAGTACCGATGCTGTAGCTGTTTAAATGAGATACAAAGGCATCTGTTCTATATCTCAAGGAATTGTGTGTAGTGCGGTGAAGGTCAGAATATATTAGTGCGATAATGGAAGCACTCTGAAAGTTGTGTCTCTCATTGGCTAGCATTGCATGGTCACAGCCTGCACTGTGACACCTCATGAGAGTGGCTTTTATCATTGTGAAACACTTGTGCTGTCGGAAACATATTCTGCACATTGTCAGCTATGCTCAGCTTTCACTCCCAAGTCCTGCCTGGCACCTAGAGTATGACACCAGTATAAACAGAGCAAAGATTAATGTGGCTCTCGTAATGAGACCACACGTGAGACTCTGTGAAAGAGCAAGCTGCTTGCCTGATGCCAATAAAGAGACCTGAAAACCTCAAAGACAAAATTCTGACCTTGTAAAATTAGTTCTAAGTCCCAACCTGAACTGCTGAGGTTAAACAAAGTGTCATTATGATGTAAACCAGAGACAGCAACAGGAAAAGCACATTCCCAAGCTTTGATATATTTTATGGATTTGACTGCATGAATGTGTAAAGAAGTATTTTTATGAATTAGTGCACATTCCCTAGCATATTAAGTTTGTCAAAGAATGAGATTTCATTTCTCAAGGCCACAGACGACAGAAATAGGAAGATATGAGGCAGAATGTTGGTTAGACCACATTCAGTACATTGCATGGTTCTGGTCTGTGGAAAGGATGCAGAGTGCTGGAGTACACCCAGAAAAGATTTGCAAGGATGTTGGAAGATGTGAGAGGATGTAACTATCAGGAAATATTTCAGCGGGCTGGAACTCTTTCATCTGGGAAATATAAAGCCTCAAAGAAAACCTGATAAAAGTCAAAAACAAGGTGGATTCAACAAAGATATTTCCACTTCTAAGTAAGTCCAGAACAACAGATTAAAGATTTTTAAAAATCAAATAAAGAAATGAAGAGGAATGTTTTGAAGCAGACATTGGAGGAATTGGGGTTATAAGATAATTATAACTTTCGTGGAGGGGTTCAGAGGATCTCAGGAGTTTAAAAGTGGTCTCTTAACATGCAATATTTTGTCGGGGCTGGGACACTGAGTGGTTGAGGAATCAAGAATCTGGGAGCACAGTATCAAGATAATACTCCGGTCTATACACCTTGTGTAGATCAGAACCATGCAAAGTACCAAATGTGGTAAAAACGAAATTCTGTAGAAGTGTCCCATGATCTCCCTAATTTATAGGCTCTGAGTTGAGCAATGTAACTTCACTTTTTGATAAAGCTAATATGCTGGAGAAGGTGGACTAGCTCTTAAAAATACTTCCTCACTTTGAGAATTGTGAACCTTTGGATGTCTCTGTCCCAAAAGGTTATGGGAACGCTGTCATGGAATACCTTTAGAGCATGAATGAACAGATCTTTGGTCTCGCGCAGAATCAAGGATTATGGGGAACGGATAGGAAAGTGGAGTTGAAACCCAAGATCAACCATAATCATATTGAATGATGGAAGATGCTAGATGGGCTGAACGGTCTACTCCTACTGCTATTTCTTTGTTCTTCTGGGTTAATGAAAGATTTAACCAAGGTTTTTAAAATTGACAAATATTTTAATGGTTAGTCAGGAAATGACTTTTATCCACAGAGGTCGATAAGAGGTCATCATTGAGTAATCATTAATCTAAAACTCCATAGAAATTGCTGTAAATAAATGTTTTCTTCAGACCAGCCCTTGATGCTGTTCATCCTTTAAAGGAGCATCGCCTGGTTTGTTCTTTTTGGACAATAATTTGAAGAAGGAAATCTAAAGATAGCTCATTTACAGTCAACCCTGCCATGTCTTATCTGTCCCTTGCTAAGATGCTGTTTTTAGATTGTGACAAATGACAGGATGGTCATCTCTATTGATGCAGGTCATTGAATATCCCACTCACCATTGACTGTATGTGACAGCGAGTGACCGACTGAAACCCGGGAGGAAATGCTTCTTCTCATTGTATTAGAGTAGACTGACATTTTAAAAAGATTTCTTTGTGGAGAAGTTTAATTAATTACCAACCATCTAGGACTTGCCCTTCTTATCTAAAATTATCAAACCTGTCACCATCTCTCTGTACTCAGCTCTCTCATAGCTCCTTGCTTCATTTGCCTTCAGTTTGCTTCCACCAACATCACAAACCTCTTCATCAATGGCATCAATGTTTATCCTGTCTGACTATCGCAGGTTATCCCACTCGGTTCTCCATGAACAATGCAAGCCTTTGCCACCTCCAGACAGAATTCACATTATTGATCTTTCATTGGATATAGGCATTGTTGGCTGGTTCAGGAATGATTGCCTTTCCAAGTGGCCCCTGAGAAGATGGCACTGATCTGCTTTCTTGAATCTCTGTAAGTCTAGCAGACAGAGCCAGGTTAATGAATGCAGCGAGATAAGCAATCTAAAGTGTATATATTTTAATGCAAGAAATATAACAGATAATGCAGATGAGCTAGTGTCTGGATTAGTGCATAGGATTATGATGTGGTGGCCATTGTAGAAACCTGGTTGAAAGAAGGGTAGGTTATTTCAGAGATTAGATGTTTCAGGTGAGGTAGAGAGGGATGTAAAATGGGAAGGGGGTGTTGCATTAATAATTAAGGAGAATGTCACAGCTACACAAAGAGACAACATCTTGGAGGGCTTATCCAGTAAGGCCATATGGGTAGACCTCAAGAATATAAAAGGTGCAGTAAGAAATGTGAGGTTATCCCAATAGCCACTAGGAATTAGAGGAACAGATAGATAAGCAGATCAAGGAAAGATGTCAAAACCACAATATTGTGATATTGGGTGATCTTAATTTTTCCAGTATTCATGGGACTCCCTTATTGTCGGGGCCTAGATGGGTAGGATTTATTGGGTGCATGCAGAAGAAATTCTTGAAATAATATATCGATAGTTCAATGGGGCCTGTATTAAATCTTGTTTGGGGAATGAGCCTGGTCAGGTGATCGAAGATTCAGTGGGTAGCATTTTGAGAACAGTGATCATATTTCCATAAATTGTGAGATAATTATGGATAAGGGTAAGACTGGTCCTAGCGTGAAAGTGCTAATGTGGGGGAAGGCTAAACAAACAGTATTAGGCAGGAACTGGAAAAATTGGATGGGGCAGCTGTTCAAAGGTAAATCCATATCTTACATGTGGGAGTCTTTTAAAAGCCTGTAGGCCAGAGTTCAGGACCAGCAAGTTCCTGCGAGGATCAAAGATGAGGATAGCAAGATCACAAACCTTAGATGATGAGATGTTCTAAGTTTAGTTCAAAAGAAAACAGAAACGCATGTAACAGAAATCAAACAAGATCCTTGAGGAGTATAAAGGCTTCAGAAACTAACTTAAAAAAGGAAATTAGAAGGGGGCGTAACATGTCCTTGGCCAGTAGGATTAAGGAGAATCTCAAGATATCTTTTACACATATTAGGAGCAAGAGGGTAACTAGGCAAAGGGTAGGTCCAGTCAAGAAGAAAGGATGGAGCCTGAGGAAGTGGAAAATCATTAATGAATACTTCACATCAGTATTCACCAAGGAGAAAGACATGAGCCTGATGGGATCTATCACAGGACGCAGAAGGAGGTAAGGGCAGAGATTGATGGGGCATTGACAGAGACCTTTGCATTCTGTTAGTCACAGGTGAAGACCCAAAAGGCTGGATAATAGCCAATGTTGCTCCTTTGTTCAAGTAGGGATAATCCAGGAAATTATAGACAGGTCAACCTTATATCGGTGGTAGGGAAATTATTGGAGAAGATTCTTAGGAGCAGGATTTACTCATATTTGGAGAAGAATGGACATATTAGGGATAGTCAGCATGACATTTGTGCAGGGGAGGTCATATCTTACAAACTAGGTTGAGTTTTTTGAATAAGTGATAAAGATGATTGATGAGATAAAGATAAAGATGAGGGTATGACAGTGGATGTTGTCAACATGGGCCAAAGACCAAAGACATCAAGATAGATTCTCGCATGTGTCTCTGTTCGGCTTGTCCTAGGATGGATGTGTTGTCACAGCCCAAGTGGTGTCCTTCCTTATCTGTATGTAAGGATATAAGTGGGACAGGGTCATGTCTGTTTGTGGCTAGTTGATGTTATGTATCCTGGTGGCTAGCTTTCTGCCTGTTTGTCCAACGTAGTGTTTGCTACAGTTCTTGCAAGGTATTTTGTAATGGACATTAGACAAACTCAAATGTCATGCTGACTATCCCTAATATGTCCATTCTTCTCCACATATGAGTAAATCCTGCTCCTAAGAAAGAACAGGAAATGACATCACCAAAGGAAATGACATCACCCACCCAAGAAAACCTAAACACATAAATAAAAATGATCCCATACCACTTGTCCTTCATCGGGAGGCTCACTGATGATATTACCCAGTATGGTGATGAAACGTCTGAAATTGAACCTTCCAGCTCAGCGAAGAAACCTACATCCATGGACTAAAACATTTGACAAGGCCTTTCATGGTAGGCCGGTCCAGAAGATTAAATCATATGGGATTCATGGTAAGATGGACACAGAAGTTCCCTGGCTTTTGAAGCCAGAGGGTAGTTGTGGAGGGGTGTTTTTCTGACGAGAGGTCTGTGACTATTGGTGCTCCTCAAGTATCAGTGCTAGGACCCCTGTCATTTGTAATACATATAAATAAATTGGATGAAAATGTAGGTAATCGGATTACTAAGTTTGCAAATGACATGGAAGTTGGTAGAGTTGTGGATAGTGACGGAGAATATCAAAAGGTGCAGCAGGATATAGTTAGGTAGAGTAATGGCAAATGGAGCTTCTTCAGAGCAAATGTGAGATTGTACATTTTGATGGACAAATGTAAGAGAAAAGTATACAGTGAATGGCTAGATACCCTTAGGAGCATTATTATACAGAAAGATCTTGGAGTCCAAATCCATAGTTCCCTGAAAATTGCAACATAAGTGGATAAGGTGGTAAAGAAGACATACAGCATGCTTGCCTTCAGCAGTCAGAGCATTGGGTAAAAGGGTTGGCAGGTTGTTTTGCAACTGTGTATGGCTTTGGTTGGGACTCATTTGGAATAGTGAGTTGTCACACTATTGAAACGATGTGGAGGCTTTGGAGAGGGTGTAGAAGAGGTTTATCGGGATGTTGCCTGGATTGGAGTGTATTAGCTATAAGAAGACTTTGGACAAACTTGAGATTGTTTTCGCTAGAGTGTCAGACACTGAGGGACGACCTGATAGATGTATATAAAATGGTGAGGGGCACAGATAGGGTGGAGAGTTAGAGTCTTTTTCCCAGGATGGGAATGTCAAATTCTAAGTGACATGGGTTTAAAGTGAGAAAGGGCAAGTTTAAAGAAGATGAGCAATGAAAGTTCTTTTACACAGAGGGTAGTAGGTGCCTGGAATGCATTGCCAGGGGAGGTGGAAGAAGAGATATATGAAAGAGATATGAAAAGTTTAGAACATTTAGAAAGATTTAGACAGTCAGCATGGTTTTGTGAAAGGCAAATCATGTTTGACAAATTTACTAGAGCTCTACGATAATATACCGAGTACAGTTGATAAGGGGGAGCCTGTGGATGTCATGTATTTGGATTTCGGAAGGTATTCAAAAAGTTGCCAAATAAAAGGAAGCATATGGCATTCAGGGCAATGTATTAGCATTGATTGGAGATTGGTTAACACACAGAAAACAGAGAGTTGAGATTAATGGGTCTTTTTCAAGGTCAAAAGCTGTAACTAGTGGAGTATCACCAGGATCCATCCTGTGCTTCAATTAGTTACTATTTATATTGGTAACCTGGAGGAGAGCAGAGTGTAATGTGTCCAGATTTGCTTACAGTACATGAGCAGATAGGAAGGCATGTTGTGATGAGGGCATAAGCAATCTTCCAGAGAACATAAATGGTTTGAGTGAGTGTGCAAAATCTTGGCAGATGGTATTTAACGTAGGAAATTGTGAGTTCATGCACATTGGTAGGAAAAAAAACAAAAGGAAGACTGTTATTTAAATGGAGGGAGACTCCAACAAAGTGCAACACAGAGGGATCTGGGTGTTCTTGTGCATGAAACACAGAAAGCTAGCAATCTGGCACAGCAAATAATGAGGAAGGCAAATTGAATTTTGATCTTAATTGCATGGAGCTTCGAGTTTAAGAACATAAGAAATAGGAGCAGGAGTAGGCCTGTTCATTCATTCAATAAGATCAAAAAACAAAGAAACTTACAGCATAGGAACAGGCCCTTCGGCCCTCCAAGCTTGCATTGATCCAGATCTTCTATCCTCTATCTATTGCCTATTTTCTAAGAATCTGTATCTCTCTGCTTCCTGCCCATTCATGTATCTGTCTAGATATGTCTTAAATGACGTTATTGTGCCCGCCTCTACCACCTCCACTGGCAACGTGTTCCAGGCACCCACCACTCTCTGCATGAAGAACATTCCGCATATATCTCCCTTAAACCTTTCCCCTCTCATCTTGAACCCGTGGCCCCTAGTAGTTGAGTTCCCCACTTTGGAAAAAAACTTCTTGCTCTCCACCCTGTCTATACCTCTCATGATTTTGTAGACCTCAATCAGATCCTCCCTCAACTTCCACCTTTCTAATGAAAATAGTCCTAATGTACTCAACCTCTCTTCATAGCTAGCACCCTCTATACAAGGCAACATCTTGGTGAACTTCCTCTGCACCCTCTCCAAAGAATCCATGTCCTTTTGATAATGTGGCGACCAAAACTGTACACAGTATTCCAAATGTGGCCAAACCAAAGTTCTATACAACTGTAACATTATCTGCCAAATTTTTACTCAATACCAGTCTGATGAAGGAAAGCATGCTGTATGCCTTCTTGACCATTCTATCGACCTGTGTTGCCACCTTCAGGGTACAATGGACCCAAACACCCAGATCTCTCTGTACATCAATTTTCCCCAGAGCTTTTCCATTTACTGTATAGTTTGCTCTTGAATTAGATCTTCCAAAATGCATCACCTTACATTTGCCCAGATTGAACTCCATCTGCCATTTTTCTGCCCAACTCTCCAATCTATCTATATTCTGCTGCATTCTCTGACAATCCCCTTCACTATTGGCTACTCCACCAATCTTAGTATCATCTGCAAACTTGCTAATCAGACCATCTATACATTCCTCCAGATCATTTATGTATATTACAAACAACAATGGTCCCAACATGGATCCCTGCAGAACACCACTAGTCACAGATGTCCATTTTGAGAAACCCCCTTCCACCTCTACTCTCTGTCTCCTGCTGCCCAGCCAGTTCTCTATTCATCTAGCTAGGACTCCCTGGATCCCATGCACCTTCACTTTCTCCATCAGTCTACCATGGGGAACCTGAGCAAATGCCTTACTGAAGTCATGGCTGATTTTTTCATTGCCTTAGCTCCACTTACCCGCCCTCTTACCAGAATCCTTAATTCCTTTACTGTTCACAACCCTCTGGATGAAGATCTTCCTTCTCAATCCAGTTCTAAATCTGCTCCCCCTAATTTTGAGGCTAAGCCTTGTTATCCTAATTGGACCCAGCAGTGGAAACATCCTCCCTACTTCTATGTTATCTATTCCCTTCATAATATTATATGTTTCTATAAGGTTCCCCCGTCGTTCTTCTTAAAAGCAAAGAAGTCTTGTTTCAACTGTACAGTGTGTTGGAGTATTTTATCAATTTGGGTCCCACTTTAAGAAAGGATGTATTGACATTGGAGGTCATTCAGAAGAGATTCTTGAGGACTAAGGGGTTTTCTTATTCAGGACAATGAAACAGATCAAGCCTTTATTGTTAGAGTTTAGAAGAATGAAGGGCTGATTTTATCGAAACATGCAAGATTCTGAGGGGGCTTGACAGAGTAAGTGTTGAGAAGATATTTCCACTCATGGTAGAATCTGGAACTAGGGTCATGGTTGAAGAATAAGGAGATACTCATTAAAAACTGTGGTGCAAAGGAATTTCTTCTTTCTGAGGGAGCGAATGTCTGGAATTCACGACCTCAGAAAGTTGTGGAGGCTAGGTCACCGAAAGACTTTAAGGAGGATGTAGGTAGATTAATGAAATATCAGGAAGTTGATGGCTATGCTGAGCTGGCATGAAGGAGGAGTTAAGGCCTGGGACAGATCAGCCATGATTGTGTTGAATGACAAAACAAAAGGGCTGAATGGCCTACTCCTCCTCCTATTTCTTAATCTCTTGTGTTCACCTTGCAGACAGCTGTTAATACAATCCACTCCAAAGACTGTGGCTTTGTGAGTCAGTTGTTGGAATCTTTCTAACCAATGAACCTGGAATAGTTACACAATGTCTGAATAGCCATCAATTCTTTGCCCACCCCCAACTCAAGGTCACCTGAAATTATGAACAGACCCTCCTGTTATTCCTGGATTATTTGCATTTTTAATCTTCAGAATCATTATTTCTAATCTGCCCTTTGCCCTTGTTTGTTGGAGATGGTTTATATTTTGATATGTGGAAAGGGTTTCAAAGCTGTCTCTGCTAAATTTATGAGAAGCGGGCTGAGTGCAGCCGATAATTGGGGTGCTTTTCTCAGGGTTGCAGTCTCAGTTGGAATTGGCTAGGAGCTAGGGGTGGGGGAAGCACAGGATTTTCTCAGGCTGTCGTCTGGCCCCAAATTACTGACAGATGAGCTAAGGATGCAACAAACCTCACTGTGGGTAGGATGATGTTGCCCACTTCCTGCCGTGTTGTGGTTCATAACAGCTTCTAACGGCTTGAAGAAAATTCAGGGAATTGGCTTTGTGGTTGGTTCAGTCAAACGCATCTTTCTAGTTGACAGGAAGTGCCTGATAATAGGCAGCTTCCTGCTGCAGAGCAGTTGACAGAGCTCCAACAATCTGAGGAGTGTAGGTTTTGAATATTGAGTCGGCCACAGTGATAATTGTTTTTGCTCATGGGTTGTGGGGGTATTGCTGGTAGGACGAATATTCATTTCCCACTCTGAATTGTCCTCAAGAGGTCTGACTCAAGACACCACAATCTCACCATAGGTAGAGCAAAGAGGCAAATCCCAACGAGATGAAGCGTTGAACCCCATGCTGTTGGCATCAATCTGTTCGGCAATGGCTGTCTAGCCATATTCCCCCCCTCCACACCCACACCCCACTCCCCACCGAGGACCCCATGGTGCTATGGCACCATTTACTTTTACATATCTGTCATAACTTGGAGCTATGGATAGCGATGGTAGAGTCTTCAATCTCTTTCCACCACATAACTGACCAGGAATCTCTCCCTGTCTTACCACCCGCCATTGGTATGCATTGGAGGGATTAACAGGTTGACACTTAATGTTATCAATGCATCATCATTGGCCCAGGAACCACTGGATTGGTTCACAGAATTTAGAGGTAAGTGTGTCACCCACTGCTCCATAAGATTTCATAACTCACAATTAAAGCTGACCACAGTAAGAAGGCCTATACTGTAACATTTACAGTATTGTCCAGTTGTCACCATCACTTAAAAATGTGTTGAATGCCTCCAGTAATGGAGCAAATCCTTTAGTGGCCTCTGTTAAGGATTTTTAATGTCAGTTATGTGATATAATGCTGATTTCTTGAAGGGGGATATTGATGAAGTTAAGAGCTTGGTTATGTAGCGGAGAATGAAGTCATTCATCCATACAAACTGACTTGATTACTTCAAGCTGTACTGTACAGACCTCAAAAAATCTCGCCCAGTCGATTGGCAACACTCCAATCATGCACTCATTCTTTTTTTACCAACCTTCACCCAGTCCTTTCCCCCAGCAGCCGCTGCCTAATTGAAAAAGTGCTGAGCAACTGCATGTGCTTTGAGCCAACACAGATGAAGGTTGAATCGTTTCATTAAATGCTAAAATTCCATTAACAAAAAAATGTAGTTATTAATAGATCTATCCTGGTAGAAGCAGTGTCAGAGATCTGAAAAAGGATTGTGTTATTTAGTTAGTAATATGATCTGTGCCTTTAAGATCACTGCTCGAATGAACAAATGACTTGACTGGTAACTATAACTTACTGCAAAATTCCTAAGGTTGATTGTAGGGCTTCAGTGTGTTATGTTTGCAATGTGACAATTGGAGCAAGACAGATATGCATACAGAGTGACTTGTGCATAAATTCATTAATTTTCTTTATTTATGAGCAGACTGTAGAATGGTATGATGCTTAACTTCTTCTGCAGCTTGGTTCATTTAAGGTCATTGCTGAAACACACATAGAATCCCTGCAGTGCAGAAAGACTTGACTCTGTACCGACCCTCTGAAGAGCATCCCACCCCAACCCAGCCCCTTACCCTATCCCTATAAACCTGCATTTACCATAGCTAACCAACCTAGCCTGTACATCCCTAGAAACTGCAGATAATTTAGCATGACCAATCCACCTAATCTGCACATTTTTGCACTGGGGGAGGAAACTGGAGCATCCAGAGGAAACCCACGCAGACACAGGGAGAACATGCAAACTCCACACAGGGCTGGAATCAAACCTGGATCCCCGATACTGTCAGACAGCAGTGCTAACCACAGCCACCGTGCCACCACATCTGTGAGAAAGCCGAAGTAGACAAAGCAGCATTTTTTTCTGTAGTTGTTCATTGGGTGTGGGCATTCCTGGCAAGGTCCATCCTTAATTTCCCTTGAGTGGCTTGCGAGGGCACGTCAGAGGTCAATGAAGAATAAGCCCCATCACTGTGCATCTGTGGTGACTTCTAGAGTAGACCAGCTAAGGATAACAGATTTCCTTTCTTAAAGGACATTACTGAATCAGACAGGTTCTTGATGTCAATAGTTACTATTGCTGAGACTAGTTTTGCATTCCAGATTTATTAAATGAATTCAGATTCCCCAAGCTATCACGGTAGGACAAGCCCCTGTCCCCAGAATGCTAACCTAGATCAATGATTGCGAGTCCAAACAATGTATTTCTATGCTGGCCCCTTCCACCAGCTGTTTATAACCTAAGGTCAGTCAGAGAGCACTTGTATACACGTGAATGTCAAATTTTGAGTCAATGATTGGAACTCATTTACCTTTGATTATGAAAAAAAAACTCATTATTCATAAAGTGCTCCAGTGATGTCAAGTTTCTAAGTTTTGTATGTTTTTCATCTACTTAAATAGAACTTTGGACATAGAACTCTACATCATAGGAACAGGCCTTTCAGCCCATGACGTTGTGCTGACAGGACAACAAATTAAGTTGATCCCTTCTGCCCACCCTTAGTCCATATCCCTCCATTCCTTGCATGTTCATGTGTTTATCCAAATGTCTGTTAAAAGCCTCTATCGTATCTGCCTCCACCACCATCCTGGGAGCGCGTTCCAGACTCCTGCCACTCTCTGTGTTAAAAAATCTGGCCCTCACATGTCCTTTGAACCTCTCACCTTAAATGCATACCAACTCTCGAATTCTCTCTTAAAAGTGCCCACTTGAATTGTTCTACAAACATTTGGTGAGTGCCCAAAATTAAACTTGGTTTTAAAACACAAAACCTCAATATTTGGGCTGCACTGGCACAGACTTTATTTATTGTCCATTCCTAGTTCCCCTTGGAAAGGCAAAAACTAACCTTTTTGAGTTTCTGCAGTCCATGCCATGTCGACACCCTTCGAGTGCTGTTCCACCGGGGTTCTGAAGTGAAGCAATAGTAATCTAAGCATCCAAACATCGCTGCTTGGAGGGGAACTGGGAGGTCATACTGCCCTCAATTGCCCTCAACTGACGTTCGCATGCAAGCTTTACATTAACTGCGTGAGCACTGGCCAATATACTCCCTCCTTTATTCTAGGGGTCCTGAGGCCAATTGCACCATAGTTGGCTGAGAGCCTTTCGGAGTTGAAATAAAAGCGGTGACTTTTTAAATTTGCAAGATTTATTGCGAGGCCTGCACAATTGAAAATGTCTTCAAGCCAGATTTGTCTTTTGTGTTTTAATCTGAATGGGTCTATCTTTTATTTTTCAGATTGCTGATTAAGTCCTGTGAGAACTGCTAAATGTAACACCCCTAGTTTGCTGGAAATGTAGGATCATTGCTTGACGATGCAAAATCTAAATTCACCACTTGACCAACAATGATCTCATTTCAACCATGACCTCAAAGTTGTCTGGTTGGCAATAACCAGATGGGGAATAAAATTGTTTGATGGCAGACATGATGAGCCTTTAATATTCCAAAATGTTAATAACTCAAAGTTCGCTGTGACTCTGAATTGTAGATGCCTGAAGACTGCATTCACTGTTTTCCATGTGGTGTGACAAAGATGGCCTGTTGACTGTTTAAGGACCTTCTTTATATAACTTGGCTTTAATAAAGAGCTTCGTTCTGGAAAGGATCAATTATTTGTCAGGTGTATCCAGGGGAGTTATTCTAACAAAATCAGAAGGAGAAATCTTGACCAAATACTCCACACTTGTTTGGGTGATTTAACCTTTTCATGTCTAGCTTTGTGGCTCTTTCAACACTTATAAGGGCTTGAAGTGTCCAAACATGGTCAAAGATTTCTGGGTTAGTCCCTGTTAAACAGATTGCCAGAATGTTGAGTTATTTATTATTTTAAAAGTAACTTATCCTGTCAAACCCTACAGCTAACTGCCTGTAACAACCTGAGAGGGTGCTGATGAGATGTGTAATGTCATTGTAGTGGAAATGGTTTCAAACCTCATTTGCCTCTGTGTTGAGCTGAACGGGTATTTTTTCAGATTGCTGACTAAGTTCTATTAGAGCAAGTAAATGTAGCACTCCTCATTTGCTGGGTCTTAAGGGAGATTGTGTCCTTGGCCTGGATCAATGCTGGACACGACATCTTTGGTAATGAGATGATCTTTCAACTGTTTACAGGATAAGTCTGAGCCCAAAGCTTAAAACTCTCTGTGGAATTTGTTATATGATCCGTTAGATCATTGATGGTAAGCTGATGACATATTTCACATTAACCCTTGACAAGACAGCGTAAGGGAAGCTTTACTCTGTATCTAACTCATACTGCTAGTGCCCTGGGTATGTTCAAAGGGGTAAAGAACAAAAAACAATACAGGGAGAAAGAAAATAGTTTGTTCAGTGTATGAATTCTTCTGAGGATGAAGAACGGATGCTGCCTGGCCTGCTGTGTTTTTCCAGCACCACATTTTTCAACAAAGAACAATACAGCACAGGAACGGGTCCTTCAGTCTTCCAAGCCTGTGCCAACTCAATTTCTCCTTTCTTACTAAAACTGTCTTCACTTACAGGATCCGTATCCCTCTATTCCCTTCTTATTCATGTACTCACCCAGGTGCATCTTGAATGCTGCTATTGTGTTTGCTTCCACCACTTCCTCCAGGCACTCACCAATCTTTATGTGTAGGGGGAGTTCTGGGGAGAAAGAGTGTTGCTGCAACCTTGCCCATTGTCTTGGGACTTTAAATCCAGTAAACAAAATTCCCATCATCTTGCAGCTTCCCTTGAACATGGGTTCCACAGTTTGGTCAGTCCTGTTGAGATATTAAAGGATTAATTTGCTGTGCTGACCTGCAGGAAATTGGATGTCCCGAGGTTAGGTGGTATGTTGCTGTCTTACAGGTAGATTGTAAGGAATTTACATTCCCATCCCTTGCTATTTAGAGCCATTTGCATGGCCATTTCCTAGTTATTCAGAGTAAAAAAAGTTAGATCATCATCCCCTGTTCAGAAGTCAATAAGAACATTGCAATTAAAATCCTGACTACTCCCTGCAGTTAAAAAAAAAGATTCTTAACGGATCTGGTCATTAAGGGATGATTCGCATTACATTGTTTCTGCAGATGATGATATCACTGTATTTTGTTTTGAATGGCATGTGACTATGGGGAAAATGGCTGAGGTTGTCTTGTGGGCATTGCTGATGGTAATGTGAAAATCTTGTACTGTGTAAAGGAAGGACTGTTTATTTTGTTCAGAGAGATCCCTTGACATGGCTTCACAAGCCCTGCAAAGAATGTTAATGGTTCCTCCACAGCTTGTACTTGCTTCGTAAATTTTGGCTGTTCACAGAAGTTGGCGTATTGCAATTGCATCAAGTGTGCAAGAATCTCAAGAAAACGAACCTAACACCTTTGCATAAGGTCATGGTTCTGAAAGAGCTCATGCTGAAGATGCATGAAGTTCCACCCAATCTGATGACATCACACGATATTTGGGTGGAGATGAGGCCAGTCTAGCTCTAGATCCTGATGGGATCCTCTCTAGCCCCGGTTAGTCTTCACAATTGCTCCCAGCTAGCAAATATAACTTGCTCGAAAGCAAAATATTGTGGATGCTGGCAATCTGAAACAAACACAGAAAGTGCTGGAGAAACTCAGCAGATTTGGCAACATGTGTGGAGAGAGAGAGAGTTAATGCTTCGAGCCATTATGGCCCTTCCTCAGAACTGCAGTTTTCAAATTTGAATTTGAATCTCTCTCCACAGATGAGCTTCTCTGCTACTCTGTTGTGTTTGTTTTTTATAACTTGTATCTGTCGCTACCATGCTGTCTTGGTTTTTTATTAAGACTCACAAGTAATTTATCCTCCACCACTATTAACTGAGTGGGTCCTTAGAAACAGCACAGAAAGGAGGATTACTGGCAGCAACCATAAGCCAGAGCCTCAGGGCTGGTGTGGGAGGGGGTGAGGGGTACATTAGGTCCCAATATGCCCAGGGCTTTGGGGGTGTATGCTCAGATTGGGGTGGGGTGAGAAGCAGAACTGGGGTGCTGTGATTTCTGTTCCTGCCTCAAGCCACCAGTGTTTGGTACCACAACATACAACAAACAGCTGTAAATGTGTACAGCGCTGAAACTTGGTCGTTGCATTAGCAGTCGATTTGATTTTTTATGAATGACTTATTGTCTCTGTATTGGCACAACACAAATTGTTTTTTATTTTTCATGTGCGACTGTGGACAGTGTTGTTATTGACAAGAAGACAATGACTTCTTACAAAAATCAGTTGTTTCCTACTTGACCAGATAAAATAAAGATTTTCTTTTTGTGTCCTGTGAACTTCTCTAATACTGGTTCTTCAATGGACACCTGACTGAATTTTGAGCATCAGAAGAAGATGGATGCTTAAAAATTTTGTGAACACCTAAAGAATCCTGGCTTATCATATAAGGGTATAAAAATAGCAGGGGCAGGCGACCATTTGGTCCATTGAACCTGTACCAGCATTCAGTAAGATCGTGGCTGATATAATGTTGGTCTCACCTGCACTTTCCAGCCCTTTGACTGTAACCCTTGACATGCTTATTGTGCTACAAACAACAACTTATATTTAGATAGCTCCTTTAACTTGATGAATCAGCCTAAGGTACTTCATATTATTAAACAAAAGAAGACATCGAGCCATATAAAGAAATATTAGGCCACTTGGCCAACGAGTTAGTTTCAAAATGACATCTAAATGACTTGGATGAGGAAGTGGAAGGGTGAGTTAGTAAGTTTTCAATGACACAAAGGTTGGTGCGTGGTAGATAGTGTGGAGGGCTGTTGCAGGTTGCAATGGAACATTGACAGGATGTAGATCTGGGCTGATAAGTGGCAGATGGAGTTCAACCTGGAAAAATGTGAAGTGATTCACTTTGGAAGGTTGAATTTGAATGCAGAATACAGGGATAAAGGCAGGATTCTTTGCAGTGTGGAGGGACAGAGGGGATCTTGGGTTTGATGTCCATAGATACCTCAACGTTGCCACCCAAGTTGATAGGTTTGTTAAGAAGATGTATGGTGTGTTGGTTTTCATTAGCCAGGAAATTCAGTTTAAGAGCTGCGAGGTTATGCTGTAGTTCTATAGAGCCCTGGTTAGACCACACTTGGAATAGGAGGAGAAAGTGAGGACTGCAGATGCTGGAGATTAGAGCTGAAAATGTGTTGCTGGAAAAGCACAGCAGGTCAGGCAGCATCCAAGGAGCAGGAGAATCGACAAAGAAGGGCTCATGCCTGAAACGTCGATTCTCCTGTTCCTTGGATGCTGCCTGATCTGCTGTGCTTTTCCAGCAACACATTTTCAGCACACTTGGAATATCCTGTTTAGTTCTGGTCGCCTCATTATGGGAAGGATGTGGAAGCTTTACAGAGGGTGCACAGGAGATGTACCAGGATGCTGCCTGGACTAGAGGGCATATCTTATGAAGAAAGGTTGAGGGAGCTAGGACTTTTCTCATTGGAGTGAAGAAGGATGAGAGGTGACTTGATAGAGGTGTACAAAATGACGAGAGGCATAGATAGAGTAGATAGCCAGAGACTTTCCCAGGGTGGAAATGGATATGATGAGGGGGCATATTTTAAGGTGATTGGAGGAAGATTTTGTGGAGGTGTCAGAGGTCAGTTCTTTACAGAGTTGTAGGTGTGTGGAATGTACTGCCGGGATTAGTAGTAGAGTCAGGTATTTTAGGAACATTTAAGCGACTCTTGGATGGGCACATGGAAGATAACACAATGAAGGTTATGTAGGTTAGTCTGATCTTAGAGTAGGATAAAGGGTTAGCAGAACATTGAAGGCTGAAGGGGCTGTATTGTTCTGTGTTCTATGTTCTATTCAGGAGTGACTGAAAGAAAGAAAATGCAATTGAGTGGCAGAGAGTTGAAGGGAGGGTGTTTCAGAGCTTGGGCTCCAGGATCTGAAGATACACCTATGAAGCGCTTCTGTGCTGTTTCCTCCGGCATTTATAGTGGCCTGTCTCTGCCGCTTCCGGTTGTCAGTTCCAGCTGTCCGCTGTAGTGGCCGGTATATTGGGTCCAGGTCGATGTGTTTGTTGATAGACTCATCCACAGACTCTATCAACAAACACATCGACCTGGACCCAATATACCGGCCACTACAGCGGACAGCTGGAACGGACAACTGGAAGCGGCAGAGACAGGCCACTATAAATGCCGGAGGAAACAGCACAGAAGCGCTTCACAGGAGGGTCCCAAGCACTGAGGATGTCACCTAGACAGGGGACGAAACGTTTGCAAGACAAATTCCCAGCTCGGCGAACAGAACCACAACAACGAGCACCCGAGCTACAAATCTTCTCCCAAACTTTGAATCTGAAGATACAGCCACTGATGGTGGAGCGATTATAATGAGAGAGGACAGAATATGAGGAGCACAGCTTTCTCAGTGTGGGGTGGGACTGGAGGAGGTCACAGCGACAGAAGAATAGAGGGATTTGCAAACAAAGGTGCGAATGGTATACTCAAGATGTTGCTAGATAATTACCACCAACAGGGGTAACAGGGAATTGGGCCCATCAATGCCCATCGAATACATCAATGACTCACCCTCCAGTTGTACTCTGTGTACGAGCTACAAGGACCTTGAGGATCCAGATTAACTTTATAAGGATATTACAAAAACATGAAAGGATATAACTATCTGAAAACAAAGAGCAGGTGGGGAGTGTTCTCCTGAGTAAGAGAAGGCTGAAAGGAGACCTGATCGAAATGGTGAAGAAATTGTGGAGAAACTGTTTTTAATTCTTCCCTTTATTCATTCATGGGGTAAGCGAGACTTTATTGTTCATTTCCCTGGAGGAAGTGATCATGAGCTACCTCTTGAATTTCTGCGATCCTTGAGGTGTAGGGACAGCCATGGTGTTGCTGGGGAGGGAGTTCAGGGTTTTAAAGGACAATAAAGATGATATTATATTTTTGTTGGATGTAGGCATCAATGACGAGGCCCAACACTTACTACCCATCCCTAATTTACAGAGGGCAGTTAAGAGTCAACCACATTGCTGTGGGTCTGGAATCATGTGTGGGTCAGACCAGGGAAAAACTGTAGATTTCCTTCTCTAAAGGACACAGCATTCCAGCGAACTAGCTATGCCTTCACAGCAATCGGCAATGTTTATGTGGTTGCATTGTACTAGATTTTACTCCAGACTTTATTGAATTCAGACTTTACCTCTGTCACGTTGGGATTCTTACCCATTACCTCCGAACATTAGCTTCGGCTTCTGTATTACTAGCCCATTGATATACCACTATGCCATCACTTCCTCATGTTTCCAAGTCAGAATGGTGTGTGCCTCAGAGGAGAACGTGATCCTCTGATGGTCATGGTATTCCTGTTCATCTGCTGCCCTGGTCCTTCAAGAGGTCGCAGGTTTGGAAGATGCTGTGGGTGAGTTACTGCAGGGTATCTTGTAGATGGTAACTCATTGCTTCCACTTTCTGTGTGTTGTCATGAGGGGAGTGAATTTTGAAGATGGTGGATTTGAAGCCAGTGGGTTTCTTTGTCCTCCGTGGTATCAAGTTTTTTTTCAATGTTGTTAGAGTTGCACAGGCAAGTGGGGTTGCACAGGCAAGTTCCATCAGACATCTGCCTTGGATATGGTGGACAGGATTTGGGGAGTCAGGAAGTGAGCTCATCGCTGCATAATTTCTAACCTCTGACCTGTCTTGTAGTATTTACATGGCTGGTCCGTTGTGGTTTCCAGTCAATGCTAACCCCTGAGATGTTGGAGTGGAGGACCCAGAACTGGAGTGCATAAGTATGCAAAAGCCAATAACAGGTCAAATAGAAGGCACTACTTCCCAGAACAGTTAAAATGATGTATTTCTTTCCCTTAAGGGATGGTTGAAAGAGCATTGTTTATTTAAGGGGATGTTTGTTGTTTGCATCAGGCTATCGGACAAACTAGCCATATGGAGAGGTAATTTGAGTGGCAGGAAGCTTGTGTAGAGGCTAATCATTGACATAGAGCTTTTTAGGAGGATGTTGTGCTTCTACAACCTAGTTTGTATCTAAAGCTACACATTCTTCATTTTGAACATATAATCATAGAATCCTTGCAGTATGGAGGCAGGCCATTCAGCCCCTTGAGTCCACATCAACTCTCCAACAAACTTTCCCACAGACCCACCCCATCCCTGTAATTTCTGTGGCTACTCCATCTAGTCTGCACATTTTCGTGATATTGTGGGCAATTTTGCCAATCCAGCCTAACCTGCACATCTTTGGAATATGTGAGGAAACCGGAGCACCCAAAGGAAACCCGTGCAGACATGGGGAGAAGGTGCAAACGCCACACAGAGAGTTGCTTGAGGCTGGAATTGAACCCAGATCCCTGGCACTGTGAGGCAGCCATGCTAACGACTGAGCCACCATGCCACCCCATACCTTTGCAGGCTTTACATGAACTAGGAGATAGTGAGGTCTGCAGATGCTGGAGAAATTAGAATTGATAAAGTATGATGCTGGAAAAAGCACAGCAGGCCAGGCAGCCAAGGAGCAGGAGATTCGATGATTCAGGCTTAACCCTTTATCAGGACTTTTTGTCCAGGACTCAGGTTTTACAGGGAAGCAGTTGAAACATTTGAAAGTGAGTACTTATTTTCTAAAATCTCAGCAAGTTCGTTGAGATCTTAAACAGAACTGCATTCATCTTTTCAGGCAACTGATGGCACTGGGTTATGCTGAGACTCACTACAGCCCAACTGGAGAGCAAAGAACAAGCTACCCTGACCACAAGGTGAGTGTGTGAGGTGTCAATGTGTGGCTGGGGGCAGCAGGACACAGCACAGACGGTGGTTAGCTGACAGAGGAAGACTCTGCAATAGCAAGTGGTAGAACTGACCTATCTATTCCCCTTGAGGCAAGCTATGACTGAGCAATGCCATGTGAATACTTTGTATGGTTCCACTCAAATTTCTAAAATACTGTAAGATCACCTGTCTTGCATCTTATTATCAATCAGAAAACTTGACAAGAGAGGATTCATTTTCAACATCCATCTTGTTAAATAAAGGGAAAGAACTTTATATTATTGGCCTGGATTTTAAGATCAGTGATGGGGGAATAAGCTGAGCTGTCCATGACATCAACATGTCCCACGGACGTTCTGTGGAGTTTTGATCTGTGACTCCTGGAGATATATTTCAGCATGACAGTGTCTATATGGAATTGGGTCCCATCTGAGTGGGGAGGCAGTCTAGGTCATTATGGTATTATGGCTGAACTGTTAATTCAGAAACCCAGATAATGTCCTGGGGATCTGGGTTTGAATCCTGCCATGGCAGGTGCTGGAATTTGAATTCAATTTTAAAAAAATCTGGAATTAAGTGTCTGATGATGACCATGAATCCATTATCGATTGTTGTAAAGACCCACTTGGTTCATTGACTCCAGACCCCACAGCAATGTTTTTGACTCTCAAATGCCCCTCTGGGCAATTAGGGATGGGCAATAAATGCTGGCCTAGACTGTGACGCCCTCATCCTGTTGTTGATTTAAAAAAAAGTTAAGTATCTTTTGAGACACAAAGAATTTAAACCAGGAAATTAAAATATATAATTCAAAGTAGTGTACATAAAGCAACTTAAAGGATGGGAAGCAGAAATGAGATTCAGGGAGAGAAGAAGAGGCAAAAGAACCGTTGTAATGTATTAATTTTAATTGTTTTAAAAATCTCCAATCATATTTAAAATCTGATGCAATGAGTTTCCATATTTGTAAAATGACATTTTCGGTACCAGTGGGATTCCCATTGCACTGAAAAATTCACTTAAACTTGAATGGACAAGCCTAACATTTGAAATGACACCCTGATTTCCTTGTTCAGCAGTGCATGTGTTGAATAATTGCTGTCAACATACAATTAATGTTGTAACAGTGAATGCTGATAATCTTGCTGATAATTCCAACTGGGAAAATCGGGGCATTATAACATTTCTCACTGACTAAAAGTACCCCAAAGCATTTTACAGTCAGTGAAATACTTCTGAAGTGTGGTCACTGATGTTAGCATAATTTTATGGAACCCCACCAGTGGAGTCCCAGATGGATGGAGAATAAAATAACTGGTGTGGCCTTCCTGCCGTAGTTCCTCAACCCCTCACCTGTCCACAAACTTACAGGGTGCCGTAGAGGTCCAGCGTGCCCTCCTTTACTGCGCCCTGTCTGATCTTATCCCAAACTAAGGCACTCAAATGGACTTTCCACCCCAGCCTCAATCTTGAAGCCAGGAGGGGGTTTGTGGAGATGGACCAAATCCAGTAGAGCACCCCACTTGATCCCCAAGTGTTAGGGATAGTGAAAGCCTCTATAAATGGCTCCTTTTCCAGTTCAGGTACAAAACCCCCTCATGATGTGTGCCCTTATCCTCCCACCTCTCCCCACTAATACTCCCTCCATTGTGCCCTTGTTATTAAGTTCACTGACCCACCACTCCTGCACCCCCTCCACGCTCATTATATTCTGCCTACGATGATGGCCACATAACCTGGTTGAGGAATGGCTATAAGATCCAGAAGACTTCCCTGGCTCTTGGCAGAATGGTGCCATGGCTTTGCTTGTGTCCAGCTGATTGCGTCTTGGTTTAATCTAATCTGAAGATCGGCTCCTTTAACAGTGCAGCACTCCCTTTCTGCCACACTGAAGCATTAGTTTAGATTATGGGTCCCGGTTTCCTGAATGGGGTTTGAACCGATGACGTGATGACTCAGAGATAAAGGTGTTAATGACAGACCCAAGGCTGAATCTGAATGATGACTCAATTCACTACATCGTATGCACAGGATGTCAGAGTTGAAGATGGAGCGGGGACATTAAATGACTTGTATTTAAAGAATTTCCAGTATATTGCCTAAAAGACAGTTCATTGGCATCTGGCAATGTCTTACATTAGGGAGTACGGTTTTGTTAAAATGCAGCTTATACACAGACCTGTCTTGTTGTAAGATTTTCTTTCATGGAGTATAGACCTCAGTAACCAGTGACCCAGCAGGTTACTCCTGTCATATGAATGGCCAGGCACCACTAATAATCAGCAAGCTCAGCGTTCCTGAATTGACACTGAGAGTGCAGAGCTCCTCTTAACAGGACTGAATGGAAGTTGGCACCTCACACAAGCTTCTGTTCAGGTTGTGCGCAAAGAAAGTCATGCCCATTTGGTGTATGCATGATCAATATTTCACTGTGCTAGAATACCTAAAGGCAAAACATTCCCATTTGTATTTCACATGAACCATCTCTGCTGTAACATTGGCTAACCTCATAGAGTCAAAAGAACAAAAGAGACGTATAGCACAGGAACAGGCCCTTGGGCCCTCCAAGCCTGTACCAATCATCTTGCTGTAACTAAACTTAAAAATAAACCTTCTGCCCTTATTTGATCCATATCTCTCTATTCCCTCCCTCTTCATGCAACCATCCAGATGCTTCTTAAGTGTCACCAACTTGCCTGCTTCCACCATCTCTTCTGGCAGTGCATTCCAGACTCCTACCACCCTCTGCATGAAAAACTTCCCTTGCACATCTCTCCTAAACTTTCCCCCTCTAACCTTGAACTTATGCCCCCTTGTAATTGGAATTTCAACCCTGGGAAAAAGCTTCTGACTATCCATCCTATTTATGCCTCTCATAATTTTGTAGACCTCTATCAGGTCTCCTCTCAGCCGTTGTCTTTACAGTGAAACAATCCTCGTCTTTTTAACCTTTCCTCATAGCCAATACCCTCAAGACCAGGCAACTTCCTGGTGAATCTTCTCTGCACTCTCCCCATAGCTTCCATGACTTTCTGGTAGTGTGGTGACCAAAACAACGGTCTCCAAATGCAGCCAAATGGGTTTTACATAGCTGCAACATGGTTTGCCAACTCTTGTACTCCATACCCCAGCCGATGAAGGCAAGTATGCTATATGCCTTTTTAATCATCTTGGCCACCTGTGTTGCCATCTTTAGGGAACTGCGCGCCCACATTCATCTGTATGTTAATATTCTTAAGGGTTCTGCTATTTACAGTATAATTCACACATAAATCTGATCCTCTAAAATGCATCACCTCGCATTTGTCTGGATTAAACTCCATCTGCCATTTTATTGCCGAAGTTGCCAATCTATCTATATCCTGTTGAATCCTTTCACAATCGTTTGCATTATCAGTAATTCCACCACTCTTTGTGTCATCTTCAAACTTACTAATCAGACCACCCACATTTTCCTCTAGATCATTTATGTATACTACAAGCAACAGCAGACCGAAGACTGATTCCTGTGGAATAACACTGGTTACTGGTCACCATTTTGAAAAACACCCTTCCATTGCTACCCTCTGTCTTCTATCATCAAGCCACTTTTGTATCCATCTAGGCAGCCCACCCTGAATCCTATAGTGATTTTTGTACCAAACTGCCATATGGGACTTTATCAAATGCCTTACTAAAACCCACATAAACTACATCCACATCCCTTCCTTATTCAATTATCTTTGTCACTTCTTCAAAAAATTCAATCAGTTGGTGAGACATGACCTTCCTTTACAAAACCATGATGCCTGTTGCTAGCTAGTCCATTTTCTTCCAAATGTGCAAATAACCTGGGTCTCAGTATCATCTCCGAGAGCTTCCCCACCACAGATGCCAGATTCACAGGGCTATAATTTCCTGCATTATATCTGCTTCCTTTCTTAAACAAGGGAACAACATTGGCTAATCTTCAGTTCTGTAGAACCTCATCTGTGCTTAAAGAGGATCTGAAGATATCTGCTAATGCCTCAGCTCATTCTTCCATTGCCTCTCATAGTAACCTGGGATAGATCCCATCTTGTGTAATCTTGGGGACATGTCTACCTTAATGCAATTTAGAATACCCAAAACTTCTTCCTTGAATATATTGACTTTCAGTAAAGCATTCACACATTATCCCTGACTTCAACATCAGTTATATCCTTCTGTTTGGTGAATACCAATACAAAGTAATCATTAAGGATCTCATCCACTTCCTGTGGCCTACTCTCTTCCTTGCTACCCTCTTCTTCTAGTATGTGCATAAAAAAGCCTTGGGATTCTCCTTGACCCTGTTTGCCACAGACAATTCACAGCCCGTTTTAGCCTTCCTAATTCCATGTTTAAATTCCTATACTCTTCAAGGGCTTCATCACCTAGACCTATCATATGCTTCCTTTTCCCTTTTGACTCAGCTTACAATTTCTCTTGTCATCCATGGTTCCCGAATCCTACCATTCCATTCCTTCAGTTTTCCAGGGACATGCATGCCCTGCCTTTTAATCAACTGGTCTTTAAGAGCGTCCCACACGTCTAACAAATTGCATTCCATCTGAGCCCCTGGCTCTAAGGGAGTTTCAGTCAATGAGAAGAAAGTTGAAGTCACCCACCACAACTACCCTACTTTTATCACATCTTTCCAGTATCTGACTACATAGAGTCATAGAGATGTACAGCATGGAAACAGACCTTTCAGTCCAACTCATCCATGCTGACCAGATATCCTAAATTAATGTAATCCCATTTGCCAGCATTTGGTCCATATCCCTTGAAACCCTTCCTCTTCATATTCCCATCCAGATGCCTTTTAAACATTGTAATTGTACCAGCCTCCACTACTTCCCCTAACAGCTCATTCCATATACGGACGACACTCTGTGTGAAAATGTTGCCCCCCTGTTATGGATTAGGCCAGACCACTCAAAACATTCTGAAACAGGCAGCCCAGACCATAACTTTGCAATTTGTTTCGGTAAGCGTACAATGAAAATTACCTGGATTAAGTTAGCGAGGTTGACTACTAGATTTTAAAACAGACAAACATTATTCACAAAATTACACAATGAAACACAAAGAACAGAATAAAGAAACCCTACAGAAGTCAGTCTATCCAATCTAGACTTAATTATGCTGTTCCGAATATACACAACAGTCCCAATAAGCAAACGTCCTTTAAAAACCAGTATAAATGGAACACATACTTACAGGTTGAAGTTGAAGGGCAGAAGGAGAGAGAGAGTTTTCACACAGCTCATTGTTGAACTCCACACCAGTTCAAGTCTGAACTGAACTGCTCAGCTCAGCTAAAGTGCTGACCACTCCCTTTTCATTATACGGGTCATTTCTACAACATGAGCACTTTGGCCTGAAGTCTTATCTGTTTATATATAAACAAAAGACCTCTCAAAATCCTTTTCACCTCTGTACCAAACCAGACTGATTGGAGCCTGGCCCAGTCTATTGCGCCTCTGAAAAAAATCAAGGACAGAGTCTCCTTGAGCCAAGGAATAGCTTTTAGAAAACGAAGGGACTAACTTTGTGACACCCCTTAGGTCCCTTTTAAATCTTTCCCTTCTCACCTTTAAATCTATACCCTCTAGTTCTGGACTCCCTACCATTGGGGAAAAAAAGTCTTGACCTTCCCCTTCATGATTTTATAACCTTCTAAAAGGTCACCCCTCAGCCTCCGACACTCCAGGGAAAACAGACCCAGCCTATTCAGCCTCTCCTTACAGTACAAACCCTCCGACCCTGGCAGCATCCTTGTAAATTTTTTCTGCACCTTTTCAAGTTTAACAACATCTTTGCGATGGCAGGGAATTTGGAATTGAACGCATTATTCCAAAAGTGGCCTAACCAATGTCCTTCACAGCCACAACGTGACCTCCCAACTCCTATACTCAATGCACTGACTAATAAAGGCAAGCTAACCTTCTTCACCATCCTGTCTACTTGTGATTCCACTGTCAAAGAACAACGCACATGCACCCCAAGCTCTCTGTTCAGCAAGACTCCTTACTTGCTGTTCCACATGAAACCTACAGCATGTTTTCCATAGAATCCCTACAGTGTGGAAACAGGCCGTTTGGCCCAACAAGTCCACACTGACCCTCCAAAGAGTAACCCACCCAGACCCATTCCCTTACCTAAGCTGTTTGTTTTTATTTCAGTCACACTGTTTGTACCATGGCAATGTGAAAGGCTTCAAACACTCCAGCGTCGTACTGAGCACATGCAGAGGACTCCGGTAAGATTGCCAATGCATGCATTTGATAATAAACTGATTTTCACTTTAAAAAAATGAATTATTCCAATTGCAAATTGTCAGACTTTCCCCCCAGTCAGAAGGTTTGGGGGACATCGGGGCCGCGGGCAAAGTAAGGGAGGCACGGAAAACATTCTCTTTCCCTTTAAAAGGTGCCAACTGTGCAAGCTTGGCATTGTTTGGCAAATCTCTGAAATGATGATTGCCAATGCTGTTCGAGAACTACTACAATCCTGGTGATAACTCTGATGACAGCGACGGGAGAAAGGAAACATGTTTGCATTTCTGTAGCACCTTTCACAAGGCCTGTAGACAAGAAATGCGAAGGAAATTTCAGGAAATGCAGTATCCAGTTGGCACTCATCAAGGTCCCAACAACAGCCATAATTAACCAACTAGTCAGGTCAGTGTGGACTTGTTGGGCCGCAGGGCCTGTTTCCAAACTGTAGGAATTCTCAGATTCTATGATGATAGTCTATTATTGATTGTTATTAAAAACCTCGATGTAGTTCACTCGTGTCATTCTGAGAAGAAAATCCTTGTCCAAGATGTAATTCCAAACCCTCAGCGATGGGGATGACGCTGAAATGGCTCAACATCCGCTTGGTTTAAAGACTCTTAGAGACTGGCAGCAACTGCTGACCTTCCCATCAATTCACATATCCCATGAAAGGGTAAGGAGAAAGAAAAATCTGTTTTTGTTGCTATCGCAGGAGGGATAACTGTTTGCCAAGGCAACGGGAGAATCCTGTTCAGTTTTGAATAGACTCTTGAGAAGGGAGATGAAAGTCTGAGATTAATGGGCCACTGAGAGAGGGGAACAGGTGGTAGAGTTCATGGGTTTGGAAGGTGTTTTCAAAGGAGCCTTGGCAAACATATGCAATCCATACTCTGGATGGTATCCACTGTACATCAGTGATGGAGGAAACAATGTGGTGCTAATGAAATGAGCTGCTCTGTCCTGGTTGGTGTTAAGCTCCTTGCCTGTTGCTGGAGTGGAACTGACTGAGGAATGTGGAGAGTATCCTATTACGCACCTCACATACTCGTTGTAGATGGTGGGCAGGTTTTGATGTTGGGGAGTGAGGGAGTAAGTTATCACAGACTTCTAAGCCTCTGACCTGCTCTTTTAGCCGCATTGTGTATCTTGTTGGCCCAGTTCAGCGACAAGTCTCAAGGATGTTGACGATGAGGGATTCAGAGAAAAATAATATCCATTGGCAGCTTCACTGTCTGTTTTTCCTATTTTTGGTTTGGAACTGTGAACTGTGAGTTGAAGGCTGTGAGAGCAGCTTGTTTTTATTTAAAAATGGGAAAATAAACAAACAAATTGATGGGACCTGGCTTAATTGCATGTTGATTATTTCATAGAGTGTGGAAGTAAGCCATTTAGTCCACACTGACGCTCCAAAGAGCATCCCACCCAGATCCACTGCCCTACCTTATCCCTGTAACCTTGCATTTCCCATGGCCAGTTCACCGAACCTGCATATCTTTGGACTGTGATGGGGAAGAAGGAGTACCTGGAGGAAACCCACACAGACATGGGGAGAATGTGCAAACTCTACACAGACAATCACTCAAGACTGGAATTGAATCTGCTTCTCTGGTAGGGTGAGGCAGCAGTGCTAACTACTCAGCCACCATGCTCCCTGCATTGTTGAAGATATTTCAGAATCAGAGATGCATTATACTCAAGGCTGAGAGATGTTTGAATGTTAAAAGGGGCCATTACAGGGAAGCCGGGTACTGACCTGTTCAAAAGAGAATATTGGAAAAACAAAGAAACCAAAGCTTGAACTGGCCTGAACTGTGTTTTAGTCATAGAGCCATAGAGTACAACATGGAAACAGACCCTTCAGTCCAACTAATCCATGCCGACCAGATGTCCTAACCTAACCTAGTCCCATTTGCCAGCACTTGGCCCATATCCATCTAAACCCTTCCTACTCATTTACCCATCCAGATGCCTTTTAAATGTTGCAATTGTACCAGCCTCCACCACTTCCTCTGGCAGCTCATTCCATACACACACCACCCTCTGCGTGAAAAAGTTGCTCCTTAGGTCTCTTTTATATCTTTCCCCTCTCACCCTAAACCTATGCCCTCTAGTTCTGGACTCCCCCACCCCAGGGAAAGGACCTTGTCTTTTTCCCCTATCCATGCCCCTCATGATTTTATAAACCTCTTTGTGGGTGGCACGGTGGCACAGTGGTTAGCACTGCTGCCTCATAGCGCCAGAGACCTGGGTTCAATTCCCACCTCAGGCGACTGACTGTGTGGAGTTTGCACATTCTCCCCTTGTCTGCGTGGGCCCCCTTTGGGTGCTCCGGTTTCCTCCCACAGTCCAAAAATGTGCAGGTTAGGTGAATTGGCCATGCTAAATTGCCTGTAGTGTTAGGTGCAGGGGTAAACGTAGGGGAATGGGTCTGGGTGGGTGCGCTTTGGCGGGTCGGTGTGGACTTGTTGGGCCGAGGGGCCTGTTTCCACACTGTAAGAAATCTAATCTAATAAGGTCACCCCTCAGCTTCCGATGCTCTAGGAAAACCAGCCCCACGCTTTTCAACCTCTCCCTATAGCTCAAATCCTCCAACCCTGGAAATATCCTTGGAAGTCTTTTCTGAATGCTTTCACGTTTCACAGCATCCTTCTGATTGAAGATGTTTGACTGTGAAAACTACAGGAGGGAGGTTTGGTTGCTCTCTGGTTATCCTCTCGTTATCAACATATTCAATGTTCAGAGAATAGAATCCCAGTTATAAGAAATAAGTAAATATTCCTTGCAGCCTATTAGAAGCTATTTACACTGATTCAGAATTCAAATAACGTACAAACCCATGTGCCTGGGATACTAGCCATTGTTGAAACTACTAAAGTGAGCTCACTAATTTTTCTTTAAATTTATTTCTTAGCCATATCTGTTGTGTGTGAGCTGGGACTATGATCAAAGAAGATTGGGTTCAAATCATAGCCACAAATTAGATTACCTTAGGTTAGATTAGATTCCCCAACAGTGTGGAAACAAGCCTTCGGCCCAACAAGACCTTGTTCTTTAATTTTAATAAATGCTTTTTTTCTGTAGGTAAAAACTTGAAAACTGGTAATGATTATTCATAAACTCTGGTTACAACATTGAGGCAATTTTGAGTGTTTTAATTTTACTGTATCACGAATACAGGAATAGGGAGGCTGATTTGGTCTGACTTGCTGACCCTGTGTTTTATTTTATTGGCTCATTAGACGTGAGTGTCGCTGGCTAGCTAACATTTATTGCACTTATTGCTATTCCTGGTTGCACTTGAGGAGGTGACAGTCAGCTGTCTTCTTGAACCACTCTAGTCCATGAGCTGTAGTTGGCCCCCAATGCCCTTAGAGAGGGAGTTCTAAGATTTTGATCCAGTGACAGTGAAGGAATTGGTGACATGGTTCCAAGTCAGGATGGTGAGTGGCTTGGAGAGGAACTTGCAGGTGATGGCATTCCCAAGTATCTGCTGCTCTTGCCCTTCTCAGTAGAAGTAGATGTAGGTTTGGAAGGTTCTATCTAAGGATCTTCGATGCTGCTACTGAGTGGTGGAAAGAGTGGATGCTTGTGGATGCAGTGCCAATCAAGCGGGCTGCTTTGTCCTGGTCGTTGTCAAGCTTCTTGAGAGCTGCACCCATCCAGGCAAGTGGGAGATATTCCATCACACTCTTGACTTGTGCCTTGTAGATGGTGGACAGGCTTTGGGGAGTCAGGAGGTGAGTTACTCGCTGCAGTATGCCTAGCCTCAGATCTGCTCTTGTAGCCACTTGTTTATATGACAAGTCCAGTTGAGTTTCTGATCAGAGGTCACCCATAGGATGTTAGTAGTAGGGGATTCAATGATGGTAACACCATTGAATGTCAGGGGGCAGAGGCTTGGAATTTACGTGGCGCAAATGTTACTTGCTACTTGTCAGCCCAAGCCTGGATATTGTTCGGATCTTTTTGCATTTAGACTGGACTGCTTCAATATCTGAGGAGTTGCAATTAGTACTGAACATTGTACAATTGTTGGTGAACATTCCCACTTCTGACCTTCACTGGATGGGAGGTCATTGATGAAGCAGCTGAAGATGGTTGGGCCGAGGACACTACCCTGATGAACTGCTGCAGAGATGTCCTTGAGCTAAGATGATTGACCTGCAACAACCACAAACATCTTCCGATGTGCCAGGTGTAATTCCAAGCAGTGGAGAATTACTTCCCTGATTCCCATTGATTGAAGTTTTGGTCGGGCCTTTGATTGCACACTCAGTTGAATGTAATCTTGTTGTCAAGGACAATCACTCTCACCTTACCACTGGAATTGAGCTGTTTTGTCCATATTTGAACTAAGGCTGTAATTAGCTCAGGAACTGAGTGTCCCAAACTGGGCGTCACTGAGCAGGTTACTGCTGAGCAGATGCTACTTGATAGCACTGTTGATGATACCTTCCAGCACTTTACTGATGATTGAGAATAAACTGATGGGGCGGTAATTAATTGGATTGGATTTGTCCTGTTTTTGAGTACAGGACATACTTAGGCAACTTTCCACATTGTTGGGGAGATGCCAATGTTGTAACTGTGCTGGAACAGCTTGGCTAGGGAAGCAGCAAGTTCTTGAGCATAATCTTCAGTTCTGTTGCTAGAGTGTTGTCAGGACCCATAGCCTTTGCAGTATCCAGTGCCTCCAATCATTTGTTGATATCATGTGGAGTGAACCAAATTGACTGAAGATTGGGATCTGTAATGCTGGAGACCAGTGAAGGAGACCGAAATGGATCATCTCCGTGGCACTTATTGCTGAAGATTGTTGAGAGTGCTTCAGCCTTATCTACCGATAGTATCACTCGGCCATCCCCCTCCCTTTTAAACGTCGAGGGGAAATGGTCAGATTCTCTCTTGTTTGAGATGGTCAGTGCTCCTGCCATGTGCGGCAAGAATGTAAATTGCCTTTAAATGGTCCATTCCTCAATGTTGTCCAGGTTTTGCTGCATTTCAATTCAGACTGCGTCAGTATCTGAAGAGTTGTTAATATTACTAAACACTGAAACAGTCCACATTGACAGTATAATGGAGGAGATTGTTATTGATAAAGCAGCTGAAGACAGTTTTGCCCATATGCTCATGTCTTTGAAGTAAGTTTTAAAACTGTGTTCTGATTCAGTGTGAAAGTATTACTACAGAAGCAAGACTGATTCCTCACTTGGGGAGGGAATTGCAGGCTACTAATCTAGAAATGATGAAGGAATGGGAATAGCTGTTGCTGTAGGGTTGATTTAAGACTTGGAGAATAACTTACTGAAGTCAGTAATACTATTCTTGGATGATTTTATCTTTAACAATAATAGAGGAGAAGGAGATTGAAGTCACTCTGGGTTGGAAGAAAGAGGTGTAGATTAGAGTGGTGCTGGAAAAGCACAGCAAGTCAAGCATCATCTGAAGAGTTTCCTGCTCTTCGGATGCTGCCTGACCTGCTGTGCTTTTCCAGCACCACTCTAATCTAGACTCCGGTTTCCAGCGTCTGCAGTCCTTGTTTTTACCTGGAAGAAAGAGGTACCTGTGCTAGACACAATCAGACATTGTTAAGGCTGATCATCTATCAAGTCTATTCAACCACACACGCACCACACTTTCTCAAAGTGACCCTTCTTTCCTTGTTCTGCTTGTGCAATCCAGTAATATCTTGTTGAAGACCACAATTCTAAGAACTGATCCTTTTTTCATAGAATCCCGACAGTGTGGAAACAGGCCCTTTAGCCCAACAAGTCTACACCGACCCTCTGAAGAGTAACCCACCCAGACCCATTTCCCCTAACCTACACATCCCTGAACACTATGGGCCAATTCACCTAACCTGCACATCTTGGGATTGTGGGAGGAAACCAGAGCACCCAGAGGGGACCCACACAGACATGGTGAGAATGTGCAAACTCCACACAGACAGTCACCTGAGACTGTAATCAAACCTGGCTCCCTCGTGCTGTGAGGCAGCAGTGCTAACCACCGAGCCACTGTGTCACCCAAAGGGACTGGAGGGAGGAGTAGGCCTCTGAGGTTCAATCTCAGAATAAATTACATAAAGTGAACTCCTGAACTTCATCACATCTTGTGAGGGCAAGTACTAAATGGAGGGTAGAGAGCTTCCAGGGAAAAATGCATCTGTGGAAAATTATTATCTGCTTTGTCATGACGTAGAATCCTTTTATTTAGCATGCCAGTTCTCCATACAGCAATCACTTCCTTTGTGATGTAAGTCAACCCTCTCAATCACTCCCAATCTTAATGTTGGTAAACAGCCTAATCTCCGAATGCTGACTTGTGAATGATTCTGTTTCCTATTTAAATAGCTAGAAACTTGAGTCATATTACTTGGCAACTAGTGCAATTAATGCCTCCTGCGGCAAATTGAAGCCCTGTTCAAAGTGAAGATTGCTGTGTTGATGGAGCAATTATAAGCTCTTTGGAACATGAAAGCAGCTGGGAATTGTTTGAGCAGATGTTCAGGAGTAAAATCAGTTTAAAAGGCAATTTTCCTATTTATATCAGTGAAGGAAGTCACAATATAGATCCCAGGATGAAAACAATGAACTTCCTGCAGTGGATTTTCTGACAAGGTCAAACGAAGCAGCCTGCTAATGTTTACATGAAAGTAAGGAACGAATTGTGTGTAGATGGAGGTTTTCACTCTTCATAGAATTTATGCAAGAAATCTGTGCAATACCTTTGCTACCTGAGGCAAAATTACTTTTCTTAGCATCATATATAATTCAAATCATTTTAGGTCAATTATTATAAAATACAACATAATTAGTCCTTTAACAGAAACCTGAGTTCAGTAGTATCACTCTCATCTCTTGAATCATAAAGTTATGAGTTCATGCCCTTGTTGAGATTTAAGCTCATGATCCAGTCAGATGCTTCAGTGTGTCCTGAGGGAGAGCTGAATCACCAGAGGTGTTGTCTTTTGAGTGAGATGTTCTCCTGAGACCCTCTTGTATGGGCCTAAAAGACCTTGTGATGCCAGTGCAAGAAGGTTGAAGGGGGGAGTTCTGTTTGGGCGCTTGTCAATTTTAATCTGTCAGCCAACAGCACTGACAAAAGGATAGAGATGAGTCATAGACATCTATAGCACTGAAAAAGGCCCTTTGACCCATCGAATCTGTGCCAATGGAAAAGATGTACTTAACTTTCCAAACTCATTTTCCACCTCTTTTTTGCCGTAATGTTGTATGTCCGACTTACTTCCACTTAGGAGAAAGTGAAGACTGCAGATGCTGGAGATCAGAATCCAGAAGTGTGGTGCTGGAAAAGCACAGCTGGTCAGGCAACATCCGAGGAGCAGGAGAGTCGACATTTCGGGCATAAGCTGTTCATCTGGAACATTCCTAATGAAGAACTTATGTTTGAAATGTTGATTCTCCTGCTCCTTGGATACTGCCTGATTGGTTGTGCTTTTCCAGCACCACACTTTTTGACTCTTGCTTCCACTTATAAGACCTGTCTTTCCTGGTGCTTACCAAAATGTAATCCTGGGTCTTGCTGAGCAATGACGGAGGATCACTGCTGGCTTTGGGCCAGGAGATGAGACCGTTCACCACCACGAAATCCAGCTCGATATTTTTCTGACTGAAGGGAAGGATGCAAAATGGGGTCAGTATTAGGACCGTCACTTTTCTTACTGTTCTGAGGCAACATGGACTCGGGTATGCAGAGCGTGTACCAGTTTACAGATGGTAGAAAACTGGATAACCTGATAAGTGCCGAGAAAGATAGTCATCAACTTAGTAACACAGAAAAACAAGGAAATTATGCTGATATATTTAAAAGCACTGATTAAACATAGCAACGTAGAAAAAAAGAACAGGAATTGTCCATTTGGCACTTTGCCATTCAATATGATCATGGCTGAGCATCCCACTCAATGCCATGTTCCTGCTTTCACACTAGATCCTTTGATCCCTTTGGCCCTGAGAATGATATCTAAGTCCTTCTTGAAAACATTAAATATTTTGGCCTTAACCTCTACCTGGAGCAGAGAATGCCACTGGCTCACCACTCTCTGAATGAAGAAATGTCTTCTCACCTCAGTCTAAAGTGGCCTACCCAGCATCTTCAGCTGGAAACCTTTCATACAGTCCTGAGTGTCACACTTTTGGAAAGATATCAAAGCCTTGGAGAAGCTCCAGAGGAGGTTTGGCACAATGAAGTGGAGGGATTGGAAGCTCGGGATCATTCTCCTCGAATCAGGGTAGACTAAGGTGGCACAGTGGCTAATGGTTAGCACTACTGCCTCACAGTGTCAGGGACCCGGCTTTGATTCCAGCCTCGGGCGACTGTCCGCGTGGAATTTTCACATTCTCCCCGTGTCTGCATGGGTTTGCTCTGGTTTCCTCCCATAATCCAAAAATGAGGAGATTAGGTGAATTGGCCGTGCTAAATTGCTCACAGTGTTCAGGTATGTGTAGGCTAGGAGCATTACACAGGGGTAAATGTCGGGGAGTGGGTCTGGGTGGGGTACTCTTCAGAGAATTGTTATAGATTGGTTGGGCCCAATAGCCTGTTTGCACACTAAGGACTCTGTGACAAATGGAGGTATCCCAAATTAATGAGGGACTTTGATAGAATAGGTGAGAGGAAATTGTTTCCTGTAGGCCAGTAATCAAGGGCTTAGATTTAACATAAGAAGGGCTTTTGCCCGAAACGTCGATTTTCCTGCTCCTTGGATGCTGCCTGACCTGTTGTGCTTTTCCAGCACCACTCTAAACTCTGGTTTCCATATCTGCAGTCCTCACTTCTGCATAATTCGTAAAGAGTCTGAAGAAAGTGAAGGAATGTTTTTCGCACACGGTGTTGTTAGGATCTAGGCTTTACTGAGTAAAACATATTTCATCAGAATCTACAGATGGAAGGTGGGCATACTCTTAAAAATGACTAGTTTTCCTGGCAGGAAGGAAATACCGGGGGCCCCCGATTTACAAACTTGAATTGAAATTATTGTCAAGTGTACCGAGGCACAGTGAAAAGCTTTGTCTTGCGAGCAATACAGGCAGATCATATAGTTAAGTAACTTCTGACTTACAAATGCTGGTGCTTACGAATGCGATCCCATGCAGGGGTATAGTTTTAAAGATCTGACATCTGAACATTTCCTGTACTTGTGAATGGCTGCTTAAACTGCCGTGTACAGTGTTCCGACTTGAATACAAATTGACTTCTGAATGGACTCAGAAACAGGACCCGTTCAGAACCCAGCGACTGCCTTTAGCTGGTGACAGCTGGGGAATTATATTGGACGGCACTTGCAAAGAACCAGAATGATTATTATGTTCATATTGTGGAGGTGCCAATGTTGGATTCGGGTGGACAAAATCAGAAGTCACACCCGACCAGGTTATAGTCCAACAGGTTTATTTGAAATCACAAGCTTCTGGAACACTGCACAAGGTCTTTTCCTTGGGTGGGGAGTCCAGAACTAGAGAGCATAGGTTTAGGGTGAGAGGGGAAAAAATTAAAAGGGACCTAGGGGACAACATTTTCATGCAGAAGGTGGTGCGTGTATGGAATGGACTGCCAGAGGCTGGTACAATTACAGCATTTAGGTCTAACATATGAGGAATGGCTGAGGATGCTGGGATTGTATTCATTGGAGTTTAGAAGATTAAGGGGAGACTTAATAGAGACGTACAAGATAATACATGGCTTGGAAAGGGTGGATGCTAGGAAATTGTTTCCGTTAGGTGAGGAGACTAGGACCCGTGGACACAGCCTTAGAATTAGAGGGGGTAAATTCAGAACAGAAATGCGGAGACATTTCTTCAGCCAGACAGTGATGGGCCTGTGGAATTCATTGCCGCAGAGTGCAGTGGAGGCCGGGATGCTAAATGTCTTCAAGGCAGAGATTGATAGATTCTTGTTGTCTCGAGGAATTAAGGGCTATGGGGAGAATGCGGGTAAGTGGAGTTGAAGTGCCCATCAGCCATGATTGAATGGCGGAGTGGACTCAATGGGCCGAATGGCCTTACTTCCACTCCTATGTCTTATGGTCTTATGGTCTTAAAAGGCATCTGGATGGGTATACGAATAGGAAGGGCATCATGGGATACGGGCCAAGGGCTGAAAAATGGAACTAAATTAGTTTGGGATATCTGGTTGGCATGGACAAGTTGGACCGAAGGGTCTGTTCCCTGCTGTGCATCTCGATGACTCTATGACTTCTGACTATGATTATAATGGGTCTACTGGCCAATGTCTGTGTTGGAAGGTGACAGATGTTAGTTTTTGGAAAAAGGATGACTTATACTTTGTTTATTAATTGACAGCTTTGAGGGTTGATTGGCAACCGTTCTGCTCTGATGGCTTGTATCGATCTTAAGCTCAGAACCTATTTCACCAAGCACCCATTGGGGATAAAACTGCCCTTGGGCTAGTGGCACAAAACAGGTGATTATTTTCCCATTGTCCATCTCGGTCTTGCCCTGCACTCTTTATTTCCATCGACTGCAAAGGAAAAGAGTACCAGGCCAAGTTTAAAAATACTGACCAATCTCCATGAACTATTTCGAACTCGTGCTCCTGCATTAGTTCATCCCAATCTACCTTTTGTCCATTTCAAGAGTTGATGCTCCCCAGTGAATGATGTAGCCAATTGAATGTGAAATAATTGTGTGATGGAGGTAGAGGGTTGCTAGACTGAACATAGAACATAGAACATAGAAGAATACAGCACAGTACAGGCCCTTCGGCCCTCGATGTTGCGCCGATCAAAGCCCACCTAACCTACACTAACCCACTATCCTCCATATACCTATCCAATGCCCGCTTAAATACCCATAAAGAGGGAGAGTCCACCACTGCTACTGGCCGGGCATTCCATGAACTTACGACTCGCTGAGTGAAGAACCTACCCCTAACATCAGTCCTATATCTACCCCCCCTTAATTTAAAGCTATGCCCCCTTGTAATAGCTGACTCCATATGTGGAAAAAGGTTCTCACTGTCAACCCTATCTAACCCCCTAATCATCTTGTACACCTCTATCAAGTCACCCCTAAACCTTCTTTTCTCCAATGAAAACAACCCCAAGTGCCTCAGCCTTTCCTCATAGGATCTTCCTACCATACCAGGCAACATCCTGGTAAACCTCCTCTGCACCCGTTCCAGTGCCTCCACATCCTTCCTATAGTATGGCGACCAAAACTGCACACAATATTCCAGATGCGGCCGCACCAGAGTCTTATACAACTGCAGCATGACCTCAGGACTCCGGAACTCAATTCCTCTACCAATAAAAGCCAGAAGTTGTCCAAGTTCACAACACTTTGGCTTCTTATGCCAGCAAACATTGGGAAGTTGGATATAAGCTCAGATCTCTAACATGGAAATGTTGATACCTACCTCATTCTGCTTCCTTGTTCTCTGTCCTTTAAACTGTATTAACGTGAGCTGGTGATAAGCTGATAATCTCTGACAATATGCATTATCTCTCTGACATCTCCTATACTAGGGGTTTGATCATTCTGAATATGAACCTCAGCTACTTGGTGCAACCCCTTGAAGATAGCCTTGACCATCACCTTATCTATAGGACCGAACACCTAAAACTGAAAGGAGGGACATGTGGACATCAAGAGAGCAAACGCGAGGAAAATTGGGTCAAAGATTTCACCCACCAATTTCATCCAGAACATCATCGGGTAAGGATCACAGAAAACTAAGACTTGTCAAGAGTCATTCAAAATCGTAACCTGCTCACTCTTATTGATTAGAGACAAAAGAAACTGCAGATACTGGAACCCAAGGTACACAAGCAGGAGGCTGGAAGAACACAGCAAGCCAGGTAGCATCAGGAGGTGGACATTTTACACTTGGGTCCTTTCCAATTGCATGTCTACCGTTAATTGTTTATTGTCTTACCTCATCGACAGCAACACATTCACAACGATAATTGATAGAAACATTATAAAGATACAAATGGGGCCTGGAACTCAAAAACTTCAATTTCATACTCTGACATTACCAATTTCAAATCTTCAATCACCAGGAAAACCTCAAATGAATAAGATTAAAAAAAGACAAATCTTAAGCAAACAACTTGCAGCTAATAGTGTACAAAGTGGTGTTAGAAATTTAAAAGCAGTAGTAGCCCATTCAGCCCATTGAGACTATTTCACCCCTCAGTTAGATCCTCAATGATCATCCTCCTCAATGCCAGTTACCTGTACTTTTTCCTTATCCTTTGATGTCATTATTTATCAGAAATCTAATGGTGACTGAGCTTCCACAGCTGTCTGCGGTAGAGAATTCCAAACACTCACCACTCTTTGAGTGAAGAGATGCCTCCTTATCTCTGCATTAAATGGCCTCCATCCTATTTTAAGAATATACCCCCTAGTTTTAGAGTCATCAGCCAAAATAAACATCGGTATCCACTCTCTCACTCCCTCTAAGAGTTTGCATGCTGTCACTTGTTCTTTGAAACTCGAGGGAATACAGCCCAAGTCACCTCAATCACTTCTTATTGACTAGTCTTGCCATTCCAAAGGTTAATCTGGTGAACCCTCTGTGGTAGATACATCCCTCCTTGTGAAAGAAACTAAAAGTGCACCCCAGCTGGTATCTCACCAATGCTATATAGAACTGCAACAAGACGTCATTACTCCTGTATTCAAGCCCCTTTATGATGAAGGCTGACATGCCAATTGCCTTTCTAACTGCTAGTTGCACCTCCATGCTAACTTTAATTGACAACGACACTCAGGTTCCTTTAGATACCTGCACTTACCATCATTATGAAATATTCTGACTTTCAAAGTTTGCTCTTCCAAAATGAATAACCGCACGGATTTACATTATATTCCATCAACCATGATCTAATCCTTTCATTCTGCTTTCCAAGACCTCTTGAAAGCATTTTGCATCCTCCGCACAATTAGGTGAAAATGAGGACTGCAGATGCTGGAGATCAGAGTCAACGTTAGAGTGGTGCTGGAAAAGCACAGCAGGTCAGGCAGCATCTGAGGAGCAGGAAAATCGACGTTATGGGCAAAAGTCCTGATGATGCCTGACCTGCTATGCTTTTCCAGCACCACTCTAATCTTGCCTCATCCTCCTCACAACTTCCTTTCCCATGCAGTTTGGATAATACACTAGGAATAATGGCACACCAACAGATCATGGCAAACTAATAGAATGAGACCATTCCAAAATTTTCTCTCCCTTATTTAAACTAATTGGTTAACACAGACATATGTTACAACACGGGTAAACCCTCCTGCTAATTTAAACCAGAAACGCAGTAAAGCTCACCTTGCGCCTTAATCTGTTACATTTCGAGAGGTAGAGAATGATCCCAAATACCCCTACATAAAGAAAAGATTTTAACAATTTTATTTTTTTAAGTCCAACAGAGAACATTAAACAACAACTATTTATAACTCCTTTCTCTTTAAACATATTTCTACCTCCCCCCACCCCCACTCTACAATACTGGTCCGATAAATTCCCTCTTAAATTTACAGGAAAATCAAATTCAAATCCAATCATCATCTTCGGTTGTCAAACCTCCTCTGTGGATTTCTCTAGCTTGGTTTGGTGTTCTGCTGCACAAATTTCTTATGGACAGATACCTGTCAGGGAGCTATTCTGCTGGCTGTTATGTTAGTACATGGCAACTCTTTGCTGTTCTCCTTCTAACTGTTCAAAATGTCCAAATTTATACCCCAAAACATTGGATCATTTCATTGGTTTGATGTCATCCAAAACAGTAAAATTCAAATACGATTGGATTTTGGTATCTGGGGCATATTTTAAACTGATTGGCCGAATTTGAATTGGTTTTGTACCATGGCAACACAGCTCCAGTTATCTGTCAACCAAATGTTACACTTTTAAATCTTTCAGCACCCTCTGCGCCAGCCAGAAATTTCAGGCCCCTAAAAGGTACAGTATACATCTACAACTTCATAACACATGTTGACAAACTAAAATCATTTTTTCAAACTGAAGTGAAATAAACCTGTTACATCTTTGCACTTCAGCATCCCGAGGATTAGTTGGTGAATAAATGTTTTAAAGACTCAACTACAATTGAAATTAGGCTAGATCAATGTTAAAAAGAGCATTTTTAAAATTCTGTTTTGTGCAAGAGTTTGCATAGATCTACATCTGAACACTATAATGTCGATTGAACTGGATGGCTGTATGTGTTATATCTACTGTGTACAGGAAAAGAGAGATGTGGTGAAGGATATGAAGTATGTGGAGCTTTATGTCGTGGCCGATTATGCTGAGGTAAGGCACTTTATGGTCCTTGCATTCTTCACTCATCTGATTTATTCACCGACAGGTCAGGCTGAATGGTCAGGGCTTCTAGTCCAATGGTCCAATCAAATTGAGCAGGATGGAAGGGAGGACAATTAAGTATAGAAGCTGGTTGGATAGAAAGTCTGAGTGGGGGAGGGAGTCCCATCCTTGCAGTCGTAAAAGGGGTTGAGTTGGACTTTATGAAATAAAAGCAGAGGGAAGCCATTTGGCCCATGCAGCCTGCTCTCCCATTCAATAAGATCATGGCTGATCTGATAATCCTCAACTTCACCTTCCTGCCCTTTGAAATGGGAAAACATTCAATTGTGTTGGACATAGACTTTGTACTGTCGTCGAATGCAGATGACATGTGAACTGGAATTGAATATATTCTGTTTTTGATCCCACTGACCAATAATAATTTTAAATTGTGCTGCTGACTCACTATCTCTCAATAGGCACACAACGAAGAGCAACCGTAATACATCTTGGGAGTTGCGTGAATTTTCTCCTGGGTTTTCCAAAATATCTGTTGTTAACTTTGTTTAATTGATTTGTGGGATGCAAAGATTTTTGGTTGGGCCAGCCTTTACTGCCCAACCCTAATTACCCTGGAAAAGGTGATGGTTAGCTGTCCTTGAACTGCTGCAGTCCTTGGGGTATAGGGACACCCAAAGTCAAGTTAGGGGAGTTCAAGAATTTTGTCCCAAGTCATGGGGTTGGGGGGGGGGGGGGGGGGCGTGGTTTGCAGGCAACTGGTAGATGGTTGCTTTTTGGATTGGAGGCCTGTGACCAGTGGTGTGCCACAGGGATCAGTGTAGGGTCCCTGCTTTTCATCATTTATATGAATGATTCAAAGCCTGGTTAGTAAGTTTGCAGATGACACAAACATAGGTGGCATAGTGAAGAGTGAAGAAGATTATCTCAGAGTACAGTGTACAGGGACCTTGATCAGATGGGCCTTTGGGCCAAGGAGTGGCAGATGGAATTTAATTTACATAAGTGTGAGGTGTTGCAATTTGGTCAAGTAAACCAGGGCAGGACTTATACAGTTAATGGTAGGGCTCTGGGGAGTATTGCTGAACAAAGAGACCAAGGGGTGTAGGTGTATAAGTCTTTGGAAGTGGTGTCACAGCTAGACAGGGTGGTGAAGGTATTTGGTATGCTTGCCTTCTTTGGTCATAACATTGAGTATAGGAGTTGGAACATCATGTTGGGGCTATACAGGACATTTTTAGAATATTGCATACAGTTCTGGTTGCCCTTCTGCAGAAACAATGTTAAACTTGTGAGGATGCAGAGAATATATTTACAAGGATGTTGCTGGGACTGGAAGGTTTGAGTGATAGACAGAGGCTGAATAGGCTGGGGATATTTTCCTGGAGCATGAGGATGCTGAGGTGTGACCATATAGAGGTTTATAAAATCAAGAGGGGAGTGGATTGGGTGAATAGCCATGGTGTTTTTCCTAGGGTGGGGAAGTTCAAAACTAGAGAGCATAGGATTAAGTTGACATAGGAAAGATTTAAAAAGTTACCCCAGTTTGCACAGAAGGTGATACATTTATGGAATGAACTGCCAGAGGAAATGGTGGAGGCTGGTACAATTACAACATTTAAAAGGCATCTGGCATCTGGATGGATATATGAATAGGAAGGGTTTAGGGGGATATTGGTCAAACGCTGGCAAAAGGGATTAAGTCAGACGAGGGCGCCTGATTGGTGCAGATTGAAGGGTCTGTTTCCATTCCATATGAATCTATCTGGTATCCTTGTCTTTCTAGATGGTAGAGGTCAGGAGTTTGGAAAGTGCAGCTTCTTCTGTGGTTCTTTGGTGAACAACATGCCTGGTTAAAGTGGTGGATGTGGTGCCAGTCAGTCAGGCTGCTTTGTCCTGAATGGTGTTGAACTTCTTCATTGTTCTTTGAGCTGCACTCATCCAAATGGGAAGTATTCCATCATTCTCATGAACTGTGCCTTGTAGATGGTGGACAGGCCTTGAGCTGTGTGGACAGACTTTCAGGAGCAATTGGTAGAAGAACCATAGCAACGCAGGAAAATCAGGGTGTGGGCCATTTCTTCAGGGCTATAACAGCAGCTATAGTGGACAATTTGGAGAACCCCAATAGACATTCATCCCAATTAGGGGGAAAAAAAAATCTCTTGACATCTCATCTGACAATGTGGCAAATACCTTATTAGCTCTGCTGACCAGTTTCGTCTGAACTAGCATTACCCATAAATCCTCGGACCACTCCATCTGCCTAGCCAATTTCTCAAATGAAATAAAGAAGGCTTCAACATAATATGATAAGTTTTAATCTACAATCTGAGAGGGAGAAGGGTGAATCGGAAATGCCAGTATTGCAGTTGAATAAAGGGAACTATGGAGCTATGAGGGAGGAGCTGGCCAAAGTTCAATGGTTCAATATCCTAGCAGGGATGGCAGTGGAACAACAAAGGCAGGTATTTCTGGATATAATACAGAAGGAGCAGGATCAGTTCATTCCAAAGAGGAAGAAAGATCCTCAGGGGAGGCAGGGGCGGCCATGGATGACGAGGGAAGTCAAGGACTGTATAAAGGTGAAAGAGAAGAAGTACAACATAGCAAAGTTGACCAGGGAGCTGGAGGACTGGGAAACTTCTAAAGAGCAACAGAAATGCAATACATAGAGAAAAAAATGAGGCACGAAGGCAAACTGGCCAAACATATAAAGGAGTGTTTGTGAAGGTTTGTAGCTCAGGTTGAGTTTTAGGGTGAAGCTTCACTTGGAGGTTGCCACTGATGATGTTACCTAGCCAGGTAATGAAACGTCTGGATATCAAACCTACAGCTCAGCGAGCAAACCTACACCCTAGATAAAGGAGGATAGTAAAAGCTTTTTTAGGTATGTGAAAAGACGAAAAAAGGTTAAGACTAAAATTGGGCCCTTGAAGACAGAAACAGATGAATTTATTATGCGGAACAAGGAAATGGCAGAAGAGTTGAATAGGTGCTTTGGATCTGTCTTCACTGGGGAAGACACAAGCGATTCTCAGATGTAATAGTGGCTAAAGGACCTAGGGTAATGGAAGAACTGAAGCGAATTTATATTAGGCAAGAAATGGTGGTTGGATAGACTGTTAGGTCTGAAGGCTGATAAGTCCCTGGGACCTGATGGTCTGCATCCCAGGGTACTTAAGGAGGTGGCTGTATAAATTGTGGATGCATTGGCAATCATTTTCCAATGTTCTATAGATTCAGGATCAGTTCCTGCAGATTGGAGGGTGGCTAATGTTGTCCCACTTTTCAAGAAAGGAGGGAGAGAGAAAGTAGGGAAATATAGACCAGTTAGCCTGAGGTCAGTGGTGGGAAAGATGCTGGAGTTACTTATAAAAGATGAAATTATGACTCATTTGGATGCATGGCAGATGCAGTTTAATGTGGATAAATGTGTGGTTATCCACTTTGGTGGCAAGAACAGGAAGGCAGATTACTATCTAAATGGAGTCAAGTTAGGTAAAGGGGCAGTACAATGAGATCTAGGTGTTCTTGTACATCAGTCAATGAAATCAATCATGCAGGTACAGCAGGCAGTGAAGAAAGCTAATGGCATGCTGGCCTTCATAACAAGAGGAATTGAGTATAGGAGCAAAGATGTCCTTCAGCAGCTGTACAAGGCCCTGGTGAGACCACACCTGGGGTATTGTCTGCAGTATTTGTCTCCAAATTTGAGGAAGGACATTCTGGCTTTTGAGGGAGTGCAGCGTAGGTTCACAAGGTCAACTCCCGGAATGGCAGGACTATCATATGTTGAAAGATTGGAGCGACTGGGCTTCTATGCACTTGAGTTTAGAAGGATGAGAGGGGATCTGATTGAGACGTATAAGATTATTAAAGGATTGGACACTCTGGAGGCTGGAAGAATGTTTCTACTGAAGGATGAGTCCAGAACCAGAGGACACAGTTTAAAAATAAGGGGTAGGCCATTTAGAACAGAGTTGAGGAGAAACTTCTTCACCCAGAGAGTGGTGGATATATGGAATGCTCTGCCCCAGAAGGCAGTGGAGGCCAAGTCTCTGGGTACTTTCAAGAAAGAGATGGATAGAGCTCTTAAAGATAGTGGAATTGAGAGTTATGGGGATAAGACAGGAACAGGATACTGGTTGTGGATGATCAACCATGATCATAATGAATGGTGGTGCTGGCTCAAAGGGCCAAATGGCCTACTCCTGAACCTATTGTCTATTGTCTATAACATCTTTCTCATTAAAACGTAGCAGAGTTTTGACATATTTATATATATCACTACCTTCTTTTTTAATGTCCATCCTGTTAACTTGATTTTGCTGACTAAGTCACAACTTCTCAAGTTCAAATTCTTTCTCTCTTTCTTTCTCCCTTTCTTCTCTCTCTCTTTCTGTCTCTCTTTCTTCTCTCTCTCTTTGCTCAGCCAAGAAACTTCTCTCTCTCATTCTCTTTCTCTCTCCCTTTGCTTATCTTCTAACTCCATTTTCCTCAATTGTAATTTAAGCTTTTCTACCACTACTGAACTTGTCTATTTCTCTGACACTCCTACATGTTTGAGTAATTCCCTTACAATTTCAGTTTTAGTTTTGTCCTTGGTCAAACCCAAATCTAACTTCTTTGCTAATTCTAAAAGTACGGCCTTTTTCTTTCCTTCTAAAATTTCTTGGCATATCTGAAAATCATCTTCAAATCCCAGAACCTATTTAGCAATTTTAAGAGCCATTTCTCTCACTTTTAATTTAATCAACCACAAGGCACTGAAATTAAACAAATTGTCTCATGTATGTTTTATTAAACAATCTAGGACACTAACCTGCAAGTGTTTAAATTTGCTGGGATTTTTCATACCTCCAAATCTATTCAAATCTGTCTAACCCAGTTCAAATCACTGACTCGAGCCCCCAAACTGTTACGACATTGTGTAAACCCTCCTGATAAAACTAAAACCAACACAGAAAAGATTTATCCCATGCAGTAATCTGCAAAAATTGAAGTGGCCATGAACTATTTAAAGTAAAAATTAGAAACTTTATTTCTTCAAGCATAACAGAGAATAATTAACAAACCACTATTTACAATTTCTTCCCCATGCCTATCTTTTACCTTCCCTTATATAATACTAGTCCAATAAAACTCCCAGTTATGATTTACAAAACCACACTTATCTCAATACCAGGCAGCTTTCGTTCTTCTATTCAAATCTTATTGTGTCTTCTTTTCTTCTACTTAGGAATTTCTGCATCACAGGTTACTGATGGAAAAGGTACCTATTTAAGAGAGCTATTTTTCAGGCAATCTGCTTACATGCTGGGCTTGTCAGTTCTCCTCTCAACTATTCAATCTTCCTCAGTCTTATAGCCCTAAAGCATCGGATTATGTCATTGGCTTTTAAGATTGTCAATATACTAAATTCAAACTAAGTTGGAGTTTGTTATTTTTCGGTGTATAATTTAAACTGATTGGCTGAATTTGAATTTGTTTTCTCATTTCCAGGCAACCAGCTACTCCAATAGCTGGAGAATGCTAAATTGTGTCTTATTGAGAATGCTTGGTGATATCATTGCTAGCTTTTAACTCTCTTAAAAGGTATAGTTCACACACATCTTTATAACAATAGCATCATTCTCAGAAGCTTCTCTTAATGTTCATATGTAATACATTATAGTCCCTGATGTCAAATTGAAGGAGACACTCACTGCTCTTCAGATTCTTCCATGGATTTTTCATAGAGGTTTGAATCAGTCTGTTGGGACCTACAATTAACATCTTACCTGGTGATCAATATTTCCCACACTGTAGTGGTATCTCCAATTGTAACGATGTGTCAACTATGTACTGAGGTCCCTGGAATCACAGTTTGAACCTGCATGTCTGGAACCAAGCATGCTATCACCAACAAAATACTCCATTCAGAAATCATGTGTACCTGGTGCACAGACTCCCCCAGCACTTTCTCATGGCTGATTAATTATATACCATTCTCCCACCAAAAGAGGGAGGTTGGTATGGTGCCTCCCTGAAGATGAAGGAAGCAGATTGAGGCAAGCTTACTAGTTACACAATTCATTGTGACATTATATTCAGAGAGAACGACTGTTGTGTCTCAGTAAGTGGAAGCCTCACGCCAAATTTACTTCATGACACATTCACCCGTTCCAAACCCATCATCATTACCATCCAGTAGGACAAAGACAACAAATACATGGGGACACCGCCATCTGACTTGGAAATAGATCACCGCCCCTTCAGTGTCACTGGGTCAAAATCCTGGCACTTCCTCCTTGTGGGTCTACCTACAGCACATTGACTGCAGCAGTTCAAGAAGACAGGTCACCACCACCTTCTCAAGGGCAACTTGGGATGAGACAATAAATGTTGGCCCAGCCAGCAATGCCCACATCCTGTGAATGAATTTTTAAAAAAGAAACAAAGAATAAAATACTGCCGAAGTTCAAATTCTGAAGTGTAAACAAAAGTGCTGAAAATAGTCTGGCAACATCTGTGGAGTGCAAGGCAACCACAGAATAAGCCTTTGGGGTCCATTTTGTATTTGTGTGATTTGTTTTCCTGCTCATCATTTTATTCTGTGCAAGACAGAGAGATGCTTTACCCCAATTCCACTCCTGGTCCCTCGCCCAGAACTCTTGCTGGGTATGAGTCTGCATTCATTGGCATCCTTTTGGAACTCGGCTTTGGTGGCCATTGTTTGCACCTAAACCCAGTCGGTTAGGTTTACCCATGATGGGAACCATGGCCATATCTGGGTCTCTCCTTGCCCGACGTCCACCTGTTTAAAAACAGGAGTCACTGAACAATGGACAGACAACCATTCCAAACCAATTCCACTTCACACCCTGATCTATTTTTAATCCCCTCCTAGCCAGGGCATATTGATGCCAATTGTTACGCCTTGGCATAAAATGACTGTTACCTTCATCTCCTGTGGACCAGGAAGGAAAATGTTGAACCCTGTTCTGGGCTGAGAGAAAGAATAAATCACTCAAGTTTCCCCTGTCAGGCACTCCAAGCCTAATCGCTGTACAACCCATTGAAGGTTACAGCTCCAAGTGACATTGACCTGTATTGCATCTATCTGATGTGATCCCTGTGCTCTTTTGTAGCCTGCCTTTTCATTAAATCTATTGATTTTTACTTTGGGCACAATTTAGCCTTCCCCAGCGGTGATGGAAGTGGAAGTAATTGTGCCAGTTAGCCCTAGAGAGACACTCACCCTCTTCACACCACCTCAAGATTTAAATACAGAGCAGGAAGATCCATTGGGGAATTTCGTGACTCACCAGCAATTAAAGCTCTTGGTAGCCAATTCATGGCTACTAAATGGTCTCAACCTTCCCGATTACCTACCTTCTCAACGGGCATGAAAACTGGCTGGTTGACTGATGAGTCCATACATAGAATAGAGAAGGTAAACCAAGGCAATACCTGTAGCAGCAACAACAAATGTTCAATAAAACATTGCTATGCTACCAAGCCAGACAAGATAATATTAGGTTAGATAGGAAAGCGTTTGGTCAAAGCAGTAATTTTTATGAAGCATCTCAAATCAGGAAATCAAGGGAGAGAGGTGGAAAGATGAGAGATGCAGGAGAAACATCTCCAAGTTTACTGCTGAGGACGTGGAAGGTAAGATCGCCAATGGTAAACTGATTGAAATTGGATTGAGAAAAGACTGCAGAATTGCAGGAGCACAGATGTGTCTTGAAGGGTATGGTGCTAGGGGTGATCACAAAGATAAATGAGGGTCAAGAATTTAGAATTTAAATTTGCATAATTTGAAAACAAATTGTGTCAGCGTGCACAGTGGGTGATGGGTCATTTGGTGTGAATGAAGCCACGGGCAACAGGATTTTGGATGACTTCAAGTTTATGGAGGGTAGAATGTGGGAGACCAGAGAGGACTGCATTGGAATAATCAAATCAAGAACTAAGAAAATGTAGGAGAGATTTAGAGGGCTATTGGGCGAAGTACAGGCAAATAGGACTATTGTGGAAAACCTGGTCGACATGGACAAATTGGAGCAAAGAGTCTGTTTCCATGCTGTATGATTCTATGACTCTATGAAGGCACCTGATTAAATGAAACCTGGATTGATAGATCATATGTTTAAATTTTGCAATTTGTGATTTTTAGTTCCTGAACCATGTTCGCTTGATGCTGTAAGCATTCTTTAATAAGAAACCTAAGTTTATTATACAAAAGAAATAAAACAAGCAAGCCAGGCAGTTCAGAACATCTTAGCACAAACAGAACAAAATTTCAACAAGTTGCCAACCATCCATTATAGAGACTCAACCCCAGAGAAAAATCAATCCTGTCTCAGCTATTTAAACCTTATTTAAAGCTGACCTTGCCCAGTTTCTTTCCCTTGGACTATGAAGACCAAGGTTCTCTTCTGACTTCACTAGCACGCACCTTTCATCAGTCTTGAAGATCTAAACCTTTCACTTCCAACAACTTGAAGTTTTCTATCCAAACTTTCTTGGCTTGGAAACTCCACACTAAAACACTAAGTTGATTGCTTTCCCATAGCTAACTTGGTTCCCATGTTAGGAGAAATTGTTCTACCTTCTCCTGAACTAAAACTTTAAACCTTTGGTTCTGAATTCATAGTGAAACTAATTGCTGTAAAGTGTTTACTGTGCCTGTCATAAATCCAATAGTATAAATGTTTTATCCATTGACAACACAATGGTTCTCCCGAACACTCAGTTGCAATCACATGCTTTCTTGGAACTGATGCACTCACCAAGTTACTTTCTAATTGTTTTTTAAAAACTTTACAGAACTGATGCACATCCACCTACTGCTATTTTGAATTTTAAGTCACAAATTGTAGTATAAATACCCTATATACTCAAGTAACAATTGAATTTTTTTGACTACTTTTAAGGTTAAATTTATGGGGTCATTAATACTACTTTCGATGGGCTGATATTCATGCCTGTCAAAATTCATTCCGTATCATTAGCAGAAGCCCAATTGATCTTGAAACGAAGAAAGAAAAAAGCAACAAATTATAGTAATTCTGAAAACCTGGATTGGAAGACAGCAACCAGCGGACTGGAAGACTAGGAGCGGAGTGGAATAACTGGCAGACTGGAATGCTGGAGCAGGACTTGACAGCCAGCACACTGACTCATAAACGTTGATCTGTTATCTGTGAAGAACTAGGGTTGACTTTTACACGAGATATATGGAAAATTCCAGGTATTTTGGCCAAGAATAGGGGGTTGACTTTTACATGAGATCAATTATTACTCGATTATATACGACACACCTTTCATCACATGAGGCATGACGTGCAGGTTTATCAGGCAACAAACTAACTTAGCAGGTTGAGGACAGACTGCATCTTTGACATTGAGAGTGATGAGGAGCAAGTTGCTGGGAAACATAGCTGAGGTTATGATTAACTAGTAGAGTTTAATTGGCGTAATTTGTCAGCACCTCCATTATTGCATATCATATAACTACCAAGATGGTAGAAGGGGGAAACTTGGCGGTTTGATCTTCTTCATCCTCCAGCTCCCATGCTTCCATGATTCTGGATTAACTAATGCAATAGCCAGATGTTGGGAAGCCATGCTGAGTTACAGGACATTGGTGAGGCCTCTTCTGGAATACTGTATCCTGTTCTGGTCACCCAGTAATCGGAAGGATATTATGAAGCTGGAGAGGGGTCAGAAGAAATTTACCAGATAATGCTAGGTATGGAAGGTTTGAGTATTTAAAAAAGGCAAGATAGGCTGGGACATTTTTCACTGGAGCATAGGAGGTTGAAAGATGATGTTATAGAAGTTTATAAAATACTGAGAGGTATAGATAGAGTTAATGGTAGTTATCTTTTCCTTATGATGATGGATTTCAAGACTATGGAGCACGTTTTGAAGGTGAGAGGAGAGATTTAAAACATCTTTTACACAGAGGGTGGTTTGCGTATGGATTAAGCTTCCTGAGGAGGTGGTGGGTGTGGGTACAATTATTACATTTAAAAGACATTTAGATAAGTACATGAATAGGAAAGGTTTGGAGGGATATGGGCCAGGAGCAGGTGTAAGGGACTAGTTTAGTTTGGATTATGGTTGGCATGGACTGGTTGGACCAAAGGTTCTGTTTCTGTGCTGTATGACTCTATGTCGTATTGGGAAGATTGTTAAAGAGACCGTAGCCTGAAAGGATAGATCAAATCAGTCAAAAAATCCTTCTTCACTGAGTCCATTTTGCAAAGACCTCAGAATGTTGGGAAGTTAATGTTAATTCCAGCCAAGCCTATCTAAAATCTTTAAGGACGGTTGATGTCTTTTCTCTATCTCATTCCATCACCTGTTAGTTTCAGAAGCATAACTGGGACCTGGAGAAGACCAAACTGAAATTGAAGGAAACTGTGAACTATGTTGATAAGGTGAGACCAAAGTCTTATTAGCATGAACCTTTATGCATGTCACTTTGTACTGCATATCATCGGGTGTCATGATCAATATCCAGCCCTTAATCATAGCATTAAAATGTATTATCTGACCCTTATGTTATTGTTTGTGGGAGCTTCCTGTGCATAAATGGGCTGCTGTATTTTCTACATTACAGCAGTGTTTCCACGTCAAAAGTATTTCATTGGCTCTAAAGCACTTGGGGATGTTCTGAGGCACTATTTAAATGCAAGGAGAAAGTGAGGACTGCAGATGCTGGAGATCAGAGCTGAAAATGTGTCGCTGGAAAAGCGCAGCAGGTCAGGCAGCATCCAAGGAGCAGGAGAATCGACGTTTCGGGCATCAGCCCTTCTTCAAGAAGGTCCCTCCACCTAACGCATTCCCAACGCCCCTCCCCCAAGTCCCTCCTCCCTACCTTTTATCGTAGCCTGCTGGACACACTTTCCTCATTCCTGAAGAAGGGCTGATGCCCGAAACGTCGATTCTCCTGTTCCTTGGATGCTGCCTGACTATTTAAATGCAAGTCTTCCTCTTATTATTTGTGGAATAGTAAAGGTCTTTTCCCTAGGGTAGGGGAGTTCAAAACTAGAGGGCATAGGTTTAGGATATTCACTTCAAATGTAAAATGCATGCACATACATGTGTCTGTTTCCCTTAAAGTGTTACAAGTTGCAAGCCATTGACTTAATTTTCATTTACAGAGGAACCTCATTTATCCGCAGGTTAGATTAGGTGACGATACCTGGTCGACATGGACGAGTTGGACCAAAGAGTTTGTTTCCGTGCTGTACATCTGTGTGACTCGGTGACTTAGGCCGGGGGGTATTTCATTCAGATAATTGAATGCTGGATAATGTCGTTTAGGCAAGCATGATGACCTTGCAATCTTGCCGGATAATCCAATGTTTGGATAATTGAATACTGGATAATCGAGGTTCTTCTGTAACTAGGCAGTGCTTGTTCTTGCATTCTGATCAGTCCATTGTTAACCGCCAGTGGAGTCCATCTATCTTCCTGTGTGTCTCCCCTCAGTATTACAGGTCTCTGAATATCAGGATTGCCTTGGTTCACCTGGAGGTGTGGACTCATGAGAACAAGTGTGATGTGAGAGAGGATCCCTACATCACTCTCTGGTCCTTTCTCAAGTGGAGGCGGCAGACATTGACCCGAAAGAAGCATGACAACGCACAATTGATCACGTAAGTGTCAAAGACATTATCCTTGCATTTCTTTGGAAAGTGCTTGTCTCAGTTTCTGAAGTGGAGGAGCCGGTTTTGAAGTGGGGTGGACAAATGTAAAAATCACGCAACGCCAGGTTATAGTCCAATAGATTTATTTGGAAGGAGAAATTGAGGACTGCAGATGCTGGAGATCACAGTCAAGAGTGTGGTACTGATGAAGGGCATATGCCCAAAATATCGATTCTCCTCCTCCTCGGATGCTGTCTGACCTGCTGCAGTTTACTTGGAAGCACTAGCTTTCACTATAACCTGGAATTGTGTGATTATTAACTTCATTTCTGAACGGGCAGTTTCTCTCATGTCCTTGGCTGTCACTTAAAATCTGCTAAACTTTAGAACATAGAACATAGAACATAGAAGAATACAGCGCAGTACAGGCCCTTCAGCCCTCGATGTTGCGCCGATCAAAGCCCACCTAACCTACACTAACCCACTATCCTCCATATACCTATCCAATGCCCGCTTAAATACCCATAAAGAGGGAGAGTCCACTACTGCTACTGGCAGGGCATTCCATGAACTTACGACTCGCTGAGTGAAGAACCTACCCCTAACATCAGTCCTATATCTACCCCCCCTTAATTTAAAGCTATGCCCCCTTGTAATAGCTGACTCCATACGTGGAAAAAGGTTCTCACTGTCAACCCTATCTAACCCCCTAATCATCTTGTACACCTCTATCAAATCACCCCTAAACCTTCTTTTCTCCAATGAAAACAACCCCAAGTGCCTCAGCCTTTCCTCATAGGATTTTCCTACCATACCAGGCAACATCCTGGTAAACTTCCTCTGCACCCGTTCCAGTGCCTCCACATCCTTCCTATAGTATGGCGACCAAAACTGCACACAATATTCCAGATGCGGCCGCACCAGAGTCTTATACAACTGCAGCATGACCTCAGGACTCCGGAACTCAATTCCTCTACCAATAAAAGCCAGTACGCCATATGCCTTCTTCACTGCACTATTTACCTGGGTGGCAACTTTCAGAGATCTGTGTACTTTTCACATTTTAAAAATGATTCTGCCTTGATTTCTGATCATCTATATTTGCACACAATCAATTATCTTAGAGGCGTATAAAACCATGTGAGGCATAGATAAAAGGAATAGTAAAGGTCTTTTCCCTAGGGTAGGGGAGTTCAAAACTAGAGGGCATAGGTTTAGGGTGAGAGGGGAAAGATTTAAAAGGGACCTGAGGGGCAATTTTTCACCCAGAGGGTGGTTGTTTATGGAACAAATGCCAAAGGAAGTGGTGGAGGCTGGTACAGTTACAACTTCTTAAAATAATTGGACGATGACATAGATGGGAAAGGTTTAGAGGAAAATATGCCAAATGCAGGCAAATAGGTCTTGTTTAGTTTGGGAAACCTGGTTGGCATGGATGGGTTGGACTGAAGGGTCTGTTCCCATCCTGTATGACTCTATGATTCTATAATCATCAAGGAAAGCTGATCATCTGTTGACATGTACTTAATATTTTGTGCTGGTCTTCGTTTAATGTGAGAGGAGAGTAAGGGAGTGACAACAGTGGATGACTACTAAGTGAGTAGGAGGAGTGGGTTTGGGAAGAGAGTGTGTATCTGAGGCAGGAACTCCAGTTACTGATAGACCGCCTCTCTCACGCTTGCAAGGGTTTCGGGCTGACTATCAGTCTGAAGAAGAGAAACGTCCTGGGACAGGACACAGAGGCACTGCTGGTCATCACCATCAATGACTATGAACTCAATGTCATCCACCAGTTTACGTACCTTGGCTCTACCTCTCCTTGGACACAGAAATCGGGAAAGCAGCCTCAACTCTCCCTCGCCTCACGACTCGAGTATGGACAAATCTCAAGCTGACAATGAAGACAAAAATGTTAGTCTACAACACCTGTGTCATAAGCACACTGCTGTACGGCAGTGAAACGTGGACTACATATGCCAGACAGGAGAGAAGACCGAACACCTTACACTTGAGGGGTATCCTGGGCATATCCTGACAAAACAGAGTGTCCAACACAACGGTCCTATCTCGAGCTGGCCTTCCCAGCATCTCCACTCTGTTCAGGCAGCAGATTCTGCACTGGCTGGGCCACGTCCACTGAGTGGAGGATGGCCACATCCCAATGGGTATCCTCTACTGAGAGCTTGTATCCGGGAAGAGACCCACTGGACATTTCCAGCTGCACGACAAGGATGTCTGCACGAGGGACATGAAAGCGCTTGATATCGTTATGGAGCCCTGGGAGAGGCTTGCAGCTGACCGCACGAAATGGAGAAGCACCCTGAACCAACACCTCAAAGCAGGGGAAAAAAAGCCAATGAGCACTGCAGCAGACAAGTGGGCACCAAGGAGGAAGTGCAGCAGCTCGAGCAGATCAACGACCACATACAGATGTGACCTCTGTGACGGACTGTCATTCCAACATTGGTCTCTTCAGTCACAAGCGATGTTGCTTAAGGGAATCAGAAAACTAGAACAATGAGGATGCATCCTGTGGTCAGTCATGACCGAAAGGAGACTCACATGTGTATCTGGGGATTGGGAGATTTACTTATCATAAATCAACAAAAGCATCTTATTTGTTGGTTCCGAGTTAAAACACACAGCAGAAAAATCTTTGATATATGCAATTTTTTATCGGTCCAAAAAAGGTCTAAAAATAAACACAATACAGATGATGTTGATGTTAATACTTTGCAAATGCATTATCTAATAAGTGAATTAATGAAATTTGTTTTAAAAAGCCCCTGAAAAATGAAGTAGTCTTCAGAAAAGAAAATCTCACCATGAGTCCTCAAATCAAAAACATTTTCTCCTCTGCTTTGCCACGCACCACAATAACCTTTGCTGTATTCCAGGATTTCACTGATGGCTCCTACACATGTACAATTTGGGCTTTAATCAAATCAGGCAAGAACTTGGCATTTATTGAAGCAATGACCTCTTTCTGCCTGACTTACCTTCTTCCGGTCATCTGGAGGATATATCTTACTTGGCAGAAATATCTTGTTCTTTCAGTGACAATCTGTTAGCTGAGTTGGCTCAATGCTGGAATGTGATGCTGAATGATGCCAACAATATGGCTTCAGTCCCTCTGTCAACTGCAGTAGCTCCTTCACGCCTATGTCCCTTTAAGGGTATATCTAATTGCCTGACCCTGTACTTCCTGCCGTTCTGCAGCCAATTTCAGTTGAACTTTGAGAAGTGTATCTTGGAGAGACGTTAAGGCGTTAAGGATCTTCCTTTGTCTGGTAAGGATGTAACTTGTTTTGATTTTGAGGGATTTGTGATCACAGTTACTTGAAATACACAAGAGAAAATTTGTGGTAATTTTCTGATAGTTTGTTCAGTTTGCTAAGGAGCAACAGTTTGGATATGATACCTCGAATAATTAAACAAAGAAAGTAATCAACTATGACAATTAGAGAAGGTTTGCTGATACCAGAGGACAAATAGGGAGTTGGAGTGAAATGTGTCTATCTTGTTGATGTTGTGAAGATAACATCGTGCTCCCTCACTGAAGTGTTAGAGAACTCTTCCCTGGGTGTTCCACCTTTTGGTCCATCTTCCATCTGGAGAAGACACCTCTCTGAGAGCCACCTGATGAGCTCTCTCTCAAGTTCTGGCCCTACTCTGATGCTTTACTCTGGGCAAGGGGTGAGGTGATGCTCAAATCGTCAAATCATTCAACTGCCTCATGAAAACACTCTGCTTACATTTGGACCAGATCTTTTGAGCCTCAGATTGCAAGATGCTTTTAAATGGAGGTGCAGCCTTCAACCTTCAGCAATGCCACCTTCATTTCATGGTTTCTTGAGGCCATTTGCAAACCTTTGCAACTACACAAGCTCAGGTCAGAAACCATACAACACCAACAGTTTTATTTGAAACCACAAGCTTTTGGAGCGCTGCCTCTCATCATCACTCCACCTGATGAAGGAGCAGGGCTTTGAAAGCTTGTGACTTCAAATAAACCTTTAGATTATAACCTGGTATCGTGTGGCTTCTGACCTTGTCCACTCTAGTCCAACACTGGCACCTCCACATCATGACACAAGCCCAGGGCAGCAGGACCATCCATTTTGATAACGTCTAGCACTACAATCAGTATATCTTCCCTTGTGTGTTCCTTTAATTTGGGCCTTTCCCTGATAAAAAAAATCTAAGTTCCACTGCACACCATCAGTATTGATGTTGTCTGGTTCCAGAGCATCTTTCCTATCGTTAATGTTTCTTTCAACTTCACAGGAACCATCTCCTTGTTCAGCCTGAGTAGAATGATATCACTCTATGCTGAATGACGGAATTGAAATATACTCTGAATGTATACAGGTGGATCTATTAGTTTGAGTTTTGTTGAAGATGTGTATCGACGTTTTCAAAAATTGTGGCCATGTTTTTAATATCATCATCACTCATTTTACAGTTAGACTGGAAAGGTCTAACCTCTTCCTACTATCCTTAGAAAGATCTTTTATTCATCATAGTGCCTTTTGGAATTCTGTTGAATGTGAGTTTTCACTTTTGCTTGAACATCCTGAACAGTTCCTTGACACCATTTGTCATTAGCTGGAACTGCACCTGCACTGCTGTGGTGACCATTTTGCTTTTGTGAGATGGCTTGTTTGGGCAAGAATTCATAGAATTCATAGATTCATACAGTGCAGAAAGGCCCCAAACAAATTTGTTTGGCATGACCTCCCTTTGACAAAGCCTTGCTGATTATCCCAAATTCACCCATGCTTTTCCAAGTGGGTGTTGATTCATTACTTCAGAGTTTTCTCCAATAGTTTCCCTATCACTAACATGAGACTCACCAGTCTGTAATCTCCTGGTTATTCTCTACCTCCCCTCTTAAAAAGTGGAACCACATTAGCTGTCCCCCAGTCCTCTGGCACTCCCCCTGTAGCCAGAGAGGAATTAAATGAATTTGGGTTAATTTCAAATGAAGTTTGCATGAAGATCATTCATAAAGTTTGACTTTTACCTGCAGTGAAACTGCTGCCACCACGTTACATATTATGTTTGCTAGAACTCCTAATGAATTAGACTTCAAACGCAAATTTTAAAGTTTTATTTGTGCATTGTTTATCATATGGCTTTGTGTGATTGAATGATACAATGGATTTCTGGTACACAGACTAATCTAATGGTAAGTGGGTTAGCATTACAGATATTGATGTGTTGAAAACATATGGATCCCATTTGCTGTTGTGTAACTTCATATTCATCTTTCCAAAATTGTGCATTTCCATTTAGGGGGACCTCCTTTAACGGCACGACGATTGGTTTTGCACCTCTGATGGGCATGTGCTCGGATTACCAGTCAGGGGGGATCAATATGGTGAGTCAATAGATATATCGGCACATGGTAATGAGTCAAAAGATGTGGCACTGGAAAGACACAGCAGGTCAGGCAGCATCCGAGGAGCAGGAGAGAGATCAGGGTCAAAAACTGTGGCGCTGGAAAAGCATCTGCAGTCCCCACTTTCTCCTCACATGGTAATGATTTATGTATTTATGGTCTCTCAGTCAATGTGGTTAGCATGGTGTTCAAACAAGTGCCAGTGAACAGAATTGCTTCAACACACCATTACTTTCTCTTTATTGAGTTCTATTATTTTGAGAATTAAAGGTATGACAGGTCAGTAGCTTGTAATGACGTCACTAACATCTGCATTGTATTAATATATTGAAGACCTTCAATCTAGTATTGTGTCAAGAAGCTTTTCTACGTTGTTCCAAAAATGATTGGTACTATCAGTTAAGATGAGTCAACTATCAGTTAGGATGAGTCAACATGGTGCGTAGCAGCGTGTTTGTCCTCCTTAATGTGGGGAAGGTGTTAATAGTTAATTAACGGAGCAGTGCTTTAGATTTCCAATGAAGAGGGTGAGGTCACTGGGTGATAGATTTGTATGTAATGAGTGAGGACAGGAGCAGTCTCAGGTGCACTGCTCCCTTGTATCCAATGGCACTCTCTGTTGGCTTGCATGGAAAGTGACGTTGCAGCACAAGGAAGGAAGGGGCACAGAGGGAAGAAGTACTCCTGTGGATGCTATTTCAGTGGTGCTAGCCTTGGGCTTACTTGCCCACTGTGGATCAGTTGGTGGCATCTTCCCTCTGAGTCGCAAGGTCATGAGTTCAGGTTCCACTCCAAGATCCTCCATCAGAAAAAGTCTAGTGTGACACTGCACAGCGCTGCACTTTCAGAGCTGACATCTTTTGGGTGAAATGTTAAATTGTGACTCCATCTGCCCAAGCAAGGGGAAAAAAGATGCTGTACCACTGTTTGAAAAATAGTGGAGGATGCTTCCTGATGTATAGGACATTTATTGCACTCAAACAACACCATTTAAAAAGAAATAACAAGCCATTATCCCATCGGTGTGTGTGAGAGCCTCTATGAAAATGAACTGCTGCATTTCTGATATAGCAGCAGTGGTAGCATGATGGCTCAGTGGTTAGCACTGCTGCCTCACAGTGCTAGGGATCGAGGTTCAATCCCAGCGTTGGGTGACTGTCTGTATGGAGTTGGCACCTTCTCCCTGTGTCTGTATGGGTTTCCTCCCACAGTCCAAAGATATGCAGGTTGGGTGAATTGGCCATGCTAAATTGCCCAGAGTGTTATGTGCATTAGTTAGGGGTAAATATAGAGTAGGGGAATGGGTCTGGGTGGGTCACTCTTCAGAGATTGGTGTGGACTTGTTGGGCCAAAGGGCTTGTTTCCATACTGTAGGGAATCTAGTCTAATTTTAACAAGCACATGCCTGGAACGACTGTTAAACAGAAGGTCGACTTCAGTCACAAAAATCTGGCAATCCTCCTTATGTTACCGATATGTTCTATCTCAAGGATCACTCTGACAGTGCGATCGGTGTTGCTGCCACCATGGCACACGAAATGGGACACAACTTCGGGATGAGCCATGATGCTGATGGCTGCTGCGCGGCCCGTCCAGAGGATGGAGGATGCATCATGGCTGCAGCCACTGGGTGAGATTACAAAACCGTCGGTGTAATACCTGAGTGTGGTTTGGTTAGCACAATGTCGGGTCTGGGCGTGCCCCTACGTTGCAGCAAACAGCTGTTCTACAACATGTGAAAATCATGAGTAGATTTCAAGGATGGAGTCATAGAGCAGGGAAACAGGCCTCACCGCGCTGTGCTAACCAGGTTTTCTAAATTGAACTACGGTCATCCAGAATGTGATGGGTGCGTCCTTGTGCAGCCCCGCGTTATCGAAAAGTCATGCTTTAGAAACAGCGATTGAAGTGTTGGCAATGTAATTGTGTTACAGCCAACACGTGTTTTAAAAGTTTGCAGTCTAGAAACAGCGCCCCCAATTCATTTTGACAAAACGCGCCTTACAACAGAATAACCTGTCATTCCATTTGCCTGCATTTGGCCCATATCCCTCTCAACGTTTCCCATCCATGTACCTATCCAGATGCCTTTTAAATGTTGTAATTGTACCAGCCTCTACCACTTCTTCTGGCAGGTCATTCCATACACACACCACCCTCTGCGTAAAAATGTTTCCCCTTAGATCCCATTTAAATCTTTCCCCTCTCACCATAAACCTATGCCATTTAGATTTGGACTCCCTTATCCTGGATAAAAGACCTTGGTTATTTACCCTATCCCTACCCCTCATGATTTTATAAACCTGTATTAGGTCACCCTTCAGCCTCCAAACGCTTCAGGCGATAAAGTCCCAGCCTATCCAGTCTCTCCTGATAACTCAAATTATGAGGTATTAAAAGCCTTTCCCTGTGTCTTTTAACCCTTACATTTAACAGTATGGACAAAACAGGGTTTGGAAATCTGCAATTCTACAATTAAGAATGAATAATAAAGAAATTCTGGCTTTATTTTACCTTTCCTGCAGGATTTTCCCTGAAAGCTGTACAAAAGACATTGTATAGTGAAAGAATGCTGACCAAGAATATATTGGCTATTGTGTCTGCTGTGTCTGAAGTCATGAAACAGCAGAGAAGATTGGACTACTGATGAAATGGTCTTAAAGACAATCACTTCTCGTCCAACACCCTTGTCCAGTCTGCCCGGAGTGAAATAATACCTTGCTAGTTTCAGCCAGCATTTAGTTACTTCAGATTTTATTTACAATTCCATCACACAGTTCCAAAAAGAGTTTTCCTCTATGTCATGGTCAACATTGATCTTTCAGTCAACCTCACTAAAACAAGTGACCCACTCATTTATGTCATTGCTGTGGGTGTCCCCTGTTGTGTTTGTGAGACAGCAGCAACTGATGGATTTTTCTTGTTTGTAAAGTGGCTTTGAGCAAACTTATGTCTTACTGGAAAGCTGGCACCTTTGACAATGTGGCAGTCTTTCAGCACCGCAGAGGGGAATTGCTCCCTCAACTATACACTGAATTCACATTGAATGGGGTTTGAGGTCTGTGACCTTCTCATTAGGGGTGAAATGCTAATTCTTGTCTACACCTAATACTAGTGTTAATCTGAAACCTCTCTTGTTCAAAGGACATGCCAAACCTCGCTGTAGTCCAAGAATTCATCTTGACCCGAGAATGATCGTTAAATTAGTGCTTTCCCCACAACACCAAGCGTTTACTGTTCTTTGGCTCATATCAGTTATTTGGAATTAATGATTAACTTATAATGTTTCTCCCACCCCCACCCCCAACATTGCTAAAGCTATTCTGATCCAGTCCAGATCTGAGGCAGAATCTTCTGCCCCAGATGCTGTTGATGGGAAGAGTGTTTAGTTAGACAGAGTGGTGGTGTAGCCAAGTACCCTTGTTATCTTGCCTCTGCCTGAATTGGGTCCAAGATAGGAAAGCTATGGGCCTTCCTGCAGCACTGCTAACTGAACCCTTAAGTGGTCAATTAGGGTGGACATCTCAACACTGCTGGGAGTAACCCAGCTATAAATGGGCATGTCACCATGCAACAAGTCTGGGGGCTGATACTGTCCAAGATAGTGCCTGGTCAGGGCTTGTTCAAGTAGCTGGGCAGAGGGCTGACAGGCTTTATCTTCTGGGAGTTCTTCTTACCCTCTGTTCTCAGGATCCTTAGGACTGATTGACAATCAACTCTTTTCAGGTGGGACTTCTCAGGTGGGGTCCGGATTCCAAGCAAGGCCCATCCCATGTCTAGCCAGTGTCTGATGGGCCTCCCCCTGGATGAGTCATCATTTGTCCCTTGCCAGCTCTTCAATCGTCTGTCAAAACCTCCAACACCTGAGGAAGATCCCACTTCCAGTCTTAGCCTTTGTTCCTGGTCTAACCAGTATACAGCAAAAACATGCCATGTGCAAAATGTCATTTCAAAAATCTGAATATTACTAAAAACAAAGACCTCTACTCACCTTGCATCTATCAGGGCAATCTGAATGCCAAATTCCAAACGATCATAAATCAAGCTACAGTAGCGAAGATTGTTGATCGATTGGCAAGTCACCGCTGTTTAGCTGATGTATTGCCATCAAAAAACATAAAATTATAGTCAAGACAGTGGTGCTGGAAAAGCACAGCCAGTCAGGCAGCATCCGAGGAGCAGGAGAATCGACGTTTCGAGCTAAAGCTCTTCATCAGGAAAATTATAGCCACCCCAAATTCCTTATTAATTCCAAGAAGGTGCAAGGCTTGATTATCTTCCATATTCCTTGCAAAAAAAATGAGCCCCTGTCTGTAAATGTGTACCACCCCAAGCAAGCATAAATGAGCCACATTAATACCTCAAATGATTATCTTAAATTTGTGGTTAGTATCGTCACTCAGGATTATTCAACAAGTATTGCCCAGTCACAGAATCACATCTAATTGTAGACATTTTGTTTAGCGTTTGACAAGCTTGCACTCATTCCATGTGTTTGTCAGTGTACAGAACGTTCAGGGATCTTTTCTCATGTCGGATAAATTGTTGAGATTCTTTAGAATTTGATATTCTTTCATTTGTCCTAATGACTGCACAGTGAAAACCTTCAACAGCCTTTCTCTATTTTTCGAAATATTCAAGTTCTGCATTACCAACCAGTTGTTTTCTAAACATACACAGCCACTTTACTAATATGCTCATTCATGTTTTTCTGTGAGCGAGACTGTTATCAGAACATTCATGTTACTCAGTTACTCTGAATTAATATCCATCAGTGCGGTATTCCTTCAGGTGCTCAGACATTAGTGCTTGCCCAGTGAGAGATATTGAAAACAAACCTTCCAGTTCAGTGAGCTAACCTACATAGTTATCATCAACCTGAGCTACAAATCTTCTCAAAAATCATTAAGATGTTCAGTCCTGTTTTTAACTCCAGCAGGTTTTCAGGCGAATGGATGGTGAGGTGGTTTAGAAATGTTGCTGTAGAAATCTGTCACAACCTATTTCAACTCATAAGCCTCACTGGTGCACAGTGTTCTGCTAACTGGTGGAATTCAGCTGACTGCCTTTGGGAAATCCTGCACTCATGAAACCATTGACCTTTGGTTTGGCTGCCTTAGTGAGAGTCCTGAAACCTATTTTCTTGGACATGCTGTTGGCTAAACAACTCTTATTTCTATGTCTCATTTATAAAATTTCGAAAATTAGTAAACATGGGCCAAGAGGAAGGATAAAAGAAAGTTACATACTTTTCTCCTAATGGCCCATAAAATTTCATTATTTGCTTGCAGCAAGATCCTTGAGATGAAGCTTGTAATTATGGGGGACTCCAGGGCAATGCTGGAGGGTTGGCAATCCTAATGTCAGTGCCAGAAATTCAGAACTGATGAATCAGTATTTACTACAATATAATGTGAATAGAGCTCTTGTAGCAAAGGATTATAATTTTGAGGTGAGCCATGTTCAGTCTGTCGGGGCTTGCATTTCAATTTGTGTATAGGATGCAAGATGAGATGAAGGAAAACCCGTCATTTCACTCTGGTTTGTTCTGACTTGGACTTAGAATTGCACAACCACCTTTGTGGTCTGCGAACATTTCTCACCAACAGTAATCAAATTGTATGTTTGTATGTACAGCAGTTGGATAAACCAAATCAGGCCAGATTCAACATAGCTGTGCATTATTCATTCATGGTTCATTCTGTCTATTTACACAATGCTATCAAAGTCCGAGTGTTGCTAATCATGGTTTATGTCACTTTATGAACGTAAGAACTAGGAACAGGAGTAGACCATTCAGCCCCTCTAGCCTTCTCCACTATTCAATATGCTGGCTTATTTGTGAGCCAAGTCCAATTCCTGTCCACCCCTGGATAGTCCCTTGTTAATCAAAGATCTAGCTATGTCTGCCTTAGAAAATGTTCAATGACCCTGTCTCCATTGCTCTCTGGAGAGAATAGGTCTAACAAATCACAATCCTCAGAGAAAAACATCCTCCTTGTCTCATTTTGAAGGAAGACCCTTTTTACCTTTGAACTATGCCCATGACTTCCTGCCTTTCCCACAAGGAGAACTTTCACATCTACTTGTCAGGTCCCTTCTGGATCTTCCATGCTTCTATAAGATCACCATTCATTCTTCTAAACGCACATGGATCCAGGTCCAATCAGTCCAACCTTTGGTTGCCAATGTTGGGCAATGTGGCAAGGCAATACAGCAAGAACTACCTTAGCCAGAACAGAGATAGGAACCCATGTTGTTAAACTCATTCGGCCTCATAATCTAGCCAACTAATCTAACCCACTGTGTTATTGTGCCTCTCACAGTGTAATCGTCCTATTATTATGACATGGTGGTGAACCCCTCTGTTAATTAAACCAAACACTCAGAAAAGCTCACCTTGCCTCATAATCTGTTAAAATATGAGTGACCTCCCAAATTCCACTACTTAAAGAAAATAATATCAATTTATTCTTTAACTCTAAAAGTGAATATTAAACAACAACTATTCACAACTCCAAGCCCCCACTTTCTCTTAACTGCTTATTATCTGCCTCCAACTCTATAACAATATGCTGTTCCAATTAGACACTTACTAAAGTTACATCAACTTAATTTCAAAACTACACAGCATCTGTCACCTCCTGTGACTTCAGTCTTCCGGCTGCTGAATTCCCTGGGTTGTCTTCTTTCTTTTTACTGCAAGTATGTATCATTTAAAAAGGTACCTTTAATAGAGAGTGTTTCCTAATTTCTTCAGTCTGTCTTGATGGTTAGTTGCTCTCTTCCAATTTTCAAAATATTCACATTTTTATATCCCCAACATTGGATCATCTCATTGGTTCGATGTTGGCAAAACAATAAATTCAAACTTGATTGGGTTTTAGTATCCTGGGGCATAATTTAAACTGATTGGTTAAATTTAAATCATTGTCAAAACAGCAACCAAAACTCAGGTTTCCCTTTCACAGCTAAATATTACATATTTTCAATTTTCTAATACACTCTGGGACTGCCATCTAGTCATATACACAGGGCTTGCAAATTCTTAGTTTAGAACAGCATTCACTCTCTCTTAAAGGTACAGTACATGCCTTCAACTTCATAACACTATTGGTATGAAATGGTATATCACACACCTGATCCTGGGCAATGTGTCAAAGAGCTCAATGTTGCCTGTTCCATGCATTTATTCCTCAGTGACCCATTTCCAAAAGTCTTCAACAAGTGCAATGAGAAGGAACTTCAAACATATCTGAATAATGGTGGAGGGATGTGCCTGTTCAACATGCCTGACACAAACACTCTGTACGGAGGGCGAAGGTGCGGGAATGGCTATGTGGAGGAAGGCGAGCAGTGTGACTGTGGAGAGGTTGAGGTACGTTGGCTCTTTAAATCCACCAAGTAGTTCTGCTGCTTCACCCTTCCTTATTTCCTGCTCTCTGAATTACTGTGGTCCAATAATAGAATGGTAGTGTCAACCAAGGGTCAGTTCCTGTACTCCCACACCTGAGTTGAAAGATTGCGAGGACACAACCCTAGTCATAGAGTCATAGAGATGTACAGCACAGAAACAGATCTTTCAGTCCAACTCATCACGCTGACTGGATATCTTAGAACATAGGACAGTACAGTACAGGCCCTTCAGCCCTCGATGTTGTGCTGACCTTTTGTACTACCCTACGATCAAACTAACCTACATACCCTTCATTTACTGTCATCCATGTGCCTATCCAATAGTCGCTTAACTGTCCCAAATGTACTGACTCTACCACCACCGCTGGCAGTGCATTCCACACACCCACGACTCTTTATGTAAAGAACTGACCTCTGGCATCTCCCCTAAACTTTCCTCCAATCACCTTAAATTTATACCCCCTCGTGATAGCCATTTCTGCCCTGGCTATCCACTCTACCTATGTCTTTCATCATCTTGAACACCTCTATCAAGCCACCTCTCATCCATCTTCACTCCAATGAGAAAAGCCCTAGCTCCCTCAAACTTTCTTCATAAGATATGCCCTCCAGTCCAGGCAGCATCCTGGTAAATCTCCTCCACACCCTCTGTAAAGCTACCACATCCTTCGTATAATGAGGCAACCAGAACTGAACACAATATTCCAAGTGAGGTCTAACTAGGGCTTTAATTTACTTAAATTAATCTAGTCCCATTTACCAGATTTGGCCCATATCCCTCCAAACCCTTCCTATTCATATACCCATCCAGACGCCTTCTCTATGCTGTAATTGTACCAGCCTCCACCACTTCCTCTGGCAGCTCATTCCATACACGCACCACCCTCTGCGTGAAAACATTTCCTCTTAGGTCTCTTTTAAATCTTTCCCCTCTCACCGTAAACCTATGCTCTCTAGTTCTGGACTCCCTCACTCCCGGGAAAAGATCTTGTCTGTTTACCCTATCCATGTCCCTCATGATTTTATAAACCCCTGTAATGTCAACCCTCAACCTCCAGAGACTTGAGTGGGAAAGCTAGGCCACCACTTCAGTGCTGCCCACAGCGAATACTGCACTGTTGAAGATGCTGAATTCAGAACGAGACCTTGTTTCCTCATTTTCAGTAATGCGGACATGGGAGGAATGGGTACAAGATTTCACCTTCTTGGCATCCACCTGACAAGTGCTATGAAACAGTCGATAATAAATCAAGTGAAGTTTGAAAGGACGCAAGTTGCTGTTGGGGAAATGAGGAGGTTTCTGAAGAGCTGAGAGATTTGCAGGGTGATTTGCACGTCCACAGCTTGGGTGTTGAATTTGCAGAGTAGAGCCCTTGCTTCCTAGACCATGCCAGTCCTTGTAGGGCAAGCAATTAGAAGACAACGAAAAAGTGACACTAAATGTGTTAGCTGCTTTATTTTGTGTGTGAATGTTCTCTGAGTGTCCATTCATCAGCAGAGGTGTGGACATTTCTGGAATTCTGAAATTGCACGGAAATGTCTGGAAGATTATGACGGTTTGCCTTTCAAGTTGTGTCTTAGTGAGATGTGGGTGCGACTGGCATCTGTTGTCCATCCCTAGCAACCTTGAGGAGCCTTTCTTGCAGGCCCCGCTCCTGTTAAATTGTTGCATATGTTGGCAAAGAGAGAGGAAACTCGCAATTTTAGCCAGTGGTTTTCAGAACCGCAGCAATTCCTGAAGTGTTTCAAAGCCAGTGAAGCATTTTTGCTGTGGAGACCCTGTTGCAATGTAGGAAGTGAGTCAGATTTGTGCACAGCAAACTCCCACAATAAAGCCAGGAGGTAAATGCGATTGCTAACTATTTTCACCAGCCAGAGAAAAACGAGCTTACCTTTTCAGGTAGGCATGCTTACCTTCAGCACTTGCTAAAGGAAATTCTTATTGTGTTTCTGTTTCAGAAACAGTTGTAAAAGGACTTATGTTTTTTATTATGTGAATCAACTGAAATGGCTGTCTAATATAGAGCAGCTGTCAGCCTGTTCCTCAGGCTGTATCTGTGCTGTAGCTGGGAATGATAGAGGAAGGCAGGGCCAGTATTTAGGAAATGGATGATTTTATTTCATCAGAATAGGAAGGTGAAGCTGAACTTCTAAAAGAGACTGGTTAGATCTAGCTGAAGTACTGTGTACAGTTCTGGGTGCTATACATTAGGAAGGATGTGAATGTATTGGAGAGAGTGCAGAGAACGTTGCAAAGACGATTCCAGGGATGAAAAACTTCAGATAAGACGATTCATAGAATCCCTGCAGAAAGAGGCCATTTAGTCCTTCCAGTCTGCACCGACGCCCCAGACAGCATGTCACTGCATCCCCATAACCCCACATTAGCTTGGCCAATACACTTCCCTGCACACTATGGGGAATTTAACATGGCCAGTCCACCTAGCCTACACATCCCTGCATATTATAGGAAATTTAGCGTGGCCAGTCCACCTTACCTGCCTATCATTGAATAGTGGGAGGAAACTGGAGCACCGGAAGGAAACCCACGCAGACACGGGAAGAACATGCAAACTCCACCCAGATGGAGGGTGGTATCGAATCCGGGTCTCTGGCGCTGTGAGGCAGTTGTACTAACCACTGAGCCACTGATTAGAGAGGTCCAAAGTGCTTCTCCTTCACTGAAATGGCCTCAAGATGAGCGAGGTGCAGCGCTGCTGTCAAATGAGGATGTCTCTGGACATTGCCACAGAATTGGACATCTATCGGAGCAGTTCAGATGCAGGGAAAGGTACTCAGGTAGCATTGAGAGCACTGTATTATCACACCAATAACTTCATGCATAGGAAAGTTTACAATCAGTCAATGTTCATCTCATCTGTGATCATTGTAACCACATCTTAAAAGTTTGTGCCAAGTACTCTGAAAGCACCCATGACACCGATTTTATTGATAACCCTCAGGTTCCTGCTTCATTCTAATAGGTGTGTACCTTAACAAGAACAACTGCCAGGAGACCAGAGGTACCGTCTCCAAATATGGTTGATGACCACAATACAACCTGAATGAGGCCACCAGGCCCATCATGGGGCAGACAATAAGCTCGTTCGAGGTGAAGTTCTAACACATGGACAGATCTGGGGGATGTTCCTTGCAGTATGCTGTAGACAGAGTGTGCTGTCTAACCCTCACATGCTGTGCAGTGGGCACCCATTGCAGACAAAGGAGGGAACATAATGGATGATGAGAAAGCAGTCTTCTGAGGAGGAAGGTGAGGATGTTGTTCAGAACGAACATCACCTCCACCATGATAAGAGTGCTGAAGAATTGGCCACATCGAGCCGGACAGGACTTACCTGACACACACGTCCAATGGAACTGAGTTGATTAAAGCCATCATTCATTGGTTGTCAATGCGTTGCTGGAAAGGCCAGGCAATCCCTGGTTATTCCCAAATGCAAATACAGCCTTTTGCTTTGTTCCTCCTTGCCTTTTCCAGTTGTACAGCAAAAGTTAATGCTGCCGACATGTTGGAAGGTTTCTAAACATCTGCCGTTTCCACAGTTGAACATGACAAGATGTTAGGCTGTGAAGGGAAAATGTAGCAGTTTTCAGACAGGGTTCTCACAGTCTGTGATGCTGGGGGTGGGGTAGTCCTCCTGAGTTCATTCGTGTGGATCCAGCTAAAATAACATTGGATCAATCAGACGGTGATATAAAGTGAAAATATGTTTATAAGTCAACCATGCCGCCTATTTGTCCTCAGTAGGTTTTCCATTTTGTTTATTTCTCACTATGTCCAGGTGCAGGATGAATGACCTCCTCCTGTGCTATACAAATCCAGGACTCTATAATTCATAGTTCTGCTTTTGAATGATGTGTTAAATTGAAGCTGCATCTGCCCAGTCACCATTAATGTAAAAGATCCCATCGCACTATCTGAAGGGATGGTTTTACCAGTGTCTTGGTCAATGGTTATCCATAAACTGACATCAGTGAAAGACAGATTATCCTGTCATCACTGTTTCGGGACCTTACTGTGTATAGAGTTGCTGGCACAAATACAGACTACATTCAATTGGCTGTGAAATGTTTTGAGATGTCCTGAGCTCAAGATGGTGCTATGCAAAAAGTAAAAGCCTCTAATTTCTTATTTGTTGTAGGCATCACAAAATTGTTTTGAGTCGTTGCTTTGAGTTATTGTGTGTTGAGCATCTGCAGAGCAGTGTAGAGATGAAATACCACAATTGCCCCCTTGGCCTTTTGATTAGAACAGAGAGATCGGTCAAGGAGTCTGTTCCGGATCTCGAGGTCATTGGTTTGCAAGCCTCCTGTTAATGGGACCAGTATTGGTGACTTCACTTCCAATTCTTTGGCAGGGTTTTTCCTTCATAATTCACATAGTGTCCATGATCACATTTGCCCTTTCTGGAGTCTTATGGAACCTGTGGAAGTCTGCTTGGAGTAAGTGTTCCAGATGTGAGTTAAATATTAATCAGTGATCTCTGTGATAGCTTTAAAAGTTGGGCCCTTACCCCTCACAATAGCACTTAATTCCAACCATCCCGTTTCACCTCAGGCTGTGTTTGCAAGCTATATGATAGTAAAGCATCCATGAAGAGAGAGCAAACTAACGTTGTGATTCCAGAATGCTCTTCATCTAGACTCAAAACGTTAACTTGCTGTCTCTCCGTAGATGCTTTCTGACCCGCTGTGATCTCCAGCACTTGTCATTTTCAGGGCGGAAGTGGGTGCTGCAAATGCTGGAGATTAGAGTCAAGATTAGAGTGGTGCTGGAAAAGCAGGTTTTCCTTTTGCCCGAAACGTCAATTTTCCTGCTCCTCGGATGCTGCCTGACCTGCTGAACTTTTCCAGCACCACTCTAATCTTGTTGTTTTCAGTACATATTCCAACATTGGCAGTAACATGTTCCTATATATGAAAGTGAAATCTGAAACTAGGATGCTACAACAATCAGAGACCTCTTCATTTCAGTCTTAAATGGGAGAGTGTTTATTTTGAACTTTATTTTTTTTTGTGGCCTTGAATTCACGGGAAAGCTGAACTCTTAGGAAAAGGGGTGTTATTGGTAAACGGGGAAAAGTAGAAGAGAACCTGACTGAGAGGGGCATAGATGAGGTCACTCTATTCAAGGGCGTGGGAAAGGTGGACGTCTTTCCAAAATTCTTAACTTCAACCAGATACTGAACATGGGACCACACTGAACTATATGGTTTTCTATCACAGGAATGCCATATTTCAAAGTCTGTCCCTTCATTGCTCTTTAGCATTGTTTGTGTTTATTTTTCAGGAATGCAACAACCCCTGTTGCCATGCCAATAACTGCACCTTGAAAAGAAATGCAGAGTGTGCCCATGGAATCTGTTGTGAAAAGTGCAAGGTCAGAAGCCTTTACATCATCATGTTTTCAATGCAATAAACCTGGTGAATTGAAAATGCCCGTTCATACGCTATTCCACAGAATCATTCTTGGTTATAGCCTTTCAGAGGCCGATTGTGTCTGCTCTGGCTCTCAGAACCTGCAATGTGCTGAGTGTCATGGAGCCACCTTCTCCTTGTAACCCTGCATGTTCCTCCTTTTCAGATAATGATCCAATTCCCTCTTCAATATCTCAATTGCATGTGCCTCCACCACACTCCCAGGCAATGCATTCCAGATTCTACTGTCATGACCCTGGTGTGAGGACTGCACTGGGAACCAAACTCCACTATTCTATGAGTTGTCACAAACATAGAAATGACAAATTTAATTACCAAAACACTTAATTTGCCTAAACTTGACTGCTACCTAGGACCAAAGGAACCCAAACCAGGTTTCATCAATTAACAAAAGAAACACATTTATTATAAACAAACCTCCCCTTTAATAAATGGCAAAACTTATTAACTGCTGTTACTTTGCAAATTTAAACTAGTCCACTTTAAACTCAAACATGCACCCACCACCAATAAGACAGACAAGTCTGCAGATATATTATGGCTGGGAAAGCATAGAGCAAAAGGTACAAATTCAGTGGATCAAAAGTTCAAAATGTAAGTGACAAGAGGTGACTTTCTCTCAGTTCTTTTGATTTTTGTTGATGGTATCACATTGCTATCGATCGCAGAGCTGCACATTGGATCGTTTGATCATTTGGAATTTGTTTGGAGTTCTTCTTTTCAGACTTTTTGAGGTGTTTTTTTTCCCCCACTCTCAGAGAGTGAGAAAGAGAGAGCCCTGTCTTTGTTTGCAGACTTCTGAGAGGTCTGAGTTCAACTTGTCCTTCTCAGGTATGTCCCAAACTGCAACTTCAAAATACAAAGGCTGTTTTTGGGAGCCTGTCAGCCCAAAGGCACCTGGTACTGGTTTGTCTCACAACGGTATTGAATCCAGCTTTTCCAAAGCTACACGATCTTGTGTAACAGATGAGTGAATGCCACACCATTCTGCTTTTGACTTTCAAGTTGTAAAAAAGACACACAGCTGATCCAATCTCTGCAACACAGCAGTGTTCAAACTCACATTTCCCATAGTTTCTAGTCTACAAAATATGTGTTGCCACTCGATATTTAACCGGCGTTTCCAAGTTGTTTGTTAGATTGCCACAATAACCCAACTGGCTCAAAAATATTTCTGTAGGGAAAGGGAGCCTGTAATACTTCTGTTGGGGAGTCTGAGCTCAAGAAAGTAGGTCCGTTTTGCAAATTCCTGTTTACATTACTTGAACAAGGATACCAGCTGTAGTGATTAGAACCAGATAGATCGTATTGACTGTGAGATCCTTGATTGGGGTTGTTGCCTTGGGCCAATCAGGGAGTCCTGGCTGACAGATGTAAACAGGTGATTCAGAGAGTCCCCTGACTTCAGGGACTGACTCTGAGCTGGCTGGTCATAGCCAGTGTACTGTGCGCGTGTACATAAAGGGTGACTTGGAGACGGGATACCAGCTTCTGTGCGGTTATTTCACTAACACACACCCACTAATTAATCCACTAAAAATAACACACAGAGGAAACAAACCTTTTGATATTCTATTTATATTTTAGCCTTGTTTATACCTGTTTCAATTGTTGGTTACCAAACTCCAATTGGTGACCGCCCTCCAGTCGTGGGGCTTGAGCAGTGGTATCCTATTGTTCCTATGACCACTCAAGAAGTCTCCCAGGAAGCATCTTCTCCATGCCAGAGCTACCTCTCAAATTCATAGTAGCAATAAAACAACCTGAGGTTCAATAACCTTAGGAGGAAGCAAGGACTGCAGAGGCTGGAGATCAAAGTCAAAAAGTGTGGCACTGGAAAAGCACAGCCAGTCAGGCAGCATCCGGGGAGCAGGAGAGTCTACGTTTTGAGTGTAAGCCTTTCATGACAAATTCCTGATGAAGGGCTTACACCCGAAACATCGATTCTCCTGCTCCTCGGATGCTGCCTGACCTGCTGTGCTTTTCCAGCGACCCACATTTTGACTATTAATACCCTTACCTGCTGCGAATTTGATGTATGACCTCTAAATGGTCCAGCAATGTATTTCTTATAATCCCTACAATGTGGAAACCGGCCATTTGGCTCAAAAGTCCACACCGACCCTCTAAAGAATAACCCATTCCAGCCCATTCCCCTACCCAATTACTCTACAGTTACCCCTGACTAATGCACCTAACCTACACATCCCTGAATACAATGGGTAATGTAGCATGGCCAATTCACCTGACCTGCACATTTGTCGATTGTGGGAGGAAACAGGAGCACCTGGAGGAAGCTCACACAGACACAGGGAGAATATGTAAACTTCACACAGACAGCCACCCAAGGCTGGAATCGAATCCAGGTCTCTGGCGATGTGAGGCAACAGTGCTAACCACTGAGCCAGTATGTTACGTACAGTGTTCCTTTTAGAAGCCCCACTCTTATGCACTGGTGGATTTCTGCTTTTCTTCCAACAGTTAAAGGCCTCCGGCACTGTCTGTAGGGCCTCGTCGGGACCATGTGACCTACCTGAATATTGCTCTGGCAGCTCAGAGTTCTGTCCAGCCAACTTTTACAAAATGGATGGTGCCAGCTGTGATGGAGGACAGGCCTATTGCTACAACGGAATGTGTCTAACTTATGACAGCCAGTGTGTGCTGCTATGGGGTGCTGGTAGGTAGAAATCCCAGTAATCCTGGATTTAATTATGGCTCTGTTTAGCGTTGTTCTTTAATAATTGGACAGATTTTGATTTTTATTTTCTCTCTCTCTTTATGGATATCACCGCGTGATCTCTGTTTTAATTACTGTATGTACTCGTGTATACGTTGATCTCATGTATAAGTCAACCCATTATTTTTGGCCAAAAAATCTTATATTTTCCATATATCTCGGGTATAAGTCGACCCCAGTGCATCACAGTTACAGATCCTCTTCGACTTTTCAGTCTGCTGGCAGTACCACTCCATTCCAGGTCTTCTAGTCTGCCAGCCGTCACACTCCACTCCAGGTTTTCAGAATTACTGTAATGGTACAACAGTATAGGCAACCACTGTATCCACGGAGTCGGTTTCAGTTACCTGCAATTTACCGCAGCCCAAACATATTACAGGGAATGTTCCAGAAGCAGGAACCGGGGGCTGCAAGGAAGGTAAATTTCCTATTTTATCTATTTTGTAAATAAATATTCATCCCCACAAAAACAATACCTTGTGTTTAAGTCGACACCCTAATTTCAGATTTAAAAAACCGTCTTCAAAATTCGACCTATACACGAGTATATATGGTACGAGTAGCCCTCATCATTTTAGTGATCTTCTCCCGATGCCGTAAAAATGTTCAAGGCATAGTGCCCTCAACCCCACTCAATTTTCCTCTCCGTGGTTTCAGGGGCTCAGGCTGCTCCAGCAGAATGCTTCAAGATGGTGAACAGCGCGGGGGACACGTACGGCAACTGCGGCAGAGGCCCCGGGGGAAGCTACCGCAAATGCGAGACCAGGTAAAAGGAGCGACCAGTAACTTCACCAGCATTTGGACAGCCTTGTGCCATGTAACCGGGGATGGTGGGGAGGAGTGGAGAGAGGACTGCACAATTGCTTCTTGGTGCAACAAATGGTCAATGGCGTTTTGGCAGGTCGGCCATTTTGACCTGCCCTCAGGGGTCAAGAAGAGTTATTGAGGTGGACAAGTAACTCCCGCTTTGCAGTCTCCTCATTTGTGTGATTGCTAATGATCAACCGCAGTCATACACACCGTCTAAAAGAAATAACCTGGATTTTTATGCCACCTTTCAAGAAATCAAGAGTTTGCAAAGTGATTTATCATCTTGAAGTGTCCTTGGGGTGCAGTCACTGATCATATTGTAGGGAGTAGGTAGCAAAACAGCCACAAACATTATTCACTGGGCAGTCAGTTTTCCTTACAGTGAAAGAGTGGCACAGTGGTTAGCACTGCTGCCTCACAGTGCCAGGGACCTGGGTCTGATTCCAGCCTTGGGTGACTGTCTGAATGGAGTTTGCACATTTCCCCGTGTTCATGTGGATTTTCTCTGAGTGCTCTATCTTCCTCCAAAGTTGCACAGCTTAGGTGGATTGGACTTGCGAAATGCATGGTCATAGGGTTGGGGTGGGTCTGGGTGGAATGCTCTTCAGTACGTCGGTGTGGACTTGATGGGCCAAACGGCCAACTCCTACACTGTAGGGATTCTACGGTAAGTTACTTGATTCACACAGAGGATGTTTAGGGTTTGGAATTCATTGCCTGCAAGTGTCGGAAGAGCCCCTCAACTGCTTTTAATAGAAATACACCTGAAGTCCCATAACTTCCAGGAATATAGTTTGCTTGTTGATGGAATTAAGTTGTGCGGTCTGTTGCTTGCCTGGTGTTGTCATGGTGGACCGGGTGGCCTCCATCAGTGCTGTACACTTTTCTTACATTTCCTAAACATTCGAAAGTTTTGAAGAGCAGGTTTATGCATGGATCTGAGGAGAAGGGCGGGGTAGGGCAAAGGCTGTAAGGAGGGCAAGCATGGACGCAACGTTGACGAATGGCCTATTCCTACGTTGTTGTGATTTCTGTGTTGTTCAAAGGATAAATATCCTTTCAGATTCCAGGGAAGACTTTGTTGTGCTGTTTTGAAATAGTGCTCTTGTATCTTTACTATCAACGTGAGAAAGCAGACAGGACCTCAGTTAAACATCTCATCTCAGTTAAGCACTTCCTCGGCCTTGATTTTTGTGTTCAAATCTCTGGAGTGGAACTGAAAACTGGGATTTTCTGATTTAGATTAGAAGAGGACACAGCCAGAATCTGACTGAGGTAATATATTTGATCAAACATGACCATTGATAGACTTTTTTCACTGGAGTGTAGGAGTTTGAGGGGTGACCTGATCGAAGTTTATAAAATTGTGAGGCAGATAGATAAAGGGAATGTCAGGTGCTTTTTCCCTCAGATGAGGGACTTGAAGACCAGGGGATATTTTTTAGGGTGAGAGGAGAAAGATTTGAAAAAAAAAAGATATGAGGGGCAACTTTTTTACACAGTGAGTGGTTTATGTGTGGAATTAACTTCCAGAGGAAATGGTGGACGTGCATGCAGTTATAATGCTGAGAAAAGACATTTAGATAAGTACATGAATAAGAAATATTTGGAAGGATGTGGGCCAAACACAGGCAGGTTGAACTAGCTTAGTTTGGGATTATGGTCAGCAAGGACTGGTTGGGCCGAAGGGTCTCTTTCTGAGCTGTTTGACTATATGACCACAAGTGATATAACTTGCTGCCACTAACACTTCTGAACAAGTGATTAATAATGAATATTCCCACATTTTCATTTCCTCATTTCAGTCAAGCTGCTACGAACACCTACCAATTAGAGCCTACTCACTTTGTGTGCAATATTGAGTGCAGCTCTGGAATCCACATTATAGGAGGATGTGAAAGCACTGGAGATGGTGCAGAGTGGATTTACCAGGATATTGCCTGGGCTGGAGAATTTTAGTTATAAAGAGAGATTGGGCCGATTGTGGTTGTTTTCCTTGGAGCAGAGAAGGCTGAGGGGGTGACGTGATTGAGATGTATCATATTATGGGCCAAGTACTGGAAAATGAGATTACAATAGTTAGATGCTTCATTTTGACCGGCACAGACTCAACGGGTCGGTGGGCCTTTTACTATGCTGTAGAGCTCTATAACAGTGGCTTTCTGGGACAAACGAGAGAGAGTGATGTGATTGAGCAAGAGGGAGGGCAAAGGGTAAGAAATAAACTGTGGCATAGACAGAGTAGGCAGGAAGGAAGTTTTCCCTCGATGAAGGGATATGATATGGGGACATCAATTTGAGCTAAGGGGAAGGAGGTTTAGAGGAGATGCGAGGAAACTTTCTTTCACCCAGAGGTGGTGGTAATCTGGGGACTCACTGCCTTGTCAGGGTAGGAGAGACAGAAACTGTGTTGCTGGAAAAGCGCAGCAGGTCAGGCAGCATCCAAGGAGCAGGAGAATCGACGTTTCGTGCATGAGCCCTTCTTCAAGAAGGCTCATGCCCGAAATGTTGATTCTCCTGCTCCTTGGATGCTGCCTGACCTGCTGCGCTTTTCCAGCAACACATTTTCAGCTCTGATCTCCAGCATCTGCAGTCCTCACTTTCTCCTAGGAGAGGCAGAAACCCTCATCACATTTAAGAAGATTTTTAGTTGTGCACTTACGAGGCCAAGGCTTCCGGCCAAGTACTGGAAAATGAGATTACAATAGTTAGATGATTCATTTTGACCGGCACAGACTCAACGGGCCGATGGGCCTTTTTCTATGCTGTAGAGCTCTATAACAGTGACTTTCTGGGACAAACGAGAGAGAGTGATGTGATTGAGCAAGAGGGAGGGCAAAGGGTAAGAAATAAACTGTGGCAGTAATAGAAGAGAGACAGGACACATGTCACATTGTGAATGAAAAGGGAGGAGAAATCATCAAATGAGAGCAAGTCATGGGAAGAGAGATAAATGTCTCATTCTCCTGCGGAATTCATGTCGTTAAAGGTTGATGTTGAATTATTGGTGCCTATGGAAAATAATTGATGCCACTGCTCTCAATCCTGCTAACTTTTAAATATGTGACTTTTTTACCGTGGAAGGAATGCCAAGTGCGGGAAAATACAGTGTCAAAGTGCAGCGCAGAAGCCCCTGGATGCAAATGCAGTTGCCATAGACACCACGATAATCTTGGAGGGGAGGAAGGTGCAATGCAGAGGTACCCACGTGTACATGACTCCAGAGCTGGAAGGGGACATGCTGGATCCAGGGCTGGTCATGACTGGAACAAAGTGTACTGAGAAGCATGTGAGTAACTTCTGCTTTGCCAAAGGTTTGAGACCAAGTGGCCGGTGATCTTAAGCAGGTTTTGATTTTGGACATTTTGCCGGCAACTGTGGAATGTCTACTTCTTGTGCATTTTATACCCCATTAAGATTAGTGGCCACAATAAAATGGGGGTTATAAAGTTATAGAGTTATACAGCACAGAAACAGACCCTTCAGTTATCTCGTCCATGCCAAACGTGATCCCATACTAAACTAGTCCCACCTGCCTGCTCCTGGCCCTTATCTCCCCAAACCTTTTCCTATTCATGTACTTATCCAAATGTCTTTTTTACATGTTGTAATTGTGCCCACATCCACCACTTCCTCAGGAAATTTCTTCCACAGGCGAACCACGCTCTGTGTAAAGATATTTGGCCCTCGTGTCTTTTTTAAATGTTTCTCCTCTCACCTTAAAAATATGCCCTTGAGGCATGAAATCCCCTTTGTCAAGTTCTCAGCCCAGTACTGGGTACAGCCAATATTACTAGGTACCTTGCAGTCTTTCAATATGGTGCACGCCCATGACCTGTCCACTTACCTTTGGTCCCAAAGGCAATTCCAAGTGCCCCTCTCCCCTTCACACTGAACCCCTATACTTACACTCCCTCCATAACCTCCCACCTCATCTTCCCCTTCTCCCAAGTTTTGGCACTCTCCATTCCACTTTCGTCCTCTCTCCAGCTGCCCTTTACAATTTGCCTGTCTTTCAATCCCTCCCAATCTGTGTCCCTCTCATCACTACATGTTCTGACACTGGCCACTCCCTGCTCTTTCTTGAGGTCCCTTTGAAAACTGGGAAGTCTCTAGTTTGCAAACTTCTTAATATCACTAGCACTGCTTCAGCATCTCCCAAAAATATCATCTTCTCGGAGCCAATGGGACATAAGTGCAGTCTGTTGTGATATAACGCGATAGTTCCATTCCTGTGTGATCCCATGTTATAAGAAAGTCACGTAACAACAGCACCAATTAAACCAATGGGACCAGAATCGTAGTCGATAGAGGTAAGGAAAGTTTGCATTCTACATATAACCGTCTAAATTCATCGTTAGCGTTATTGCCAACTCGCATTGAAGAAACTGTATTAAGAAATTTACAAACTAGAGAGGGATTGAAAGAATTATAGCAGAACCACTGCAGGAGTAAAGTACTGCAGTCACTGGAGATCTGAAACAGAAAGTGCTTGAGAAACTCAGCGGGTTTGGCAGCATCTGTGGAAAGAGGAACAGAATTAGTGTTTCTAAAGAGGAGTCATATCGGACATGAACCATTAATTGTTTCTCTCTGCACAGATTTGTTTTTACCCCAGTGACCAATCTTGATGCATCTGGGTCCTGATAATGTTGAAAAGCCCTGTCAGAGTTACAGCTGGAGTATGGTGGAAGTGTGTATGGGAGCACACATACAGCTGGAGTATGTGTGCTCCCAATGGGGATTGCACTGTACATGAGATTGGCGAACATTCAGAGCCTCCTGAAACCCATTCCCTTCCTCAATCACCACGCACCAGAAGAGGTGCATTTGGAATACTTTACAGAATCCAGAAGCAGAACCCAATCTGAATGCATCCTGTGGCTCTCTTATTAACTGGCTATTAGGGTTAACATAATATTAAGGGAAAATAGAGACATCTTTTCTGGGAGAAAGAAAGAATTGAAGGCAATGGTGAGCTTTCTTAAAAAAAAAACTATATTCAGGCAATCTAAGCACAACAAAATGGTTGGCATCCAATGTCCATGACTTGAGAAGCTGGTAGTAGAGCATAGAACATTATAGCGCAGTACAGGCCCTTCGGCCCTCGATGTTCCACTGACCTGTGAAACTGATCTGAAGCCCATCTAACCTACGCTATTCCATTTTCATTCATATGTTTATGCAATGACCATTTAAATGCCCTTAAAGTTGGCGAGTCTACTACTGTTTCAGGCAGGGCATTCCACACCCTCTCTGTAACCTGCAATATCCTTCTGCACTGTCCACAACTCTACCGACTTTAGTGTCATCTGTAAATTTACTAACCCATCCTTTTACGCCGTCATCCAGGTTATTTATAAAAATGACAAACAGCAGTGGTCCCAAAACAGATTATTGCGGTACCTGACTAGTAACTGAGCTCCAGGATGAACATTTCCCATCAATCACCGCCCTCCATCTTCTTTCAGCTAGCCAATTTCTGATCCAAACTGCTAAATCACCCTCAATCCCATCCCTTTGTACTTTCTGCAATAGTCTACTGAGGGGAACATTATCAAATGATTTACTGAAATCCATATACACCATATCAACAGCTTTACCCTTATCTACCTGTTTGGTCACCTTCTCAAAAAACTCGGTAAGGATTGTGAGGCACAACCTACCCTTCACAAAACTGTGTTGACTATCCTGAATCAACTTATTCCTCTCTAGATGACTATAAAGCCTATCTCTTATAATCCTTTCCAACACTTTATCCACAACCAAAGTAAGGCTTACTGGTCTATAATTACCAGGGTTGTCTCTACTCCCATTCTTGAGCAAGGGGACAGCATTTGCTATCCTCCAGTCTTCCAACATTATTCCTGTAGACAATGATGACATAAAGCTCAAAGCCAAAGGCTCTGCAGTCTCCTCCCTAGCTGCCCAGAGAATCCTGAGATAAACCCCTTTCGGCCCAGCGACTTATCTATTTTCACATTTTCCAGAATTGCTAACGCCTCTTCCTTATGAACCTCAATCCCAACTAGTCGAATAGCCTGTATTTCAATATTCTCCTTGACAACATTGTCTTTCTCCTGTGTGAACACTGACGAAAAATATTCATTTACCACCTCTTGTATATCTTTGGACTCCACGCACAACTTCCCACGGCTGTCCTTGACAGACCCTAATTTTACTCTTGTCATTTGTTTATTCCTGACATACCTATAGAAAGCTTTAGAGTTTTCCTTGATCCGACCTGCCAAAGACTTCTCATATTCCTCCTGGCTCTTTTTAGCTCTCTCTTTAGGTCCATCCTGGCAAACTTGTATCCCTCAAGTGCCCTAACTGAGCCTTCATGCCTCACCTTTACATAAGGTGACAAGGGCTTCAAGTTCTTTACTAAACCATGGTTACCTCGCTCAACAATTTCCTCTCTGCCTAACAGATACATACTTATCAAGGACATGCAGTAGCTGTTCCTTGAACAAGTTCCACATTTCAATTGTACCCATACCCTGCAGTTTCCTTTCTCATTCCATGCATCCTAGATCTTGCCTAATTGGATCATAATTGCCTTTCCCCCAGCTAAAGAACTTGCCCTGCAGTATATACCTATCTCTTTCCATCAGTAAAGTAAACTTAACCAAATTGTGATAATTATCACCAAAGTGTTCACCTATCTCCAAATCTAACACTTGGCCTGGTTCATTACCCAGTACCAAATCCAATGTCGCCTCATCCCTTGTTGGCCTGTCTACATACTGTTTCAGAAAACCCTCCTGGACACATTGGACAAAAACTGACCCATCTAAGGTACTCAAAATATAGCATTTCCAGTCAATATTAGGAAAGTTAAAGGCCTCCATAACAACTACCCTGTTACTTTCACTCTTATCCAGAATCATCTCTGCTATCCTGCCCTCTATATCTCTGGAACTTTTCAGAGGCCTATAGAAAACTCCCAACAGGGTGACCTCTCCTTTCCTGTTTCTAATCTCATCCCATACCACCTCAGTCAACAAGTCCTCAAGAAACGTCCTTTCTGCCACTGTAATACTGTCCTTGACTAATAATGACACACCTCCCCCTCTTTTACTGTACTGACTGAAACATCAAAACACCGAAACCTGTCCCTGCTCTACCCATGTCTCCAAAATAGCCACAACATCGAAATCCCAGGTACCAACCCATGCTGCAAGTTCACCCACCGTATTCCAAATGCTCCTGGCATTGAAGTAGACACACTTCAAACCAACTTCCTGCCTCAGTACACTCCTACGACCTTGAAACCTTATTCATGATCTCACTACTCTCAACCTACTGTACACTGGAGCTACAATTGCGGTTCCCATCCCCCTGCTGGATTAGTTTAAATTCTCCCGAAGAGCGTTATCAAACCTCCCTCCCGCAGGATATTGGTACCCCTCTGTTTCAGGTGTGCACCATCCTGTTTTAGAGGTCACACCTACCCCAGAATGAACCCCAATTATCCAGGTATCTGAATCCCTCCCGCCTACACCATTCCTGTAGCAAAGTGTTCAACTGCTCTCTATCTCTCTATTCCTCGCCTAGCACGGGTAACAAACCAGAGATAATAACTCTGTTTGTTCTAGCTCAAAGCTTCCACCCTAGCTCCTTAATTTCTGCCTTACATCCCCATCACTTTTCTTACCTATGTTGTTAGTGCCTATGTGGGCCGGTCATGGACCAGAGCAGATCCCCTCCAAACATTTTAAGAAGGTAGACTAGACCCTAACATTTTCTTATTTTAAAAGACAGATGTGAAGTGCTGTGTTTCAGATACAATGCAACTGGTCAAACTACTCAATCTTAAGCAAAACACAATTTAGTTAAACTCTATGGTTAAAATATACACAAAAGAAAGAGGGATTTAGACTAGCTTGACTATTGGAAAACCTACCCAAATAGTAGATACAGTATCTATCACTAATTAACTGTTCAAATATAGTAACATCCCTTAAACACACCTCTTGTCAAAAAGGCAAATTCAGGCACAGATTCTCACATGAAGTTCTCCAATTCAGGAGGAAGCAGGATCAAGAGAAAATTCAGAGAGTGTAGCAGCCAGGAAACATTCACTGAAGCTTCCAGCTCTTGAGACCCCAGTGGCTTCCGCTTAAAACTAAACCCACACCCCCACCCCCCCCACACAAAAAAATGAGAAAGCCTGGTCTGTGAAGGTTGGCCAGGCTTCTTCCATTGTTCCAACTTTAAAAAAGAACCCTAAGGCCTTACAAATTGTTTGCATTCTCAGAGATAGCTCAGCACCTCTGCCTTACAACCTCTCTTCAAAAAAAAACCAGGACAAAGTAACCTCTTAAAGTGACAGCAGTTGCAATCGATGTAGTAAATGAACCACTACAGTGCTGTTAGACTGGAATTCTAATGATGTGTTCCCATTAATCTGTGTGAAGCCTAACGGTCATTTCCTGTCGCTAAATAATCCTTTTGTTCTCACAGATATGCTTTGAAGGACAGTGTCAGAATGCTTCGTTCCTGGAGGCGGATGAATGTATCGCAAAATGCCACAACCATGGGGTAGCAACCTAATTTCTCTCAGTCTTTGCTGTCACATGTAACATTGCATAATGGAAACAGGCACCTTAGCCGGACCTGCTCGTGTGAGCAAATTCAAAAGCAGAGATTACTGGAAAAGCTCAACAGGTCTGGCAGCATCTGTGAAGAGAAATCAGAGTTAATGTTTTGGATTGAGTGACCCTTCCTCAGAACTGGCGGTAGCTAGGAAAATGTCGGTTTATGTACAGAAGGGTGGAGGGAAGGATTAAGGAGTGAACTGAAGGTGGGGATTTAGCCCAAAGAGAGAAAAGAAATGCACGGTGACTCAGTGGTTAGCACTGCTGCCTCACAGCGCCAGGGACTTGGGTTCAATTCCAGCCTCGGGCGACTGTCTGTGTGGAGTTTGCATATTGCCCATGTGGGTTTCCTCCCACAGTCCAGTGATGTGTGGGTTAAGCGAACTGGCCATGCTAAATTGACTATAATGTTCAGGGATGTGTAGGTTAAGTGCAGTAGCTAGGGGAATGGGTCTGGGTGGGATACTCTTTGGAGGATTGGGGTGGAAGTTTTGGGCCAATTGGCCTGTTTCCACACTGCAGAGATTCTCTGATTCTCACAGTTGGATAGACAAAAGAATTGATAACAATCTGGCTAGGAGGTAGCTGTTAATGGAGACTGTTAGTGGCTAACAATAGGTAGAAGCTTTGTGGTAACACACTCCCAGCCAGATCATGATCCACTCCTTTGTCTGTCCAACTGTTCTTCTTCAGCCAGAGAGTGGTGAACCTGTCGAATTCACTGCCACAGAAGGCTGCGCAGGCCAGATCATTGAGTATATTTAAGACAGAGTTGGATAGGTTCTTGATTGTCAAGAGGATCAAGGGTTATGGGGAGAAGGCAGGAGAATGGGGTTGAGAAACTTATCAGCCATGATTGAATGGCAGAGCAGACTCAATGGGCTGATAGGCCTAATTTCTGCTCCAATAGTTTTATGGTCTCTTTGGGTTCTATCCCCACCTATCGTTTACTTCTTATCCCCCTCCCCCCACCCTATCTTCTGAATATAAACTGACATTTTCCCAGCCACCATCAGTTCTGAGGAAGGGTCACCGGACCCAAGATGTTAGGTCTGATTTCTCTCCACAGATGGTACCTGACCCGCTGAGTTTTTCCAGCAACTTCTGTTTTTGTTTCTGATTTACAGCACCCGCAGTTCTTTCTGTTTTTATTTAGCGTATGAGCAAATTGTTTGAATTGTATTTGCCCTCCCTGATGTCATATGCATTTGTCCTATTTTGCTTCATATGCCTATCCAACCTAACATCAAATGTTGACTTTAATAAATCCACGGCATTACATTTGGACTGTCAGTGCAGATCAAACTCAACAAGAGTCAAGTAAGAGAAAGTGAGGACTGCAGATGCTGGAGATCAGATTCAAGAGTTTGGTGCTGGAAAAGCACAGCAGGTCAGGCAGCATCTGAGGAGCAGGAAAATCGATATTTCGGGCATAAGCCCTTCATCAGGAATGAGCCTGATGACTGGGCTTCATTCCTGATGAACGGCTTATGCCCAAAATGTCGATTCTCCTGCTTCTTGAATGCTGTGTGACCTGCTGTGCTTTTCCAGCACCACACTTAAGAGTCAAGTAACAGCTTGCAGAAAGCAGAGAAGGGAAGAGAGTGGCAATGAACCCCAAACAGGAATGAGCAGCCAAGTAGTGAGGTGAATAAAGGCAAGGCCTACGAATTAGGTTTTTGAAGAGAAGGTCTAACAGATTAATAAGGTGGAGATGTTTAGAAAGAGTGTGGGTCCACTTGGCTTGATGGAGGAGATGATCAAGCTTTGGAACACAGGAACTCAGTCACAGAAGAGCATTGGGTTGGGATGTAGAGCATTGAGGAATTAGAGAGCCAAGCTGGCAAGGGAATTGCAAGCCAGCTCAAGATCTTTGAAAGAGCACAAGGTTGCACATTTTGGCCGATGAAGCGATTTTGACCAAGGAATCACATATAAGGTATTGGGTTTGTTGACTGTCTTTTCTTATTGGCCCAGGTTTGTAACAACAAGCATAACTGTCACTGTGAGGCGGGCTGGGCACCTCCGTTCTGTAACAAGCCTGGATATGGAGGCAGCGTGGACGGTGGAGTTGGAGCGCCAGACTGTAAGTGGGCAATGATTGCTGTCTGTCACTGTGCTGCATTCCACTGCATTCAGTCCTGGGCACTATGCTACAGGAAGACATGCAGACCTTGGAATCAGCAAAGCTGATTAACAAGAATGATATCATTGCTGAAAGCTTTGAAATACTTGAGGTAGGAGCAGGAGTAGGCCTTTAGCGTTCTATGTTGCTCCATTATTCAGTAAGATCATGGTTGATCTGATTACGATCTTAACTCTACTTTCCTGTCTGTGCACCCCACAAATAACTCTCATATGAAAACAAAATACTGTGCGTGCTAGCAATCTAAAATGGAAACAGAGAATGCTCGAGAAACCCAGCAGGTCTGGCAGCATCTGCAGACAAAGAAACAGAATTAATGTTTCAATGACTGTACATTGACTTCCCTATAGGTGAGAAAACTATTCAAGTCAGCTCTGAATGTATTTCATGACAAAGGCTCCACTGCTGTCACAGGTAGAGAATTCTGAATTCTTAACAACCTGCAGAAACAGGCAATTGCTCCTCACCTCTGCATTTATTAGGAAACTGCTTAATTTGAAACTGGCCCCTTCGATCTAGATTTCCCTTATAAGGGAAAATATCCTCGTTCAATCTTGCCTGGTCAAGCCTCCTCAAAAAGTGCTTCAATGAGTCCTTTTCTCAAAGGAATCAATCCAGTGAACCTTCACTGAAAGTCCAAACATGTGTATCCCTCTTTAAATAAGGAGACCAAAAAAGTGTACTGTGCCAAAAGTTTTCTTAAAGATTACCTACGGTATGGAAACAGGCCCTTCAGCCCAACATGTCCACACCAACCCTCCAAAGAGGTTCTAACATACCAAACACTATAGGCAATTTCGCATGGCCAATTCACCTGGCCTGCAAATCTTTAGATTGTGGGAGGAAACCCACACAGGTACAGGGAAAACATACAAACTCCACCCAGACAGTAACCCAAGGCAGGGATTGAACCTGAGTCCCTGACATTATGAGGTAGCAGTGCTAACCACTGAGCCACCGTGCCACCCCAAATTATGAGGAAAGGTTGCATAGACTGGTAATATAACCCCTTCAGTACAGAAAATTAAGGATCTGAAGATATTTTATTGAAATATGTAAGAAATTGAGGAGGGTCTTGTGTGCAGTGTATTATGGATTAGGCCAGATCCCATCAAGAAGATCACTCAGACCCTAAATTTTCTAGTTGTTTTAAGCAGGTGTAAAGTGGATATTCCAGGAGTGATGCATCTGGCCAAACTACTCAGTTTTAAACAAAACACGATTTATTCACAAACCACTGAATGAAACACGAGCAAAAGAGAACCAAAGTTAGAATAACTTAACCTATCTGAAAATCCAGTCAACTCTATCACATCTTAACGATGCTGTTCCAAATACAGGGGAACCTCAATTATCCGAACAAGATGGGCGGGCACTATTTCCTTCGGATAATTGATTATTCAGTTTATCAATTAAATGCCTTTCCTCTGGGGCTCAGAGTTTTTAAAGTCTGCTCCTGATTCAGGACACTGCAGCAACAAACAGCACACGGGACCCCACCCCTCCCACCCTTGTCCAACACCGCTTCCCCCCCGCCTGCTCCCAACCCTGTCCAACACTGGCCCGTCCCCCAAAACCCTTCCAACACTGCCTCCCGCCCCCAACCGCCCATTACCTCCCCCCGCCCCAAACATAATCCCATCACCTCCCCCCAGCCCAAACACCGTCCATCACGTCCCCCCGCCCCCCAACCATCCAACACTGTCCCCTATTCTCCCAAATCCCGTCCAACACTGCCTCTTGCCCCCAACTGTCCATCACCTCGCCCCCCCCTGCCAACAACACAGTCCATCACCTCCCCCCGCACCCCAACCTCGTCCAACACCGCCCACCCCCCCACCCTGTCCAACACCTCCCCCGCCTCCAACCTCGTTCAACAACCCCCCCACCCCCGGCCTGGCCCAATGCTACACATCCCCCCATCCCCATCCAGCACAGCCCCTGGCCCCTCTCTGGGGCAGTCAGACTGGACAACAACAAGACTGCTGCTGCTGCCTTTGTGGGATAAGTCTCCAAATAGCGCGCACACGCGCACAACCTTCACGCACAACCTTTTTCTGCAACATTTTGACAGGTTCCACTTCTGCCTGTACACGACAGTGTTGGTCAGATTATCTGGAAAGGAGGGTGGTTTAAGGGTACACCCCTCTGTAGAACACCAAGGAAAGTGTGGGAAGAGAGAGAGGGCGGGAGGTCAGTCATTTGGAGACAGTGCCTGTTTAATCACTGTAAACAAACGACGCGATCACTGCTGGAAACACGTCCTTGATGTAATGTTTCTATCGGGACCTCGAGATCTCCTTCGGATAATCCAATTTTCGGATAATTGGTATTTGGATAATCGAGGTTCCTCTGTATTTGCAACATCCCCAAGAACACTCCCTTGGCAAAAAAAAGGTAAAATCAAACCCAGGTTCTGACAGGAGAGAGGTCAGAGAGAGTGACGATGAGCGTGGAGCTGCTTCTTTGGGTCCCCAGCTAAAACTTGACTAGCAGCTGCTAACAAAACAGCCAGACTGCTAAAACCAAACCAGACCCTGAAATGGGAGAACTGGCCACTCCTCTTTCATTGTACAAGTGTTTTAAAACAATGCTTTAAAACTTTTTCAAGTAGATAGTTCCAGACATATCAGTACCTCTGCCTTTATGGCCCCTCCGAAAAAAAACATGGACAGCATAAAATTGTTAAAGGAGCAGCATCGTCACAAGTGTTAATGTCACTACCTCTGGGGCAGAAGGGCAGAGGTAAAATTTCACCTGTTGTGGAGATGTTTCAAACACGTCTGGACAATTTCTTGAGGAGTCTTAGCAGGATGGATGCTAAAAGGATGTAGTAGCGACTATAAGTAGACGGCACAGTTTAAAATGAAACAGTCTCCCATTTAAGATGGAGGTGTGAAGAGTTTGTTTTCTTGCTGAAGGTTGTTTTGTGGAACTTCCCTGACCAAAAAAAGGTATTAGAAGCATAATTGAATATTTTATGGCAGATGTAGATAGACTTTTGACTAACAACAGAAGAGTCCAAAAATATCGAGGGTGACCTGGTTAAGGCTAGAATTCGTTCAGCCATTGTATTACCAAAAGGCGGAGTAGATGTGAGGGACCAAATATTCAAACCCTGTTCCTAATTTTTATGTTCTTAAAAGATAGATAAAGAGAAATGATTTTCTCTGGTGAGGGGCAGGCCAGTAATATCAAGAAAGATCTCTTCACACCAGGAAACTTCATCACTTGAAAAAGGTTTTGAAGATCAATTAAAAATTTCATCATTGGGATTGATAAATTTTTGTTTGGCTAACTTATTCAGTTTACAGAACCAAGATCGGTAGATAGGGTTAAATTATGGATTGGCCTGCATTTAATTGAAGAAGTTCCAAAGTGCGGTCTGGCTAATGGTGTTCCTGTAAAATGATCAATGCCAAAATCTAGATTGTATCTTCTGTCCAAGACAGCAAAAAAAAACAACAGATGTTTGGGCATTTTGTCTTTTTGTTTTAACTATTGAGTGCTTCCATGACTCACTTGGTAGCCTTCTCAATTCTGGCTGTCAAAGTTCTCAGTTCAAGACAGCTCTGTGGCATGAGCATAAAAATCTAAATTGACCTTCCTCTGCAATATTGAGGGGGCATCGCACTGTCAGAAATGCCACCTTTTGGATGAAATGTTAAATTGACTGCCTGTCCTCCTGTTCAGATGGAGGAACAGTTCCAGTGGCAATATTACTATTGACTAACCCATCCAGGATAACTCCCCTTCTTAAGTTAGTGCCCTGAGATAGTTTACCTCTACCCGAGAGGGCAGGCACTTGCTACACTCTAATTTGTGGTGGTCTGTTCTCGAATTTAAGAAGCTTTAGCCTCTGTGTTAAAGAACTTTGGGTTCAGATTCCACTCCAGACACACAAGAGCCCATCATTGAAACTGATAGAATAGAAACTGGAATAACTTACTCAAAGTTAACGATTGGATCCTCTGGTCAAGTTCAAGTCCAGACCCCTGCTGAGATCGCCAGTCAGATCTTGACCAAGAATTGGATTTTAAGTTTAAACCTGCGAAGGTGGTAAAAGCACCTTTGCTGATGTGGTGCAAGAGACAGGTGGCCAGCTGCTCAAGTTGGGAATCGAGTTGCACTGGTATTAAAAATTCCTGATAGAGGGCTTATACCTGAACCGTCGACTCTCCTGCTCCTTGGATGCTGCCTGACCTGCTGTGCTTTTCCAGCACTACCCTTTTTGACTCTGACTCTCCAGCATCTGCAGTCCTCACTTTCTCCCAGTCATTATGCTGTAAAAGTAGCATCCGAATAGTCAGCGACTCACAGTGCTCCGTGGAGTTGCTGGTAGCCAGGCATTAAGGTGGAGTTCCCCTCCCTGGAACAAGCACAATACTTGGTGAAGACACAAGGGGAGCAATTGGACAAGTTTGTCCCCTCCTCGCCACCTCACTTCAGTTCTGGATGATTATTTGTTGGCCACTTCACCATCACCAGTTAATGCCGTCAAGTGGTCAATAAATGACCAGATCATCCACCTTCCCAGTTACGAGTGTGAGAAAGGTGGCTACCTGCCTGCTGGAGGGGGCAGAGAGGCTGCAGCAGGCGAATCTATTTGCCCCATAGTCGGGCACTTAGGAGTATGGATAGGGAGTAGGAGGATAGCTTCTGGAAAGTCCCTTTCTGCTTTCTCCTCTGAACCCTCCCTGACCTTCCTTTCATTGTGATCCCCAGCCCCTAATAGGAAAATAAACAAATTACTTATCATCTCAGCAAGGAGGGAGGTTTAGGCCTCTGACTAGCCGGCAACCTCTGGCAACCCACAAGGATGATGTGGAGGCCTGTGACAGGCTGAGAAACGCACCTACATGCACCTATCAACTCTTAAACTAATCATATGGCATGTGACTGAAGAGGTGTCCCAAGGGCAGTGCTTTCATTACCACTTAATGCACATCCCACTCCGCCCTCACATTTACTACCAAAAAAAAGATAAGTTCTGCCCTAAGGTTCAAATAACGAACATCAATTTGAGGTGTTTGGAAATGGATAATGTTTTCATTTTGGGAGCCCTCAGTCAGTGTCAACACTGCCGGCTTGTTACAACATGGAATTGCTGCAGGCTTCTGAAGTGGTGACAGAGGAGGTGATGGCTTAGTGGTATTGTTGCTAAGCCATTAATTCAAAGACCCAGCTAAAGTTCTGCCGACATGGGTTCAAATCCTGCCATGGTAGATGGTGGAATTTGAATTCAATAAAAATCTGGAATTAAGAGTTTAATGATGACTGTAAAACTGTTGTCAATTGTTGGGGAAAACCCCTCTAGGTCATTAATGTCCTTTAGGGAAGGAACTTGTCCTCACCTGGTCTGGCCTACATGTGACTCCAGAACCATAGCAACATGGTTGACTCTTAACTGCCTTCTGGTTAACTGGAAATGGGCATAAAATGCTGGCCTAGCCAGTGAATCCCACACTCTGATTGAATTAGAAAAAGCATGTTTCATTTAATGACTTCAGGATAACCCCAAAGTACTCTCTGACCAATCAGCTATCCATGATGTGCAAGCACTATTGTATTGTTGGGAACATGCAGCAGCTAATTTGCACACAGTAAGATCCAACAAACAAGGAGTGATAATGGTTGATTAAGCTGCTGTTGGTTGAGTTGAAAGTATTGGTCATGGCTTTAAGGAGAATTCTCCTTGTTTTCTTTTACACCTACCCAAGAGGACAGTATACTGTCCCAACTGAAAGTTGAGACCTCCAATGATCTCGCACCCCCTCAGTATTAGACTGGAACACCAGCCTGGATAATGAGCTGAAGTGACTGGAGTGGATGACATTCTGACCAAGAGGTGAGATGGCTGCAATGCAGCTGATATTCCTCAGACCTCTCATCCAGGAGAAACTCTCTGCTTTGCACATGAACCAATTCCCAGAGGCATGCAGAGAAAATGACAAACAGTGAGGTGCCTATCTCTCCTAGTTCAGATTAATTTATTTTGTTTAACAGTTGAATGAAAATATGACAACGTGGATGCAGAATCTTTAAATCTTTGTAAGGCAGAGGTAGATAGAGTTTTGATTACCAAAGGGATGAACGATTATCGGGGATGTGCAAAGTAATAAAGTTAAGGCTAAAATCAGATCAGCCATGGTCTTTTCGAATGGTGGAGCAGGTTTCAAGCGCCAAGTGGTCCACTCCTGTTCCTCGTTCATATGTTCAAGGCAGCAGCAGATTATGTTTATTCCAACATGATATTTATATTTCAGAAATATGAATGCGAGTAAATTAAAAGTGAGTCTCACATGAACTAAAAACAGAGAGTGCTGGAGAAAGACGTCAGTCTAGCTTAAGCGAGTTAATATTTTTGAATTCAGTGACCCTTTCTCAGAATGGTTCTGGACTCAAAACATTGACTTTGCTTTTCACTCAACAGATGCCGCCAGACCTGCTGCATTTCTCCAGCATACTCTGCTTTTGGTTCAGATTTCCAGAATCCAGAAGCTTTGTGTTTATTCATATGAACCAATATTTTTTTGCAGACAACAGCCTGATTGTGGTGGGAATTGTGGTGCCAATTGTATTGTTGCTGTGTGGCATTGCAGTAACTCTGCATTACTGCTATCGACGAAGAAACAACATCTCTCCGAAGGACATCAAGAACTTAGGGCCTGATGACAAACATTTCTGGTAATTTGACCTTTGTGTCTAACTTATCTCACATTTTCAGAGGGAATCTCTGTCACCTCCATTATTCTTTTATGTGACGCTAATTTTACTCATGAACTGATTCCAGCTGTTCTCCTATGAGCAAGAAGGTCCAGGCTACAATTTCCTTTAAGAAAATTGGGGATCCTCAGGGAGCCAGTCTGTATCTTCTCATCACTCGATTGTTCTGCTGGGTCAGAGATTCCAAATGGCATCTGTCCTTTTGTAAATAACTTGCTAACCATAGATAGCCATCATAAACATAGATACTGAGGGAATATTCAGCTTTTGTTCCTCCTTTACCTCAGAGTATTTGGAATTATTTGAAGTTGACCTCAGTGACCCAGGTCACAAACTCTATAAGAAACCTTTGGGTGACTAATATCCTAGGAGGTTAAACCATATTGCTACCATGAGGTGTCAAGAGGGGAGTCCAGAAATCTGTCCACCAAAAATTGAACTGGGCTATTCTGGCACCTCCTAGTGATCACTGCGGGAGTGGCAACTGAAGTGTGGGTCCCCTGACTTCCTTACCTTTGCAAATACGTATGGAGGAGTGGACCAAGCAAATCGAAAGACAATGAGAGTGAGCAACGCTCACCATAGGAAATGGAAAGATTTCATACCAAACTTTCCTGAGATTTTATTTGCATTTATTTTTTCAGAATGATTAGGGATTGGAAACAAAATATGATGTCATAAAGCTGCTGAAGGTTAAGGCAGTTTTTCTCAATGACATGAAGAGATGTCCAATGCTATAAGCTGCTGAATTGGGTTGTGATATGTAAAGACTACAGCATTGTCTCTCAGATGCTCCTATCCATCCTCTCTTTTAAAGAGATTTTTCACAGTTATCCCAAGTTTTGATATCACTCCATCAGTCTACAATTTTTTTACAATCCTCCATCTTCCATATAGTGTATCAGCCTAATACAGAGGTTGATCCCAGATTATGTAGCGATACCGCACCATTCTAACTTGGAGTGATGAGGTTATAATGCATTGTTCATAGCATTGCATTATATATGTTCTAATTGTCAAGAACCCCTTGATACTTTTGCAAAGGCAAAATACTTCAAATGCTGAGAACCTGAAATTGGAGCAGAAATTGCTGGAGAAACTCAGCAGGTCTGGCAGCATCTGTGGAGAGACAAACAGAGTTAATATTTCAAGTCTGACCCAACTCGTTCGGAATAAGAGTCAAGTTTGACTCAAACTGTTTCTGTTTCCACAGAAGCTGCCAGATCTGCTGATTGTTTCCAACACTTTTGCCTTTTATTCCTTCATGCTGTGACGTTGTTGTCGGGTCTAAAGCAGAAAGATTGGCTCTCAATATTATGATTGCACACCCACACACACAAATGCATGCACATTCTGACAAAAAACCCTGTCAAAAAACGGACAAAAGTATACATACATGAGTGCACACGCAACACACAAATACAATACAAATGGAGAGGCTTGAAGCTATGAGGCTGAGGCTATGTTCTTAAGTTCCCTCATACTGCCACAAAACCTTCACACAAACATTAATACTCAGGCTTTTATTAAGCATGTGTACTCGCACATACACATGTCTACACACACCTGCACACACAAACACATGCATACACGTGTGCACACACAAGCACGCACACACCCATAAATACACACATGCGCGAGCATGCGCGCACACACACACAAAGACAAACACATACACATTGAATCACAGAACTGTAACAACACAAAATCAAGCCATTCAGCCCACCATGTTTGCACTACAATCGTGACTTAGTGCCATGCTCCCGTCCTTTCTCCAAAACCCTGCTTATTATTTCTGTTTAGGTAGTCATCTAATGCACTCTTGAGTACCTCTGGCCGGTCACCTATCCCTAGACATGTGCCCTACAGCCGTTTCTGTGATATCCATGACCCTAATACCAGGAAGGCAGCACATCATCCTGAAGTCACTCTGTGATTGCGGAAACATCCGTTTGTTCTTCACTCTTCCTTCTCCCCTGTGGTGCGATGAGCCTGGAGTTTGCTATTCTTCTCTGAGAAGCCATCGCCTGCACCTTTATCTAGAAAGGAGGAATGAAAGTTGAGCAGGACATCACTGGGGGATGACCTGCCTGGTTCTCTTGTACTCTCTGCTGGTCCCCATTGCCAACTCCCTGCATACCCCTAACTTGTGGTGTGACCATCTCTATCCATGTAGCTGTCAAGCTTTGCTGTTGCACCACACTGATTCCAGCAGCTACTTAAGATATGAAACCCAGAGCTCAGCTTTCTGCAGCCACCAACGCTTATTGTACGTGTTCATCTCGGGTGCATGAAGTGTTCATTATTCCGTATTCCTCATGGCTGAGCTGCCCTGACATAACTTAAGCTTACTTTTGTAGTATTAACTAGAAACTGAACATTCGAGGTAAGACTGTACATACAGGCACAGAATCTTCTAATGAACATTAATACGTCCAGGCTGAAAAGCATGTGTGCACACACATATCAAAGCACATAAACATACATGCATGCACATATGCACATGCAAGCAATCTGCAAGTACAGATGCAAACAATCACATGACTCTTAAACAAGGAAGAAGAAAGATCAGGTCTGACATAACTGCACACTGACACACTCTCTAGCAGACATCATTGTGCCCATATCCCTGTAGATACAGATCATTCTGCTGTAACGTGAGTTTCGTCAACACAAATTGGCTATAACACGATTGACGAAGTATGGCCATTGTTTGCATAACACACACTTTCAACTGAATGGATATGGCGATTTTCTATCAGTGACCTTGTACAGCATGATTTTCTATAGCAGTTTTCCACAGCACAATTTTCGATAGTGCAAGGTTACAGAGGAACACAACTGTTGTGTTATAGAACAATCTGTACGCAAGAACACTCTTGAATATATTCATCAAGTTCCCAACCTAAAGAAATTTGTTTGTTTGCACTTTAACGGAATCGATGTTTGAAATTTTACAATGTGTTATTTAAGCAGAGTATGAGCTATCCTGTTTCTTTTCGCAGTGATAATAACGTGGACCAGAAAATTAAAAATGGCCACTCAAACCCAACCTTCCAAATCAGAAACAAAGATACAAAGGTAAGCTTAAGAGAAAATGGTACTAATTCAGGGGAAAGGAATACCAGTGGAAGAGTTAACTCCATAAATAGCTCACTGGGTATTTGATAGATGATATATTGGACTGACGAGACCTGAAGGCCCCTGATTCAATTTCTAGCTTGCAGTGAGACAACTGAACCAGTGCTTGGTTACACAGCACTTAATATCAGAATGATCAGTGAGGAAGCAGATCAGTAATCGTTATTTTTCAGAGTCATCATGGCTGAATATCAATCAGACTTGGAAGATGATCAGTCAACAGGGATATCTTAGAATGTAGTCTTAGTGTATTGCAGTACAGAGACTAGTCAAGTGAACCATGTATTCACTATCTAATTCCTGCCTATGCCCTTTTGCATTCAATGCCTTGTTCAAGATAACAATCCTCTTCCTTTTTAAAATAAGTACAAGTCAACAATAATTCCTCATTCTTCCAATCCATTGGCGCAAAGAAACTTTTTTCCAAACTTCGCTATCTTTTTCTGAACTTGTGCCACCCTGTAACTATTTAACCAACCATTGAAACTCTCTATTGCAACTCAACCTGCCACAATCCTCTGAAAATCTGATTAACTTAACCCTCTCAGAGCCAGTGCGTTTTTTAAAAGTCTCAACTTTAATTCCAAAACCTCCTTCCTCCTAACTTTCTAATGAATCTAGGTTTCTGTTATGTATTATGGACCAGGCCAGACCCCCTTAAGAAGGTAGCCTAGAATCTAACTTTTCATTATGTTAAAGGTAGATGTGAAGTGGATATTCCAGGTGTGATGCAGCTGGTCTAGCCACTCGGCTTTAAGCAAAACAGAATTTATTCAAAAACTACATTTGAAACATGAGCAAAAGAAAGCAGAATTTAGAAGAACTTAACTATTTGATAACTCGCCCGACTAAATACAGCAACTTAACTAATTAACTGTTCCAATCGAGTAACATTCTATAAACACACGTCTTGGCAAAAAGGTAAATTCAAACAGAGATTCTTACAGGCAGGAGGGAACAATAACCAGAGGGAGATCTCAGGGAAAGGTCAGTTAGGAATCATTTACTGAAGCTTGCAACCCTTCTGGTACTCACTCATCTTGTGACTGTTACAGCTAAAAAACACACAGGAAAACCTGAACTGGGAAAAGGACGTCTCCCCTTCATTGTTAAACTGTTTAAAAAATAATCCATGTCCTTAGATCCCTCGGCACCCCTGGCTTTACAAACTCTCTTCAAAAAACCCAGGACACAAAAATCTTTTTAAAGTAACAGTGTTGTCATATAAGTCTAGTTTATAAACCCAAATTGATGCAATAAAGTCCAAATGTAGCTAACTGAGAACGTAAGAAACTTCAGGTACTGCTGCAAAAAACTAGCAAAGCGTTTCACCATGTACTCTACAGAACAGATGCAAGAATATCACCTTTCAAACAATTTGTACAGCATGAGAAAAGGGAAGAGACTGGTTAACCAGGTTGACTCTTTCTAGTCAAGGTGTTGCTATGGAGATGAACCAGGAAACTTTTGTTCTCCACCCCCCACCCCTCCCCGCTTAACTTGAATGTGCCTTCTCCCTTTTGTATTCTACATCTATAACTACAAAACAAACAATTCAGTTTTTAAAATGTAAAATAAAGAACTGCTGATGATGGAAATATGAAACAAAGACAAAAATTGCTGGAGAAACTCGACAGGTCTGGTGGCATCTATGCAGAGAAAGTAAAGTTAACTTTTTGGGTCCAAGACAGTTTTATTTTGTTGCATTTTTAATAGCCTTTCCTACTCACACATCAAAGCCTCTTATGTTTCTATTCCTTTCACAATGTTACCCTTCAAGATGCAATTCCTTTTCTCTATTCATATAAAAATATAAAATATAAATAAATGTATAAAACATTACAACATAGCTGCCCCCAAACTGCCAGTTTGTGTTTATGCTCCTTTAGTGTTTTTAACATCACAAAAAGATGTTAGTAGTTTGATTAGATTCCCTACAGTGTGGAAATAGGTCCTTCGGCCAACAAGTCCACTCCGAAGAGGAACCCACTTCACTCTGACTAATGCACCTAACAGTATGGGCAATTTAGCATGGCCAATTCACCTAACTTGCACATCTTTGGACTGTGGGAGGAAATTCACGCAGACACAGGGAGAATGTACAAACTCCACACAAACAGTCTCCTGAGGCTGCTACCCTGGTGTTGTGAGGCAGCAGTGCTAACCACTGCACCACCGTGCCACCCCAATTTTTGACATCAGTCCTTTTATCTGCAAGATCATACATGTTTATGAAAGCAGCAAAATGTAAACTCTGATGAACATCCCATCATTGCTACTTTTTGCTTTCTAAGCAGTGGTCAGTTCAATCGTCCTCCTTGTCTCTGTCCTAATTGTTTCCTATCCCATTCTTTTCAAAGTCCACTTAAACCACATTTTTCACACTTGCCTTCATTGCTCAGACCATTGAGTATAGGAGTTGGGATTGTACAGAACATTACTGAGACTACTTTTGGAGAACTGTGTACTGTTCTGGTCACCCTGCCATAGGAAGAATACTATTAAATTGGAGACAGCGCAGAAAAGATTTACGAGAATGTTACCAGCATTGGAGAGTTTGAATTATAAGGAGAGGCTGAATATGCTGGGATTTCTTTTCACTGGCGAGTAGGAGGCTGAGGGGTAACCTTATAAAGTTTTATAAAATCATGAGGGACATAGATACAGTGGATATTGTTCCCTCCTGCCTGTAAGAATCTCTGTTTGAATTTACCTTTTTGCCAAGACATGTGTGTTTATAGGATGTTACTCGATCAGAACAGTTAATTAGTTTTGCTGTATTTATTCAGGCGAGTTATCAAATAGGTAAGTTCTTCTAAATTCTGCTTTCTTTTGTTCATGTTTCAAATGTAGTGTTTAAATAAATTCTGTTTTGCTTAAAGCTGAGTGGCTTGACCAGCTGCATCACACCTGGAATATCCACTTCACATCTACCTTTAACATAATGAAAAGTTAGAGTCTAGGCTACCTTCTTAAGGGGGTCTGACCTGGTCCATAATACCTTTTTCCCAGGGTAGAGGAATTCAAAACCAGAGAGCTTATCTTTTAAGGTAAGAGGCAAAAGGTGTAAATGGGACCCGAGGGGCACTCTTTTCACAGAGGGTGGTTCATATTTGGAATGAACTGCCAGAGGAAGTGGTAAATGCCGGTATAGTTACAACATTTAAAAAACATTTTGACAAGTACATGAACAAGAAAATTTTAGAGGGATATGGATCAAATGCAGGCAAATAGGACTAGTTTCGTTTGGGAAACTTGGTTGGCATGGACGAATTGGACGGAATGATCTTTTTCTGTGCTGTATGACTCTATAACTCTATGATTCCATTTGTATAATTCTATAAGAGATATATACAACTGACTAAACTCAACCTGCCTTTGAAAATCTTTGCCAACTGCCCCAATTATTTCCCATTTTCTCCAGGAGTGACATGCTTTAATCCTAAATTATAGACTCAAGTAATTAGATGCAGCTAAACCTAATTGGCCCATAAATTCCTGGCATTTCCTCTATTGTTAAGAGGCTAGTTAAATTAATCACTTTCCAGTCCACTGCCAAAATTAATTTCCACATTAAGCTCACAAAATAGCCAGAGCATCTACAATTTCCTTCTGCTAACTTCCCTCTAGATCTTTAAAGCTAAGATGTGGAGGTGTGAAAGCTGGTACTTCCAAATAAACCTGCTGGACTATAACCTGATGTTGTGTGATTTTTTAACTTTAAAGCTAATTCCACTGGCTCTCTGTCACCTTACATTTGAACCACATTTTAGGGCCATCACTTTTTTTTTAATAGATATTTTTATTGAAAATTTAACACGCTTTTACAAGCTTACAAATAAAAAAAACCCAAGTATAAACATTGATATACAACTAAATCTTAAATAAATAATAGCCAAACTCTGCCAAACAAAAGGAGAGATACCGAAAAGAAAAAAAAGACAAAACACAACTAACTACTAATCTAACCTACTAACCAGAGTGTATGATTAAATCTCTTACATTACTCAAGAAAAGAAAAAAACGATGGATAACACAGAAATTGAGTAGTAAAGTACATGCTCGGAATGTGTTAACATCAGATCGTAACAAAGCCCGTATTCATTCAGGATTCCTCTCCCAAAGGGCCCCAGATCAGCCAGGGTCATTGTCTCAATTAGATAAATGCCCTTAATAGAATGGCCGAAATATCTGTATCTATGTAATTCAAGTAGGGCTGCCATATTTTATGGAATAATTTGGTTTTTTGGTGCACCATATTAGTAAGGAAATCAGGGGGGATACATTCCATGATTATTCTGTGCCAATTCGAAAGTCCAGGAGGGCCCTCAGCCACCCAGTTCACCAAAATATTTTTCCTTGCACAGAAAGAGAGAATGGAAAATAATCTCTTCCCGTCGCACATCCAGGGAAGGTAAACTCGAAAAGCACAAAACAAGAGATACTGGATCCACTCTAATTTCCGTTCCCAAGATTTCTGTCAAGGCATTTGCTACTTTAGTCCAATATTTATGGATCTTATGACAAGTCCATAAGCAGTGTACAAGAGTGCCCACCTCTATTTTACATTTGGGACACATTGGAGATGCTCTTGCCTTAAATTTTGCCAATCAGTCCGGTGCTATATGGGTCCTGTGAAGTATCTTCAACTGAATGGCCTGGGTCTGTTGAAGATGGAGATTTTTCTGGCATTTTCCCAAATGTCATTCCAAATTTCTACAGAGATTTCCAGCCCCAAATCCTGATCCCATGTTTTAAGCAGATTGTCCAGATCTTCCGATACTTCATCATGTAATAAATGATAAGGAGTGCTGACCGAAGGTACCCCCTTTGGCCATAACACTCTACGTTCTCTGTCTGATTTATAAAGACTATCTAATAGCGTAGTCTTCTTCTGTATGTAATCTCAAATTTGGAAGTGTCGAAAGAGATCACCATTAGGTAATCCAAATTTCTGATGCAGCTGTTCAAAAGACATCAGGGCCCCTTCCTTAAACAGATCCCTAAACAGGAGAAACCCCTAGATCTCCTGAATGTGGCATCTGTAAGCCCCGGTTGAAACCCCCATGCCCCCACTATTGGAGTGTAGGGGGATGTTTTATGTGAATTGCCCTCATTTTGCTGCATTATATTCCAAGCTTTAATTATATTTATTATTATAGGGCTTTTACAGTGGCCCGTAATGATTTTCCTCTTGTCTGAAAATAAGATGTTAATAAGTGGGCATTTTACTTGAGAAGCCTCGATGTCCAGCCAGATTGATTGTGGGTCAGACAAGACCCAATCATTTCGTCCCCTGTCTAGGTGACATCCTCAGTGCTTGGGAGCCTCCTGTGAAGCGCTTCTGTGATGTTTCCTCCGGCATTTATAATTATAGACAGGGGACAAAACGTTTGCAAGACAAATTCCCAGCTCGGCGAACAGAACCACAACAACGAGCACCCGAGCTACAAATCTTCTCCCAAACTTTGAAGACCCAATCAGCTATGTAGCTTAATAGGGAACTTAACTGATATTTCCTAAAATCTGGAAAATCCAGTCCTCCCCTTGCCTGTGGAAGTTGTACCTTCCTCAGCTTAATGAGGGGCTGTCTATGATTCCAGATGAAGGAATCCAGATCCCAGCCAGCCTTACAATTTGCATAGTACCAACCTGGCAGCATCACCGGGAGCATTCTCATAGGGTATAGGAGACAGGGCAGGACATTCATTTTAATTAGTGCTATTCTGCCTAACCAGGAAATTGGAAGGTCTCCCTATCGTTGGAGGTCCTGCCTTACCCTCTCTAGTAAATGCACAAAGTTAGCATTGTATAGCTGGCCAAGTACTGGGGTGATAAAAATGCCTAAATATAAGAAACCCTCCAGGGACCACCGAAAGGGAAAGTGGGATCCGTCCGATAGGTGGGATATACTAGTGAGGTCACCCATTGGCATAGCCTCTGATTTTGAAAAATTAATTTTGTAGCCTGAAAATGCACTAAATGTATTAATAACTTGGATTAAGCGAGGCACGGACATCAAAGGATTACTAAGAGATAGGAGAATATCATCTGCATAAAGGGTAATTTTATGTTTACCTGTACCAATCCTCAGGACTGTTATATTAGAGTCAGCCCGTATAGTTTCTGCTAGTGGCTCAATTAATAGCGTAAATAGCAATGGTGAGAGAGGACATCCCTGATGGCAGCCCCTACCCATACTGAAGCTATCCGAACCTAATCCATTGGTGATCACAACTGCTTTGGGATCATTATACAGTGTTGAAACCCATTTGGTAAACACCTTTCCAACGCCAAACCTTTCCAATGTGTAAAACAGGTATGACCATTCAACCCTGTCGAATGCCTTTTCCGCGTCTAATGAGACTACTACTCCTGGTATCTTTCCCTGATGGCAGGCTTGAATCACATTCAAAACCCTTCTAACCTTATTGGATGATCTACTGCCCTTAATAAACCCCATCTGATCCTCCTTTATGATGTATGGCAATATCCTTTCTAGCCTCCATGCTAACGTTTTAGAAATGATTTTAAGATCTACATTTTGCAAGGATATTGGTCTGTATGACATGCAATCTTCTGGGTCCTTTCTTTTTTTGAGAATAAGAGAGATATTTGCCTCTTTCAGTGAAGGCGGGAGACAGCCCTGACTGTATAAGTAGTTATACATGTCCATAAGTAGGCCAGCCAGAATTCCTGTAAATTCTTTGTAGAATTCAGCTTGAAATCCATCTGGGCCAGGTGCCTTACTGCTCTGAAGTTGCCTGATTGCGTCAAGTATTTCTTGGATTGTTAGGGGAACATTCAGGACCAATACCTGTTCTGGGGTTAGGTCTGGAAAGGTCAAGTTTTTAAAAAATGACTGCATCCTCCTAGCTCTATCTTCGCAATCCTGCGATTTATATAAATCAGAATAAAATTTTCTGTAGATTGCATTAATCCTTCTGTGATCGTGAGTCAGAGTACCCGCACTTTCCTTGATAGACGTGATATTTTGAGGGGCCTTTTTTTTCTTTGCAAGAAATGTTAAGTATCTACCAGGTTTATCGCCAAATTCATATAACCTTTGTTTTGCAAATAATATTTCCCTCTTGGCCGTTTGGGTACGTGTGGTGTTTAGAGCTGTCCTAAGGGCCGTAATTTGATAAGAGAAGGTCTGTTAGCATATGCTGTTTCAGCCGCTTTTAAGCGAGCTTCAAGCAGATGCTGTTGTTCTCCCTTTAATTTTTTCTGGGTTGCCGAGTACAAAATGATCAAACCTCACACGTAAGCTTTGATGGTCTCCCACATCATTGATAGGTTGCTGGCCGTACCTGAATTGATTTCCAAAAAAGTTTTAAATTCTTGAGAGATGTACTTTACAAATTTAATATCTTTCATCAGGAAGGAATCCATACACCAATGCCGGGGGGATGTCTCATTGTTCCTCGCCTTGATTTCCATATATACAGCAGCGTGATCAGAAATTATTATACTACCTATTTTACAGGATGATATGGAATTTTAAAAAATCGAAGGGGCAAAAGACATATCAATTGTGGTGTGTCATTTATGTGGACTGGAGTAAAAAGAAAAATCTCTGCCCTGTGGGTGAAGGCATCTCCACACATCTACTGGTCCTAATTCTTTGTTCAAATCCACCAATTGTCTGGATCTAGGGGATACTCCTGCAGTACTCTTGGGAATCCTATCTATTCCCGGGTCCATAATATAATTAAAGTCTCCCCCTATAATTGTATGACGAACACCAAGAACCATCAATTTGGAGAAGGCTTCTTTATAAATTGAAAAGGATGTGCCGGGGGACAATACGGATTTAAGATCCCATATTCCTCTCCATTTATAAGGGCTTTAATTAGAATATATTGTCCAGATTCATCTTTTATCTGATTTAGGATTTTGAAAGGGAGATTCTTCCGAGTAAGGATGACAACTCCCCTACTTTCTGAGCTGAAGCAAGAAAAGAAGACCTGATCAAATCCACTCTGTCGTAATTTCAAGTGTTCTTTATCCAATAAATGTGTCTCCTGTAGGAGAGCTATATCAACCCTTTCTTTCTTGAGGTTTGATAATATTTTCTTCCTTTTGATTGGTGAATTACTCCCCTTGACATTCCAGGTGCACCATTTAATCGAATGACTAACCATAATTGTCCGGGCAAGTCCGAGACCCCTCGGGAGAAGAAACCCCATCCAAAACATCCCGAGCATAGAACATATAAAATTCACAAAAATAGAGGCTCTTTAAGACACTCACATCAATATAATAAAAAACTATTTCTAAACAGAAAAATTATAAAACATATTTAATGGAGATTTTCCCTGATTAAAATGTGTTGGCTGTAATGCAACTACATCGGCAACACTTTAAGCACTATTTCTAAAGCGCGATTTTTCTCTAAGAAGGAGTTGCACGAGAACGTAACCATCATGTTACGGAAGAACTACCTATCATAACCTATCTCCGAGGATTCTAGAGTCTCTTCATCTGTCTTGTTTGTGATAACTGATGTCATATTCTCTGGTTTGGGTTCTTTGCTGTTACCAATCCTTCTTCCTAAATATTTTCTAATCATCCAGTACCTCACATGTGGAGCAAATAAGAATTGTGTCCTCCTTTCTAAACTGAGTTTAAAGGTTGGTCTAGTTATCAGTGGTAGAACACAATGTAGTGAGTTCAGTCAGCTCACTGGACATCATAGTATGTAGATTGAGGCTGTTAATCTGGTTTTATCAGGGAGCCCTGACTAACATGAAAAGATTGATCACTGATGAGCCTTAACAGAAGAGGCATTTGTCTAAACGACAATGTAAGTTAATATAGGAACAGGTTACAGAAATAATTACTCCTAAAGGCTATTAGGAGTAGTGAGAAACACATCTGCTTCATTGAGGAACTCATGTAAATCCCCCAACTTTCTGCACTCAAAGACTGTGCTGTCATCAGGATGGGTGGAGCTGGAATTGAATCTAGGCCCCTGGTGCTCTGAGGCAGCAGTGCGAACCACTGACCCACCATGTCACCGCAGTGCTAGTCATTCCTGGTCAACTTGTCCATTACCTTAGCTGGAGGACCTTTAATCTGAATTCTCTTTACAGAGAGGTCCATCTCTCTTAACTCAGGTCATTTCCACTTAGAATCCCCTGGGGAACCTAAAATCTCATGAACGGCAGTTGCTCTGTTGAAACAAATACTTTCTTTCTTGGAGCATCCTGGATTTCTCGATCAGATAAGATCTTTCTGACTGGAACTTGTAGTCCTTTTTCCTTTTTAACCATTTCCTGAAATCTGTGGACATTGGTGTGGTTTTCATGGAGTCACATGTGGTTTATCTCCAATTTCTTCAAACAAATATTTACTCTCAATCTGCGGATACAGTTCTGTTGAAGCATGCAAGTGCCCTACTCGAGGTGGTACAGTGGCTAGCACTGCTGCCTCATAACAGCAAGGCCCTGGGTTCGATTCTACCCTCAGGTAACTGTTGAGTATTATGCGTGGGTTTCTTCTGGGTGCTCTGGTTTCCTCCCACAGTCCAAAGATGTGTAGATTAGGTGGAATGACTGTGCTAAAGTACCTTGTAATGTGCAGGCTAGGGGGGTTAGCCATGGGAAAATGCATGGTTATGGGGGGTCTTGGTGGGATGCTCTTTAGAGGGTTAGTGTGGACTCGATGGGCCAAATGGCTTGCTTCCACACTGTAGGAATTCCGCACTTCAATTTACTGAGCAGGTTGGATGTCATCAGCCACCTTGTGTGGGTGTTCTAGTGGTAAACTAATCTTTTTCATATCCTCAGTCTTGTTATTGGAAGATTGCTGCACATGCAGCATTATCTTTGTACCTGGCATCGATTGTTCTGCTTCAGAAGGCACATGAATGAACATTTCCACTTGCCCTCAAAAGCATTCCTTCTTGTTAACAGAATCACAAACTCACAGAAAAATGTCATGACACAGAACGAGGCTATGTCACCCATTTGCATCTGCACTGACTCTCCACATGTCTTCGTCCCATTCTCTGGTCTTTCCCACATACCCTTGTACATTCTGTCTATTTGTAGCAAACTTTGTTTTAACCGGCAACTTATGAACAAGCGCTCTCTATAAACTGGGCAAACGTTATATAATTCAAGTACTGGAATTTTACTGTATAATTATGATCTCCGTGACTTCAATAAGGCGTTCGACAAGGTTCCCCATGGGAGACTGATTAGCAAGGTTAGATCTCATGGAAAATAGGGAGAACTAGCCATTTGGATACAGAACTGGCTCAGAGGTAGAAGACAGAAGGTGGTGGTGGAGGGTTGTTTTTCAGACTGGAGGCCTGTGATCAGTGGAGTGCCACAAGGATGGGTGCTGGGTCCTCTACTTTTTGTCATTTACATAAATGATTTTGATGCGAGCATAAGACGAAAAGTCAGTAAGTTTGCAGATGACACCAAAATTGGAGGTGTAGTGGACAGCGAGGAGGTTTACCTCAGATTAAAACAGGATCTGGACCAAATGGGCCAATGGGCTGAGAAGTGGCAGATGGAGTTTAATTCAGATAAATGCGAGGTGCTGCATTTTGGGAAAGCACGTCTTCGCAGGACTTATACACTTAATGCTAAGATCCTAGGGAGTGTTGCTGAACAAAGAGACCTTGGAGTGCAGGTTCATAGCTCCTTGAAAGTGGAGTTGCAGGTAGATAGGATAGTGAAGAAGGCGTTTAGTATGCTTTCCTTTATTGGTCAGAGTATTGAGTACAGGAGTTGGGAGGTCATGTTGTGGCTGTACAGAACATTGGTTAGGCCACTGTTGGAATATTGCATGCAATTCTGGTCTCCTTCCTATCGGGAAGATGTTGTGAAACTTGAAAGAGTTCAGAAAAGATTCACAAGGATGTTGCCAGGGTTGGAGGATTTGAGCTACAGGGAGAGGCTGAACAGGCTGGGGCTGTTTTCCCTGGAGCGTCGGAGGCTGAGGGGTGATCTTATAGAGGTTTACAAAATTATGAGGGGCATGGATAGGGGAAATAGGCAAAGTCTTTTCCCTGGGGTCAGGGAGTCCAGAACTAGAGGGCATAGGTTTAGGGTAAGAGGGGAAAGATATAAAAGAGACCTAAGGGGCAACTTTTTCACGCAGAGGGTGGTATGTGCATGGAATGAGCTGCCAGAGGATGTGGTGGAGGCTGGTACAATTGCAACATTATGGGTATATGAATAGGAAGGGTTTGGAGGGATATGGGCCGGGTGCTGGCAGGTGGGATCAGATTGGGTTGGGATATCTGGTCGGCGTGGATGGGTTGGACAGAAGGGTCTGTTTCCATTCTGTACATCTCTATGACTCTATGATGACCGAGTAGTCAATTGAGGGTGTGAGTGAGAAGGCTCTCTGTTGGTAAGTTTTATTTAAGGCAAAGTTGCATTATTAGTTAAGTAATTCACTCTATAAATGAAGTAGAACAGTGATGCGCAGACCTCTGCATTAGGTTTATATTAGTTAGTTTTCACATTGATTATGTGAACCTCTTGATTCAATCAAAAAACTTGATCAACTGAAACACTCCAGGTCGAGTAGGTGCTGGATAATGAGAAGTCAGTTGAGTGTGATCATCTACTGCCCTCTTAAATTCCTCAATTGTACCTGCTTCCACTTCCATGCTGTGCATTCCATACTCTGACTACACTCTGTGTAAAATAAAATCTCATATCAAATTTGCTTCTTTATATCCGTGCCATTCTCATTCTTGATCCTTTTCTGAGTGGGGAGAACTTCCCCCTATCTACTCAATCCAACCCTCACAGTGTGGAATAGTTCCCTAATGTCAATATTGGTGACCTCAACAGGGTTGCACGATGAGTCTAGGAAGCCCAATGAAATCATCTACCAGTTGGACCCTTGATCTGTTGGCTGAAAACCGTTTACTCCTGGACCAGTTGTTGTCTGGGAGGTAGTTGACATCCTGTAGCTACCTTAAGGATATTGTGGTCAATGCATCCATGGAGGCTCAAGGTGAATAGTGTTGATTGTGAATTAGGCAAGCACTTCCTGCTTATATGTTTTGAGCTGCAGTCTATGATAATAACAGTTATTCCACTGGTGCCATGTTTTCTCATCTCTTTCAGCTGGGACTTCTGATTTCTCAGCCAAGGTAACTGATTTGATACCAGTTCGCACCTGTACTGAGCTTAAAAGTAACTTGCCATTGACATAAATGGATTCTGTGGAATCTGAAATCCTGGATCAACAAGCTCTCCTAGGAATGCCTCCTTTTCCAATGGAGGTATATCACTTAATACAGCTATCTTCTAAAGGAAGTGGTGCAACCACACTGACCTTGTTCTATGTTTCAGCATTTGGCTGTTTGCTATAATGAAACTGTGTCTTGCTTCTGCACACCTTTTGGAAATGGCCTGCAGTTTGACAAATTTAGTATTCTTGGTCACGGTAGGGTAATGTCTATGCTTGTGAGGCCTTGTTGTTCCAAAGTGCTGACAGTCTTAGCATCTGCTGTTTGGATTTTCTCTGGGTTGGATTCTCACATGTCTCTTCACAGAGTACAGAGATCTACAGCACAGAAAGACCCTTCAGCCCATCACCGCTGTTACATGTTTTATAAAGTAGACAATCTCTGTGGTTGTCTTGCTGTTCACCTGTCAGGATTTGTCTATAGTCTTTCTGGTTTTGTTTCTAGTATACTTTAAGTAACTTTCTCTGATGTCAAATCTTCCTTCATTTAAGAAAGAATTAGAGAAATCTGACAAAGAAACATCAGTATTTCCAGCAATAATTCTGTCTCTTCTGAATTCCGATTTCAACACTCTGGAGATCATTGTTGAAATTGTCCTCTGGAAATTGAACTCTCTGCTATTAAAACTTGCCTGTTCAAGAATTTTGTTCGTTCTTAAATTGAAATCACCATTCAAAGCTATTAGAATGTTGTCAGAAATATGTAGGCTTTTTATTATGGTGAGGATTAATAACAACATTCACAATAAGACCCAATGAATATATTAGTGCATTATCTGTTCTGCTTCATACTTATTACTTAATTTTAAAGCAATTCTATATCCTAGGAATTGTCCTAGAGTTTTAGAGTCATTCAGCACAGACACTGACCCTTCGGTCCAAACAGTCCGTGCCGAATGGAATCCCAAACTAAACTAGTCCCATCTGCCTGCTCCTGACTCATATCCCTCCAAACCTTCCCTATTCATGTGTCTATACAATTCCTTTTAAACATTGTAATTTTACTCGCATCCACCACTTCCTCAGGAAGTTCATTCCACACTTGAACCACCCTCTGTGTAAAAAATTTGGCTCATGTCTTTTTTAAATCTCTCTCCTCTCACCTTAAAAATGTGCCCCCTACTCTTGAAATTCCTCATCTTAGGGAAAAGATGACTACCATCAACTTTATCTATACCTCTCATTATTCTATAAGCTATCGGGTCAACCGCCTAAGCACCAGTGAAAAATGCCCCAGCCTATCCAGTCTTTCCTTATAACTCAAACCTTCCATCCATGGCAACATCCTGCGAAATCTCTTCCGAACCCTCTCCAGCTTGATAATATCCTTCCTGTAATTGTGTGACCAGAACTGGACACAGTAATACAGAAGAGGTCTCACCAATGTCTTGTACAACTTGAGCTCTTTTTGGTCCATTTCTGGTCTTAATCCTACTTGGCAGTATTAACTCTCTGTTCTTGTATTGAAAATGATAAACTTAGATGTTTACAAAGATAATGCTGGAGAATGGGACTAGCTGAGCAGCTCTTTCAATTATGTGTCAAATAGCCTCCCTCTGTAGTGTAAAATTCTATGATTATATATTAACTATGGTTATCATTGTACAGCTATTTTAAACCCATAAGCTTCCCTCCATCAAGTTTAGGCAACATCACTCCTAGATAAACCATCATTTCTCACACAGTGAGAATAATCTCTTCGGTGAATTACTGGAAGGCAGTTGGACATAACAGAACTGAACTGATCTCCACCAGCATTCAGAATAGAACTTTCAGTGCTATATCACTGGTTGCTAGAACAGGAGTATGCAGAGGTGAGTACATTTGGACAGGGGAAGAAAGGATGTGGAGAAGACAAAAATAACTCTTAATTTTCTTTCTTTTTTTTCCAGAGTGGACAACAGCAGAGTCCTGCACTGCCTCAAAAACCAGTATTACCTCACTCTTTTCATTCTCAGCGTCCTGTTTTAATACTACCAAGCCTTCGGCCTACCTCTCCAACCAGTGGCGATCAGCAGGACAGCAGAGTGCCCATCCCTATTGCAGTACGGGTTCAGTCTCCAGCATCTTTAGAATATGCCAATATTAAACCCTTAAAACAAACACCACCGAATAGACCTTTGCCAGCGGATCCACTCCCAAAGACTTCAAAGGTACATATTTAATACTTACCGTATTTATTATTCATTCATGCACAGGATGAGAGTGTTACTGGCTAGGCCAGCGTTTATTGCTCATCCCTAATTACCCAGAGGGACAGTTAAGAGTCAATCACATGTCGTGGGTGTGAAGTCACATGTAGGCCACACCAGGTAAGTATGGCAGTTTCTTTCCCTCCAAGACATTAGTGAACTTAGAGTCATAGAGATGTACAGCATGGAAACACACCCTTCGGTCCAACCCATCCATGCCGACCAGATATCCCAACCCAATCTAGTCCCACCTGCCAGCACCTGGCCCATATCCCTTCAAACCCTTCCTATTCATATACCCATCCAAATGCCTTTTAAATTTTGCAATTATACCAGTTTCCACCACTTCCTCTGGCAGCTCATTCCATTCACATACCACCTTCTGTGTGAAAAAGTTGCCCCTTAAGTCTCTTTTATATCTTTCCCCTCTCACTCTAAACCTATGCCCTCTAGTTCTGGACTCCCTGACCCCAGGGAAAAGACTTTGTCTGTTTATCCTATCCATGCCCCTCATAATTTTGTAAACCTCTATAAGGTCACCCCTCAGCCTCCGACACTCCAGGGAAAACAGCCCTAGCCTGTTCAGCCTCTCCCTATAGCTCAAATCCTCCAACCCTGGCAACATCCATGTAAATCTTTTCTGAACCCTTTCAAGTTTCACAACATCTTTCCAATGGGAAGGAGACCAGAATTGCATGCAATATTCCAACAGTGGCCTAACCAATGACCTGTACAGCCACAATATGACCTCCCAACTCCTGTACTCAATACTCTGACCAATAAAGGAAAGCACACCAAATGCCTTCTTCACTATCCTATCTACCTGTGACTCCACTTTCAAGGAGCTATGAACCTGCACTCCAAGGTCTCTTTGTTCAGCAACACTCCCTAGGACCTTACCATGAAGTGTATAAGTCCTGCGAAGATTTGCTTTCCCAAAATGCAGCACCTCGCATTTATCTGAATTAAATTCCATCTGCCACTTCTCAGCCCATTGGCCCATCTGATCAAGACCCTGTTGTAATCTGAGGTAACCTTCTTCACTGTCCATGGGCTTTCCCAACAATCAACAACAGATTCATGGTCATTCATTAATCTCATAATTCCAAATTTTTATTGAATTCAAATTGCACTATCTGCCGTGTTGGGCTTTGAACCCAGGTGTCCAGAATATCATCTGGGCCTCTGGATCAGTAGTCCATGATAATACCACTAGGTCATTGCCTAACCCTGATAAGATGTGAAACAACATGTGTGGAAACTGAGGCTTTCAGTATCTTAGAGAAGGCTATGGGTGTCTTTCTGGCAAAACATGCACAAAGTGGGTTGAAACCAGATGTGTCTCAACTCTAACCTGAAAGTGGGCCCGGATAATAGCATAAGAAAGCAGCTGATCTTCTCTCGGTGGTTATAAAGAACATAAAAATTTAACAGCACATCGGTACTGTTCCTCCCCTAATGCATGATGTGGATGAGCCACTGTTGGACTGGGACGGACAAAGTTAAGAATCACACAACATTAGGTCATAGTCCAACAGGTTTATTTGGAAGCACTAGCTTTTGGAGAACTGCTCCTTCGTCAGATAGCTAGTGGAGCAGAATCATAGGATACATAATCCATAGCAAAAGAGGGTAGTGTCATATAACTGATGCAATATATTGAACAATCCTAGATTGCTGTTGTCTTTGATCTTTTAGAATGGGTTGCAAGTTTCGATTCATTATTATGTAAATCCCAGAAGTTCTTTCAATTATTTACATATTCATGAATCGACTGTTGCGTGGTACAGCCAAAAATTCCCACTTTTTTATCCACCCTGCTTGATTTTCCTGAGGCCGGATATAGGTTAGGGAAGATGTCAGATGTTGATTCTTTACACAGAGTTAAAAATCACACAACACCTGTCCAACACAGGGCATCTCCAAATCATCTTTACACAGAGAGTGGTGGGTGCGTGAAACGCACTGCCAGCATTGGTAGTAGAGTGAGATACATCAGGGAGAAAGTGAGGACTGCAGATGCTGGAGATCAGATCCAAAATGTGTGGTGCTGGAAAAGCACAGCAGGTCAGGCAGCATCCGAGGAGCAGGTGAGTCGACGTTTTGAGCATAAGCTCTTCATCAGGAATGTGGAATGATGGAACGTGAAATTCCTGATGAAGGGCTTATGCTCAAAACGTCGACTCTCCTGCTCCTCGCCTGCTGCCTGACTGGCTGTGCTTTTCCAGCAACACACCTGTTGACTTAGATACCTTCGGGACATTTATTTGACTCTTGGATAGGCACGTGGATGATAGTAAAATGAACAGTACGTAGGTTAGTCTGATCTTAGAGTAGGATAAAAGGTCGGCACAACGTCGAGGGCTGAAGGGCCTGTACTTTGCTGTATTGTTCTACGTTCTAGGAAACACGCCCACTCCTATTAGGAAGCAAATTTACAGAGTGACAATTTCATCCAGACGCTGTCTCTGGACAATTTTTAAATTTTTGCAAGGTGGGGTTTATCAGCTGCCAGTTTTTACACCAGCTGGAGGGAGACAGGTGGAGTTTTATGAGTAAGTAATTCTTAGGGATAAAGTGATTGCTTTAAAGTTTTTAGTTTAGCCAACTGCAGAGATTAACAGTTCAGCTCACATTGTTTATTTGAGGGATTAATGGGCCATTGGATGCAATCCAGCTTTTTAATATATTTATCAACACTTGTTAACTACTTAATAGACACATTAAAAAACTGGATTGCTTCCAAGACTCTATAAACCCTTCAAATAAACAATTGGACTCTTGACAATATTTACGTCGCTGCTTTGCAGAGTCATACTGTTTATCTGGAGGATGTGTGGGCTCCTGTGAGGTGGCATAGTGGCTCACTGGTTAGTATTGTTGCCTCACAGTGCTAGGGACCCAGGTTCAATTTCAGCCTTGGGTGACTGTCTATGTGGAGTTTGCACATTCTCCCTGTGTCTGCGTGGGTTTCCTCTGGTGCTCTGGTTTCCTCCCACAGTCCAAAAGTGTGCAGGTTAAGTGAATTGGCCTTGCTACATTGTTCAGGGATGTGTAGGTTAAATGTACAAGTCAGGAGTAAATATAGGGCAGGGGAATGTGTCTGGCTGGGTTAATCTCCAGAGGTTCAGTGTGGACTTGTTGGACCGAAGGGCATGTTTCCACACTGTAGGGATTCTAATTCTAAAATGGTATCATTTATAGGGTGGCACGATAGCTCAGTGGTTTTCACTGTTGCCACACAGTGCCAGGGACCTGGATTTGATTCCAGCCTCAGGCAATTGACTGTGTGGAGTTTGCACATTCTCCCCGTGTCTGCGTGGGTTTCCTCCCACAATCCAAAGATGTGCAGGTTAGGTGAATTGGCCATGCTAAATTGCCTGTAGTGATCAGGGATGTTAGGTTAGAGGTAGATGGTGGGGAATGGGTCTGGATGGGATACTCTTCAGAGGGTCAGTGTGGACTTGTAGGGCTGAAGGACCTGTTTCCACGCTGTAGAGATTCTATGAAATCTGTACATTTAGGTTTTAACTTATCTTTGAGATCTTTCTGAGATTTTGTACGACAGGAATGGACAGGAGTGAAGGTAAGCCTTTTATCTAGCTTGCTCCGGAGTCAGTCTGGCTCCCATTTGTATCTCCATTCCCACTACAGGTGTGCCAGTTTGGATGGCATACCTGTGGACCTCTCCAGGCCCCTGCCAACCATCAATCCGTGTTCCCTGGTAAACCGGAGATAGAAGCAGGAATGTGACTTGGATTCCATCCCAACTCATAATTCCTGCTTTTCATGGAACTTTGAATCCCTCATTCTATACTGATCTGTATAAACTTCAGAAAAATATTCCGAATGCAAAAAGCACGTTACTTCCTTTAATTAGCAGGTAGGAAGAAATAAATTAAGCACATTGCTGTGCTTCTTTATCTGATTTGGGCAGTGGGTTGGTGCTGCTGTCTCACAACGCCAGGGACCCCAGTACGATTCCATCCTCAGGAATGTGTGGAGTTTGCACTTTCTTCCTGTGTCTGCGTGGGTTTCCTCTGGATGCTCCAGCTTCCTCCCACAGTCCAAAGATGTGCAAGTTTTTAAAATTAACCATTCTAAATTGCCCATAGTATCCAGGGATGTGCTGGCTAGGTGGATAAGCCATTGGAAATGCAGTGTTACAGGGATAAGGTAGGGGTGTTGGTCTGGGTGGGATGCTCTTTGGAGGGTCATTGTGGACTTGATGGGTTGAATGGCCTGCTTCTACACTGTAGGGATTCTATAGTTCATCACATTCCATCAGCCTCTCCAGAATCTATAGTTCAGGAATGTCTCTGATTTTATGGGGAAAGGTTTGAGATTCACCCATTAGCCTGAAAAATCTCAGTTCACTCAGGGAAGGCTGTGGCACAGTGGGAATGTCACTGGTCGAGTAACTGGAGCTGCAGACTAATGTTCTGGGAATATGGGTTTGAATCTCGTCTTGACAAACAATGAAATTTGAATTCAATGAAGGCTGGGATTAAAATCAGCCACGTAGCCATTAATGATTATTGTCAAAACCCATCTAATTCTCCAAAGTCTTTGAGGGAAGGAAATCATCTGTTCTTCCCTGGTCTGGCTTACATGTGACTCCAGGTCCACAGCAATGTGGCTGACTCTTAAAATGCCCTCTGGCAATTGTGGATGGACATTTAATAAATGAGCCAGTGATGACCACATTCCCTAAAGTAAACTTTTAAAATTCACTTCGCAGTTTCAGTGTACTCTGAACCACCTGCTGATAATTTTCTTCAGTGAAATTGCAGAGAAACTCTAGTGAAAAATGGAAGAACAGTGGTTAGCACTGCTGCCTCACGGAGCCCAGGTTCAATTCCAGCCTTGGGCGACTGTCTGTGCGGAGTTTACACATTGTCCCCGTGTCTGCATGTATTTCTTCTGGATCCTCTGGTTTCCTCCCACAGTCAAAAGATCTGCAGGTTAAGGTGGATTGGCCATTTTAAATTGCTCCATAGTGTGTGGGTTAGGTGGGTTAGCCGTGGAAAATATAGGGCTACAGGGATAGGATTGGGTTTGGGTCCGGATGGAATGGTCTTCGGCGGGTCGGTGCAGACTCGATGGGCTGAATGACCTCTATCTGCACTTGTAGGGACTCTATGAAAAGCTTCTTTCCAACTAAACATGTGTTCAGACATTGGTTTGATTAAAAGGTGGTTCTGATGATTATCCCTCCTTATTTATTTGTCATTGTTATGTTTTTTTCTCTCTTCTCAGCTGATCCAGCTTTAAAACTAAAAGTACTGCGTGCGTTATCAGAGACCAGATGTTCAAAGTAACAAAAAAGTGTTTTTTTTTTCCTTTGGTGAAAGGTTTTGCAGAGAGTGGCAGTGTTAAACAGTAGCCCTAACCTCCAGATGAATAATAGAACTGTTCAAGAGAAACTACAGGACAACGTGGCTCATTTTGAAACCAAACCATACAAGTAAGTAAGGCCAAATAACTTCTTACTTTATATGAAAGGAAGTCAGAGTTGGAGGGCCCAGGGTCAGGAAGGGAATTTAATAAGGAGACATGGTGGTGGAGCAGAATTCTATTCCAGTCTGGACTGCAATTATTCCAGCTCCAGGGGTATAGGGAATATAGCTGGCCTACCCAACCAGTTAACCAGTTGTTGAGTGGGCAGGTTGCCAATTGCGGGTTGGGTGTGATTTCTCAACCTACTCTGATCAAGAAGCTCAACATCGAATTGGGGTTGGCAACCCCTGCCCCTCCGAATCCCCCCCCCCGGCCCCTCTCCTCACAACGCCCATCCTGCAAGATTCCCCCTCCCCCAAAATCAGCTCTTACTTTTCTGTGAAAGTTCCACCATCCCTGAAGATCCTAACCTCAAATCCCCACCGCCTGATTTAAGTTCTGGGCAGGAAGCCCAGATTCCATGTTTCTGCCCTTCTGCCAATTATAGAGTCATACAGCATGGAAACAGACCCTTTGGTCCAACTAGTCCATGCCAACTATAATCCCAAACTAAACTAGTCTCACATGCCTGCGCTTGGTCCATATCCTTCCAAACATTTCTTATTCATGTACTTCCCTAAATGTCTTTTAAATGTTGTAACTGTACCCACATCCACCACTTCCCTGAGGAAGTTCATTCCACAGATGAACCACACCAAGAAAAATAATGGCCCCTCATGTGTTTTTATAATCTTTCTCCTCTCACCTTAAAAATATGTCTCCTGGTCTTGAAACCCCCATCATAGGGAAAAGACATCTGCCGTTAACTTTATGAATGCTCCTCGCGGTTTTATAAACCTGTGTAAGATCACATCTCAACCTCCTAATTGCAGTGAGAAAAGTCCCAGTCTATCCAGCCCCTCCCCATAACTCAAACCCTCCACTCCCGGCAACATCCTGGTAAGTTTCTTCTGAAGCCTCTCCGGTTTAACAATATCCTTCCTATAGGCCTCACCAATGTCCTGCACAACCTCAACATAATGCAACAAGTCCTCTACTCAAAGACCTGAGCAATGAAGGCAAGTGTGCTAAACGCCTTAATTAATTAAGGCGTTTGCATGATTAATGAATGATGACTTCAAGTTCTATTCCAGTCTGGACTGCAATTATTCCAGCTCCAGGGGTATAGGGAATATAGCTGGCCTACCCAACCAGTTAACCAGTTGTTGAGTGGGCAGGTTGCCAGTTGCGGGTTGGGTGTGATTTCTCTACCTGCTCTGATCAAGAAGCTCAACATAGAATTGGGGTTGGCAACCCCTACCCTTCCGAACCTCCCCCCAGCCCCTCTCCTCACAACACCCATCCTGCAAGATCCCTCTCCCCCAAAATCAGCTCTTACTTTTCTGTGAAAGTTCCACCATCCCTGAAGATCCTAACCTCAAATCCCAATTCCACTGGAAAGTCTGCTGGAAACCACCAGCTGGAAGATCTGTTGGCTGCTCCCATCTTGACAATCCTGGCGCTTCTGTTCTCCAGTTTGTCCATAGGAAGGTATAGTCCATAGTGTTTTACCATGCAATTCTGAATGAGATACAACTCTATCATGAATTCAGCTATAATTGCTGCAACTGAGGATATCTTCTTAGCATGAACAAAATTGCCTCTCATGATGAATCAATCTAGATTTTAAGATTGAATTAAAAAAATTCACACCATCAACACATCTCTTTCCAGAAGGAATTACTTCTGGCATATTATCATGTCAACACTTATTCTGGTGCAGCAAATACCAGCAAAAAAGAACAGGAAGGACAAATGAACTGTTATTATTGGAACTAGACGCAGGGAGAATGTTGTCTAAGACCATCATGACAGCTCCCTATATATTTTCCAAATATATTCCATGCATTTTGATAGCTGCCTAAATGAGAAGACAGGATTTGAATTTAACATTTCATTTGAAGGGTCATACTCTGGCAGCACAATGGCATCTCAGATTAATATGTGCCATAAAAACATCCACAACATCTTCTTTGGAAGAGTTAATGACTTCCCATGTCAATGGTTAAATTTTCTGTGCCATAGTAAGTTTTTAGATGACACCAACGGTGTTGTGGACAGTGAAAAAGGCTATCTAAGAGTACAACGGGATCTTAATCAGCTGGGCCAAGGAGTGGCAAATGGAGTTTAAATTAGGTAAATGTGAGGTACTGCATTTTGGAAAGGCAAATCAGAGCAGGACTTATGCACTTAATGGGTAGTTCCTGCTGAACAAAGAGACCTTGGAGTGCAGGTTCATCGTTCCTTGAAAATAGAGTCGCAGGTAGATAAGTAGTGAAGAAGGCATTTGGTATGCTTGACTTTATTGGACAGAGTATTGAGTACAGGAGTTGGGAGGTCATGTTGCAGCTGTACACAACATTGGTTAGGCCACTTTTGGAATATTGTGTGCAATTCTGATCTGCTATAGAAAATATATGTTTGTGAAATTTGAAAGGGTTCAGAAAAGATTTACAAAGATGTTGCCAGGGTTGGAGGGTTTAAGCTACAGGGAGAGGCTGAATAGGCTGGGGCTGTTTTCCCTGGAGCATCGGAAACTGAGGGCTGACCTAATAGAGGTTTATAAAATCATGAGGTGCGTGGATAGAATAAACACATCAGATTTTTTTCCCTGGGGTGGAGGAGTCTTAACTAGAGGACATAGGTTTAGAATGAGAAGGGGGACGTCTTAAAAGGGGCAACTTTTTCACACACAGAGTGGTGCATATATGGAATGAGCTGCCAGAGGAAGTAGTGGAGGCTGGCACAATTACAACATTTAAAGGCATCTGGATGGATATATGAATAGCAGGGGTTTAGAGGGATATGGGCCAAGTGCTGGCAAATGGGGCTAGCTTCATGGAGGAGATCTGGACGGAATGGACAAGTTGAGAATATCTGGACAGAATGGAAAAGTTGAACAGAAGGATCTGTTTCCATGATGTATGTCTCTATGACCCTGGGCAGCTGATTCAGCGCTGACAAAAATTGCCCCTTGTTATTCTGGTTCTCTCCTTTACTCTGTGATTGTATACGTTCATGTCTTTGTGAATGAGAGACGAAGAAATGAAGAGAGAATGTGTGAGAGATGGTGAAGAGGAGGAGAAGCAGAGAAAGATAATTTAGCAGAGTGGGGAGTTGAAAAAAGACAGGGAATAAAGAAAGTAATATTAATAAGGGTAAAAACCAATGAGGCGAAAGCAAGAGTGGAGAAATTTGGTTTGGAGGGTAGCCTGCAAATCTATCTTTTTTGTTACAGTGTTCCAATAAAGGCCAGCCAAATAATCATTCACATTTACTCTGCAAACCATTTCAGCACTGTACCTCAGCTAGGATGTATTAGTTTTGGAACAGGGTCATTTAAATTATGTCAGGGATTTGAAAAGGTTAGATGATGAAGGTAGACTGCATTCACTAAGCTTGTGTTCAACTGAGTTCAGAAAATTGAGGTGTGTTACATGTTAAAAATACTTGACAGATGAACAATAACTTCTGGTGAGGGAATCAAAGCCCAGAGACCATAATCTTCTCATTGTCTTGACTCGAATTTAAGTTAATGCAGAGAAATGGAGTCATGGTACAGATTGCAGTACGCTGGCTCAGTGGTTAGCTCTGCTGTTTCACAGTGCCAGGGATCTGGGTTTGATTCCAGCCTTGAGCGATTGTCTGTGTGGAGTTTGCACATTCTCCTCATGTCTGCTTGGGTTTCCTCTGGGTGCTCTGGTTTCCTCCCACAGTCCAAAGATGTGCTGGTTCGGTGAATTGGCCATGCTAAATTGCCCGCAGTGTTCAGGGATGTGGAAGTTATGTGCATTGATTAGTGAAATTGGTCTTGGTGGGTTACTCTTCGGAGGGTCGGTGTCGACTTTTGGGCCAATTGGCCTGTTTCCACACTGATAGGGACTCAATGACCTAATTGTTCGTTGGACTGAATTGTCCTGTCGTATTCCTGTTGTTGCAGTCCTACAAATCCCCCTACTCCACCTGTATGAAAACCCTTTGATAAATACCCTTCAGTGTTCAGGTCACTCTTTACAGTTTAAATAGCAATGTGTAGAGTGTACAATTAACTTCTTTAGTCCAATTGGACTTTGGATAGGTTGGATGGTGGGGATGGGAGCCACCCAACTGCATTGACAAAGCAGTCATAGAGTCATAAAGATGTACAGCATGGAAACAGACTCTTCGGTCCAATAGTCACAGTTCAAAGTTGGGGGGGTGGGGTGGGGAGCAGGGTGAATGTTGCTGAGGTGTCCCTGCTGGAATCCCACAGTGCAACTGGCTCCACCACCAAGACCTGTGGCTGGGGACAACGCTCAGGTGGGGAAGTTGGGGTTTAAGGTCACTCCCAAATGAACCTGGGACTCTGGAGGAATTTCAGGGATAGTGCTTCTTATTGTAAGTTGACTTTCAAGAGCCTTATGAAATATTCCAAGTGAAATCAATAACTTACTTTCATTTACGTTTTGCAGAAGGGACCACATACAACCCGTGCCACAGAAACTGAGGAGATAAAGGCTATGGAGACTGGAACTCTTCAAGAGCCTCTTGCACTATCCTGATCTCTGTCCTCCTAGAATCTCTCGATATCAATGCTAAGTGAACAATGAATGTGATATCCAGTTCAATGGCACCCTAAATATATTGGAATCACCCCATTTGTTTATTTTTAAAAATGAGCACGGTCAAACTTGCAATCCAAAACAATTCATCTCAAGTAATTTGTTGGATTAGCATTTTCAGGAGATGGGAACAAATTCCTCAGGAAGTTGAAAGACCACTTTTTGTTTCCATTCAATTGTTCTGTGCTAAAAAATGCATTAATCCCTCTGGTGACAGGGTTCAGTGGGTTCCTTCCAGGTCCTTATGCCCACCAACAGATTCCAGTCTGCAGGCCTGAGCCCGAATGATGCAATTTGACAAGTTATTTGATATAAAGGATTCATACACTCTACGTTGATTGTTCAACCTCCAGTTCTTGTATTCAGTTGAATTAAGAAAACTGAGCGATGATAAGAACAAGGTGCGTAAAATGCTAAAGCCATTCAACAGAACAAAATGTCATCTCTGGTGAGAGGATTGTGACCAAGCAGTCATCATCTTCTAAATGCTGCCCATTTCCAAGAAGGGTCAGGGGATAACCATCGGAAGTGGAGGAAACTCTCTTAACATCCCAGAAGTAGTGATAAATATGGAAATGATCAGAAGGGAGGAACTCAGGAAACTCTTAATCACCAGGTACTGGACAGATTGTCCAAGTTATGGGCTGACAAGTGAGCGGGTCTTGGTAGACTTAGTCGTAGGGTCTTAAAAGAAGTGGCTAGTGAGATTTTGGAAGTTAGTATTGCAAAACTCCGTTGATTTGGGAAATGTCCCAATCATAGGGAGGATAGCAAATATAACTCCTTTCTGTTTCCCTCTCTTTCTCAATAAAGCAGAAAACTACAGGCCAGTCAGCTTAACATCTGCCATAAGGACAAATGTTTGAAACACTTTTGAAATATGTTATTGCAGGGCTCTGAGATCAGATTGAGGTATTCAGACAGTATGTCACAATCATTTTGTGAAAGGCAAAACTGCAACCTATTGGAGTTCTTTGAGGAACTGATGCATTGTAGGTAAAGGGGAGCCAGTGGATACGATGTGCTTGGATTTCCAGAAGGCAGTGAAGGAACATAAATACTAATTGTGTGTGTGTAACATATTGAAAAGATAGAAGTTGGGTTGGCTAGTGGGAAGTCGAGAGTAAGCATAAATGGGTCTTTTTCAGATTGATAAGATGCAACATGTGGTATGACCACAAGGATCAGGCCTCTACTGTTTGCAATTTATATAAATGACTTGGGTGAAGGGATTAAAGGTATGGTTGCCAACTTTGCAGGTAGGTTGGAAATAAGTTGTGAGGAGGGTATAAGTAAGTTACAAAAAATATAGATGGGTTCATTCAGTTACCAAAGATCTAGCAAATGATGCCAAAAAAATTGAATGCATTCAAGAGGTGGCTAGATATAGCACTTGGGATCAAAGGTTATGAGGAGAAAGGAGGATTAGGCCATTGAGTTGGACGATCAGTCATGATTGTGATGAAAGGCAGAGCAGGCTCAAAGGATCAAATGGCCTCCTCCTGCTTCTATATTTCTATGCATATGACATGGGAAACATGAAATTGTCCTTTTTTGGAAGGAAGAATTAACAGAAAGCACATTATCTAAGGGAGGAGAGATTGCAGGAGGTGTCTGGGTGCCTGTGTGGATAAGTTGCAAAAGGCTGGTGTGCAGGTATAGCAAGTGATTAGGAAAGCTAACAGAATATTCTCATGTATTGTGAAGGGAATTGAATACAAGCGTAGGGAGATTATGTTTCAGTTACATGAGACACTGGTGAGACCATATCTGGTCAACAGTATTAATTCAAGGAAGGATATAAACTCAGTGGAAGCAATTCAGAGAAGATTTGCAATTGACCCAAAACTGAACTGGACCAGCCATGTCAATACAATGGCTGCAAGAATAAGTCAAAGGTTAGGAATCCTACAGCAAGTAACTCACCGCCTGACTACTTAAGTCAAGGTGGCTTAGTGGTTAGCACTGCTGCCTCACAGTGCCAGGGACCTGGGTTTGATTCCACCTCAGGCAACTGTCTGTGTGGAGTTTGCACATTCTGCCCATGTCTGTGTGGGTTTCCTCCAGGTGCTCTGGTTTCCTCCCACAATCCAAAGATGTGCAGGTTAGGTGAATTGGCCATGCTAGATTGCCTGTAGTGTTCAGAGATGTGTAGGTTAGAGGCATTATTAAGGGGTTAATCTAGAGCAATAGGCTAGGGAAATGGGTTTGGGTGGATTACTCTTTGGAGAGTTGGTGTGGACTTGTTGAGCCAAATGGCCTCTTTCCACACTGTAGGGTTTCTACGATTTCTATGAAATCCTGTCCATCGTCTATAAGGCGCAAGTCGGGAGTGTGATGGAATACTCCCCTGGATGTGTGCAGCTCCAACAGCATTTATGAAATGATCCCATTCTGGACAAAGCTGCCCACATGATTGGCACCCAATCCACCACCTTCCACACATTCACTCGCTATGTCAGAGTGGCAGCGGTGTTGTACCATCTCTAACAGGTCTGCAATAACTCAATAAGGCCCTGCAACAGCACCTTCCAAACCCATGAACTCTACCACTTAGAAGGACAAGGGGAGCAGATGCATGGCATCAGCACAACTGTAATTTCCCCTCCGGGCCCCACATGATCTCACTCAAACACATTGTCTGATAGGGTGGGGGAAACGCTTTCAATAGTGACTTTCAGAAGGGAATTCTAGAAGTAATTGAAGCAAAATAAATTACAGTACTGTGGGAAAGGGTGTAGGGGAGTGTGACTGACTGGATAATTCTACCATCAACCCAGCATAGGTACAATAAGGGAGAAAGTGAGGAATGCAGATGCTGAAGATCAGAGTCAAAAAGTGTGGGGCTGGTCAGGCAGCTTCCGAGGAGCAGGAGATGTTTCGAGCATAGGCTCTTCATAAGGAATGTTGCTGAAGAGCTTATGCTCGAAACGTTGGTTCTCCTGCTCTTCGGATGCTGCCTGACCGGCTGTGCTTTTCCAGCACCACCATTTTTGACTTTGATAGGCCCAATAAGCCAAGGTTAGCGCTGATTGTCAATTGATGGAACTGGGTGTAGCTAGAAACAATGGCCTGCAGTATACCTGACACAGAGGTGGCAGGGGAAATGGTTGTGGTGACGAACTGAGGTTGAGAGAGGGGCAAAGCTTAAGATGGGAAACTCGGACCTCAACTCCATATGATGCATCTTTTGCATGTTGCTCGCCTGAAAGTCAGGTTTGAATGCCTGGCCAGGCTGGAAAGATTTAGAAGCACTGCGCAGGGTTCAGGCCTGGGGATCGGCACATGTACCCCAGGGATCTTTTCACTTTGGGATCCGGTTGGAGGCTGGGTCCGGGAGAGGGTCGGGAGCACTCCTGCTGCAAAGCCACTCTTGCCCTCACTAAATTATAGCTTCTGAGCTGACCCAACCCACTCTTTTCTGGATATTCAAACTTACTGCATGATGTCCCTTTATAATTCTTTCTTCTGTCTCGGTTTTCCATCCTCACATCAAGCTGCCATCGGTGAGTTCTGGTTCAGTGGGACAGTTCTCTCCTCTGAATTCGAATATTGTGCCTTCAAGATCCACTCCACAAACCTGAGCTCATAATCCGGGCTGACACTCAAGTACTGTAATGAAGCGGTTTTGCTGTGTTGGAAGATCTTTGTCTTTGAGATGAAACTTTAAACCGACCTTCAGCTGCTCTTATCAGCTGGGCCCATTTTGGAACAGGCAAATTCAAATTGTGTCCTGGCCCTCATTTAAAAGCACCTCAGGAACCTCTTTTAAAATTCCTCATTCTGGTTTAGAAATCCCCTGCACGCCCTCTCACTTCCCTAACTACTACTAGCCAAATGACTAAGATTTCTGCAATTTCTAATTCTGGCCTCATGTGCATCTTCAGTTTTAATGACTTCACCTTTGGTAATGATGCCTGCAGTTCCCTGTCCCTAACTCTGTGATTCTCATCCTAAAGTTTTTCAGTGTCCGTGTCTTTACTCGTACAGTAGTCCTTCAATGTGCATCTTTGACCGAGCACATTTTGTTATTTTTTCCATGTTAAAAGCATGACATAAATGCAATTTATCAATGTGGAAGCCCAATAGATTTACTTGATTCTATCACAGTGCGTTCATGCTGTCAAACAGATCACTGGGCACTTGAGGAGCCTATGTAATATTAATCAGTGTAAGAATGTAAAAAAGGTGATGATGCCTTAATACACTTAATAACTGACCTCAGTTGCTTGGAAGATGGGTCATTGTTCTGAGCAGCTTTTGGGATGGGTTTGGTTGAGAGGGAAGGATACAGCTGGGGCCCCATCATGGTTCAATAGCTCCTGTTAGTGTAGAATACTGGTACAGAGCTGACCCAGAAACAAAGACAGTAATCACTGGAGAAACTCAGCAGGTCTGCCAGCAACTGTGGAGAGAAAACAGGGCTAATGTTTCCAATTCTGTGACCCTTCATCAGAACCAGTCTGCAGAAGTGTCACTGGACCCGAAGCGTTTACTCTGCTTTCTCTCCACAGACACTGCCAGACCTGCTGAGTTTTTCAGGCAATATCTGCTTTCATTTCAAGTTTACAGCATCCGCATTTTTTTTTGCTCTATTTCAAGGCTGACCCAAGCTTGGGACAGCCCTTGTCGCTATTGCTCATTACATGCACACAAGAGACTGTGCACTAGCAAGAGTCAAGCATGGAGGTGAAATACACAACATGAGAAGGTCCTGATGCTGAGCCTTTGTAGATTCCCCAAGCTGACCCTAAATAAACACAGGAAATGCTGGAAATACTCCCCAAGCCGTGGAGAGAGGAACCAAGTTAAAAGTTGCAGCTGGATGAGTTTTCATCAGATTTATTTCGGATTCCCAGCATCTGCAATATTTCCCTGCTTTTTGACTTCTGAAACCTTACTGACTCCATGCATATGGAAAGGGACCTCGGAGGAGTGGGGGAAATCTTCGTTCACTTATTTTGACCACTCTACCTTCTCACTATCTTTGGGTTTTGGAATTTATGAGTGACAAAGTATACTATTGTGAAGGCGGGGGAGGGGTGGTGAATCTAGACTTCAGGAAAATAAATCATGTTTTAATAGTTTTTCAATGGTGCACAGATGTTTCATGTCAGGACAACATAGTCATGGTTTTTTTTAAAATTGCTTCTTTGAATATACATAACTGTGTGAGACAAAAAAACTTGAACACCATGACTTGTGCCTTCACCTTATTTATTATGTCAATAAAGTTAATGTTGGTCCAGTGATTGTGTGTTGCCTTCACTTCTTTAAATTTGGGTTTTACTGCTAGCATTTTGTGTGTACCCTGCTTAATGTTGTGTTTTAAGTAAGTACTGCTCCCTGCACAATGAGATGCCAGTCTAGAGTACCTCAGGCTGTGGGTGTCTGCACTTGCATTGTCTCTGAAGCTGCTGGCTCCTTAGCACTAAGTAAATCTCATCAGCTGCTTCTTACTGTAACACACCTTTATTTGCATCTGTACACAGTAGGTTATCAAATATACCTCTAATGTAATGCCTGAGATTGTTTGCTTTACATATCCAATCTAGTCTTCTTACTAATTGATGTCAAAGTCATGTGATCCATTATATCATTTATTTACATGTTATACAACATCACCCTATAAGTTTCCCTCGAAATGGCCAACTTTTATTCCAGTAGTTGACTTCTACTTACTTCCATAGTCTTTGTAGTTGTTATTGTGACTGGCGATATCATTGTCATTACTATCATTTAACACTCCAAATCATAGGATGAAAGATTGATGACCTCGAACTTTGGGTGGAAGTCCCAATCAGCTTCACTTGAGTTCAGTACTGCAATGCTCGTGTTATACCATGTCTGGATTGTTGTACCACTCTGTACCTTATCTGATGTGGATGTAAGTATAGCTGCCTATATTCAATGATAATCATATTTGGTCTCACGTCTTGGCTTGAATAACATCAATGCCTTTCTGTTCCTCCTGAATGCCCATTCAGGCATTCTGATAAGATCAGTCCGTCTGTTACTCTGGTGACTGTTGCCTTCACTTCTTTAAATTTGGGTTTTACTGCTAGCATTTTGTGTGTACCCTGCTTAATGTTGTGTTTTAAGTAAGTACTGCTCCCTGCACAATGAGATGCCAGTCTAGAGTATCTCAGGCTGTGGGTGTCTGCACTTGCATTGTCTCTGAAGCTGCTGGCTCCTTAGCACTTAGTAAATCTCATCAACTGCTTCTTACTGTAACACACCTTTATTTGCATCTGTACACAGTAGGTTATCAAATATACCCTCAACCAGACTTTGTACTGACAATTATTCACCCTACCTCTACAATTGTATCAGCTCTGCTGTTTTTTACTCTGTATTTTCTTTCGTTATTTTACCTTCTCACATCTCGAGAGGAAATAGAGTCATACAGAACAGAAACAGACCCTTCCGTCCAACCAGTCCATGCCAAACATAATCCCAAACTGAACTAGTCTCACCTGCCTGCTCCTGGCCCCTATCCCTCCAAACCTTTCCTAATCATTCACTGATACAAAATGTTTTGTAAATGTTGTAATTGTACCCACATCCACTACTTAGAGTCATAGAGATGTACAGACCCTTCAGTCTAACTCATCCATGCCGACCAGATAACCCAACCCAATCTAGTCCCACCTGTGTACCTGGCCCATATCCCTCCACACCCTTCCTAGTCATTTACCCATCCAGATGCTTTTTAAAAGTTGCAACCGTACTAGCCTCCACCACTTCCTCTGGCAGCTCATTCCATACACACATCACCCTCTGCGTGAAAAAGTTGTCCCTTAGGCCCCTTTATATCTTTCCCCTCTCACCCTAAACTTATGCCCTCTAGTTCTGGACTCTCCCATCCCAGGCAAAAGACCTTTTCTACCACCTTATAAATGCCCCTCATGATTTTATAAACCTCTGTAAGGTCACCCAACAGGATTTTGTGTTTTTAAAAAACTGTTCCCCAATTCACCAATTGCTTTACAGCCAAATTGCGTTGAGGAAATGCGTGTTAAGAAGTTCAATCCACGCACGAACCACCCTCCGTGTAAAAACATTATGTCTTTTTTCAACCTTCTCTCGACTTAAAAATGTGCCCCCAATCTTGGAATTCCCCATCTGAGGGAAAACTACTACCATTAACTCTATCAATACCCCTCATTATTTTATAAACTTCTCTCAGGTTGCCACTCAACCTTCTACACTCCAGTGAAAAATGTCCCAGCCTATCAAGCTGTTCTTTATAACTCAAACCTTCCATTCCTGGCAACATCCTGGCAAATCTCTTCTGAACCCTCTGCAGCTCAACAATATCCTTCCTATAACAGGGCATACAGAACGTTTAGCCTGGGGTTGTGTTCCGAAACTGGGTGCGTCTGTTTTTAGTCTTCTCCCCCTTAACATTTCCACTGATGGGTGGAGGGTATCTGTGGGTGGCATAGTGACTCAGTGGTTAGCACTGCTGCCTCACAGTGCCAGGGACCCGGGTTCAATTCCAGCCTCAGTCTGTGTGGACTTTGCACATTGTCCCCGTGTCTGTATGGGTTTCCTCCGGGTGTTCTGGTTTTCTCCCACAATCCAACCATGTGTAGGTTAGGGTGAATTGGCCACGCTAAATTGCCCATAGTGTTCAGGGATGTGTAGGTTAAGTGCATTAGTTAGAGGTAAATATAGAGTAATAGGGTAGGGGAATGGGTCTGGGTGGGTTACTCTTTGGAGGTCGGTGTGGACTTGTTGAGCCAAATGGCCTGTTTCCACCCTGTAGCGATTCTATGAAAATCCAGTCTTCTTCTGTTATCAAGTATTGTTTCTGCTCATGGTACCCTTTCGTAGACAGGCAGGAGGTTGGAAGAAAACAGCAAGCCAGATAGCTTCAGGAGATGGATAAGTTGATGTTTCACCCAGAAACGTTGACTTCTCCACCTCCTGATGCTGCTTGGCTTGCTGTGTTCTTCCAGCCTCCTGCCCGTCTACCTTGGATTCCAGCATCTGCAGTTTTTTATTTGTCTCTAAGCATGGTACCCTTTCAGCAATTAGTCTTGCCAGTTTTAAACAGTGACCCTTAGAATCATAGAGTCCCTGCAGTGCAAATAGAGGCCATTCAGGCCATCAGCTCTGCACTGAGCCTCTGAAGAGCACTCTACACTAACCACGTAATCTTTTGTTTACCATTACTAACCCACCAAGCCTGCACACTACAGGGCAATTTCCCATGGCCAATCCACCCTAACCTGCACATTTTTAGACTGTAGGAGGAAACTGGAGCACCTGGAGGAAACCCACACAGACATGTAGACAAGTCGCTCAAGGATAGAAGCAAACCCGCGTCCCTCGTGCCCAAAGTATAGTTGACAGATGAAGTAGGATAGAGTTCCATACTAACTCTTTTAACTGAGGGAGATCCACACACACCTTCATTCTTTATTTGTCTGGGGAACAGGTACTAGCCCTGAGCACCATTGTGTCAGGTCTGTCTCTGGCAATATGACCCCACTTTCAATCAAGTTGTCTACCTGTGATTTTATTTTGCCCATCAGAGGATGAGGAATTTTCCCAGGAGTGTACAAGAAGATGGGTTTGGCAACTTCCTAAAGAGGAATGGGATACTCTATTTCCACGTGCCTAAACCCTTGAGCAACTTTGGAACTTCTTGCCAAATTCATTACTGGTCGGCATGGATAGGTTATAACTAAAGGTCTGTTTCCATGCTGTACATCTATGACATCCTCCGTGACTGAGCTTCATGGTGTTTTGTAGATCCATTCCCCTTGGACGTTGAAGTTTTACGTTTGCTGTTCTGATTCTCACAGACTTGAATTATTGTCAGTTATTCAAACTGTTGATTTTCATGTTGCCAGTATTGAAGCTGCTCTTGTGTTGAGTTTAAATTGTTTTAAATCTCTATACAGTCATGTTGCTGGTCCATTATCTGCTATGGTTCTGTTCCTTCAACTTGTTGAACCCATTTCTTGTTGCATGATTTGTATTTCTCTGGAAATTTTTCTTTTGCAAGACCTTTTATTTTGAGGTGATGCCCTTAAAATAATTTCTGGAGCCCCAAGTGGCCACACTGTTATCATTTAGCTCCCTCTGGTGGACAGTCTTTCAGCTGTTCGGAGCCACATTTTGTACCAACCTCATGTGGTCGACAATATTAGTTGCCGCACTTTTGTCATTACGGCTTTCAGGACGGCAACAACATCATCTTAGGAGCAACCCATTCGACCATGTCAGAAAAATTCTTGATGTTTCCTCACAATATTAATCGATCTTGGGCAATGATTTCTGCCTCCGTAGCAAATTGGATGATCTATTCCATCACTAAATTCTCCTGGGATTGAAGAGAATCCGACAGCTTCTCATCCTGCACACGAACTACTGTAAAGTATCTAATTAAGTTAAAAATCACACAACACCAGGTTCAAGTACAATGGATTTATTTGGAAAGCACTAATTTTCAGAGCACTGCTCCTTCATCAGGTGGTTTTGGAGCATAAGATCATAAGACACAGAATTTATAGCAATCATATCTAATTAATTCATTATTTAAAGCTCTGCATCTACAGCATCAAGTGAGTTGACATAAATTGAATAATTACCATTGATTCTCCCCAAGGCTAAGATCAACAATTAAATCTCACCTGTTCTATCACTAAAATTTAATTTGGGGCTACTGTCGTTTGCTCTTTGCCTTAACAGAACATCTTCATCTATTGTACCTTCAATCTGTTGTGACACAGCTTAGAATGTGCAGCTTTTGCAGCTCCCATTTCTGACCCCATTGTGGGTCTTCCACATGATCAAATATTTGACACAATGGCTCCACTGGAGCTACCATCCCGATGGACAAGTGGGCTTGGCTGACCGGAGTTTCTCTGTCTTACACTGCAGTGCTTCCATTCTTTGTCTGATCTTTCAGAGTGTGGCTTCACTATGACTATGTGTTGAATTCTTCCTAGACTCTTCCATCCTCAGCTTCAAAGTCTTTCTTTCCTTTTCTTTTAACTCAGCTGCACTTATCAAAGGTTCTGCGTTACCTTCAGAGTATCTGTGCTTCAGCTGTGTCCCTTGGGCTCTATATTCACTTACGATCCTGGGTCTGGAGATTTTTTTTGTCCCAGGCTGCCACAGGCTTAACCTTGCACTTTATGCCAATGTTGCTCCATGCACATTGAGATACCAGTCTGGAGTATCTCAAGCTGTAGGTGTCTGCACGTACCATGTCCCCGAGTTTGCTTGCCCATATCTCTCAGTAAAGTTCTTCTACTCCTTCTGTATGGTAAGACTTCTTTATTTCCACCTGTACATAGATGATCAAATACAGCTCTCCAGTTTAGAATGTAAGGCTTTTCTCTTTTTTCATGCTCATTCTACAGTGATGTCTTCCCTGTTACTGATATCAGAGACTGTGATCAGTTACAATATCGTGATTTACACAAATCTCGTGGTATCACTCATCCCACTCCTTTCCCTGTTTTTATTCCTTTTCTTTTCCTGATTTATGGAGTGGGACATGATTTCACAAGTGTCAGTGATGCCTTCAGCTTCTTGCTTGTTTGATTGTTATTGCTGTCCTTGTAGAGTCATAGAGATGTATAGCACAGAAACAGACCCTTTGGTCCAACTCGTCCATGGCGACCAGGTATCCGACATTAATCTGGTCTCATTTGCCAGCATCTGGCCCATACCCCTCTAAACCCTTACTATCCATATACCCACCCAGATGCCTTTTAAATGTTGCAATTGTACCAGCCTCCACCACTTCCTCTGGCATTTGATGACAAGACCTGACTCTGCTTCCACTTCAGGGATGTATAGGAACAGATGTGCAAGTGAAAAGCCTGTTGCACTCAAAAAAGGACTGGAAAACCTTCCCTCTTCACACTTCCAACCTCACTACCCTCTCGATGTCAATGATGATGAGAAGATCATTCCTAGCTGCACACCGCAATTTTCTTAGTATCATCCAGATCCACTTCCGACAATGCTTCCACTTTGGGAAAAGATATTTGAGGGCCTTCTGGTGTTGTGGCTCAATTGGTGACATCTTCACTCCCAAAACACAGGGTCCTGGCTTTCAGTCACAGTCCAGGGCTTGAACATGTTAAACTGAGACTGAGACTCCAGAGCAGCGCTGAAAGAGCCCTGCACTGTCAGAGGTGCTGTCTTGCAGCTTAGACGTTAAACTCAATTGTCCTCTGCCTGTTCATGTGAACATAAAAAGATCTTGTGGGAGTTTTCTGAAGAAGAAACAGGGTCCTGGCCAACTTTCAGGATTCAACAGGGTGGCACTGTGGCTCAGTGGTTAGCACTGCTGCTTTGTAACGCTAGGGACATGGGTTCAATTCTAGCCTCAGGTGACTGTTTGTGTGGAGTTTGCACATTGGATCTGTATGGGTTTCCTCCGGGTGCTCTGGTTTCCTCTTATAATCCAAAGATGTGCAGGTTAGGTGTAATGGCCATGCTAAATTGTCCATAGTGTTCAGGGATGTGTAGGTTAGGTTCAATAGTTAGGGGTTACTCTTCAGAGGGTCAGTGTGGACTTGTTGGGTCAAATGGCCTGTTTCCACACTGTAGGGGTTCTATTATTCACTAAAAGGAAAATTACTGGTGTACTATGGATATTAGTCTGTGACGCAGGCAAAAAAATAAAGCACATGGCTCTTTCTTGCTCCTGCCCCTGTGTTGGTGCTTTTCAGTTGTCCCCCAAAGCCTGGTTGATGCTCAAAGGCCTTGCTGGCCTGTCCATTTAAGCAGGAGAAAGTGAGGACTGCAGATGCTGGAGATCAGAGTCAAAAAGTGTGGTGTTGGAAAAGCACAGCAGGTCAGGCAGCATCTGAGGAGCAGGAGAGTCGACATTTCGAGCATAAGCTTGTGCTCGAAACGTCAACTCTCCTGCTCCTGGGATGCTGCCTGACCAGCTGTGCTTTTCCAGGGCCGCACGTTTTGACTCTGTCCCTTTTAAGCAGCCAATATGGTCTGATCAGCCACAGAGCTGTGTAGGACATCCTACAGTGCAGAAAGGGGCCTTTCAGCCAGACTATGATGGGTTCCCAGTGGAAGGAATGTTTCAGGCCCTGACGTTCAGCTGTATGGATTCCCCGCTTGTCTGCCTCGCCTCCATGTAATCCAAGGGCACCCAAAGGCAAAGCCAAGCAAAATGGTGACGTGCTACCAAGGGGGTCAACTTGTAAGGCCTCACCCTGACAGGAATTTCCCACTCCTTTGCTTCCCACTCCTCCACTTTCATGAGGAAAATAGGACACTGGTGGGTCATGTGACCATTATAAACGGGTTGAATCCCATTGAATAACAAATCCATGTCTGCTGCAGATAACCTGCCTGGGCACAGTGCTCTCAGATGTTCCAAGCAGTAATCTGGCTGCTTGATCCTCAAATCTCACTGCCCAGTAACTGCCAAACATTGCACCCCCCCCCCAACAAACGTAATATGAAGCAGCTCTGTAAAAGATGCACGGATTCATGTGTCTCTCAGAAGGGGTTACTGAGTTCACTCTAAGGTGAGACAACACTTGATTTGTTTCACAAACTGCTGCCCCCAGTCGAAATATAACCTACAGAACACTGAGTATGATGACCAGCTGAACAGCAATCAGTACAACCTCTTCTCATGCAATTTCTCTGAGGAAAAATTTGTTGAAGGCTTGAATTTGTACAGTGCCGTTCACAACTTAAGGATGTTCCACAGTATTTTACAGCCAGAGGAGTGTGCAGCAAGTAAGTCAGCCATGATACACATTTCAAGATCCAATAAACAGGAGAGCAATAATGAACAGATCCATCTGTTTTGCTGAAGGATAAATATTGGGCCTTCTTGTGGCGCAGTGGCAGTGAAATGGAGAAGCTTGGGCTTCAGTCTCAAGTGGTCCAGAGGTGTGTAATAATACCCCTGAGCAGGTTGATTAGACAAATAGTTGAACGATACATATTAGGCAGTAATTAGGGAATAGTATCCCTGCTCTTCTTAAAAGTAGAACTTCATTAATTGCAGGACAGACAGTGAGGACAGCAGCTTCGTAAGGAGCAGGAGAGAGCGGGGGGGACAGTAGCTTCTGAAAGAGAGTGGGAGAGAGAACGAGGACAGTAGCTCCTAAAGAGAGTGGGAGAGAGAACGAGAACAATAGCTCCTGAAAGAGAGTGGGAGAGAGAGCAAGGACAATAGCTTCTAAAAGAGAGTGGGAGAGAGAACGAGGACAATAGCTCCTGAAAGAGAGTGGGAGAGAGAGCGAGGACAGTAGCTCCTGAAAGAGAGTGGGAGAGAGAACGAGGACAGTAGCTTCTAAAAGAGAGTGGGAGAGAGAGCAAGGACAATAGCTCCTGAAAGAGAGTGGGAGAGAGAGCGAGGACAATAGCTTCTAAAAGAGAGTGGGAGAGAGAACGAGGACAATAGCTCCTGAAAGAGAGTGGGAGAGAGAGCGAGGACAATAACTTCTAAAAGAGAGTGGGAGAGAGAGCGAGGACAATAGCTCCTGAAAGAGAGTGGGAGAGAGAGCGAGGACAATAGCTTCTAAAAGAGAGTGGGAGAGAGAGCGAGGACAATAGCTTCTAAAAGAGAGTGGGAGAGAGAACGAGGACAATAGCTCCTGAAAGAGAGTGGGAGAGAGAGCGAGGACAATAGCTTCTAAAAGAGAGTGGGAGAGAGAGCGAGGACAATAGCTTCTGAAAGAGAGTGGGAGAGAGAGCGAGGACAATAGCTTCTAAAAGAGAGTGGGAGAGAGAGCGAGGACAATAGCTTCTAAAAGAGAGTGGGAGAGAGAATGAGGACAATAGCTTCTAAAAGAGAGTGGGAGAGAGAGCGAGGACAATAGCTCCTGAAAGAGAGTGGGAGAGAGAACGAGGACAATAGCTTCTAAAAGAGAGTGGGAGAGAGAACGAGGACAATAGCTTCTAAAAGAGAGTGGGAGAGAGAACGAGGACAATAGCTTCTAAAAGAGAGTGGGAGAGAGAACGAGGACAATAGCTTCTAAAAGAGAGTGGGAGAGAGAGCAAGGACAATAGCTTCTAAAAGAGAGTGGGAGAGAGAGCGAGGACAGTAGCTCCTGAAAGAGAGTGGGAGAAAGAACGAGGACAATAGCTTCTAAAAGAGAGTGGGAGAGAGAGCAAGGACAATAGCTCCTGAAAGAGAGTTGGAGAGACAGTGTGGACAATAGGGACTTACCTTTGGGAATAGAGGGCAATGAGGGATTCAGCACATGATTCAGCAGCAGAGAAATGTAGCAACTGTAACGCCTCAGAGGAGTCATGAGTCAGATGGTTATTGTGCAGTTACCTTTAGGGATTATGTTTCAACACTGGTGATTTTGAACAATGGAAATTTCAATGGGTTTTAACAATTTATCGTCATAGTAGAGAGAGCTGATTTGTGAGTAAGGATAAAATATTATACATTCTCCTAATCTTCAGTTTGTAATTTATATTGCAAGAACAAGGTTAACGTGAGTAAAAGCAAATGAAGTTAAAGTAAATTTAAGTTATGGCAGGGCAGCTTGACCAAGTTGGAATACCCATCCTGTGACCTGTAGGGAAATGGTGGACCCTTCTTATGACCTAAACGAGTCTGTGTGCAAGAAGTCGCATTGACTGAAAAAGCTCAGTCCCTGGGTTTCAGAGGTTGAATCATGATTGGAGTCACTGAGCTGCATCTGAGAGGCAGAGAACTACGTGGGTAGCATGTTTAGAGAGGTGGTCACACTGCAGATTAGGGGTAAGCGGGCAGGTAATGAATGGGAGACCACCAGGCAGTCCATGAGAAGCAGGAAGATAGCACCAGAATCCTCAGAGCTTACTAACTAGCTGTCAATTCTGGATATTGGTGAGAGCAATGGATCCATGGAGAAGGACAGTAAGAGCCAAGATAATGGCACCACAGAGGAAGGAGAATGTAATATTGATAGGGGAGTATTCACACTCATGATAATTAGTTAGGAGGAACTAATATAATAGATTGGCATTTCTGCAGCTGTAGATGTGACAACAGGATAGTATATTGCCTCCCTGGTATTAGGGCCAAGGGTTTCACAGAACAGTTGCAAGGCGTTCCTCTGTTGAAGGACAATCAGCCAGAGGGCATGGTCCACATTGTTACTAATGACATTAATAGGCAGGGGGAACACTGTCTGGAAATTGGAATTTAGTGTGCTCTGTAAACCATTAGCCAATAAGACCTGCAACGTAGTAATACCCAGATTACTGCCAGTGCCAACATAATCAAATCCCGGTTTTCTGCCACCCTGGTTATACTGTTGCTGGAAAAGTTCAGCAGGACTGGTGGCATCTGTGGAGAGAAATCAGAGTTAACGTTTCGGGTCCAATGACCTTTCCTCAGAACTGCAAGGAGAAAGCTTCATATGCAGAAGATAGAGTGGGAGGAAGGGTTAAGGAGTAAATGATAGGTGAAGATAGAGAGAGAAGAGCAGTTGAACAGATAAAGGAGTGGATAACGATCACTGTGGGAGAATGAATAGCTGGAAATGGGGACAATGAGTTGCTAACAATGGGTTGTGTGTAATGGCGGACCATGTGATGACAAGGACTGGTGCGTGAAGGTTGGAGTAAGGACATGGGAGAGGGTCCCTCAAACCGTAAAATTATTGAACTCGATGCTGCGTTTAGAGGCTGAAGAGTTCCCAAGCAGAAGATGAGGTGTTGTTCTTCCAGCTTGCGCTGAGCTATACTGGAGCACTGCAGCAAGCCAGAGACAGAGATACTGACCAGGAAACACAGTGGTGGTTGAAGTGGCAGGCAACTGGAAGCTCAGGGTCAGAACCTAGGTGTTCTGCGAAGCAGTCACCCAGTCTATGTTTCATTTCCCCAGTGTAGAGGAGACCACATTGTGAGCAGTGAATGCAGTAGACGAGATTGAGTGAAGTGCAGATAAAACACTACATCACCTAGAACGTGTGTAATTAAAAGTGGGTGATTAAAGCTCCCTCGTTGTAACTACTCTGTGTGATGTCTACCTCAGGTAGACAGGTGTACAGGTTCTATTTCCTGCCCTGAAGTCCTCCTCCTGGGAACAGGAGAATCGACGTTTCGGGCATAAGCCCTTCTTCAGGAATCATTCCTGAAGAAGGGCTTATGCCCGAAACGTCGATTCTCCTTCTCCTTTGATGCTGCCTGACCTGCTACGCTTTTCCAGCAACACATTTTCAGCTCTGATCTCCAGCATCTGCAGTCCTCACTTTCTCCCTGAAATCCTCCTCCTCTGCCATCTTTCCAACCACTTATTTTCCTACCTGTGTACTCGCTTGCATGTGGCACTGGGAGTAATCTGGAAGTTAATTCATTAGATGTCCCACTTGCTAATTTTATTACAGAGCTTGCTAAATTCCAATTGCAGGACAGCAACTCCCTTCCTAACAATGGCATTAGTAACAATGTGCACCTCTGGCTGATTGTTCGATATCAGGTAGGAAATACAATTGAGAATGAAAAGAACATAGAATGTTCAGAAGGGAGCCAAAACAGCACATAAGTGAAACAAAGACTGATTACGAAAAGATTGGCAGCTAGCATAAAGGGAGAGTCTTCCATCAACACCTAAATACTAAAAGGGCAATAAAAGGAAATGTAGGGTGGATTATGGATCAAAAGGGATTTATGCATAGAAGCATAACTGAGGTTAAATAAATACTTTACATCTGCCTTTTATCTCTCATCAAACCATGGTGACAGAGGAGAAAACACAGTCACTAGAATGGTTTAAAATGGTGAGGTGGTGATATTAGATAAGCAGCCAGTACATAATTGATAAAGTTCCATTACTGGATGAGATATATGAGAGGAATTTCAATGGAAATTGCAAAAGCACTGGCAATTATCTTTCAATCCTACCCGAGTTCGGGGATGTTGCCAGAGGAGAATTGCAGAACTTATGTCCTCATTCACAAAGGTTATCATAACCTGAGAAGGCAACTTTTAAAAAAAGGTTTTGTGATTTACACATGAAAGGAGTGAAACTATCATGGTATTCGAACAGATGAAAGACTCAACAGACAATCAAGGTATTTTTCAATGTAATTTCAATTACATCACACTGTAAACTTTCGCTATAAAATCTGTGCCTTACAATTGTGCCCTCCACAACCACCTGATGAAGGAGCATCGCTCAGAAAGCTAGTGCTTCCAATTAAACCTGTTGGACTATAACCTGCTGTTGTGTGATTTTTAACTTTGTACACCCCAGTCCAACACTGGCATCTCCAAATCACAATAGGTCTGGTAGAAACAGACCAGTCAATTTAACTTTGATGTTGGAGAAACTTTTTGAAACTGTTTAATATTGATCAGTTTTATTTGATAAATCTCTGGCACAAGAATCAAATCAATGACCTGTCTGACAAACAGACATGAGTTTTACCCAGTGAGCCATGAGTAACAATTTAAAGAAGGTGTCTACATTAACATGCTTTGTTGAACCATTGGTTTAATGTAAAAGGACAAACATTTCCTGATCAGGATATGTTTACCTTTTCCAGCCATATGCTGCTTTACTGACATTCTGTTTTGTTCATCAAGATTTTTAAAACCGTCTCTCACCAAAAGTCACCCTGAATGACCTTACAGTATCATAGAATCACAGAAAATAGGAATGGGATAGGCTATTTGGCTCTTTGAGTCTACACCGCCCTTCAGTATGAAAAGTGGTCAGCACTGCTGCCTCCCAGTGCCAGGGACCAGCCTCGGGCAACTGTCCGTTCGCACATTCTCCCCGTGTCTGGGTGGTTTCCTTCGGGTGCTCTGGTTTCCTCCCACAATCCAAAGATGTGCAGGTTAGGTGAATTGGCCATGTTCGATTGCCCACAGAGTTCAGTGATGTGTAGGTTAGGGACATTAGTAAGGGGTAAATATTGAGTAGGGGGAATGGAGCTGGGTGGGTTACTCTTTGGATGGTTGATGTGGACTTGTTGGACCGAATGGCCTCCTTCCACACTGTGTAGGGATTCTGAGAGAGTCATACAGCACACAAACAGACCCTTTGGCCCAATCAGTCCATGTTGACCATAATCCCAAACTAAACTAGTCCCACCTGCCTGTGTTTGACCATATCTCTCCAAACATTTCTTATTCATGTACTTCTCGAAATGTCTTTTGAAAGGTGTAAGTGTACCTGCATCCATCACTTCCTTTGGCAGGTCATTCTATACACAAAACACTCTCTGTGAAAGAAAATTGCCCCTCATGTCTTTTTAAAATCTTTCTCCTTGCACCTTAAGAATATGCCCCTCAGCTTTGAAATCCCCACCCTCAGAAAAAAAACCTGCCATTCACCTTATCTAAGTCCCTTGTGATTTTATTAACCTTGATAAGGTCACCCCTTAACCTCCTGTGCTCAAGTGAAAAAGGTCCAGTCTATCCAACCTCTCCTTAAAACCCTCCATTCCCAGCAACATCCTTGTAAATCTCTTCTGAACTGTCTCCAGTTTAATAATATCCTTCCGATGACAGGGCGACCAGAACTAGACACAGTACTCCAGAGCTCAGGACTGTCCCAATCCATCTCCATACCCTTTGATCCCTTTAGTCCTAAGAACTAAGTACGAATGCAGAATCGAAATACTGGAAATCTGAACTAAAAAACAGAAATAACCCATTCTATGGACATGTGTAAAATAACCAGGAGTCCCCTCATTCAGGACGAGTTCATTTGGCCCCTTGGCTAAGTTCTGTTCTTCTGTTAGATCATGATTGATTGGTGCCTCAACACCATTTACCTCCCTTCTGTCTGTAGTACAAGAGTTCAGGTCTGACTGTGTGTGCTAATGAGACACAATGTACGTCATTGAAGGAAGCAATGCAATCTCACAATCTTGCAACCTGAAGGCCATATGTTCCGACAGTAAGATGTTTCTTAAACGAAGTGAACTTATTTTCACGCCAGCAGATTTTATAAACATTCTTTAGCGAGACCAAGAATATTATTATTATGACCAAGAATATCCTCACTGAATGGTTTGACACTCTGACCCAAACAAATCACAGCCTTAAGAATTCCTATTGACACCACCTTCCATTGCCTTTTGAGGAGAAGAGTTTCAGATTGCCAAAACACCTTGCTTAAAAAACGTGCATTTCATTCCAGGATGCCCAGTTCTAATTTTAAGATTATTCACTGTATTTCCCCACCAGAGGGAGTAACTCCCTAAATCCACCATGTCAAAATCTCTAGATTTTGAAGGTCTCTCTTTAGATTAACAGTTTATCTTCCAGCCTCAGGGCAACACAAGCCAAGTTTGTTCAACCATTCCTAATAGTTTAAGCCTTGGTGCACATCGAAAAATGTCTATAGCTCTCCAGGGCCAAGTGCATTCATCCTGAGGTGATGTCTGCAAACTGAATGCTGGGCTCCAATTGGGATTTTATGTACCTCTGATTTTCAGCTGAAACTACAGTTCAGTTTGGTGTCAGGGCAGCAACGCCACCTGGAGGTACCTCTGTTGGCACCTTCACCATGACGGTGGCACAGACAATTACAGTATTTGAAAGGTATTCGGATGGGGATGTGAATAGGAAGGGTTTAGAGCGATATGGGCCAAGTGCTGGCAAATGGGACTGGATTAGGTTGGGATATCTGGTCGGAATGGATGAGTTGGACCGAAGCGTCTGTTTCCATGCTGTACATCTCTATGACATAGGGAGAGTATCCAGTCGTCATCCCATTCCTGCCTCAGTCGAAGCAAAATGCTTGGAGACACAGTATGGCTTTAATCCTTCATCTTTATTCTGGGCCCTGGAGGGAGAGAGAATGATTGCCCATGTGCACAGAGACATGAGTTCTCAGTCTTCTCTCAAACATCAGATTCTTAATGTATTACATAGTCACTTACAGGGAGAATGTGCTGCGGGTCCCTTATTGCCGTGCTGAGCCCCAGTGGTTAGAGCGATGGCTTATACCACTATGTACAGATCACACAGACAGCTGAACCTGGCTTTCCTTGGCAAACCTGACCAACCTGCTCCTGAGTGCGTGCCAACAAAGTCACGAATTGCTGATGCTACAGCATCCTCTCCTGACTGGGGCCCAGCAGGTGTCTGGTCTCTCACAGCATCCTTACAGTGTGGAAACAGACCCTTCGGCCCAACCAGTCCACACTGACCCTCCAAAGAGTAACCTGCCCAGACCCATTCCCCTACCCTATTATCTGATACTTACCCCTGACTAATGCACCTTAGCTATACATCCTTGAACATTATGGGTAATTTAGCATGGCCATTTCACCTAATCTGCATATCTTTGGATTGTGGGAGGAAATCAGAGCATCCAGAGGAAACCTATGCAGACACGGAGGAAAATGTGCAAACTCCACACAAAAAGCTGCCCATTGCTGGAATCGAACTGAGGTCCCTGGCACTGTGTCGCAGTAGTGCTAACCACTGTGCCACCTGATAGCCCTCCCTAAGAGCTGGTGACATGGGAGAGTAATCTTCTTGGCCCACCTTCAGAGACATGGAGGTGATGTGTTCCCCAGAGTTTAATCGAGTTGGAATAGCCTCAGAGGGGCTCAGAATCTGAGCTGGCAGAGGTGCGAGAATGAGCCTTGTTGGTGCAACCTCTGAGGAACATCATACTCATGGAGGCATACAACACGGAAACAGACCCTTCTGTCCAAATTGTTCATGCAGACCAGGCATCCTAATTTAAGTCCCATTTGCCACCATTTGGTCAATATCCCTCTAAACCCTTCTTGTTCACGTATACATCCAGATGCCTTTTAAATGTCCCAGCCTCTGCCACTTCCTCTGGTTGCTCATTCTGTACACGCACCACCCTCTCTGTGAAAAAGTTACCTTTTCTTTCTTTATTCACGGGATAAAGGCATCACTGGCTAGGCAGCATTTATTCCCCATCCCTAATTGCCCACAGGCCAACCACATTGCTGTGGGCCGGGAGTCACACGTTGGCCAGACCAAATAAGGATAGCAGTTTCCTTCCCTAAAGGGCATTCTGAACCAGATGAATTTTTCCAACAAACCTCAATGGATTCATGGTCATCACTAGACTCTTAATTCCAGATATTTCTTGAATTCAAATTCCGCCAACTGCTGTGGCAGGATTTGACCCCACATCCCCAGAACAGTACCAGGATCTCTGCATTAACAATCCAGTGATAATACCAGAAGGCCACTGCCTCCCCTTTGGTCCCTTTTATAGGTATAACATTTTGATTTGCACTACCTTGACTTTACTCTGCAAATCGCGTTTCACAGCAAATTCTGGGAAAACAATGAGCAGTAATGCAACAAACGGATAAAAGTCAGAGTCAGAGAGAAATGCAGCACAGAGACAATCCCTTTGGTCCAACTCATCCATGCCAACCAGATATACCAACCCAATCTAGATTTTGCTCGTGGTGCTGGTAAAGAAAAAGTGGTGTGATGTCATGAGTGAGTGAGTAGGTAGTGTGGTAGGCACGCGGGGTTGGGGGGGGGGGGGGAGGTGGCATTGGGATGGGTAAGAGTGAGAATTTTTTACAAATTCATTCAGGGGAATAAGCCATCGCTGGACCCATCTCTAATTGTTCAGAAGGCAGTTAAGAGTCAACCATATTGGTGTGAGTCTGAAGTCACATGTTGGCCAGACCAGGTAAGGATGGTAATTTCCTTTCCTAAAGGGCATTAATGAACCAAAGATGATTTGCTGACAACATCTTCATTAGACCTTTAATTCCAGATTTTTATTAAATTCCTATTCCACCATCTGCTGTCCTGGGATTTGAATGTAGGCCCGTGGGATGTGACCTGGGTCTCTGGATTAACAGTGTAGGGATAACACCACAAGGCCATGAGAATGAGCTGGCTCTACTGGAGCTGAATTTTGAAGGATGGGTCAGACCATTATGTGCCATTTGCCCGGTTCACCAGTTTTCCCTAATCTGTCCTCGTCTCTACTTTCTACAGAAAAGCCATCAGTGGAGCATTGGAAAATCTTTAGACCCATATGCTGCATTTTTGTGCCACTATGTGTTGCACAGTTTAAGCTCACTGTTAGAATGACTTACAGCATCTGCTCAAATCGTTATACACCTCCCCTTTAGCTGAACCGCTGAAAAAGCAAGTTCTCGTTTTAAACTCATGTTGGTCTCTCAGGATTTTACATGCAACTACTCTGCTGTGCTAGTTGCATGCTACTTATAGTGATTTAAATTTTAGATAGCACAAAGTGTGCTGCTTGAACCAATACGTTACTGCAGTGTTCGGGCCTACACCATCTCTACTGTGTTTAGTTGGAAACCAATGGATGATATATATGTTCTTGTATATATATTTGATTATATATATATGTTCTTGTGTGTGTGTGTATACATGTATATATATATATATATATATGAAGGGCTTATGCCTGAAAGGTTGACTCTCCTGCTCCTTGGATGCTGCCTGACCGTCTGTGCTTTTCCAGCGCCACACTCTTCAACTCTGATCTCCAGCATTTGCAGTCCTCACTTTCTCCTATATATTGCAATGTTACGCTTAAGGTATGGGTGTGGTTCAGCTTCTGAGAATTGGGAAAAAGGAGAATAACTTCCGAATTCTGAGGTGCAGAAGGATCTAGGTGTTCTAGTGCCTGAGTCCTGAGAAGTTAGGATGCAGCTTGAGCAAGAAGCATGGAATACTATCCTTTATTGAACCTTAAAGTCAGGATGTTATGCTTCAGTTTTAGTGTGTATCAGTGAAATCACATTTTTTACACTGTTTAATTTTGGTCTCTATATTTAAGGAAGGAGTAAGTACATTGGAGGTGGTTCAGATGACACTTGCTAGAATGATACCTGGAATGAGTAGGTTGTCTTATGAGAAAAGGAGAAAGTGAGGACTGCAGATGCTGGAAACCAGAGTCGAGAAGTGTGGCACTGGAAAAGCACAGCAGGTCAGGCACCACCCAAGGTGCAGGAGAGTCGACGTTTTAAGCATAAGCTCTTCATCAGGAAGATGATGAAGAGGTTATACTCGAAACATCAACTCTCCCGCTCCTCAGATGCTGCCTGGCTGATTGTGCTTTTCCAGCACCACACTTTCTGACTCTGTCTTATGAGAAAATAGTGGATAGTCTGGTCTTATTTTCACTGGAGTTTGGAAGAGTGAGGTGTGATTTGATTAAAGTCTACAGGATCCTGAATGGTCATGACAAAGACCTCTTGTGGATAAATCCAGAATGAGGAGGCATTATTTTAAAATGAGTGGTCACCTTTTTTTGGACAGTGATGGAGGGAGCGTCTTTCCCTCTCAAAGGTTTGCATGACTTTGGAACTCTATGCCTCAGAAGGCAGTGGAGGTGGGCCATGAATATTTTTATGGAGGAGTAGATTCTTGCTAGGCAGGGGAATCAAAGGTTATTAGGGGGCTGATGGAATGTGGAATGCACAAAACAAAGGTCAGCCTTTGTCCTATTGAATAGTGGAACAAGTTGGAAGGCCAAAGTTCGAGAGCTGGAAAAGCACAGCTCGTCAGGCAGCATCCAAGGAGCAGGAGAATTGACATTTTGGGCATAACCTCTTCAGCAGGTCCTGATGATGGGCTTATGCCCGAAATGGAAATGCGTTATAACCAACACACGCTTTAAAAGTTAGCACTTTAGAAACTGTCCCCAGTTTGTCAATCGTGTTACAATGAATTTACATTAAGAAACATGCTGCAGCAGAATGGTCTGCATTACTGATTCTGAATCTGGCCTGTACCTTTAAGACCGTTACATAACGTCACAATGTGTAACATTTTGCTCTCAGGGTATCACCTCACCTTCAGTCATTGTTACTGTGTAATGGAGCCAGTGCAGTAGCTTCAGTCAGTCACTCATGTATATGTAATGTATTCTAATATCAACAGGCACAGAGCCCAGACTGTGTTTGTAAATCAGTAATCTCACAGCATTGGAAGTAGTGGGTGTTGTCAATACGATTTAGGATATCTGACTCAGCAAAAACCCAGACTTGGTGGTATTTGTTACATGGGCTAACATATCAAAAAGCACAAAACTACTGACCATGGAATGACTGTGAGGGGAGCCAGTGAGTATGAGAGTGGTGTTGCTCAGAGGGTGGAGTAGGAGAGGTTCTGGGATTAACAAAGGAGGAATGAACAGGTTTAAAATGACTAAAACTTATCTTATGGAGTCACAGATCTCTCAGCTGGCTGATTTGCAGACCCACAATCATATTCACTTCCCTCAAAATGCTGGACAAAAGTAACTCCTAAGAGGGAAAACAGTCAAGAGTCAATCCTTTGAAATATGCGACAGTTGGGTCAGTCACTATGCAGCATATACTGATTCTTCTGGTCCAGAAAAGATTTTACAGCATTATCTGGATTAATTAGGATTGACATGAGAATGAATATGATCTATATTAACAAACATTGGTGTGGAATCCAGAATCAAATGTCTTACAGCTTTGTGTCAGGAGGGCAAAATGAAGTATAGAAAATATCAGAAACACACAAAATGGCCATTAGCAATCTGAAAGGAGACAAAAAAAAATTGTGCATGCGCTGAAAGGTTAAAGTTTTGAACAAGATTGCACCTTAACAAATAAAAGCAAAGTTCTATGGATGACAGAGATCTGAAATAAAAACGATTAACCTCAGCAGGCCTAGCAGCATCCGTGGAGAGAGAAAGGGAGATAACCTTTCACATTCAACACGATAGTTCTACAGAACTGGGCTCAAAAGATTTTGCTTCATTCATTCATGGGATATAGATGTGGCTGGGATAGTCTAACATGTACTGCCCCTCCCTAATTGGCCTGAGAGCAGTTAAGAGCCAACCACATTACTGTATGTGTGGAGTCACATGTAAGTCAGACCAGAGAAAGATGGTAGATTCCTTCCCTCAGGAACATTAGTCAACCAGATGTTTTTTCCCGCAACATTTGACACTGGTTACACAGTTACCATTAGACTGGTCTTTTTTTTCATTCCAGACTTTTTCTAAATGAATTAAATTTCTCTATCTTCTGTGGTGAGATTCAAATCCATAAACATTTGCTTGGGGTTTTGCATTACAAGTCTAATGATATTTCCATCACTTTGCCACCTCTGTTTCTCTCTACTGGTGCTGACAGACTTGCTGACTTTCTGCACCACTTTCCATCTTGCATCTCAAACATTTACTGTTCCAAAGAAGAGTCGAAAAGTGTGGTGCTGGAGAAAGCACAGCAGGTCAGGCAGCGTCCGAAGAGCAACAGAGTCGAAGTTTCAGGCAGAAGCCATTTTGACTTTTTCTCTCCACAGATTCTGCTGTATCTGTTGAGTTTCACCAGCACAAAACTGAAAAGTACTGCAGATGCTGTAATTCAGTGACAAAAACAGAAATTGTCAGAAAAGCTCAGCAGTTCTGAGGAAGGGTCACTTGACCAGAAACGTAAACTCCAATTTTTCCCTGCAGATGCTGCCAGATCTGCTGAGAGTTTCTAGCAATTTCTGTTTCTCAATGTTTTTTAATTAATTTTTTCTTTCTAGTTGGGAGCAATCCACAGTATTTGTGGATGATGTTTAGTTTTTTTTCCCATAAGAGTCATAGAGATATACAGCAGGAAACAGACCCTTCGGTCCAACTCATTCATGCTGGCGAGATATCCTAAACTACTCTAGTCCCATTTGTCATATCCCTCCAAACCATTCCTATTCATATACTCATCTAGATGCCTTTTAAATGTTGCAATTGTACCAGTCTCCACCACTTCCTCTGGCAGCTCATTCCATACACACACCACCCTCGGAGTGAAAAAGTTGCACCTTAGGTCTCTTTTATATCTTTCCCCTCTCACCCCAAACTTACGCCCTCGAGTTCTCAACGCACTCACCCCAGAGAAAAAACTTCGTCCATTTATCCTATCCATGCCCCTCATGATTTTATAAACCTCTATAAGGTCACCCCTCAGCCTCCGACGCTTCAGGGAAAACAGCCACAGTCTGTTCAGTCTCTCCCTGTAGCTCAAACCCTCCAACCCTGGCAACCTCCTTGTAAATCTTTTCTGAACCCTTTCAAGTTTCACAACAGCGGTGGGATGGGGGGGTGCTTCCTCCTGTGTTTTGTTTCTGTGTGTGTTGAATTGATAAAGCGCTGAAAGTTTGGGGGTGGGAGAAGACCCTTTGGTGGGCGGAACCCCTGAAAGCGGAGCAGGCAGACTGGCTGGAGGGGGAGGCTGGAGAGGGACGGACCCGGAAGCGGCTTAGATGAGGAGGAAGGAGGGGCGGGGGGACGGCAGAAACTGACGGAACTTCCGGCGGACACGCAGACGGTAAAAAAAAACCCGGGAACGAGCTTTAATAATAATAATAATAATATTTGACGAAGGTATAAGTAACGGGAAGGTCAGACCGAAGGAGGTGGGGACTAAAACCGGCAGCTTTGCTCCGGAGGATCGTTTTATTATTTTAAACCGGGACTTTCAAAAAAATAACTGACAGGAGTTTATGACCCATTCCCCATTTCATTTACTTTAATCCCGCCAGCCCCGCGGATTTATTCCACTTTCATTTTCTCTCTCCGCCTTTCTCCCTCTTATGTATCGATGTAAGAGGTTCGCTCTTTTATTATTGAACAGAAAAAATATTCTTTCGCCCCTGTCTCCTCCCCCTTATCCCCCTCTTACCACTTACCTTCAGCCCTTTCAGTCCCCCCCTCTCTCTCTCTCAGCCCTTACACCCCCTTACCCTCTCCCCTTACCCTCTCCCCTTACACCCCCTTACCCTCTCCCCTTATACCCCCTTACCCTCTCCCCTTATCCCCCTTACCCTCTCCCCTTATCCCCCTTACCCTCTCCCCTTACACCCCCTTACCCTCTCCCCTTACACCCCCTTACCCTCTCCCCTTATCCCCCTTAACCTCCCACAAACTTCACTAGGAGATGAAAGTGTGGGACGGGGGTCCTCTCGTGTGTCCCTCCTGTAGAAGTGTGCATCCCTTTGTTGAACAAAAAAAAATCAATTGGAAAATCCAGTCAGATTTGAGAAGCAAGACAAAACAAAAACTGCACATTCCGGAATCCGGAGTAAACAAACAGGAGGCTGGAAGAACACAGCAAGTCAGATTTTAGACGCTGGGTGAATGGATTTCCTCCTCTCCATACCCTCTTTCCCCCCCCCAAAAAAAACAGCTTTTCTTTCTTTAACCCCTCATGTCTCTCTCTTTGCCACCTCTCTTGTTTGCTAAACTCTTTTGACTTTACACCGTGGAATTTTGTACATCGACTCTTAGTCTGTAAGTTCAGGATGTGTCAGGGCCTCCAAGAATGTTTTACTTCAGAAATGTGTAGTGGATTGAGTGTGAGTAAATAACATTTTAGGTTGTATGATTAGTGGTTTAGGACACCAAATAAAGAAACATTGGTAAATTTGAGGAATAAAATGTTTAAACTGCAGTTATAAAATAATTTACATAGCAGAGTTTATAACCAGGACTTTATAGCCAGTGATGTTTGGGAGAGTGAAGTGGTCAGTTAGTTTAAATGTCTTGCAAATGTCTTTCATTTGTTTCCCTTCATGCCAAGATTCAGCTTTGTGCATCACATCTGGAGCACAGATTTGAAACCAGATCTGGGGAGAAAGTTGCCAATTCTGCAGAAAGAGTTTGTGTTTTAAAGAGCTGGCACAGCTTGTGGGTGCTGTAAGATTCATCAAGTGACACCAAATGAGCGCTGTTCCTCTGTATGTCTCACCTGCATTGTTGTCTGGTACAGTTCACAACAAAGAAATGCTGGAAATGAAATAGAGTCAGAAAGTTCTGGAAACCCATAGCCGAACCAATGTCTTTCAGGCCAACCTGTATAAGATATTTCAAGAATATTTCATTTTAGAAACGTGTAGCAGACTGATTGTGACCAAATAACATTTTAAGTTTTATAACTAGTGGTTTAGGACACCAAATAACGAAGTGACAGTATAATTGAGCGACACAATGTTGAAACTACAGTTATAAAATCATCTGCAGTTCTCGGCTCTTCATGTGTTTTTATTCTTTCTTGGGATGGGGGCATCGCTGTATGGACCGACATTTATTGCCTGTTCCTAATTGCCCCTTAAGAAGGTGGTGATGAGTTGAACTGCTGCAGTCTGCCTGCTATGGGTTGACCTGCAAAGTCTTTCCAGAATTTTGACCAGTGATATATATTCCATATCTAGATAATGCATTGCCTTTTATTTTTGTGACTTGATTTATTACTATCAAACGTATGTAAGTACAGTGAAAAGTTTTGCTTTGTAGTTTTGCAGTGCAGCCAGATCATACCATACAAAGTGCATTTGGGTAGCAGAACACAATGAAGAATGCAATATAATGGCTGCAGTGAAGCTGCATAAAGAGCGGGATCAACATTAAATTTCAAATTTGAGAGGTCCACTCAGACGTCTGATAGCAGCGGGGAAGAAGCTGTTCTTGTCTCTGTTGATATGTGAGTTTAATCTATTGTATTTTCTGCCTAACAGAAGAAGTTGGAAGAGATTATAACCGGGTGGGAGGAGTCTTAGATTAAGTTGGCTGCCTTCCCGAGGTAATGAGAAATATAGATGAAGTCAATGGATGGAAGGTTGGCTTGCGTGATGCACTGGGCTGTGTTCACAACTCTGTAGTTTCTTATGGTCCTAGGTTGAGCAGTGATGCGCCTAGATAGACTACTTTGTATGGTGCATCTATGAAAATTGGTAAGAGTCTTTACAGACAAGCTGAATTTCCTTAGCTTCCTAAAGAAGTAGAGATATTATTGTGCTTTCTTGACTGTAGCATCAACGTGGCTGGACTAGGACAGATCATCACTTTTAGGAACTTGACGCACTCTACCATCTCCACCTCAGGATCATTGATGTAGACAGAGGTGTGCCCTCCACCTTACTTGCTGAAGTCAGTGACCAGCTCTTTAATTTTGCTGATGTTGTGGGAGAGATTCTTACCTCTACATCGTGCCACCAAGCACACTATCTTTTTCCTATATTCAGCCTCCTCATTTTGAGATCCGGCCTACAACGTTGGTGTCATCAGCCAACTTGTAGATGGAGTTAGACTGAAGTTTGGCCACACCGTCATGAGTGTATAGGGAGTATAGTGAAGGGCTGAGTACATAGCCTTGCAGGTCCCCAGTGTTGACAGTTATTGTGAAGGAGGTGCTATCGCCTGTTCTCACCGATTGTGGTCTGTGGGTCAGAAAGTCAAGGATCGAGTTGCAGAGGATAGAGCAGAGATCAAGGTTTGGAGATTTAGTTTTGTTGGAATTATGGTGTTGAAGGCAGTGTTATAGTCAATAAGTAGGAGTCTGACGTAGGTATGTTTATTGTACAGATGTTTCAGGGATGAGTGTAGGGCCAGGAGATGGCATCTGCCGTGGACCTATTGCACTGGTAGGCAAGGAATCAAAACAGGCTGGGAGGTTAGAGTTGATGTGACTCACCTCTTGAAGCACTTCATAATTATGGTGGTCAGAACCATTGGGCACACTGCATTACTTTTTTTGGTGCCAGGATGATGGTGGTCTTCTTGAAACAGGTGGGGGCTTGGAGGAGATATTGCAGGTGGTGGTGTTCCCGTGTAACTGCTGCCCTTGCCCTTCTAAATGGAAGTGGTAGTGGGTTTAGAAGGTGCTGTCTATCTAAGAATCTTTGAATTTCTGCAGTGCATCTTGTAGATAGTACACACTGCTGCTATTGAGTGTCGGGGTGGATGAAGTGGATATTTTTGGATGTGGTGCCAATCAAATAGGCTGCTTTGCCCTGGATGGTGTCAAGCTTCTTGTGTTGTTGGAGCTGTCCCATCCAGGCAAGTGGGAAGTATTCCAGCATGCTCCTTTTACCTTATGGACGGTGGACAGGCTTTGTGGAGTCAGGGGGTGATGTTTCTAGCCTCTGAGCTGCTCTTGTAGCCACTGTTTCTGTGGTGAGTCTAGTTGAGTTTCTTGTCAGTGGTAACCCACAGGATGTTGATAGTGAGGGATTAATTGATGGTAACACTACTGAATGTCAATGGGTGATGGTTAGATTGTTGCTTATTGGAGTTAGTCATTACGTGGCATTTGTATGGCATGAATGTTACTTGCCACTTGATAGCCCAATTTTGTTGCATTTGAACGTGGACTGCTTCTGTTTCTGTGGATTTGTGAATGGTGCTGAACATGGTGCATTCATCATCGAAAATCAGCTGAAAGTGGTTGAGAGCGGGCTATGTGGTCATGGAGTTCCAGTGATAATGTGTATAAGATATGAGCAAGTAGGGAAAGAGTTAAGTTTTGGGTTGCGTAACAAAGGCTCAGTTAGCATGGCTTTGACTCTTCCTCCCTCTATTCTCCTCGAAGATTTTAACCTACTGCGAATCCTCTTACAAGGATGCCTTCCTTGAAGAAGCTCTCTTTCTCCCTCTAATTCAGCTCTGATCTCCAGCATCTGCAGTCCTCACTTTCTCCTTTGACCAGATAAGAACTTGCAGTAATCAGTGAGGTGCATGAGGCAGGGGTGGTGGGTTTATGAGGTGAAAAGCATCCATAATGTAATGCCAGTTAACAAGGTTAAGAACATCCATTGTGTAATGGCAGATGTCTTCATCTTTACTGTTGATGTTCGCTGATTGTAATGGTCATCCAGTCAATATGGATGCTTCCTTATTTGGATGCTGCTCCCTGTAAGTGACTATATAATTCTTTAAGAATCTGTTGTTCGAAAGAAGACTGAGAACTTGTGTCTCTGTGCACATGGGCAATCGTTCTCTCTCCCTCCAGGGCCCAGAATAAAGATGAAGGAGGTAAAGCCATACTGTGTCTGAGTGTTTGCTTTGACTAATACAGGGATAGGGAAACTGGATGACACCAGGATTTTGATCCTGTAACAGTATAGGAATGTCAGGATGGTGTGTGGCTTGAAGAGGAACTTGTATGTGGTATTCCCATATGTGTACTGATAGGTGATAGAGGTCAAGGGTTTAGAAGGTCCTGCTGAAGTAGCCTTAGTGAATTAATGCTTTGCATCCTATAGATAGTGCACAGTATGTATGTGGTAATGATGGGAGTGAATGTTGGAAGTGAATATGCTGCCAAATCAAGTGGACTGATTTCTTTTGAGGTAGTCTCAAGTTTTTGAGTGTTGCTAGAGCTGTACCCATCCAGACAATTGGGGAATATTCAACTACACTCAGTCTTGTGCCTTGTTAATGGTCTATCCTGAAGGGTGTTACACCAACATTGAGATTGTATTGTGTTTGTCTCCAGGCAAAATGAAGTTAGGTAACCACATGCAAATAATTTAAATTTGAAAGTAGATTGTATTCAGTGAAAGACAAATAGACTTGTATTTACAAAGTGCCTTCTTTAGAGTCATTTTGCAGTCACTTTAGTACTTTTTAAAGTTGTGGTCACTGTTGCAATGAGGGAAGCATGGGACTGTGGCCAGTTTATTCACAGCAGACTCAGTGCTACAGTTCCCAGCCAATTCTTTCAATAATGTTGAGTGAGGCGTAAATATTGGTCAAGGCACTTGAGAGAACTCCCCTGCTTTTATTCAAAATAAAGCTAATGCATCTTTTGAGAGAACAGATATTACTTCAGTTTAGTGTTTCATCAGGAAGACAGACCTCCAGCATTGTGCTCCCTCAGACCTATGTTGGAATGTCTCCGGTCTTGTGCTCAAGTCTCTGGAATAGAAGTTGAATCCATAATGTTCTGACTCAGGGAAGATTAATCTGAACTGAATGATACCTAACACCCTTACAGATTCTCAAATTACATTACAACTGTAGCGTCTGTATGCAATAGTGATCAAAATATATGGGACTAGCAAGCAAATTGACCCATGAAACTTCCAAATTGCCTGGGAATGTTCAATCTCATGAGTGACCGATCTAGGAATTAAAAAAATTCAACCTTGTAAGTAGAGTGGACCAGACTGGTAAAAGCTGGTGCTGTAATCACAGGGTGGTGTTCTGTCACATTTACTACAGATGCACAATCCTTTATCTGAAATGCTTGGGACCAGCTGGGTTTTGGAATTCAGAATTTTTCAAATTTCAGAATAAGTGACAGTTTGGTGGTGAAATCTTTAAAAGTCTTCCAGAAGAACAGACTTACTGTGAGTAAAATGGGCCCTGAAACAGAATTGAGGCGTGTTGGTGCTGGGCCGTGCCCCCATACGTCGCATTTGAGTGACACGCATCAAGTGGGTGTGGAGTTGGGTTAACTGTCTGCAGGCTAAACAACCTTATTAATGAGAAAAGGTCTTCACAAAAAACCTTCGGACCTTGGAGCTTTTTGGATTTTGGGATTTTGGATGTACTGGTAGGCTTGCCCTAAGCCTATCAGCTGTAGTCATGGGAGGGGAAAAAAAAAGGGGCCTGCAATTAGAACAATAGATAGGAAAGTCAGTGCTGGCAGTGAGAGAGTAGCCTTCTGCTGGGGTGTGGGAATTTCATCAGAATTTGAGGATTGAGCATATGAACATATCTTTACTTAGCTGGGTGGCTGTCTTTTGGGGCCAAAGGCAGGAGGTTTCAGGAGGGATGATGTGAGGGCGGGAATTAGAGGATGAGGCTGCAAAGGAGTTTGGCGGGGTGGGGGGGGTGAATGGTTGGATGGGGTTGAGAGAGGGGTTGGAAGAGTTTGATATGACTGGAAAAGGTTCTGGGAGAGAGAAAGATTGCAAAAGAGAGTGTAAATCTGTCAACAAAGACACATTAGAAAACTGGAAGGCAGGAAAACATGAATGAAATCCTTATAAATGAATGTAGAATCTATGATGTTACGCTGGGTGGATTTAGGAGCTGCTTTATGGCATCAACGTAGTAGATAAGATTATAATGAACACCGTCTGTCAGCTGTTAAATTTAAATCTGAGATGCGTTAGAAAGGATAGTAGCTGTCAAGTTAAAATATTCTGGCTTTTTCTATTTTTGGTGGAAGTACATGAGCTGTGATCTCTCAAATTTAGGATAATGACTTTTTCCATGTAGAGATGTGTCAAGTTATTTTGCAAAACAAAATTAAATAAACTTGTTAATTTAAATTGTATTGCCTAGGAAAAATAGTAGACCTGGTTGAGTTGGAGGAAACCGGAGCACCCGGAGGAAACCCACGCAGACATGGGGAGAATGTGTAAACTCCACACAGACAGTTGCCCGAGGTGGGAATTAAACCTGGGTCCCTGGCACTGTGAGGCAGCAGTGCTAACTACTGAGCCACCGTGTTGCCCACAATAAGTGAATAAGTAGCTACCCTGAGGATTGGAAACCAATTAAAATTCAGTAAAGGGGGAAACATAAAACAAAAACCGATACTGTTGGAAAAACGTAGCGGGTCTGGCAGTATCTCTGGGGAGCAAGCAGAGTTGACATTTTGAGTCCAGTGACCCTTCTTCAGAAATGCGTCACTGTTTTCCTTCATCTGCCGTTCTTTCGTTTTTTTTTTGATTTAAGGAGCAACATAAGATTGATTAAGAGGGGAAAAATAAAATATGAGAGCAGAAGTACAAGGAACTTATAAAAGTGTACTTTATGAGCTTCTGTAAGTGTGTAAAAATAAGATTAATAAAGACAAATGTAAGCTCCTTGCAATATGAAATGGGGGAATTGATAATGAGGACCAAGGAAATAGCAGAACAAATAAACAACTAATTTAGATCTGTCTTTACAGAAGAAGACAGAGATAGCATCCCAGAAATGCTAGGAAAGTAAGGGTCTATTGGGAAAGATAAATTGAAGGAAATTATAATTATTTAACAAAAATAGTGCTGAAGAAATTGAAAGGACTGAAAGCCAAATAATCCTCAGAGCGTGGTAATCTACGTTCCAGGGTACAAAAATAAGATGCCGTGGAGAGAGTGGATGTGTTAGTTGTCATGTTTGAAATTTTTTTTAGCTGAAGCCAAACCAGCATTTTATAAAGGTTCATTTTAACCTCCTTGGACTTATATGTACTCTCTTCGTGGAATTGTTAAGCGCTTTATCAATCTACCCAGCCACTTTGAGCAATTTAAGACGAATATAAGGATAACATGAGAAGATATTTGCATAGCAATTGGTTAAGTTTGGGAATATCTTGCCTAATGTTTCCGTGGAGACAGATTTAACTGTCGCTTTCAAAAGGGAATTTTAAAATGACTTGAACCAAAATTGCTAGGGCCACGCAGAAAAGTCAGAGGAGTAGGACTAGCTGAGTTGCTCTTATGGAATGTCAGCATCGGTTTGACAGGCTGAATGGCTTTTTTCTGTACTGTAACTATTCCATAATTACAGGTTGTTCTGCTAGACTGTGTGGTTTGTTAACGCAAATTTGCATTGACGAGTTGAGGGCACTGTTTCTATGGCGTGAGCTTTTAAAGCTTCTATTGGTTATAGTGCGATTCCAGCTCCATGGGTTCAAATGGTGGTACTATTACGCAATTTTCTTATAACAGGATTGCATGAGAACAGAACTACCGCGTCATAGCAGTCCTATCCAGTAACTTAATCACTGCCACAATCCTCAGTTTTGAAATGAAGTGTAAAAGTCCAGCTTTCCCCTTTGATCCCTCAGTAGAGATATCTAACGTTGGTAGCATTGCTACGTTACAACTAGTTGAGCAATGTGTCTGTTTGCAATGGGTTCTTACTGTTATATTTTTGGTAAAGTGTAATGTTTATGAACAAATACAGTTCATTAACTTACCCACATTTTGTGAAAGATTAGAAATACTTGGTTTTGTTTGGTTGGCTTTTGCAAAACCAGGCCCTGACTGTGGAAAGCTTGGAGACTCTAATTTTTTGTTTTTTGCAACATGACATTCGTTGAAATGTATTTCATCATTTTGAACAAGTGTTTGCATTCAAATTTTAATGTTCGCATTCACATTTTATCATGTTTCTTTCTCTATTTAGATTGAAGCCAAACCTTACCTGTGAGGATGTCCGTTTCAATTATAATAAAATGGAGTGGACAAGAATATCCAGTAACAAAACTGACAGAAGAGGACACAGTGCTGGACTTGAAGGAAACAATTAAAACTCTAACTGGGGTGCTGCCAGAGCGCCAGAAGTTACTTGGCTTGAAAATCAAAGGTAGCGTTTGCTTATGCATGCGGGGTTAGCTGAATTCAGCTCGGCTAAATACAAGTATTGTCTATACTGAGGAAAAGTAGGTTTTGACAAATGCTTCTTGAATCTAACCTGGATTTGTTCATGATTGAGTTGGGAGTAAATTGAAAGGCACTTGTTGCACAGTGAAAGGTGGAATGGTGACAGGGATTGCATAATGAAGGTCTGCAATAATAAAATTCACTTAAAGCCAGCAGAGAGTAAAACATCTTAATGCAAGATAATTCATGTAACATATTCAATTTTCAGAAATATTGTGGAATGTTCATTTTACTTGATTGCCCGATAATCAACCGATCAGATGTACTCTAAAACTGTGGGAAGCTAGGAAAGAGATTGCTGGTCGCCTTGCTGAGATATTTGTATCATCAATGGCCACAGGTGAGATGCTGGTAGACTGGAGGTTGGCTATTGTGATGTCACTATTCAAGAAAGATAGTAAGACAGGGAACTCTCAACCAGTGAGCCTGACTTCTGTGCTGGGCAAGTTGTTGGATGGAGTCCAGAGGAACAGGAATTACGTGTATTTGGAAAGGCAAGGACTGATTATTGTTGGTCAACATGGCTTTGTGCGTGGGAGATTATGTCTCACTAACTTGATTGAAGTTTTTGAAGAAGTAACAAATGAGGGCAGAACAGTGGATTTAATCTATATGGACACTTGTAAGGCTTTTGACAAGCTTCTGCATGGTAAATTGGTTAGCAAAGTTAGATCATACAGAATAGAGGGAGAACTAGCTATTTGGATATAGAACTGGCTTGAAAGTAGAAGATAGAGGGTGGGGGTGGAGGGTGTTTTTTCAGATTGGAAGCCTGTGAGTAGCGATGTGCCGCAAGGATTAGTATTGGGTCTGTTGCTTTTTGTCATTTGTGTAAATGATTTGGATGTGAACTTAGGTATGGTTAGTAGGTTTGCAAATTACACAAAAATAAGAGGTGCAATGGACAGCAAAGAAGGTTACCTTGGAGTGCAGGTATGTCGTTCCTTGAGAGTTGCAAGTAGATAGGATAGTGAAAAAGGCATTTGGTATGCTAGCTTTATTGGTCAGAGTATTGAGTATAGGAGTTGGGAGGTCATGTTGCAGCTGTACATTGGTTAGGCCACTTTTCGATACTACATGCAATTCTAGTCCCCTGCTATAGGGAGGGTGTTGTGAAACTTGAAATGGTTCAGAAAAGATTTGCAAGGCTGTTGTCAGGTTTGAGCTGTAGGGAGAGGCTGAATAGGCTGGGGCTACTTTCCCTGGAGCGTAGGAGGCTGAGGGGTGAACTTAGAGGTTTATAAAATCATGAGGGGCATGGATAGGGTAAATACTAGTCTTTTCCTTAAGGTGGGGAGTCCAGAACTAGCACATAGGTTTGGGGTGAGAGGGGAAAGATTTAAAAGGGACCTAAGGGGCAACTTTTTCACACAGTGGTGTGTGTTTGGAATGAGCTGCCAGACGAAGTGGTGGAGGCTGGTACAATGACAACATTTAAAAGGCGTCTGGATAGGAAGGGTTTAGAGGGATATGGACCAAATGCTGGCAAATGGGACCAGATCTAATTAGGATGCCTAGTCTGCATGGAGGAGTTGGACCAAAGGGTCTTTTTCAGAGCTGTACATCTCTATGACTCTTGGGTCTTTTATTTGTTTCTTGGATTACTGCTCATTGATTTTCATAATGCGCTGTGAAATGTGATTTGCAGAGTAAAGTCAAGATAGTGCAAATCGAAATGTTGTAACTATTGTTTTGGATTCAGTAACATTAATCGATCCCAAGAATGGTCTGAGAAGTTACCCTCAGATGATGTTTTTGGCTACTTTGTGAGCTGAATTCTAGTTTTATTAGATCTTTCACGTTTTCAGTCAAAGAGCGTGGTTCTAGAAATGCACAGTTGATTAGGCAGCATCTGAGGAACAGGAGAGTCAATGTTTCGAGCATAAGTTGTTCATCAGGCATGTTCCTGATGAAGAGCTTATGCTAGAAATGCTGATTCTCCTGCTCCTTGGATGCTGCCTGACTGGCTGTGCTTTTCCAGCAACACACTCTTCAACTCTGATCTCAAGCATCTGCAGTCCTCACCTTCTCCTTTCACCTTTTCAGTCTACTTTGGTGAGATGAGATCTGATACAAATGAATAAGCTCCTTTACTTCACAGCACAGCAGGCACTTTGGGTCAGTCTCTCAATTCTACAGTTGGATTTATTTCACTCAATCTTTACAACTATGCATAATTTGTTTATCGTTATCCTTTCATTGGATATGAACATCATGGACGCGGTTAGCATTTATGGTCCATTCCTCTTTGTCCTTGCTGGATCATTTCAGAGGGCAGTTAAGAGTTAACTGCATTGTTGGAGTGATATGTTGGCCAGACTGGATAAAGCTGGCTGATTTCTTTCCTTAAAAGATATTAGTGTATCAAATGGGTTTGTATAACAATTTGGTAGTTTCATGGTCACTCAGGCTTTTTCGTGGACTGAGACTGGCTTTCATTTCCAGACTCTTTTAATTGAATTTAAATTGCACTAATGGCCAGGGTGGGATTTTAACCCATGCCGCAGAGTAATAGCCTGGAACTTTAGGTTATTAATCAATGGCATTGCCACTGTCCCAAATTAGCAAAGACAGTATGCTTCCCCATAACAACAGGTCATGACTAACATAGAATCCCTATAGTGTGGAAACAGGCCATTTGGCCTAACAAGTCCATACGGACTCTCCAAAGAGTAACACATCCAGACTCATTCCCCAAACCCTATTACTCTACATTTATGCCAGGTCATCTGGTTTGACGTCACATAATTTATGAATGCTCTCCCAACATTCCAAACTTCTTGCCATCTTTACTTGGTTGCCTTGTTACCATTCTGTCTCAGAAATTTGACAGGCGAACTGTAATGGTTTTTTTTAAACCAGTCCCAGTCAAAAAGAATGAGTCCCTTGCTCAACAGCTGGGAACCAGCAACGCCAGCTTGTTGGATATGAGGTCATGTTGTCTTGTTAGCTTGTGGCTCCATAATTGCCAAGTTGCTTATTATTTAGTCTGTAAGGAAACAAAGTCAAACTGAAGTCGTTAACATGTCAATAAATGGTTGACAGCGAATGCTTTTGAGGCCACGTGTAAGCACACTATCCTTAGAAACGCAACACTTAAAGGGACCATTTCCGCCCCGCCCCACCCCCCCCCCCCCCCACCCCCCACCAAAAGAACCTTTCTGAACCAAGGTGGTCATAGAGTCATAAAAGTCAAAAGCACAGAGAAAAGGTCATATGGATCTTCAAGTCTGCTCTGATCAAAAACAAATACCTGAGTATATTAATCTAATTTTCCGGCATTTGCCTTTGCATTGCAAGTATACATCTAGATAGTCCTTAATGTTAGAAGGACTTCTGTCACTACCATCCTTACAGGCATTGAGTTCCAGATTCCCACCACTCTCTGGTGAAAAACCTCCTGATTCTTACTTTAACTCTATGCCCCGATCATTGATCCCTCCACCAAAGGGAAAAGTTCCTTCCTGTCTATCTTGACTATGCTTGTCATAATTTAATCCATCTCAATCTGTTTCCTGTCCTCCTCAGTTTTGCCTGCTCCAAGGAAAACATTCCCAGTTGGTCCAATCTCTCTCCATAAGTAAAACTCTCCGGCCCAGGCAACATCCTGGTAAATCTTCTCTACCCTCTCCAATGCATTCACACCCTTCCTGCTTCTCTGGAGTATTGATTCCAGAATTGCACACGATACCGTAATTGTGGTCTAAGCAACTGTTTATACAGTTACATCATAATCTCCATGACGTTAAACTCTGTGCCTTGGCTAGTAAAGGCAAGTATCCATAACGCTGCCTTAAGCACTTTACCTATCTGTCCTGTTACAATAAGAACCTTGGGAATGATGTCCCTTTTATTTTCAATGTTTCGCTGGATCCTACCATTCATATATCCCCTTAGCTTGTTTTTCCTGCTGAAGTGAATTATCTCACTTCTCTGGTTTGGATTCCGTCTGAGATTGATCTGTGTTGTCCGTCAATGTTCTCTTGTCACTTAAGGTTATCTTCTTCACTATTTACCGCTCCACCATTTTTCTATCATCTGCGAACTTGTGATCAACCTTTCTTCATTCAAGTCTAAGTCATTGTGGGTTAAAAGCAAGTAATAAGTTAATATGTCCCACAGACCCCTTCTTCCGCTCTTGCAACTCCTAAATAGAGACACATTGGACAAGGGGAGAAAAATTGAATCAAGTTTGGAAGAAATCAGTTTAGCGCTGCAGGGAAGTTGATGGGCCAACTGGCCAATCTTGTATATTGATCTTTGGAAGAAGATAGAAATCCATTGAGGGAAGATCGTCAGAAGAAATGTGGTCGGTGACTGTTTTCAAAACAATGCTTGATACTTGGTGGTCAGGTCATAGTCCGAAAGGAGATAGGAAGAAGCAGCTTCTCAGTTGAAATCTGGACTATAAGGTATATCTGCTCACAAACCTCAGACAACCCAGTTCTATTTGTGCTAATCTTGCTGATTTATCTGATTTGAATTTTATTGGGTTTGAATATTTGGAAAAGGATTTTCTTTTTTGTGCCCTTGATGGGTAAAATGTGAATCATTACATAAAATCAGTCTGTGACCATAAGGTTTCTGTGTACAAGGTTAACAGGCTTCCCGGTTATACATGGTCCTAAGTGACCTGTATAGACCCCTGGATGCTCCTGAAATAGCAAGGATTTTGTACATTTTTTCTCTTTTCTGCTGGCTCACTTCTATTCTATTCTAATGGGATTGAATCTCTTCTGGATCTGATAGTTTTTCACTTTTCATTTCTGGCCAAATGTCCTAAAGGTTGCAGCTCAGAAACTACAAATCAATCACTTGTCTTCCGTGAGCTGTGCATACAATTCTCTGAGCTGTTCTTTTGAAATAATGGAGCCTTCTTTTTCTTTCAGAAAATTGGCAAAGGTCGCAGAAGGGTTAGGAGTAGCTTACTTTCCAGCATCCTGATTTGAAAAGATCACGAATGTCAGAAATAGATGAGATTATGGATTAAGTACTACCTTTTACCTATTTGTTTCACTGTTTCACTGAAACGTCACAAGATTCCTCTGCTCGGTAAAAGGGCTGAATGTAGAACAAGTTTTTTCAGTTTCGTTCGGATGGGCTGACTATTAGAATTACTCCTATTTAGACACTTTAAATGAATTAGTAATCTTGCTCAAAGAAGCCATAATATGACCAGCGAGGAGACCAGGAATAAGACAGCCGTATTATTATAGTGTAGAGCTTGATCCAGTACCTCACCTAACTCGATCAGCATGAACATGAGGACAAAGACAAGAATAAGAGAAATGTGATTGTAACTGGAGGACACCGAAATTTGCATTTTTACCGTTTGCAGTTTGCAGGAGAAATGGAACACTGCGTGAGGTGGCACATCCCATTGTATTGTGACACAAGTATTGAGCTAAAGTGGACATGAGATGGACCATGGCCTCAGGGAAGATTTATTAAGGCTGGTTGTGCAGGAACTGTGGAGGGAGATGCAGCCACCCTGTTGCTCACTGGATGACAGGGGCAACTTCAACACTAAACTAATGAAGTAATAGCTGGGTGGGGTTGGTCACAACGGATGGGTATGTTTGACGTTCAGGAAGAAAGCCTGAGAAATTATCAAGATCAAGAAGAATTGCAGGACAGATAGAGTAGAGAATACTTTATTTATTTAATCGTTAGCTTTGTAATAAATGTAAGCTGATTCTTCTCTCTGTTTACAGGTAAAGCTGCAGAAGATGACGTTAAGCTGGGCGTGCTTAAACTGAAACCAAATACTAAGATTATGATGATGGGCAGTAGGGAAGAGTGCCTGGTAGGAATCAGATGTTCTAAAATCAATTGGCTTTTGAATAAAAAAGCTTTGATAACTATCATTGTTTGTTGAGAATGGGCAGGTGTACAAACCTGAATTGTAAAATAAATCTGCCATATTAGGGGCAGCACTGTGGTTCAGTGGTTAACACTGCTGACTGTCAGTGCCAGGGACCTGGGTTCGATTCCTGCCTTGAGTGACTGTCTGTGTGGAGTTTTTACATTCTCTCCATATCTGCGTATGTATCCTCCGGATGCTCCGGTTTCCTCCCACAGTCCAAAAATGTGCAGGTCAGGTAAATTGGCCATGCTAAATTGTCCCTTAGTGTTAGGTGCATTCGTCAGGGGTAAGTTTAGGGTAGGGGAATGGGTCCGATTGGGTTACTCTTTGGAGGGTCAGTGTGGACCTGTTGGGCCGACTGGCCTGTTTCCACACTGTAGGTATTCTAATCTAATCTAATATCTGTGGGTTCTAGTAAAGGAAAAGACCAATGAATGTTTTGGCTAAATGTGTTTGGAGTAACATTGGCTTTCCCTGTGAAATGTTAACCTGCCTTTTCTTCAAACAAGATTGTTCCAGTACTTGACTGTTTTCTTTCCTACCAGAATTTGAAATGTTTGAAACAAAGACGTTGTTTTATACAACTTCTTGTGGGTATTGAATGCTGTCTTTTACATTGTTCAGTGAAGAAAGCTGCAAGTCTTTCCAGCAAGGTTTGGAATAGTGCACACTGGGACCATAGCCGAAGGGAAGATTTAGTAAGGTTGGGGAGCGAGATGCAACCACTCTTGCCTAGTGAATGACAGGGACAGCCTCAGCACTAAACACAATAAGAAAGCATTAGTTTGGAGCTCTTTAGTAGTGAAACTCATTACTGCTAACTATCACTTGTCAAAAGGTAATGTGGTTCATGTTGCTGGGAGTTGACCTAATATTCTTGTTTTCTGAATTTGGAATGTTAAATATATGCTCATTGCCAGGTCTTTGCTTCTCATTAGATAGTCTGATTTAACCCAGACTGAAAGTAGATAACCTCAATTCCTGGCTCCCTCCCTCACCCACTCCTAATGTAATCTTTCAATGATATTTTGCTGCTATTTACTTCTGTCTGCCATATCAGGTGTCATCAGTAAATTTGAATGTACAGTTCTCCATTCCTCCATCTATGTTATTTATGTAGATAATGAAAAACTTATCCCTGAGAGCCAGTTGTCGCATCTTACCAATTTGAGGACATTTATCTGTACTCGCCTCCATATTGTGCTTTCATGTTGAAGTACATGTAAGTGATGATAATATTCTTTAATCTACCACAGTAATTACCTCCTCAAACTTCAACTAAACTTGTTAGACACAACTTGGCTTTTACTAATTCATGCTGGCTTTCTCTGATTTTTCAAATCCTTAGTCATTCTGTTTCAAAGAACAGATTCTGGCAACTTTCCCACAGCACGCAATTATTTCCTGGTTTATTTTTCCAACCCATAAATAATTGAGTGACGTCTGCCATATTCCTACTAAGCGTTCAATTTCAGAATCAAGTGCATTTTAGATCATGACTAACACTTTTGCAATTCCCCTCCCCCGACCAACCACTACCAATATCGTAGGGTAGAAACTGCCACGTTCTGGAAATTTGTTATTCTTTAGTTTTGTTGTAATTTCCAAATTCTTTTAAAGATTAAATTTATTCTAATAAGGTCATCCCCTTGATTTTCTAAAACGTTACCTCGTGTATCTGGGATTTCTTCCTTATTATCTACTCTGAATGCTGATGCAAAGTAATAATTTAACAACTCTGCCACTTCCGTATTTTAAAAGTGACGTCGTGTGTCTGTTGTTAAGGGTCTCACTTATCTATGTGCATCCTCTTTTTATATACTTAAAAAATGCTTCAACGTTGTCCTTGATATCCCTTTCAAGTTTTTTTCCCCCTTTTTTTGCAGGGATTGCAAAAGTATTATATCTGAATCAATGGGATCTTTATTATTTCTAACATAAATAAAGCCCTTTCTTTTAGTTTTATACCACCTGTCTGGATTCTCGGGTTGATCAGGGTACATTAATACATGATTTGTACAGAAAAATACCAGATACAGTTTCTAACAGCTCTCCTTGCTTGAAGTCTTTTAATAATATGTGAAGTCTGTGATGATCAAATGCTGCCTCAATTATTCTGAGCCAAATTTGAAGTATTTTGTAACTTGTCTTTCTCTCAAATGTACCACCAAAATCAATTGTGTTTTGGATACTATTTGATACATGTCCCCTTACTATTAAATTAGCTAATTACCTAGTGCTAAATGTAATCGGGTTTGCTCTCGGTTCAAGAACGTAATATTCAGAAGACCCTGTAGAATGTGATTAGAAATTTTGTTGCCTTTGAAATTCAAACTATTTTGCTTCTCACAGTGAATGAAAATTAAAGTCTCCATTAAAGCTGATCTATGCATTTATTCATCCAGCTATTTTATCTCTCAGGAGACCTGTAGACAGCTTCCACTGAAGTCCAGCCTTATTTCCTATTCTTCATTTTTATCCTGAGTTTCTTGTACTTGTTCACTTTTCCCCCTCTTTTTAATGCTGTAATAATAATTTCCTGTCAAGATTGCTACTGTTTCATTTCCAATTTCCCCATCTTTCCTCAAGAACTTGTATCATGGCCTGTTTTCTACTGATCACAGCTTGTAGCTTCGTCCAGGTCAAAGTGTTAAATTGAACTTGTGCTTCTAATTTCACTTTTAATGTGACATACATTTGTGTGTATAGAACTTTTAACTGCCCACTAGCCCCGAACTGTTTTGCTCACCCATTTCAATTTAACCCATTCCCCCACTGTCTTGTGCATCTCTATCTCGTATTTTTTCTCAATGGCCCTGAGCTGGAGTGTCTCAAGGTAAAGATATTTCCTATAGATTTGACAATTCACAAATAGTTCGGCTGTCCACATTCTCCCACATACTTCAGTCCACGATTTTCTGTTTTTGTTCCTGCCATTACGTTTTTGAAACATACTCATTTTAATTGATTAACTCAGCATTCACTTCCTAGATTCACTCAGGAAGCCTGACACTTGAACAAATTGCCCAACACCTCATGGGAAGAAAACGCAGGAAACGCTTGTGTTGCCATTACCAATTTTTCTTTATTAGTTATTATGAGTTTAATTGTAATTCTAGAATTCTAATACTGATGGGATTGTTTGAGTTCTAGATTATGTTTGGTTAATAGGCTTTATCTTGATTTAACCTTAATAATTAATTAACATGTTTACTTGCTTAATTATTTAAGGATTAAACTTGGAAAAAGTTTAAGTTGAACATTTAGTTTGATTTCCCCTGACCCAGCTGGATCTTGTGACTTTGACCAAGGTGAGTGGTGATGGTTTTGGAGAGCAGCTTGAGAATAAGATTTCTACTCATTGAAACAGAAAAGGTTAAGGGTGATTTCATAAAGATCTCCCAGATTGGAAAGTGTTATGCTCGAAATATTGAGTATCATGTCTGTTCCACTGCCTGGCTGAATGGGTAAAGGGATGTCATTCGAGACAGTGCCAGTCTTGATCTGACTATGGAGAGACAGTAAGCTCGGATTATTCAGATGCTGGACTTTTTTTTTACTCATTCCCCATTTTGCAGAGGCTGAGTCCTACTTCTGTCTCGTGTCTTCCCTGAGGACATCTGACTTCAGGACTTTCCGTTGGGGATCTGTTGTTGAGGACTTGTGGGATAGCACTTTATTGTCAGCTGTTTCCTGCATTAAAATACAATTATTGTTTCCTTTTGTTAATAATTTGCACAGTCCTTACTGTCAGGAACTTGCATTAGATTTTCTTTGTAATGCATTCCTGTTTGATGACACCTTTGTATTCTTTTTCTTGCGTTTTCTTCCCTTGAGGTGTTGGGCAATTTGCCCAAGTGTCAGGCTTCCTGAGTGAACCTAGGAAGGGAATGCTGAGTTAATTAATTAAAATGACTGTGTTTCAAAAATGTAATGGTAGGAATAAAAGCAGAAAATTGTGGAAATGCTTAGCAGGTCAGGCAGCATATCTGTTCTGAGTTGGTGGGGTTTTCTTTTAATCAAGTTGAAACTTTATTTCTCTCCAGGGATGTTGCCTGTCTGGCTGGACCATCTTCTGCTTTTCTTTCAGATCTTCAGGATAAATTGCAGTAAATTGCAAATGATTAGCCAGCAGACTTTTTTTAATGTAGTACAGTAATTTATAGTTACACACATTTATGAAAATATAGTAAAATGTGCCATAAAAGTCACCATAATTAATCCATCAGAATTTTTAAAAAATTATAAAAAATAAACAATGCATACAAATTCGAGACATAATTTTCATTTTTTGTTCCAGCCATGGCTTCTTGAGTGGCTATGGGATGCTGCCTTAGTTCACAGCTGCCAAAGCTGTCCCTAAGGCCACAACAGCAAAGGGGAAGCACATTGAAGCATTTTACACATTGCACTCAGACATCAGAAATGGAGCAATCTGCATCTCTAGGCTGGGATTTGGTGTGCTGAAAAACAAGGCCAGTTAGGTCACATCAATGAAAGTTACTAGCCAGGAACAATCTTGAGTTAGTGGGGTGTAATCCTTAATTGCATTTTGGCAAGCAAAACATGGAACAACAGTACAAAGAAGCGGGTTCAGTACTTAAGGAGTACTGGAACAGAGGAACTTGCGAATGTGTCTATAGATCACTGAAAGTGGCAAGACAGATGGAGAGAGCAGTTAATCAGTCGTTTGGTATTCTGGACTTTTTAAATAGGAGTTATGTTGAAATTGTTAGACCTTGTTAGACCTCAGATTTGTGTTCAGTTCTCGATGTCGTACAATAGAAAGGATGTGACCTCATTGGAGAGAATACAGAAGAGATTTTCCAAAATGGATCCAGGGGATGCAAAACTTAGTGATGAGGATAGCCCGGAGAGGTTGGAACTGTTTTTTTGGACAGCAATAGGCTAATAGGAGATCTGATAAAAGTTTCAAATTCATGAGGAATAGAATATATAGGGAAAAACTGTTCCCACTCAAAAAGGGCCAAGGATGAGAGGATCCGTATTTAAAGTAATTTGCAAATATAGCCAGTGTAAAGTGAGAAACACCCTTTTCGTACAATGAGTGGATCAGTTCTGGAATGCACTGCCTGTTAGTGTGGTGGAGACAAGCTTAATTGGTGCATTCGAAGGAGCATTGTTTCTATGCAAGTGACCGTCCAACCTGCAAGGGTTCGGGGAAAAGGTAGGCAAGTAGCACTGAGTGATTATGTTTGTCAGAGAGCCAGTGTGCACATGATGGACTAAATGGCTTCCTTCTGCGATATGATGATTATCAGATTAATATGAGCTTTGCAATTAACTCAATCCTCTTCTATCCCCACGCGCAATTGGGTTCACTTTCCAGCTGAGGTGCAGTGTCTGAAAAGCAATTATGAGCAGGAACTTGGAGTTTGTCCCCTGCTCTCTATCTCTGTCTCATTTATTCTGTTGGACTGCAGTTATTGATGAGAATGAGATCTGATAATTCATCTAAAACTAGAAATTCTAAAGACCCAACCCTTGCTAGCCTATACACGTCCTTGTCTATTTCATCAGGCAGGGCTTTCACCACCTTGGCCAGTAGAGCACTTAACCATATCAAACTATTTCCTATAGAAATTTTAATATATTCTCTTTACAATTGCTGAAGTGGATTTATTGCCTGGTATAGATCTTACCAGATTGAGAGGGTAATGCTGTTAAAATCCTGTTCCTCTGTTGTAAAAACACTGTTGTACATGAAGATAATATGCTAAGAACTGTTACTGGTACAGTGTTGATTTCCTGCTATGTGGAATGAGGCAGATTGTTATTCTGAGCACAATGTCCAGTGACAGTGACCCAGGTTGGTATGTACTTCACAAACATTAACCTGTTTTACAGGAGAGTTGCTTCAAAGCTTTTGACTAGACAGGTTGCAGTCTTCCTCTTGGATTTTGTTTCAATTTGTTTAAATACTCATTTATTTTCCCACTCAGGAGGAAGTACTGGCACCACCCCCTGACAATGATGATGTCATCAATGACTTTGACATTGAGGAAGACGTTATAGAAGTAGAAAACAGGTATTCTATTTTTGTTCACTTGCATGGGCAGTGGTTCCAACCCTCATCTTGAAACATTTAAGATTCTGACAGGGCTTAACAGGGTCCACACTGAGGGGTTGTTTCTGCTGACTGGAGTATTTCAAACATGGGGCATGAGTATAGGATAAGGGATTGCTCGTTTAGAGATCAAGCGAAGTTTGTTAACAATAATATGCTATAAATCTTTGTAATTTTCTACTCCAGAGTTATTGATGCCCTATCATTGACTAGATTTATGTATACCGCTGAGGATGGGAAGATATAAAGTTTTTGTTTATGCTTGTTGGTCCGTTTATTTGTAAACAGTCTGCCTCAAGAACTATTGGACACATTTCAACAAGGTTTGGTGCATGGTATTGCCCAAGGTAGAACTAATTAGTTGTTTTTGGCAAATATGCAGGTTTAGATCTTTGAATTTTTTTTTGAAGGATGCTTTAACATTGGAACATAAGCCAAAGTAACTTTTTTTTGAAAGAGTTTTGTGGGTTGTTATTTTGTTTTAGAACATTGCATGTTGTCTTGACTGCTGTAGTGGAATTTGGCACAGTTGTAAAAATGTGAGCAGAGGTTTCAGAGCAGCTTATGGAATGTGGATCAGCTTGATCTCTCTTCCAGGTCGAAGCTTTTATTAAAAAGATATATTTATACAGCTATCTAGTTATAGACTATTAGTAATGTTAAACTAACAAAGCATGGTGAAGTAATGTGCTGTGTTGAGCATCCTCTTCACTTTTTAAGACTGGAATAAACAGATTTTTAGTGTCTAAGTGAACTGAATGATATAGTGAATGTGAATGTGGAAAATGCAAGTCAGGCAGCATTTGAGGAGCAGGAAAGGTAACTTTCCCTGCAACTGCGAGAGCTGCAATACCTGACCTTACACCTCACGTCCAAGCAAGGCCCCAAATAATCCTTCCAGAGCCTGCACTTCATCCGACCTGATCTATTGCATCCGTTGCTCCTTATGTGGTCTCTTCTATATCGGGGAGACCAAATGCAGACACGGGGACCAGTTTGCGGAGCTTCTGCACTCTGTACGCATCAACCAACCCAATTGTCCGGTTGTCATCCATTGTGATTACCCCTCCCACTACCTCGGCGATATCTTCATCCTTGGCCGCCTCCACTATCAGAGTGAGGCCAAATGTAAACTTGGAGGAACAGCACCTTATATTTCACCTGGGTGAGCTTACAGCCCTGTGATCTCAATATTCATTTTAACAGCTTCAAAATCCCTCCATCCACAGCTTTATCCATGCCCAACCCCTTCTCCCTGCTTCTCACCCCTCTGACCTGCTGTGCTTTTCCAGCTTTACATCTTTTGACTGTTGCTTCCAGCATCTGCTGTCCTTAATGTCTCTAAGTGTGGAAAATGCATTTGAAACCAAGATAAACTATGTTTGTATTGACTGGCAGAGTAAGTTTAAAGGCCAAATGGATGACTCTCATCCCTTGTCTTTATTTACCTCTGTTTATGTTGACATCCTGGTAGTTTACTAGTCAAATTGTGTGTTGCACAAGCTACCTTAAACTTTACCTTGAGTCAACTCAAGAACAAAACAGAATATGTGTTACTCTTTGCTTGTCGGTTTCCCAGTTCTCTTGTGATTTCTCCAAGTTTACTTTGCAAGGAGTGGCAGTGGTTTCTTTGCACTGTGAGCCTGTGCCTGTTCAGATCTGCATTAAGGATGACCAAACTTGTCCTAACATTCTGCTAAATTTGTATCTGTGCGTGACTGGCAGCAAATAACCTGCTGCTCCATCTAGTTCCTTTGATGGGCGCGATATAAAAATCCCTTAGTGATGCTGTTTCTGTGGGTGATTATCTAACATGAAAGGCAGGATCTGGGAAGTGAGATGATGATGTGAGAGGATAAAAAATCCTATTCCACTTAGTAAATGTGATATAATTAATAGTGTATATTCCCAATGCAAATTTGGTTGCTGTGATCTACCTGTACATTCATTATGTCATCAGTGTATAATAATTGGTGTTTTTGTTATGGTCTGCATGGTAATTTTGAACCTGGGTTTATCTTACCTGCACAGAGATTTTACAGGCTTACATTATTCAGAAGCAAAAGCTTCTGTGACCCATTGTGATATTTCTATATCTGTGGTAGCTTGAACTTCTAAATTGAAGATTTCTCTGTACTGTTGGAGGCAGGCAAGGCCAAAGTTACACATCCAGTGGACTTTTTAAGAAATGTATAGAAAATATGATAATTTGTTAAAATTTCAATTCTGATAGAGTCCATGGCTTCAATCAGACAATGTCAATTCTTTATTATAAACTTATTGGCCATGCCCTATTGAGTTTTTGCTAAATTAGCAATAATTATCTCTCTCAATCTAGGGAAGAGAACTTGGCCAAAATTGCACGCAGAGTAAAAGACTATAAAGTTGAAGTGCTAAATCAACCTCGGGAAGGGAAGAAGCTGCTAGTTTTAGATGTGGACTACACGTTGTTTGGTAAGTGCACTTCAAAACCGATGCATTGTCTGTAAATGAATTAGTTCGTCCTGCCCAGAAATGGAATTTAAAGTACATCTGATAATTTCAGTAGTGAGCCTTCTCTGCCTTTCAAGAAGCATGGCTTCCATGTTGATCTGTGAAACAATCGCTTATATTTTATAGTAATGTGTCATGTGTGAATTGTTCTGATGGACGACAAAGCTCTTTTCTAACTTTGGAAAATTGTGTAACCTGTAGAGCAACATGTCTTACATTTTAATGAGGCAGCTTTTTCAGCATGTTTGTAATGTTCTTTGCTCATTGAGTTTGATTTGAAGGGAGGTTTTCAGCATGCTCTTGCCTTCTGCAGTATTCTGCTGGATCAGATTAGGCTTCTTAAACACTTCTGAACCATGTGTTAACTTATCGGGTAGCTTTGCTTTTTGGAACCTTTGCAACACTTGGCAGTGTGTAACGAATGTCTGTGATACAAGGTAGACTGCAGAATAGAAAGAACATCATCCCATAGCTCTGAGTTGGATTCAATCCCTGGTCCCAGAGCTGAATGCACTGTGGTACTGTTAATATCAAGTTTTGTTAGAAATATTTAGTGAATGATATAAAGTTTCATTCCAGCTAACATCTGTGAACTTTCAAGTTACCAACAGAAATCTCAGTCGATTTATATAATTGTAGACATTGAGGGAGCACAAAATGCAAAAACAAGGTGCAAAGCTGTATTTAAAGAAGGGCAGGTAAATTCTCACTAATATCCTGGGTGAATAGTTATTACTTAACCCACATTGACAAAACTATTGAAGGTCTCGAGCCACTGGTGGGGTGGGGGGTGGGGTGCGATCAGGGCCGGTTCCGCGATCGGTCAGGAAACATGAGCAATTCGGTCTGGTTCTGCAAGATTTCACAGTTTATTATCATGGCCATGATAATAAAGTGTTCCTAGGAGAAAGCTGTACACATGGCTTAAGACAAAGACATTTTTACATCTTTTTTTGAAAAGAAGTACAACCATGGTTACAGAGCAAATTAAGACAATTCCCAATCAAATTTAATAAAATGACGTTGTTGACAGCCACTTAGCCCAATGATATTTCCTGGGACCCAACTTTGTTTTACACAAACAAGCTTCTTTATCTTCCCTTTACACCTGCAATTGCAAGGCCAGTTAGGATGGCTGGTAATGTCTTATCTAGTCTCGTTATTTCTATGTTTTAAAGGAAGTATTGTCTGCTAATCTTTGATTCAGTCCTCAGGAATGCAGCTTTTAGCAGGTTTAAAAGCCATTTTAAGCAAAATTGTCAGTTTGCAGCCAGAAGCCATTTTGACATATTACTTGCGTTAAGAAACCATTTTGTTGTCGGTAAGAGCATGTATTAAATGGCTGCTCCTGACAACAGACTGTATTCATATTTTAGATCATCACTATTTGCTAGTTTATTCTGTCACAGTTTTTGGGAGTTTGCTGTGTATAAATTACCTGTAGCATTCCCCCCCCAACAGTTACAGTACATCAAAATGAAGCTGCCAGTTGTGAAGTAGTTGGTGTCCTGACATTGTGAAAGGCATTATATAGGTACAAGCATTTTCTTAAATCCTAGTGCATCATGTAGCTTGCTGAATTTGTTTACTCTGATTTAAGATCATAGATCATGTGCTGAGAGTGGACTTGAGCTAATGAGGCCGTACCTTCATGAGTTCCTCACTTCTGCATATGAAGATTATGACATTGTTATATGGTGTAAGTATTGAGGCGATTGATCACTTAGTTTTCAAATGAATATGCTCCACAGAAACAGCAGAAGAAAGAAATGATTGGCAGATAGCATATTGTCTGCTAAATATACAGTACTTGATCACATTTCACCAAAACTTTGACTTCACTGCACACCTGAGAAGTAGTCAGATAACATGCCAGTACCATTTGACAATTCCACCCTTTCACTTTAAAGGAGATGAAGAAATTGATCACTTCTTTTCAGTATTATGTAATCCTAAATTTTTAGCTGTGTATTTTGTCTTTCTCCTTTCTGAACAATTTACTTAATTTTTTTTAAGGCATCGTAACATAACTATCAAAGTAATTATTACCTTTGGCAATTAAAAGTAGCTCACTTCTTTAAATCAAGGCTGATTTCATTGGTAATTTAAAGCAATTTTTTGTCATTTAGATCTGGACAGCTCCAGCAGACTTTGCCACTTCTGAGCCTGAGGTAAATGGCATTAACACTGCTACCCTGAGAAAATGGAAGCAGGCTTTCCTTTTGATCAGTTGTCTTCTCCATAGCAATAGTGATCCCACATTGAGGTTACGATAGTGCAAAACCCCATGACAAATCTCATGAATTTCTATATTACCACATGTAGTGTGATTTGCTTGTTTAAGTTCCAAAAAATAGTTTGAGATGATGAGAAAGTTGCTGTCTGAGCAAAGGATATCACTTGTTGCAACCAATCACTCACCTGTGTTATTGGACAAGGTTTCATTGTAAATTTCATAAATTGTTATGTCAGTGACAGAGTAGCTGTTATCATTCAGTCTCATTCTGTTCAAGATTGTTATAAAAAGTAAAGGCTCATGTAATTTCTCTAAATTTTATCCACAGCTGCTACCAGCATGAAGTGGATTGAAGTGAAAATGAAAGTAAGTTATGGCTGAGTGTGATTTTTGTTCCACTTCGCACCATGCCTAAAGGCAATGCTTTTTGCTGTTTTCTCTGTATCCGGCGAAAGTATAAAGCACTCCTTGTGCCGATATAGTACAAGCTATTGTCAATGGTAGGTATCTTCGTTGTGCTGAAAGCGCTGCTTCTGTCTTAGTGCTGGTGTGTTGGCATGTTTTTCTCTTTCTCAGTTTCATGCAATTTTTTCAAGAAAACCTGGGGTATCTCACCGTTTCAAGCACTCACACCTGAGACAGGTGACATTGCAAATGATATCCCATTATAGAAACTTTCAAAAGTTGATTAGGACAGGCTATTCGCAGGTCAAGGGACACATAGCAGGTGGGGGGCCTTTAAAAATGAGATGCGAGTTTAGAGACAGTATGTTCCTGTTAGTGTGAAGACCAGGCTGATAGGTATTGGGAATGCTGGATGACTAGAGAAATTGAGGCTCTGGTCAAGAAAAAGAAAGGAGCCCTGTGACCAGTGGTGTGCTACAAGGATTAGTGCTGGGTCCACTGCTTTTCATCATTTATATAAATTATTTGGATGTGAACAGAGGAGGTATGGTTAGTAAGTTTGCAAATGACACCAAAATAGTTTGTGTAGTGGACAACAAAGAAGATTGTCTTAGAGTATAATGGGCTCTTAATCAAATGGGCCAATGTGCCAATGAGTGGCAAGTGGAGTTTAATTTAAATAAATGTGAGGGGTAGCGTTTTGGTCAGGCAAACCAGAGCAGGACTTATACAGTTAATGGTAGGGCCCTGGAGCATGTTGACAAACAAAGAGATCTAGGGCTCGGATGTATTGTTCCTTGAAAGGAGAGTTGCAATTAGACAGTGTGGTGAAGAAGACTTTTGGCACCCTTACCTTTATTGGCCAGTGCATTGAGTACGTCATATTGCAGGTATATGGACATTGGTGAGGCCCCTTTAGAATATTGTGTGCAGTCCTGTTCGCCCCTATCTAGGAAGGATGTTATTACCCTTGAAAGGGTGCAGAAAATATTTACAAGGGTGTTGCCAGGAATGGAGGGCTTGAGCTATAGGGAGAGGCTGAATAGGCTGGGACATCTTCCCTGGATCATTGGTGACAGAGGAGTGGCATTCTAGCGATTTATAGAATGATGAGGGGTGTGGATAGGGTGAAATAGCTAAGGTCTTTTTCCCTAGGGTGGGGTAATCCAAAAGAAGAGGACACAGGTAAGAGGAGATGGCAGAGATTTAAAAAGGACCTGGGGGGTAACATTTTTCATGCAGAGGTGCGTGTATGGAATGAGCTGCCAGAGGAATTAGTGGGGGTGGGGACAATTATAGTTTTTAAAAGGCATCCGGATGGGTATATAAATGGGAAGGGTTTCGAGAGCGACGGACCCAATACTGGCAAATTAAACTAGGATCAGATTGGAAAGTGTTGTCGATGCCGATGAATTGGACCAAAGGGTTTATTTCCGTGTTGTTTGACTGTAGGCTGTGATGTTGATTCAGTCACTGTCATGGAATCCCTGTAGAAGTGTTTGGTGCTAAAAATGCAGATAGGTACCTTTTAAGAAGGTATATTCTAATCCGTCTGTTCAGAATGTGTTTGCACACCTCTGGAACAGGTGAAACATGAACCTGGCCTCCTGGCTGAAAGAGAGGGACACTATCACTACATCACCAAGAGCCCTCTGGTAACCTGACGCTGACACATCATAACTCAACTGAAGAGGCTGATTTATGAAAAACAAACTGGTTTTTCCCCAGTGGGGACTGGCTTTTGGATAAGGAAAGGCTCCAGAAGGGAAATTTGGGACTGAGTGTTTTTGCTAACTGGAAGGTTTACTGCAAAATTGATCTCCGAGTCTTTTACTACCTAATTTAGCGTGTGGGTATTGTTACTTTAAACAAAAGATGTTTAATTTTAAGCTCCAGGATAAAATTCGGCAGCAATGCAACAACTGAATATCTGCACACAGTTTGTGACTTGCACTTTCAATACCATTTTTTCACAATTACAGTAACATAGTATTATTCTCATACTGGCTGGAACCTTCTACAGTATTTGGTTAGGGTGGATTGTTCATGCAAGGAGAAAGTGAGGACTGCAGACTGGAGATCAGAGTCAAAAAGTGTGTTGCTGGAAATGTAGAGCCAGTCGGTCAGACAGTATCCGACGAGCAGGAGAGTCGGCATCAGGTTGAAGTGCCTATGCTGGAAACAATGACTGTCCTGCTCCTCGGATGTTGCCTGACTGGCTGTGCTTTTCCAGCACCACATTTCTGACTCAGAAAGGCACAGTTACAACATGTTTTGGTCAGGCTTTGTAATCGCCCCTTCCCTCAAAAGGCTCTGGCAGCTGCATTCCAAAAAAACATGCAAGGAGCCACACAATTGCTTCCAGCAATGTTGTTCCCACTCAATGTAATATATACTGTTTAAAAGTGGGGCGGGGGGGGGTCTGCTGTGGGATCGTGTCTAGATCTTGTGCTGGGTACCGGTTGTCGCCATCTCAGATAATGGAACGCACTGACTTAGCCTCTTCTAATAACAGGTCATAATCTTACAAGTGCTTTGTATAAACTTGCTATTTTTCTGCTACTTCATTAATCTAACGTCTTAGCTTGTTTTAGCACATTTCACTGAGGAAAATTGATCTACAAGCATTATTAGGTACACATTTAAATTAGGATGACATGGAATAACTTGTGAGCTTGAAGATATTTTTCTTTTAATTTTTGTTGATGGAATGATGTGTTGTCCTGAGCTGAAATACTTCTTTACCTTTAAATGGACTGTCATAGGCAATAACAACATAATAGAACATTGCTGAAAGTCAATGGACACCTATTTTCCTCACACTTTCAGAAGAAGACAAGTATACCCAAATAAAATCGGAAAGCCAGGTGCTGTCATAAAAGTTATAACCAGATTTAATAAAATGAAAGACAAAAAGAAAATCAGGTTAGGTTTTGAAAAAACCATGAAGGAGGCAAAATTTCTTGGAAGATTGAATTGAATTAGCTTTATTGTTGCATATACTCAGAGTACAGTGAAAAGTTTACAGTCGCTACATTACAGCACCACCTTAGGTACAAAGGTGCCTCAGTACAGATTCTTAAGATCAAATTCTTAGGAACAAAAAACATTAGAAAAGTAAAGAAATAAATAGTCTGAGGTTATTTGATAATTGTGTTAGAGAAGGAGAACACGGAATCAGCCTGAAATTTAATAGCTGATGGGTGGGGGAAAACATTATCATTCTACTGAAATCATTGTTATTTCCACTGTTGGCAATGATTTGTTTCTTATATTCTCAGAAGTTCTGAAGATCAATTGTTATTTGCCTCTTTTTACTCATGATTGAACTCCCTTTGTTTATAATTCATTGGGAGGAAGTATCATTTAATATCCCTATTGATGAGTCTTTAATATATGGTTATTGCAAGACTATTTGTGCCTGCCAGTTTGTTACTGGTAAGACACTGCTATAATCTGAAAATTTATATTACTGATCGAAGTATTAAGCATCACCTGATGCTGAGTCCAGCTGTTGTGTACCATGTTACCTTGTCTGAAAAGTTGATAGGAAGAAGCAAGTTCTTGAAACCAGAAAGACAACAGGTCAGACTTGAACTTTAGCTATATTGAAGAGTTACAACAAAGTGAAAAGGGATGATTTGGCTTCCCTGATTTAATCATGTAGTTTGGCCATAGTGAATATTTTTAATTATTTTTCACACCTCTACATCACACTTCAATTCAACCATTGTCACTAGATTAGAATTGAGAGCCAATTATAAGGTTTTCTTGAGTGAAAGAAGAGGAATTTTATTACTCACTAACCTCAAGCTAATAAACTATGATATCAAACACACACACAGATGAAGTTTAAAATGTAGAATATCTAGTGCAATTAGAATATAAAAAATATGCAGTTTAAAAATTCCTTGGAATCCTTGAATTATTATAGTTGAACCTGATACCATGACTGTTTAGTTGATGTCTTGTATTCTCAGTAGTAGTGAAATTTATAAGACTGTTGAGTTCCCAGTTCGCCAAATTGTTTTATCACTGATGCTGACTTTTGTGCTGATGAGAAGGAAACAGCGGTGTGAGTGTTCCCATCTTTGCTGTTTTAATTTTCTTTCTCTCTGCCTGATCTGCCAAACAGCTACTGAAATATGGTTCATTGTGTATTCCCAAGTTTAGCTTCATTGTCTTTCCAGACTGGATAGTTGCAGGCAACTCTTTCATGTTCAATATGTGCAACTTCTCATATAAGTGTAAATCTACAGAAAACACAAGAATTACTAACTCAGTTGACTAGTTCCAGTGGTTTTAGGTGATACGGTAATTTCACTTCAGTCAATTTTGGTTATTCCACAATGGTTTCCTGAACTTGCCACTATGTGTTCAGGTGATCACTGCTGCCATTTTGGATCCATGCTTTGTCCTTTCTAAAATCCCATTTTAGTCCGTGACAGTCTTGAGTATTAAAATCAGATGCTAGAAGTTGAAAGTGTTCTTTCAAATTGTACCACTATTGTGACAATCTGTAAAGTACCAGTTACTCTGATTATAATTTGCTTTTGTCAGTAAATGCTGAATAAGTTTATGAGAGCTTAAACCTTCATTAAACTTGGATGGTCACAGCATGGGAGTTGAACTCAAGTGGTGAGATGGGTTCTCACACTATGAAGAGGGTATGACAGGTTTATGACAGGATCAATGATGCAAGTCCTGAATTAATAATGAAGTACAAACTAAAATTCTATATAATGCAGCATATAAACATGTACCTGGGAATGACCAAAATGAAAATTCCGCTTCAAAACTTGGGTCATTGTTTTTCATTGTTATATAATCCAAAAGTTGTGTATTTTTTTCAGCCAAGTAACAAAGGGCCATGACACTAATGTCAGAGTTAACAAAAGTTGAAATTCTCTTTGGCATCTTTTGGCTTTTTAAAAAAAATATGTAATTAACCTGTTACTGTGAGAAGAAGTAATAAACAGAAGTTATTCTTTTGTTAGTTTTTATGAAATACACTTTTAAACAAAATTGATATGGCATTTTCTTTTAGCAGGAATTGGAATTAATTTTTATTTTCTATGATGCAGAAAATTACACATTTGTGTTGGTTAGTATTGTAGTCACTGTATCTCACCAGAATCTCAAATTATGAAGCACTTTGTTCCATTTATCAAAACAATTTACAATGTGAATGGAAGATCTTCTTGCTGTAAACTAGGAAAATAACTGCAATATCCTTGAAATTAACAGGCATCCCAGGAGTGGTGCAGAGGTACTCAGGTTTTCTTTGAAGTTTTGCATTGTATTTTGTGATTTTTCCATTATTTTAATTTTCTCTGTTGAACTTTGTCTCTTTTCTCTTGTTTTTTTCAGGAACTAGGAGTTACAACGCATGCTAACTATAAGATCACCTTCATGTTGGATAGTGCAGCTATGATCACAGTGCATACACCTAAGAGAGGGGTGGTGGAGGTATGTGTGAAAATAGCTTTTAAGCTTTTATTAAAGTAGTGTTGCTTTTATATCCTGGTACATGTACTGATGAGCAATCAGACCAGTCAGTTACAAAACCAGATTGGTATTCCATCCAATTAAACATTTCACTTTGTAAAACTTTTTTGTGAATTATTTTTGTCAGTTGAGGTAATGGATGTTGGTGCTCAAGAATGTGGATACTTTGTTTCAGACACTTCATCAGTATTATGCACAGCTAGGTCAGGTATAAGGTGCCTACCTTAGTCTGTATTTAACCTCTGTTCAGTGTAAATTGTGTATCAATGATATTTAATTAAATGCAGCAGTGGCCATTTATTGGGAATTTACTATACTTAATTGACGGGATTCTGGTAGTGCCCCTATCCATAGGGACAATGTGAATAAAAGGTGCTTCTTTGTCATGTGCATCTCTTGTAAGCAAATACTTCATGTAAGTACGTAAGGATTGACTGTAGTCCTTATTTTTCTTCACTCAGCTTTCTGGAGTAAGTAGATGTTATCCCAGTCAGTACGTATGAACATATAAATAATCAGCAAAAGTATGAGATTCAACCCTTCAAGTATGTTTCCCCATTCGGTAAAATCATGGCTGATCTGATTTTAAATTCACCTTGTTGCCTATCCCGATAATATTTCAACTCCTTGCTTGATAAGAATCGATCTATCTCTACATTGAAAATCTTCAAGGAGTCTGTTTCCACTGCCTTTTTATGGCAGAGTTCCAACGATTCATGACCCTTTGAGAGAAATTATTTGCTTAATTTCTTCTAAATGGGTGACACCTGATTTTTAAACAGTGATCCCTAAGTGGAGATATCCTCACCACATCTACCATGCCAAGACTCCTTAGGATTTTATATGAATAAATCATAGTGATTCTTAACCTTCTAAGTGGATACAAGCCTAGCTTATCCAACCTTCATAAAATAACCCACCCATTAGCATTAGTCTAGTAAATCTCTGAACGGCCTCCAATGCATTTAATTCCTTCCTTAAAATGACAATACTTTGCACCGTACTCTACGTACGGTCTCACCAGTGTCCTGTAAAACTGAAGCATCACCATGTTACATTTGTATTAATTATGCTTGTGATAGATGTTAACATTCTATTAGCTTTCCTAATTACTTGCTGTACTTGCATACTGACCTTTCGCAATTCATCCAAAAAGGTACCCAGATTCCTCTGCAATCTCTCGCCATTAGATAATATGCTTCTTTTTAATTCCTCCTGCCAAAATTGACAATTTCACATTTTCCCACATTATACTCCATCTTTGACCACTCAGTTAACCTATCAACATCTTTTTGCAGCCGCCTTGTGTCCACTTCACAACCTACCTCTTACCTTTGTGTCGTCAGCAGCAAATTTGGCAATGATACCTTACTTATCTTCAACTAAATCATTTTTATAAATTGTAAGCATTTGAGGCCCCGCACTGATTGTGTGGCACACCGCTTGCTACATTTTGCCAACTTGTAAAAGATCAGTCTTCCTCTATTCTCCACCTTCCTTTAGACAGTTGTAAGGTTTGTGAAAGTTTGTAGCTCAGGTTGAGGTTTAGGGTGTAGGTTTGCTTGCTGAGCTGTAGGTTTGATATCCAGACGTTTCATTCCCTGGCTCGGTAACATCATCAGTGGTGACCTCCAAGTGAAGCCAAGCTGTTGTCTCCTGCTTTCTATTTATATCTTTCTCCTGGATGGGGTTCCTGGGGTTTGTGGTGATGTCATTTCCTGTTCATTTTCTGAGGGGTTGATAGATGGCATCTAGATCTATGTGTTTGTTTATGGCATTGTGGTTGGAGTGCCAGGCCATTAGGAATTCTCTGGCAAGTCTTTGCTTAGCCTGTCCCAGGATAGATGTGTTGTCCCAGTCGAAATGGTGGGTTTTCATCCGTGTGTAGGGCTACGAGGGAGAGAGGGTCGTGTCTTTTTGTGGCTAACTGGTGTTCGTGTATCCTGGTGGCTAACTTTCTTCCTGTTTGTCCTACGTAGTGTTTGTGGCAGTCCTTGCATGGAATTTTGTAGGTGACGTTGGTTTTGTCCATGGGTTGTCCTTTAGACAGTCGTCTTCCAGTGTGCTGCCCTTTTTATTTTCACAATAACTTGTGATGTGACACCTTATCAAATACTATTTGAAAATCAAAGTGCAGTATGTAATTGGTTTCTCATTCATAGAACCATATTGACCCTCTGATTGCTTTGAGTTTATCCAAGTGCCCTGCTGTAACTTCAGTAACAGCTTCTAACATTTTCCCTGTGATAGGAATTAAACTAACTGGCCTGCACTTTCCTACTTTCTGTCTCCCTCACATTTTTGAATAAAATGTACATTTGCTACCTTCCAAAGTAATAGGGCCATGCCCTTATCAAGGGTTGTTTTTGGAAAATTAAAACCAATCATCCATTATCTTCTAAGTTTTGTCTTTTAAGACCCAAGAGCCTAAAATAAACTCAGGGTAAGGATCTTTTGTACTGTTTTAGTAACTATTTTTAATGAAGTATAGTGGAGATAAGTAAACTATGAAGTCACTCTTTTCTCCCAACAAAGTGCTTTAGCACCTACTCTACATCAGTTGTGATCCTTATTTATACTTGGAGAAACAACTATCCTGCAGCTTCTCTGTGTGTCGCGACTAATTGGTGCTGAACTGATGGCAATTCTATGCTGTGGGATTGCACACAGTAGGAAAGACCTCCAGATGGAACCAGACTCATTCCGTTATTCGGCTTTTCTTAAACTGGGCCAATTTCCCAAATGAGTGTAGTAGATTTGGAAGTTACTTTTTACTGTTGTTAGGAATTCAAGTACAGCGGCAGTATCAATTAAGATTGCTCTCTTCCTCTTTTTCCTTCCCAAGCACCTAAATTCGGATATGGTTCCAGCATTTTTTAGATGATGTGTCACAAAGATTCTGTTCACAGGTTAAACCGCTGGGTGTCATATGGGATAAATTTCCAGAGTTCTACACTAGAAAAAATACGATAATGTTTGATGACATTGGTCGAAACTTCCTGATGAACCCACAAAATGGGCTAAAGGTAAGGGCTATTCTCTTATGTTCCCATTTAAGCTTGGGATTCATTGTACTTTCTGTTAAGAATTTACGTTTCCTGTTGGCACCAATAGTAATTCTTATTATATTGGATTAATGTTAACCTAAATCGACTTGTATGATAGTGTACAATGCCTTTTGAGCTGAAAACAATCAAAGCTTTTGTTAAACTGTTTTAATTTATAATGGACAAACATTCAGTTGTGATTAGATTCAGTTAGTTTAAAGATTAGTCACTTTTTTTTATTCATTTGTGGAACTTGGGCGTTACTAGCTGGCCAGCATTGATACCCCATCCCTGTTTGCCCTTGAGAAGGTGGTGGTGAGCTGCCTTTTTGAATCACTGCAGCCCATTTGCTGTGGGTTGACCCACAATGCCGGTAGGGAGGGAATTGCTGGAATTTGATCCAGCGACTATAAAGCAACGGCAGTATATTTCCAAGTGAGGGTGGTGAGTGGCTTGGAGGGGGACTTGCAGGTGGTGGTGTTCCTAACTACCTGCTGCCCTTGTCCTTCTGTTTGGAAGTGTTGTCTAAGGATCTTTGGTGAACCTTGGCATATTGGTTGGAGTTTGAGTGTGGCACCTTTGCTTCATCAGTGGATAATTTTATATAGGACAGGAAATGTCATGTTGGTCTATTTAACCTATCTCAAATGGACTTTAAAAAGAGAGAGTTTTCTTGCTTCAGCACGGCATTCTTGCCACTTAACAAACCAGACTCGACCAGTAATTCTAACATTTGAGCAGCCTGAGTTTCTGTGTCATTCTCCCCCCACAGGTTGTGTTTGTGTCCTAGGTAAGCTCTTGAGTGGAAATGGCAGGTGCTTCCCCACAGAGAATGGATCAGAGACAGCTATTACTGCTCCCAGCCACCCATTTCACTGGCTTTCAGTCTTATTTGCAGTGGTGCAGGTAGAAAAATATTAGTTTTGTCAGTGTCTGTACTGTAGCATTAAAACATTGTCAAAATTGCCCCAAAGACTGAAGTATTTTTTTAGGATGTTGAATAAAAATAAAGAACCGGAACTAGTCAATAGGTCTGCCTGCCTCAGTGGAGAAAGAAACGGTTCAGATCCCAAATCGAACATGACGCTTCTTGGGAACTTCGAGCATTCCAAAGAAGAATCATGCCGGGCTTGAAGTGTTAACCCTGCTTCTTTCTCCAGACCTATTGAGCTTTTCCGGCACTTTGTGTTTATTTCGGATCTCCTTCATTCACATTATTTTAATTTTCTTTAGAATGTGTTACCTGTTGTGCTGGCAAGGAAATAAATGCCAAAAAGATTTCAATTGGGATGAAACAACGTTTTTTCAGAAAAGGAGGCATATATTTCATAGAACGCCGACAGTGTGGAAGCAGGCCATTCGGCCAATCGAGTCCACACCAACCTTCCGATGAGCATCCCAACTGGACTCACCCCACTACACAATCCCTATAACTCTACATTTCCCATGGCTAATCCCTGGACACTGGGCAATTTAGCATGACCAGTCCACCTAACCTGCACATCTTTGGACTGTGGGAGAAAACTGGAGCACCTGGAAGAAATCCTTGCAGACACTGGGAGAATGTGCAAACTCCACACAGACAGTCGCCCAAAGGTGGAGTCAAACCCAGGTCTTTGGTGCTGTGAGGCAGCACTGCTAACCACAGAGTCGGGTCTACTCCCCAAGCCCTCCCCACATTCCTCTGTACATTTACAAAAAAAGCAGATAGAAAAATTAATTCACCCTTGTAACTTTGCTTTTATTTTTGAGAACAAAACACATCAATGTCCTCACCCTGCCAAACACAGTCCCTCTCTGTCCCCATTTGCTCTATTCTGAACCCCTACATTTAAAACATTATGCAGATCCCCATGATGACACCAAGATAGTTTTGATTTCTAATGCTGAAAATTTGTTCTGTGCTAGCCATAAGGAAGTATGTGCTTCTATGAAGCAGATTGAACTTTCTATTGATCAAATTACTGTTCTTGAGGAGTAACTCTCCGAATGCTAAACACTTTGAGAAAAGATTGGTCCATTTTTGGTGCTAGATTGCTTTGGTTTAATATTGGTTTACTGCAGGTGATGTGTGCAGCACCTTGCGGTGTTTGCAGCTTTCTGATATCTTGTCAAAGAATTTGTTCTTGGTGTATGAACCTGGACAACAATTGATTACAAAGAGTGGTAACACTGAGTATCATCCACCTGTTATCCAAATTCCATTCATCTGTGTGTATAACATAGGAGAGATTTTATTATAATTAATAGTTAGAACCCTTTTGTTCAAGGGTTTTGTAACATTCCAATTGCTCTTCCAAATGTGATCAAGTATGAATTGAACTGTGTCCTTTATTCTGATTGGCACTTGATCTTCTGGCAGACAGTGCCTATTAGCCATGAACTTTGAGAGGGCAATAAATATGTGGGATTTATTCCATGACATGGGCTCTGAATGTAAAGATGTGAATGAAACATGTGTCGTATTCCTCTGTTACCAGATCAGACCCTTCATGAAGGCTCATCTCAACCGAGATAAAGACCGGGAGCTGCTGAAACTGTCTCAGTACCTGAAGGAGATTGGCAAGCTAGATGACTTCACAGACCTCAATCATAAGCACTGGGAGAGGTAAGGTGTCTCTGCTACCTCTGACTTTGCATGCTGTAAACCAGCAAAGGTCATGTTTCGTTTGTCAGCAAAAAATATCAAAGGTGCAGATATTTTCCTGGCTTGAAGACTTGTAATGTACTCAAAGCATAGACCTCCAGCTTTACCGCTTCACAAGGTGGTTCTGTGGAAAGATGGTTATTATTTATTTCATTGTTAATTCTGCCTTCAGACCTCCTACTGAACTTCTGCCTTCAAGCCTGCCACGTGGGTTCATACATCTCATCTTTTAAAAACATTCTCAAAATCTCTATCTTCAAAAGTGCTTTCAGGCACCGCTCCTGAGACTTCTGTTACTGTTCCTCTATGCAGAGTCTCTCAGTGTAACTGGTGCTGTATAGTCGCTCAGTAAATTGTTCAGATTTGGAATTCATTACCTGAAAACTTGATCTCTATCTGAAGGTGAAATATAGGGCCTTTGAGAGATCAGAGTACAGAATGATGACCACCTCCTATGTCGTATGGCTTGACTATATAATGTAGTGCTCTTTTCACCTCTGTAACCTAAGTACAAATCTGACTGAGAATAATGGGGTCAGCATCTTGTGTGGCTGATAGATTTAAACATTAGGAATGCGTTGCAGATGGCTCTAATGTGCACAGGAGCACAGATTATTGATTTCCACTTATTCGAAATCTCAAGGGGAGACTGAGAATGTGCGTTATTACATGGTAGTGCATATAGTGGAATGAGGTTTGGCAGGAAAATGCCTTTTATAAATTGGGCTGAGGCACAGTGGTGGTAGAGCAGAGGAAATTGCCCTCAGTGTCCATTTGTACATGACACTGGCATTGGGTTTTTCAAATCATTCCTCAGGATTGATATCCCTTTGAAATGATTTTGAATGCATTGGATTTGGTTTATACTTCATCTGCTACCATTGCATATCATAAGGGAAGAGACAGTGCATTAATTTTATATTGAAATCCAGAAATGTTACTGCAACTTATACGATTAATAACATTGCAAGTGAGGCTTGTTCTACTTGATTCTAAATTATTGATCAATTGGTATAGTGCAGCAACTTGCTACTGTGGTAAACTCAGCCTTACAAATATGTAAATCATTGTTATTTTCCTGCTGTAGGAAATGAGACTTCATTTGTGCTGAGTGACCGTTGCATTTTCAACTGTAAGACTTCAGCGAAAAGTAAAACCAGTTTTAATTGTGTTTCCCAGCTTATGTGGTATAGGCGTTAGGAAATCACCTCTACTTCCTGTCCTGATTGAGCACAGATTTGTGTGAGGTTTATGATGTCTGCAGTATGTATCTCTACATGCTAACTGTAGACACATTACCCCTCTCTTCCTCCAAATGTTAGAATTAGAAGTACTGCACGTATGTATGATGTACATTGGAATATATCCTGAAGCTGCGCTTTTATAGACATGGTATTCTAGATTAGTTCTGCAGATTGCTAATTTTAAATAAAAGTTGTTCATGGATTTTAGTGTCTCTAGCTAGGTCAGCATTTATTACCCATCCTTAATTACAATAGAGAAGGTGATGATATAAAACTGTTGTCTTGCGCTATTACAAGTCTTTTGGTGTCGGAGCACAGTGTTAGGAGGGGACTTCCAGAATCAAGAAGAAGGGACTTCCAAAATGAAACATTGGCAACATAGTCCCAAGTCAGGATAATGTATAGCTTGAAGGGAAATATATTGTGTGTGTTCCCGTGTTTCCCTCAATTTTCTAGGTGATAGAGGTTACAGTTTGGAAGTTCATATGGGAAGAGCCTTGGTGAGCTGCTGCTAATCCTGTAGATGATGCATACTGCTGCCACTGTTTGTCAGTGGTGAAGGGACAGAGTGTTGAAAGTAGTGTACTTTGTACCAATTAAGTGTGCTGCTTTGTTCTGAATGATGTCGAGCTTCTTGCTTGTTGTTGGAACTGCACTCGTTCAGGCAACTGTACACAATGGAACCAAAGACATAGGAAGGGAAAAGGATGAGATTCTGAAGGGAGAATATAAAAAGTTAGGTAGGAATTTAAAAAGGAGATCCTCAAGAGTCGTAATATCTAGATTACTCATGGTGCTGTGAGCTAGTGAGGGTAGGAATAGGAGGATGGAGCAGATGGATGCATGGCTGAGGAGGTGGTGCAGGGAAGACTGATACAAAAATATGAATCATTGGAATCTCTTCTGGGGTAGAGGTGACCTGTACAAGAAGGATGGATTGCATCTGAATTGGAAGGGGACTAATATACTGGCAGGGGGATAGTGAGAAAAGAGATCAATCAGAGACTGATACAGATGAGGAAAGAAGTGAGTCAAACAGTCAGGGCCGGCAGGGACAAAGCATAGAACAAGGCAGGGCTAATAAATTAAACTGCATTTACTTCAATACAAGGGGCCTAACAGGGAAGGCAGATGAACTCAGGGCATGGTTAGGAATATGGGATATCACAACAATTACAAAAACATGGCTCAGGGATAGACAGGATGGGCAGCTTAATATTCCAGGATACAAATGCTGCAGGAAGGTCAGAAAGGGAGGCAAGAGGAGAGGGGAAGTGGCATTTTTGATAAGGGATAGCATTACAGCTGTACCGAGGCAAGGTTTTCCCAGAAATACATCCAGGGAAGTTATTTGGGTTGAACTGAGAAATAAGAAAGGGATGATCATCTTATTGGGATTATTAAAGGACCCCTAATAGCAGAAAATTGAGCAATCTCAGTTATCTGTCAGAATAATAGGGTGGTTATGGTAGGGGATTTTAACTTTACAAACATAGACTGGGACTGCCGTAGTGTTGAGGGTTTAGATGGAGAGTAATTTATTAAGTGCGTACAAGACAATTTTCTGATTCAGTATGTGGATGTACCTACTAGAGAAGGTATAAAACCTGAACTACTCTTGAGAAATAAGGCAGGGCACTTTTGGGGAGCATTTTGGAGCTAGCAACCATAATTCTGGTGTTTTTTTTCATCAGAAAAAGGATAGACCAGATCTAAAAGTTGAAGTTCTAAATTGGAGGAAGGCTAATTTTGATGGTATTAGGCAAGAATTTTCAAAAGCTGATTGGGGGGCAGATGTTTGCAGGTAAAGGGACAGCTGGAAAATGAGAAGCCTTCAGTAATGAGATAATGAGAGTCCAGAGAGAGGATATTCCTGTTAGTATGAAAGGAAAGGCTGGTAGGTGTAGGGGATGCTGGATGACTAAAGAAACTGAGGGTTTGCTTCAGAAAAAGAAGGAAGCATATGTCAGGTATGAACAGGATAGATTGAATGAATCCTTAGGTGAGTATAAAGGCAGTAGGGCTATACTTAAGAGGGAAATCAGGAGGGCAAAAAAGGGGACATGAGATAGCTTTGGCAAGTAGAGTTAAAGAGAATCCAAAGGGATTTTATAAATACATTAAGGACAAAGGGTAACTCGGGAGAGAATAGGGTCTCTCAAAGATCAGCAAGGTGGCCTTTGTATGGAGCAGCAGGAGATGGGGAGATACTAAACGATTATTTTGCATCAGTGTTTATTGTAGAAAAGAACATGGAAGATACGCAATGTAGGGAAATAGATGGTGATATCTTGAAAAATGTCCATATTACAGAGGAGGGAGTGCTGGATGTCTTGAAATGTGCATAAATCCCCAGGATCTGATCAGGTGTACCCTCAAACTCTGTGGGAAGCTAAGGATATGATTGCTGGGCCCCTTGCTGAGATATTTCTATCACGAATAGTCACAGGTGAGGTGTCAGAAGACTTGGAGGTTGGCTAACGTGGTGCCACTGTTTAATAAAGGTGGTAAGGACAAGCCAAGGAACTATAGACCAGTGACCCTGACATCGGTGGTGCTCAAGTTGTTGGAGGGAAGTCCTGAGGGACAGGATGTACACTTATTTGGAAAGGCAAGGACTGATTAGGGATAGTTAATTTGGCTTTGTGAGTAGCAAATCATGTCTCACAAAGTTGATTTGAGTTTTTTGAAGAAGTAACAAAGAGGATTGATGAGGGCAGAGCGGTGGATGCGATCTATATGGACATTCGACAAAGTTCCCCATGGGATACTGGTTAGCAAGGTTAGATCTCTCAGAATACAGGGAGAACTAGCCATTTGGATACAGAACTGGCTTAAAGGTGGAAGACAGAGGGTGGTGGTGGAGGGTTGTTTTTCAGACTGGAGGCCTATGACCGGTGGAGTGCCACAAGGATCTGTGCTGGGTCCACTTTTATTCGTCATTTCAATTGTGAGCATAAGAGGTATAGTTAGTCAGGTTACAAGATGACTCCAAAATTGATGGTGTAGTGGACAGTGAAGAAGGTTACCTCTGATTACAACAGAATCTTGATCAGATGGACCAATGGGCTTAGAAATGGCAGATGGAGTTTATTTTAGATAAATGTCAGGTGCTGCATTTTGGGAAAGCAAATCTTTGCAGGACTTAAAAACTTAAGGGTAAGGTCCTAGGGAGTGTTGCTGAACAAAGAGACTTTGGAGTGCAGGTTCATAGCTCCCTGAAAATAGAATCATAGGTAGATAGGATGGTGAAGAAGGCGTTTGGTATGCTTTCCTTTGGTCAGAATATTGTGTGCAGCAGTTGGGAGGTCATGTTACAGCCACTTTTGGAATATTGTGTGCAATTCTGGTCTCCTTCCTGTTGGGAGGATATTGTGAAACTTGAAAGGGTTCAGAAAGGTTTACAAGGATGTTGCCAGGGTCGGAGGGTTTGAGCTACAGGGAGAGGCTGAACAGGCTGGGGCTGTTCGCCCTGGAGTGTCGGAGGCTGAGAGGTGACCTTATAGAGGTTTATAAAATTATGAAGGACATGGATAGGATAAATAGACAAAGTCTCTTCCCTGGGATGGGAAGTCCAGAACTAGAGGGCATAGATTTAGGGTGAGAGGGGAAAGATATAAAAGAGACCCAAGGGGCAACATTTTTATGCAGAGGGTGGTAGCTGTATGGAATGAGCTATCAGAGGAAGTGGTGGAGGCTAGTACATTACAACATTTAAAAGGCATTTGGATGGTTATAAGAATAGGAAGGGTTTGGAGGGATATGGGGCGGGAGCTGGCAAGTGGGACTAGATTGGGTTGGGATATCTGGTTGGCATGGAAGAGTTGGACCGAAGGATCTGTTTCCATGCTGTACGTCTCTATGACTCTATAAATGGAGAATATTCCATCACACTCCTGTCTTTGCATCTTGTAAATGGTGGACAGACTTTGGGGAGACAGGAGGCCAGTAACTCTCCACAGGATTCCTAGCCTCTGACCTGCACTTCTAACTTGCAGCATATTGATGCGATCAGTGTTGCTCTCTAGCCAACCGTGCGATTATACTTTTTGATTGCTGATTCTTTCTCTTCCATCTGCAGATATCTCTCTAAGAAGCAAGGGCAGTGAGAGCCCCAGGTGGATCTTTCTGCCCTAGATTGTGCACTCTTCAGAAGTAGGTGAGAAACTTTAACTGTGATTGAACTCAGAACAAGTGCTGAGCACTGCAACAGTCAAAAACAAAAACGAGGAAAAAAACACAACGCCAAAGGGACTTATCAACTGACGTGCTACCTGCAACTTACTTTCTACTTCAGATATCCCCACTGCTGGTCCTGCACTCAGGGCTAGTGAATTGAACAAAGAACAATGTGTTTCAGCAAAATACTGGCACACTGTTTGCATACATAGGAAAATGTTCCTGCTGCATCGCCATATACCCCTGTCTAAGTGTAGTTTTCTTGCTCTATCATATGGTTGGTTGAAACCAGAAGTAAGTTAATTGTAGGTTATTTGATGCAAGAGTAAGTTGTTCTTATTTTTGACAAACGGACTCTCCTTGTATGCTGAGTTTGGATTATATATGTGATAAAGCATTTGAATTCCTACACGAACAATTTCTGTTTGACCCAAGTTTTAACAGAGGGAATGTTTTAAACTTGCCTGTCAGTGGATTGAACTCCAGTGTATAAGCAGTAACAAATTTACTTTGGCCCTTGCCCCACTTCAGAGACCCTATTTCCAAATCTACTTTCAGCTTGTGCTAAGCTGTACGGACATATGCTTGGTATTTCAGTGCAGTGACTGTCCCAGTGACCCTTGCTTTACTGGTTGGACATGTGTTACCGACCATAGTGCCATTTCATGGTCTACACCCTGGAGAATTTATCTCCTCATGTTTCATTCCTGCTGCTCATTGATTCCTGCACCATTGCACCTCAAACTGTTACTTTGATAGCATTGCTTCCTTCAGATGCTGCTGATGTTATTCCAAACAAACTACTGACCAGTAGAGTTGCATTTTCTGAATTTTTTTGTATGTGTTTGAGATCCATCGGTGAGAAATCAGCCTGGCTTTTGGCTTCTACCAAGCCACTTTACATGGTGGGGCACCAGTGATGATTACTCTGCACAGCAAAAGGGCAGTCATGGGCCCTGGTGAAAATGCCTGTTTACACAGTGCAAGGATAGCAAAGGTTTTGCTCTATAGGGAGGTGCAACTTTATATTCTATTCCTAAGTGGTTTCTTGCAGCTAAAGGTAAAACAAAACCAAAAGCATGCAATCGTGAGCGTGCTAGCTGTTGCAAAGTTTTCCATCTTTTATTTTACTGCAATCAGTAGCAAGAATATGGCAAGACAATGACTTTGTCCAATAGTATTGAAGGGAGTGCGAGGCAAGAAAACTATCTTATTTCCAGACATTCCAACATATGCAGCAGCTATTGGAAGCACCCAATAAGATTAAAATCAGGAGATCTGGGCTCTGAAGTCTTAGTTCTATGTTACCATTCTCCCGTCACTCTGCTAAGTAAAAGAGCCCGGCCGAAGCAGCACGTGCAACTGAATGCAGTAGTGCTTTATGCCCAAGCTTTTTCTACACCACCTTTCCTTATGCAACAAAGAACCGGCGAATAACAAAACGTGTGCGGGAGATCAGCAGGGGCTCCCCTGCTGGAGTTGAATGAAGGTCAAATTATTCTGTTTACAGTTCAGCCTGGCTGAAAAGGGCCAGAAATGTCCTGGAATTCTTATGTTGGTTTCTTCCTGTTGTGAATTTTCATTCATTACTGCGATGTGTTTATTTTCATTCTTTTAAATAATGAAAACAGACATTCCAGGTTGAATTCTGTATTTAAAAAAAAAAGTGATTCTCAGTGGAGCAATATCAAAGGTGTAAATATTAAATAAAATACCTGATGACGTTCTTTGGTCCAAAGTGATTCTTCAACTGCTTTATTATTTGAAGCTGAGGGACAATTTCTATCTATGGAGAAAGTGAGGACTGCGGATGCTGGAGATCAGAGATGAGAGTATGTTGCTGGAAAAGGACAGCAGGTCGGACAGCAGGTCAGGCAGCGTCCAAGCAGCAGACGAATCGATGGGCTTCATTCTTGATGAAGGGCTCTTGCCCGAAATGCCGATTCTCCTGCTCCTTGGATGCTGCCTGACCTGCTGTGCTTTCCCAGCACCACACCCTCAACAATTTCTATCTATTCAGAGCGTAGGACACGGTTTTCACCAAAATGGATATAGTTGAGTAATGCGTGCAGAAAATAATCTTAAACTCCGGCAACAGCTCACTCAACCTGGAAGCTGATGGCTGGAGCTCCAGGCTCAGTAATACTGTGATCATATGTACTGTGGGCTTTAGGCGTGTTTCACCACCACACACAGTGTAAAAGGAAAGGAGTGGGTCATGTGTATGAAAAATCTCCTGTTTATGCTCAGTGTGGCTGAGAATATGGAGGAGTAAATCTACTACAATTCTTACCTGATTATCCAGTGCGTCAAAATGACTCATTTAGAATGATTACGTGGGTGTGTGTCTGTCTGTGTATCCTCAGGCAACCTGCAGTGCTTTATTTGAAAGTAGAATGTTGTCATCTTTGATGCTTGAACCATTTGACTTCCTTATTTAATTTGCAAGAACGTGATTGTGTAGAAGTTATGGACTGGTTTCGTGGTCCAGAGAACTTGAGTTCAAATCTCACTGTGATTGGTTGAGAAATTTGAATTAAGTCTAGGAAAGCCAGTAAATGAAGAATTTTGTTAGTGAAAGTGACCATGACCCTTTTGGATCATTGTGAAAACTGCGGGGAATGAAACTTATTCTGTCTAACCTAAGCAAAGTGGAATCCTTCATTCCCTCCCTGTGCCACCTCAAAAATAGTTGTATTTTGTTCAGTTGAGTTGTCAAACCACAAGAAGAGATTCAAGATGACCACCACCACCATCATCAACACAATAAGGGTTAGTCTTGTCAGTAATGTACCACTTTGAGAATTTAATGTAGGATTTCTGCCAGAGTAATGTATTCGGATGCTGTGAGTGGGTGGGGCGGGGAGTGTGACACAGATGTGTGTATATGTACATGTTGTTTGTTTTTCTAACATTTATAGGCTTCACAATCTGAAAACTTGTTTTGATAGTTCTTCTTTAAATGCTTAATATACAATTAAGCAAGCAGTCTTTTCTCACAAAGCATGTTGCAGTCTGAACCTTGGAAGGCTACAGTACTGTTGAACGTTTAGACCTTCCAGAACTGAGATTGAAAGATTATTTGGTGAGTGTATCAAGGGATATGTTGCCAAGGCAGATTGAGGTACAGATTAGCTATAGTGATGAAGGGCTCCGGCCTGAAATGTCGACTTTCCTGCTCCTCAGATGTTGCCTGACCTGCAGCAACACACTCTCCATGCTGATCTCCAGCATCTGCAGACCTCACTCTCTCCTACAAATTATCTATAGCCTACTGAATGTTGGAAATCACAGTGAGTCAGGTAGCATCCATGGAGAGAGAGCAAGCTAATGTTTTGAGTCTAGATGATTCTATGTCAGAGTCTGAGAAAGGGTCACCAAACCTGAAACGTAAACTCAAATTTCTCTTTAAAGATGCTGCCAGACTGGCTGAGCTTTTCCATTAACTTCTGTCTTTGTTTCTGATTAGATTAGATTAGATTCCCTACAGAGTGGAAACAGGCCCTTCGGCCCAACTAGCCCATACAGACCCTCTGAAGTGTGACCCTCCAAAGAGTAACTCGCCCTGACCCATTTCCTTCCGACTAATGCACCGAAACCAATGGGCAATTTAGCATGGCAAACTCACCTGACCGGCACATCTTTGGACTGTGGGAGGAAACCAGAGCATCCGGAGGAAACCCACGCCGACACTGGAAGAACGTGCAAACTCCACACAAACAGTCACCCGAAGCTGGAATTGAACCAGAGACCCTGGTGCTGAGGCAGCAGTCCTAACCTCTGAGCCCACCGCATCTGCGGTTCTTTTGCTTTTTAGGAAGCAGATTTTGACTGGGGCTCTGTTAAGTGAATTGAAGCACTGACAACCAGACAGCGACGGAAGAAGAGGGAGAGAATCAGTGCCTTTTAGATTGATAAATTTTCAGCAAAACTGGAAGACGTCAGAGATGAACAAGTTTGGAACAAAGGAAGAGGAGGGGATGGGAAGAACACCTCCTCAGATGCTGCCTGACCTGCTGTGCTTTCCCAGCACCACACTCTACTCTGATCTCCAGCATCTGCAGTCCTCAATTGCTCCCAAAGCAAAAGTGAAAGAACATAGGGTGAGATTTGAGAGGTGTCCAAGATAATTTCGATTGCAAGTTTGAGCCAAAAGTTCAAGAAGAAAATAAAACGTCCAGATTAGATTCCCTACAGTGACCCAACAAGTCCACACCGACCCTCCGCAGAGTAACCCACCCAGAACCATTCCCCTCTGACTAATGCACCTAACACTACGGGCAATTTAGCATGGCCAATTCACCTGACGTGCACATCTTTGGACTGTGGAAGCAAACCAGAGCACCCGGAGGAAACCCATGCAGACACTGGGAGAATGTGCAAACTCCACACAGACAGTCACTCGAGGCTAGAATCGAACCTGGGACCCACGTGCTGTGAGGCAACAGTGCTAACCACTGTGCCCCCCTCCATTTCTTTGTTACCAATGCTTGTATTCAGCTGGAGCCTCCGACCTAATCTTGTAATCCTAAAATGGAGGTGGAGAATTTTAAGGTGGTCAAGGAAAGAGAACAGGGATGGAAAATTGAAAGGCAGATAGGATGCTGAGATTATGAATAGTCTAATTCAGTGTTGAAGGATGGGGGTGAAATCAGTGCCAAGGATGTATCCATAGCGGAAGTCAAAGACATTAGAGTTCCTCGGTACTAATTGGAGGACATAACGGCTTATCCAATACTGGATGTCAGAGGAAAATTTCAACTGGAGAGGTTGGGAAAGATTAGTGAGATGAAGCTGAGTGTCATCAGTGTTCATGTAGAACAAAAGACAACTGGATATATGTTTGGTAGTCATGAATTTAGAGGGCTGGGGAGTGGGTGATAGGCTGTGTAGCTCTTTTGGGAGTTGGTAAAGACAGTGGGTGGAATGACCTCCTGGGCTGTAGAATTCTATGATACTATCTTGTCTGAGAAATCAACTTGTAAATGGAAGAAAGTGGGAGGGTAGTGGGGGGCGCTCCAGAGGTAAATGTACAGAAGAGTAAGCGACGCCTCTTACAGCTGGTTAAGGAAATGGGGAACTTTGCCAGGACAGTCCCACCAAGCTGGACATCTAAGGTGGGTTGCTTGAGGAATGACAGAATAGTTACGGTTGAAGTGACAGTGCTGTATAAAGAAAGTAAATTTTGCCACCACCAGATGGCAGTCAATGACAGCTAACTTTGTATTATTTTGTAGGTTTGTCAAGCAGTTGTTGAGTAGGATCCACCTGCCATTTGGCACAAGTAGTGTAGAATGTATCTGATCTCAACGTAGTTAAATCTCAATACTTGGAGAAGAGGAGGTGTAACAGCCAGGGTTAATCCCAGTGATGGTGAGCAATTACTGTTGAAAAGTGACTTTCAAGTGAGGGCAGGGTATGTTCTATCTGGAGTGAACGGCCTGCTACAGTCATTTAGCTAAAAGCCTTTCATTGAGGGTTCATACATGAATAAACTGTGGGAGGGTCATCAATAAAGATGGGATATATCCCAACACAGATGCAGTACCGGAAGGAGAAAGCAACTTCTGAAACAGCACAAAAGAATAGGGACAGCAATGTGATGGAGGGAGAGAGAGAGAGCAGAGGCAACAGCTTCTGAATTAACAGGTGAATGAATGGGGAGAGCAACTTTGTAAAGAAGGGATGAAAGCGGGGACAGTAGGGATTTACCTTTGGGAACAAAGGGCAAAGTGGGGTGGTGTCTCCAGAACATGATTCAGCAGCAGAGATACAGCAACTGTGACATCTCTTGAGAGTTAGTTGGTTATTGAGCAGTTGCTGTTCGGGACTGCTTCAATTCTGGTGATTTTGAACAGCAGAAATTTGGATGGATTGTAAGAATTTATCATCACAGTAGAGAGAGCTGATTTGTGAGTAAGGACAAAGAATCATACATTCTTCTAATCTTTTGTTTGTAACTAATAGGACATGAATAATGTTAAGGTAAGTAAGTGCAAATAAAGTTAAAGTAAACTTAAATAATGGTGGGGCAGTTTAGCCAAGTGTTCTGTGGGAAATGGTGGGCACTTGTGACCTAGACATGTCTACGTGCAGAAAGTGTTACTGAAACAGAAGTACATAAGACCCCAATTGGAGCACGGCATTCACTTTGCAGACATCATCTCAGGATGAATACATTTGGTCTCGGAGAGCTATAGCCCTGACACTAAGGCTTAACTTATGAGGAATGGCTGAACTTGGCTTGTATGCCCTTGAGACTGTAAGATAGATTGTTAATCTGAGAAAGACTTTTAAAATTGAGATTTTTGGCATGGTGGATTTAGGGAGTTATTCTCTCTGATGGGGGAATATAGAACTGTAGAGAATAACCTTAAAAATTAGAACTGAACATCCTGGAGTGAAATTTGGAAGCACTCTGTTATGCAATGTCTTGTGGCAGGGTTTTAAGATGAAATGAGTCTTCAGGGAACTTAAGGTAGCTGTGTAGACACCTGAGAAACTGCAAATATTTTTGTGTGTACTAAAAAGTGCACTGCAGCAACCCAGTCAGGCTCCTTCCATATCCACTCAGGCTCCTGAGACTGCATCTTCCAATCTCATAACCATTCCCATCTAGAAGGATAAGGGTAGCAGATACATGGAAACATCATGACCTAGTAGTATGGGTTGATAATCCAGAGACCCAGTTAACCTCCCGGGGAACAAGGTTCAATTCAGCCGTGGCAGATGAAGGAATTGGACTTCGATAAAAAAGCTGGAATGAAGAATCTGGAGATTACCATGAAGCTATTGTCCATAGTTGGAAATATCCATCTGGTTCACTAATATCATAGTCATAGAAATGTACAGCACAGAAACAGACCCTTCGGTCCACCTTGTCCACACTGATCAGATATCCTAACCTAACTTGGTCCCATTTGCCAGCACTTGGCCCATATCACTCTTAAACCCTTCCTATTCATATACCCATCCAGATGCCTTTTAAATGCTTCACTTGTACCAGACTGCACCACTTCATCTGGCAGCTCATTCCATACACGCACCACCTTCTGTGTGAAAACATTGCCCCTTAGGTCCTTTAGGGAAGTCAACTGTCATTCTTACCTGGTCTGGACCATGTGTGACTCCAGACCCACAGCAATGTAATTGACTCTTAACTGCCCTCTGGGCAATTAGGGATAGGCAATAAATGCTGGCCTGGTCAGCATCGCCCTCATCCCATGAATGAATTTAACAAATGGTGCAATTTCCAAGCCACACGTGATCTTGACTTTGAAATATATCACTGTTGCTGGAGCTACCTTCCTCAAAGCATTTTGGATGAACCTACCCCATATACTGGCGCGGTTCAGGAAGGCAGCTCACTACCATTTTCCAAATGCAGCTCAACATAAGTTAGGAATGCAGGCCTATCCAGTGATGTCAATATCCCATGTATGATTTTCTTTTAAAAGTTCAAAACTAGCTGCTAACTACAGTACTGCTGAAGTTAGGATTCTGAGACAGGGAAAAGTAGATTACCAAACTTTGATTTTGTTAAGGGACACAAAAGCATGCATTCTTATCGTGCTTTTTGCCACCTCAGGATATCTCAAAACACTACAAACTGTTGTGTGAAATGATTTTGTGCACAGCAAGCCCCTCAAAACAATGCTGTTAATAGTTCTTGTTAAAAAGATAGCATCCTAAAGAATACACCCGATTAAAGAGACAGTGCTTAGCTGTTAATGCTCCTTAGAGGCAATAGATATCCACAGCACTGAAAATGGCCCTTTGGCCCATCAAGTATGTGCAAGTCAAAAACAAGTATTGAACTATTCTACATACTTTTTCCAGCACTTGGGCCATGTCTTGACTGATGAGTCAGTACTCCTCCATGTTGAACAACACTTGGACAAAACACTGAGGGTGGCAAGCGTGCAAAATGTACTCTGGATGAGAGATTTCGATGTCCGTCGTCAAGAGTGGCTTGGCAGCAGCACTACTGATCGAGCTGGTCGGGTCCTAAAGGACATAGCTGCTGGACTGGGTCTGTGGCAGGTGATGAGGGAACCAACAAGAGGGAATGACGTACTTGACTTTAACCTTACAATCAGGTGCAGCTGGCAGATTGTATTGGTGAGAGTCACCGTGAACCAGTCCTTGTGGAGACAACGTGGTGCCTTCACATTGAGAATGCCCTCCCTTGTGTTGTGTGGTCTTATCACCGTGCTAAATGGGACGGACTTCGAACGGATCTAGCAACTCAACTGGGCCTCTGTGAAAAGAAAAAATTCCTGGAGATCACAATGGGTCAGGTGAACAGCTATGGGGCGAAAGCAAGCTAACATTTTGAGTCTGGGCACTGTAGGCCATCAACAGCAGCAGAATTGTACTCCGACATAATCTGCAATTTCATGGCCTGGCATATTCCCCACTCAAACATCATCAAGCCAGGGGATCAGTCGTGGTTCATGGAGAGTGCAGGAGGGCATGCTTAAATGAGGTGTCAATCTGGTGAAGTTACCAAGCAGAACTACTTGCATGCCAACCAGCATAAGATGCAAGTGACACACACAGCTAGGCAATCCTGCAATCAATGCATCAGTCCTTAGCTTTGCAGTCCTGCCACATCCCCTCCTGAATGGTGGTGGACAATTAACCAATCACTGGAGGAGGAGGCTCCATACATGTCCCTATCCTCAATGATGGAAGAGCTAAACACATCAGTGCAAAAGATAAGGCTGAAGCACTCGTAACAATCTTCAGCCAGAAGTCCCAAGTGGATGATCCATCTCAGCCGCTTCCAGTGGGGTTCAGTGTCACAGACGTCAGTGTTCAGCCAACTCCATTCACTCCACGTGATACCAAGAAATGGTTGGAGACACTGGACATTGCAAAGACTAAGGGCAGTTACAACATTCGGGCAATAGTACTGAAATTGTTTGCTCCAGAACGTGCTACTCCGCTAGCCAAACTGGTCCAGTACAGCTTCGATTCTGGCATCTATCCGACAATGTGGAAAATTGCCCAGATATTTCCGATGGACAAAAAACAGGACAAATCCATCCTGGCCAATCACCACCTCACCAGTCTCGGCTAATTGCCTAAGCAATTAGTGCAATGTAAAATTGGTGAAACAGATTCCTCAAGCAAGATCTGATGGAATGCAAAGAGGCCAGGGTTACCACAGCTCAAAGGTGAAAAAGAACCAAGCGGGACATGTGTTGCATATTGAACAATGGGACACTCATTATGTTTGACACTCATTATGAGGTACTCAGTCAGAACAATCAAGAGAGAGAGACATTATATTTGTGTATGCCTAGTTTTGGCCAGACCCCTTGACACCATGGAATAATCATATTTTGGAAAGGGGATGTATATACCCAGAATGATCTGGCCTAATCTCATTGGGTACTATGACCCCTGCTGTATAACCCCATTGGCTGATTTCAGAGAACATTCCAGGAGGCTGAGAAAGGAGGATTAAGAAGGGACATCTGGTGGCCATTTCCTCAGTGAAGATTCTGTGTGAGACTCACCTTCTTACTAAAAAGATCTTGAGTCCCCCTGTCAGCAGAACTCGCTGAGTTGAATCCAGCAGCACAGTCCAGTTCGCCAGATCGAGTAGTATATGTGTCTTTCAAGCAGTCAGACTAGTTTGGGGAAAAGTTACTTTAATTTGAGTTGGAGTTATTGCTTTAACTTGAGAGTGTTTTAATAAAACTAAGTTTGAGTCAGTCCTTTGTACTCATACAGAAAGTGCAACTGGGTAAACATGTTTTATGAATAACAAACTGGTTGAAGTGTCTGGGTAGAATATTTCACCAGCACCGTCGTGATTGTTAGTAAAGTGATAGAAGGTGTCATCGACAATGCCATCAGGCAGCACCTGCTCAGCAACAACCTGCTCAGTTTGGGTTCTGCCAGGGCCACTCAGCTCCTGACCTCATTACAGCTTTGGCTCAAACATGGACAAAAAAAGCTGAATTCTGGAGATGATTTGAGGGTGGCAGCCCTTGGCATCAAGGAGCCCAAGCAAAACTGGAATCAATAGGTATGAGGGAGCAAGCTCTTCGGTGGTTAGAGTCATACCTGCCACAAAGGAAAATGAGCGTGGTTGTTGGAGGTCAGTCATCTCAGCTCCAGGACATCTCTGCAGGAGTTCCTCAGGTTGGTGTCCTAGGCCCAACCAGCTTCAGCTGCTTCATCACTTACCTCCTGTCCATCATAAGGTCAGAAGTGAGGATGTTCTCTGATGATTGTGCAATGTTCAGCACCATTCGCGACTCCTCAGAAACTGAAACAAGATTTGGACAATATCCAGGCATAGACTGGCAATTGGCAGGTAGCATTTGCATCACACAAATACCAGGCAAAGACTAACTCCAACAAGAGTCAATCTAACCACTGCTTCTTGACATTTAATAGCATTACCATCATTAAGCCCTCACTACCAACATTTTTTGGGGGGGGTTACCATTGATCAGAAGCTGAACTGAACCCGCTGTATAAACACAGTGGCTGCAAGAACAGGTCAAATACTATGTCGAGTAACTCATCTTCTGATTCCCTGTAGCCTGTCCACCATCTACAAGGCGCAAGTCAGACGTGTGAATGAATACTCCCCAATTGCCTGAACGGGTGCAGCTCCAAAAACACTCAAGAAGCTTGACGCCATCCAGGACAAAGTAGCCCACTTCCTTGGCATCCATAAACACCCACCCCCTCCACCATATCCCTCCTTGTGGAAGAAGTAGCATTTAGCTCTTAATACTGCATTTGGAAACATTAGTATTTAGCTGTTAATGCTCTTTGTAGAAGAGAGAGCATTTAGCTGTTACTGCTCCTTGTAGAAGAGGTAGCTTTTCGCCATATTACTCCTTGTGGAAGAGGTATCATTAAACTATTAATGCTCTTTGTGGAAGAGATTAATGCCCCTTTAGCTGTTACCAGTCTTTGTTAACTGGCTAACATCCAGCTGTTAACATCTGTGAAAGAGATAGGATAGAGATATAGCTGTTTATAATGACAAATAAATGCTGAAAATGCTTTTAAGTTTTTTGAGACTGAAACAGAGTTGGTGTCTCAGCTTGGTGATCTTTCGTCAGAACTGGGCAAATCCAGAAACGTAACGGGTTCAAGCAAGTGGAGTGAGGAAGATGAAAAATGGACAAAAGGGATCGTCTCTGATAGGTCAGAATATGAAAGACATTTAAAAAAAAAACGAGTTGTTGGGAAAGAAACAAGGAGGTAGTAATGGAGCAAGTAAAGAAACAAAAGGTGAGTCTAAAGGAGGTGTGAATTACTGAACATTTGAAGGATCATCTCCTTGTTTTTTTTCTGGCCTAAAGGCTGGGGCACAGTCTGGGTTTGAAGGAACTGTGAAGGAAGGGATGGGTAGGGTGAGTCTTCCATTCAAGGGATTCATGGGCAGGGGCAAGAGTCTTCCATTCAAGGGATTATAGTTGTTTTTCTTGTAGATTTTTTTAGTAGTAATAGTTGTTTATAGTTATGATAGGATAGTTTTTGTATATATAGTTCTTCAAGAGACCTACGGGGCAATGTTTTCACACAGAGGGTGGTACATGTATGGAATGAGTTGCCAGAGGAAGTGGTACAATTGCAACATTTAAAAGGCACTTGGATGGGTATATGAATAGAAAGGGTTTGAAGGGATATGGGCTGGATGCTGGCAGGTGGGACTAGATTGGGTTGGGACATTTGGTCGGCATGGACAGGTTGGACCGAAGGGTCTGTTTCCATGCTGTACATCTCTATGATTCTATGACTTTATTTGCAATTTCAAAATAAAAACAAGGGAAAGGAAAGATAAAGACTGAAATCTATAAAAAGGAAACTAAAAGAGTGGCATAAAGTTTATATCTGAATGTTTTGGACTCAATATCCAGCAGAAGGCTGTAAAATGACTAATGAAAGGCTGAGTACTGTTCCTTGAGGTTCCTTTGAATCTTACTGGAGCAGACCAAGGACAGAGAGATCAGTGTGAGAGCAAGGTCGAAAGTCAAAATAGCAGGCCACGTGAAGCTCAGAGCCATGCTAGCAGACTGAACAGAGTTGTCCCACAAAGTGGTCACACAAATTTGCATTCACTTTCTCCAGTGTAGAGGGCACCACATTATTGGCAGTAATTTTTATTTATTCATTCACAAGATGAGGGCATCACTGGCCAGTCTAAATCAGGTGAGGATGATTGTTTCCTTCCCTGAAGGGCAATAGTGAGGCGGATGGGGTTTCCCCAATCGGTGACAATTGTTTTGTGGTCATAATCAGACTCTTGATTCCAGATTTTTATTGAATTCAAATCCCACATCTGCCTTGGCAGGATTCAAACCCAGGTCTCCAGAACGTTACCTGCGCCTCTGGATAAAGGCTTCACCTCCCCGAAATTGTAATAGATTAAATTGAAAGCAGTTGTGTGGCCATCATCTTACCAGACCATAAGGGCTGCCCTTACATTACAGAGAAGTGACTGGTTATGATTTAACCTGAGGGCCACCAGATCTCAGGTGAGGGGAAAGGTTGAGAAGGAGAACCCTTCATAGTAAACTCAAACCGGTGATAGGCACTGAATCCACGCTGTTGGCATCACACTGCCCTGTAACCCAATGATCCAGGTGAAAGTGAGGACTGCAGATGCTGGAGATTATAGTCAAAATTAGAGTGGTGCTGGAAGTGCACAGCATATCAGGCAGCATCCGAGGAGCAGGAAAATCAACGTTTTGGGCAGGAGTCCTTCGATTTTCCTGTTCCATGGATGCTGCCAGACCTGCTGTGCATTTCCAGCACCACTCTAATCCTGAAACCAAAGATTCAGTCAACTGCACTAAACCGATTCCCATTGAAAGCACTACAGCTATCCTGTGTCTAGCACTAAATGTGATCTTAACAAACAGCATGCGAAACAAAGTGTGCCTAATAAAAATTACATGCCCATCAGAAAGCATTTATTAAGGGTTGGTTATATTCAGGACTTGTAATATTTCCATCAACCAATTCTTGGCTGCCTCAAACTTATTTACTGCCAAAGTACACTTATTAACTCTTTTTAACTTAAGGACGCTAATAACTTGCAATCTTTTTCTGCTTATCACTTTCATGGTCTTGGTTCTCTCATATGACCCAGTTACCAGATTCTGGATTAGTGGTGCTGGAAGAGCACAGCAGTTCAGGCAGCATCCAAGGAGCTTCGAAATCAATGTTTCAGGCAAAAAGCCCTTCATCAGGAATAAAGGCAGTGAGCCTGAAGCATGAAGAGATAAGCTAAAGGAGGGTGGGGGTGGGGAGAAAGTAGCATAGAGTACAATGGGTGAGTGGGGGAGGGGATGAAGGTGATAGGTCAGGGAGGAGAGGGTGGAGTGGATAGGTGGAAAAGGAGATAGGCAGGTAGGACAAGTCATGGGGACAGTGCTGAGCTGGAAGTTTGGAACTAGGGTGAGGTGAGGGAAGGGGAAATGAGGAAACTGTTGAAGTCCACATTGATGCCCGAGGGTTGAAGTGTTCCGAGGCGGAAGATGAAGCGTTCTTCCTCCAGGCGTCTCCTCTACATTGGGGAGACTGGGCGCCTCTGAGCAGAGCACTTTAGGGAACATCTCCGGGACACCTGCACCAATCAACCACACCGCCCCGTGGCCCAACATTTCAACTCCCCCTCCCACTCTGCCGAGGACATGGAGGTCCTGGGCCTCCTTCACCACCGCTCCCTCACCAACATACGCCTAGAGGAAGAATGCCTCATCTTCCACCTCGGAACACTTCAACCCAGGGCATCAATGTGGACTTCAACAGTTTCCTCATTTCCCCTTCCCCCACCTCACCCTAGTTCCAAACTTCCAGCTCAGCACTGTCCCCATGACTTGTCTGGACTTGTCCTACCTGCCTATCTTCTTTTCCACCTATCCACTCCACCCTCTCCTCCTTGACCTATCACCTTCATCTCCTCCCCCACTCACCCATTGTACTCTATGCTACTTTCTCCCCACCCCCACTCTCCTCTAGCTTATCTCTCCACGCTTCAGGCTCACTGCCTTTATTCCTGATGAAGGGCTTTTGCCCGAAACGTCGATTTCGAAGCTCCTTGGATGCTGCCTGAACTGCTGTGCTCTTCCAGCACCACTAATCCAGAATCTGGTTTCCAGCATCTGCAGTCATTGTTTTTACCTGTTTTGACCCAGTTACCACTTCCTCCTTGGCCTCGTTTGGTCCTCTTTGGTCCCTACCACTCATTGCTCCTTCCCCTTAGTTCCTTCTGATCACCTGACCCCTAACAGCTGTAAGGACCAAGTGGGTATTTGAATTCTTCCCAGAATGAGATCTGGTATCTTGCAGCTTGAATCCATTTTCCATTCACCTGTCTTTTTTTCTTCTGCATGGTTTAACTATTGATTATTCTTTATCATTTTCCAACTACCCTTTGTAGATGCCAACTAATCAGATCACTCTGCTTGTATTTATATATCCTATGTTAAGGTCAGGAAGGTGATAGTCTTATGTTATTATTAAGGACAATCCAAAGAGATTCTATAAATACATTAAGGGCAAATGAGTGTCTAGGGAGAGAATAGGGCCCCTTAAAGATCAACGTGGTTACCTATGTGTGGAACCATAGGAGATGGGTGCAATACTGTAATGATATGGCGGTGACCCCCTCTGCTAATTTAACCAAGCACCCAGAAAACCTCACCTTGCCTCGTAATCTATTAAAGTATGAGTGACAGAGAACTCCCAAATACCACTATTTTAAGAAAGTAACATCAGTTTATTTTTGAAATGTAAAGGTGAACAGTAAACAACAACTATTCACTCTCTAAGCCTCCCCCTTCCTCTTAACTGCTTACTACCTGCCTCCAGCTCTATAACAATATGCTGTTCCGATAAGACACTTATTAAAATTACATCAACTTGATTTCAAAACCATCGAGTCATTGTCTTCTTCCGTGTCTTTCTTCTTCCAGCTGAGGATCACCTTTTTTCTTTTTACTGTCAGTATGTTTGAAAAGGTACGTTTGATAGATGGTGTTTCCTAAATTCTTGGAGAATAGGATGTTAGCTCTTCATGTATTTCTGTTTCAACAGCAGTGGTAGATGTTGTCTAATGGACTTTAGCAAAGCGTTCGACAAGGTTCTGCATGGTTGACTGGTGAGTAAGGTTAGATCACATGGAATCCGGGGGAGCTAGCTAATTGGATACAAAATTAGCTTGAAAGTAGGAGACGAATGGTGGCGGTGGAGGGTTGTTTTTCAGAATAGAGACCTATGACCAGTGGTGTGCCACAAGGTTTGACACTGGGTCCTCTGGTTAATAAGATTGCAAATGGCACCAAAATAGATGGTGCTGTAGATAGTGAAGAAGATTATCTCAGAGTATAATGGGACCTTGATCTGCTGGGCCAATGGACAGAGGAATGTCAGATGGTGTTTAATTTAGAATATGTGAGGTGTTGCGTTTTGGTAAGACAAACCAGTGCAAGACTTATACAGTTATTGGCTGGGCCCTGGGAAGTACTGATGCACAAAGAGACCTTGGGGTGCAGGTGCATTGATCCTTGAAAGTGGAATTGCAAGTAGATAGGGTGGTAAAGAAAGTGTTTGGCATGTTTGCCTTCATTGGTCATAACATTGAGTATAGGAGCTAGGATATCATTTTTCTGCTGTACAGAACATTGGTGAGGCCACTTTTGGAATACTGCATGCAAATCTGGTCACCCTTTTTAAGGAAGGATGTTGTTGAGAGGGTGCACAAAAGATTTACAGGGGAACCTCGACTATCCGAATATCAATTATCCAAATTTCAGATTATCTGAAGGAGATCTTGAAGTCCCAATAGAAACATTACATCAAAAAGGTGTTTCTAACACTGATCGCATCTTTTGTTTACAATGATGAAAAATGAACTCAACTTACTGAAATGCTGCTGAGAACAGTCCTGGACATTGATGGGAACCCAAGCACCGTCTCCAAATGACTAACTTCCTGCCCTCTCACTCCCAACACTTTCCCTGGAGTTCTGCACAGGCGTGTACCTTTAACCCCCCTTCCCCAGATAATCTCTCCAACATTGAGAGCAAAGGTGGAATGTGTGTGTGTGTGCGCGCTATTTTGAGACTCACCCCCCCCAAAAGGCGGCAGTAGTCTTGCTATTGGTGTCCAGTCCGGCTGCCCCCTGGGTGTGGGGTGGCTAGATTGGACGGGCAGGCGGGAGTGAGGACAGATGTGGGTGTGGGCGGATGGGGGTGGGATGGGCTGGGGGGGAAACGGGGTGGGGGCAGGATCGGAGCAGCTGGGTCAGACGGGGAGTGGGGCAGATGGAGGGCAGGGGCTTGTGCGCGGTGTGCTGCTGCCTAATCTCCTGAACAGGGAGCAGATTTAGCAAGTGCTCGCTGTGTCAATCCCATTGAACTGATGGGGGGGAGGCTTCAGCAATGCTGCAGGTCCCTTACACGCAAGTGTGATGTCTGCTCAGAAACAAACTCTGACAGAGAGATGGAGCACGGCAGGAAGAGCGAGGAAAAAGGAAACTTCAGAAAACTACGAGCTCCAGAGGAGAGGCATTGAATCAATTAACCAAATAATCAATTATCCGAATGAAATGCTGCCCACCCATCTCGTTCAGATAATCAAGGTTCCTCTGGACAAAGATGTTGCCTGGACTAGACGGTATGAGCTATTGGGAGAAGCTGAAAATAGGCTGGGGCTGTTTTCCCTGAAGAGTCGGAGGCTGAGGGATGACCTTGTAGAGGTTTATAAAATCATGAAGGGCATGGACAGGGTAAATAGCCAAGGTCTTTTCCCTGGGGTTGGGGAGTCCAGAACTAGAGGGCATAAGTTTAGGGTGAGAGGGAAAAGATATAAAAGGCTTCTAAGGGGTAACTTTTTCACGCAGAGGGTGGTACATGTATGGAATGAGCTGCCAGAAGAGGTGGTGGAGACTGGTACAATTATATCATTTAAAAGGCATCTGGATGGGTATATGAATAGGAAGGGTTTGGAGAGACATGGGCCAAGTGCTGGCAAATGGGATTAGATCAGATTGGGTTGTGTGGTTGACGCAGATGATTTGAACACAAGGATCTGTTTCCATGATGTATGACTGTCACTCTATGGTCTGTGTGTGTATGTGAGATTGTATCTGTGAGTGTATCAGTGTGATTGTGTGTGAGTGCAATTGCATCAAACTGCTTTCAAGCTCTCAGGGCATCTACTGAGGGGGGATCGCGATCCCCAGCCTTCACAATGATGCCTACATCCTAGGGATGGACACAGAGAAATGTTCCTCACACTTATTCACTGAGTGGTTGGATGCTGCAGCTAAGAACTTTTTATTTGTGTGAAAGCATAGATTCTTTTTGCAGAATGAATGTGTGTGTGTAACCTCCTTTTTCTTGGCCAAGCAGTACTCCTGAGGAGAGCATTAACTGAAGGGGTGCTGCTTTCGTGTGTTGTGAGAAGTGCTACCGACAGACCGACATGTACCTGAAAACTGAAAGAGGGGTGTGTGTGTGTGTATGTATGTATGTGTGGTGTCTGTGTGCATGTGTGTGTTTGTGTGTGTGTGCGTGTGAGTGTGTTTATGTGTGTGTGTATGGTGTCTGTGCGCATGTGTATGGTGTCTGTGTGTGTAGTATCTGTGTGCGCGTGTGACTGTGTTTATGTGTGTGTGTGCATGTGAGTGTGTGTGTTTATGGGTGTGTGTTTGGTGTCTGTGTGCATGTGTTTGTGTGTGCGTGTGAGTGTGTGTGTTTATGTGTGTGTATATGGTGTCTGTGTGTGTGTGTGTATTTTTTTCTCACTTGGCTGCGTTTATCTTGTCCTGCTTTTCCTTTCATGCCTCAGTGAGAATTAATTAGCCTTACAAGCACACCATTATCCAGAACCTCCCAAGAGCCCATGGTTTGAAGGAGTTGTCAATAAGTATTTGAAACTGATGGACAAAAGGAGACTGACAATCATTTAATGCAAGACAGAGAGAGAGAGATAAAAATAGCTTGATAACATAGAAAATAGGAGCAGGGGGTAGGCTATTCAGCCCTTCAAACCTATTCTATCATTCAGTATGATCATGGCTGATCATCCAACTCAGTCCCTTATTCCCACTTACTTTCCACACCCTTTTGCCCTAAGAACTAAATCTAACTCTTTGAAAATTTTCAGTGCTTGGCTCATTACTGCCTGGGTGATGAAATTTCTCCCCATCTTAGTCCTAAATGGCTTACCCCACATCCTTAAACTGTGACCCTTTCTGAGACTATTGCTATTCAGATAATAGTCTGCCTTCCTGTTTTTGCTACTGAAGTTGATCATCTCATATTTATCAACATTATGCCCCACCTGTCATGCACTTTCCTACTCACTCAACTTGATTCCATTGGTGCTAACTCGCTGAGATAAGAGAAATATCAAAGCAGTTTTGTGATCTGAGGTTTTATGATGCAAGTCTAAGTTAATTTACTTCACTGGATAGAATCACCCTTCTCAACAACTTCCTGGAATGGCCATGTATGTGCAAGTACTCATGTAGGCTCACAGACACACACATGATCACACAGACACACACATACACACACAGACATATACTCACAGACATACACTCACGCACAATCACACTGACACACTCACAGATACAATCTCACATGCACACACAGACATTAAACTTGAAAGGGTGCAGAAAAGATGTTGGAGGGTTGGAGCTAAAGGGAAGAGCTGAATAGGCTGGGGCTGTCTTCCCTGGAGCGTCGGAGGTTGACTGGTGACCCTATAGAGATTTATAAAATCATGAGGGGTAAGGATAGGATTAATAGTCAAGGTCTTTTCCCTGTGCTGGGGGAGTCCAAAACTAGAGGGCAAAGGTTTAATGTGAATAAGAAGTACGAAAGGAGCCATTTCATGCAGGGGGTGGTACGTGGACGGAATGAGCTGCCAGAGGAAGTGGTGGAGGCTGGTACCGTTACAACATTTAAAAGGCATCTGGATGGTTATATGACTAGGAAGGGTTTAGAATGATATCAGCCAAATGGTGGTAAATGGGACTAGATTATTTAGGATATCTGCATGGGTGAGTTGGACTGAAGGGTGTGTTTCCTTGCTATATGACTCTGACTGTGTGAAGGAAGAGCTGTAGGAGTATTCCACCTTATAGATGTCTTCCAGAGATCTTTACTGAGAAATCTGCTTGTGTATTCTGGCTGTATTCCAGTGTGATGTCTTAGTGTGAGCTCTTCCGTTGCTCAGACTAGTTCAGGCCAGACTTCTAGATGACTTTTAGATGGCATTTATTACCAATTTGTGCATGATGGGGAGGCTGCAGAGCACCATGCTTTGAGCTGCTTGTGTTCCAACATTCAGGAGTTGCTGAGGTCACAGTTTGGTTAGTTCACTTGGCTGGATGGCTGTTTGCAACGCACAGTGATACCAACAGTGTCATTCAATTCTTGCACCAGCTGGGGTTACTGTGAAGGACTCTCTTTCTCAATCTCCCCCCTCACCTGTGCTGGACTGACCCTCAGGTTAAGCCACCACCAGTTCACTCTCTCTCTCTCTTTATTGAGAGAGGCGTCTGGACAGATTATGGCAATTTTGTCTTTTACCTTAGACCTTATGTGTAAGCACACCTTAGAGGCTCATCTCCATATTCATTAAACCTCTTCTCTGGTTCTGCTTTCCGTGCCCAACATGAACAGGCAGCTGGCAGGCAGCTGAGCTGTTGTATAGGACAGTGACCACTCAGGTCACTAACTGTAGGACCACAATTCAGTTCAGGTTTAGCAGGGGAAATAGGCAAGGAAACCGATTAACAAAGAACCAAGTCCTGCTTCTCACAGTCGGTTTCACTTTGAGTGAAACCTCAAATCATAGGGTGAAATAATTTTGTCAGTCACATTTACACATCTGTCATTTTTGTGTTATGATATAGAGGAGCCGGTGTGGGACTGGGGTGGATGAAGTTAAAAATCACACAATACCAGGTTATAGTCCAACAGGTTTATTTGGAAGTACAAGCTTTCAGAGTGCTGCTCCTTCATCAGGTAGCTGTCACAGCACCAAAAGCTAGTTCTTCCAAATAAATCTGTTGGACTATAACCTGGTGTTGTGTGATTTTTATTTTTGTGTTAACATAAATTAATATGATGCATTAGCGTGGGCTCTCAAAATTGATTTGGGAATGCTGATTTACACATGTTAATATTCGTTGAAGACTTGCTAAGCGAGCAGTTAACACGCATTGTTTTGGCAGCAGAGGAGATATCTTCTTCTTTTACATGGTTTTTGGAACAGAAGCTGTTGTCACTGTTATAAAGTCAAGTTTTCGAACCAGTGTCCCTGCTGAAGACCACATGCAATCACAGGACATCACCATTAAACTTGAGTCAGGGTCAAGCTTCTCTCATTAGTTTCTGCACCCAAAGCCAGAAACTACCCACCCCCCTCCCATTTGTCTCTCCACCCCCGAGGCTCCCAGTCTCATTTCTGATGAAGGGCTTTTGCCCGAAACGTCAATTTTCCTGCTTTTTGGATACTGCCTGACCTGCTGTGCTTTTCCAGCACCACACTCTTGACTCTAATCTCCAACATCTGCCTAAGCTCCACAATGCTACTTGTACATAGGTGGTGCATTGACCATGTCCATTCCATATTCTATTGCGCAGGTGCACGGAGAGATTGAAGAGAGGTTGTTGTAATGCTGGGTCAGAGACATTGGATGGAGTACAAGTATCCTTGCTTTTCGAAAGTTTGCTTTACGCCACTTCACTTTTACGAAAGACCAAATTAGTACCTGTTTTTGCTAATCCAAAGAGGATTTTCGCTTTTACGACAAAAAGCAAAATCTTTCCCATATAAATGAATGCTTCTTTGCTTTATGTCATTTTGGCTTCAGAAAGATTTCATAGGAACACTCTACTTTCAGATTGCAGGGGATACCTGTACTGGTTTGGGTATGGAAGTGTGTGTCTCATCCACTTGAGGTCAGTTTTACTGGCATGGTCACACCATTTTCAGCTCATTACAAATGAATGAACGAGGAGCTCGTCAAACCTTGTGATGGGGTAGATTGGAAGTTGACACCCTCACCATTATCTTAAGGGGATGTAGGTCCTTGTGCTATCCAAGAGCACCAGTCAAGCCCATGGACTAAACATTCTGGCACTCTGCTCTTCTCTGGTCAAAGTCAGAGGTTACATGACACCAGGTCATAGTCAAACAGGTTTATTTGAAATCACAAGTTTTTGAAGCGCTGCTCCTTCATCAGTTGACGTTTTGGGCAAAAGTCCTTCATCAGGAATGAAGCTTTTTTTCCTGAAACGTCGACCTGCCTACTGCTCAGATGTTGCCTGACCTGCTGTGCTTTTCCAGCACCACACTCTCGACTCTAATCTCCAGCATCTGCAGTCCTCACTTTCTCTGGTCAGCCTATCTCTCATTCCCAGGCACACCCCCACCTTTGGCCGGCCAATGTGAAATGTTGCTGTGTCACCATTTCAGCCAGCTGTCCACATTTGTTTTTTAAAAGTTTTCAGCTACTATGGAAACATATTCCTAAAATGTGATATCCATTCACTCCTGCCGGGCCTGAAGAGAAAAGAAAGAAAAAGCCCACAGCCCACTACATTGTGTTATCCAGAGAATTTGTTTATTGGATTCTACATCAGTTATAGAATGAAGGTTCAGAGAGTGCATGACAAATGTGTCACTTGTCGAGATGGGAGTACATTGGCCAACTAGTTCCTGAACTCAGTCCATTTGCAGATTCTTGTCAATCGTCTTCTGAGAGTGGGTGCCTTTTGCTGTTATGTCTATGCATCAGCATCCATTGCCTAACTCCACCTCACTAAGGAGAATGAATGTGTTAATCTGGACAGGTTATTTGTCAGCTGTTTATTGAGCTGAGTGGGTCGTCGTTGCAGCTAAGTTGAACGCTGTCCTTATCCAGCGGTTCCACTCACAGTTCTGTTGTCCAGTGGATCGGGTACTGGAGAACAATTAGGTGTAGAGTGCTGAACAGTTTCGGGGAAGCAATGAATTTGTCGTTTGCAAATTCACGGTGGCACAGTGGTTAGCACTGCTGCCTCACAGCGCCAGAGACCTGGGTTCAATTCCCGACTCAGGCGACTGTGTGGAGTTTGCACGTTCTCCCCGTGTCTGCGTGGGTTTCCTCCGGGTGCTCCGGTTTCCTCCCACAGTCACAAAGATGTGCAGGTTAGGGTGAATTGGCCATGCTAAATTGCCCGTAGTGTTAGGTAAGGGGTAAATGCAGGGGTATGGGTGGGTTGCGCTTCGGCGGGTCGGTGTGGACTTGTTGGGCCGAAAGGCCTGTTTCCACACTGTAAAGTAATCTAATCTAATCTAATCTAAAAAGTAGACGTTGACTTTTAACTGGCAGTCATTAACCAGCAGATCAGAGGGCCATTAAAATTGTCTGTTGTTTGACACTTAACTAGTCCCCAAACAGAAGAATCGGAATGAAAAGAACTGAGACAAACACTGCACACACTATAAATATAGCAATGATTCAAAAATAAATACTCTCAGCAATTGTACATAATTTCACATTTAAGAGATGCTTTCTGAGAGACCACAAACACAGGAGTGGGTCTAGCTGGGATGCTGTTTGGAGGGTAAGTGTGGACCTGATGGACCTGTTCCCATACTATAGGGATTCTAGGTTGGACAGACTCTGCGTTATGAACAGAGAAAACAAGTGTCTGGTAGCAAAATGGAAGAGACCAGAGGTGACCAGGACACCAGAAAAAAGACTCGTATTTGCAGAGCACTCCTCAAAGTTCCTAATGACCAACAATGTTTCTTCAAAGTGTAGTCACCATTCTTAAGTTAGAGTGCCCTGAGTTAGATTGATTAAACAGGAAACAGAGGGGGGCTCAATGGCTGAAATGATAATGAGGAAGTAGGAGATATAACAAGTGACATGAGGTATTTCCAGAGATGCGTGAATTACTAAAGTGTTGAGTGAAGGTGGTTAAAGTGGAGGGAGGAAAAGTTGGCCACATATAGCAGACTCCAGTGCCTAGTCATAATTGTAAGGATGTATTTGTTTTTCGCTGTAAAAGGGAATGGGATCTAAAAGTAGGAATATTCTGCTTGGTTGTATGGAGCATTGGTGACACCACATCCAAAGGGTTTGATAATAGGGACCTCTGGAAGTCAACAGAGGTCCTGGTATGTAAGGCTGTTGTGTTGACCCTTTTGTTTGACTCTTTCAAAATTTGAACCATCCATCAATTAAAGACAACTGACAGCTTCCAGTAAAGTTGTCCATGTTGAATTCTGGGGATCAAATGGGAGGGTATGCAGAGGAAGTGCTAGATGTGAGTAAAGTTCAACATTTAGAAGAGATTTGGGCATGAAAGGGCACATGTAAAGGAAAGGTTTAGAGGGACTTGGGCCAAACAGCGGGAAATGGGACTTAGTTCAGTTTGGGAAAACTGGTCGGCATGGATGTGTTGCACCGAAGGGTCTGATTCTGTGCTGTATGACTCATTGACTGTATGGTCCTGCCCATGCAATTGCAACAAACTGCTTGTGACAGAAAAACAGAAATTGCTGGAAAAGCTCAGCAGGTCTGGCAGCAACTGTGGACATAAAGCAGAGTTGACGTTTTGGATTCAGTGACCCTTCTTTTCTGCGTTCTCGAGCGTACAGACAGGCTCATCGAATTATGCATTGTGCAACAACCTGCATTTATATAGTGCCTTCAACAGAGTAAAATGTCCTCAGACACCCCCCAGGAACATCGTTAGATAAAATTTGATACTGAACCATCAAACAGGGGCACTTACTTGGTGTGTCAGATCAACAGCAATACTGGGGTGGGTGGGTTAGCGGGGGGGAGGAGGGGGGGGGAATGAAGGGGTCATACTTGGAACCATGTAGAGTGTAGTAGATCAAGAAGTTGCTTAATCATGACCTACTCAACAGGGATACGCAACAAAGACTGGCCTTGCCAGGGATACTCAAATATGAGTAGAGATGAGTCTTTAAGCACTGATCGTCCAGATACATTCTAGTTATATAAATGCACAAATGAAGGCCTTCATAGATATCTCCTTAATCTTGTCTTTTTGAGCTTGGGATTTTGAACAAGGGATTTTTCTTGTTCCCACTGTCACCTTTAAATATAGAAACTGTTGCTGCATGGTTTGCCCAGTAATTATGTGTTACTCTTCCAAAGCGGTACTTCTGTCTTTGTCAGTGTTCCATGCCACTACTGCCTGTGCAAGAACGCTGTAACCGAGGGCTTTTTCCAAGTACCACATTCTGCTTCTGTCCTCGTAAAGACCCAAAAACCGGACCATGTTGAAAACTGCAAATTACCTTTTCATCTCCACCTTTGTCCATTCAACTGCAACTGACGAAAGCACAGAACGTATTTACAAAATGCACGTAGAAATGACATGGTTAGCATCTCACCCACACTTGGTGTACGTACACACTTGGGCAATGGAGGGATGGCATCAGGGAACTGTGGACTGTGTGACCCTTAACTGGGCGACACACCAAGCATCGACCAGTGGATGTCGCAGATGTCAAACCATTGCTCGGACACTCTCCCGCGGCCGTGCAGACCCCTGACCGGCAGCGCAGGGCTGACCTGACGTTCTTGCTCACTCACCACCCTCCAGAAATACTGGCCCTTCAGGAAGAAGAGGGCGCGGTGGGTGTAGGAGTAAAACGCAGCATCCAGGTTCCCCACCGGATGGTCACCAGCCACCATGGGTGGGAAAAAATCCACCATCTTTTTGGGAAACCCACTGACCTTCTGATTAAGATCGATAGTGAACGCCGTCACCTGTGGAGAAACAAACAGGCTGACTTGATTCTGTTGAGTTTAGGCTCACATCCTGCTGATATGAGGTTATGTCCCCCCTGCCCAACATCTCTCTCTCCCTCCTACTTCTGTCTTTCTTGTTTTGTGAAGGAGGTGCCTTTATTGGCGGCAGCTCCTGTTCAGTTCTCCTCTCTGGTTCAGTAAGTTGTAATGTCACATCCCACTCCTGAGACTGAAACACTGTTGGATGGCACTTCCCCTCTTGCATCTCCTTGGAATTGAAAGGGGAATGGGTAAAATGAAAGGTCAAATTTACTCATGCATGCCTGATCCTTCTGTCTTTCCATAGTTGTGAAATGTTGCAACCTGGTACACAAATCGAAACATAGAAAATTGGTCCAGGAGTCGGCCATTTGGCCACTTGGCTCTTCGAACTTGCACCACCATTCATGGCTGATTGTGCAATTTCAGGATCTCACTCCTACTTGCTGTCCATACCCCTTCATCCCTTTAGCTGCAGGGGCCACGTCCTGTGATGTTGTAGTTGTCGATATAAAACCTGAGGGAAATGTGAATTTCATCCCAACGGGCTATTCTTGTTATGGCAGGAGGGATTTGGAAGTCTGTGAGACCCCAACCAGGTAAGTCTGTCTGTAACCATTGAGGAAGGCGTCAGGAACCTTTTGACAAGTGAAATGTTTTGCTAGTGCCCTCTCATATTCCCCCATGACCCCATATAGTGTCCATTCCCCTGCTTAACCTGGAAAGAATGCCAGATAGCCTCATCATGAATGCTTGGCTGAGCTCTAGGAGTGGCTGAGGAGCATTGACACAGCTTGAAGGGGGGCTGCTGGCATTATTTAATGGATGAGTTACAAGGTTGTAATCAGTTAATCTTTCTTTGATGTGCTTTTGTTTTAAAGTCAATGCCTTTGTGTTCATTTGAACAAGATTAAGAGCTGTTAAGAAAGTTCATGCTTTTGTTAAGAATATCATGCATTACTCTCCTTGAATGACACTTTGCTGATGTTGCAAGGTGAGTATCTTTTCACAAAGGGGAATTTCAATGTGTGTTTGCTGATTTTGTCAGTCTGGCAAGGATTTCATTTCCAGGCTTGCCAATGATTCATTGGAACGGACACCGTAAAAATAGGAAAGGAGGACACATGAAGGACGTGGAAGTGGCTTGGGCAATGAGCTGGGTGAAGAGGGCATAGGGCAATATGAAGGCACATAGTGGAGATTTGGACGAATGTGGGGGGGCACAAGGAAGGGGCTATGAAAATGGGGTCCCAATGATATCGTACAGAACAGGATTGATGTTCCGGTGAACTGAGGGAGGTTTCCAAACTGAAGTGGAGTGAGGTGATGAGTTTGGATTGTATAATCAGGAAAATCAGAAAACTTGTCCAAAGGTTCCTGACGCCTTCCTCAATGGTTACGGACAGACTTACCTGGTTGGGGTCTCACAGACTTCCAAATCCCTCCTGCCATAACAAGAATAGCCCGTTGGGATAAAATTTACATTTCCCTCAGGTTTTATATCGACAACTACAACATCACAACACATGGCACCTGCAGCTAAAGGGATGAAAGGGTATGGACAGCAAGCAAAACTGATTCATGTTTCCTGACCCATCGTCTAAGCTAATAAGCTGGTGTGCCTGACAGAATCAGAGGAGCTATTATCTGAGTGAGGCATTAAATTGAGCCTGTTCTGTCCTCAGTCTAGAAGTTCCCATTGTGGGATTTCAAGTCTGAGAAGGGACTGAAAGAGAGGAACAAGCTGAGAGAAGGGAAGATCAAACAGAGCTTTATGAAGGCCAGGTTTTTGCATAATCTGGAGAAGTGGAGTTCAGGAAAAGTGAGAGGGAGTAACATCTGAGAATCCAGAGCAAGAGAAGCCGAGAGACCTCTCTCAATTAAAATCCAGGACAGCAATGGCAAAGAGTCCTGTGGAAAATGGATCTTTTGCACTATCTTCCAGGACTTACATCTTTATGCATTCAGCTTCTGAAGGTTGAAGGACAAACAAGAATCAGAGTTTATGGCTGTCGTGAGCACAGTGTACTCAAGCTGAGCTTACCTCGTCGCCCCTGAAGAAATAAATATTCCGGTCCTTCCTGTCAAAATACGCAGTGTCTATTGGGCTTGGGGCACCAGGGAACCCTTCGCTGATGAGCTTGGGATATCTGGTGCTGTGTGCATCCTCAGTAAAAGCCATATCATTAATGGGATCATAGTGCCAGTACTGTGTCCCTGCAAATCAGAAATAGATAATTATTATGTTCCCTTTTGACACTGACAATGCTGCCAAGATAGATGGAAAGGTGTGCGTACATCCCCCAGAAACATCATCCATTTTAAGTGGGAAGACAAATGACTCATTAACAGAGAAGTAATAGGCACAGAAAGAGGCCATTTAGCCCCTTGAGCCTATTCTGCCAGTTAATACCTCTCAAATCCATTTACTCACTCTAACTCCATCTCCCTTGATATCCTGACTGATCAAACATTTAGCAATTTTAAACTCGAAAGCCCCAAATGATTCCCAGTTCCTACCTACCTCATTTTGAAAGGGAAAAGGAATTCAGATTTTCACCTACTATCTGTGTGGAAAATGCTCTCTGAACTGACTCTTAAACACTTCAGTTCCAAATTTAAGATTTTGCCTCTTGCTTTTGTTTTCTCCTTCAGCAGAAATTAAGCCCGTGTATAAATTTAGTTTAATGTTTTCCGCACTTAATCTTCTGTAATTTATATTTCTTCAAAGGGACGCGAGTCTCACTGGCTGGCCAGAAACTACTGCCTGTCCCTAATGGTCCCTTGAGAAGGTGGTGGTGAGCTGCCTTCTTGAACTGCTGCAGTTCATGTGCTTTAGGTAGATTGACAATGATAGATATGGACCCTGCAACACTGGAAAAACAGCGATACATTTCCAAATCAGGATGGTGAGTGACTTGGAGGGGAACATGCAGGTGTTGCTGCTCCCATATATCTACTGCCCTTGTCCTTCTAGATGGTTGTGGGTTTGGAAGGTGCTGTCTGAGGATCCTTGGTGAATTTCTGCAGTGCATCTTGTAGATAGTACACACTGCTGCTACTGAGCATTGATGGTGGAAGGAGTGAATGTTTATGGATGTAGTGCCAATCAAGCAGGTTGCATTAGCCTGGATGGTGTTGAGCTTCTTGAGTGTTTTTGAGCTGCACCCATCCAGACAAATGGGAAGTATTCCATTACATTCCCAACTATGTAGATAATGGACAGGTTTTGGCTAGTTAGGAAGTGAGTTATTCACTGTAGGAATCTCAACCTCTGACCTTCTCATGTCACCACTGTAGTTGTATGGTGAGTCCAGCTGAGTTTCTGGTCAATGGTAACTTCCAGGATGTTGATTCAGTTGGTTCTGCTATAACACGATAGTTCCGTTCTCCTGCAATCCTGTGTTGTAAACAAATTGCATAATAGCTGCACCATTTAAACTAATAGTGTCAGAATCGCTTCGTAACTAATATGCGCTTTAAAAGTTTGTGCTTTAGAAACAGTGCCTCCAATTTGTCAATTGTTTTACAGCGAGTTTGAGTTTGCGAAACCCGTGTTATGGCAGAACGATATGTCGTAGCAGATTCGGTGATGGTAATGCTATTGAATGTGAAGGGGTGGTGGTTAGATTGCCTCTTATTGGATATGGCCATTGCCTGGCATTGGTGTGGCACAAATGTTCGTTACATTGAGAGGAACGAAGCCAAGTTAATGTGAGCTGTATTCATGAATTAGCCTCTGGGTCCCAGGGTCTGCTGCATGTCCTCCAAGGATAATATCCCCTTACTGAGATCCACTGCATTGATTGCAGTACACAGGAACGCAAGAAACTGGAGTAGGACCAGACTGCTCAGTGTGATAAAGCTCTTGTGAGGTACCTTGCAGTGGTTTCCTACATTAAAGGTGCTATATAAATACAAGTTCTGTAATTCAATGGAAACAGTTGTGTATTCAAGCATGCAACAAATAGAAACAGAATACCATTTAGCTTCCTGAACCTCCTCTGCTATTCAAATAAATCATGGCTTCTCTTGGGTTTCTAGTCCACATTTCTTCCTCTCCCCGTATCCATTGATCCTGGACAGACCAGTAATCTCTCCATCCAACCCTTAAGTGTGGTCAACGGTGGAGTATCCACAACCCTCTGAGGAGGGGGTGGGAGTCCGAAAGATTCAGCACCCTTGGAGTCAACTAATTTCTCCTCAACACAAGTCTTAAATAATCCTTCTTCCTGAGGCTGTATCCTTTTGTTTTAGACACATTGGCCAGTCAATGCAATCTGTCAGCCTCCCTCTATCAGGCATCATCTGAATTCAGTACATCGATGAGGTCACTTCTCAGACTTCTAAATTCCAGATGTATAGGCCTAATTTATCCAGCCCTCTCAGTCCAGACGGTGTCTGAGAAAATTTCTGACAGAACGTCACTTCCTCCATTCTCCATTCTGATCTACTTGCAATAAAGGCCAAAAGTCCATCAACCTGTTTGAAATGAGTTTTGTAGTTGTCTTTCCAACAGTCTTTCGTGGATGAATAACAAGATTTGGAGAAAGTGAGGACCGCAGATGCTGGAGATCAGAGTCAAAAAGTGTGGTGCTGGAAAAGCACAGCCGGTCAGGCAGCATCCGAGGAGCAGGAGAGTTGACAATTTGACCATAAGCTCTTCATCAGGAATGACAAGCTTTGTATGCACATCTCATGAGCAACAGTAATATAATTGTTGTTTACAGTGCACTGTACAAGGATAAACATATGTACCGGAAAAGTGATCACACCCTCCTTCTGTTGTTCATTCCCTATCTTTTTATATCTCACTACTTCTTTGTGCATAAAAAGTAATGGGCTTGACAGAGTTTGCCGATATAAAGGTTTGCATTCATGTCCATCCATTTTGAAGAATAATTACTCGAGTAATATAAGAAATACTTCAGTTAATTTGCACATTGCAAAGCCACACTAACTGACAATAACCAGTTTGTCGATTTATTGCAAAGATTCCTGACCAGGCAAGCAGTGTATCTCTAAGAAAATGACACAGTATCACAACACAAGCATAAAGGTACCCACTTCATCTTTAGTCACTCTCTGTGTAATCGAGTCAGTGTAATGTGTTCAGTCAGTCTCTGTAATGTGTATGCAATGTACAGTGACATCAGTAAGCACAGAATGCAGGCAATGAGCAAGTCTGTGATGTTATAGCCATATAAATAGTTAGTGTAGTTAATAAACTTCAAGAAATTTGGCTCAACAAGAACCCAATCTTTGTGATATAGATGACATAATCTAACATAAAGGGTATCTCTCAGACCATATCATACTGGCTGTGGTATTTAATTCAAGAAATCACATCACAGATAATCTTTTTGTGATAATCTTTTAGTAATAATCTTTCAGTGATGCTGGTTCAAGTGTAAAGTTGGTTGGGATTTCCTTGATTTCTTTCAAATTGTGCTTTGAGATTTTTTTCACATTTACCTGCAAAGGTTTTAACATCTGATCTGACAGACAGAAGGAAATAGAGAGGATAGTGGAGGAGATACATAAATAGCAAAACAAATGTACACTTGGTAGATTGAAAGAAACCAGAGTTAACTGATACATTCAGGAATATTTCAATACTTCAAAGAAAGACAGAAATAATTTCAGATCTGATAAGGGATGCAATGGAATAGAGGAAATCTGTAGCTTCAAGGCTGCGTCATAAGGCTGCAGTCTGTGGAAGTGGTACTTAGTCCAAGGCAAGGCTATGGCCGAGTGATATTATCTCTTGACTATTAATTCAGAAACTCAGCCAATGTTCTCAGGACCAGGGCTCAAATCCTGCCAAAGCAGAAGGTGGAATTTGAATTCAATAAAGAATCTAGAATTGAGGGTCTAATGATGACCACAAAACCAATGTCAAGTGTTGGAAAATCCACCCGGCCCTGAGGGAAGGAAGTCTGTCGTCCTTACCTGATCTGGCCTACATGTTACTTCAAACCCACAGCAATGTGGTTGACTCTTATCTACCCTCTGGGAAATGAGGGATGGGCAATAAATGACGGCCGAGCCAGAGGAGCCCATATCCCTTGAATGAATAAAAGAAAGGTTCAGCTGATAAGTGAACAAACGTTGGAGATTGTGCAAATGGAAAGTAGGAATGCAAGTACGAAGAGGAGAATTTAAACTGTGCAAGAATTCAGACTGAAAGGTCAAGAATTTAAAAATGCACATTGCTGTCATACCATACTGTGAGGCATTGCTTAAAAAAATGGAATTGACCAATCAACAGAGGAACTTGCACAACTCAGAAGCAGAGAACAGGATGGCACAGTGACTCAGTGGCTGGCACTGCTGCCTCACAGCTCCAGCAACCTGGGTTTGATTCAATCCTTGGGCAATTGTCTGTGTGGAGTTTGCACATCCTCCCCCTGTCTGCGTGGGCTTCCTCTGGGTACTCCAGTTTCCTCTCACAGTTCAAAGATGTGCAGGTTTGGTGGATTGGCCATCCTAAATTATCTATAGTGTCCAGGGATGTGTAGGTTAGCTGCATTAGCCATGGAAGGGATACGTAGGATTACAAGGATAGGGTAGGGGAATGGGGATGGGTCTGGGTGGGATCCTCTTCAAAGGGTCAATGTGGACTAGTTGGGCTGAATAGCTTGTTTCCCCGCTGTAGGGATTCTATGGATTCTATTCTTTTCTATGGAACTGGAGACATGGTAAACTGAAAGGTGATAGGCACTAGGGAATTTAAAGAAGTGATCAGCAAAGTGTTAGAAACTATTAATAAAGAAATTACAGCAGGGCACATAGAAATGTTCAAGGTAATCAGAAAGCATTATAGAGTCATAGAGATGTGCAGCATGGAAACAGACCTTTCAGTCCAACTTGTCCATGCTGACTAGACATCCTGGCCTAATCTAGTCCCATTTGCCAGCACTTGGCCCATTTCCCTCCAAACCCTTCCTATTCATTACCCATCCAGATATCTTTTGAAAGCTGTAATTGTCCCAGCCTCCACCATTTCCTCTGGCAGCTCATTCCATACATGTACTGCCCTCTGCATTAAATGTTACCCCTTATGCCCCTTTTATATCTTTCCCCTCTCACCCTAAACCCTTTCGCTCTGGACTCCCCTGGCCCAGGGAAGAGACCTCGTCTATTTATCCTATCCCTGCCTGTCATGATTTTATAAGCCTCTATAACATCACCCCTCAGCTTCTGATGCTCCAGGGAAAACAGCCTCAGCCCATTCAGCCTCTCCCTGTAGCTCAAATCCTCCAACCCTGGCAATACCCTTGTAAATCTTTTCCAAACCCTTTCAAGTTTCACAACATCCTTCCGATAGGAAGCAGACCAGAATTGCACTCACTATTCAAAAAGTGGCCTAACCAAACTCCTTGAGGCTTTTTGAAAAGGAAATCATGTTTGACCAATCCTTTGGAGCTCCTTGATGTAACATGCTGTAGCTAAAGGAGAACAGGTATGTGTAATGTGCTTAGATTTCCAGAAAGCATTTGATAAGGTGACACATCAATGGTTATTGTGAAAAGTCTTTCCTTTCAAAAAGGAATCCTCAACAATCATAAGGATATCACATCAAGCAAGAAGGAATCTTCCAGTAACACAATGGAGGGAGCGACAGGTTGATTTCACCAATAATTCGATCAGTGAAAGCAAAGCCCAGAAAGCCTAAACTAATCACTATATTGAAGTAATAATTTCTACCTACATCAGCACAAATTTACAGGGAGACTGACAATAAAGTTGTGATGAATACAACTCTATGGAAGACACCACTATAAAAGGAGAAAGTGAGGACTGCAGATGCTGGAGGTCAGGGTTGAAAAGCGTGGTGCTGGAAAAGCACAGCCGGTCAGGCACAAGGAGCAGACTGAAGGGTTTACGCCTGAAATGTCGACCCTCATATTCCTCGGATGGTGCCTGACCTGCCATGCTTTTCCAGCGCCACACTTTATGAACATATAAAAGGTACAAAGCAACATCTAAAGATATAACTTGCTGCAAAGAAAAATGTGCTCACGATAGCAGGAATTATCCCATGACAAGTGACTGAAGGTTCTTTAGTTAAGTAGATAGCCTCAGACATCAGACTGGGGGGAAGACAGCCCAAGGTTATTAATTTCTACCCAACAAATGCTTGTTCTTCCAAGCTGGAAGAGAACATGTATGGGGAGAATAATTAAACCTCCAGATTGTCAGAATTTGTGAAGTCAAAAACATAAGGAGAGATGCTGTAGTGGTAAATGTAATTATATTAATAAAGGGATAACAAACAATGGTTTTGGAGCAAAACATTTTTGTGGGGAGATGTTGTCTCTGAATCAGAAAGGGTTTAGAAGGGTTACTTTTGTTCAATAAGCACAGTGATGAAGTCAGAAGGACTTGGCACATAAGTGAAGTATGAATCGTGTGGGACACCCAAGGTTAGATGGTAATGTAAATCTATATGTATAAGTTAAAAGATAGCAGAAGTGAAGTGAACTACGTCTATTTTACTCTCTGAGATGGAAACTGGCTACCCTTTCATACACTATAGACCATGCAAGCTCCTAAATGCCCCACAGAATGGCTGAACACCAATACTGCACTCTCAGAGTTATAGAGATGTATAGCACAGAAACAGACCCTATGGTCCAACTCGTCCATGCCAGCCAGATATCCCAGCCTAATCTAGTCCCATTTGCCAGCACTTGCCACATGCCAGTATACTTCTAAACCCTTCCTATTCATATACTCATCCAGATGTCTTTTCAATAGCCTGTAAAACAGTAGTTGCTGCTCCTGGAATTCAAGGAAATCACCTCCAACACCCAAAATACCTCAAAAAAGGAGCAACTCTTACAGCCACATATTTTTCCCTGAACCAGGGTGATGTGTTGAAAAAGAGTATTTCAAAATGTCTTTGGCAATTTTTATCTCCCAGTGAACACTTGGAATGGATTATCTGGCCATTTCCCCAGCACTGTTAGTGGAACCCTGCAGTATGCCATTTCTTTATCTCTATCCTTTCATGGGTTGTGCATGTCATTGCCACAGCCAGCATTTTTTTATATTGCTCGTCCCTAACTGTCCTTGAACTGAATGGTTGTCTGGGTCATCATAGAGGACAATAGAGACCCACAGCAAACAACGCTGCTGTGGGTCTGGAGTCACTTGTAGGCCAGTCTAGCTAAGGATGGCAGAGTACTGTCACTAAAGAACATTGGCACACCAAATAGGCTTTTACAGCAATTAACAGAAGCTATCATGTTGACTATGTGCGAGACCAGCCATCATTCTCATTTCCTGTGATCAACTGAATCTAACTCCTATCTGCCATATTGAGACTTAGAACTTGTCCCCAGAACATTTGTCCAGACCTATTGAATGGCTCGGTCCAGTGACATTAACCCTGCATCCCCAAATACCTGCTGTCTTCCTGTAATACAATCATGTTTCCCTAAAATAGTGCTTCATTGGTTGTGAAGCACATAGCTATATCTACAGATTATGAAAGGCACCATATAAATGCAAGTTCTTTGATGATGCTGGAAAGGTCAAGGCAGATTATTTGACTTTGATACTCTAGTGGGCTGGCAGTCAATCAGCGCAGCTGGAAGTCTGAAACATGGAATGTTTCTTTTCAGAATGATTCAATCTCATATCTGGCGTTGTATTTACCAACACAGCAACAATGATAGTGGGTATTGTACTCATTTCCCTGAATGAAAGTTTCCAATAAACTGACAGCCAGGTGTACTTACCTTTGAAGAAGTACTGGGCATCTCTCTTCTCCTCCAGGTTACTGCTCCAGGCCCAGACATGAACAAAGGCATCGATATTAGAATCAGGGAGATTGCGCCAGCCAGCAGAGATAGGAATTGGATCTCCATAGCGTGTTCTGTTGCTCCTGTTCTCGTACATCCAATACCAGCTCTTCCTGAAGAAGTATGTGTTGAAGTGGTAAGTTAAGGTGCCGTCGGGATTCTCACGTGGATAGACCCAGTCAAAGACCGTGCTGAAAGCACCTTCACAAACACCTGGGAGTTAAGGAAGACTAGGTTACCAATGTGTAACTAACTTCAGTGTCTTGTTGGAAGCATTTCAGGCATTTCTTTTGTATAGAATCTGGACAGTGGACAAACAGGCCCTTCAACCCAACAAGTCCACAGCGACCCTCCTAAGAGTATCCCACCCATAACCATTCCACTACCCTATTATCCTGTATCTACTCCTGACTAATGCACCAAACCTACACATCCCTGAACACTGTTGGCAATTTAGCATGGCCAATTCACCTAACCTGCACATCTTTGAAAATCATGTCTCACGTGAGGTCATTGCTAACCACTTGCGAAGTTATTGCTTGCTCGTTCAGCAGAAACATATTTAAGATGATCAATTAGGCTCACAGTCTGCTTCATTTGCATCCAGTTTGAGGACATCTGTGGAAAGAAGAAGAGGAAGAGGAAGAGATCTGTGTAGGGAAAGGAGGAAGTAAGATGGGGGGGGGCGTGTGTATGTATGTAAGAGAGAGATTGGGAGGGACCTAAAGGGGGAGTGTGAGTGAGTGAGAGTAAGAGTAAGTATGTGTTTGTGTGGGGGACCGAAGGCCTGAGGGTGATGGAGAGTATGAGGGAGAAAGTGGAAGGATTGAGCTGGTGAGCTGGAGAGTGTTTGGGAGAGAGTGAAGGATGTATGTGGGAGCGAGAGGGGAAGAGTGTGTGTGGGATGGAGTGGTGTAGACTGAACGTACATGTAGGAAGGAGGGAGTAAGACGCCAAGTGTGTACATGGAGTGGGCATGAGTTAGTGAGTAAATGAGTGTGTCTGAACATAGAGACTGAATAGAGCTGAGACATATACTCTGTCCTCTACCACCCCCCAAAAAACCTGTCCTCAGAGTAAGCTGGGAGAGTAGGAAAACCCAGGATGAAAGGTAACCTGCTTCCACCCTCCATTTCCTATGGTCAATCTTGGAGTACTTGCCTCCAGAGATGAAAACAGGGTTTGTGTTATGGAACATATGGAAGTTAATTTGGCAGTTATGTAGTTAACGTAGTGGTGTAATGCATGCATAGGATCATATTACTGGGCTCCAGAAACAGATAATTGTGGCACACTGTGATAGGCTAGTTAAATCACTGATGGATGAGCTAATGCTAAAGATGATAGTGCTGCAATGTGATAGGTTAAGTGTAAAGTCATGGACCAGTGTGGAAGAAGATGATTAGTTTAGAAAGACAAAGCAAGCTGGTATGATTGGTTAAGCTAATGCTATCAGATAAATCTGGGAACTAGGACTGTATAAACTGCAGAAAGGCAAAGGACTGATGGGTAAACAGGAAGAAATACTGTCTGCTGCAGTTTTTCTTTGCAAATATAAGCTTAATTTTGTGAAGGATTTGCTCCATCTCCTGGTAATCCTCAGAGTGTTGAGTGATCTCAACAACAATAATGTAACTTAAACCCCAACACTTTGGTCCATCCCTTATCCAACCTCTTTCCCTAGCAATCAAGTCTGGTGACCTGGCCGGTCTCTCTCTGAGTCTGAATCATTGGATTTCTACAGTGTGGAAAGAGGCCCTTTGGCCCAACAAGTCCACACTGGCCTTCTGAAGTGTAACCCCGCCCCCGCCCCCCCTCCCAGACTCATTGCCCTACCCTACGTTTACCCTGACTAATGCACCTAACCTGCACACCTCTAAACACTGCGGGCAATTTAGCATAGCCAATTTACCTAACCTGCACATCTTTGGATTGTGGGAGGGAACCAGACCACCAAGAGGAAACCCACGCAGACACGGGGAGAATATACAAACTCCACACAGACCATCACTCAAGGATGGAATCAAGCCCAGGTCCCTAGCGCTGTGAGGCAGCAGTGCTAACTACTGAGCCACTTCTAAATTGAAAAGGCAAAATAAACAGAGTTATTAGTTAGTTGTGCTGCTTGACACTTTTCAATTGTCATTCTAATTAGTTAATCATTTATTTAAATTATTAATTTATTGCTGAGGAAGTTACTTGTTCAATCATGCTTACAATTATACCAAACTATGTCTTTATGAAATTTACTCAGTGGCTGCCAAGTGAGAAAATAAAATTGTGATGTGGGCCCACCTCCCCCCTTACCTCCCCCCTTACCTCCCCCCCCACCCCATGCAAAAAAGTTGGATAAATCTGTGCGGGATGCTGCACATATTCACGCCACTTATGTAGCAAAAGGAGTTTGTCAATATATCGCAGAGTTTTCCGATGAAAAAGAATGATGTGGGCTGCCAAATCCATCCCTATATTCCTCATGGAAATGCCCTGACCTATCCGAGTCTATTTCCCTGCTCTCAGATTGACAACCCTGCTGTATCTCCATGACAACCCTGCCCAGACCAATCAGCAGCCTTTTTTCACAATATGTACATTAGTCTTCCCTTTCCAAGTTTGGCTTCATGCATTCCGGTTCTGATGAGCACAAGCTGAGAAGCTTCAAGTTTTATGTCATTTTTTAGCAATGTTTAAACTTGCAAAACATATGTCGAGAGCTGCTCAGAAAAGGCAAGACTGCAAATATATTTCTGAAGATATTTTTCCTGACTGGTATTTTTACTGAGTTGAAAGGTTTAACACTGGAAGAGCACAGCAGGTAAGGCAGCATCCGAGGAGCAGTAGAATTGAAGTTTCGGGCATAAGGCCTTCATTAGGAATGTGGGAGAGTGGAGAAAGGGGGCTGAGAGATAAATAGGAGAGGGGTGTGGGGCTGGGGCTGAAGTAACTTGGAAGGTGATAGGTCGATGCAGGTGGGGGTAATGGTGTCCTCACTTTCTCCTGGTATGTTTACTGAGGTGGTGTATTTTAAACATTTAGCATTCACTCATTTCCCCGCTAGTGCATTTTAGTGGCAGGGTTTACCGTTTACAAATGCACTGCAGCACTCACCAAGTCTCACCTTGCAAACCAGAAGGACAAGGTAAGCGTACACATGGGAATATCACACCTGCAAGTTCCCCTCCAAGTCTATCATATGTTAAAAGATTGGAGCGACTGGGCTTGCATATACTTGAGTTTAGAAGATTGAGGGGGATCTGATTGAAACGTATAAGGTTACTAAAGGATTGGACACTCTGGAGGCATGAAGCATGTTTCCACTGATGGGTGAGTCCAGAACCAGAGGACACAGTTTAAAAATAGCAGGTAAGCCATTTAGAACAGAGTTGAGGAGAAACTTCTTTACCCAGAGAGCGGTGGATATATGGAATGCTCTGCCCCAGAAGGCAGTGGAGGCCAAGTCTCTGGATACTTTCAAGAAAGAGATGGATAGAGCTCTTAGAGATAGTGGAATCAAGGGTTATGGTGATAAGGCAGGAACAGGATACTGATTGTGGATGATCAGCCATGATCATAATGAATGATGGTGGTGCTGGCTCAAAGGGCCAAATGGCCTATTCCTGCACCTATTGTCTATTATCTAAGTCATGCGCATCCTGAAATGGAACCAAATCATTGTGGGCTAAGATTCTGGAATTCCATCCCTGACAGCATTCTACACATACATCTGAAGAACTGCAACGGCAGCTCACCTTCCCAAGCACAACTAGGGGTGGGCAATGAAGGCTAACTCCCAGCTCTCGAAAACAAATCACTGCAATGATTCACCTTCGGAGTTCTGGTTTTCCAAATGTTAAAATTAACAATCTCACTAAATGTACTGACCAGCAAAATAATACCTTCAGAAGTGCATTCATACCCTTTTTTTAATGAAGCAGTTTCTCTGGGATTTTACTTGATCTGCAGTTGCACAGTGAATGTGCGTGGGGGCCCTTACCTTCACAAAGAAGTGGTATGAAAAGTTTACGGTGGTGATACCTAGGTATTTCCTAAGTATAATTATTCTATCTAGTATGTTATGGACTGGGCCAGACCCCCCTCAGAATATTTTAAGAAGGTAGTTTAGACCCTAACTTATTTTTATTTTAAAGGCAGATATGAAGTGGATATTCCAGGTTTGATGCAGCTGGTCAAACCACTTTGCTTTAAGCAAAACAGAGTTTATTTAAAGTTGGAACACAAACAACAGAAAATGGAATTTAGAATAACTTAACTATTGGAAAACTTAACTGACCCAAGAAAGGAACTTGACTAAGGAATCCAGTAACATCCCACAAACACACCTCTTGGCAAAAAGGGAAATTGCAACACAGATTCTCTCAGACAGGAGGGAAAAACATCCGATAAGCTTTCAGAGAGAAAGTCAGTCAGGAATCATTTGCTGAAGCCCACAACCTTCCTGGACTCCAGCATCTTGTGACTGCCACAGCTAAACCAAACTAGAAAAATCCTGAACTGGGAGGACTGGCCATTATTAAACTAGGCTCTTCCTAAGATCCATCAGCACCTCTGCCTTTAAAACCTCTCTTTTAAAAAAAAACCCGAGGGCAAAATAACCTTGTTAAAGTGATAGCATCATCACAAGTATGTAGTAATGTTGCATACAGTACAAATATACCATGAAGGTGCTGTTTGGCTTCATTCTTGAAGCGCCGAGGGCAGATTTAAAGTCATGCACATTGGCTTTGGGACTGGAATCACATATGAGCCAGAACCAGATAACTCCAACAAAATTATATAAAAGACAACCGTGAACCCTGTCAAGTTTGCAATTGAACAGATACCCGATTCACTTCTTTTGTTTTATTGAGTCGGGTTTCTTTTTAATTTTGTTATTATTAAATAAAATGTAGGCAGCTTCATAAAATAGTGTAGCTTCTCCATTTCTCCCCTTTGTTAACTGGAATAGTCACCTGACATCAGATCAGGATGGATGCTTCCAGTGTCTATTCTTACCATATAAACGTTGCATGGCCTTTCTGTCTAACCAGTCCAATTCAAAGTTTTCACTCTGGGTATTGTAATTGGGGTGCATGATGGAGCCTTTTCGAAGGAGATGGGACAGACCGAGGGCATGGCCAATTTCATGGACAGCGACCTGAAAGAGGAGAAAGGAGTCTGTAAAGCCAAGGTACAACAAGCAGATCATTTTCATGATGACTGTACGTTTAGGTTACCTTTTGTGGAAATTCATTGAGATTATCAAAAGAATGAAGGCAAATATTTCCTTTCATGAACTGCTGCATTGTTCTATGGTGGCTGTTTGATTGTAACATTTTAATTAAACTAATTTGCTCTTAATCCATACTGAAATTATTTTCAAGAACAATGGGATTTCCCTTTCTAATCCTGGGCAAGCAGGGATTATTGTATTGGTGTGAACAATTACATCAATTACAGATAATTGAGAGGTCCAGGTGCACCATTAAGTTGCTACCTGACTCCAGATATTACATTACTTCTTCAAAGGTTGTGTTGTCTCTGCTGTACTGATTTATTTTAATGGTTTGTCACTTTCTTCCCTGCTTGTCGGAACGGAATCTAGTCAGTACGCCAACTTAACTCTGGGGGGGATATGGTGCCCAGGTCCATCCTGTTCCTGCCTCATGTCGATGTGCAGACACATTTGGTAGTGATTGAGCGTCCTAGTGGCAATCGTATTCTCCCTTTTTTTCACTCCTTCTCAAACCCAAGGACATCTCTGTAAGCTGTCATTTATTGCAGGAGGTTTCAGAAATAGGACTGTCTTTCTGCAGACCTTGGTGAGACCACACCCGGAGGTTTTGTGTGCAGTTTTGGTCACTCTCCCTAAGAAAGGATATACAACAGAGCAAATGCAGAAGAGGTTCACTCGGGCTGACTCCGGGGATGGTGGGATTGTCTTATGACATGAGATCTGTTTGGCTGAGCCTGTATTAACTAGAGTTCAGAACGATGAGAGGGGAATCTGATAAAATTCAAAGAGGCTAGACAGACTCAACACTGGAAGGATGTTTTCCCTGGTTGGGGGAGTCTAGAATCAGGGGTCACAGTCACAGGATGCAGGGTAGACAATTTAGGACTGAGCACCCGAGGAGCAGGAAAATCGACGTTTTGGGCAAAAAGCCCTTCATCAGGAATAGAGGCAGGAAGTCTCCAGGGTGGAGAGATAAATGGGGTTGGGGGGTTGGGGGGGGTGGTGGTGGGTGGGTGTCTGGGGAGAATATAGCAAAGAGTACAATAGGTGAATGGGGATGGGGATGGATTATCACCTCCATCCCCACCCCCATTCATCTATTGTACTCTTTGCTATATTCTCCCCAGCCCCCCATTTATTTCTCTACTCTGGAGACTTTCTGCCTCTATTCCTGATGAAGGGCTTTTGCCCAGAAGGTCGATCTTCCTGCTCTTTGGATGCTGCCTGACCTGCTGTGCTTTTCCAGCACCACTCTGATCTAGACTCTGGTTTCCAGCATCTGCAGTCTTTACTTTTGCCTAATTTAGGACTGAGATGACCTCCTTCTGTGCTATACCATTCTGGACTTGGCTGGGGCTGATTTTTGGAAGTGCTGTCTATTGATAATAAGACCATAAGACATAGAAAGAGAATTAGGCCATTCGGGCCACCGAGTCTGCTCCGCTATTTATAATCATGGCTGACATGCTTCACAAGGAGAAAGTGAGGACTGCAGATGCTGGCGATCAGAGTCGAGAATGTGGCGCTGGAAAATTACAGCCGGTCAGGCAGCATCCAAGGAGCAGGACAATTGACATTTCGGGCCAGAGCTTTTCACCAGGAATCCTGATGAAGGGCTCTGGCTCGGAATGTCGATTCTCCTGCTCCTCGGATGCTGCCTGACCGGCTGTGCTTTTCCTGCAATACACTCTCGGCCCTGATGTGCTTCATAACCCTACTCTCTTGCCTTCTCCTTGCATCCTTGATCCCCTTCCCAATCAAGAACCTATTTATCTCTGTCGGAAATACATTCAAAGACTTGGCCTCCACAGCTCTCTGTGGCAATGGATTTCACAGATTCACCACCCTCTGGCTGAAGAAATGCCCCGTCACCTCTAAAGAGTCATCCCTTCACCCTGAGGCTGTCCCCTCGGATCCTGGTCTCTCCTACTCACAGAAACATCCTCTCCACACCTACTGTAACCAGGCCTGCCAGTTTCAAGGAGTTCTGCTTGATCCTTCAAAACTCCATCGTGTGCAGACCCAGAGCCCTCAACCACTTCTCACATGACAAGTTCTTCATCCTCCAGATCAATGTTGTAAACCTACTCTTGATTCCCAACAATGCCAGCACCTAATAGTCTCTGAGATGGCCAAGATAGGCGGTTCAACTGATCCTCAATTTAGCTGCAAATTAGCAGATGACACCATTTGGGTAAGGACTTGAAACCTGCACTAGAATAGCTGCCTAGAGAGGCTGATCATCACTTAAAATGCCTGTTCATGCTCTACAAGGAGGCTGCTTATCTTTGAGTCATAGAGACGTACAGCACGGAAACAGACCCTTCAGTCCAACCCATCCATACTGACCAGATATCCTAGCCTAATTTAGTTCCACCTGCCAGCACTTCACCCATATCCCTCTAAACCCTTCCTATTCATATGCCCATCTAGATGCCTTTTAAATGCTATAATGTTCCAGCCTCCACCACATCTTCTAGCTGCTCATTACCATGATGCCCATTCTAACACTGACTATTTGGCTAGGAGTGAACAAAGAGTTGATATGGATTCCAAGCAAGGCTGAAAGCAATGTTCGTCACTTCATGATCACTTGTTGCTGGAGCAGCGGAGACCATCTCTGAAATACACTGGGAGACTCTGCAGCACACTTTGACAAGATTTCCCTTACACTGAAGCAACATTAATACGAGCAAAATTCTGCAAATTTTACGGTTTGACTCTAAAGATTCAGTGCAGCGCCAGTCCAACTTGCTAAAGGAGTCTCTTGGAGAAAGGGATAGTGAGGTTATTGTTTGTCTTGGTCTGGTTAAGAAATGGCATGGAGGGTGTATATGGTCAGTCAAACCAGCACCAACTACTGCAGGAGGAAGGGCAGGAAGTACACAGAGGCAGCTGGTGTCTTTCCCTGCTGGAGGTTAAAGGCTCTTCTATCCTTCTCTATACCTGAGCTTGAAGTACGGTATCTGAGAACTTCTGTCTCTGAGTCACCCTACTGTGTGGCTGCTTGCTGCTTGGGAACTGTGCACCTTCCGTAGATGTGAGGAGCCCACCAGTAGTGCTCCATGGGCAGCATAGTGGCTCTGTGATTAGCACTGCTGCCTCACATCACCAGGGACCTGGGTTCGATTCCAGCGTTGGGCTGTGTGGAGTTTGCACATGTCTGCGTGGGTTTCCTTCCACAGTCCAAAGATGTGTAGGTTAGATGAATTGGCTGTGCTAAGTTGCTCATAGTGTTCAGGGATGTGTAGGTTAGTCATGGGGAAATATTGGAATCTCTCCAGTGTGGCAATAGGCCCTTTGGCACAACAAGTCCACACTGACTATCCAAAAAGCATCCCATCCAAACCCATTACTCTACATTTACCCCTAACTAACCCATCCCTGGACACTATGGGCAATTGAGCATGGCCAATTCACCTAACCTGTGAGTAATAGAGTAGGGAAATAGGTCTGGGTGGGTTACTCTTCGGAGGGTCGGTGTGGACTTGTTGGGCTGAAGGGCCTGTTTCTACACTGTAGGGATTCTATGTAAAATTGTGACTGCATTGAAATTACAAAGATTAGTAAATATGGATCGAATCTGAATACAAAATATGAGCTTTCAAACAAAAGCATCTTACATCACCCACACCATATCTTTACACCCTTTAGCCAAAAGTACTGCCCTGTGATGCTAAGGCATTTTACTCCTACAATAAATTATAATGGAAGGAAAAGAAAAAAAGGTGGGGAAAAAGGATAAAAGACAATGAAATACCGGAAGGAGACTAATGCCCTGACCGTTGTTGGTGACAACAAAGTGTTCAGCATCGTCAAAATGGATATCAGCCAAGTACCAAGCATGGGCGAAGATCTGTCCAGTCCCATCAAAGTCCTGAGAACAGCCGAGGTGTTGCCCTGGAACACAAACATAAATCTCTCTAAGATATGGTTTCTATTTTGGGAAGCCTTAAGTGCATATGGTAAGTATTCACACGCACACGCGCTCACTGAGGAGATCCCCAGCTGGAAGTGTTGTAAGTCAAAGGCAGCACGGTGGTTCAGTGGTTAGCACTGCTGTCTCACAGCGGCAGGGGCCCGGGTTCGATTCCAGCCACAGGCAACTGTCTGTGTGGAGTTTGCACATTCTCCCTGTGTCTTTGTGGGTTTGCTCCAGTTTCCTTCCACACCATAGTGTTCAGGGATGTGTTGGTTAGGTGCATTAGCCAGGGAAAATGTAGAGTAATAGGGGAATGTGTCTGGGTGGGTTGCTCTTCAGAGGGTCGGTGTGGACTTGTTGGGCCAAATGGCCTGTTTCCACACTGTAGGGATTCTATGATTCAAAGCAAACAGTGAGGCCAGTACAGAAAATGATTTTGTCCTTTGCTCGATTAGCGTGCAGAAACAAGGTCATGGCCAAGAACAAGGAATTCTAGTTGTACCCGGGGCAAGAAAATCTGTTTAATGTTGTCCAGTCATCTGGTAGTTTCTGAGCTGTCTCATTAGGATCTGATACCTCTCTTCATTCAGAATTGCAAGTGCATGGAAACACATTGTGTTAAGCTCCTGAATACAAATCATGAATCAAGAAGTGACATGGTCTTCTCACCACTCTTGAGATGCATTTCCCTCACTTCTCAGTTGCTATGAAAATGGAGGAAAGGACTCCCAGCTAACAATGGCACATGATGGGGGAGAGAACAGAAATAATTGAAGATCCAGTTTGATAAATTAATGAGGAGTGTAAGAAGTAATATTGAGATTTTATTGGAAACGACCAGGAAAGTGATAGTTTCTGAGCTGCTGGGACCCTTGGGAACATCAATCTGAGGACAAATGATGCTGAGAAATTACCACCTAACTTTACTGAATAACTTCCTCATATTGGGGGAGCACGGATACAATAAATGAAATTACCACCTAACTTTACTGAATAACTTCCTCATATTCCTTTCTTTTTTCCATTCATCCATCCATCCATCTCTTGTATCTATCCCATCTATCTGTTCATTTATTCATATATCCTCTTCAGAACAAGCCCATCCTGGGTATAATGGCTTAGTTCATGAAAAGCAGGTGTTATCAACAGTACTGAAAATGTGTTGCTGGAAAAGCGCAGCAGGTCAGGCAGCTTCCAAGGAGCAGGAGAATCGACGTTTCAGGCATGAGCCCTTCTTCAGGTTTCAGCTCTGATCTCCAGCATCTGCAGTCCTCACTTTCGCCTGTTATCAACAGTAGTCAAGATTAGCTGGAAAAGCACAGCAGGTTAGGCAGCATCCGAGGAGCAGGAAAATCAACGTTTCGGGCAAAGGCCTTCTTTAGGAATGAGGCTGGGAGCGTTGGTGGTGGAGAGATAAATGGGAGGAGGGTGGGGCTGGGGAGAAGGTAGCTGCGAGTGCAATAGGTGGATGGAGATGGGGGTAAAGGTGATAGGTCGGAGAGGAGGGTGGAGCGGATAGGTGGGAAAGAAGATTGGCAGGTAGGACAGTCACGAGGACGGTGCTGAGTTGGAAGGCTGGAACTGGAGTAAGGTGGGAGGAGGGACAATGAGGAAACTGATGAAGTCCACATTGATGCCCTGAGGTTGAAGGGTCCCGAGGCAGAAGATGTGGCGTTCTTCTTCCAGGCGTGAGGGAGTGGTGGTGGAAGAGACCCAGGACCTGCATGTCCTCGGCAGAGTGGGAGGGGGAGTTGAAATGTTCAACCATGGGGTGGTGGAGTTGATTGGTGTGGGTGTCCTGGAGATGTTCTCTAAAGCGCTCTGTGAGGAGGTGTCCAGTCTCCCCAATGTAGAGGAGACCGCATCGGGAGCACGGATACAATAAATGACATGTGTGGAAGTGCACGTGAAACGTGATGGATTTGGAAGGCTCCTTTAGGGCCTTTATTGGAGGTGAGGGGGGGAGATGTGGGCGCAGGTTTTGCAATTCCTGCGGGGGCAGGGGAAGGTGCGGGGAAGTGAGGGTGGGTTGTCAATAGTAGTACACTTGCCAACTTTAATGGCATTTAAATTGGATAAACATATGGATGATCATGGAATAGTATTGGTAAGATGGCCTTCAGATTGGTTTCATAGATCAGTGCAATGTTGAGGGCTGAAGGGCCTGTACTGCCCTGTAATGTTCTATGATCTGTGTTATCTGGACAACACTGTATTAGGACAGGTTATATGATTGGAAACAGAGAAACATAGAAAATGGGAGCAGGAGTAGGCCATTCAGCCCTTTCAACCTGTTCCACCATTCAATCTGATCATGGCTGATCATCCAACTCAGTACCCTGTTCCCCATTCTCCCCCATACCCCTTGATCCCAATAGCCCTAGGAACTATATCTTACTCTTTTTTGAAAACATTCAATGTTTTGGCCTCAACCAGTTTCTGTGGCAGAGAGTTCCAGAGGTTCAAATCAACGAGGTAAAAACAATGACTGCAGATGCTGGAAACCAGATTCTGGATTAGTGGTGCTGGAAGAGCACAGCAGTTCAGGCAGCATCCAAGTTGTGCTCTTCCAGCACCACTAATCCAGTTCCAGAGGTTCCCCATTCTCTGGGTGTAGAAATTTCTCTTCACCTCAGTCCTAAGTCCCTTGTGTCCTGATACTGTGACCCCCTAGTTTTGGACTCCCTGGTTATCGGGAATATCCTTCCCGTGTTTACCCTGTCTAGTCCTCTTAGAATTTTATAGGTTTATTCAAGATCTTACCTCATTCTTCTAAACTCAAGTGAATATATTCACAATGGAACCAATTGCTCTTCATATATCAGTCCGGCCATCCCAGAAATCACACATGTGCCTAAATGGCCAACTCGGGTCATGTGCTCGTCATTTAAGTCCCTCACAATGCTCACTTGCCTTGTGTCAAAGGCCTTTTCCGCTTTAGTGACCTAGCCTCCAAATGTTACAGAACATCTTTAGTCTGAGAATGCCAGAGCATCTAGCATAGAGATTATACTCCATATCCTTTGTCCATTGATGTGGATGCTCATTTAAAGGATAAACAGAGACTCATCTTTTTGCCAGCTTTGTTAAAACTGCAGTCTAAGGCTTAGACCAGACCAAATTTAGGCTGGAGCTATGGCAGAAAACCATCAGAAGAACTGGCAAGTCTATCAAGTAAAAATAACCTCAGTTGCTGATTAAAACAAAATATTAAAACCATGCATTTTTTAAAGAACACAAAATAGTTGAGGCAGAATATCTGCTGATTAACAGTTGGACAAAACAGGACCTGGAAATTTGTGTGTGCATGTTGTGGGAGTGGGATGCAGACAGTAGAGCCTTTGGAACTGAACAGTGAGCTCAGAATCTCACTAGACATAATGGAGCCCATCATGAAGTCTTGTGTAATAACAGGCGGCTGTCCAGTCAGTAGGTTAGGATTAGTAGCAGGATCAGAATTCTGTGCCTTGTGCAGGATGGGAGAGGCAGTCTGGGGGGATGAGTCACGGTGACTCCAGTGAGGACAATCAGGGGAAGGGAGCAGCGATGAGCGGGGTGCCAACAGGATTGTGAAGAGATTGATTTGAGATTCAGGGTGAGGACTGGGGCCATTTGGGGGTTGAGATCAAATATATGGATGGAGAGATTTGTTGATGGGGGGATTGTTGCTGGGTGTATCAATTCATGTTAGAACAGGGGCGGGGTCTTGAGCAGCAGTGATGGTCAGGGGAGATTGCTGGCCATTTTGAACTTTAAGGTAGGTCAGGAGCAGCACTCCTTCTTCACCTGACTTCACAGACAGGTCACTCACTCATTGTTTTGGTTATCAGGCATTCATGAGGGCTGGGTCCCCTGAGTCGAAAGCCCATACAGTTACTTGCTGTATCAGGCCATGACTAATTGTAGGGAGTGCACCTCAAGCAGATGTAAACCTTTCCTTTGCAGATGCATAGAGCTGCTTCAAACATCTATAAAGGATGATTCTTATTTCCCTTCCAATCCTAATGGATGTTGTACTTTCAGCTGGACTCGTCTACATTTACCCCTTCACCTAACACTACGGGCAATTTAGCATGGCCAATTCACCTAACCTGCACATTTATGGATTGTGGGAGGAAACCGGAGCACCCGGAGGAAACCCACGCCGACACGGGGAGAATGTGCAAACTCTGTGTGGAGTTTGCACATTCTCCCCGTGTCTGCGTGGGTTTCCTCCGGGTACTCCGGTTTCCTCCCACAATCCAAAAATGTGCAGGTTAGGTGAATTGGTCATAGTGTTAGATGAAGGGGTAAATGTAGGAGAATGGGTCTGGGTGGGTTACGCTTCGGCGGGGCGGTGTGGACTTGTTGGGCCGAAGGGCCTGTTTCCACTCTGTAAGTAATCTAATCTAAAAGAAAAGTCCTGCTGCTCACTACTTTGACGGCTTATTGTTGTCATTAATGCCCAAAAAGGATGAGGTGTGGACAAGTCAATAGACTGTAGAGTCAAAATATTGACCATCTCGCCTGTTATTTTTTAGAGAATCGTTCATTCACTCCTTGGGCCATTGGCCCAACTGATCAAAATCCCTTTGTAATCTTCGATAAAAACCTCCTCATGTCCACTATAGCACCAATTCTGGAAATATCCGCAAACTTACTAATCCCCCAGGCTTCCTATATTCTCATCCAAATCATTTATATAAATGACAAACAGCAGTGGACCTAGCACTGATCCCTGAGGAACATCACTGGCCAGGAGTTTGATTTAGATAAATCCAAGGTATTGCATTTTGTTAAGATAACTACAGGCAGGACTTACACAGCAAATGGTAGGACGTGTGTTATGGCACAGAAAGACCACGGGGTTCAGGTACAATGTATTGAAAGTTGCATCACAGGCAGACAGAGTGGTAAAGAAGGCGTTCAGGAATGGTTGCCTTTATTGCTCAGACCATTGAGTCTAGGAGTTGGGATGTCATGTTGCAATTATCCAGGACATTGGTGAGCCAACGTTTGGAATACTGTGTACAGTTCTGTTTGACCTGTGAAAGGAAGGGAGAGTTGGAGAAGATGCAGAAAAAGATTTACAAGAACGTTACCAGGATTGGAAGATTTGAGAGAGGGACAGGCTGGATAAGCTGGGACTTCTCTCACCGGAGGGTAGGAGATTGAGGGGTGACCTTATAAGAGGTTTATAAAATCATGAAGGGCATAGATAAGGTGACTAGCAAAGGTGTTTACCCCAAGGTGGAGAGTTCAAAACTAGAGGGAATAATTTTAAAATGAGAGGAGAAAGATTCAAAAAGGGACCTGAGGGGCAACAGTTTCACACAGAGGGTGATTTGTATGTGGAATGAACTGCCAGAGGAAGTGATAGGTGCAGGCACAGTTACAACATTTAAGAAAATTTTGGACAGGGACGTGAATAGAAAATGCTTAGAAGGATATAGGCCAAGTGCAAGCAAATTGGACACGTTTAGTTTGAGAAACTTGTTTGGCATAGTTGAGTTGGACCGAAGGGTCAGTTTTCTGAGCTGTACGACTCTATGATTCTCTCGTAAAAGAGTTAGTTTTTGTCATTATTGCATTGTCTGTGACCTCCCCAACTGATGTTTAACTACTACATTGATGTTTTAACAGCATCTGTCCCCCTTTAAAATGTTCAAAATATGATAAACACAGCTAACTATTTTGGTTTGGATTTTGACAGTAAATATTCCTATCTCAAAGGCTACGAAATATCATGGTTAAAAATCACACAACACCAGGTTATAGTCCAGCAGGTTTAATTGAAAGCACTAGCTTTCAGAGTGTTGCTCCTTCATCAGGCAGTTGATGAAGATGAAGAAGCAGTGCTCTGAAAGCTAGTGCTTCCAAATACACCTGCTGGACTATTAACTGGTGTTGTGTGATTTTTAACTTTGTCCATCCCTGTCCAAAACCTCCAAATCAAAATATCATCGACTAAGAAAAACTAGAAGTTTAGAATCTGGATTGTATATGAATAGCAGAAAGACAAAATCAATGGAAATATGAAGGAGTACATGAGTAGAAACTTGCATGATGATTGAAATGATGGTGTCCCACTGGTTAAAGTCAGTAGATTTATCAATTTGGGACAATTTTCCAGAGGAAACCCACACAGGCAAACCCAGATCCCTGATGCTGTGAGGCAACAGTGCTAACCTCTGTGCTACTGTTGTTGTACATCACTGCGCTACTCAATCTGAAAAGTGCACCAAATGCCAGCTGTATTAATGCCAGATACACTGCATGTGCTTCATGCAAATGACCATGTCTCAAAGTCTAAGGGGACTAGTCCTCAGTAAGATCCTAGGAGCACCTTTAAGTCAGAGGTTCCCAGCACAGTAAGTCAAGGAGAGTGCCTGATGTCAGTCCAGATGCTTGGGCTACGGGTAGGGTCAGGATCAGGTGTCTGTGCCTCTACAATCTGAGAAGTGTGCCACAGTCCTGTGAAATCAGTCTAGGGGAGTTGCAGGACATCAGTCAGGGAGTTTGGCACCCAATCAGTGAGGAACCTGTTTGATTATCAGTTGGGGCTGTCTCTCCAAATCAGTCAACTGGGTGGGACTAGTGGTTTTACCCACTAAATATCAAAGTAGCAGGGGCCAATGCTGTGGGGGAGGGGGAGGAATCTGGGAAAATCAATTGTGAGATTGTTGGCTGAATGCAGAGGGGATAGCACTTGTAAAGTGGGGGGCAGCTCAATATATAAATGGGGGTGACGTTAAAGCATGGGAGAAAAAGCAGTATTGTGGGAGGGCGAATGACAGTCAACAGCACACTGTCTTCAAGTCAGGTGAGGGGGGGGGGGGGAGGAGCAGTGGGCTACTACAACTGGCTCGTAACATCTAAAACCGATGTCTAAAGTGGAGAAATGAAGAGTTATGTATAAGTGGTTTGGATGGGAACACAGGGAGGTGCAAAGCCGATGGGGCTGGTCAGGGGGTGACCAAGAAGGGAATGTATACATTTGGGGGCATCCCAAGGATAGGAATCTGAGCCTGAGACTCACTGAGTGAAGTACGATTGCTGGCTCCTTCCATGTTAGGAGCAGGCAGTGGAGCTGAAAATGGCTGCCTCTTTACCCGGGGTGGAGGGAGGGGTGAATGTCGCAATCTGTGAGGGAGGAGCTTCACTTCCAAATGATGTGAGGCGCTTCAAAAGGGCAATGGTGAATGACGCCCCGTGAGAACTACATTCACGACTTGCTAAGGCGTGAACTAACTGTGTGGCCAAACCCCAGGCCCTCTTCACGACATCGTACAGCATCGAGAATCCTGCTATGCCGATCAAGACAGTGTGTCTGGAATATGCCCCTCCTGGTCTTTCGATGCCAATCTTTCTCTTTGTTCCAAGCCTCCCTGTTGTATGGTGTTATGTGATTTTGAAGTGTAAGGGAACTAGGTTTTGGATTGTAGACAGCATATTGTAGATCAGTTTGGCTCATTATGCAGAGGAGCGGTGAGCGTAGAGTTCTTCAAAGACAATAACTTCTGCTCTGGAGGCCAGTGCCTTATATTATAATGTGTCTTTTCCGAATGGAGGTCTTCTCAGATTTGGCAGTCCTGAAGCCGACCAGCCGTGCCAGCTTTCCTGAATGGATAAATTGATGCCCACCCCTAATTTTCCAGAGGGCCATCAAGAGTCAATGACATTGTTGTGTGTCTGGAGTCACACGAAGGCCAGACCAGGTGAGGATAGTAGACTTCCTCCCCTAAAGGGCATTATGGAATGACGTGGGTTTTCCCCACAATCGACAATGGTTTTCTGATCACAACATTCCAGATTTTATTGAACTCAAAACCCACCCTTTGTCATGGTGGGATTTGAATCCACATCACTAAAACATTACTTGGGTCTCTGGATTAATACCTTACTCCAGACTGATGAATTGGTCATTTTCTTTCTGACCGTATGTGCAAGCATAGTTTTAAAGGATTGGCAGAAGGCAATCCCAATAACAGTGCAGCAGGGAAGGAGTTAACCTGGCCTATATACTTCAATAATATTATCTTACAAAAAACTGTCCAGGACTATCAGTAATGTATTATAAACTGCTCTGAGAACTCAAAAGGAGAGTGAGGTGGAGTCAACCTATTCTAAAAAGTGGCGGCAGGTAATTATCTCTCATATTTCTTCTTTCTTTCCCACTTTTTTTCTTCCCTTTCATCCGTGCTCAGCACCTCGAGTTGTTCAGTCTGAAAAACAAGCTTTTAATGAGGTTCATTAGCACAAATGAAAGGTGGCAGCTTGCACTCAGTGTGATTGTTTTGTACACCTGCAACAAGTGGCTGCTCTCTAAATCCGGGCCAAGACTGTAGTGCAATACTGACGGAGTGCTCTGCGTGCTTTGGCAGTGCAGTCTTTCCAGATGAAAAGTTCAACTGAGATCTCGCAAGTGACTATATGTTATCCCCTGACATGATGAAGAGCAAGTGAGTTGGCTTGGAGCTATTGGCCAAAATGGTTCATCCGCCGACAGCATTAAAGATGGGTTATCTGGTCAGATGTCCTACCGCTGTCTGTGGGAGCTTGCTCCGTACAAATTGGCAGCCAGGCTTCCTACATTCCGACAATGACTGCCTTCCAAAACTACCTTTTTGGGCTGTATACAGCACTTTGACATGCTCTGGGATCTTACATAAATGCAACAGAAACAGAAGATGCTGGTCTCCAACGTCCACAAAGCATTCCAACTCAAGTCGTAAACCCAATGTCTAATCGATTTCCCAATCCACAACCAGTACTTTGATTACACAAGTGCACGTTTGGATTGAGAATAAATTGCAATCAGCAAACTCCTACTCTTTAGAAGTTCCTTTCTGGTTTCACAATCAGTATGGCGATATTTTTCAAAAGCTCCTTTTTAAAGAGGCAACCTTCACTGAGATGTTATTTACGATATGACAGTTACCGAGGGATAAATATATTCAAATTCCATTTAAAGATATATGTATTCTTGCATTAGAAATGTGACTTTCATGACAGTTGCCATCTTTTAAGATATGAGACATCCTGAAGTTTGCCAGTGTGTAAGGTGCAAAGTTGTCCACTGTCTGTGACGTTACATGTGGAATATGCTTGTGATGTTGTACTGGTAATCTGGGCTGTCACTTTAAGACCTATGGGTCTTGTAACTGGTTGCTGTGATCAGTTACAAGACAGTACTTGGTTTGTAAATCTTAGGCAGCAGGCCAGAGGAAAACAAAATGGAAAGGCCCAGCCTTTCTCATAAAGTTTGAAACAAAGTGTGATATCTGATGTCCCATCGACAATTGTTAGACGCAAGACTATTATCAAAGGACAATTATTGCTGTGCAGCATTTAAGGGTTGTTTTAAAGGCTATTTATAGGATTATTTGACTCTAACCCAACACACTTTCATTCCGCCATTATATTTTGGCAGAGTGCTAGGGAACAAGTACTTGTCTTGTGCCAGATTCGACTGGGGAAATGGATTAGATCTTGGGTTTACACCTTAGATTGGAATTCAGCCCAAACTGAGGTGACAATTTTTCCCTTGCCAGTAAAGGTCCCAGTCTAAATGAGTTGAAAAGCAGCAAGTACTAATTTTACACTTGTCCACATGCTCCAGATTGGCAGGCAAGGGATATGTTCACAACTGATGCTTTAGTTCAGGCCTTTTGCTGCGACAGGGGAGAAGGATGCTTCACACACACGCACGCACACACACGCTAACACACACACATACACGCACACACACACACACACGCACACACACACTCTCTCACACACACCACAAACTCTCACATACAGACACACACACACGCACACACTCTCTCTCTCACACACACACACACCACAAACTCTTTCTCGCACACACCACAAACTCTCACATACAGACACACACACACTTACTGTCTCACACACACCACAAACTCTCACGTACAGACACACACACACTTTCCTCTCTCACATACACCACAAACTCTCACACACAGACACACACACACACACTCTCAATCTCTCACATACACCACAAACTCTCACATACAGACACACACGCACGCACACACACACTCACTCTCTCTCTCACACACACACACCACAAACTCTCTCTCACACACCACAAACTCTCACATACACACACACACACACACCTACCTTTACAGGCAGACCCTTTCCTGCTGTAATATCAAATTTAAGTGAGCAGGGTCAGGGTTCAGATTTTTTTTATTGCGTTAACCTTTTTTCTAAAGACTAAAATTGCCCTCAATGTACTTATGTTGTCACTTCTGAACAGTGGTTCCATTTATAGGGCATTACCATTGGGCTAAGCTGTTTGGTGTCGGATCTTCTCCTATTTCCAGAGCCTTCCTTTTTTTCTATCAGATGGAAACTCATGCTAGGATGCAAATACCATTAACACTCACTGCTGTATCCAAGTAGGCATAGCTCTCAAGTAAGTTTTGGCGATAAGGGTCAGCAGGTTTTAAAAGCCGTGTGGGCCCAGCATACTCCCATGTTCAATCACATGCTCGCTGTCATACAATGAGGGGAGGTTTGTATCCCCCACTCTCTGCTTTTCCTTAACCCAGGAATTCTGACATCACTTGCAGTTCCTGTGCCAATCCCTAGCTTGGAGGAGACGGCTCTAATCAGAGATTCACCTGAGAACACAAGTAATTACTCACAAGCTCGCACGCCTAACGTTTACCTGTTCCGAAGCCCAGTTTAATGTCAATGTCAGCCGGAAGAGAAACCAAGTCCTCCTCGAACTCCAGTGGGGTCACCTCACTCCACATGCGGAAGGCCAGCCTCAGGATATTCTTCTGCTGCTCGATGCTCATTTGGATGGTGTAGGCCTCGTCTATCAGGCGCCATTTCAGCTTTCTCTTTGAAAAGCCCAGGCTACTGGCTGCTCCTCCCAGGATGTCCTGACTGTCCCGCTTTGCCCTGGCTTGAGCCATCAGACCGGCAAGGAAACGTTTCTTCCGGACAGACTTTGGCTGGGTGCTATTGGAGCTGATTCCCGTGCTTTCAGGCAGAGTGCTGTCTGACTCGTTCCGGGAGGTTGTGTTGGAGACCGAACTATTTAGCGGCAGCATCTTATCGGGCACTCCACAACGAGGCATGTTCATTACATTGAGGGTGGCATTGTCCAGAACGCCGCTGGGGTTCAGGCCATTTGCTTTCTGAAACTCCTTGAGATTGCGAAGATAAGAAAGTTTGTCCACGAGCTCTTCTGTGTCAGACTCTGCAGAGGGCCCTTCAGTCATGAGCTGAGGCGCATCTTGGGGTGCGGGGTTTTTCTCTTGTGGAACTGTGCCCCTCCCTGAAACTTGATGTTCCCAGTCAATGGGCTCGCCCCAGCCAAACCTTGTTAAATATTCCTGCAGAGAGAATATTTTAATAATGCATCATGCTTAATTTTGCTTTTGATTTATTTATTTTAAACATTGCCTCAAAGAATAATGATTGATTAATTTATTGTTGCCATGTGTATCGAGATACAGTGAAAGGTCTTGTTTTGCTTGTTACACAGGCAGAATGTGACATACACAGTGCATCAGGGTAACAGAACAGTGTGCAGAATACAGTGTTACAGCCTCAGTGAAGGTACAGAAGGAGAGACAGATCAGAATTAACATTTGAGAGGTCTGTTTAAAAATAGTGGGGAAGAAGCTGTTCTTGAATCAGTTTGTACATGTATCCAAACTTGTCTATCTTCTGCCCGACAGTGGAGGGTGTGAGAGAGTGAAACCGAGGTGGAAGGGGTCTTTGATTATGGTGATTGCTTTCCTGAGGCAATGGGAACTTTGGATGGAGTCAATGGATGGAAGTCTGGTTTGTGTGATGGACTGGGCTGTGTTCACAACTCTCTGTAATTTCTTATGAACACATCAAAGTAAATGAAGCAAGAATTCCATTGTTAATGTTATCTCTAGCCTGCAATTCATGATAAAGATGTACTGGAAAAGAATTTGTGGGAAAATGCTCCTGTTATGGCCCAGGTCAGAAAATCCTCAAAACCTTTCAAGAAAGTAGTCCGGACCCTAACTTTGCGAGTTGTTCTAAGCAGGTTGCTAATGCGGATATTCTAGGAGGGATGCAGCTGGTCCAACCACTTAGTTTTAACAGGTTTTGAGAAGATTTGTAGCTTAGGTTGAGGTTCTGGATGTAGGTTTGCTCGCTGAGCTGGAAGGTTCATTTTCAGACCATTTGTCACCATACTAGGTAACATCTTCAGTGAGTCTTCAGATGAAGCCTTTATGCAGAGGGTCATGCAAGATGTAACCTAGTATGGTGACGAAACGTCTGAAAATGAACCTTCCGGCTCAGTGAACAAACCTACATCCAAAACTTAGTTTTAAACATTACAGAATTTATTTGCAAGATTACCAAATGAAATACAAACAAAGGTGAACAGAATATAGAATATCTTAACCCTTCCGAAAACTGAACAAACTATCCCGACTCAATGATGCAGTTCCAAATACTTGCGACAATCCCCACAACCACCCTTTTGCAAAAAATGGAAAACTCCAACAGAGGTTCTTACAGGAGAGCTGTCAGACAGAGAAACAGATCAGCATGGACCTCCTTCTTTGAGTCCAGCAGCTTTCAGTCTACAGCCAGACTGCTAAAGACCAAAGCAAACTAAACTAGAGAAAAGCTGAGCTGGGAGAACTGGCCACTCCCCATACACTGCACAAGTGTTTTGTTTTTAAATTTGAATGCCTTTTTCCTGAGGCAGTATCTGTTAGCTATAATCAACTTGGCCCTATAACCCTTCAAAACCTAGACCTTCTGGAATCACTGTTTTTATGACCTCTCTGAGAAAAAAAAAGCCCAAGGCTAGCATAAAGGAAGGCATGGTGGCTCAGTGGCTGGCACTGTTGCCTCACAGCACCAAGGATCCGGGTTTGATTCCACCCTCGGGTGACGGTATATGTGGAGTTTGCATACTCTCCCCGTGTCCGCATGGGATTCCTTTGGGTGCTCTGATTTCCTCCCACAGTCCAGAGCTGTGCAGGTTAAGTGCATCAGCCATGCTACATTGTCCACAGTGTTCAGGAATGTGTAGGTTAGGTGAATTAGCCAGGGGAAATATAGAACAATAGAGTAGGGCAATGGCTCTGGGCGGGTTACTCTTTGGAGGGTCGGTGTGGACTTGTTGGGCCAAATGACCTGTTTCCACAATGTAGGAATTCTATGAATAACCTTGTTAAAGGAGCAGCATCGTCATATCTACAAAAACGACATTATGCTTATAATGGGAGACTAATTGTCTAATAATAGACTGGGATAATAGTATTGTAAACGACAGGGAGGAGAATTTTCTGCAACAAATGTTTCCAGTCCAATGAGTAAGCAGGCACGGAGGTGGGGTGGGGGTTGGGGGGGGATCGTAGGGGGGTGGGAGAGGGAGCGGCAAGTTGATCAAATCTCAGTGAGAGAATATTCTGGGCAAAGGGGTCATTGCATGACAGGATTGAGGTTGCCTGCTTAAAAGAACAACCACTGATCCAGAGGGAGAATAATGAATTGGGAAAAATCCAACTCCAAATGGATCAGGCCACAAAAGTAAGAGTGAGAGATTGGGAGGAAAAATGCTCACTGAACACTGAGCTGCCTTTAGAGAATGGTTGTTCAAGCACAGTCAAGGTGTATTCTCTCAAAAGGGAAGGTAACATGAACAAATCCAGAGCACCCTGGATAATAACAGAAGAAAATGTGTGTTTGTTACAGATACCGGATAGAAATTCCAGTTGGGAATCAAGACGAATATAAAAAGGTTCAGAGTGGAAATAAGAAAACAAACGATGGAAGCTAAAAGTGAACATGAATACAGAATGGCAACTTACATGAAAGACTTTTCCCAAAGTCTTTTATAGGTATATAAATAGTAAACAAGTGGTAAAGGAAGGAAAAGACTGACTAATAACTGAAAGGGGGATTTGAAAGTGGTATAGCTGAGCCATAAAACCCCTACAGTGTAGAAGCAGGCCATTCGGCTCATTGAGCCACACAACCCGACAAAGATCATCCCATCCAGAGCTAGCCCCTTCCCTATCCCTGTAACCCTGCATTTCTCATGGCTAATCCACCTGGCCTGCTCATCCCTGAACAATTTAGCTTGGCCAATCCACTTAACCTGCATGTTTTAGGACAGTGGGAGGAAACCAGAGTACCTGGAGGAAGCCCATGCAGGCACCGGGAGAGTGTGCAAACTCCACCCAGACGGTCTCTCCAGGATGGAATGAAACACGGGTTCCTAGTGCTATGAGGCAGCCCTGCTCGCCACTGAGCCACTGTTCCTGCACTATTAAATGAATACTTTACATTTGCTTTCACCAAAGAAGAAGACGCTACAGAAATTATAGAGAACAAGGGGGGAGTTCAGATGCTGGAAGCGGGTACAAGTGATGAAGAGGAGGTATTGGATTCAAATGTGGAAACATAGCAAATAGGTGCAGGAGGAGATTCAGGCCTTCAAGCTTACTTTGCTATTCAATATGATCATAGCTGATCATCCAAGTCAGTATCCCATTCCTGCTTTCTCTCCAAATCCTTTGATCCTTTTGGAATATCCCTTTTGGATGTATGTACTCAGGTCAATAGGCACTGGGAGCAGGTCAAATATATCCAAGAATACTGGGGGGAATGGATATTGTGGAGAAACTTTATGATTCTTCCTTAGACTCAGGGTGCAGTGGCAGGGGACTGGGGAATTGTAAATGAATATTCATGGCCTTGACCTCAGTGTACAGGGAACACTTTCGATACTTGTGAATGGCACAAAACGTGAAGCATTGTAAACAATGAGGAAGATAGGTTAGAACCCTGAAAAGACATAGGTGAGTCAATGTCGAAGAGTGTGGTGCGGGAAAAGCAGAGCTGGTCAGGCAGCATCCAAGGAGCAGGAGAATTGACATTTCTAGCATAAGCCAAAGGGCTCATGCCTGAAACATTGATTCTCCTGCTCCTTGGATGCTGCCTGACCTGTTGTGCTTTTCCAGCGCCACACTCTTCAACTCTGATCTGCAGTCCTCATTTTCTTAGAGGTGAGTTGATGGAATGGCAGGAGAGGTGTGAAATGAAGCTCTGTCTGGAAAAATGTGAAGCGATTCATTTTGCTAGAAAGAACATGGAGGAACCATGAAAGACAAAGGGTACATTTTTGAAGGGCATGTAGGAGTAGAGGGACCTGGGTGTGTATGTGCATAAACAAAGAAGCATAGAAACTAAGTGCTAATTGGCCCTTCAAGCCTGCACCACCATTCAATACGATCATGGCTGATCATGCAATCTCGATATCCTTTTCCCACCCTCTTCCTATACCCCATGATCCCTTTAGCTGTGAGGGCCATGTCCAGCTCCCTCTTGAATCTATCTAATGAACTGACTCCAACAGCTTCCTGTGGGAGAGAATCCCACATGTTCACAACTCCCTGAGTGAAGAAATTCTTCCTCATCTCAGCCCTGAATGGCTTACCCCTTATCCTTTGACTGTGACCCCTAGTTCTGGACTTCCCCAACATCAGGAACATTCTTCCCACATCCAGTCTGTCCAGTCCCATCAGGTTTTTATGTTTCTATGAGATTCCCTCTCATTCGTCTAAATACCAGTGACTACAACCTCCGATCTTTCCTTATATGTCAGTCCTGCCATCCCAGGAATCAGTCTGATGAACCTTCGCTGGACTCCCTCAATATCAAGAATGTCCTTCCTCAGACTAGGAGACCAAAACTGCACACAATACTCAAGGTGTGGCCTCATCAAATCTCTGTATAACTGCAAAACAAATCCTTAGTTCGATACTCAAATCCTCTTGCTATGAAGGCCAGCATGCCATGAGCTATTCTCGCTGCCTGCTGCAATCGCATGCCAACCTTCAGTGACTGTTTCACCATGACACCTAGGTCTCATTGCACCTCACCTTTTCCGAAACTGCCACCATTCAGATAATAATCTGCGTTTGTGTTTTTGTGACCAAAGTAGATAACCTCACATTTATCCACACTATATTGCATTTGCCAAGTATTTGCCCACTCAGCCAGTCTGTCCAAGTCACCCTGCAGCCTCTTAGCATCCTCCTCACAGCACACACTGCCTCCCTGCTTAGTATCATCTACAAATTTGGAGAGCTGGCATTCAATTCCTTCGTCCAAATCATTAATGCATGTTTGTGAACAGCTGAGGTCCCAGCACTGAATCCCTGCAGTACCCCACTTGTCACTGCCTGCCACTCTGGAAAGGACCAGTTTATTCCAATTCTCTGCTTTCTGTCTGCCAACCAGCTCTCTATTCATGTCAATACATTACCTCCAATACCATGAGCTTTAATTTTGCTTACTGGTCTCTTCTGTGGAACCTTGTCAAAAGCCTTTTGAAAATCCAGATACACAACATCTATTGATTCACCATTGTCTGCTCTACTGGTTACATGCTCAAAAAATTGCAGAAGCTTTGTCAAGATTTTCCTTTGGTGAATCCACGCTGACTTGAACCGATTCTGTCCCTGCTTTCCGAACACTCAGTTATTACATTCTCAATGATTGACTCCAGCACTTTCCCCAGCACTGATATCAAGCTAATTGGCCTATAGTTCCCCATTTTCTCTCTCCTTCCTTTTTTTAAGCTACTAAAAGTAGGAGGACAGCCTGAACATTGTTAATAAGGCTTACAGTATCCAAGAGAGTACAAAAATAACACTCAAGAAGCTTTACATCATCCAGTACAAAGCAGCCCAATTGATTAGTATCCCATTAACTAACACCCACTCTCTCCATCACTGACACTCAGTAGCAGCTATGTACACCATTGGCACTGCAAAAATTCACCAAGGCTCCTCAGCCACCACTTCCCAACCTCACGACTGCTATCATCCAGAAGGATAACAGCAGCAGATTCAAACACCACCACCATCAGGTTTCCCTCCAAGCCACTCACTATCCTGACTTGGACCATTCCTTCAGTGTCGCTGGGGTCGAAATCCTGGAACGCGCTCCCTAACAGCATCGTGGCTCCACCTACATCAAATTGATTGCAGCACTTTAAGAAGGCAGCTCAGCACCATCTTCTTAAGGGCACCTAGGGATGGGAAATAAATCCTCGTGATGCCCATGTCCCGTGAATGAATTAAAAAGAGGTTATGTTGATTTTGTACAAGACACTACAGCTCATCTGGAATATTGTGTCCAATTCAGGATATTGTAGTTTAGGAAGAATAGGAAGGCATTAGAGAAAGTGCAGAAAAGATTCATGAGGCTGGTTTCAGAGGTGAGGAACTTCAGTTAAGGAGAAAGTTTGGAAAGGTTAGCACTCTCTTTCTTGGAGGAGAGATAACTTAGCAGAAATTTGGTAGAAGCTTTCAAAATCATGAGGAGTCTGAACAGAGTGGATAAGAAGAAACGGTTCCCATTGGTCAAAGGATCAAGAACAGGAGGACATCGACTTAAAGTATTGGGCAAAACAACAAAAGTGACATGAGAAAAATCTTTTCACACAGCGAACAACTAGGGTTTGGATTGCGGTGCCTCAAAGTGTGGTGGAGGCAGGTTCACATGCGGGGTTATTTGGAGAATGGCACAAAGTGAAATGGTCATTCAGAGAGCCAGTGCAGGCATGATGCAACACCAAATGGACTTTTTCTACCCTGGAACAATTCTGTGAACTTCCTGTCCATGTTATGTGGGTCTCAGTTATCTTCAGATTTGAATTCCTAGCATTTTTCTCCAGTCACATTCTAGGAGTGCTAAATCCCTAGTGCGGCATTTCTGAGGGATCCATTTAAGGCCAGTTATGTAATTTTGTGCCAAACTCATTGAGTGTTTTAAACAGGACCATATTTTCTATCGAGCCCAAATCTTTCAGAGTTCTTCAGAACAATCTGCCTGGAGTGGCCTTTAATTACCTATTTAGTCTCCTGAGCACACTGTTGCATAACTGGCCTTGAGTCTCAAACATTATCAAGTAATATTTATCAACATCTCCAACGCTTATAACATTCTATGGGTGGCACAGTGGCTCAGTGGTTATGGGTGGCATAGTGATTCTGTGGTTAGCACTGCTGCCTCAGAGTGACAGGGACCTGGGCTTGATTCCAGCTTTGGGAAACTCTTTGGAGTCTGTATGTTCTCCTTGGGTCTGCCTGAGTTTCATTCGGGTGCTCTAATTTCCTCCTACAGTCCAAAGATGTGCCGGCCAGTTGGATCGGCCACTGAAAATGTCCATAGTGTCCAGGGATGCGTAGGTTAGGTGTATTAGCTGTGGGAAATGTGGGGTTATGGGAGATGGTAGGGACTGGGTGTGGGTGGGATGTCCTTTGGAGGGTTGGTGTGGACTCAATGCATTGCTATGTTTTCCTCAGTTGCTCAGCTGGTAAAGCAAATGCACAGAAGTCCCATCTTCAGATTGTTTGTCTCTGCTTAATTAGCTGCAATTTCTGGAAGCTTTAATCAAGCCATTGTCAGTTGGAGGGAGACAAAGATCAGTTTTGGGGTGAGGGAGCTGTTGGATGCTGATTGTCTTTCATATAAGATGGTGATGAGTTGTCTTTCACAGTATTCCTACAGTGTGGAAACAGACCTTTCAGCCCAACACATCCACACCGACCCTTCGAAGAATAACCCACCCAGACTGCTGACTTCTGCGCCTAATCTACAAATCCATGAACACTATGTGCAATTTAGCATGGCCAATTCACCTAACCTGCACAACTTTTGGATTGTGGAAGGAAACTGGAGTACCCGGAGGAAACCCACACAGACATGGGGAGAATGTGCAAACTCCAGCCAGACAGTCGCCCGAAGCTGGAATCAAACCAGTCCCTGGCACTGTGAGGCAGCAGTGCTAACCACTGAGCCATTGTGCCACCCCGTGTTGAATCCTTGCTGACATTGTGTGTCAGTGGTCTTTGAAGACAGAATTGGGTTTGAGTAATGTTTAATGTGAGCAAGGACATTCAGGATGCTGTCGATCCTGACAGGAGTCAATGACTGAGAAGGAGAAACCTGATTATATAAGGCAGAGCTTCTATTAAAGTCTATCACCTCTTCAAATGAAAGTGATTTTACTTCTAAACTTTCGCAGGTACATTCACATCCTCTATAAAGCGATGGTTGTGTTCTTATGCAAACTCCATGTTATAGAAAAATCACACTGCAGAAACAGTGCTTGAAGTGTTGGTGATGTAATTGTGTTACAGCCAACAAAGGATATAGTAGTTCATGCTTTAGAAATAATGTCCCCAATTCATCAATCACGTTACAGTGAATTTTGCTTTGACGAAACGCGTGTTATAGCAGAACGACCTATATATTTAACTCAAAGAGCGCAGGTGACCAAAGGTAAACCACAAAGAGAGAGAAAGTGTCTACAGGACAAATACTATGCCAACCATGACTAGCAGGTTGCAGTTAGCAGTCTCATTGTTGCCCCAAGTGCAGTGTAACTTCAGCGCAGTATAACTTCAGTCCCAGTACCCAGTTGCTCACATCCCCAGAGTCCTGCATCTAAATAAAACACAATTCTACATGCATTTCTTGATGAGTACTGTTCAATCTCAGTCAAAACCAAGGGTCAGCAACAAAACTACAATTAAAATGGGCAATACATCCAATTTCACTGATACTGGAACCTTGCAGCCTTGAAGTAAGCTGATACGATTTAAAAAGGATGCTCTGAGCTTAGCTTACTCTTGTCCTTGCCCCCCTCCCATGGACTGGGAAAAGTGGTCCCTTCTCTCTCCCTCTATCTCTCTCTTTCTTTCTCTCTCTCTTACCTCTGCGGTTCGGATGGTAAGGATACGGGGGGCTCGGTTCTTCTTAAGCTGTGTGTCGGAGTGATCCCTCTTCTTGAAGACTGGCTCCCCTCTGCCAGACATCAGCGCGGTGAGGCAAAACAACGTGGCTCCAAGTGTGAGGGAGCTAGGCAGCTGCATCCTTGTGGCCCCAGCACTCCCTGTGCTCACAGCTCCCTGCAGAATCTCTGTCTGGCAGCTGGTCTGCAGACTGACTTTTTAAGAATGATTCCCCACCTCCCTCCTTCACTCGTTGCCAATGACATTCAGTCAGAGCACGCCCACACTCCTGAACTGACGAGAGGCAGGGACGATTAAAACTTAAAACGCGCGCTAGAGAAAATCCTTTGAACCTTTCCTACTCCTCTCTTCAAAGACGGAAACACAATACACTTATTGCTAAGGGCTCTGCTGGTTTAAATCCTTCTGTTGGAATCCAGCAAATTGCAGCTGGATATTTTCATAGTGATATAATGTGCAAGCACATGTTGCCCAGGGGACCAGAAGGTGGCGTAATTAAATACCCAGCGCCAGCCACAATCATGTGAGCTTGTATGGAACCTTTAGGTAAGCGGTTTAGAAAGGTGCTTTATAGATAAAGGAGGGCACTCAAGATTGTCATGAATATGGCAAGGAGCTAACATGTCCTGTTGCTGTACTCCACATTTGGAGTACTGCGAGCAGTTCTGGTCACCCTACAATACAAAGGATATAATTAAACTAGAAAGAGTGTCGAAAAAATCTACTAGGATGTTACCTGGACTGGAAGGTTTGAGTTATAAGGAGAGGCTGGATAGGCTGGGAATTTTCTCTCTGCAGCGTAGGAGACTGAAGGATAGCCTTATAGAGGTTGAGAGGCATAGCTAAAGTAGATAGTAAACAACTTGTCCCCAGGGTAGAGGAGCTGAAAATGTGTTGCTGGAAAAGCGCAGCAGGTCAGGCAGCATCCAAAGAGCAGGAGAATTGACGTTTCGACATGAGCCCTTCTTCAGGATTCCTTCCTGAAGAAGGGCTCATGCCCGAAACGTCGATTCCCCTGCTCTGAGGATGCTGCCTGACCTGCTGCGCTTTTCCAGCAACACCGTTTCAGCTCCGATCTCCAACATCTGCAGTCCTCACTTTCTCCCTCAGGGTAGAGGAGTCTAAAACTAGAGTGCATAGGTTTAAGGTGAGGGGGAGAGATACAACATGGTGCAGACGGGCAACTTTTTCGCACAGAGGTTGGTAAGTGTTTGGAACGGGTTGCCAGAGGTAGTGGTGGAAACGAGTACATTTGTCATTTAAGAAACATTTGGACAGGTACATGGATGGGGTAGGCATAGAGGGACATGGACCAACATGAGCAAAATGGGACTAGGTTAATTGTGAAAACTGGGAGGCATGGACAAGTTGGGCAGAATGGCCTGTTTCCTTACTGTAAATAAAAATGTCAAGTGATTTTGAATGGAGGTTTCAAGGCCAGTGTGATGTAGCGAAATTGAGGCTTTTTGGAAGTGACCAGGAGAGTGTGAAGACTTTATGAAGTGAGGAGGGTTCCTGAGCAGAGCTGTTATTGCCACAGCTGGTGGGGGCAGCAGAGATGTGAGGGTTGGAGAAAAAAAACACACATGTCCTGAAGACCAAGACATAGGTTGCAAAGTTAGTGAGGAGAACATCTGAAGGGATTGGAAGGTGAGGAGAAGGAGCTCGAATCAACAAGTTGACGGTTAAGGAGTCAACAAAAGAGAAATTGTAATGAATGAGTGTGACTTGGTGCAGTATTGGGTATCAATGTTGGCAATCTATTTAGAATCAATCTCCTCTCAACCTTAAATCACTGACAGTCTCTAAAAACTAAAGAGGTCTATTTAGTTCCAAACAATGCAGTTAATCTCATTTTGTTTTCAACACTGTCGTTCCTAGACTGATTGAACGTATGCAGAATGGGAAAGTTAGTCTTGGTGTAGAGTTTTTAAAATTTCTGTGCTATGATTTAGTAAGCTTCAAGGTTACAAGTTGCTCGAATTAACGTAAGCATTGCTTGAAAATGAATTAATTTAATCCCGAATGAGGTAGATATGTGCTGGAGCAGAGCATGTCATGGTATGCTCAGTTAGACATTTTCCCGCTCTCTTCAGACCAGCCTGCTTTATTCCATGAATTGTTGGAAATATGACCTCAGGAATGATGAGGACAACAGAACATGAAGGACATCAGTGAATGGAGTAACCCATGAGATTATATTATTGAGAAATAGAAGGACAAAGAAAGAAACTGAATTGGAAGCAATGAATTTCAATCTCAAATTAACACACAGAGGATGGTGCGTGTATGGAATAAACTGCCAGAGGAAGTGATGGAGGCTAATACATTTACAGCATTTAAAAGGCATCTGGATGGGTATATGAATAGAAAGGGTTTAGAAGGATATGGGCCACCTGCTGGCAAATGGGACCAGATCAGGGTTAGGATATCTGGTCGGCATGGACGAGTTGGGGTCAGTTACCATGCTGTACATCTCTATGAGTCTAAGTGCAAAAACTGAAGTAAAGTAAGAAAAGAATGAACTAAGAAAGGAGAGAGATAAAGAAAAAGCAGTATTGCATGGAGAGCGGAGATGGTCTAGTGGTTTATTGCTAGACTATTAATCCATAGACTGTAACATTCTGGGGCCCTGGTTAAAATCCTGCAATGGCAGATGGTGGATTTTGAATTCAATAAGAAACTGGAACTAAAGGTCTAATGGTAAACATGTTAATTGTCAAGAAAATCCTATTTGGCTCACTCATGTCCTTTAGGGAATGAAACTGGCCATCCTTACCTTGTCTAGTCTACATGTGAATGACTTTTAATTGCCCTCTGGGCAATAAATACTGTCAAAGCATGAATGAACAGTTTAAAAAAATGTAGCTTCCCATGCCTTTTCCGTGAAAGAGGTTGGCCGAACTGATGATCACAAGATGTATGGTTACAGAAAAGACCTTAGCAGCACAGAAAATACTTTCTTTTCTGATATTCAGACTGCATATCGTCAAAGGATCACTTTGCTTGAGGATCACTTTGTTGGAGAATCACTTTTCCCAGGGATCATCTTGCCTGAGGATGGTTTTGCCTGAAGATTACTGGAGGACTGACTATATTACACAGTTAATGATAGGTCCCTGGGGAATGTTGTCAAACAAAGAGACCTAAAGGTTCAGGTACATAGTTCTTTGAAAGTGGTGTCAGATAGACAGAGGGTTGAAGAAGGCATTTGGCATGCTTGGATTCATCGGTCAGAATATTGAGTGTAGGAGTTGGGACATCATGTTACAGCTGTACAAGACAATGGTGAGGCCACATTGGGAGTGAGTCCACAATTCTGGTTCATCCCTGCCATAGCAAGGATGCGATAAAACTGGAAAGGGTGCCAAAACATTTGACAAGGGTGTTAGCAAGACTGGAAGGTTGACTTATAAGGGGAGTCTGGATAGACTGAAACATTTTTCTCTAGAACGTCAAAAGCTGAGGGATGACCTTATAGAGGTTTATAAAATCATGAGGGGCATAGATAAAGTGAATAGACTAAGTGTTTTTTCCCTAGGGTAGGTGAGACCAAAACAAAAGCGCGTACATCTAAGGTGAGAGGGAAAAGATTTAAAAGGGACCCGAGGGGCAACTTTTTCCACAGAGAAGGTGGTGCATATATGGAATGAGGTGTTGGAGGAAGTGGTAGATGTGAGTACAATTACAACATTCAAAATACATTTGGATAGGTACATGGATAAGAGAGGTTTAGAGGGATATGGGTCAAATGCAAGGAAATGGGACTAGTTCAGTATAGGCATGGCTAAGTTTGGCCGAAGGATCTGTCTCCATGTTGTGTGACTCTATGATCTTGTGGCGGTCTGGCATTTGGCCTGACTGCTAAGCTCCTGGAGAGATTGAACTTTTCAATGCAAAATTGTTGAATATACTCCCATTTTGTTTTAAATTGAGTACTCAGGAATGCTGTTTGTTCATTGATGTTACTGAGTTTCAGAATGGGTTGCAACACCTTGGTCCTGCCTTTTGCTCCTTATAAACCTTACCTTGAACTCAGTGAAGATTAATCCACTGATTTTAGTTACTCTAGGATTATTTTTCGCAAGTTTCACCATTGATATTACCAACTAGCTACTAGCACAATGCAGTTTGGGGATAAAACACCAATGTCAGTATGATATGGGCTGTGTTAATATCTGCTATGGAGACTGGGTTATGCTTGAGACAGATGTCTTGAAGTTTATTAACAGTTTTCATTGCTTAAGATTTCAGTCTTCCACATAGTCTGGGTTCAGTACTTATCTACTTCTTAGAGCAACTATATAGTAATTGTGAGCAAGCTACTGCTATTATTACTGCTACCGCTACTCTCACTGAGGCAGGTTTGTTAATTGGAACTTCACGTGTTGCGATACTATCTAAGGTACACGGCCTATCTGATCTGGGATCCATCTCCAAAAATGCAACGCAGTTAACACATTATTGCAGATTCACGGTTATGCGGTTGACTCTTAACTCCCCTCTGAAACGGTCTAGCAACACTTAGTTTGGGAATAATTAGCCTTGCTAGTGACACCACACCCAATGAAATAGTAAATAAGAAAAAAGATTGGGAATGCACCCTTCATGCTTTGATACCATATCAATTTGTAAAGAATATTTTTTATATTTATGAGTGTAATCAAACTCCCTTTAGTTTGTTGATTATATAAACACCTAGCAGTTTGTATTCAGTTTCTTTCTGTTTCTAAAGTGGGGCAGTGGGGGAAGCCATGATGAGAGATCCTTAGGTCACAGGTGGATATCACATAATTACCTTCATGGATCTGATGCCATTCCTCTTTCATGTACGTCCCACATTGCACAAATAATGAAGAAATCAATTTTACATTTACTTTGTTATTCAATTAAGATCAGTAATGCAACCAGGCTCTAGATGGAGCTGTCCTGTAAGGCTAATGAAATGGAAGGAAGAACTTGCATTTGTATAGCGCCTTTCGTGATTTCAGGGTGATCTAAAGCACTCTGCAGCCAATGCTTGTCCATTCTGTGTTGGTGAGGACAGATGTAAGGTATCCATCATTCTGAAGAATATTTAAACATGAATCTTAAAATGCTGTTTTCTTACACCTTCAGTGAATGGGTATAAAGCGAAGCTGGGATATTGTTTTGTGGTGCAGATCAGTTTTGATCTAATTCTGTTGTTAAAAGGCTCGAAGAGCTGTATGATCCACCTCTGTTGCTAATAAGACCACAAGACATAGGGACAGAGTAGGCCATTCAGCCCATTGACACTGCTCCACCATAAAATGAGACCGCAGCTGATCTGATCATCCTCAACTCCACTTGCCTGTCTTTTCCCCATCACACTTGATTGCTTTTCCTGACTAAAAATGTTACAGGGCAATCTACTTTAAATGTTAATATCCCATTTTCCTATATTAAAACTGGCCGTAATAGTGAAATCTGAATGTGATGGCCTCTGTGTTAGACTTTATATTAGGGCAGCTCACAATTCTGTGTGATACATTAATCAAAAGACAGAAAACCTAACTCACGTACAAGGTGGCAATTTTCTCACTGTGGTTTAGGACTGAATGAAGAAATGTGTGAGGAAAACAGGCAAAGCTAAGAACCTGGAGGTCCCATTACAAAAAGCATTTAATGACAACCCTAAGAACTGGCCAAAACAACAGCCTGGATACTGAAGGGTGGCCTCAGCAGTGGATACCAAACAAAGACTGCGGGCTATCAGGAGGGAACTGTGATGGTGACAGAGGTAGGATCTCCTGGGAGGAGAGGGGTATTTATACAAGGCTTCAATCTGAAGAGAATTGCACTGAAATACGTGTTCACAGTATTCCCCATCCCTAATTATCCGGAGGGTAATTAAGGGTCAACCACATTGCTGTGGGTTTAACAATATTGAACCAAAGATTCTAACAGGCAAAAATGCGATTCCTTTTCTACCATGGTAATCATGAAACATTTTCCGGACCCAAACTATTGTGTTCCATCGTTGTGAAACCAATAGAGAATTTCGGGTAAAACATGAATTTGGATTGATGTCATTGTCATAGAAAACACCAGCCAAAGCTGACAAATGGTATTATCTTTCATTGTTATACTTGTATGTCAAAATGAAAGATATCCTGTTAGCTAGACATCTGCTTTTCATGGAATCAACAAGTCCAACAAGTCCACACTGACCCTCTGAAGAGTAACCCAATCAGACCTATCCCCCTACCCTATTACTCTTCATTTCCCCAACTAATGCACCTAATCTACACATCCCTGAACGCTATGGGATAATTTAGCATGGCCAATTCACATAACCTTCACATGTTTGGATTGTGGGAGGAAACGGGAGCACTGGAGGAAACCCATGCAAACACGGGAAAAATGTGCAAGAGAGTTGGCTGAGGCTGGAATTGAACCCAGGTCCCTGGCACTGTGAGGCAGCAATGCTAACCACTGAGCCACCATGCCACCCCCTACAGCCTTGTATAAACACCCCTTATCTATTCTCCAGATAGCCAGCAAAGGTTAGAGGCCATGAAGACTCCTGTGGAGAATTATTTTAAGAATACAGGAGAAGAGCCTGAAGATCTTTAGAAATTAAGTGACAAAAAAATAACAGGTTCTGAGGAAGGGTCACTGGACCTGAAATGTTAACCCTATTTCCTCTCCACAGATGCCTCCATGGAGACTTGCTGAGCTATTCCAGCATTCTCTGTTTTTGTTTCTGATTTACAGCGTCCACAGTTCTTTCAGTTTTTAATTAGAAATTGATTGCATTGTTTTGCTTGGAAACACCAACATGGTTTATTTGATAATTGTACTGAACTACTTTTTGCTTCAACACTTTTTGCTTCTTTGTTCTTAAATATTGAAAGCACAGTAGTGGGAGTGGAGTGAATGTGTTGTAGGATGTTATGGACCAGGTCAAACCCCCTCAAAATATAATAAGAAGATAACGGAAACCCTAACGTTTTGGAATTGCATTCCAAAAGCAATTCAATTGGTTAAACTTGAAGTAATATACACTTTATTCATACATAATTGTTAAAATACAACAAAAGAAAGAAGAAATTGAAATAACTTAACTCTATTGGAAAAACTAACAGAATAATACAATAATACAGAATAATAACAGGCAAATTCAGTAAAATAGATTGTCTGACATGCAATTCTGGCAGCAGGAAGAAAACCCCAGAGTTTAGCTGTAACAGTGAGGGGAAAAATAGCTTCCACATCCCGCTTCAAGAGCTCAGCAGCAACAACTGTTACTGCTAGCTATCATGGTCCTGTGGGAGCTTAACACCACCCATTCAGGGTGCTTCTATTGTTCCAACTTTAAATAAAAACCCAAGGCCTCACAAACTGTTTACTCTATTGGCTCTGAGTAGACTGCTTGACACTTCTCTCTCAATCTTTCTTTGTTAAAAAAAGGACAAAATACACTCTTAAAGCCATAGTATCATCACAAGAGGAAAAGACACCATTTGAAGGGAAGACAACCAATGTGATTTTGATAGTCCTAACAGGGACTCTTATTCTCAGATAATGTCCTTTGGTCCTAAATTCCCCTACATGGAGAAACAATTGCTAAACCTCGTCAAATCCCCCTTACGCTTCAATAATGTCACATCTTATTCCTCAAAACTGTGATGAGTACAGGCTCAACCTACTTAACCTCTCTTCATAAGAAATTCCACCCAAACTCAGGATCAGCCCTTTTCAGGATTGCCTCTGGTGCTGATATATCTTCCTTCAGATAGGTTCACAAAAATGATTCACAGTATATCCCATTCCAAATTGCCCAGGGGACAGTTATGAGTCAACCAAATTGCTGTGTGCCTGGAGTCACATGTAGGCCAGACCAGATCAGGATGGCAGATTCCTTCCCTGAAAGACATTAGTGAACCAGATGGATATTTCCCCTGAGAATCAACAATGGCTTCACAATAATCATAAGACTTTTAATTGCAGAATTTTATCATATTCAAACTCCAGCATCTATCACGGCAGGATTTGAACCTGACCAAGACATTATCAGGGTCTCTGGAATAACAGGTCAGTGATAATACGACTAGGCCATAATCTCCCCATCTAGCTTCCCTAATACTTGCTGAGCTTTTATGCTGGATTTTTGTGATTCATACTGTATCACTCTATTAATATTTACAATGGTACAGTGGGGTATGAACTTAACATTGGATGTGATGCTCAAGATTTTTATTCAGATCCACCTCTGGCCGAGGTGGAACATGAACTCAGGCCTTTTAGCCCAGATGTAGGGGCACAACTACTGCATCACAAGAGTCCCTTATATGATGCACAGTGCCAGGACCTGGGATTGAATGCGGATGAAACTGATTGTATTAAAGTTTGCCAGATAAATGAGCCGAGAAATTGTTCTGTACTATTTTTGCCAGCTATCTTTATTGATTTCATGCAAGAGTTCAAGGCTAGAACACAAAACCAATTCGTAAGGATAATATCGCTCAGAGGAGACTCAGGACTGGCAGAAATGGGAGGATACGCTCAGTGGGTGGGGAGGGGCATTATTCCGAGACTGGAATGGGGGGACGTTATTATGTAGAATACAATCCTGCCCCCGCAGCATATCTTAGAATCCCTGCAGTTTGGAAACTGGACCTTCGTCCCAACAAGTCCACAATGACCGTCTGAAGAGTATCCCACCCAAACCCAATCCCCATTACTCTACACTTACCCCTGATTAATGCACCTAACCTACACATCCCTGAAAAAAAGGTAAAATGTGTTGGAACAAGAGAGTTTTCAAAAAAAAGACAATAGTAGAAACACCTGAAGTAATGCAATAAAGGTTCACTAAAAAGTAGTGATGGAAGAGTAAAATCTCACAACCACTCATTAAGCTGAAGGATACAAAAGGTATCAAAGAGGCACTATTTTTGATGTTGAACAGCCATGACACTCCACTGCTATAGACCAAAGGGATTTGTTTTCATTGACATTTCGCAAGACTTATCCCTCTCAGGGCACCATCAGTCGAAGAGCCAGAGAATTCTCCTGTTATTTTGGTCTATATCTGATTTTTAATTAACAGTTAATGTAGTCAATAATTTCTTTGCTGTTTGTGGGATCATGCTGTGCACAAATTAACTGTGTATTTTCCACACAACAACAACAACAACAATAACTCTATCTCAAAAAGATAGATTGATTCTAAAGCATTTTTGGACACCCCTATCTCATTCAATATGTGACTGAAAGGCAAGCTGTTCCTTCAATGTCATATTGGGTTCTGTCATGTTTTCTTGTGGTATCAGTGATACAGTTATAGAGTCATAGAGCATGGGAGCAGACCCTTCAGTCCACCTAGTCCACACCCAACCATATACCCAAACTAAACTAGTCCCACCTGCCTGCACTTGGCTCATATCCCTCTAACCCTTTCCTATACATGAACTTATCCAAATATCTTTTAAATGTTGTAACTGTACCTGCATCCACCACTTCCTCTGCAGTTCATTCCAAAGACAAACAACTCGCTGTGTAAAAGAGTTGCCCCCATATCCTTTTTAAAGCTTTCTCTCCTCACCTTAAAAATGTGCTACCTAATTTTCAACTCACCCACCCAAAGGAAAATACACTTGCCATTCAGACTATCTATGCCCCTCATGATTTTATAAACCTCAATAAGCTCATCCCTCAACCTCCGACACTCCAGTGAAAAAAGTCCCAGTCTTTCCAGTCTACTTTTATTAGTCAAACCTTCTGTTTCCTGCAACATCCTAGTAAATCACCTCTGAACCCTCTCCAGTTTAATAATATCCTTCCTGTAACAGGGCAACCAAAACTGCACAGAGTATTCCAGAAGAGGCCTCACCAATGTCCTGCACAACATAATATCCTAACTCCGACACTCAATTGTCTGAGCAATGAAGGCAAGCGTGTTAACTACCTTCTTAACCACTCTGTCTACCCATGATGCAAATTTCAAATAATTATGTATGTGAGTCACTAGGTCTCTCTGTTCTACAACTCTACCTAGGCCCTACCATTAATTGTACAAATCCTATCCTTGTTTCACCAAAATGCAATACCTCACATTTATCCAAATTAATCTCCATCTTCATTTGTGCAAATTGAGAAGTGTGAACCCTGTTTACTGGAAAAGCTCAAATGGGATAGTTAATAGCCTAGGCTACAACTTGCAGCTACAGCTTCTTGTTTGACTGAACACAACAGTTCATCATGTGGTTTATATCCTGGAGGTTGGCTCATTAGTATATTAAGCTCCTAAAACAACACAGCTCTTAAAGCTCTGACACTCAAAGTTTCTCACAGAAATAAGGGGATGGCCTAAACCAATTTTTGTTTTGTTGCAACCTAGCTCCCTTGACAAAGGAATAATTATGAGAGGAATCTCAGCTGGGATTGCACCATTCTCTGATGCTTCTAACTGACCTTCCAGCAAGTGCTCTGGTGAAACAACAACCTTACAGTTGCACAGCAAGCTTTGGCATGGAAAAAATATTGCAGGCTATATCAGAGAGGTATACAATGGAAAGGGGCCGAAACAAAGTAGGAAAGCTTTGGAACTGTGAGCAAAAGCACAAAAAGATAGGTTTGTATATGGGGAGAGTAAAGTTGCAAGACTTAGGTAGGGACGAAATCAACCGAAGGCACGACTTCCAAGTGGTGACCAAAGGTGTTGGGGATTATACGTACCAGAGTGAGTAATGAAATTAAAGAGGATCACATGTGGAAATTTTAGTGAGCTGAAATTCATCTTGGGCAGTGGCATGAATGGGTAATATTGAATCACAGAGATGTATAGCACGGAAACAGACTCTTCTGTCCAACCCGTCCATGCCGACCAGATATCCCAACCCAATCTAGTCCCACCTGCCAGCACTCGGCCCATATCCCTCCAAACTCTTCCTATTCATATACCCATCCTGACGACTTTTAAATGTTGTAATCCATCACTTCCTCTGGCAGCTCATTCCATACACGTACCACCCTCTGTGTGAAAAAGTTGCCCCTTAGGTCTCTTTTTTATCTTTCTCCTCTCACCCTCAACCTATGCCCTCTAGTTCTGGATTCCCCACCTCATGATTTTATAAACCTCTATTAGGTCACCCCTTAGCCTCCGCCGCTCCAGGGAAAACAGCCCCAGCCTATTCAACCTCTCCCTATAGCTCAAGTCCTCCAACCCTGGCAACATTCTTGTAAGTCTTTTCTGAACATTTTCAAGTTTCACAACATCCTTCCAATCAGAGGGAGACCCGAATTGCATGTAATATTCCAACAGTGGCCTAACCAATGTCCTGTCCAGCAACAACACGACCGCCCAACTCATATACTCAATACTCTGATCAATAAAGGAAAGCATACCAAATGCCTTCTTCACTCTCCTATCTACCTATGATTCCACTTTCAAGGAGCTATGAACCTGCACTCCAAGGTCTCTTTGTTTAGCAACATTCTCTTGGACCTTACAATTAAGTGTATAAGTCCTACTAAGATTTGTTTTCCCAAAATGCAGCACCACGCATTTATCTGAATTAAACTCCATCTGCCACTTCTCAGCCTATTGGCCCATCTGATCAAGATCCCATTATAATCTGAGGTAACCTTCTTTACTGTCCACTACACCTCCAATTTTAGTGTCTTCTGCAAACTTACCTCTTGTACTTCTTATGCTCACATCCAAATCATTTGTATAAATGACGAAAAGTTGTGGATCCAGCATCGATCCTTGGGGCACTCCACTGGGCACAGGCCTCCAGTCTGAAAAACAACCCTCCACCACCATCCTCTGCCTGCTACCTTTGAGCCAACTCTGTAACCAAATGGCTATGTCTCCCTGTATTCCATGACATCTAACCTTGCTCACCAGTCTAGTTTGACACTGACTTCCATTCAGTGCAATGGAGCTGAATTTCCAGCATACTCAATCCAATATTGTCTCTTTGGGTCCTTTGCCTGAGCTAAATTCCTGCCCAGGATCTTTTAACCTTGTCATTAGAAGTTCAGCAGAGTACGATGATGGCTGCACTAAATGATCACTTGCAACATGGAAAATACCTGATTTTCCTTCCAGATGTAGGTTGTGCCTGGAGAACATATCCTGAGTTATTAACTACTCCGGCGGAGGAATCCTTGAGACAGGCCTGTCATTGGTGACAGTGGCAAGATTGTTTTGAGGTGATACAAACATGCAACAGTAATGGTACTAGGCACGGTATATGAAGGTAATATATGAACCCTGTGACAGGATTGATACTGAAAGGTAAAATGACTTTTGGAAGTTAGTTTTGGTAATCTGGAGTGAGACCCATAACGTTGCTGGTAGAAGCTAAAGGTTTAATTGACTGGTAGGCTGTTGCCTACAGATGTGCCAATTTATACCCTGTAGCACTGTATTGTACCAGCTGGTCAATATTCGTCTTCCTCTATCCTCACTTAGAGTCATAGAGGAGTACAGCACGGTTACAAACCCTTCAGTCCAAATCATGCATGATGGCCAGATAGCCTTAACGAACCTAGTCCCACTTTTCAGTACCTGGCCCTTATCCCTCTAAACCCTTTCTCTTTGTATACCCATCCAGATGCCTTTTCAATGTTGTAATTGTACCAGCCTCCACCACTTCCTCTGGCAGCTCATTCCATACATGCACCACCCTCTGTATGAAACATTGCCCCTTATGACCCTTTTAAATCTTTCCCTTCTCACCTTAAGCCTATGCCCTCTAGTTTTGGACTCCCATACCCTGAGAAAAAGACCTTGGCTACTCACCTTATCCATGTCCCTTATGATTTTAGAAACCGTCCATAAGGTCATCCCGCAATCTCCGACGATCCAGAGAAAACAGCCTCAGCCTATAGGTTAAACCCTCCAGTCCCGGCAACATTCTTGTTAATCTTTTCTGCACCCTTTCAAGTTTAACAACATCCTTCCTATAGCAGGGAGACTAGAACTGAACACAGTATTCCAGATGTAGCCTCACCAATGTCTTATCATGACTACTGTTTATAAGGTGCAATATTAATTCTGATGTTCAAAATGAGTGCTCTGGAGCATTTTGTTTTTTTAGCTTGTTCCTCTTGTGACTTAGTCAAAGTATCAGGAGACCGTTACAGAGCAAACTCAGCTGAAAAAAAAAGCAGATTTGGACTATGTATGGGCAAATCTCATCCAATGTATGAGTTAGGGATGATCTATTTGAACCGAATGTGACTTTTTAAGGTTCTTAAGACCAATATGGAGAAACTTCCTAAAAACAGTAATTGTATGCAGCAGGTTAATTCATTCTCAAGATCCCGTCATGCAATCCCTCCAGCATTTGAGAAATATTTGTCATCTGTTAATCAATTTCTCCCAATTCTATCCTCCAACTTATTTTCCATTTTCTCTTCCTTTGTTTCTTCAGAAACCATTATGCCTGTGAACTTGCCAATGTTCCAAGAATTTAATTTACATATTTTCATCCCCTTCACATTTTCACTGTATTGAAATAATGAGTAATTGCTTATTCTCCCACTCTAGCATCGTGTTTATTCAAAACCAGGAATCTGCTAACTTCCTCAGTGCTCCTTTCTTGAGAAGGGAATAAAGAAGTTTACATGGCACATTTCACAATTTTCAAATGTCCCAAATCTCTTCAATGAAGAAGTGTTTTGGAACGCATTCATTGTGGTAAACTCTGGAGACCAAGTCTTAATCTTTGTTTCTCAGTATTAAAATCAAATGCATCTCTTGTCCCATTAATTCAAGAAAAATCGTGCCAGGAGACCTGATTCTAAGAATCTGGATTAGTGGTGCTGGAAGAGCACAACAGTTCAGGCAGCATCCAAGGAGCTTCGAAATCGACGTTTCGGGCAAAAGCTCTTCATCAGGACCGAAACGTCGATTTCGAAGCTCCTTGGATGCTGCCTGAACTGCTGTGCTCTTCCAGCACCACTAATCCAGATTCTGGTTTCCAGTATCTGCAGTCATTGTTTTTACGTTGCTGATTCCAAGTATATCCATTGCTAATCTCAATTACTTGATTCAATACACACTTCTGTTCAAGATACACTGTATTACAAAGAAAATAGCAGCAATTAGTTGAAACTTAGTGATGTGAGGCAGAAAAAAAATGATTTTTGTGGTCAGTATTCTAAAATCAACTGGATGTCTACAAGAACACTTTACATGTGGAAATTTGCACAAGCAATGTTCCACTAACAGCATTGGGATAGGTAACCAATCAAATGGTCTTATTGGTGTTCACTGAGAGGCAGGTGTTGACAGAACTCCTTACCTTTTGAATTAATACTTCAGGACTTTTTATATTTGCCTACACAAATTTAGTATAATTGGATATATAGCAAATAATGTTATTGAAACTGAACTCAGAACAACTGACTAGATAGAAGCATGCAATGGATCAGGAATAAGATGTTTTATGAGAGAGTAACGTATATTTAAAATTACGTGTTAGCTTGCTGAAGAGAGTGAGAGACTCTTATTGTAGAATAAGGGCAAACTAATGTCCTGAAACGAGCATTAATGGTAGCCGATGTTGTGGACCAGGCCAGACCCCTTCAAATCATTTCAAGAAAGTGGCCCAGACCCTAGCTTTTCTAGTTGTTTTAAGTGGTATTGACATAGATGTTGCAGGAGTGATGCAGCTTGTCAACCCACTTAGGTTGAAACAAAACAATTTATTTACAAGATTACCGAATGAAATTCAAACAAAAGAGAACAGAATACAGAATAGGGTAACCTATTCGAAAACCCAACAGATCATCCCAACTAAGTGATGCTGTTCCAAATACTTGCAAAAATCTCCATAAACACCCCTTGGCACAAAAGGTAAAATCAAATACATGGTCTTACAGGAAAGAAGTCAGAAAGAGAGGACAAGACTAGACCTGCTTCTTTGGGTCCATCAGCTTCCAAAGCTGCCTGACTGCTTTCAGTAAATAGCCAGACTGCCAAAAACCAGAGAAAAGCTGAGCTGGGAGAACTGACCACTCCCCTTACATTGTATAGGTGTTTTCTTTTCAACTCGAAAGCTGTTTTTCTGAGGCAGCATCTGTTAGCTATAATCAAACTGGCCCTAAAACCCTTCAACTTAGACTTTTCAGAGTCTGTGTCTTTCACGACCTCTTTGCAAAAAACTAAGGCCAACATAACCTTGTTAAAGGAGCAGCTTCGTCACACCTAATAAAGAAAAAAACAGCCTCACAGTGTGGTTGGCCTGAGAAATGAGAACTGATACAGTGCACTCATAAAGCACATCGAAAACAAGAGCCAGCTTCAAGTAAGAGCCCCAGCTTAACATCACAGCCAGGCAGCACGGTGGCTTAGTGGTTAGTGAAATAAATCCACTGAGGCCAGTATCCTGTTACCAAGTCACCCTTTATTTACACATGCATGGTATTTAACACTTGTCCAGCTCCCTCAGAGCCAGCTCCCCCAGAGTGAATAGAATCTCTGACAGTCCTGTTTATATCTGTCAGCTGGAGCTCCCTGTTTGGGGCTGTTAATCTGGTCCAATCAGGGAATTAACATTCTAAGAGCTCCACCTGCCTGACCTCATGACAATCACTACAGTTAGCACTGCTACCTCACAGCACCTGGGACAGGGGTACAATTCCACCCTTGGGTGACTCTGTGGAGTTTGCACATTCACCTCATGTCTGTGTGTATTTCCTCAAGATGCTCTGGTCACCCTCCTACAGTCCAAAGATGTGCAGGTTAAGGTGGATTGACCATGCTAAATTGTCTATAATGTCTAGGGATATGCAGGTTAGATGGATTAGCCTAGTTAAATGCAGGGATGGGGATGCTGAGTCTGGATGGGATGCTCTTTGGAGGTTCAATGCAGATTTGATGGGCTGAATGGTCCTTTCCCCATTCTATGACGATGCAGCTCTTCCAATAATGACATGTTGGATTCTATAGTATTTGCTTAAGCCTCTGGAGTGGGGTTTGAGTCAGAGCTGGGAATGTTATCTACTGTGCCAATACAGTCGCTGTACAGCCAACGCACTTTGAAATGACAAGTTTGATGCCACCTATTAATTCTTTCTGAAACACTTCCATCACTTTAACTTTGTACCACCTCGCCGATGACCTATTCTGTGAGCTTTCACCTTAGCTTCTCGACAGCAGAATGAGAGTTGCCCACTCATGGTTTGGTTTATGAATGAAGCCACGAGTTAGCTCTCCGAGAGAGCTGTATCAGAAATCTGTTCGACTATGTGCTCATCCCATCAACCACAAGAGATATTCCTCTACAAAAATAGTGAGCATTTATATTGTGTTTGTACTAAAATGATGTCAGGGTCTGATGATATTCACTAAGAAGCTGAAATGATGCAGAACAGAAATTATTTGAAAAGAATTCCCACTTAAGCCGGAGGTTACGGGCAACATTATATGTGGGCAAGAAATTGGGGAAAGTTTTGATAAAAAATAGATCTTCCAGTTAAAGGGAAGAAGAATTGACTTTTGGCGTGTCATCAATATTTTACACTATTTTGCATTGTGCGAAAGGAATTCCCAAGTTTTTTTAAACAATCTCTGAACTGTGGCCTGAATATTTGGTCACACTGATATGGAGTTGTCAGTCCTGAATAACAGTGCTGCTTTGTATTGGTGTCTGGTCAGACAAAGAGTCATGGCACTTTACATCTGAATGGTGTGGGGTACTGTTAACATCAGTCAACAGTTTTATATGGTGCTTTTAAGCAAAACTAATGTCATCTACAAAATACCTTGCAAGGACTGTAACAAACACTACATTGGACAAACAGGCAGAAGACTAGCCACCTGGATACATGAACATCAACTAGCTACAAAATGACATGACTCACTCTCACTAGTATCCTTTCATATGGATGAGGAAGGACACCACTTCGACTGGGACAATACATCCATCCAAGGTCAAGTGAAACAGAGACACGCATGAGAATTTCTACAAGCTTGACGTTCCAACTGGAACTCTATCAACAAACACATTGACTTGGATCCCATTTACCACCCCCTGAGAAAAGAACAGGAAATGACATCATCATAGGAAAAAATGTCACCATAGGAAATTACATCACCAACCCAAGGAAATTCAAACATATAAATAGAAAACGGGCTATACCACCAATGCTTCATTCGGAGGCTCACTGAAGATGTTACCTGGCATGATACGAAACATCTGAAAATGAACCTTCCAGCTCAGCGAGCAAACCTACGTTCAGTCCCTTTAAGTAGCCCTACATCCCAGGGTGCCATCACAGAGATGTTGGCAGTATACAGAGGAATCTTGATTATCCGGCATTCGAATACCTGAATATCAGATTATCCGGCAAGATCTAACGGTCCCAATGCTTGGCTAAATTATGTTACCTGGCATTCAATTATCCAGAATTCGATTAACCCAATGAAATACTCTCCGTCTGTGTCCTTCGGATAATTGAGGTTCCTCTGTATGAAGTTGAAAGGCTGTTGAGTTAACCAGGAGCCTTTCAACTGCTGGTTAACTGAGCAGCCTTTCAACTGGACTTCACCAGTTTCCTCATTTCCCCTCACCCCACCTTACTTCAGTTCCAATCTGCCAGCTCAGCACCATCCTCATGACCTGTCCTTCCTGACAATTTTCCTTCCCACCTATCCGCTCCACCCTCCTCTCTGACCTATCACCTTCATCCCCACCTCCATCCACCTATTGCACTCCCAGCTACCTTCTCCCCAGCCCCACCCCTCTCCCATTTATCTCTCCACCCCAGAGACTCCCTGCCTCATTCCTGATGAAGGGCTTTTGCCTGAAACATTGATTTTCCTGCTCCTCAGATGCTGCCTGACCTGCTGTGCTTTTCCAGCACCACTCTAATCTTGATGCTGAATTAATAGCTAGCTCGTGTGAGTTCAAATCCTCAAAGGTCACAATCAATATTTTCACAGTCCAATACTGTGGACAGCTCTTATTTCCACAATATAGGGTGAGTGTACGAGGTAAAAAGGCAGTGAATAAAATTAACAGCACCTTTGGCTGGACTGGATGTCACAAAGGACTGAGACAGTGTGACTGGGAGAAACTGAAGAACCAACATTACATTCTACCTCCCCATCCCTTTTATAAAAAAACAAATTGCAGCCCATTGTCTTTATTTAGCTCCTTTATAATATAGCCCAGAGCTCTTCATTGTAATGTAAAAGATATACATTGACATAACATATATAAGTTGACAGCAGGATCATTTTAATGGAATTCTTACAGTTGGAAACAAGCCATTCTGCCTATTGAGTCCACATCAACCCTCTGAAGAGCATCCAACCCATAATCACTCCCCAATCCCTCATTTCCCATGGTTAATCCACCCAGTCTGCACACTATTGGGAAATTTAGCTTGGCCGATCCACCCAACCAGCACATCTTTGGACTATGGCAGGAAACCAGATCACCCAGAGCAAACCCACACAGACATGGGGAGAACATGCAAACTCCACACAGACAGTCGCTTGAGGCTGAGATTGAACCTGGGTCCCTGGTGCTGTGAGGCAGCAGTGCTAACCACTGAGCCACCATGCCACTTTACTGTGACTTGGTCAGAGTTGGATTTTGTGGAATGTTCAGATGAAGAAAAAAGAGCTGGTGAGACTTAAAGATGGTTTTCCAGAGCTCTGAGCCTAGGTGACAACTGAAGGCATGGCTACCATTGAAGGATGGAGAAGAGGCAAGAAATGAAGGAACACAGAGTTCTGTAATATAGAATTCCTACAGTGTGGAACAGGCCAATTGGTCCAACAAGTCCATACCGACCCTCCAAAGAGTATCCCACCCAGACCCATTCCCCTACCCTATTACTTTATATTTCACCTAATCTACACACCCCTGAATGCTATGGACAATTTAGCATGGCCAATTCGCCTAACCTGCTCGTCTTTGGATTGTGGGAAGAAGCCCAAGCACCCAAAAGGAACTCACATAGATATGGGAAGAATGTGCAAACTCCACACAGACAGTCACCCAAGGCTGTGAGGCAGCAGTGTTAACCACTGAGCCACCGGGAGCTCTGAGAGCATTATTGAAAGTTACAGAGATAGATGGGCATGAAAGAATTTCAAGACAAGGGTGAACATTTGATAAGTGGGGTGCTAATGGATCAGGAACCAATGCAGCATTGAGGCTGTTTTCCAGTAAGAGTTATGAGAAATGGTTTGTTAAGCTACGGCATTCATCCTCAAGTACATTCTCCCCATGTTTGTGTACATTTGCAACCACATTACAAAGATGTCACAGATTAAGTGGATTGGCCATGGCAAACGTGGTGCATTGAGTGGGTTGCTGAGGCCTTAAGATTAAAGAAATGTAATGGAATAGAAAACAAAACTGATCTTAGGAAATAACATAAACTTGTATCATGACGGAATGGATTCAAGTTTATGCATATTAAAAACCACGGAATTTTTTTATACAGAGGATACTCATTGAGTTGTATGAGTTGCTGCAGTCAGAATATGTGACTCATTTAAGAAGCAGTGAGGGACTATAACCAAGAGATTGGGATTGTAAAGGCATTTCTCCATCTGAACTTGGGTCAGAAGTATTCAGCATCTGAATCTTGGCTCTCTCCCTCAACCAAGAGGGTTGTGGTCAAAGTGAAAGCTGGATTAGACTCAACACCGACCCACAATGAATCTGTGGCCCTTCCTCCATGGTCTGCCTCAGCTCCTGGCAAAGAAGCAAAAAGAAATCAACTGTGCCACTTTAGCAGAACTGAGACTCATTTCAGGAGTGAAGCTCATTTCTCGTTGTTGGTCTTCCTATTTCCCTCAATAAGTTATCTTGCTTCAATGAAATCAGAAGTATGTGCGTGCACCTATCAGGAAAGAATTGATAGGCTGGTCTATTGTCTCCTGAAGAATGAAAGCTGAGTGGTGAGCCAATGTAGATCTTCAAAATAATGGTAGGTTTAGACAGATTAAATGTGGATGCAGTGCTTCCTGTTATGGGAAAGACCATAACTAGACACTATCAATAAAAGATGGTTACCATGAAATCCAATTGGAAATTCAAAAGGGATGAGAATGTGGAACTCAGTACCAGTGAGAGTGGTTGACATGAATGGGCTAGATGGTTTTAAGGGGAAGATAGACAAGTGTATGAGGGAGAAGGGAAGAAAGCATTATGGTTTAAAATTTGGGTGGCCCAGTAGGCACTATTGCCTCACAGCATCAGGGACCTGGGTTCGATTCCAGCCTTGGGTGACTGTCTGTGTGGAGTTTGTACATTTTATCTATGTCTGAGTGTGTTTCCATCCACATTACAAAGATGTGCAGGTTAGGTGGATTGGCCATGGTTAATGTGGGATTACAGGGATGGGTGGTGGGCTAAGTGGGATGCCCTTTGGAGGATTGGCGCAGACTCAATGAGCTCAATGGCCTCTAACTGCACTTTGGGGATTCTATGGAACTATTTGGAAGAGACAGAAATGGAGTATGCACACCTGCATGTGCTGAAAGACCTTTCTTCATGCTGTATAGTCCGTGCAATGAAACCTAACTCACACTATTGCACTGCCTCAGTGGAGTGGCAGCTTAGATTTTCAGCTCAAGTGCCTAGTTTGGGGCTCAAGCCTCCAACTTTCTGACTTGAAGTTAAAAACACTGACTCACCACTGAAATCTGAAAAACCTTACAGCTTGAAGCTCTGAAGAACGAATGATTAAAGGAGCTGATAACGTTTTTAACTAAGTACCAGTGGTGAGAGCATCTCTGTGAAGGAGTACTCTTTTATGATTGATAGAGTTGCATTTTGTTACAACACTCCTACCATTTGATAATCTAACAGTTTACTATTATGGTCCACACATGAAGAATGATCTACCAGGATGAAACATTAGAGAAATTCTATTGTCTATGAATATCCCTTGAAGCACCTTATTAGTGAAGTGGGGGTATGGGGAGGGAGAATATGAGAACAAGTGTACCTAATAAACTATATTTGCCTTCATGCAATTTTCAATGAGTGCACAATTTGTCCTTTGAGGTTCATTACCAACCTGCTAGCAATCAAATTTATAATATTAACTGGAAATAAAGAATGGTAAACATTCATGATGTGCTTGGATGCAAAACAAGTATCCAGACAGGTCAGGGTACTGTAGATTCTGACTGCCTGGAATCCCAAACTATGAATTTCTCCGTCCAGAAATAACAGTCAGATTTTGATTGATGAGGACACATTACACAAAGTGACTAGTTCTGAACAGACCACAGTCAATGAGGATCTGAAGTTTAACCCCATGTTTTTAAAATTGGCCCAACAAGTCCATCCTGACCCTCTGAAGAGTACTCCACCCAGACCCATTCCCCCACTCTTATGCTCTGCATTTACCCCTAACTAACACATCCCTGAATGCTATGGGCAATTTAGTATTGCCAATCCACTTGACCTGCACATCTTTGGACTGTGGGAGGAAACTGGAACTCCCAGAGGAAACCAGCAATGACACGGGGAGAACGCGCAAACTCCACACAGACAGTTGCCCGAGGCTGGAATCAAACCTGGGTCCCTGGTACTGTGAGGCAGCAGTGCTAACCACTGAGTCACCATACCGGAATCCCAGAATCTCCAACACTTGCTGCACTCTGGTCCAATGAGCACTGGAGGCCTATTAGCTCCTTTTTCCTCTCCATGCTCATTCCTTACTTGTGAGTTTGTATCGGGAATGTCAGTAGGGCTATTCGACAGTGGATAGCATCATAGGCATGCATGGTGTCATTTCCATGTTTTGTCAGCACTGTCCAGCTGGATAGGGTTGGATGGGGTGTTGGCAGAGGGCACTCCGCAGATAGCCTGGTGAAAGCTCCCCCCCTTGATGACCCAGGGCCAATTAGAACAGTAATTGAAATCAACTCACTTTGCAGAGGCTTTGATTGTCAGTACAAGTCTGTGCAATACCAATTGCATGCATTTGTTAAGTCAAAATAGATCCATCACATTCACTGCCATTTTATTGCTTTGATTTGGTAGTCTTACTGAGGCAAAATTTAAGCACTGCATTTGCAACACAGTAGCTCTCTTGTTGAGGTTATAGCTGTAGATCAGAGTCATAGAGTCATAGAGATATACAGCACTGAAACAGACCCTTCGGTCCGACTTGTCCATGCTGACCAGATATCCTAAATAAATCTAGTTCCATTTGCTAGCATTTGGCCCATATACCTCTAAACCCTTCTTATTCATCTAGATGGCTTTTAAAAGCTCCACCACTTCCTCTGGCAACTCATTCAATACATGCACCATCCCTTGCATGAAAAGTTGCCCCTCAGGTCCCTTTTAAATCTTTTCCTTCTCACCTTAAACCTATGCCCTCTAGTTTTGAACTCCTCCACCCCAGGGAAAAGACTTTGCCTATTTACCCGAACCGTGTCCCTCAATTTTTTATAAACCTCTATAAGGTCATCCCTTAGCCTCTGACGCTCCAGACAAAAATAACCCAAGAATATTCAGACGCTCCCTATAGCTCAAACCCTCCAACCCTGGCAACATTCTTGTAAATCCACTTAGCTGCTCCCCTGCTGTGAACTCCCAAGTTTCTCCAAGGTCAGCCGTGATTTTCCATGTATGTTTATTTTTCTTACAATGAACTCCGATGTCTGGAGATGCTTGAAACCAGACAGCAAAGGCAGGTTTCTTTCTCTTTTTGAATCACCCCCATCTGGTCACTGCCTTTTGTCTCTCTTCCTCCTTTTTAAAGTGCCGCTGTTTTGATTTTTTTCCCCTGAAGTCCCAAAACGATGCAACAGCTTATAAAAAGTAATTACTGCTCCTAGAATTCGAGGAAATCAGCTCCAGCAGTGAAAATACCTCAAAAAAGAATAAGCTCTTACAGCCACAATTTTTTCCCATCCTCCATCTTGGATTACCCAGAATGCACCAGGGCATTGCTGTTGCCCCCCCACCCCCAGCATCAGAAGGTTGTGGGTATAGCCCCATCTAAGAATTTGAATACACAGGTCCGCAGTCTGAACAATCAGTGTTTGGAATATTTCTGTTCAAAAACAGCACACAGTAGCATTGATTAACTTCATGAAATCCTGAAGTGGCAGTTTGCCAATCATTACAGTACCAGAGGCTGCGCTAGGACCACCGTCGATGAACTAACAATCATTGAAATAAATTGTTGTGGTGAGAACTTTTCTGTCCTGTCTCACATCCCTGCTGGAAGACTGATTGGAGGGTTACGTTGTGGCGATAAGAGTGATATCAAAACCAGAAATTGTCGGAGAAACTCAGCAACTCAGGTAACATATGTAGAGAGAAAGCAGGGCTAACATTATGGGTCCATAAGACCATAAGACATAGGAGCAAAAATCATGGCTGATAAGTTTCTCAACTCCATTCTCCTGCCTTCTACCCGTAACCCTTGATCTCCTTGACAATCAAGAACCTATCTCTCTCCATCTTAAATATATTCAATGACCTGGCCTCCACAGCCTTCTGTTGGAATGAATTCCATAGATTCACCACTCTCTGGCTGAAGACGTTTCTTCTTATCTCACTGTTAAAATGTCTTCCCTTTACTCCAAGGCTATGCCCTTGGGTCCTAGTCTCTTCGGCAAGTCGAACTCTGAACTCTGGAGAAGAACACAAGAACCAGGGCAGGAGTCTGTCCCTTTGAGCCTGCTGATCTTTTCATGGCCTCAACTCCACCTACCATAACCCTTAATTCCTTTACTGTTCAAAAAAGTATCTTTCTTAGCTTTAAAAGCATTCAGTGAGGAAGCCTCAACTACTTCACTGGGCAGGGAATTCCACAGATTCACACCTCTGTGGGTAAAGAAGTTCCTTCTCAATTTGGTCCTAAATCTGCTCCCCCTAATTTTGAGGGTCACTCGACCTGTAATGTTAGCTCTGCCCTCACTCCACAGATGCTGCCAGACCTGCTGAGCTCTCTATTTCTGATTTTGTTTCGGGTTACCAGCATCCTCAGTTCTTTGGTTTCTTTGATCGGCCTGATAAATGTTCACAAAACAACAGATCAGGCCTTGAACTTCATTGTGCCAATATTCGGATTAACTGCTAGGTTTGAAGGGAACTAAATTATTTACATAGTAATTTTCTGGAAAACATTTTCCATGATATTTCGGCTTTGAGGACAGGATTTTTCCAAGAATGGGGTTTCCTGCACTGTCAGTGGTGAAGAGAGGGAGGACTACGTCCCTTGCTCTTCCATGGCCATGTAAGAGGTTAGACTTACAGCTTTCACTTGGGCAGGAGCTGTCAACCATTCTGATTACAAGCTGCATCTGGACACAGGGTAAGGGTAACTCAGAGTCTTGCAGAGGGGAGGGAAGGCCTGGAGAGATGAGGGTTAAGGGTCATGATTTGTAGATCATCAAAAGTAAGAGACAGACGTTTGGGAACAATGGTCAATAACGGAGAAGTACCCCTCTCCCACCCAAGACTCAAGCAACATAGCTTACTTGCCTTCTGCCTTGTGTTTGACCCTTTCCCCTGGTGAGGTTAGACCAGGGAGCTGCCCATTTGTGGCCATAAATTACTCTCTGTAAAATTCTGTACAGTTTGAGGTAACTAGGGCATTGACAGGATGGCCAATCCGCGGATTTAGTACACCACACTGACTGAAAACTAGCATCATTGCTCACGTTTGGTCCAACCTTTATTTGTTTCAAATAAAATGTTTGAAAAGGTGATTTGATGTCAAGGTTTCCATCTGCTGGTTGGTTGGTTGTGAGAATTCCTTCATGTGATTGGTTACCTAGAGTCATCGAGACATACAGCACAGAGACAGACCCTTCGGTTCTACCTGTCCATGCTGAACATAATCCCAAACCAAACTAAACTAGTCCCACCTGCCTACTCCTGGCCCCTGTCCATCCAAACCTTTCCTATTCGTGCACTAATCCAAATATCTTTTAAATGTCGTAATTGTACCCACGCCCACCACTTCCTCAGGAAGTTCACTCTACACGCGAACCACCCGCTGTGTGAAAAATTTGCCTGTTATGACTTTTTAAAATCTCTCTCCTCTCCCCTTAAAAATGTGCCCCCTAGTCTTGAAATTTGCCATCCTAAGAAAAAGACAACTCCCATTAACTCTATCTATATCCCTCATTATTTTATAAACTTCTATCAGATCGCCTTTCAACCTCCTATACTCCAGTGAAAGAAGTCCCAGCCTATCCAGCCTTTCTTTATAACTCAATCCTTCCATACCTGGCAACATCCTGGTAAATCACTTATTGGTGAGACCACACCCTTATGTGAGGAAAGAAGAGGTTCACTAGATTGATCCCAGAGGTGAGGGGTTTGTCATACAAAGAGAGATTGAAGAGTTTAGGCCTATACTCTCTGGAATTTAGAAGAATGAGGGGAGATCAAATTGAGGTATCGAGCTGATAAAAGGCGGGGATAAAATAAACGTGGCGCAGATGCTTCCTTTGTTGGGCATTCTGGGATGAGAGGTCATAGTCTTAGGATAAGGGGCAGCAAATTTAAACCAGAGTTGGGGAGAAACCACTTCTCCCAAAGGGCTGTGAATCAATGGGATTTACAACCGCAAAGTGCAGTGGATGCTGGCTCAGAGTAAATTTAAGGAGGAGTTAGACAGATTTTTAGTTGGTAATGGGTTGAAGGGTTATTGGAGAAGGCAGGTAAATGGAGGTGAGGAGCATATCAGCCACGATCGAAAGGCAGAGCAGACTCAATGGGTTGAATGGCCTTATTTTGCTCCTATATCTTATGAACTTAGGAACCCTATCCATCTTGATAATATCCTTCCTATAACTGGGTGACCAGAACTGCACAAGGTACTGCAGAAGAGGTCTCACCAATGTCCTGTACAACCTCAACATGACTTCCCAACTCCTTGGACAGTTTGATGACACCTTTGTGAGTCCACTTTGCCAATTCCCACTCATGAATGTTGCAATTAATCATAAATAAGAAAAGTTCTCACCCACAAAGACCAATGGATCTCCCAGTGAGAACTTCTTCTTGGAGATTGACAGTGAACATCTTTGTTTCACTCTGATTACATAATCAGATTGTATGATGAAGGCCTCCAAGCCCTCCGCTTCTTCCTCTCCCACCGATCCAACCAGAACCCTTGCACTGACACATTCATTCATTTGGCTGAACTAGTCCTCACCCTCATCAACTTCTCCTTTGAATCCTCCCACTTCCTTCAGACCAAAGGGCAGCCATGGGCATCCACATAGACCTCAGCTATGCCTGCCTGTTCATCAGGCACATGGAACAGTCCATCCTTTGCAGCTACACCAGCACCATTTCATCCACTACACTGATGACTGTATTGACGCCACCTCATTCTCCCATGAGAAGGTTGAACAGTTTATCAACTTCATAAACACCTTCCACCCTGAACATCCTGAGACTTTCCTGAGCATCCAAACAACTCATCTACTGTGCCCGTTTCTCTCAATGTGGTCTCTTCTACATTTGGGAGACAGGACACCAACTTGTGGTATGTTTCTGAGAACATCTCTGGGACACATGCACCAATCAACCCCTCTGCCCTGTGGCTGAACACTTCAACTCCTCCTCCCACTCTGCCAAGGACATATAAGTCCTGGGCCTCCTCCTCCACCAAATTCAAGCCACCCGACACCTGGAGAAAGAATACCTAATCTTGGGACTCTCCAACTGTATGGAATCAATGTCACTTTCACCAGTTTCCTCATCTTCCCTCCCCCACCTTATCCTGATCCAAGCCTCCAACTTGGTATCTCCCTTTGAACTGTCTTACCTGTCCATCTTCCTTCCCACCGACCTGCTCCACCCTCCTCTCTGACCTATCACCTTCATCCCCACCATCATTTACCTATTGCCTTCTCACCTACCTTCCCCTCAGCCCCAAACACCAGCCATTTATCTCTCAACCCCCTTGCCCCTCGTCCCAAATGCCTTATGAACAGCTTATGCTTGAAACGCCGACTCTCCGGCTCCTCGATGCTGCTTGACCTGCTGTGCCTTTCCAGCGCCACACTTTTGACTCTGAACTCCAGCATTTGCAATCCTCACTTTCTCTTAATCCAGATTGTAAATGAATCCAGTGGGGCAAGCATGCTGACAGACAGCATTGATATTGATAGCATTGCTATATTTCAGGGGAATCCTTGAACCAGATCCCTGTCTCACCCACTGTGTAGTTGTGGAAGATCCCATGGCATTATTCCAGAGAAGAGCAGTAGAGGTTTTCCAGATTCCTTGGTCAACATTTATGACTTGACCAATGCCACTCAAAATCAATCATGTGGTCATTGGAGCTGAAAATGTGTTGCTGGAAAAGCGCAGCAGGTCAGGCAGCATCCAAGGAGCAGGAGAGCCAACGTTTTGGGCATAAGCCCTTCTTCAGGAATGAGGAAGGTGTGCCAAGCAGGCTAAGATAAAAGGTAGGGAGGAGGGACTTGGGGGAGGGGTGTTGGGAATGCGATAGGTGGAAGGAGGTTAAGGTGAGGGTGATAGGCCAGAGAGGGGTGGAAAGGTCGGGAAGAAGATTGCAGGTCAAGAAGGTGGTGCTGAGTCCGAGGGTTGGGACTGAGATAAGGTGGGGGGAGGGGAAATGAGGAAGCTGGAGAAATCTGCATTCATCCCTTGTGTTTGGAGGGTTCCGAGGCGGAAGCTGAGGCGCTCTTCCTCCAGGCATCATGTTGCCATGGTCTAGTGATGGAGGAGGCCAAGGACCTGCATGTCCTTGGTGGAGTGGGAGGGGGAGTTAAAGTGTTCAGCCATGGGACGGTTGGGTTGGTTGGTGCGTGTGTCCCAGAGGTGTTCTCTGAAATGTTCCACAAGTATGCAGCCTGTCTCCACAGTGTATAGGAGGCCACATCGGGTGCAGTGGATGCAGTAAATGATGTTGTGGAGGTGCAGGTGAATTTGTGACGGATATGGAAGGATCCCTTGGGGCCTTGGAGGGAAGTGAGGGGGGAGGTGTGGGCGCAAGTTTTGCATTTATTGCGGTTGCAGGGGAAGGTGCCGGGAGTGGAGGTTGGGTTGGTGGAGGGTGTGGACCTGACAAGGGAGTCGCGGAGGGAATGGTCTTTCCGGAACACTGATAGAGGAGGGGAGGGAAATATATCCTTGGTGGTGGGGTTTGTTTGGAGGTGGCGGAAATGATGAAGGATGATACGGTGATCTGGAGGTTGGTGGGGTGGTAGGTGAGGACCAGTGGGGTTCTGTCCTGGTGGCGATTGGAGGGGCGGGGTTCAAGGACCGAGGAGTGGGAAGTGGAGGAGATGCGGTGGAGAGCATCATCAACCACGTCTGAGGGGAAATTGCGGTCTTTGAAGAAGGAGGCCATCTCGGTTGTTTCGTATTGGAATTGGTCCTCCTGGGAACAGATGCGGCGGAGTCGAAGGAATTGGGAATATGGGTTGGCATTTTTACAGGGGGCAGGGTGGGAAGAGGTGTAATCTGGGTAGCTGTGGGAGTCGGTCGGTTTATAGTAAATGTCCGTGTTGAGTCGGTCGCCCGAGATAGAAATGGAGAGGTCTAGGAAGGGGAGGGAGGAGTCTGAGACGGTCCAGGTAAATTTGAGGTCGGGGTGGAAAGTTAGTAAAGTGGGTGAACTGTTCAACCTCCTCGTGGGAGCACGAGGTAGTGCCGATACAGTCATCGATGTAGCGGAGGAAAAGGTGGGGAGTGGCGCCAGTGTAGCTGCGGAAGATGGACTGTTCCACATATCTGACGAAGAGGCAGGCATAGCTGGGGCCCATGTGGGTGCCCATGGCTACTCCTTTGGTTTGGAGGAAATAGGAGGATTAGAAAGAGAAGTTGTTCAGAGTGAGGACCAGTTCAGTCAGTTGAAGGAGGGTGTCAGGTGGGTCGGCGGGAAAGGAAGAAGCGGAGGGCTTTGAGGCCTTCGTGATGGGGGATGGAGGTGTATCCCATTGGTGTTTGTGGGACCTTACTGCTGTACTTGCATAACACATTAGCGATGCTGTAGGACATCTTGAAGAGGTAAAAGGTGCTATATAAATCTACAGTCTTTCTGACAAACAAGATACTCACTTTTCTCAGGAGTAGCACATGTGTTGCCTATATAATTACGGAATTGTTTTAACACGCACTATATAAACAGTTCACTGGGAAAATGAATGCAGTGTGTTGCCAAAAGCCACAGAAAATGATTCACCTCTAATTTTAGTCTGTTGCCAAAGCATAAGACCATAAGACCATAAGACATAGGAGTGGAAGTAAGGCCATTTGGCCCATTGAGTCCACTCTGCCATTCAATCATGGTTGATGGGCATTTCAACTCCACTTACCTGCATTCTCCCCATAGCCCTTAATTCCTTGTGACATCAAGAATTTATCAATCTCTGCCTTGAAGACATTTAACGTCCTGGCCTCCACTGCACTCTGCGTCAATGAATTCCACAGGTCCACCACTCTCTGGCTGAAGAACTGTCTCCACATTTCTGTTCTGAATTTACTCCCCTAATTCTAAGGCTGTGTCCACGGGTCCCAGTCTCTCTAAGGCTGTGTCCACGGGCCCTAGACTCAGAAAGGTAAATAAGTAGTCCATGTTCCTTTCGCAATGCCCATTAGTTACTGCAGGATGCCTCTATCTCACAAGTTGCACATAGTTTAACATTCACAGGGTGAACGAGTTCATTCAGGACTGTGCCAACAGCACCCCTCGTTTGCAAACCAGTGGGAGTTAGTGCAGCCTCATCAGCCTGACTTGACCTCATACCACTTCAAACCAGATGATTCTGATCTGCAAAGATGCTTTTCCAAAATATTCAATGGGAGCTACCAGAGAAAAATAAAGAGGGAAAAGCTTTTGAATTAATTCTTGCAACTAATTGCTTTTGAGAAAGAGGCCCGTGCAGTTTTTCTGCCTCATTTGTGTTTATGTTGTAGTTTGCCTTCCTCCTCCACTCTGGATGGTATTTGTTTCAACTGACATACAGTTCATGGGACTGCACTCTTTCGTAGCCAGTCTGAGTAGTTACTCTTCATTAGCACCTTGTGTGTCATCAGGCTGCTTGACTGTTGGATGGTTCACAGCAAAATGCAATCCTATTCTTTCCAGCAGGGCACACTGAGTAGTAATCAGAAAAGGCTAAGTGGGACTCCTTTGTTCGCTCCTGTCTAATCCAGAACGATTGATTACAATTGGAATGCACTCACTGATGTCCTCACATATGTCTCTTTGACCGGAGTACCAACAGGGAACCCAGTTTAAAGACGTAAATATATCACGCCTTTCCGAAAATCTCAATGCTCCAAAGCACGCTACACCGAGTTAAGTATTTTTGATGTGTAGACACTGTTCTTATTGTTGTGATATTATGTTGAGAGAAAGCCACCAATGCTCATGTAACCCAGGCTGTGACTGGTAGCCATTGCATCATCCAGCTTTCAGCATGTAGTGTGAGGGATTGTAACTGTGTTCACTGCTAAATGCGCAATATTCAACAGCATTTGTGACTCCTCAGGTACTCAAGCATCAATGTGCTCATGCAGAAAGACCTAGTCAATATCCAGGCATAGGATGATAAGTAATATTCACACCACACAAATGCCAGGCAATGACCATCTCCAAGAGAGAATATAACCATTAATTCTTGACATTAAATGACATTACCATCACTGAATCTCCCACTATCAACATTCTGGAGGCTATCATTGACCGGAAACTCAATTGGACCAACCATATAAATATAGTGGCTATAACAACGGGTCAAGGCCTAGGAATCCAGCAGTGAGTATCTCACCTTCTGATGCAAAGTCTGTCCACAATCTACAAAGCCAGGAATTTTGATGGAATATTCCTTGCCTTCATGGATGGGTGTAGCTCCAACAACACTCAAAACACCATTAACACCGTTCAGGACAAAGAAGCTCACTTGATTGGCACCACATTCAGAAACATTGTTTTTCTGTACCACCAATGCTCAGTAGCAGCAGTGTGTACCATCTACAATTTGCACAGTATATTTGCCCAGTATATTGCACAGCTCCAACATTACTCCCTTTCTCTTATATTGTCTGTCATGACTATTCCCACATGCCTCCTTAACTATCCTATTCACCTGTTCTGCTGACTTCAGAGATCTGTGAATAATTACCCTAAAATCCCTCTGTTCTCTTAAGCCGCCTACTTTCTTGCCACTCATTAAATACTCCCTCATCTTGTTTCTTCTTTCAAAGTGTATCACCTCACACTTATCAGGTTAAATGCCACCTACCACTGGTTTGCCCATCTGACCAGCCCATCGATATATCCCTGTAACCTACAAACATCCTCTTCGCTATTAACTACTCTACCAATCTTGGTGTCAACTGCAAATTTGCTTAACAATCCCCCCACATTTTCACCTATGTTATTTATATATATATAAAAAAAACAAACAATAAGGGTCCCAATACTAATCCTTGTGGTGCAACTTGCCAGACACCAGCCTCCAGTTCTCAAACAGCCTTCTATCATTACCCCTTGTGTCCTATTACTAAGTCAGTTTCTGATCCATCTCGCCAGGTTTCTCGCAATTCCATATGCTTTAACTTTCTCAATCAGTCTCCCATGTGGGACCTTATCAAGAGCTTCGCCAAAATCCATTTAAACAACATCAACTCAACTTACCCCATCCACGCACATGATCACATTTTCAAAAAAATTCTAACAAATTTTTTAGGTATGCCCTCTCTCTGACAAAGCCATGCTGACTACCCCTAATTAACCCAAGCCTTTCCAAGTGGGTATTAATTTACTCCTTCAGACTTTTCACCAATAGTTTCCCTACCATAGACGTGAGACTCATCAGTCTGTAATTTCCTGATTCATCTCTCCCACCTCTCTTGAAAAGTGGAACCACATTAGCCATCGTTCAGTCCTCTGGCATTTCTCTTCTGAGACGGAGGTGCTGGTATTGGAAATGCGGTGGACAAAGTTAAAAATCGCACAACAGCCGATTATTAAGGGTTTATTTGAAAGTACAAGCTTTTGGAGCACTGCCTCTTCATCAGGTAGCTTCCCTTGTGGTCAGAGAGGTATTAAACATTTTTGTCAGAGCCCCTGCAAATTCCTGCCTTGCCTTCCACAGTGGCCTGGGATGCAATTCATCTGCTCCAGGGGATGTGTTTTTTTTAAGCATGACAGAGCCACCAATACCTCCCCATTTCCTATGTCAAACTGTGCAAGTTCCTCACAGTCCCTTTTCCTGAATTGTGTACCTCCATTCTCTTTTTCCAGAAGACTGAAGAGAAGTATTCAGTCAACACCCTTCTAATATCCTACAGCTTCTCATATAGGTTTACCCTTTGGTCCCTAATGAAGTGAAAGTGGGGACTGCAGATGCTGGAGATCAGAACTGAGAGTGTGGTGCTGGAAAAACATAACAGGTCAGGCAGCATCCGAGGAGCAGGAGAGTCGACACTTCGGGCATAGGCGTTCCTGATGAAGGGCTTATGCCTGAAACGTCGATTTCCTGCTCCTCGGATGCTGCCTGACCTGCTGTGCTTTTCCAGCACCACACTCTTGACTTTGGTCCTTAATGAGCCCTAGTCTTTCCCTGTTTAGCCTCTTCCCTTTAACGTATTCATAAAATATCTTCGGATTCTCCCTAATCCTATTTGCAGGACCTCTTCCATGCCCCCTTTTTTGCTCTTCTAATGCTTTCTTAAGTTCCTCCTGCACTTCCTGTATTCCTGTATTCCTCCTGTATTGCCATTTGTCCAATTCCTTTCCTGTGTCTCGTGTTCTTGGAATTAGTTTCTCACTGTCTACCCCATCTGGTTTCTGTAATAAATCAAAAGCTTTGATCAAATTGCCTTTCAGCCTTCTAAGTTCCAGTGATTGCAACCTTTCCTTGTAAATTAGCACCCCTACTTCCACCAAGTTGGCACGGTGGCTCAGTGGTTAGCACTGCTGCCTCACAGCACCAGACCCGATTCAACCGGGTTGCACATTCTCCACATGTCTGCGTGGGTTTCCTCCCATAGTCCAAAGATGTACAGGTTAGGTGGATTGACCATGCTAAAATTGTCCATAGTGTTCAGGGATGTGTAGGTTAGATGCATTAGTCAGGGCAAATATAGGATATAGAATGGGTCCAGGGTTGGGTGGGTGGGGGTTACTCTTCAGAGGGCCGGTGTGGACCTGTTGGGCTGAATGGTCTGTTTCCACACTGTGGGGATTCTAAGTCCTGGTATTATTCTGTTGACTCTGCCCTTGACTCACTCTATACTCTGAAATGTGTTATAAATGTTCCAATTAGGCTTGGTCAAACAACAAATACCAGCATTTAAATGAGACATTTAAAGTAATCAAACATGCTAAAGCACTTCAGAGGAGCAGTATCAAATTTTTAAAATATCTAATACTGGGCCGCAAATAAAAATGAACAAAAGCTTGGTTGAAGAGGAAGGTTTTAAGTAACATCTTAGAGTCAGAGATGTGGAGAGGTTAAGAGAGGGAACTGTAGGAGTTTATACCATAGGCAGTAGGATGCAGGGCCAATAGAAATGAACTTAATTAGGATCTGGAATGCTCAAGAGATCAAAAAGAGAACACCCCGGAGATCTTGTGCTGATGGAGGAGGTTAGAGAGAGAGGGAGGGATACTGGTTATAGAAAGAAGCCAAAGTAAAGCCCAGGGGCAATGCATGAATGGGCTGTGGTGCGGGTTAGGTCACAGGGAACCAGAATTTGGGTGCTCTCAAGTTTACAAAATGGGAGAACAGCCTGGGATGCAGTGGACCATTCACATCGAGAGGTAGCAAAGGCTTGTTCAGTTGTTTCAGCAGCAGATGAATTTTAATCCTTCAAAAATAGAACATTATTTTCAACTACGAAAACAGGAGAGAAGGAAACGTGAAATTGCACTGAGAGCTACCTTCTGGAACATAGCTGACTTGACTAAGGGCATTTAGCCCATTGAGTCCAATCAGCTGATGCTGAAGGCTTCAAAGTTTTCTTCAAAGTACTGAACAGTCTCCACTTCTGACTGGCAAGCTGACAAACTGCACCACTTTTCACAAACTGCTTGAGGTCTTTGAAGTAGAGCCAAACATCTGTCTCCCAACAACAAAACAGCGTTTTGTGATCAGGCCCATCTCTGTACCAAAGGACTACAACTTGTAGCCAAAGATTTATTGGCTTGCAGATTAGCCACAAAGTCTGTCAGCTTTCACTGGCTCCGCACACGAAGCTACAGAAATATGAGCAGCATGTTATTCTTTCCTAACTGGTGTCCCATATCTCACATTTAGGAAATCTCACCTCCGCAGGGATTCACAGTGTTTTTGCAACAGTGACAACAATCAGCATTTGCATCGCGCCATTGACGAAGCGAAAAGTTTCAAGGCACGTCAGACACAGAAAATGGAGGTTGAACAAAAGAGGGACATGTCGGGTGCAGGGCGCAAAAGGTTACAAAGAAGTAGGTTTTCAGGAGGGCCTTAAATCGGGAGAAAGAGGTGGAGGGACACAGAGTTTTCAGGGGAAATTCTAGAGCTCCATAGAGATTCTAGAAAATATGGCACAATAAGGGACAGAACTTTGGATAAGAGCAGAGATCTGGAAGAATTTGAAGAAAGATACACATTTATCGCAAGACGTTGCTGTGTGCAAGATCGCTTTGCCCCAGTTCTGCAGTCTTTTCAAGAACCACATTACTGGATGATGGAAATTCAACCATCCAGCTTAACAGGGGAATCTTACACTTTGCAACTATTGTGTCTTTTGCACTATATTATTGTAGCGTTATTGTTAGGATGCTCCAAAGATAAAGACAGGGCTCATATCACAAGATATTATGATCTCACCTTTTTCTTGTGAGGTTAGAGCTGTAAAGATGTAATAAAATATCAGTGTTTGTTGTTTTTTTGAAGTGATAAATCACCATATCGGGTCATGTACCTTAAATGCCTGTCAAAGTCATGAATGCTGTAGCAACTCATGAATGGTTACTTGTTATTAACCTGAGTGAGAAAGAAGGCTGATTAAAAATGCTCTCTGCATTTAAAGGTGACTTACCCTTGCTTGCCCCAGTTACTCAGCAGGATAAAGCTGGAAGCGGCTCATGCGCATAGCACAGGAAGATCCCAGGCTAACAGATTTCCAGCTTTGCTAATGGGACAAGATTGAATGATCTGGAGAGAAGGAAATAGTTCAGGGTTCTTGACTCTGATGACCAGTTCAGGAACACTCAGCATTAGGAACAGAAGTAGGCCATTCAGCCCTTTGAGCCTTTGATAAGACAATGGCTGACCTGATTTTGGTCTCAACTCTACTTTCCTATCCAACCTCTATTACGGCAAACCCCATTGTAAATCAAAGGTCTCATCGAGAAGCCTAGAACATTTCTTCAGAAACACTAGCCTTGAGTGGCAAACTAATCATTTGGACACTTGTGATGTCATTCTGCTACGTGCGTTTCGTTAACGCCAATTCACTGTAACGCAGTTGACGAATTGGAGATACTGTTTCTAAAGAACAAACTTTTAAAATGTGTGTTGGCTGTAAAATGATTACATCGCCAACACTAAGCACTGTTCCTAAAGCACAATTCTATAATGCAGGGTTGTACAAGAATGCAACCATTGCATTATTGAAGAACTACCTATATTATATAATTTCATACAACAACTTGTATTGATTGTATCTTTGATCTTCCTTACCTGTTATCCACTGCTTATTTTCTTTTTGTCTCACTACTATTGTGACCGATAAAGTTTACTTTCTCTCATTGCCTGGGGTGGCATGGTGGCTCACTGGTTAGCACAGCTACCCCACAGTATCAGGGACCTGGGTTCAATTCCACCTTTGGGCGACTGTGTGGAGTTTACATGTTCTCCTTCTTTTTGCGGGTGCCTCGTTTTCCTCCCACAGTCCAAAGGTGTGCAAGTCAAGTGAATTTGCCATGGTTAAGTTGCGCATTGTGTTGAGGGATGTGCAGGCTAGGTGGATTAGCCATGTGAAATGTAGGGATAGGGTAGGGGGGATGGACCTGTGTGGGATGATCTTTGGAAGGTTGGTGTGGACCCGTTGGGCTGAATGGTCTGTTTTCAGAGTATAAGGATTCTATGAAATCAAAGACTACAATAAAACTTGTAGATTTATTCTGACTGCTTCTTATTTGCAATCACCTGTCCTGACCTGATTATCTTGACTCAACCTGACTAGTCACCAACCCATGACCTGAGTAATGCCCAGTCGGTTTGCCCACTTTGGCCCAAATTGGTTTGCCTCCCACTGCCCCAATCAATCTATTCACTTTCCACTAACCTGATTATCCATCTAACCTATCCTGGTTATCCCCACTACCTGAATGTACACCCCCACCAACCCAACCTTATTGCAAAGCCCCTCAGAAGCCAACTATCCATCTGACCCGACTTCCTTTCCCAGTTCAATTACCTCCCTGACTCTTAATATGGTGCAGACCAAGCCCCCTCAAAATATATTTAGAAGATAGCTTGAACTGAAGGGAATTGCCAGGCATTGTGTCCCAGGTGCAAGTTGCTTGGTTAAACTTACCAGTCTTGAAGTAATACACACTTTACTCATACATTATAGTTAAAATACAACAAAAGAAACAATTGGAATAACTTAATTCTATTGGAAAACTTAGCAGAATAATAGATTAATATAATAATAGATTATAACTACTAAACAGTAAATGTTCCAATGCAGTAACATCCCATGAACACATTCTTGGCAAAAGCAAATTCAATAAAATAGATTGTCTCACATGCAATTCTAGCAGCAGGGAGAGAAATCCAGCTTTTAGCTGTAACAGAGAGAGGACAAATGGCTTCCAAACCCCGCTTCAAGACCACGGCAGCAACTGCAACTGGAAAATTAAAACTAAAAATCCTAGTTCTGTGGGAGCTTGACACCACCCATTCAGGCTGCTATTATTGTTCCAACTTTAAAAAAAACACCAAGGCCTCACAAACCGTTTACTTTATTGAATTTCAGTGAACAGCTCAGTGCTTTTATCTTAAAACCTCACTTCAAAAAACAGGACCAAACACACCTCTTAAAGCCATCGTATCAACACACCCTATCATCTGGATCATCTGAACCAAGGCTGTCTTCACCTTTCTGCACTTTGACAAGTTTGGCAACATCTGTGCAGAGAAAGCAAAGTCAGAATGTATGAGGAAGGGTTGCTGGACCCGAAAAGCTAACTGTTTCTCTCTGCACAGATGCTGCCAGACATGCTGAGTTTATCCAGCAATTTCTGTTTCTGTTTCAGTGCACATCGCATTGCTGCTGACCAAAAGACATGGAATATTGCATTTCAAAAGTCACTTTACAGGGCGACTGCCATATCTCCGGGTCCAGTTACAGCGGTTTCAGTTACCCATGGTTTACTGAGGCCCCAACATATTACATGGAATATTCCAGAACCAGGGACCAGGGGGCTGCCAGGGAGGTAAATTTCCCTTTAAATGAATGGGTTTGCTACTATCCGTGGTAGGTCTTGGGACATATCCCTCTCCAGTACGGGAGTCACCCTGTATGTTAAATATCGATTCTCAGTGAAGTGCTCTAGATTAAAAATACAGTTTATCCACTGTAAACATTTGAAATAAGAGTTGAAATAGGTCACTTGGTCCTCTGAGGCTGCTCCACCATTGAACAACATTATGGGCTGATCTGTAGGGCATGTTGGAAAATTAAAACAAATGTGTCAATTATCCCATGAGTTCTTATATTCTATGCCTCAACATGGAAAGGCAAGCATCCCTTACACTTCTTACCTACGCTGCTAATCTGCCCTGCCCCTTCAGGAATCTGTTAACAAGTACCATAGGGTCTACCTGCTCCTCCAAGCTGCCTAATGTCCTGTGAGATCCTGGAAGTATTTGTGATACTGGACACATATTGCTCCCTTGATTCTATGACCACTGTCCTCCTCCATCACCCCCAGCCCTGTCCTTTCAGTCTCCTGGATGGACTTTCCTATGGCCAGGTGCCGTCTCTCAGTGTCAATGAGGATCTCCAGGGAGGCATCGGAGAATCTCGATGCTGTCCGTGCCCCTGTGCATCCCTGGTGCTTCCCCTTGAGTGGCCACCTTCACAGCGATTGTCAGTCCCAGTCATGTCTGCTACTCAACTTTTCAAAGGACCTTCAGTAACTGTGTACCACCTCCAGGCTGCTTCCATGGCCACTGATTTGGCACGGCTTCTCTCCTAGGGTAGGTCATGCCATTTACATTTAGAAAGTGTCTTGGGTCAGTGATGCAGACACAAGGCAGAGCTAGGACCCAGGCCCATCAATGGCTGATCCCCAGCTGACAATCGTCCCCAGGATTTTAAAACAATTTCACTTCTCTCTTTATTTTTTGAGTGGTCCTTTCCATGTAATGCTTCTTTGGAAGTGCTTTGCTTGCTTAATATTTGCTCATACATAATTACTGTAATTTCTGCCTATGTTTTGATGCAACATCCACCAACACAATGAAGGTTACAAGCAAAGCGTTGACAGGCACTTTACCTCAGGATGAACTTCAATCAAATATATAAAAGATGGAGTTTAGTGGTTCCTGAAATTGCTCATTCAACTGGAAACAAATATTTCATTAACTTTGTGCATGAATAAATTTATAGTGTTTTATCTTATTGAACTATCTCAGAATATTTGACACAATGAACGACTCGGAGAAAGTGAGGACTGCAGATGCTGGAAATCAGAGTTGGGAGTGTGCCGCTGGAAAAGCGCAGCGGGTCAGGCAGCATTAGAGGAGCAGGAGAATCGATTAAAGGCTTATGCCTGAAATGACAATACTCCTGCTCCTTGGGTGCTGCCTGACCTGCGGTGCTTTTCCAGCACCACACTCCTCACAGTGAACCACTTACAGGTTCAGTGACTGTTATTCAACACACCACAATCGATGGTCATGCCTTGGTGCCAACATCTTGAATTCATCCCCAAGCCTTCTCCCTGTACACAGCTAAACACTGGAAGTAAAAGGTTGGTCAGACAGAGTCTGGTATATGATTTTCTAGTCTCAGAGTTCAACTTAAACTCTCATACACCACCAAACTCCATACTGATTACTTTTTCGCTAGCTATGTACACCTAATTATATCACTAGATGAACAACCTTCTCCTATTTCCTTGTTCCAAATGGCCTTAGGTATTATTGTCGGACCTTGCTATGTGTTAGGAACCATCGAGTCATATAGCCATAGAGGTAAACAGCACAGAAACAGACCCATTGGCCAACTCATCCACATCAACCAGCTATCCTAACTTAATCTAATCCCATTTGCCAGTACCCATGTCCCTCTAAACACTTCCTATTCAAATTCCCATCCAGATGCTCCTCTGTCTCTGTATCTTTCAGACCCTCATTTAAACCTGTGGTATCTTTCCATATAAAAATTGCTGTCACCCCATGGTATTTGTCATCTCTACCAATAAAGGCAAAGTTAAGGTCATCATAGTCCTCGAAAACCATATGGCAGCCCTCTCATTAGACAGAGATGACTAGTGGTAGTTTTACCTGAAGGTCAACACCCCTCAGGTGAGTGGCAAGGTTGAGAAGGTAGGATTTTCACTATGACCTCCTCCAGCATGTGGTATTGAATAATGTTTGGTTGAGATAGTTCACTCACATCAATCGTCTTTTTCCTTTGATTAGATTAGATTATTTACAGTGTGGAAACAGGCCCTTCGGCCCAACCAGTCCACACCGCCCCGCCGAAGCGCAACCCACCCATACCTCTACCCCTTACCTAACACTACGGGCAATTTAGCATGGCCAATTCACCTGACCGGCACATCTTTGGACTGTGGGAGGAAACCGGAGCACCCGGAGGAAACCCACGCAGACACGGGGAGAAGGTGCAGCTATGATTTGGTCCTAACAAGTGATTAGTGGTAGATCTTACAATACCTTAGAATATCTACAATGACATTTGGGCAGACATAATTAGTACGACCTTTAGGAGTTGGTCCAGATACATTTGCCACCTCTGAAAACTTAAGTAAAACTGTGGTTGACATCAAATTGAATAGTGGATCCAATGTACCATGAACATTAAACCCGTCAAACCATGACCTTATACTGCATCTTCCTCCAAGCATTTCCCCCCACAGTTAATTAATTATACGATTCATCATATAATTATGATCCATGCATTCCCTACCCCATGTCCCTCCATGTCTGGACATTTTTCTCATTTTACATAGAAAACACTCTCTTTGGACTTAGAAGAATGATGTTTTCTGCTTGGCATTGCTGACCTTGGTTCTTACCTGTGGATATTGTCTCTGATGGAGGATCATTTGTCCCTTGGATATCATTCACAGAGGAGAGTGTTGTTCCTTGTTAGACCTTGTCATAGTTCTAGGGCACCCTTAATCTCTTGAATTCACAAAAGAACTCTTCACCACTTACTCAGGTAATTGGCCCATAATATCATCTGTAGGTAGACAAGCCAGAGGCTGGAAGAATGCAGCCAGCCAGTGTTATGAAGTTGAAGGTATGTAATATACATTTAAGAGTGAGTGAATGCTACTTTGCACTGAGACCTTACCAGCATCTGTCATTTGACTAAGCAGCAGTCTTAGAGTGTACGAAAAAATTTAAAATATAGAACATTTAGTTGTGAACCAGATTACTGAGTTGGTTGCTATTTTTCCAACAGTTCAAGTTTAACCGATCAGTTTAAATTATGCCCCAGGATTCTAAAACCCAGTTGATTTTGAATTTGTTATTTTTGTCAACCTCAAACGAATGAGATGATCTGATCTGATAAAGCAGCAGGCATTTTGAAGGTAGGCAGAAAGTAACTGTCATCGAGACAGACTGCCATTCAAAGGTTCCTTTTTCGTATGAAATACCTTTGCAATAAAAGACAGAAGATGACCCAGGGAGAGATTCAGCTGAAAGAAGGAGGACACCGCAGATGAAAGCCATTGTGTGTGGTTTGGAAATTAAGTTGATGTAATTTTAATACTGGTTTTAATTGGAACAGTATATTGTTATATAGTTGGAGGTAGATAACAAACAGGTAAGAGAAAGTAGGGCTTAGGGTTGTATATAGTTATTATTTAATGTTCACTTTTAGAGTTCAGGAATAAATTGATATTATTTTTCTTTAAATAGTGGATTTCAGAGTTCTCTGTCACTCATACTTTAACAGATTAAGAGGCGAGGTGAGCTTTTTCTGGTTGTTTGGTTTAACTTATAGAAAAGTTCACCACCATGTCATTACACCAGACAGCATCAGGAGGTAGAGAAGTTGACGTTTTGGGTGTAACCCTTCTTCAGGACTGTACGTGGGTGTGATGAGAGCTGCAAATACAGTGGGTGGCAGGGGCAGGTTGGTGAAGTGGGAATAGGCGAACACAGGTAGATCGATTGGAAGAATGAATCTGGTTGATGGCTGGAAGGAAGGGCCAATGAGAGGAATGGAAGGGAGAAGGAGGGGCTGGGAAGGGAGTCGGTGATGGGAAGCGTGGTTATTTGAAATTGGAGAACTCAATGTTGAGTCCTCTGGGTTGTAGGCTGCCCAGGCAGTAGATGGGGTGTTGTTCTTCCAACTTGCCATCTGATTCATTGTGGCAATGGAGGAGTCAAGAGTGTAGTGCTGGAAAAGTATAGCAGGCCATGCAGCATCCAAGGTGCAGGAGAATCGACATTCCGGGCATAAGCCCTTCATCAGGAATCAAATGACCATTCATGATGAAGGGCTTATGCCTGAAACTTCAATCCTCCTCCTTGGATGCTGCCTGACTTGTTATGCTTTTCCGGCATTACACCCTCGACTCTGAGCTCCAGCATCTGCAGTCCTCACTTGCTCCTGGCAATGGGAGAGGCCAAGGATGGTCATGTCAGAAAGGAAGTGTGAAGGGGAGTTAAAATGGGCATTGACTGGGAGGTCAGGTCAGCCCCTGTGAGACTGGCTGAGATGCTCAGCGAAACGTTCCCTTAGTTTACATTTGGTCTCCCTGATGTACAGAATCTCTTTTGTCTCTAACCATAATTGCATCTGATGGACTTTTAATATTGTGAATGTCTATCCTGAAAGATAGCAATATTCTGGATTTTGTAAGCAGGCAATATCCTTCTAAATGGAAGTGGATATATCCTAGATGTTTAGACCAGTAGTTTCTTCTTGATCATGCCCTACACGTGTAGGCGTTTATCTGGTTCCCAGGGAGTCAGACGCAACTTAGGTCTCTTCATTTGTAGATCAGTCACATTTTATATGTGTTTGATGTCGATTTTCTCATGCACTTGGTCATGTTACTGAAAGATTTCTGCTTAGTCAACACTATCTTTGTTATTGGCATTAGCAATTCTACTTTACGACGTTGTTCACCAAAGTGTTTGGCTATGTGAACAGTTAAAGATTCCTGAACAAGATCATTGGGTTGTACTGTATGTTCTTCTTAGTATTGGCTTCTACTTGTAAATTTTTCTGAGATTTATCTTCTGACCCTCCAGCAGTGATGATAGGAATGTTTTCCGGTCTGCCAACCCTGTATAATTGCAGGCTTCACAATGCATTATGAGAATTTCAATCTCTTTTAAGATCTTTAACTGCTGTGATGTTTACTGAGCCCTGGTTGTACATGTGTAGCCAGTGCATTCTTTCTGAGACATCTTCCCAAAGGGAAACTAGAAAAGCTAACCTTTTGTCATAGACATTATAGAAAAGTCATACAGAATAGTGAAATGCTGTTGCTGCTCAGAATATGTGTTCTCAGTCAACGTATTGGATTTTTGGTCTGTCTGTCCATTCAACAATGTGTTTGAATGAGCTAGCCACTGTGTGTTCTATTGAATTTATTTGAGTTTCTTTTGTCCTGCTAGCCACTATTCCTCCATGATCATATGACACGTTTCCTTCGTGCCATTTCAGGTAATCTCTTGCTGTTTGGGTACATGAAACCCTGAGGAACCTTCCAACAGTTAGCCCCTGACCAGTTGGTTGACAATGATCTGTTTGCTGTCCAGAATTTCAACAACTGCTTATTCATGCTTGTCTTTGGAAAGATAACTGAACTCCTTCTGCTGTCCTAAGAAAAATAGAGTTGTGAAATGTGTGCAAGCTTTGAATAGGTTGCTTTCAAACCATGTTCACATTTGTAACTCTGTGCATTGTCTTGTAGCATAACCTGTAATTCCTATGCTGTTGACAGTTATTCCACCTGTGCCACATAGTCTTATCTCTAATTGGCTGTAACTTCTGTTTCTTTTGTCATGTAACTAGTCTTATGGGGCCCTGACACTTGCTGCTGTTTCAAGCACAGAATCAACAGATTGTCCATTGATACAAACAACTTATGTCTCTTCTGGCTCACCCTGTGGCCTTAGAATACCTTGGGTATTCTCCAATGGAAGTATCCCATTAATTGCATGTACTATTTCTAATGCTGATGGGTATTCTACTCTCTAGATCTCTTTACACGTGTGACCGCCAGTACTTCCACCTTCTAAAACTGTGTCTTGCGTTTGTACGTTTTCTGGAAGTGACCTACAGTTTTACAAATGTATTATTCCTTATCTCTGTTAAACATTGTCCGTGCCTGGGTGTCCTTATTGTTACTGTAGTGCTAATGGTTTTATTCGCTCCAAGTATTCGACTTGGTCTCTCGTCACTTGCCTCTCTAGAATTTTCATACCTGTTAAAGTTAATAGAATCCATTGCCCTCTTGCAGTCATTTTTGTCTTCTCTGAGAATCCATACAGTGCGTTAACAGGCTATTCAGCACACACTGTTCCTCCAAAGTACATCCCATCCAAACCCTGTAACCCTGCATTTCCCATGACCACTCCACCTAACTTGCACATCTTTGGACAATGGCAGGAAACCCACATAGACATAAGGAGAAAATGCAAACTCTACACAGACAATCACCAGAACATGGGCAGAGTCGAACCCAGGTCTCTGACACTATGAGGCAGCAGTACTGACCACTGAGTCATTGTATCCTCTCAGGATTGATGGGCTTTTCTGGTTTATGCTTCCAACACAATTCAAGAAGCTTTCTCCAAAGTTAACTAGTCTTAGGCTTATAAGAAATCTGACGAAGTTTAATCAAGAATTCCAACAGTAGTTCTGTTTCTTATTAATTCTGTTTTCAGTTCATTATATTCACAGCTTTCCATTAATCAGTGCAGGTTATTAATGAGATTGTCTATGGACTCTTATTGATGTTGTTTGTTCAAGAAATGTATTTGTTCTTAAATTGGCAAGTCAGGAGGTGAGGTTTTGAGAAACCTTCTCTAGTCGCTTTGATATTTTGCTAGCTAATAACATTGCAATTTGACCCATTGATTATAACAGTGCATTAACTAGTATGTATTTACTGGAATGACACCAGGAATGAAGGGCTTTAGACACAAGGAAAGATTAGAGAAATTGGGCTTATTCTCTTAGAGGAGAGAAGATGAAGAGACACCTCCTTGAAGTATTCAAAATTATGAACAATTTTAACAGGGTATAAAGGATATTCTGTTTCCCCTAGTTGACATGTCAGCAAGAGAGCTGTGAAGTGAGATGAGGAGAAACTTTTTTACTCAGCAAGCTATTAGGATTTTGAATGTCTCGCCTGGGAGATTGGAGGAGGTGGATTCCATATGAGGTTTCAAAAGAGAGCTAGATATATAGTTGATTGATTTAGAGGGCTACAGAAGTAGAGCTGGAGAATGGGACTGGCTGAGTTGCTCTTTTGGGAGCCAGTACAGACACAATGGGTCAAATGGCCTCCTTCTGTTCTGTAAATTCTATACTTCTATGATTCTAACTTGCTCAACTTCAGCTTTAGTATTTAGTCTGGAAGGACAGAATTTAAACAAAAAAGTTCTATCCTAAAGCTGAAAGGCTCTTGACCACCAAAATAGGACGACAAAACCGATAGAGTCAATAGGGTGTAGCTGGTGATGAGATTGCTCACCAAGGGGTAAATGACATATCAGATAAGTTCAAAGAGCTACCGAACCCATCAATAAATATGCAAACCTCAGAGCTTGAAGGGAAAAAAAGGAAAGGTGGATAAAATGCTTAAAAAGTATATAGGATACTTAACCTATATCAGCTGAGTTGAGAGTGTGTTACTGGAAAAGCACAGCCGGTCAGGCACCATCCGAGGAGCAGGAGAATCGACATTTTGGGCATAAGCCTTCTGTCAGGAATGGACGAAGAGCTTATGCCCGAAACATCAATTCTCCTGCTTCTTGGATACTGTCTGATCTGCTGTGCTTTTCCGGCACCACAGTCTCAACTCTGATCTCCAGCATCTGCAGTCCTTACTTTCTCCTAATTGATTTCAACTTTAGTGCAAAGCTTCATCCAAGGATGCCTAACTTGAAGAAGTTCTCCTCTTTCTACAAGAATTTTGGTGAGTCTCTCTCTTACTGTCCAGGCCATCTCCTCTGCCCTGAAGCTCTTCAGCCACGTCCTGAAGCAGACTCACTAGCACAGCCACGTGTCCTTCCTCGGTGCCTGCCTAAAGAACTGACTGATCCCAGATGGACTCCGATTCCTGGCCAAAACACTAATTCTCCTGCTCCCTGGACTCTGATCTCCAGCATCTACAGTCCTCACTTTCTCCTACATCAGTTGAGGCATTGAATCCAAAATGAAGGAGGCTATGGTGGATCTCTGATGCTAGTTAGGCCATAGCTGGAGAATTGCTTGCAGTTCCGATCACCTGACAATAGGAAGGATCTGATTGCACTAGAGATGGTGTAGAGGAGATTCACCAATATGTCACCTAGGCCAGAGTGCTGCAGTGAGTAGAAGGGTTAGATAGGGTGGGGTTGTTTTCCATACAGCAGAAAAGGCCGAGGTGTGACCTGATTGAGGCATATAATATTATGAAGGGCAAAAATCGGGTGGATAGAAATGAACTTTTCTCCTTAGTTCAGGGATCAATAACCAGAAGGCACAGTTTTAAGATCAGGTAAGACCCTTAAAGAGATTTATTTTTACCCAGAGATTGGAAGATGTCTGGAATTCACCACTTGAAATGATGGTAGATCCATCACAACATTCAGGGAATATTTAGGTGATCACTTGAAATGCCATAGCATACAAAGCTACTAGCCAGTGCTGTAAAATGGGACTAAAATGGACTGGTGTAGACATGGTGGGCCAAATGATCTCTTTCAATGCCATAAAACTTTATGATTCTAATGAATGAAATTCTTGAAAGGTCAAGATTCAACTAAACAGTGAAGTATCCAGATGAATCCAAAGATGATTTCATGAATCATTGGGCAGCATGGTGGCTTAGTGGTTGGCATTGTTGCCTCACAGCGCCAGGGTCCTGGGTTTGAGTCCACCCTCGGGTGACTGTGTGTGTATGGAGATTGCGCATTCTCCCCATGTCTGCATGGGTTTTCTCCAGGTGCTCTGGTTTCCTCCCACAGTCCAAAGATGTGTGAGTTAGGTAAATTGGCCATACTAAATTTTACATAGTTTTCAGGGATGTGTAGGTTGGACGCATTAGTCAGGGGTAAAATGTAGAGTAAAAGGATAGGGGAATGGCTCTGGGGGGGATACTCTTTGGATAGTTGGTGTGGGCTTGTTTCCAATCTGTCGAGATTCTATGAATGGTCTTTATAGTCTAGCGGAACGGTGTGCCCATAATGACTTAACGCTGTTGTAAACATTAATAATGAATCTTCGTCAGACTTATTACAGATCAAAGAAGATCTAAGTCACAAGGCAATCATTTAGCTGGTGAATGAAATAAATATTCAGAGCTGAAACAAATCAAACACAGGAGCAGAACAAATGACAACTCATGAGTACTACAGAATCTACTCATGTCTTAAAGTTTAATTTCACAAAAGACAGAAAAGCCAATGCAACATGAAGGGAAGACACCTGAACTAAAAGCTCTTGCTAATGCTCTGGAACAAAAAAAACAATGACCAGCCTTTAAAACTGAATGCTTTTATTATAAGGAAGGAAATGCAGAAAATGTGCCAGAGCATGACAAAGCCACAGAGAGCTTCGGACTAGATTACTATCCACATGCAAAAAAAAAATGAGAGTAACAGTCTGCAGTCACAGATAATCCCAAAGCTTTCTGAAGGGAAGTCAATGACCCAGACCAAACATATTTTCATCAGACACTTATGTCAAGAGAATTTCACTAATTTCAGGTTAAAGGTAACAGGTATCGGCAATGACAGATAGAGAGCAAAATAGACAGATAGACAAAACATTGCTTCTGGCTGACAGAAGTTCAATTACAGAGTAGGGGGCATTGTACTTCATGTTAAATGAAAACCAGATGCAACTCTCCAACTTCGGGGATTCCAAAAACTAGGAAAATATTGTACATTTCACATCAAAAATGGTCTCTGCTGAGTACAACAGACTATATTGAACTCAATTTCATTCAAAGGTGGAAGAAGTTCAGCAGTAAAAGTTTAAAAAGTTCCTTTGAAGATAAATATCCTAATTTGTTCAAGAGGTTGGAATTGTTAAAAACCAAAATTAGCATTGCACCAAAGATACTGAAACCCTATCCCTTTGTACATGCATCTTGATACTCTGATGAAGCTGTAGAGACGACAAGAATGGCAATCATTTCTCTAGTCGTGAAACCAACAGTTTGGTCATGTTCACTAAATGAAGCCTAACAATGCTATTCATATTTATGTCGACAACAGTAGGCTGTATTATAGATAAGATGCACTGCAGAAATTCACCAAAGATTCTCAGCCAGCACCTTCCAAACCCATGACCACTTCAATCTCAGACAAGGGCAACAGCTACATGAGATGACCGCCATCTGGAAGTTCTCCTCCGAGCCACTCATGATTCTGACTTGGAAATGCACATCCTTCACTGTCACTGGGTCAAAATCCTGGTATTTCATCCCTAAAGGCATTGTAGCACAACCAACAGAGTTAGACTGAAGTATCTGTTTCCGTTCTGTATGACTTTATGACTCTAAGAGCGAATGAAGCAAAACAGCAATTGAAATCCACCCTGTTTGCACAGTTGACATGAGTCTGACTAAATTATGCAATGGTCGAGTTTTCACCAGACAGTACACACAGAATTAAAATCTTTCTAAGATGGCGACCTCACACTTCATGACTAGCATGAAGTCTTCAAAGAATCCATTCATTTGTTCAGAAGCGTTGTCGACAATAAAGGAACATTGGTGGGTCCTCAGAAGATTAAAGCCATCATGGAATTCCTGACTTCAGTGTGAATCCAAGTTATTTGAAGATGCTTGGGTCTGGACTAATTGCAATCAGTTGGCAAAACTTTTGCCTAATCTAGTAACCATTAAAAAGAGAGCCCTTGAGCTAATTGCTAAAGAAGGTGCAAATATGGTGTTGGGAGAGAGAATGCATTCAGAGAATGCACTTCAAAAGAGTGAAAAAAAAAGTTGAGGTCCTAGAGCTTTACAACCTTTCATTTACACAGCCAATAGGAATCGATACTCATACTTTAGGCTTCCATGAGCAGGGCAATGGGCATCACTAATCAGACTATTATGCAACAAGAGCATTACTCTGACACAGAAATATGATATGCAGTGATTGAGGAGGAGACTGTCTCAGTTATAAGACCTCTCCAGAGTAAGAGATTTCTAGTAACAGAGATTTCCAGACTACATTATGAGTATAAAAGTGTTGGTGAAATAGATCATAAACCTTTAGTCTCTTTGGTCAATGAAAAGAAACTTGTAAGAATGCCCCAAGAATACTACAGTCTATTCTTTCAAGCTCAAGAGTCTGAATGATGTTCGTATAATGATGCTTGTTCATATACTGCTGACCATAAAGTTTGAGAGGTGTTTGAAAGAGTTTCACCAACTCTTGTGCACCTCTAATTTTCACAGCTTCACTCTGACTGTGCCATTAGTTATTTGGACCTCACATTCGCCCTCTTCAAATTCTCAATATTTCAAACTTCTCCTCCTTTAAGGTGTTCTTTAAAATCCATTACTTTGGCTAAGATTTTAGCCACTGGTCTCAAGTTCTTCTTCCGTGATTTGGTGCCAAATTTTGTTTGATAGTCTTTTCCATGATGTGCCTTGGGAAACTTTACAATGTTTTCATTGTTGCATGGTACACATCCAAGATAGATCATACAAGTGGATATTTTTCCTTGCAAAGTTAGTGCATCTTAAGTTATTGAAATCAACCTACGTGGTTCCTTACCGTTACCCAGGGCATGCATACATCTGCCTGTGTGTGTATGCCTTCAACTTACTGCACTAAGGGATTACTGTTCCATGTACCTAATTGGAATTTATGGACATATTTCCAAACTGAAGCAAGATTTTTCTGGTGAATAGTGAAAGCACACCTCTGGTGAAACCAAAGAGTCTACAGAGTTGGAGAGGAATGACTTGAGCGGAACTTGCCTCCATCTTGAGTTGCTACCCAATTTCAGATTAGACTGGTGCTGGAAAAGCACAGCAGGTCAGGAAAATCAATGTTTCAGGCAAAAGCCCTTCATCATCCTGCCCGAAACGTCAATTTTCCTGCTCCTCGGAGTTAATGCTTCGAGTCCGTTGACCATTCCTCAGAACAGTGAACAGTTAATTGAGTTCTGAGGAAGGGTCACCAGATCTGAACTGTTAACTCTGATTTCTCTCCTTGGCTCCTGCTGAGCTTTTCCAGCAACTTCAGTATTCATTTCTGATTTACAGCATCTGCAGTCCTTTCAGTTTTTACCTGGAAGAAGTATCTTGATAATGGAAGAATCACACAAAGGAGGAATAAAAGAAACAAAAACTGGTATAACCTTGTTGATCTTATTGAAACAAAAGATTCTGAGAGGGCAGATGTCCAGGGGAGTTTCCTCTCTTGAGGTGATCTACATTGAGGGGGCACAGTTTCAAAATGAGTGGACATTTAAGACGGAGGTGAAGTGGAATTTCTTCTCTCATACTGTCACTAGCTTTTGGAAGTCTCTTCCACCAGAGCAGTGCAGGCTGGTTCATGAATATATCCAAAGTTGAATTTGACAGATTTATAATCAACAAAGGTGTCATGGGTTGTTGTAGGATATGGGGGAGTGCATTAAAGAAAGAAGATACAAGGCCACAGTCAGATAAACCACTGTCTGATTGAATGGAGGAGCAGGCCTCGGGGACAAACGTCCTGGTTTCTGAACAAGGGTCATAGCGACTTGCAGTATTGCCTCTGTTTCTCTCCACAGCTGCTGCCCGACCTACTGAGTTTCTTCAGCATTGTCTGAGTTTGTTACAGGGACCATGTGCCCTAGTTCTGCCCTATACAATTAATCATGAATACATTTTTTATGATTGCTTAGGAATTATATTTGCTGTAGTTCAGAAGAATGAGGGAGATCTCATAAGAGCCTAGAAAATTCTAACAAGGTGAGACATTTAGATACAGGAAGGATATTCCTAATGACAGGGAGTTTATAATCAGGGATCACAGTCTGAAGATATGGAGTAGGCCACTTAATGAGACATTTCTGCACACAGAGAGAAGTAAGCTTGTGGGATTTACTACCACAGAAAGTAGCCGAGGCTAAAAAGACAGTGTGATTTCAAGAAGGAATTGGATGTAGCACTTAGGGATAAATGGATCCAATGATCTGGGGGAAAGGTGGGAACAGGCTACTGAGTCCGATGATCAGTGATAATTGGAATGAATGGGAAGTAGCCTTGAATGACATACTCCTGAACCTACTCTCAAATTTCTATGTTTCTATGTTAACAGTAAAATTAGATCTACGTCTTTTAAAGGCAAAATTAGAAGACAATTTTTCTCAATAAGGAAACTCAATTTCTCAAGATACTGTCATTTCTGGGAGAATTAGAAAGTTCAAAACTGAGGTAGATAAATCTAAAGATACAATGAAAGTGCAGATAACTGATGTGTTTCATAATCAGCCGCAATCTGATTGAATTACAAAGTAAGGTTGACAGGCTGAGTGACCTACTCCTGTTCCGGTATTCCTCTGTCGTCATTTGTCATCCTATAGAATTTCTGGATTGGTTTTTCTAAGATCCCAGCCTGTTTCTGTTAATATTTTGAGCAATATTGTGACTTTCCTGCTAGTCTTCCTTACCTTTCTGTTGATCTTCCTTGAAGATTATTCTTAAAGACTACCACCTCTAGCCCTCATTAAAAAAAAAGAAAGCAGATGCTGGAAATCAGAAAGAAGACCAAAATTTGCTGACGAAACTCAGCAGGTCTGGCAGCATCTGTGGAGAGAAAGCAGAGTTAACATTTCAAGCCTTCTTCAAAACCTCTAGCCCTTCCCTAGGATTCACTGGACCAACAGCTTGTTTACAAACTTCTGACATGTTCCTTTAAGAATAATGTGTAGTTTGTGAACGGAAGGGAATAGTAAAGAGTTACTTTAGAAGACAAAATGAAATGAGGGATGGTATGGAGGCACAGTGGTCAATGCTGCTTTCCCACAGTGGGTTCAATTACTGACTCAGGCGACTGTATGTCTGGAGTTTGCATATTCTTCCTGTGTCTGCATGGATTTCCTCCCACAGTCCAAAGGTGTGTAGGTTAGGGTGGAGTGGCCATGGTACATTGCCCATAGTGTCCTGGGATGTGCAGGTTAGGTGAGTTATCAATGCAAAATGCAAGATTACAGTGGGTGAGGTAGGTGGATCTGGATGGGATGCTCTTCAGAGAGTCAGTGTGGACCTGTTGGGCCAAATGGCCTGCTTCCCCACTGTAGGGATTCTATGAAATGGCAGGGTTGTAGAGAGTATGGAGGGAAATTATGACTATTTGGATAGCTTTGCTTGAAAGGGCCTATATTGCCATAATGAGATGAATGTAAAATGCTATTTTTCAATGAGATTTGCAGCCTTTCGATTATGGAATTAACTGGAACCTTTGGCCTCTAGGAATACTTGAGCAATATTACACCTTCTTTATTCTGTTGGAAATAGAAGATAATTGCAATGCATTGGAATGAATCTCTCTATCATGTTCTCTCTCTGTCTCTCCCTCTCTCACACACACACACACACAAACACACACATGGAATGTACACACTGAAATTTCTGAGAAAAATGTTGCCATTTCTTGATTTTCACAAACTGCAATTATTATTCCCCCATCCCCTATAGTCTCCCCTCAGTTACAAGCTAGTGTGAGCTAGGAATAAAAAAGGTGCCTTTTGGTACAGATGTTACAGGAGTTAGTGATCCAGTTAATGAGTCTGGTTTGCCAATATGTCTTCCATAATATCATGACACCCTATCTGTCTGATTCAGTAATAAGAGAAATTTGCAGAGAAAGGAATTTGCAAGATCAATCTACCACTAATGTGTATTAATGCAACAAAATAATATATGCTTGTTAAAGGTTCATATCGAATCAGTCACATACGGTAATATAATTGCTTTGCTGTTCCCACACACAATTAAATACGTGGTCGTGAATCAAGTTAACTTTAAAATAGGCACTTTCTCACTGACAAAATTGTTCTATTAGCTGGTGGATTCTAATTAAATGAAGTGGCTTTTCATGGCATTTCCCAGACATGAGCAAATTATCATCAGAAGCGATAGGTATTCCCGCTAAGATTCTTTCCTAAATATAAATCATTGAATGTGACCTGGAGCTTTATTCCTTTAACCCCTTATTGTAGGATTTGCCATATCAGTTTGGGAACTCAATGAGATTATATCCATGAGAGACAAAGCAAGCTCAAAAGAAACCGATCTGCAGCTGGTAGGCAGTGAGCATCCAGAAACTGGGAATGTGATGGCCAATAAGAAGAGCTGTGTTGTAATAGTGTGGCTTATCAGACTGATCATGACTGCTACCATTTTGAATGAACTAGCAGGACTCTTGGACACCATACTGTAGATTTGTTCTAACTATCCTCCTTTCAGGTTTGAATCTGCAGGATGTGCTATGTCTGGTATGGCAGAGAACCTGCTGGATAGCCTGAGGAGAAGTGGGCATTGACTTAAACAAAATGTAGTTTACTGCATGACCCTCTGGGTCAAAGTTGCATTTGAATGATGGACATTGTTACAAAGACAATGAGGAGACTTGTATGGTAGGTCTGTCTCCATTGAGATCCAGAGCTGTTCATGCTTTCCATTCGATTGGGTGCAGCTTAATGCAATCCTCAGCATTAACTCTTTCAGAACCAATACTTCATCCAATATCTCTCACAAGCATTTTTCATCTTATTCATGCATGTGACAACATTTACAGTGACTACATCTCTGGCTTCACAAATTTAGTCAGTCTGGAGATTTCCTATCTTTTTGTCACACATTAGATTACTTACAGTGTGGAAACAGGCCCTTCGGCCCAAATGGTCCACACCGACTCTCCAAAGAGCAACCCACCCAGACCCATTTACCCTTTCACCTAACACTACGGGTAATTTAGCATGGCCAATTCACCTAACCTGCACAGTTTTGGACTGTGGGAGGAACCCAGAGGAACCCACACAGACACAGGGAGAATGTGCAAACTCCACACAGACAGTTGCCGGAGGTGGGAATTGAACCCGGCTCTCTGATGCTGTGAGGCAGCAGTGCTAACCACTGTGCCACCGTGCCATCCAATTGTTCCAAATTGGTAGTTCTTTGACTTTAGGACTTTTCTTTTTGACTGTATGAGGTTTGTAAGTCTCTTTGAACTGTATGCCCGGTGCAAAGCATGATGTTCCTGTGGAGCGAGGCAATTGGTCTATTACATCCACCAGAGGACCCTCAATATGCTGCATTTCCTTCACAGTGGACTCTTTCCTGCTGAAACAGCTAATTAACCCATAACATCATCCAGGAAATCTTCATCACACATGTCCTATGTGGAAGAAAGCTGCTCTTTTGAAATAGTTTTTTTATTGTGGGCACATGAGCAAATGAATCAGGAGCAGCAGTAGGCTATTCAGCCCCTTTAGCTTGCTCTACCATCCAATAAGATCATGGCTTGATTTGATTACTCCATATTCCTGCTTAGCACTGACAGCTTTTCACTTCCTTGGCTTATCAAGAATCTATCTACCTCCCCCCCGCCTTAAAAATATTTGAAGATTCTGCCTCCAGCACCTTTTGAGGAAGAGAGTTCCAAAAACCCATGACCCTCAGTGAGAAAAAACTGCATCTTTATCTCCATTTTAAACAGCTGACATTATCGTTTTAGGCAGTGTTTGATCTAGTTGTGGATTTCACTGCAAGAGGAAGCATTCTTGTCACATCCGTTCTGTCAAGTCTCCTTAAGATCATAAATGTTTCGATCAAGTCACCTCTTACCCTTCTTACACTTATAAATCCTAGCCAATTGAGGCCTAATCTGTCCAACGCTCCCTCCTAAGACAATCCTCAAATTCCAGGAATTAGTTGAGTAAACCTCTTCCAAACAGCTTCGTTAAGTACTTATTGGTCTCATCAATGCCCTGTATAATTGAAGCATAACGTACCTACATATTTTCGCATTTATTTCTTCTCATAGTACATGATAATATTCTATTAGTTTTCCTAATTTCTTGCCGCAACTAAATATTGATTTTTTTGTGATTCATGCATAAGGACATCCAATTCCTGTTGAATCTCAAAGCTTTTGTAAATTCTTGCCTTTTAGATGTTATACATTTTTTATTCTTCCTGCCAAAATGGACAAGGATGATTTTCCTACATTTTATTTCAATTGCTAGATCTTTGTCCATTCATTTGACATATCGATGTACATCTGTAGCCTCTTGAATTCCTCTTCACGAACTTACTTTCCCAACTATCTTTGTATCATGAACAAATTTAGCTACCATACCTTCTGCCCTTGATCCATGATAAAGATAAAGTAACCGTGAGAAATGGCTAGTGAGATGGTTCTTGCTTTTCCAAAATAGTCTAACTTCAAGGTAGGTTCCATTAGATTGGAAAAGTAGGGAGAAACAACCGGTGATGATTTAATTGAGGGTCACCAGATATCAGGAGGAGGGGGAAGTAGAGAAGGAGAGTCCTTCATGGTGACCTCAGTTGCCGGGGGAACTGAACCTACCTTGTTGGTGTTACTCTGCATTTATATAATCTCTGAAATGTTGAGGCTCTGGAGCTGATCATTGCGGCACACTAAAATAGAACAATGAATTGCAGATGCTGGAAATATGAAATGAAAACCGAAATTGCTGGAGTATCTCAGCAGGTATGACAGTGTCTGTGGAGAGAAAACAGAGTTAACATTTCAGGTCCAGTGACCCTTCATCAGAACCTGTGGCGTACTATTTGCTGCATCTTACTAACCAGAAAGTGACTGATTTATTTCCATGCCACAATTTTGACCTCAAAACCATGAACTTTCATTTTCTAAAATAACCTTTAATGTTTCACTTTATCAAATGCCTTTTGGAAATCCAAGAAATCCAAGGAGTACCCATTGGTTCTCCTTTAGCTTCTTCAATAAGTTGATTAAACATGATTTCCCTTTCATGAAATCATGTTGGCTCTGCCTGTTCCTGCAATAGCATCTTTGAAAATGCTTCTAAAATCTTCCGTTTTGCAAAAGTTAGGATAACTGGTCTATAACTTCCTTATTTCTATATCCAACTTTTTTGAATAAATGAGTTTCATTTATGTTTTCCAATCCAATGGGAGCTTCCCTCAATTTAGGGTATTTTGGAAAGTTAAAATTAATAAACTATCTTACTATCTACTTTTAAAACCATATGATGAAATTCATCAATCCTTGGGCACTAGTCAGCTTGCAGCTCCAACAATTCATTTTGTACCTCTTCCCTCGTAATTATAATTTTCTTGAGATCCCCTCACCCTTTCAATTCCTGATTTACAGCTTTTTGTTTTGAATGTCACTTATATACTCCAACATAAATATTTGCACAATATAAATGTTCAATGAATCTGCCAATTCATTCTTTTCCATTATTAATTGTCCAGACTCACTTTCTCTAAGATAACTTGTTATTTGTTAACTCTTTTCGTTTCAAAGTATTTATTGAAACTCCTACTATTTGTTTTGAAATTTCTAGCCAACTTTTTCTAGTGCTTTTCCTTTTTCTTTTTTTTTCTTATTAACCTTTTTCTCATTCTCTTCTAATTTTGTCTGCTTTTATCTTCTGACCAGCTGTCCACCTCTGTACAAGTTTATGATTTTTCTTTAGGCTTGATACAATATGTAATTATTTTTGTTCAACTGTGGATGGTTCGTCCTTCCATTAGAATTTTGTTTTCATGTAGCAATACGTTTATTTTGTGTAATCTGAAACATCTCCTTAAATGTTTGCCAATGCAGTCCTATTAATCTGAAGTGTAAGTATTCCTCTTACTTCTTGCTTTCCTAGCTTGTAAGTGTGCAATGTTTGTAAAAAGATTTCCCTTTGCTCACCAGGGATTTCAACTTTACTTCAAGAAGCCTCTGAAATTTATCCATTCTGCTGACCAACCTCAACTTGTGCTGCTTCTGCAATTTGTTGGTATTTGTAGCAAGTTGTAACTGCCAGGTTTAATTGTTGTGTCCTCTCCATGGGACTTTGAGGTCATCCTTGCTTCCATATTTCTTTTACTGTGTCGAATCTGAATGCGGAATACAGGGTTAAAGGCAGGATTCTTGGCAGTGTAGAGAAACAGACGGATCTTGGGGTCCATGTCCTATAGATCCTTCAAAGTTGCCTCCCAAGTTGATAGGGTTGTCAAGAAGGCATATGGTGTGTTGGCTTTCATTAGCAGGGGGTTTGAGTTTAAGAGCACAAGGTTATGCTCTATAGAGGTCTGGTTAGACCATACTTGAAATATTGCGTTCAGTTCTGGTCACCTCATTATAGGGAAGATGTGGAAGCTTGAGAGAGGGTACAAAGGAGATTTACCAGGATGCTTCCTGGACTGAAGGGCATGTCTTATGAAGAAAGGTTGAGGGAGCTAGAGCTTTTCTCATTGGAGTGAAGAAGGATGAGAAGTGACTTTGTAGAGGAGTACTAAATGATGAGAGGCATAGATAGAGTGGATAGCCAGAGACTTTTTCCCAGGGTGGAAATGTCTATCACGCGGGGACATCATTTCAAGATGATTGGTGGAAAGTTTTGGGGAGATGGCAGAGGTAGTTTCTTTACACTGAGAGTGGTGGGTACGTGGAATGCACTGTCAGCAGTGGTAGTAGAGTTAGATACTTTAGGGACATTTAAGTGACTTTTGGATAGGTAAGTGGAAGATAGGTTAGTCTGATCTTAGTGTAGGATTAAAGGCCAGCACACATTCAGGGCCAAAGGCCTGTACTGTGCTGTACTTTGTGTTCTAAATGCTTTCAGCGGGGACCGTGATTTCTGCCTTGTTGAACCTTGCCATGGGTTGTTCTTCTCCAGCTTCTGGATTGCTCAGCATTTTAAGTTGTTGCCAGCCAGCAAGCCACTCTCTTAAAGCTGTTTGGAAAATTCTTTACATTTACACTTCTATCTAACCTTTTCTGTGGTGTACTTTAGTTGAATTCTCATCTGACCTGCCAATCATCGTGGGTAATGAGCTAGCTGGACTCTTGACCATCTTAAGAATACTTCACTGCCACCATTCTCTTTTTAGGGAGTTAGGATCTGCAGGGCCGATTGGTCTAGTATGGTAGGCGAAGTCACTTGATAGTCTAACAAGAAGAGCTCCTTGCCTTAAACAACATGTAGTTCATTGCATGATGACATTAGATGCATTGATAAGATAAACATTATTATTTAGGCTATGAGAAGATGGTAGGTGAACCTTCTTGAGATACAGAGTCATATTGGATAGAGATTAATGTGCTCCTCAGAATTAATCCTTTTAGAACCAAACGCCTTATGAAATAATTGTCTTTACCCTCTACATTATAAAAAGAGCATTGAGATTCTGGAGAATGTATGCAAAGCATTTTTAAGAATTAGACCAAACCTGAGAGGTTATACCTTATTATGTGATATTAAACAAGGTAGGTTGTCTTTAAAAAGGACCAGGCTAAGGAATAACTTGCTTGAACATTTTTCGTGGTGTAGAAAAGTGATGATTGAGATGAGAGGAATGTTCTGTCTTTCAGTAGATAGGTCACAACATAAATTTAATTGTTTTTTTTCAGTTCTTAATATTGTCAAGCATATACATTCTCCTCATTAGAGTTAAAATAAAACAATTCATCAATTGGGTTACTTTAAGAAACAAAATTTTTAATTTATTATAAAACAAAGTTTATTTATTCTAGATACTAACCTGACTAACATGTTTAGTTTTTACTGTGAAAATATAAATGCTTCCGCCTGTAATTAAACCAAAAGACACACAAACATGCACTCACACACACACACGCGCGCAGACACACACACACTTGCATGCACACATGCACTCGTGCGCACACACACACACATACATAAGCACATGCATGCACAGAGAAAAGCAAAGAAAAACAAAATGTATTCACCGTAAAAATTCACTTTGGAAAAAAAACCTTTTGGTTAATAAATCTGAGTTTCTCAAGGGAAAATAGATGCGGTGTGGAATGTTCAGATGGTGTGGAATACACATGATATGGCATACTGGCTACTGATATGGCATAATACATGCATATGTAGGTGTCATCAAACATAAGCAGTTGTCTGTGGGACCTTGGCAGATACAGCTTGCTCAGGAAAGAACTCAAGAAGTCTTCTACTTGTCTTTGAAGAGAGCAATCATATTTCACAGGAAAGGTGCTTTAGAATCGGAATGAGACAAAAAAAACTACAGATGTTGGAATCCAAAGTAGACAGGCAGGAGGCTGGAAGAACACAGCAAACCAGGCAGCATCAGGAGGTGCAGAAGTCAACATTTTGGGTTTAACTCTTCTTTCCTGAAGAAGGTTTATACCCGAAATGTCGATTTTTGCACCTCCTGATGCTGCCTGGTTTGCTTTGTTCTTCCAGCCTCCTGCCTGTCTACTAAGAAGCGGAATGAGCAGCCTGTTCAATAGCAGGCTTTCTCCAACTGAAGGTCCCAGCACAAACTCCAAGCTTACTAAACACTATCAAACAGAATAGCCATAAAACACAGTGGTTGAAACATTTTCCCTGAAGTGAGCAACCATGAGCAGCAATTATGTTGAGGCAGGTGATTTCGAAGAAATGCCTTGTTAAAGCGAAGTTCTAATCTCTTTTCTTTTCCTTCATGCATTTTTGGGATCAGAGTACCATTTTCTATGCAGCATTTATTGCCCATCCCTAATTTCCCAGAGGGCAATTAAAAGTCAACCTGATTGGAGTCATATGTACGTTGTACCAGGTAAGGATGACAGCTTCCTTCCCTAAACAGCATATCGTTAGCCTCTTAATTCTAATTTTTTAAAAATTCAAATTCTACCATCAGCCCTGACGGGATTCAGACCTGAGTCCACGAAACGGGTCCCTGGATTAACAGTCTAAGCAATAATGCCACAAGGCCATTGCCTCTCCCTATTTGCCATTTTAAAAAAAGTACAACCAGGAATCATCATAATCCTTCAAACTCAAATTCACAGGAACAGCCAAATGAAAATTAAATGTAATATAATGATCGCTACTAATTAAATCGAGAATTCAGGTGGAACTCCTTTCGCTTGAGATTGCTTTGAATGTAGAAGTTACTGCAAGAGGGCATAGTTGAGGTACATGGCCTCGATGTATTTAAAGGGAATTTGAGTATGTAATTGAGGGAGAAAGGGATGGGATGAGCTGAAGAAGGGTGGAAAGAAGTTTGTGTACACTATAAGCATCTGTATTGATCTGCTGGGTCTAATGGCCTGTTTCAGTGCTATTGACACTTCTAATACTTTGTATTATTGCAACAAGGTCATAGAGATTAGTCCAGTTGGTGGGGGCTCCAGGGCAAACCTTAGTCAATAGAAATTTGAATCAGCTACTTTCTAATTAGTTTAAACATATGGACATTCAAGAATTTAAATGTAGCCATAGTTGGGTCTGATCGCTGAGAAGTGTGAGGGTGTTATTCATTAGCCTTGTCACTGAAGGCGATGGGAAAGTTGATACTTTCTCTTTCAGATGTTGATAGACCCTTAGCGTTTTCCCAAAGTATTCTGTTTCATCTGGAAAACTACAAAACAAAGGATGCAGAAGGCATTGCATACATATTATAGTCTACAAAGCATTTTCTGAAAGGATGGTGAATATGGATTTAATTGTGACTTTCACAAGGAGAAATGATGCTATTCTTAAAAGGAAAATACACGCTCCGATATTTTAAGGGGCGGCAATGGTCAAGCGGTATTAATGAGAAAATGTTAATCCAGAAACTCAGCTAATGCACTGGGGACCTGAATCTCGTCACGGCAGATGGTGGAATTTGAATTTGATTGAAAATTATCTAGAATCAAGAAGCTACTGATGACCATGAAATCATTATCGATTGTCAGAAAAATCACTAATGTCCTTCAAGGAAGGAAACTGCCATCTTTACCTGATCTAGCCTACATGTGACTCCAGACCCACAGCAATGTGATTGATTCTTAACTGCTCTCTGGGCAATTAGTAACGGGCAACAAATGCTGACCCCAGCCAGCGACGCCCTCATCCCATGAATGAATATTTTAAAAATGTAGGGCTGTGGGGAAGTGTTGCTAATGGAAACACTTCATTTCAAAGAAGCATATGCAAAGTGAACTGGTGTCCTTGTTAACAAGTCGCTGAAGGTGGAGCAAGCAATTAGGTAAGTTAATGAAATATTAGCCTTCATTGCAAGGGGGCTTGGGTGCAATAGTGAAGCCTTTTTTGGTTAGATTAGATTAGATTCCCTACAGTGTGGAAACAGGCCCTTCGGCCCAACAAGTCCACACCGAACCTCTGAAGAGTAAACCACCTGGACCCATTTCCCTCTGACTAATGCACCTAATACTATGGGCAATTTAGCCTGGCCAATTCACCTGACCTGCACATCTTTGGGCTGTGGAAAGAAACCAGAGCACCTGGAGGAAACCCACACAGACATAGGGAAAATGTGCAAACTCCACACAGACAGTCGCCCAAGGCTGGAATCGAACCCAGGTCTCTGGTGCTGTGAGGCAGCAATCCTTGATTCGTTTGTTGTACACCCTTCATCCACTAATGTCTTTATCAATTCTATTAGTAAAATGCCTCAAAAATTTCAACAGGTTCGTCAAATATAACTTCTCAAACAGTCACTAATGGTGCTGTAAGATTCTCTGATTCTATCAAGACTTGTGATTTTGGTCATTGCCTGCTGATGGTTTGGTCATTTATTCAGGAAATACAAGCACATATCTTTATTAGTTGATGGATAGCTTACCGGAAGGAATGTTTTAGTAGAAATACAAAAACATGATTAAGCTGTTCAGTCCATTGAGCTTTTCCACTACTTAACATGGTCACGGCAGCACAGTGGCTCAGTGATTAGCACTGCTGCCTTACAACCTCACACACCATCTGTGTGGAGTTTGCACATTCTTCCTGTATCTGCATGGGTTTCCTCCCATAGTCCAAAGGTGTGCAGATTAGGTGAACTGGCTTTGTTAAGTTGCCTATAGTGTTCAGGGATGTGTAGGTTAGGTGCATGAGTTAGGGGTAAATGTGGGAAGGTGGGTTACTCTTCGGAGGGTCAGTGTGGACTTGTTGGGCCAAATGTCCTGTTTCTACACTGTAGGGATTCTATGGATGATCATGCGATTTTTAAAATTAGATTATTCCCTTATCCTTTGCCATCATTGATATTTATAAATCAGTTACTCTCTGCTTTAGACATATTCGTGAACTGAGAATACTCTGGGGCGGAGAATTCCTACGATTTGAAACACTCTGAGTGAAAGGAATTATCTTTATTTCTCTCTTAAGTGATTTTCCATGATTTTGAAATTATGTCCCCTATTTCTAGACTCCCTAGCGAGAAGAAACAGCTTAACTGCATCTATGTTGTATGTCCCTTTCAGTATTTTATAAGTTTAAATGAGATCACTTCTCATTCTTCGAAGCTCTGGAGAACACAGCTTGCTCAAACTCTTCATAAAACGGTCTCTTCATCCCAGGGTCAAAAAGTGTGGCACTAGAAAAGCACAGCAGGTCAGGCAGCATCCGAGGAGCAGGACAGTCAACATTTTGGGCATAAGCCCTTCATCAGGAATGTGGGCTTATGCCCGACATGTCGACTATTCTGCTCCTCAGATGCTGCCTGACCTGTTGTGCTTTTCTAGTGCCATCTTTTTTGACTCTGATCTCCAGCATCTGAAGTCCTCACTTCTCTTCCTCCTTCATTCCAGGAACAAGTCTGGTGAATGTGTGTTGCACTCCTTCTATGGAAATAATATCCTTTTGGAGAGAAGGAGACCAAAACTACACTCACTACTTCAGGTGCACTTTAACCAAGCTTCTTTGCAATTGAGGAAGACTTCATTACTCCTGTACTCAATTGTTTTTGTGATAATGACTAACATTCCATCAGATTTTCTAATAGCTTGCTGTACTTTTGAGATAATGTTCTATGCCTTTTCAGTGAGGACACCTTGGTCCCTTGGTGTATCTATACTTTCCAACCTCTTATCATTTCAGAAATAATCTGCAAAATTGTTCCTCCAACCAAACTGAATAACCTCACATTTTTCCACATTATATTCCATCTGTAATGTTCTCTTTCATTCACTAACTCAGTTCACATTCTCATGAAGATACTTTCCATCTTCTACAGAGAGCATATTATCACCCAGCTTTGTGCTATCTCTGAACTTGGAAAAATTACATTCAGTCCCTCTGTCTAAATCATTGATATAAATTGTCTATAACCGGGACTCAAGCACTGTTCCTTCTGGCACTAGTCATAGTGTGTCAAAATGAGAATGAACCATTTATTTTTAGTATTTGTTTTCTGTTTGTTAACCAACCTTTAATCCATCCTCGTATATTGCCTTCTATCCCAAATGCTTTAATTTTGCTAACCAATCCCCTTCAGGGTACTGTATGTTTTGAAAATCCAATTATAGTATGCACACTAATTCCCCTTTGTCAATTCTGTTAGAATGTCCTCAAAATAACCAACAGATTAATTAAATACAATTTCCTATTCACAAATAGTTGCTTCATAATGAGATTACTCCCCATTTGCCTGAATGGATGTAGCTTCAACAACACTCAAGAAACTTGACACCATCCTGGACAAAGCAACCACATCCATAAGCAGCCACTCCATCTAGTACTGACACTCAGTAGCTGCAATGTGAACTACCTACAAGATGCACTGCGGAAATTCACCAAAGTTCCTGAGACAGCACCTTCCAAACCCATGATCGCTTTCATCCTGGAGGACAAGGGCAGCAAATACACGGGAACACTACCGCTTGCAAAATCCCCTCTAAGCCATTCATCATCCTCACTTGGTGATAGATCATCGTTCCTTCACTGTTGCATGGTCAAAACCCTGGAATACTGTCCATAAGGGCATCGTGGGTCTACTTATAGTACATGGACTGCAGCGATTTAAGAGACAACTCACCACCACCTTCTCAAGGGCAACTATACACGGGCAATATCCCAGAGTGAACATAAAAAAAACTCAGTCCTGCCTATACCCAGCCAACTCATTATTATCCAAGTGGCCATCTATCACATGCTTTATAATAGATTCTAGCATTAACGATTTTGAGCATCTCTCTACTATTAGTATACTGTCCGACGAACATGTCTATAGTTCCCCTTCTCTAGCTCTCTCCCTCCCTTCTGAGATAGTGAGCTGATGTATGCTACCTTCTAACCTTCAGATTCTATAGACTTTTGGAAGATAACTGCCAATACATCCACTACCTCCATTGCAACCTCCTTCATCACTCTGAACATAAAATATCAGACCCACTCATCCACCTTCAATACCATTAGATTCTCGAACAGAACTCTCTTATAAATACACATGTCCTTCCATTCCAGTAATTGTTTATTTGGTGAGTTTAAATTGATTAGTTTTGTTTCACGAATTGCAGCCTGAACTCCCCCCCCACCCCACCCCCCTGTATATCTCTGCGTGTAAAATTTAACAGATACTCGGTTTCTACATTGCGTGCTTTTCTTCTCAAAGTTTAGACCACTGAAAAAACCTATCCAAGCCACAAAACTTTAATGAACACCTTGCTGTATCTGACAAAGAGAAACAGGGTAACACCTATAATCTACTGTAATTTGCCTCAGTCCTACATAGATCCAATGTTTAAAGAGAGATTAGTCGCTCACCTTGAATTATGTTGTCTGCAAATAATCACATTTCTTAATCCCTTTAAGTTTAGAAACTAATCACATTTCTTACAGTTAGAAATCCCCCTTTTTGAGTTTTTTTTATCAACACTTGAATACAGACCTGTAATTAGAGCACCTAAATGAATCAATCCCATTAATTAACTCATTGTTGAATTTGAAATGAGTTCCTGTTCTCAATCCATCAATTTTGGGATAATCCTTAGCCTTCAACTTTGCTTTTTGCACGAATGAAATGTAACTCTTACAGATTTAACCCCATAAAACCAGGTTAATATTGGGGCCGGGGCAGGTTAAACTGCGCAGTGCGGCACTCTATATCTTGACAAGTGCACTTCTGACCAGAAAGAGCAAAAAAACATGTCTCCTGCTAAGGATGAAAGTGGGCTAAACTCCTGGCACATGCGGGAAGGAATTTAATGGCTGTTCAGATCCTGGTGGCAAACTGTGGTGGTCAAATTTGAACACCACAAGTTGACAAACAAAAATATATACTTAACCTCGATCTTGTAAAACCTACCTTTGGTCTCTCCTCTCTATTTCCCAGACCCTGAGTCTGATCATTGATTACCCTCCTTCTTAACCCCACATGAACCTGACCTCCAATCTTCCTCCTTCCACTACCCTGAGCACTAAGCTTTCTCTCAGCCCAACAAGGTGCGGCTACTCCCCCACATCTCGACGCTCCCCTGACCTCCAGGTTCTTCAATCTTCATTCCCCGCCAGTTCAGAGCACCGTCTCTCTTTCCCCCTCAGTTCTGACTTATATACCCTTTACCCAGCCACCAGCCTAGCCCCAATACCCAGCTCCTTTTACCCCATTTGTTCCCCAACCACCTTAAACCAAACCTGAGAAGCTAACCACCTAGTAGTAGGCTGGTAGCTGCACTTGCATGTGCTGCATCGATTGTGTGCTGCCTCTTCCCACATCTCCATCATTACTTCATGAAGCTTGAGGTCCAGTATGCTCAGATTTCACCGTGTATGCTCCTGAATGTCAGCCCTGAGGTTCCTCTTTAAACCTCAAGAGGCACACAAGCATGTTCACTGAGCATGTTCGAACATTCAATTAGGCCATGCACTGCTCTGTGAGCTATACCCCATTTATCTGTCTTGGGTTCATGTCTTTTACCACTTTCACCAAACAAAAATCCTCCATTTACAACTTTGAAGTTCTGAATTGACTCCTATCCGCAGCAACTATTTGGGTGGAATAATTCCAGATTGCCATTTCCTTTGTATGAAGAAGTGATTCTGGCATCACCTATGAAATGCTGAGCTCTAATTTTAAGCTTTATCCCCATGGCCAAACTGCCCCATCAGCAGAAATAGTTTCTTCTTATATTTCCTAACTTCTGATCATCCTGGAGCTCAGTTACTCGTGGTGTGCCGCAAGGGTCTGTTTTGGGGCCACAGCTATTTGTCATTTTTATAAATGATCTGGATGTGAGTATTGAAGGATGGGGTAGTAAATTAGTGGATGACACGAAGGTAGACAGAATTGCAAATAGTGCTGAAAGATGTTGTGGGCTACAGAGGGACATAGATAAGATGCAGAGCTGGATTGAGAAGTCACAAATGGAGTTTAATGAGGAAAAATGTATGGTAGTTCATTTCGGAAGAAATAACAGGAATGCAGAGTACTGGGCTAATGGTAAAACTCTTGGCAATGCAGATGATCTTGGTGTCCAGGTGCATAAATCCCTGAAAGTTGCTACCCAGGTTGATAGGGTTGTTAAGAAGGCATATGGTATGTTGGTGTTTATTAGCAGGGGGATTGAGTTTTGGAGCCACAGGTCATGCTTCAGCTGTACAAGACATTGGTAAGGCCACACTTGGAATATTGTGTACAGATCTGGGTACTGCATTATAGGAAGGATGTGGAAGCTTTGGAAAGGGTTCAGAGAAGATTTACTAGGATGTTGCCTGGGATGGAAGGGAGGTCATATGAGGAAAGGCTGTGTTTGTTGGAGAGAAGAAGGTTGAGAGGTGACTTATTCAAGACTTATAAGATAATTTAGAGGGTTAGATAGGATGGAGAGTGTGAGTCTTTTGCCTTGGATGGTGATGGCTAACACAAGGGAAATTCGCTTTAAATGGAGAGGTGATAGATTTAGGACAGATATTAGGGGTAGTTTCCTCACTCAGAGAGTAGTAGGGCCGTGGAACGGCCTGCCTGCAACAGTGGGAGACTCACCGACGTTAAGGGGATTTAAATGGGCATTGGACATACATATAGATAACAATAGAACAGTGTAGGTTAGATGGGCATCAGATTAATTTCACAGGTCAGCATAACATCGAGGGCCGATGTGCTGTAACGTTTCATGTTCTATGTTCTCTCACAAATTTAAATGCCTTAATTATGATAAAGTTGAAAATCACACTACACCAGCTTATAGCCCAACAGGTTTATTTGGAAGCACTAGCTTTCAGAGTGCTGCTCCATCCTGATGAAGGAGCAGTGCACTGAAAGCTAGTGCTCCAATTAAACCTGTTGGACTCTAACCTGGCATTGTGTGATTTTTAACTTTGTCCACCCCAGTCCAACACTGGCACCTCCTCATCTTAATTATGATACTCACTTATCCTGTCTATATCTCTGTAGACTCTCCAACTCATCTTGATAACTTACTTTTCCAATCCATTTTGTGGCATCAGAAAACTTTAACTACCATGCATTTGATCTCTTTATCCAAGTCATTGATATCAATTGTAAATAGCTGAAGCCCCAGCACTGCCCTCTGTTGTACTCCAATAGCTACAGCATGCTGATCTGAGGAAGATCCATCGACCTTTTGTCTTTGCCTCCTCTTAGCTTACTGACCTTTTGAACATGCTCACTCCTTCCCCATATTATGTACACTTATTCTCGTGTACAAAGGTTTGATGTGGCACTTAATCGAATTACTTTTAGAAATCAAAATGCGCCACATCTACAAGTTCCACTTTACTCATTGGTTGTTACTTCCCCCAAAAACTTGGTGTACAGAACTTGAGTGTTGCTGAATATCTTTAGTTGAAGATTTTATGCAGTGGTCTTGTATGCAGTGGTATGTGGTGATAAGCAATGGATGGTATTAGGGACCCTCAGGGTGATTTCTCAATTAGAACATCAAGGAAAGAAATCTCATTTGACTGCTCCATTTCACTCGTGAACATTGGACAGAGTCCTTTAAAACTGGAAGGAAATTCTTACATGCAGCTACCGATTCAAATATAGTGAACATATCATTTACCTTTTGGAAATAGGCAAGTGGCAGGAGATTACGTGTTATTTCATTACAGACACATTTTCTTTTGAAATCCACCAAAGATCTGAACCTAGCAGGATCCCGTGTCACCACCATCTATATGGTCATACATAGTGCTTTTAAGACTGAACTGAACGGCATGAATTGCTGAGTTCATTAAGCCCAATGAATGCTGACTCACAATGGTGGTGGATCTAGATTACTTGATAGATTTGCCGCAGTGCAGATGTCTATGACTCCTTTAAGCATTTAATTGATGAATAGGCTAACAATGTCAAATGAGTACTTGGACACCACATTGCTATCAATATGCAAGTCCTGTGTGGTTTTCGTAAATATGAAGGAACCCTTCCCTGTGTCTGTGTAAAACTTGCTCAAAACCGGTTGCTGCAATCACCCAAACAGTTCAGAGTCATCTGCACTTGAAACGTTAGCTTGCTTTCTTTCCATGGATGCTGCCTGACCTGTTCTGCTCTCCACCATTTGTTGTTTTCAGTACAGATTCCAGCATCTGAAGTAATTTGTTCCTATTCAACTTGTTCATGTTTTGCAGAACTGTTCATAGATGAGATCGAACATAAAGAGACAATAGGAGACAGTGAGGTGTGCAAATGCTGGAGATCAGAGTTGAGAGTGTGTTGCTGGAAAAGCACAGCCGGTCAGGCAGCATCCGAGGAGCAGGAGACTCGATGTTTCAGGCCGGAGCCCTTCACCAGGAATGAGCAATAAAGAGACAATACTTTTGTGTATCTTGGGCAACCTATGAATACAAAGAATTGTGTGGACTCACTGTCTCATAGTAATTAGCAGCTCATTGCTCTTGCACAAGTCCAGCAAGCATTATCCTCTTGAATTAGAATTGACAGTCAATGCTTCATTTGAGATTTTTGTTCGTAGTGCTCCACCTGTTCAGATCTTTGGCACATCTTTAGAGCAAGTGGGAATTGAACCTAGTCCTTCTTACTCAGAGGTAGAGACACTGCAAATTTCTCTAATAGTTAGCAAACGTTTGGTTTGCTATCGCGTAAAACTGTCTGATCACACAGAGTGGCAGGTTCAATGTCGAGTGGTAATGTCAGTAGCCTAGTATTCCAGAGCCCAAAGCTAATGTTCTGGGTCAGAGCTTCAAATCCCAAGCAGTGTGAAGTTTGATTCAATACATTCTGGAATTTAAATCCGAATAGTGACCATACCATTGAAAGAATAACCCACCTAATTCACTAATGCCCCTTCGGGAAGGAGGTTGATCAGCTTCTCCATGACTCTAGGTCCACAGAAAAGTGGTTGCCTTCTGATATGGCCACCCCTTTCAAGGGCGACTAAAGATTTGGCAATACAGAGGAACCTCGATTATCCGAACGACACAGACGGGGAGTATTTCATTCTGTTAATTGAATTCCGGTTAATCGAATGTCAGATAATGTTGTTTAGCCAAGCATCGGGACCTTGCGTTCTTTCCGGATAATCTGATATTTGGATAATTGGATGCTGGATAATCATGATTGCTACGTAATACCAATCCCCATGTCCTGTATGCAAGAGTAAAGGGTAAAAACAAGAGTGGGCTGAAAAGGTGCACAACTTGCTGGCCTTGATTGTTTTTTCTCTGGGTCCCTTTCCTAACCAGTTGAGTTCTTCCTGTGCCATTTCAAACAGTCAGAATCTAGTGTAACGTTAAACTAAAGGCAGGGGTGGTTATACAATAAATCATTTGACTGCTTATTACAGACTTGAACCTGGCATATGCGTGCTCTCCCATTGTGTGGCTACACTGAAATACCCATAACTACATAATTACCAGTGCAGCGACAGGGAAAGAAAGGACTCGAACAGAGTGAAGCTGTGGGCATGTAATTTGTTCCAATTTGGGACTGATATTCATACTGAAACCAGATTGCATTGTCTGAGAGTGTGTGTGATTTGCTCCTTTATTAAGGTGTAAAAATATGCAACACTCTGCAGCATAAGAAACTAGATCTTTCTTTAATTGCTATCAACTTTGAGGAATTGACCTGAAAATGATCACTCATTCTCAGCATATTGTGTGTAATCTACTTCCCAGGTGTTGATGCTGAGATATTGGGGGAGGGTACAGTTAGTTCAGTCAGCGAGTGTGTGGTTAGATTAACAGCAAAAGTAGGGACCTCAATCTCCATTCCCATGAATCAGACTGCCTCCCACCCTACTCACAATAATTGGCAATAGTTTGGCGAATAATTGCCAACAATCTGCTGTTAGGCAAAGTACTAAAGATATTGTTGAGATAGCTCTGATTAGGATGGATTTATTTTTAAATTTGTGTATCTATCTGGGGTTTTATGGTTGGGCCAATGTTTTGCAATTGGGCATTCTCGGTTTTAAAGTTTTCAATTGATTTATCCCATAGGATATAGGAGCAGAGGTGGACCGTTCAGCCCATCAAGTGTGCTCTGCCATTCAGAGAGATGATGTCTGATCTGATCATCCATAGATCCACTTTCCCTCCTTCCCCCCCCATAACCCTTGGACTGATTAAACACCTATCTGTCTCAGCCTTGAATACACTTAAGGACCCAACCTCTACAGCCCTTTGCAGTAAAGAATTCCACAGATTCTTATTTTCCAATTGAAGAAATGTGTCGTTATCTCTGTCTTATTAGGTGAGATTGTACACATTCTGGCTCCAGGCTCTCTGATAAAGGGAAACAATCTCGGATGTAGGTTAGCTCGCTGAGCCGGAAGGTTCATTTTCAGATGTTTCAACACCATATTTGGTAACATCATCAGTGAGCCTCCGGATGAAGCACTGGTAGTATGGCCCACTTTTTATGTTTGTGTTTAGATTTCCTTGGGTTGGTGACATCATTTCCTATGGTGGTGTCATTTCCTGTTCTTTTTCTCAGGGGATGGTAAATGTCTAAAAACGAACCTTTCAGCTCAGCAAGCAAACCTACATCCTGAACCTCAACCTGAGCTACAAATCTTCTGAAAACTCACAGAAACAACCTTACTGCATTTACCATGTCAAGCCCCCTAAGTAATTCGTAGAATCTACACCATGTAGAAACAGGCCATTCAGCCCAGCAATTTTACCCTGACCCTCTGAACAACATCCCACCCAGACTCACCCCATCCCTGTAACCATGTATTTCCCATGGCCAATCCACCTAGCCTGTACACCCTTGGGCAATTGACTATGGCTAATACACATAAGCTGCGCATATTTAGACTATGGGAGGAAACCGGAGCACCTGGAGGAAACTTACACAGACCCAGGCAGAATGTACAAACTCCACACAGACAGTTGCCCAAGGCTGGAATTGAACCTGGGTCCTTGGCGTTGTGACGCAGATGTGCTAACCACTGAGCCACCATGCTACCCCATGTATAAGATCTTCTCATTCTTCTAAATTCCATTGAATATGAACCAAGACTACTCAACATCGCTTATAAGTAAACCCCTCCATACCTGAAATTAACTGAGTGTACCTTTATTGGCCTACCTCCAATGCCAGTATATCTTTTCTTAGATAAGGTGACCAAGTCACATAGTGAGTCATAAGAGCAAGGGACCAAAAGCTTAGTCAACCGAGGAAGTTTTAAGGATTATCTTGAAGGAAGAAAGAGGTAGAGAGGCAGAATGGTTTCAGGAGGGTATTCCAGAGTTTAAGACCTGAGAATCTGTTAGCATGGCCCCCACAGAGAGAGTAATGGGGACGTTGAGCAAGCTGGAATTCTAGGAGTGCATAATTCTCAGGGGAGGGTCAGCAAATGGTTGCAAAGATTAGGGGATAAAGCCTGAGGATGAGAGTGTTAAAATCAAGATGCAGCTGGAACGTGAGTGAGTGTAGCTCAGGAGAGCCGGAGCCGATGCGTGAATGGGATTTGTTTTGAGTTAGGCTATGGTGACCATTTTGAATATGTTCAGTTTAGGAAGAAAGAGAGGTCCAAGGTTGGTTATGGGCGTATCCAAAAAGTCCTGATGAAGGGCTTATGCCTGAAATGTCAACTCTCCTGCTCCTCGGATGCTGCCTGACCTGCTGTGATTTTCCATTGCCCCACTTTTCAACTCTAACTCTCCAGCATCTGCAGTCCTCACTTTCTCTGGGTATTCAAATAGTCCTGTTCCTAAAGCCACACAATGTTTTGGGATTTACTCTATGAAAATGAAATTTTATTGCTCATAAACATAAATAAAACAAACTTGAAAATATTAAAGGTGGTTTATTCATAGCAATTTAATGATCGCGCTTTCTTTTTCTTTCATTGATTTAAATGCTATCTATGATTGGGGTTCAAATTTGTTCATTGATTTGAAAAAAAACTTAGTGGTATCTTGCAATATTGAAATGTCTCTCATGATTTTCATTATCTAGAAGGACAAATGCTTTGGAAAATCACAATTTTCCAGTTACTTTACAAGCCTCTCACCATCCTGATTTGGAAATACATTGCTGTTCCTTCACTGTTGCTGGGGCAACATCCTGGAATTCCCTTCTTAATGCACTGTGGATGTTGAAGCAGAAGTCAGCGCATGGTTGGAGTGCTGACTCTGATCATCATGCACAAAACTTCAGAGCGGTTGTGTGTGTGTGTGCGGCATGCAGCTTAGAGGGAATATTGGTTGCCGTCTGAGTCAGTGGAATACACAAAAGTCCACAAATATGTCAAGCAATGCTGCTGAAAGGCCTATGACCTACTCACTCCATATGGGTAAGTACCACACTCAGCTCTCTGCCAGAGCATACTCACTCTATCTCTACCACTGCACACACTTCCGACTGAATCTCATGCTCTACCATTCCCTCTGTCGCATCTAACAACTTCCCTCACTTGCTTTTACCCACCAAACCTCCCTTACACCACTAACCCTGCACGGCCTCTGTGCTGACTCATTCGAGTCTCGTTTCGAGTCCCATGTGCACCGGCACCAATAGCTGGCAACTTTCATCTCACCCAATTCCTCCCTATGTCTCATTCCAGAAGAAAATAGCCCATATTAAGACAGCAAAGTCAGGATGGGTGGTGATGTGTCTGAGAGTCAGCCTCCTCTCCCTCTACAAGGAGAGAAAGCTGGCCTTGCTGTGGACAGTGACCACTTGTGGTGATGCTAAAACATCCATGTCCCTCCAAACCAGTCAGAAACATTGCTGTGCTCCTCTCCCATTACTGCCATGAGGGAATGTATGATTGGTCAGATTGTCAAACCCTTGTATGTGACACATTCATCTTTTTGTCTCCTCTAGGTATGAAAGGCATCTAGACCATCTTGATGGCTAAGAGAGTCTTCCTACCACATCAGCAAAGCTGCCTCCTACACTGACCATCAGAGCAAAACTCTCCAAAGTTTGATGGCTGATGGTTATGGCTGTTGGAGGGCAGTCATCTCAGCTCCAGGACATCATTGCAGGAGTTCCTCAGGGTAGTGTTAGGTCCAACCATCTTCAGCTGCTTCATTGATGGTCTTCCCTCCATCATAAGCCCAGAAGTGGGTATGCTCGCTGATGATTGCACAATATTCAGTACCATTCACGACTCCTCATTTACTGAAGCAGTCCATGTTCAAATGCAATAAGATCTGGATAATAAGTAATAGTCAGACCACACAAATGACCGGCAAGGACAATTTTCAAAAGGAGAGAATTGAACCATCATCCTTTGCCAATCAATGTTGTTACCGTCACTGAATTTCTCACTGTCAACATCCTTGGGATTGCCATTGACCAGAAACTGAACTGGACTCAACATAAAAATATTTGTCTCCAAAGGCAGGTAAGAAGCGAGGAACCTTGCAGCAGGAAACTCACCTCCAAAGCCTAACCACCATCTACAAGGTACAAGTCAGGAGTGTGATGGAATACTCCCCACTTGCTGGAAGAGTTCTACTCCAACAACACTCAAGAACCTTGATACCACCCAGGACAAAGCAACCCACTTGGTTGGCACCACATCCACATTCACTCCCTCCCACTACTGGCGCTCATTAGCAGCACTGTATACCATCTGCAAGATGCAGTGCAGAGATTATCAACGATCCTGAGACAGCACCTTCCAAACCACAACCACTTCCATTGAGAAGGGCAAGGGCAGCAGATACCACCACCTGCAAGTTCCCCTCAAAGCACTCACCATCCTGACTAGGAAATATATGGGTGGAGGTGGGTACTGCAGATGATGGGGATTAGAGTCAAGATTAGAGTGGTGCTGGAAATGCACAGCAGATCAGGCAGCATCTGAGGAGTAGAAAAATCGATGTTTCGGGCAAAAGCCCTCCATAAGGAATCTGATTCCGGATGAAGGGCTTTTGCCTGAAATGTCGATTTTCCTGCTCCTTGGATGCTGCCTGACCTGTTGTGCTTTTCCAGCACCGCTCGAATCTAGGAAATATATCACTGTTCCTTCACTGCAGCTTGGTCAAAGTCCTGGGAAATCCTCCCCATTACTGCATTATGGATGAACATCAGCATGTGGACTGCAACAGTCCAAGAAGACAGCTCACTACCACTTTCTCAGGATGGGCAGTAACTGCTGGCCAGACAGTGATACCCATGTCCTATCAATTAATTTTTAAAAAAAACTTGTTAGTGAACACATCCACAGCTGGTCTACCCAGGTTGGTCACATTTTGGGGGACAGCAGAGCCTGGGCAGCTGCTTCTCTCTAGACAGGAGAGGAACCCATTGTGCTTGCAATTCACTACTTCATTGAAAAACACCATCAAATATAAGAGCATTAGGCAGGTATGCAAGGCACATTGGGCAAACTGACTCAAAGGCTGGAAGATTCTACCAATGCGGTGTACCCTATGTGGGTATCTGGCATGTGTGTACCTGGTTACCTCATTGACAGGATAGCAGCTGCTCATGAGGAGCTAGGCTCAGCACCCTCAGTGTCTGCTCAATATGCTTAGGGAGCTGTGCTCCATCACTCCAACCATGGATACTCAGCCCCAATGGCAAGGTGATAGGGAGATGAAGGAGTATGATCTGTCCGTCTGTCTGTCTGTCTGTCTGTCTGTTTGTCTCTCTCACGCTATTTCTCTCTCTCGGTGCCTCTTCCTCACTGGGGGACAAGCTTGTCCTAGTAGGTACCTGGAGAAGCAACCTTCACAAAAGCCCCTCAGAAGTCTCCCCTCTGGATGCTGTGGAGATAGCCCGGTCTTCCACCTCACCTGTTTCCCTCAGCCTGGTGGGATTTCAAGCCCAGGGTATGCTCTGCACATCTCAGCCCTATAGTTCCAAGCTTAAGGCGCAACAGATGTGTTTTACCAGAAGTGTGTGGGTGTCTGTTTAATACTGTTTAAGATGAGAGGGGAAAGATACAAAAGGTACCTAGGGGGCAACGTTTTCATGCAGAGGGTAGTGCATGCATGGAATGAGCTGCCAGAGGAAGTGGTGGAGGCTGGTACAATCGCAACATTTCAAAGGCTGACCATACCACAGTGACTAGACTGATATCAGAGGCTGCCCTTACTGTGCTGCGACCCTCTGATGGAGACATGGACATCGGCTTGAAGCACACACAGAGTGGATATGAGATTCACACAGCACGGTGCTATAAAGCAACACAACTACACATGATCACAACTCCTTGACCTTTACTATAACCATAAAGGGGGATAGGAGCAGACATTATGGGAAAGTGTTTAATTGGGGGGGGGAGGAATTACAATGCTATTTGGCAGGTACTGAGGCCCCTAAATTGGGAATAGATGTTCTCAGGAAAATACACGACAGAAATGTGGAGGTTGTGAGGGCAACGTGGAACAGGCTGATATGCTCGAACAGGGTGATGTTAAGATGGAGGATGTACTGGAAATTTCCCTGGGCCAGATGGAATATAGCTGAAAAATGTGTTGCTGGAAAAGCACAGCAGGTCAGGCAGCATCCAAGGAGCAGGAGAATCGCTGTTTCGGGCATAAGCCCTTCTTCATTTTGGAAGATTGAATTTGAATGCAGAACACAGGGTTAAAGGCAGGATTCTTGGCAGTGTGGAGGAACACAGGGATCTAGGGGTCCATGTCCATAGATTCCTTAAAGTTGCCACCTGAGTTGATAGAGTTGTTAAGAAGGTGTATGATGTGTTGACTTTCATTAGCAGGGGGATTGAGTTTAAGAGCCACAAAGTTATGCTGCAACACTACAGGGTCTTGGTTAGATGACACTTTGAATATTGTGTTCAGTTCTGGTCACCTCATTATAGGAAAGATGTGGAAGCTTTAGAGAGATGGTGCAGAAGAGATTTACCAGGATGCTGCCTGAACTGGAAGGTGTGTTTTATGAAGAAAGGTTGAGGTAGCTAGGGCTTTTCTTATTGGAGTGAAGAAAGGTGAGAGGTGACTTGATAGAGGGATACAAGGTGATGAGAGGCATAAAATAGCCAGAGCCTTTTTCCCCAGGCTGGAAATGTCTATCATGAGGGGCATAATTTTAAGATGCTTAGAGGAAGTTTAGGTGAAATGTCAGAGGTCAGTTCTTTACACAGAGAGTGGTGGGTGCGTGGAAAGTACTGCCAGCAGTGGTAGTAGAATCATATACATTAGGGACATTTAAGCAACTTTTGGATAGGCACATGGATGATAGTAAAATGTTGGTTAGTTTGATCTTAGAGTAGGATGAAAGATTGACACAGCATCAAGGGCTGAAGGGCCTATATCATGCTGTTCTATGTTCTATGTTCTATATTCTCTGATCATTGCTAACAATGACAACATGCTGCCTGGCTTTGTCTCTGTGCTAAGAAACAAGTCAAGTCTTTAAGCTCTGGCTGAATAGACGTAGGACAAAAAAACTCCAAGGGATGCTTTGTGCATACAAACAGGCACAACATGAATGAGTGCTAGGAGAGCAAGCCATTGCCAAGACACACCGTGACTGTATCCACCTGATGGGTGCCTCTCATTGTGTGCACACTGCCCCCGGCAGCAGCATTGCGATCAAAGCTGCCGGTTTGCTGCAAAATGGCATCTTGCAAGTGGATCAGAGATGCGATACGTGGGTTTACTGAGGCTGGCATGGGTCTGATACCACGCCTATGGTTGGAAAATGCATGCTGTCAATGCTAAGGACTGTGCCCTGAGATGCCAGTGACTGGTAGCCAAGATAAAAGGCCAGAGGAGCAAGTAGCAAGCTGGAATCGCCAATTCTCAACGTCTGGTTTCTGTCCCACAAATAGGTGAATAACAACTGCATACTAATGTGATGAGTACAGCAAACAGTAAGATGGATGCTCACACAGGCAAAGGGGTCTCTGGCGGTCATTTGCAAGAATCCCTTCTTGTTGTCCAATATTTGGTTGGAAAATGGGACATCTCACTGTCATTGTCGAGACTCTGCCGATCCCACGTGATATTCCCAGCTTTCTCACCAGTTCCCGTGTTGTTCGGTGGCTTTCTTCCTTCTGAGGAGAGAAATATGTCAAAATTTATTGATAATTTTTTAATGAGATAAGGGTATTGAGGGCGATGGGACCAAGACTAGTGGAGAACATAAAGGATACTGAAATTTATGGTTGTTGGTTGGGATGAAGATTGCGAGTCACACAAAATGCTGATGGCTTACATTGCTATACATACCTGTCTCTTCCCTATAATGGAAAATAGACAATGCACCCAACAGCTGGTCTGTCCCTAGGCCCATTGAGGCCTTTTAGTCGTCAATTATTACTCACTTAAGGCCCTTAAGCTATCTTCACTTCTTGACATGCTGAAGGTGGGTGAGAGTGGGAAGGCCATTTTTTCACAACCTGGTGAAAAGCCAGGAAGGAAGAGGGGAATATCCTTTGGGGAAGTGTCCTCTGTATATCAGGGTTATTCCCCCTAAAGACTAGCCCTACTCTGTGCCTTCCAGGTCAGAATTCCAATGCTCCATTAATTGCTGTGAAGTTGGCTTTTTAGCGATCGTTTTGGTTCAGAGTAACCCTTCTTCTCGGGAGGCCAGGCGTAGACATGCGTGCCATCACCACCCCTGACCCTGTGCACTCCACACAAAGAAATAGCAGCCCAAGATGCAGAACCACCCATGATCCAGTTGTGGAACTGATATCAAACTTTTCACATTGGCTTGGCGGTGGAATGTTGATGATCAAACAGGAGGCCTGTGACCAGTCGGGTGGCGCAAGGTTTGGTACTGGGTCCTCGTTATTTATTTATATAAATGATTTAGATGAGAATATAGGAGGCATGATTAGTAGGTTTGTGGATGGCACCAAAATTGGTGGTATAATGGGCTGCACGGTGGCACAGTGGTTAGCACTGCTGCCTCACAGCGCCAGAGAACGGGTTCAATTCCTGCCTCAGGTGACTGTCTGTGTGGAGTTTGCACATTCTCCCCGTGTCTGCGTGGGTTTTCTCCAGGTGCTCTGATTTCCTCCCACAATCCAAAAATGTGCAGGTTAGGTAAATAGGCCATGCAAAATTGCCCGCAGTGTTAGGTGAAGGGGTAAATGTAGGGGAATGGGTCTGAGTGGGTTACATTTTGGCGGGTCGGTGTGGACTTGTTGGGCCGAAGGGCCTGTTTCCACTCTGTAAGTAATCTAATGGGCAGTGAAGAAAGTTATCTAAGAGTACAATGGGATCTTGATCAGCTGAGCCAGTGGGTCAAGGAATGGTAGATCGAATTTAATTCAGACAAATGCGAGGTCTTACATTTGGTAAGACAAACCAGAGAAGGACTTACACTATTCATGGTAGGGCCCTCGGGTGGAGTGTGGTCAAACAGAAAGACCGAGGGGTATAGGTACATAGTTCCTTGGAAGTGGTACCACAGGTAGACAGGATGGTGAAGAAGGTGTTTGGCACACTTGCCTTCATTGTTCAGAGCACTGAGTACTAGAGTTGGGATGTCATGTTGTGGCTGCACAAGATATTGGTAAGACCATGTTTGGAGTACTGCGTACAATTCTGGTCACCCTGTTATCAGGAGGAAAAAGTGTAAAAATGACTTGCAGGGATGTTACTGAGACTGTATTATAAAGTGAGGTTGGTTAGGCTGGGACATTTTTTCCTGGAGCATTGAAGGTTGATGGGTGACCTTATAGCTGTTTATAAAATCATGAGGGGCATAGGTCAGGTGAATAGACAAGGTCTTTTCCCTAGGGTAAGGGAGTCTAAAACTAGAGGGCAAACATTTCAGGTGAGAGGGGAAAGATTTAAAAGGAACCTGAGGGACACCTTTTCCACACAGACAGCGGTGTGTATATGGAATATGGACAGCGCTGTTGGAGGAGTGGTAGAGAGAGTACACTTACAACATTTAAAAGACATTTAGATAAGTACATGCACAGGAAAGGCTTAGAGGGGTAAGAGTCATGTGCAGACAAATAGGACTAGTTCTGTTTAGCAAGGCTGGTAGTGTGGATGAGGTGGATCAAAGGACATGTTTCTATTCTGTATAATTCCATGAATCCATTTTTTATTGTCCTAGACTTCGTTTGCTTGAGAAAGAAAGAAAGAAAGCAAGATATTCTCATGAAAGATCCCCAATGGTTAACTCTCCCTCTCTCTCCAAAGATATTACCTGATCAATGGCCTCATCGAATCCCTACAGTGTGACAACAGGCCCTTCAGTCCAACAAGTCCACACTGACCCTCCGAAGACTAACCCACCCAGCTCCATTCCCCTTGACTAATGCACCAAACCTACATATCCCTGGACGCTCTCAGTAATTTAGCATGGCCAATTCACCTAACCTGCACGTCTTTGGATTGTGGGAGGAAATCAGAGCACCCAGAGGGAACCTGCTCAGACACAGGGAGAATGTGCAAGTTCCACTAGACAGTCACTTGAGGGTAGAATTGAACCCAGGCCCCTGGCACTGTGAGGCAGCAGTGCTAATCACTGAGCCTCTGTGCCACCTGACTGTTTCAGTATTTTCTGTTTTTATTTAAAGCCTTTGTGATACAAGGCTGTTTCACCGAGAAAATTACATGCTGCGCTCTTTATTCCTTTCCCCGGTGCAACTGTAGGCAGCAATGCTGACCTCTTCGAGGGGGTAGGTATCGTTCTCAGAAATTGTTGCCTTGCTGAAGGAGTGGAGATGTTAGTTTGGTCGTGTGACTGGTGTGCAGAGAGAATGAGGGAGAGATTTGGTGTCTTAGCTTTGCACTGATTACCAGCTATTCACACACAATGGAAGTGAGCTCCAAAATACACCTGAAAGGCTTGCTGCACGCAAGCCAAGAATCAATGCCATTGCTAACTTCAGCCAATACTCTCAACAGTCACGAAGAGAGAACCCTTTCTGAATTTCACCTCCAAGATTGCTAACAGCCCCAAATACATGCTATCAATTCTTAATTTTTCTGCAGATACTATTGCCTGTGTTTCTCATACTAATGCTATGCAATCAGCGTTCAGGCATCTTTAATGCATCTACCTGTCTTAGTTTCACATCTCTAAATACCCCTATTTAACAAGAAAATCAGTCAATCTACTTTTCTTTTCTTGGAGTTCTCAGGATAGAGGTTTGCTGTGGTCTGACTGTTATTGTGACCTCATCTAGTTAACATGGCTGCTGTCAAAACACTTCTCAGGTAACTTGACGGTAATCCTTTTTTTATTGAAAGAAGGAAAGATCCCAGTTTTTTCATGTCTCTCCTCCTTTAGGAAGCATCTTAAAGCCTATTTCTTTACCCAAGCATTTAGCCATTCACCTAAAGTCTCTTGAAGTGGCTCAGTGTCAATTCTCACCCAATAGCGCTTTTGTAAAAAGCCTTTGACAATTTGCTCTGTTAAATGTGCAACACTATTGAGCATTGCAAAGCAGCACCAGGTCACTGAGTTCAAAAATGGATTGAATGTCCTTCAAGAATTCTGCTTTTGCTTTCCAATTAGGTAATGCATGAACACATGTTTATACATAAAGAAGCACAATTTTTGATATCTCTCAATTACTTCAAAATGTGTGAGGCAACTGATTATTTTTGGAGTACAGAGACTAGTTCATGTGCAAAATAGATCAGTCATTCTATACCGGAAACAGCCAACGAACGGTAATTATTGCACAATCCACTGGTGCTACATTTTACTCCATCAGGGGAAGCGATGGCCTGATGGGATTATTGCTAGCCTGTTAATCTAGTAACCCCGGTCATGTCCTGGGGACCTGGGTTTGAATTCTACCATGGCAGATGATGGAATTGGAATTCTATAGAAAAAAAACTCCACTTAAGTGTCTACTGATGACCATGAAATGATTATCAGCAAAAATCCCATCTGATTCACTAATGTACTTTAGGCAAGGAAACTACTACCCTTACCTGGTCTGGACTCTAGACTCCAGCAATGCAGTTCACTCTCAGTCAGTGATTCCCTTATACTGTGAATGAATATAAGAAATAAAAAGGTCTATGTTACCACTTTGAAACAGCCATTCAATTAGTTCCACACAGCTGCTGTTTCTCTGCAACCTGGTATTTTCTTCCCTGTTTAAATTACTTATCCCATTCCTTTTGAAAGTTACCAACCTTTCAGACAACAAATGTGTTATGAAGGTGGAAGGGGTACTACACCTTTAAGAAAGTTGAAAAGCTAGCAAGGACTTAGAGAAGCATAGAGAGTCCAGAACAAGGTAGCAATGTAACATTTGGTTGAAACAGCTAGAGTTACCATGAGACAAAAACAAATTCAAATTCGGCCAATCAGTTTAAATTATGCCCCAAGATACCAAACTCCAATCAAGTTTGAATTTAGTATTTCGATAATATTAAAACCAATGAAGCAATCCAATGTTTTGGGGTATAAAACTGAATATATTTGAACAGTTGAGAGAGAACTGCCAAAAGACCAAAAGATGCAGGTTGCTAATTTAAGAGCTCTCTGAGAGGTACCCGTCTGAGGAGGAAGTCTGTGCAGCAGAACATCGAGGCCAACCTGGAGAGAGAATCTACAGAGGAAAATCTACAGAGAGAACTTGGCAAAGCTGGCTGGTTTTGAAACATGATTATATTATCTTTTGTAAATCGTTATCGGGATTTTTTTTATTGAATGAGTATTGTAGAGGGGAAGGTAAAAATTGGGTTTAGAGAAAGAAGTTATAAAGAGTTGTTAGTTAATTATTTTCTGTTAGACTTAAAAAAAAATGTTTAATTTTTACTTTACTTTTTACTTTAGTTTTGACTTTTGGGATATTCTTTGCTTCTCGAATTTTAACAGATTTCCACATGGGATGATTCTTTTCTGTGTTGCTTGTTTAAATTAGCAGAGGGGTTTACCCTATGTTATAACAAATGCCAGAAGATGACACCTTGCTGTTTAGGGACACTTCTCTTCATCTCTCTTATACAATGCACTTAAGCCCAAACCCCTTTACTTTCCTCCATTTTTCCAGCTTTTTAGTTTTCTCCTGCAAATACTTACCCATTATCCTTTTAGAGGCCACTATCAAATCTGAAGTGCATTCCAAATCCAAGTAACTTGTTTAATAAAAGAAATATTTCAAGAGGTTTCTTGTACAACTTAGGATCAAAGGCACAAGGTTTGTCATCTACTGCAAATCAACAGAGTGAACTAATCTCATCTTTTGGAAAATGCCATGGAGTTCACAGCTGATCTAAGAGCAGGATCACTTGATTCCAAAAGACTTCAAGCTAAAATCATTCATCAGCAGCATCCCTTCAATCTACAGTAATGTAAAGAATCCCTTGGGAGTCTAGACATTGTAGCATATGTAAGGTGAGTCATTTACTAGTTAACAAGAGTCTGGGGTATGTGTTTAACTTGACTGGACGAGCACATGCCACAGCCTAACACACTATCCATGCTACCTTATATAAGAAACATCTCGGAACTAACAGCTTGACTTCTTTGACCATTCAGATTCATGACAGCCTATAAACCGACAGCCACTCTCAGACAACAACTCACCAGAACAAAAGACTCCATACCGTCATGTGCAAAACGAATGTTGTTTACAAGATTCCATGCAAAGACTGCACGAAACGCCATATAGGACAAACTAGCAGACAACTAGCAATCCACGTCCAGGAACACCAACTAGCCACTAAACGCCACGACCAGCTGTCCCCAGTAGCCACCCACACAGATAACAAGGAGCACAAATTCAACTGGGACAACACAATGATCATAGGATAAGCTAAACAGAGGACAGCCAGAGAATTTCGAGAAGCATGGTAATCACCCACAGACTCCATCAACGAGCACATTGACCTAGACCTGATATACCGGCCACTGCAACGAGCAATTGGAACTGGCAACCAGAAGCAGCAGAAACGGAACCAAATAAATTCCAGAAGACACAGTACAGCAGCACTTCACAGGAGGCTCCAAAGCACTGAAGATGTCACCTAGACAGGGGATGAAACATCTGCAAATCAATTTCCCAGCTCAGCGAATGTACCCACAACCATAGATTGGATTCAACCGGGGGAGTTGGGGAGGACATTTCCTAAGTGGGCCTATGATTCCCCCCCACAAGAGAAAGGACTTTGTCTATTTATCCTATCCATGCCCCTCATGATGTTATAAACCTCGATAAGGTCTATATATGGAGCTTCAACACCCTCCACTATTATATTGTCAGTGCAGATAACACTGTGGCCACATCTCTCCAGATAGACAGCTGGTTATTTAAGACTGCATCTCTTGAAGTTACAACACCAACAGCGACTCGTACTTGCACTGATTTTATCCAAGTAAAACACTTGGAGGCATGTCACAGGACTGTAACAGGTAAAAATTGGCATCAAGCCACATAAGGAAGTATTATGGTTAATGAGCAAAAACGAGATCTGAGTTAAGTTTTAGAACACCCTTAAAGAAGGTTAATAAAATCATGACGGGCATGAATACGGTAGATAGAAATGGTATTTTCCCTGGGGGAGGGGAGTCCAGAACTGGACGGCATAGGTTTAGGTTGAGAGAGGAAAAATTTAAAAGGGACATAAGGGGCAACCTTTTCATGCAAAGGATGATGTGTGTACGGAATGAGCTGTCAGAGAAAGTAATGGAGGCTGGTACAATTACAGCATTTAAAGGGCATCTGGATGGGTATATGAATAGGAATGATACAGAAGGATAAGGGCTAAGTGCTGGCTAATGGGACTAGATTAATTTAGGATATCTAGTCGGCATGGACGAGTTGGATGGAAGGGTTTGCTTCCGCGTTGCACATCCCTATGATTTTATGACTCTGTAAGTAAAGAGAGTCAAGAATTTGGAGAAATTAGGGAGAGAATTTCTGTTTATAAGGCTTAAGCAGTCGAAGCATGGCCAAATATTGTGGACTGCTTAAAATTGGGGATTCATAAGGAACCATAATTGGGGTAGCAGCTATCTGAAAGAGTCGTAGGATTTGGCAAGATTACAGAGATAGGCTCATGAATCATTTGCAAACAACGAATAGAATTTTGAAACTGAGGTTTAGCTTTAACTGGAAGTAATTCAGTAAGCACACTGGGTGAAGGAGACTTGTGACAAGTTGGGGTACAGACAGCAGAGTTTAGGAAGAATTGGTATGTACAGAGAGTAGAATATGGAAACTGAAGTAGGAAAAAATGCACAGGAAATAAAGGATGGATGAGAGTTTCAGCTGCAAATGAGCAGAGGGAGAGTGGAGTCAGACGAAGTTCTGCAGTTTGACCTGGCGCAGTGATGTTAGTAGAAGAGTAATCCAGGGATCAAAGTGCTCTGGGGACATGGTTTTGAAACCCACCATTGCACCATTAATAAATCTGGAACTAAAACTATTGTTAGTTGTCATACAAGTGCATTTGGTTGACTAATGTCCCTTAGATAAGAAGAGCTTGCCATCCTCAACTGGTCTGGCCTGCATCTAACTCCTGATTGTAACCACTTCACTTGCCTCTCCTCCAACCTAGTTTACTGCATCAGGTGCTCCCAATGTGGTCTCCTCTACATCGGGGAGACCAAACTTAAACTTAGGGACAGGTTTGCCAAGCACCTTATCCGGGCTTGCAGGGGCTGACTGGACCTCCCAGTCACTAGCCATTTTAATTCCCCTTCTCACTCTCTTTCTGACATGACCATTCTTGACCTCCTCCATTGCCACAGTGAAGCAAACCGCAAATTGGAGAAACAATACCTCATCTTCTTCCTGAGCGTTCTATAGCCCGGAGAACTGAACATTGAGTTCTCCCTTTTCAAATAACCTCCCTTCCCTTCTCCCGACTCCCTTTCCAGCCCCTCCCACTCCCAGTCACCAACTGGATTCATCTCTCTCATCGACCAACCATGTCGTACCCTCTACCTGTCTTCACCTATCTCTACTTCACCACCCTTCCCCTGTCACCCACATTATCTGCAGCTCCCCCTACACCTACCCCCAGTCCTAAAGAATGGTTACACCTGAAAGGTTGACTTCTCCACCTCCTGATGCTGCCTGGCTTGCTGTGTTCTTCCAGGCTTCTGCCTGTCTTCTGAAATGGCTGAGCAGGCCTAATGGTTGTATGAAGCCTCTACAAAGTCTAGAAATAAATGAAACTGAATAGAATGCCTGGCCTTATTCAACGAATCAGCAATGGCAACACTTATATCCTGTTAATGCCATATAGTTCGCAATTAAGGAGGGCTGTCCTACTGACTAGTCAAGCAATGGCCTGATATAATCATTTGCATGGAATCATACCTTTACCGACGATATCCCACATACTGCTACTGTCTTTCCTGAACATGTCCTATCCTACCAACAGGACACAAGTACCAGAAGTGGCAGCACAGGGGTGTACATTTGAGGATGGAGTCCTCAACATTGATTCTGCACTCCATGAAGTTTCATGGCATCATGTTAAGCATGGACAAAGATGTCTCCTGCTGGTTATCATCTAACACTCTCTCCCTCCCCTTCCCCACATGTGGAATCATTACTCTTCCATGATGAACACCACTTGGAGGATCCTCTGACGGTGGCATGAGCGGTTAATGTACACTGAAATGGGGTGGCCTTCAATGTTCACCGCCAAGAATGGTTCATCAGCACCATTGCTGATCGAATTGTCTGAGTGCTAAAGGATATTGCTGTTAAACTGGGTGTGTGGGAAATGGTGAGGGAACCAACAAAGGGGAAAAAAACATACTTCACCAATCTTCCTGCTGTCAATATGCCTCTCCATGTTAATATCAATAGGTGGAACAACCATAAACCTGTGGAGATGCAGTCTAATGTTGACATTGAGCATACCTCCCATCGTGTCGTACTATAATGAAAGGGATAGACTTTGAACAGATGTAGCAACTCAAGACTGGGCTGCCATGACGTGTTGTGGGTCATCATCAGCAGCTGAATCATGCTCATGCTCAATCTGCAACCTCATGGTTCAGAATATCCCCCACTCAACCATTACCATTGAACCAGGGGATCAATCAAGATGCAGGAACAGCACCAGGCATACCAGGCATAAGTGAGGTGTCAAGCTAAAGAAGCTGCAATAGAGGACTAATTGTGTGTCACAACAACATACACAGCAAGTGACAGAGCTAAATGATCCCATTGCTCTGCATCTGGTTGTGAACGGTGTTGGATAATTAAACAATTCACTGGAGGAGGAGACTCCAAATAAATCCCAATCCTCAATGATAGGGGAACCCAGCATATTAGGGCAAAAGACAAGGCTGAAGCATTTCTCTCCATCTTCAGCCAGAAGTGCCAAGTGGATAATCCAACTTGGCCTTCTCCTGAGGTCCCAATCATGAGGTGTGGACATGTTGGGCCAAATAGCCTGTTTCCAAACTGTAGGGGTTCTAACCATTCTAGTCAATCAGAGATGTCAGTGTTTAGCCACTGGATACACTTTATGGGATATCAAGAAATGTTGAGGATATTAAATATTGCAAGAGCTATCAGCACTGGGAACTTGATGTTCCCCCAGCCAAGCTGTTCCAGTACAGTGACAACTCTCGCACCTACCCAACACTGTACAGATATGTCCTGTCCACCAGCAGCAGGAAAATCCAACTCAACAAATTATCAGTCTGCTCATGTTTATCAGGAGTGTGATGATTTGAATTATTAACAGCACTAGCAAGTGACACTTATTTAACAAGAAGCTGCACACTGACTCTCAGTTTGGATTCGGTCAGGTCCTTATAACAATCTGTGCCCTAACATGGGCAAAAAAGCTGAATTCAAGAAGGGAAGTGAGACAGCCTGGACCTGACATCATGGCTGCTACTGACTGAGTGCAGCATCAAGGGGCCAGAGAGAAACTGAAGAGTATGAGAGGTAGGGTTTGAAATCATATCTGGCACATAGGAAGATGGTTGTAGTTGTTGGAGGTCAGTCATCTCAGTTCCAGGATGTTTTTGCAGGAGTTCCTGAGGGTGTTATCCTAGGCCCAACCATCTTCAGCTGCTTCATTAATGACCTTCCCTCTCCCGTAACGACAGAAGTTGAGATGTTTGCTGATGATTGCACAATGTTCATCTGTGACTTCTCAGATTGTAATGCAGTCCGTGACCAAATGCAGCAAGAGCTGGACTGTATTCATACTCACGCTGATAAGTGATGAGTCAAATTCATGTCATACAAGTGCAAGGCAATGACCATCTCCAACAAGAGAGAATCTAAGCACCTACCCCTTGACATTCAATGGCCTCACCATGGCATTACTGAATACTCTACTGTCAATTTCCTGGATTTGCCATTCATGAGAATTGATATGTGGGGCAGAATCTTATAATGACTGGAACAACATGGGCATTGGTGTGAAATGTAGCAAAATCACACCAAATGTGGTGAGACTTGCTGCATCTTTTAATTAATTTCTGGGCATTGTGATGAGATTCTGCATATAAAGCAGAATCTATTAGGGAGGATTGATGCTTTTTTAAAGAGCTTATTAATGGCATATCTCCCCTTATCAATATAAAGCTTCTGAACCCATCACCTGTGGAGAGGAAACTAAACACCAATAAATCTCGATGTGAAAGGCAGAGTGGAAATCTGACGTCTTCAACTCACTCCAAATGGCTCTCCATGTTGGACATTAGGCACTAACATCTCAGGGCACCTTCCATGGGCACTCATTACATGCAACCCACATCCACTAACACTGGCGTTCAACATGTGCCAGTCTCTAAGAGCCCTAATGGCACATCTTCAAACCACTGACAGGGCATCTCCACACTTCAATACTGCAGTCTGGATTGCACTGGCAAGTCTCATTGCAATGTTGCAGCAAAGACACAGTGCTCATAGACTAGACCAGGCTGCATCTCTGTTCTGTTCACTTGCTATCATAGCACTCACTCTGAGATTGCCTTGTTGCTCACTGCATCCCGGCCTAACATTACCTTGCTTCCTTTTGCACCTTGCTTCCAGTCGGTGATATCAGGCTGACGCTTTCCCCTGCCATTTAGTGCAGACACAAAGACATCTGTCATTAAACATGAGATCCATGCAGAAATTAGGCAAATTACAGTAGATTATAGGTGATACTCTATTTCTCTTTGTCGGATACAGCGAGGTGCTTACTAAAATTTCAAGGCTTGGGTTGGGTTTTTTCTGGTGTAAACTCTGAGAAGGAAAGCATGCAAGGTAGAAATCGAGTATGTATTAAATTTTACACGCGATGAGGGGTTCAGGCTGCATTTCACGAAACAAAAGTAATTGATTTAAACTCACCAATTAAGCAATTACTGGAATTGAAGGGCATGGATATTCGTAAGAGGGTTTTATTGGAGAACCTATTGGTACTGAAGGCAAGGCTAAGTGGGATTTTTTCACATACGCCCGTGGGATGTGGGAGTTGCTGGCTGGTCATCAATTATTGCCTGTCCCTAGTTGCCCTTTGAGAAGGTAGTGGTGAACTGACAGCTTGTACCACTCCAGTCCATTCGCTATAGGTTATCCAACCTTTTGGGATGAAGAAACAGTGGCATATTTACAACTCAGGGTGATGGTGTTCTCATGTATCTGCTGCCCATGTCCTTCTAGATGGAAGTGGTTGTTGGTTTGGAAGGTGTTGTTTAAAGATCTTTGGTGGGTTTCCTCAGTGCATCGTGCAGGTAGCACACACTACAGCTACTGAGTGTTAGTAGTGGAGGAGAGTAGGTGCTTGTGGGTGTGGTGCCAGTCAAGTGGGCTGCTTTGTCCTGGATGGTGTCAAGCTTCTTGAGTTGGGGCTGCACCCATCCAGGCAAGTGGGGAGTATTCCATCACACTCTTGACTTGTGCTTTGTAGAAGGTGGATAGGCTTTGAGGAGTTAGGGGCTGACTTGTCCGCTGCAGTATTCCTAGCCTCTGTCCTACTATGTAGCCATTGTGTTTATATGCCAAGTGCAGTTGAGTTTCTGGTGAATGGAAACACTCAGTAATTTGACAGTGGGAGCATTTAGTGATGAATGCCAAGAGATGGTGGTTAGATTGTCCCTTGTTGGTGATGATCATAGCCTGGCATTTGTGTGATGCAAATATCCCTCGCTACTTGTCAGCCCAAACCAGGACATAGCACAGATTTTGTTGCATTTAAGCATGGACTGCTTCAGTACCTGAGGAGCAGTGAATAGTGCTGAACATTGCGCAATCATCAGTGAGCATCCCCACTTCTGGCCTTATGATGGAGGGAAGGTCATTGATGAAGCAAATGAAGATGGTTGGGTCCAGGCCACTATCCTGAGGAATCACTGCAGAGATGTCCTGGAGCTGAAATGACTGACCTCCAACAACCACCATTACCTTCCTAGGTGACTCCAACCAGCGGAGAGTTTGCCCCTGATTCTCATTGATTGCAGACTTGCCAGGCCTTCTTGATGTCACAGTCAGTCAAATGTGTTCCTGATATGCATGACCGTCACTCTCACCCTTGTCATGTTTGTCAGCAATCCTGAGTCAAAGTGAAAGAAATAGCCTTTGGCCCCTGAAATGACAGAGAGGCACATATTAATGGAGATGAAAATGGGTGTCACAGCTGTATTATTATATACTTGCTGAGGTCTCAACAAGTGAATAGGGCCTGCAGAAAGCACGTAGAATATTGCCCATGGTTGTCCTGTCCACCAGCAGCAGGCTCATTTCTGACGAAGGCTTATGCCCAAAAAGTTTGATTCTCTTGTTCCTCGGATTCTGCCTGACTGGCTGTGCTTTTCCAGTACCACGGCATGATGGCTCACAGCTCCAGGGACCCAGGCTCAATTCCAGCTTCTGCCGACTGTCTGTGGGCTGTTTGCACATTCTCCCCATGTCTGCGTGGGTTTCCTCTGGGTGCTCCAGTTTTCTCCCACAGTCCATGGATGTGCAGGTCAGGTGAATTGGCCATGCTAATTTGCCCATAGTGTTAGGTACATTAGTCAGAGGGAAATGGGTCCGAGTGGGTTACTCTTTGGAGGATTGGTGTGGACTTGTTGGGCCGAAGGGCCTGTTTCCACACTGTAGGGTAATCTAGCTAAACTAGATCACTCTGATCTCCAGAATCTGGAGTCCTCATTTTCTGTCATGCAGAAGGCATGTAGGCTTAGTGGTATGGAGGGATCAGAGAGTGAGGGAACATTTTGCAGGCATTGGTGACAGCATGAATCCTGATGGGAAATGGGAGTAGTAGCAGAGACAGAGTGAGTGTGTGATCTTGGAGGGCAAATGATGGCACTTGCCCTGGCAGAGCGGAGAAGGTTATTGAGCTTCTTCCTACAGCACTGTGTACTCCTCGAAATGGCTGACACTACACTGATGTGGGAGGGGGAATTTGGGGGCAATCTCAAACAAGGCTGTCAATGTTCTGGTGTCATGACTTCTCTGCTAGTATTAGTGGAAGAGGATATCCCATGTTTGATCAGCAGGATGCCCCAGTTTGCAATGTCTGGTGGACAAATATCAGGAGGTGTACCGGGCAGCTCCAGACTGACAATGCTTGGTTGGGTGCACAACGGGTTCATAAACATAACGTCAACACCACGGTTGCCTGTCAATTCCAGGATAGTCCAACTGTGGCAAGTTGTCGTGGGAATGGTGGGTGGTAAGAAGGATCTAAAGTCAGTCAAGAGGGCTACCACAAAGCAACTAACTGATGAGGTGCGGGTGGTAAGATACAACCAGAGATTTCAACAAGCCTCAGCAACCGAAACCTTCCAAGAGAATTCAACAAAACTGACATATTAACCAAAAAAAAAAGTCAGGTTCATCCCATTAGTATTGTGGATGCAAGGGCAGGTCAGAGGTTAAGAATACTAAAAACAAGTAACTCACCAGAGTCTGTCCACCACCATCTATAAGGCAGAAGTCAGGAGTGTGAATGAATCCTCCCAACTTTCCTGGATGGGTGCAGCTCCAACAATACACAAGGAGCTCAACATCATGCAGGATAAAGCAGCCCTCGCTTGATTGGCACCACATCCAGAAACATCCACTCCGCCCACTGATACTCAGTACAACAATGTGTCCCATTGCAGTAACTCACCAAGGCTCCTTAAACCTACCAAGCCTCTTAAGTCAACTGTTTAGAAGGACAAGGGCAGCAGATACATGGGAGCATCAACACTTGCATATTCCTCATCAAACCACACACCATCCTGACTTGGAAATATACTGTTGTACTTTGAGAGTCGCTGGGTCAGAATCCCAGAGCTTCCACCTTCACAGCTGTCAGTAAATGCCCTTACACCCAACAACTGCAATAGTTTAAGATGGCAGCTCATCACTAACTATTCCAGGCAACTAGGGATCAGCAATAAATGCTGGTCTAGCCAAGTGACACCTAAATCCCCTGGATGAACAAAGATAAATGTCATGGAGGGAGAAATAGATTGTGTAAGAGGTGGGGCAGTGAGGTTATTAGAATGTCATCTTGGGGTCAAAAAAGACATTGAGGTTGCAATTTTTCAGAAGCAGCCTTGAACAATTGCCAGACAAGGGGATGGAATCAGTTGCTAGGGGATGGAGTCAGTCATTAAGGGGTAAAGTCAGTCTTTAGGGGACGGAGTCAGTTGCTAGGCGATGCAGTCAGTCACGAGGGGATGGAGCCAGTTGCTAGGGGATGGAGTCAGTCATTAGGGGATGGAGCCAGTTGCTAGGGGATGGAGTCAGTCTTTAGGGGATGGAGCCAGTTGCTAGGGGATGGAATCAACTAGGCGGAGGTGAGTACTGCAGATGCTAGAGATTAGATTCAAGATTAGAGTGGTGCTGGAAAAGCACAGCAAGTCAAGCAGCATCTGAGGAGCAGGAAAATCAAAGTTTTGGGAAAAGCATCTTCGTCAGCCTCATTCCTGATGAAGGGCTTTTGCCTGAAACATTGATTTTCCTGCTCCTCGGATGCTGCCTGACCTGCTGTGCCTTTCCAGCACCACTCTAATCTTGATGCTAGGGGATGGAGTCAGTTGCTAAGGGATGGAATCAGTCACTAGGGGATAGAGTTGTGTTAAGTACTAAAGCCAATGGTTTTGATCCTCCCAGTGTTTAAAGTGCTTACATTGAGGTCATTAGCTTACAAAGGTTTAATGGCTATTCTGTTTCCAGTGTTCATAAATTAACTGCTGACTGGCATTAAGTAGTGAAGAAATCTTAACAGTTTCAGGGATGATGTGTGCATCTCTTGCACCTTCTTTGAAATGACTGGAGATCTTGTCATCATAACAGATCCATGCTATGACTGAAAGAACAGTAGTGAGGTGTCCTGATTAGTGTCCTGACACAGAGTAGTGTCCTGATTGATATTTAGATCTAGATTTTATTGTCACCTGTACTCAAGTATAGGAATACAGTGAAAGTGTACAAAGTCCCCATTCTCCAGAGTCAGCTTGGTTACACACTTGATTATGAAACTGGAATTTAAGAAAGCAACGGAAATATAAGAAACAAAGCCAAAAAGAATGAAAAATGTCCAAATGTTAAAGTGCTACTTAAATCTTATCCCATGCAGGTATCAGGGCCAAGCCTGGAATCTTGGGATGAACCGAATACTCGCTGCCTCTAATCCTATCACCTTTGATCTCCTCCTGCTGCCTCTGAATCTATAACTACCAGTGCTGCTCCTGACTGCCATTTACTACTTAACTCCCTTCAACAAAAACAGATTTATCATTTATTTCACTGCTATTAAGAGGACCTCCATGTACACCAATTGCACACTGTTTCCCCCATATTTCAGTGGCATTTTAGACACCCAATATTCTTTCTGGGCTGTGAAGCACTTTGTGATATCAAAGGGGGCTACATAATTGCTGTTCTTTTCAGGTAGACAGGCAGGAGGCTGGAGGAACACAGCAAGCCAGGCAGCATCAGGAGGTGGAGAAGTCAACGTTTCGGGTGTGACCCTTCTGCAGTCCCCAAGAAGGCTTACACCCGAAACGAAACACAAGCCTCATTCCCAATGAAGGGCTTATTCCCGAAACGCTGATTCTCTTGCTCCTCAGAGGCTGCCTGACCTGCTGTGCTTTTCCAGCACCACACTCTCGACTCTGATCTCCAGCATCTGCAGTCCTCACTTTCTTCACCTCCTGATGCCGCCTGGCTTGCTGTGTTCTTCCATCCTCCTGCTTGTCTACCTTGGATTCCAGCATCCGCAGTTTTTTTTTAATCTTTAACTAAGTTCTTTGCAGGTACGATTATTTCAGGATATGCATAGAGTCTATCAACAAGAGAAAAGTCTCTGGTTCTAACAAATGCATTGTGATGCCATTTCATCAGATGTATGATGACAATCAACATGTGTGTAACTTTATCATTTTAAAGGAGGAACAAGAAGGGAGAGCAGAGCTGTTTGTGCAACAGTTTTCAGGCAGTGAATGTAAAAGCCTGAATGTTACACTGAACCTGTACAAAGCCTTAGCTAAGACTGGGAAAGCACTGCCTGATAAAGTGCTCAGTACAAGCTCAATCCTTTTAAATGTTCCTTGCTGTGTGTGATCTGTTTAATTCAATGAAGAATATCTTTGCAGTGCAACATCTGTGCCTGAGGCATATCTTAAAGAGGGAAGCTTGTGAATGGCTTGAACACAAGTGTCATGATTGCTAAGTGGCTGCTTGTTTTTTGGGGTGTATTTATTTCTGACATGGAAGATTACTTGTTAAAGAGAGAAAGCCCCCAGGTTGTCTGTGCGTGTGAGAAACTATGGTTTTCCCAAAGACCGTTCTGAATGAACCATGGCAAAGACATGGTGTGAGTTATAATGAACATGAGAGAAAAGTGCTGCCATCTGTTGGTCCAGGCACCAATAGCAGGCTGCATATTCAAAGCAGAAAAATACAGGGTTGCATTTCAGGAAGGTCGCTGCTGTGGGTTAATGCCTCAGGACCCTACAACCACACAGCATCAACATCGACTTCACCAGTCTCCTCATCTCCACTCCTCCCACCTCATTCCAAATCCAGCTCGGCACCACCCTCTTGAACTGTCCTAACTGGCCATTTTCTCTCCCACCTATCCATTCCATCCTCCACTCTGACCTATCACCATCACCCTCCACTTACATCCACCGACTTTGGAAACAAGACACTGAGTGAATATCTGATGAGTGCCGGAGGTAAAGGAAACCCTGGCATTGAAGTTCCTTCCCTCGGCAACATCCTGTAGCTTTAAAGCCCTCCGAGATGCCTGAGCTCTTGACCGCACGTTGTTATGACCCTTCCACCCTAGGGTATTGGTCAGCTTGGATGGCTCTTTGCGACACAGAGTGATATCAAGACAGCTTCAGTTCCTCCAATGGCTGGGATCACTATGTCGGCCCTACTTTCCCAACCTCACGCCTAACCTGAGCTGACCTCCAATTCAAACCCACCATCATGTCTAATGAGAAAGGCAACTATAGTGACTTTCCCTTTCACTTTTTCACCATTGGAGGCTGTTATCTACAGCTGCTCAGGGATTTAAGCAGTGGAATTCCTTTCTGAACATCTCTGCACCATTGCCTCTAAGCTGCTCATGTCCGCGGTCTCTATGACATTCCGTGTATGACGATTGCAACCGACTTCAGTAATGGAATTTCAGGCCCAAATGTGAACAGTTAGAATCCCCTCCACAATCTTAATGTGAGTTGGTGACCCACAGTGCTACTAACATCAGCATTTGTGCAGGAGGTATTGATGAGAAATTTGTGGGACCTGTCTCTATAGCAGTTCCTGTCTGAGCTGATCAATCATCATTTAACATTACTCATCATTGCCTCATATTAAGTTTGGGATGTTTGAATATAAACAGTGTCCACCTGTGCACAATCTAAACCTTATTTGTTGATAAGACCTGTATATTTGGGTGGCACAGTGGTTAGCACTGCTACCTCATGGTGCCAGGGAGACAGGCTCAGTTGCAGCCTTGGGCAACTGTCAGTGTGGAGCTTGTCGTTTTCCCCATGTCTGTGTGAGTTTCCTCTGGGTGCTCCTGCTTCCTCCTGCAGTCCAAAGACATGCAGGTTAGGTGGATTGGCCATGCTAAATTGTCCAGGGATGTGCGGATTAGGGTAGGGATAGGGTAGGGGGTTGGGTTTGGGTGGGAATTCTCTTCCGATGGTCAGTGTGGACTCAATGGGCCAAATGGCCTTGCTTCATATTGTAGGGATTCTACTTTAGTTTGAGCATTTTTAGGTTAAAAGAAACTCTTTTTGTTTTGGCCTGTCTTGTTTCTACTCTCGAATGAGTTTCTCTTAGAGAATGATATAATTGACTATAACACTGCACTGGTTAACCTGATCATTTGTCAGACACAGTGAGAGACAGGGACTTTGAAAAAAATCAATGCACCCTTCCAACCTTATTTGTAACAACCATATCACCTTGGTATCATTTAGATGTTTTGACGTGATCTCCAATAAATGAACAGCGGAGAGCAGGAAATTCCTCCTGTGCTTCAGTTGGAGACATTTAGCCTGTGAATTAGGAAGTTAGACTAGATTCTCTACGGTGTGGAAACAGGCCCTTCAGCCCAACAAGTTCACACCGCCCCTCCGAAGAGAAACCCACCCAAATCCATTCCCCTACCCTATATTTACCCCTGACTAACACTGTGGGCAATTTAGCATGGTCAATTCACCTGACCTGCACATGTTTAGATTGTGGGAGGAAACTGGAGCACCCGGAGGAAACCCACGCAGACACGGGGAGAATGTGCAAACTCCACACGGACAGTCGGAAATCAAACCCAGGAGCCTGGCACTGTGACGCAGCAGTGCTAACCACTGAGCCACCGTGCCGCCTACATGGTGTGAAGCAAGTTCTCCTGCAGAACCATATTACTCTTTAAATAAGATATTAAATATAGGAAGGTGCAATCTGCGAGATGTAAAAGATCTCTTGCCAATATGTTGACAAAGAGCAGAGGAGTTTGCCCCAGTGTCTGAAACAATATTTATTCCCCAATTAAAATCACAGAAATTAGATCATCCTATGGATAGAATAAAATAGAATATCTTTTATTGTCACGTGCAGGAGTACAGAAGTAATGTGAAAAGGAGATAAAATGGCTGCCTCTTATGGCGCCATCTTAGGTACAAGTATCTAGGTACAAATCTTGGATACAAAATAGAAATAAAAGGAAAAATAATAGCATTACTTTTAAAAAAAGCTATAAATAAGGTATTTATAACATAGTTAAAGGATTGACATTACAGTCTGGTAAAGAATGTCAAGTCGCAGCAGCTCAACATGTGGCCGTCTGCACCACGTCCCAGAACAACAACTGATCCGGTCCGAGCCTCCACTCTGCTCCTCACTGGCACTCAGCTTCACCAAGGTAAGTCGTGCTGCTCCAGGACCCGTTTCCCTCGCGCTGCTCTGGGACACGTTTTCCCCTCACACTGCTCCGGGACTCGTTTCCCTTCGCATTGCTCTGGGACTGGTTTCCCCTCGTGATGCTCCTGTACTTGCTTCCCCTTGCGCTGCTCCACTTATTCAGATATTTCCCAGATGACCACTGCTGGACACTTTGATATTTATCATCTCTATCAAAATGGGTTGTTTAATGGAATTTGCTGCCACCCAATCCTCCCGTTTCCGCTAGTGTGGGCCTATCTAGTGATTAAGGAAGTTGATAGTGGAGGATTCAGTTGCCGTAATGTCATTGAATGCCCTTGTGGTGTTGCTTTGAGTCTCTCTTGTTGGAGATAGTCATTGCCTGGCACTTGTCTGGTGCAAATGTTGCCCATCACTTGACAACCCAAACCTGGATATGGTCCAGGTCTTGCTGCATTTGAACATGGATTGCTTCACTATCTGAGGAGTCACAAATTGTGCAGGATATTGTGCAGGATATTGTGCAGCGATCAGTCAGCATCCCTACTTCTGACCTCATGATGGGGGAAAAGTGAAAGATTCAAACAACTGAAAACAATTGGGCCTCGGACCTTATGCTGGGGAACCCCTACAGAGATGTCCTGGAGCTGAGATGACAGACTTCCAGCAACCACAATCTTTGTGCTAAGTATGACTCCAATCAGTACAGAGTTTACCTCTGATTCCCATTAACTCCAGTCCTGTTGGGATTCCTTGACGCCAAATTTAGTCAAATGTAGCCTTGATGTCAAGGAAAGTCATTCTCTGCTTTCAGTTCCTGGGGGCAGTCGGAGCGGTCACGAGGTCACCAGGGAGCGGTGGAGCCTGTTGGGATACGTGATTGTACAGTTTAAATTACTTGCTTTCAGGTCGGGTATTGTTCAGTTCCTGGAGGCAGTCGGAGAGGTCACGAGGTTACATATTTGGGTGGTTGCTGTACCCAAAACACTGCTCAGGTTGTGTCTCCCACCCACCCTCCTCCTCAAAACAAAAAAAAAAGTTCTGTGCGTCGGTTGGTAAGGTGACAAGTATTTTCTTTCGTGTTTCATTTTTGCAGGGTTCTATTTGGGAATTTGGAATAGTGGGAATGGAGGTGAGGGCAGGTGAATGTTCCTCCTGCAGTATGTGGGAGGTAAGGGTCACCTCTGGTGTCCCTGCTGACTTCATTTGTGGGAATTGCACCCAACTCCAGCTCCTCAAGAACTGTGTTAGGGAACTGGAGCTGGGGCTGGATGAACTTCGGATCATTCAGGAGGTGGAGGGGGTTATTGAGAGGAGTTACAGGGAGGTAGTTACTCCGCAGCCACGTGAACAAGGTAGATTCCCGATGAAGGGCTTTTGCCCGAAACGTTGATTTTCCTGCTCCTCGGATGCTGCCTGACCCGCTGTGCTTTTCCAGCACCACTCTAATCTTGACTCTGATCTCAAGCATCTGCAGTATCCACTTCCACCTAGATGGGTCACCATCAGGGTGGGAAAGGGAATCGGCAGGCAGTGCAGGGATCTCCTGTGGTGGTTCCCCTCAATAACAAGTTTACAGTTTTGCATACTGTTGGGGGAGCGGGGGGAAATGACTTACCAGGGATAAACAAAGGGGCACAGGTCTCTGGTGCAGAGTCTGCCCTGTTGCTAAGAAGGGAAGGGGGAAGAGGAGCAGAGCTTCAGTCCTTGGGGACTCCATAGTTAAGGGGACAGATAGGAGGTTTTGTGGGAACGAGAGAGACTTGTGATTGGTGTGTTGCCTCCCAGGTGCCAGGGTTCATGATATCTCTGATTGTGTTTTTGGGATCCTTGAGGGGGAAGGGGAGCAGCCCCAAGTCATAGAGTCATAGAGATGTACAGCATGGAAACAGACCTTTCGGTCCAACCCATCCATGCCGACCAGATATCCCAAGCAAATCTAGTCCCACCTGCCAGCACCCAGCATGGTTACGTAGGCACCAATGACATAGGTAGGAAGAAAGGTGGGGATCTAAGGCAGAAATTCAGGGAGCTAGGGTGGAAGCTTAGAGCTAGAACAAACAGAGTTGTTATGTCTGGTTTGTTGTCTGTGCCATGTGCTAATGAAGCGAGGAACAGGGAGAGAGTGCAGCTGACCACGTGGCTGCAGGGATGGTGCAGGAGGGAGGGTTTTGGATTCCTGGATAATTGGAGCTCTTTCTGGGTAAGTTGGAACTTCTACAAACAGGATGGTCTTCACCTGAACCAGAGGGGTACTGATATCCTGGGGGGAAATTTGCTAATGCACTTTATGGGGGTTTAAACTAATGCTGCAGGGGATGGGAATCTGAATTGTAGTTCCAGTGTAAAGGAGGGTAGTGAGGTCAGGGGTAGGTTTAAAAGGTTGCGAGAGGGCACCAGCAATCAGGGTGTTGGTTTGAAATGCATGTACTTCAATACCACGAGCATCCGGAATAAGGTAAGTGAACTTGCAGCATGGGTTGGTACCTGAGATTTCGATGTTATGGCCATTTCAGAGACATGGATAGAACAGGGACAGGAATGATTGTTGCAGATTCCGGGATTTAGATGTTTCAGTAAGAACAGAGTAGATGGTAAAAGCTTGGGGTGGCAGGGGAGGGCAGTGGTATTGTTAATCAAGGGTAGTATTACAGCAGCTTAGAGAACATTTGACGACTCATCCACTGAGGTAGTTTGGGCTGGGGTTAGAAACAGGAAAGAAGAGGTCACCCTGTTGGAAGTTTTCTATGGGTCTCCGAATTATTCCAGAGATGTAGAGGAAAGGATGGCAAAGATGATTCTCGATAGGAGCGAGAGTAACAGGGTAGATTTTATGGGGTACATTATCTTCCCCAACATTGACTAGGAATACTATAGTTCAAGTAGTTTAGATGGGTAAGTTTTTGTTCAATGTGTGGAGGAGGGTTTTCTGACAAGTATGTAGACAGGCCAACAAGGGATGATGCCTTTTTGGATTTGGTACTGGGGAATGAACCCGACCAGGTATTAGATTTGAAGGTAAGTGAGCATTCTGGCAATAGTGACCACAATTCGGTTATATTTACAATAACAATGGGCAGGGATAGATATATACCACAGGGAAAGAGGTATAACTGGGGGAAAGGCAATTATGATGCGATTAGGCAAGATTTAGGAGGCGTAGGATGGGGAAGGAAACTGCAGGGGATGAACACACTTGAAATGTGAAGCTTATTCAAGGAAAAGCTACTGCAGGTCCTTGATAAGTATATACCTGTCAGGCAGGGAGGTAGTAGTCGAGAGAGGAAGCCATGGCTTACTAAAGAAGTTGAAGCTCTTGTCAAGAGGATGAAGAAGGCTTTTGTGAGGATGAGATGTGAAGGCTCAGTTAGGGGACTTGAGTTATAATTTAGCCAGAAAAAATCTAAAGGGAGAGTTGAGAAGAGCCAAGAGGGGCCATGAGAAGTTGTTGAACAGCTTGGTTTGCATGTTATGGAGCATGTGCTCAGTACTATTGCTGGAATATTGTCTGAGGGTATCAAATGCTTCCAGCCATTTCTTGATATCACATGGAATGAACAGAATGAAGACTGGTAACTCTGATGCTGGGGGTGTCTGGAGGGATTTGAGAAGGATCACCCAGCAAGCATTTCTGGCTGAAGATTGTTGTGAATTTTCCAGCCTTTTACATTTATATGCTGAGAAGATTTGTAGCTCAGGTTGAGGTTCTTGCTCTACTGTGACATCTAGGAGTGGCAATTTGTTATTGCCTTCCTCCTCTTTTGTAAATTTTATGCAGCGACTCAAACAAAGAGTTCTGCCAACCATCCAATCTTACTTCCCGTCCGCTACGTGGATGACACCTTTGTCATCACTAAACAAACAAATTAGAGGGAACCTTCAAGAACATCAATAATACCCTTACTGGCATAAAATTTACTAAAGAGGAGGAAAACAATAACAAACTGCCATTCCTAGATGTCACAGTAGAGTGAACAGACAATGGGGAGCTTCAAACCAGCGTCCACAGGAAAACAACACATACGGGCCAAATACTGATCTACAGAAGCAACCATTCCAACACCCACAAATGAAGCTGCATTAGAACATTATTTCAATGAGCCACCACACACTGCAGCACAGAGGAAATGAGAAGAGCAGAGGAAAATCACTTATACAGTGTATTCAAAAAGAACGGATACCTAATCAACAAAGTCCGCCCAAATTCTCAGCAACAAACCCAAGCAAGCAGCTAAAACGCATCCAGAAACCTTACATCAAAGACATCTTGGAAATGACTGCCCGACTACTCAGACCCTTTGGCCTCATGGTAGCCCACAAACCCACCAACATACGAAAACAGCACCGAATGAACTTGAAAGACCCTATACAGACAACAAGCAAAACTAATGTCATTTACAAAATATCTTGCAAGCACTGTAACAAACACTCCGTTGGACAGAAAACTAGCCACCAGGATACATGAACATCAACTAGCCAGAAAAAGACATGACCCACTATCACGAGCACCCTTACATTTGGATGAGGAAGGACACCACTTTGACTGGGACAACATATCCATCCATCCCAAGCCAAAGAGAGACATGCACAAGAATTCCTAGAAGCATGGCATTCCAACCAGAACTCTATCAGCAAACACGTCGATTTGGATCCCATCTACCACCCTCTGAGAAAAAGAACAGGAAATGACATCACCACAGCAAATGACATCACCACAGCAAATGACAACACCAACCCAAGGAAACCTAAGCATATAAATGGAAAGCAGGTCACTAACACCAGTGCTTACTGGAGGTTCACTGATGATGTTATCTAGTATGGTGATGAAAAATCTGAAAATGAACCTTCCAGCTCAGTGAGCAAACTTCCATCCATTTGTTTAAATGTCTGGCACCATTCACAACTGGATGTAGCGGGACTGCAGAGCTTTGATCTAATTAGTCATGGAATTCCTAGAATCATCATAAAATCCCTACAGCGCGGAAGCAAGCCATTTAGCTCATTGAGTCCGCACCGATCCTCCAAAGAACATCCCCCCCAGACCCAACCCCCTACCCTTTCCCTGTAATTCTCCATTTCCCATGGGCTAATCCTCCTCGTTTCCACATGCCTGGACATCTGGATAATTTAGCATGACCAATCCACCTAACCTGCACATCTTTGGACTATGGGAGGAAACCGGAGATCCTCTGAGGAAACCCATGCAGAACTGTTTAACTGCCTGTCACTTGTTGCTTGTGCTGTCTGGTACTCAATTAGCCTAGTGTTGTTGCTCCACCAGGTTTGCATCTCATTTCAGGTATGCCTGCTGCTTTTCCCTCCCACTCTCCACTGAACCAGAGTTGATCCCTGGCTTGATGGTAATGAGGGGATATGCTGGACCATGAGGTTAGAGATCGTGCGGGAGTATACATCTGCTGCTGTGGGCCACAGTGCCTCATAGATATCCAGTCTTGAGTAGGTAGATCTGTTCGAAGTCTACTAGGAGAAAGTGAGGACTGCAGATGCTGGAGATCAACGTGGGATGCTGGAAAAGCACAGCAAGTCAGGCAGCATCAGAAATCATAATTCCTGAGGGATAGAGAGAGAGAAGGATAGAAAGGGAGAGAGAGAGGGAGGGAGGGAGAGAGGGATAGGGAGACAGAGAGAGATAGAGAGAAAGGTGGATAGAGAGAGAGGGATAGAGAGAGAGGGATGGAGAAAGAGGGAGGGATAGAGATAGAGAGAGGGACAGAGAGAAAGAGAGAAAGAGAGGGATAGAGAGAGAGAACTAAAACACATCATATTCAGCCTAGGGACCCTGCAGCCATGGGATAAATATGGATTTCAACAGCTTCCTCAATTCCCCTCCTCCCACATTATCCCAGTCCCAAGCCTCCAACTCGGCACCACCCTCCTGACCTGTCCATCACCTTTTCCACCTATCCGCTTCACACTCCCCCCTGACCTATCACTTTCTCCCTCACCTCCACCCACCTATCGCTTCCTCAGCTACCTTCCCTCCAACCCCACCCCCCCCCCCCTCCCATTTATCTTGCAGCCCCTGGCCCACCAGTCTCCTTCTTGATGAAGGGCTTATGCCTGAAATGTCGATTTTCCTGCTCCTTGGATGATAACTGACCTGCTGTGCTTTTCCAGCACCACACTCTCGACTCTGATCTCCAGCATCTGCAGTCCTCACTTTCTCATAGGTGAACACAGGTAGACGGTATGACCTGGTTGGTCAATCCAAGGAATAGAACAAAGAACATAGAACGTAGAACATAGATCATAGAACATAGAACACATAACATAGAACATAGAATACAGTGCAGAACAGGCCCTTCAGCCCTCGATGTTATGCCGACCTGTGAACTAATCTAAGCCCATCCCTATACACTATCCCATCATCATCCATGTGCTTATCCAAAGATTGTTTAAATCTCCCTCATGTAGCTGAGTTAACTACATTGACAGGCAGGGCATTCCACACCCTTACCACTCTCTGAGTAAAGAACCTGCCTCTAGCATCTTTCTTAAATCTATCACCCCACAATTTGTAGTTATGCCCCCTCATACAAGCTGACATTATCATCCTAGAAAAAGATCTTTCACTGTCTACCCTATCTAATCCTCTGATCAAATTGTATGTCTCTATCAAATCCCCTCTTAGCCTTTTTCTTTCCAATGAGAACAGACCCAAGTCTCTCAGCCTTTCCTCATGAGACCTTTCCTCCAGACCAGGCAACATCCTGGTAAATCTCGTCTGCATCTTTTCCAATGCTTCCACATCCTTCTTGTAATGGGGTGACCAGAACTGTACACAATATTACAAATGCGGCCACACTAGCATTTTGTACAGTTGGAGCATGGCATTATGGCTCTGGAACTCAATCCCTCTACCAATAAAACCTAACACACTGCATGCCTTCTTAACAGCACTATCAACCAGGCTGGCAACCTCCAGGGGTCTATGTACATGGATTCCAAGATCCCTCTGTACGTCCACATTACCAAGAATCTTTCCAATGACCCAGTATTCTGCCTTCCTGTTATTCTTTCCAAAGGGAATCACCTCACATTTATCTGCATTGAACTCCATTTGCTACCTTTCAGCCCAATTCTGCGGTTTATCCAAGTCCCCCTGCAACCTGCAACATTCTTCCACACTGTCCACTACTCCACCAACTTTAGTTTCATCTGCAAACTTACTAACCCATCCACCTATGCCTATGTCTAAGTCATTTATAAAAATGACAAACAGCAGTGGTCCCAAATCAGATCCTTGTGGTGCACTGCTAGTAACCGGACTCCAGGGTGAATATTTTCCATCAACCACCACTCGCGGCCTTCTTACAGAAAGCCAGTTTCTAATCCAAACTGCTAAATCACCCTCAATCCCATGCCTCTGCATTTTCTCCAACAGCCTACCATGTGGAATCTTAACAAAGGCTTTACTGAAGTCCATGTACACCACGTCACCTGCCCTACCCTCATCCACATGTTTGGTCACCTTCTTTAAAAACTCAATGAGGTTTGTGAGACATGATCTGCCCTTGATGAAATCATGTTGATTATTTGAAATCAAATTGTTGCTTGATAGATGATTATAAATCCTATCTCCTATAATCCTTTCCAAGACTTTTCCTACAACAGACTGGTCTATAATTACCTGAGTCATCTCTACTGCCCTTCTTGAACAAGGGCACAACATTTGCAATCCTCCAGTCCTCTGGGTACTAAACCTATAGACAATGACGACTCAAAGATCAAAGCCAAAGGCTCCGCCATCTCCTCCCTAGCTTCCCAGAGAATTCTCGGATAAATCCCATCCAGCCCAGGGGACTTGTCTACTTTCACTCCTTCAAGAATTGATACTATCTCTTCCTTACTAACCTCAATCCATTCTAGTCTCACTCTTCTCCTTTACAATATTGTCCTTTTCCTGAGTGAAAACTGATGGGAAATATTCATTTAGCACCTCTCCGATCTCCATAGGGTCCACACACATCTTCCCACTTCTGTCTTTGACTGGCCCTATTCCTACCCTGGTCATCCTTTTATTCCTCACATACCTATAGAACGCTTTAGGGCTCTTTTATATTTTATCTGCTAAAGACTGCTCATGTCCTCTCTTTGCTCTTCTTAACTCTCTTTAAATCCTTCCTAGCTAATCTAGTAGAATAAATCTGGTAGGTGGCTGGGAGGGATGGAAGGGAGGGGAAGAGGCTGAAAGGGGAGTCAGGGGATGGGAAGGGAGGTTATTTGAAATTGGAGAACTCAATATAGAGCCCTCCAGGCTGCAGGTTGTTCAGGCGGAAGATGAGGGGTTGTTCCTCTAATGCGCAGTTTGCTTTGTTGTGGCAATGGGGGATGCCGAGGATGGTCATGTCGGAAGGGAGTGGGAAGGGGAATTAAAATGGGCGGTGACTGGGAGGTTTGGTCTGTGAGACAGCTCTCCCAGCTTTGGCACAAGCCCTCAGCTGTTGGCAGCAAGGACTTGTTATCCAAGTTCAGATGGACAATGAAGTGTCAACCACGTTGCCAACAGCTTATGGTGGCAAATTTCTTTCCCTGAAGGACATTAGTGAAGTTAACGGATCTGTCTGCAATGCTTTTGCTGACTTCGAATTCCAGAATTTATTGGATTCTAATTTCACCACCTATCATGCTGGGATATGAAGCCAGGAGCATTTCCTTGCTTTCTGGATCATTCATCCAGCACCAATGCTGCTTGGCCATCACCTGCCTTCAATATACTTTGGGACATCCAATATTTATGAAAGTCTCTGACCTTCGTGTTGAGAATCCTTGGTGAGCAGTTTGCTGGTTGGGTTTGGTCAGACAGGAAGCTAAACATTAAAGAATTGATACATGCAGTCACTCAGGCTCTTACCAGTCAATAATGTTCCATTATTCCATACGTGCATCCGAGGAGCAGGAGAGTCGATGTTTTGGGCATAAGCCCTTCATCAGGAATGAGGGTTGTGGGCTGGGGCTGAGAGGTAAGTAGGAGTGGGGGGAAGGTAGCTCAGAAAGTGATAGGTGGACGAAGGTGAGGGAGAAGGTGATACTTGGGGGAAGGGGGATGCGGTGTGGAGCAGATAGATGGGAAAGGTGATGGACAGGTCAGGAGGGCGGCGCCAAGTTGGAGGCTTGGGACTGGGATAATGTGGTGGGAGGGGAATTGAGGAATCTGTTGAAATCCACATTTATCTCATGTGATTGCAGGGTCCCAAGGTGGAATATGAGGCATTCTTCCTCCAGGTGTTGGGTGGTAATGACTTGGCAGTGGAGGAGGCCCAAGACCTGCATATCCTTGATGGAGTCGGAGGGGGAGTTGAAGTGATTAGCCATGGAGCAATGGAGTTGGTGGGTGCAGGTATCCCAGAGATGTACTCTGAAAGTAGGTGTCCTGTCTCCCAGATGTGGAGGAGACCACATCGGGTGCAACAGATATAGTAGTTGACATTGGTAGAGTTACAGGTAAATTTCTGAATGATGTCGAAGGTTCGGGGCCTTGGACGGGGGTGAGGTGAGTGGGCGCAGGTTTTGCACTTCCTGTGGTGGCAGGAGTGGGGTGTGGGCTAGTGGGGCTGTGGAATTGACGAGGATGTCATGGAGGGAATGATCTCTCCGAAACACTGATAGTTATGGTGAGGGAAGTATATCTCTGGTGGTGGGGTCGGTTTGGAGGTGGCGGAAGTGGTGGAGGATGATGCAATGTATGCAGAGTTTGGTGGGGTCGAAGGTGAGGACCGGTGTTGGGGGTTGGGGTGGGGGGGGTGGGGGGGCTGGTGGTGGGGGGAGGGTTTCTGTCCTTGTTACGTTGGGAGGGGTGGGATTCAAGGGCGGTGGTGCAGGAAGTGGAGGAGACGCAGTGGAGGGCATCGCCAACCACGTGGGAAGGGCAGTTGTGATTATGGAAGAAGGAGGCCATCTGGGACTTTCTAAGGTATTCCACTGCACTGGCCAATAAATTTGAGGTTTGCCTGTTAACAGATTGCACAGTGGGGTTTGGGATTTGGGGTTTGGCCTTGCTGTCCCTTTCCCTGTAAATAGCCATCCTTTGTGAACTGCTGCTTATTGTCTATTGTTAACTTCTTATTTTGAACCGTTTCATAAAATAAAAATTAAAGAAAACCAGATATCATTGGTGTCTATTATGATTGTTACTCTCTTTGGAGTAAAGGGAATTATATCTTTACTCAAAGCTGCAAGAGCAGAAAGACCTGAGCGTATATGGGCACAGGCATTGTAGGTGATGGTAGGTGGAGAGAGGTGCAGTTCACAGTGCAAGTAGTCTCCTCAATTCTGTTAATAGCCCCACCAGCTACCATACAAAGGAGCAGCCCTCCAACAGCTTGTTTTGCTCATGCTGGGTATCAGGTCCTTCGTTCTGGTGAGTTGTTGGCTGAGAGTGGCTATTGGTTTGTGTGCTGTTATAAGTCCTAGTGGTCGCAGTAGTCTGGCTGTCAGTTCGGAAATGCTCTTGATGTATGGTAGTGTGGCTACTCCTTTGAGCAAAACCAATGTAGTGTACAAAATCCCATGCAAGGACTGCACAAAACACTACATAGGACAAACAGGAAGACAGCTAACAATCCGCATCCATGAGCACCAACTAGCCACGAAACAACATGACCAGCTATCCTTAGTAGCCACACACACAGATGACAAGCAACATGAATTTGACTGGGACAACACTACTATTATAGGACAAGCCAAACAGGGAACAGCCAGGGAATTCCTAGAGGCATCCACAGATTGAATCAATAAGCACATCGACCTGGACCCAATATACCGACGACTGCAGCAGACAGCTGGAACTGACAACCGGAAGCGGCAGATTCAAACTACCACAAATGCCAGAGGAAAGATCACAGACGTGCTTCACAGGAGGCTCCCAAGCACTGAGGATGTCACCTCGACAGGGGACGAAACGTCTGCAACACAAATTCCCAGCTCGGCGAACAGAACCACAACAACTTTTGTTGGTGCATTAGGTTGCATTCTTACATTTCGCTCAAAAGAAACATGAAACAATGTGCCTTCTGCAAAGTGTTTTTTTATTGGCAAATTAATCAAAATATTAACTTAAATAGAATAAATTAGAACTGAATTCTCCAATACATTGATACATTTATTAAAGCAAAAAGTGCAATATATCTCAAGTATTGATGCAATCAAGTGGTTCTTCAGAAATGAATAATTATCACTGGAACTGGGACATTCGCCACAAACTCATTAATTGGTATTTACTGAATACTTTATAAATGTTTCATTTATTCATTTGTGGCACCAGTGGCTGGCCAGCATTTGTTGCCCATCCTTTGAGAAGGTGTGGGGTGAGCTGCCTTCTTGAACTGCTGCCGTCCACCTACTGTGGGTTGACCCACATGCCTTGAGGGAAGGAATTCCAGGATTTTGTCCCAAAGCCAGTGAAGGAACATTGAATTGAATGGAATAGTTTGGTCAACTATTTCAGAGGAAAAGTTAATTTTGACTGCAATGTCACATTGACCAGACATTTTCAACCAAATTCTCAAATTGTCACAGTGGGGGATTAGCTCTGCATTGTTAATCCAGGCCTCAGGTTAATTCTTCAAACCACTTGATTGCCATCCTGTTATACAATAGCAATAGAATTACAGGACATTTAAAAATGGCAGGTCATTCAATGATGCTGAAAAATGATCTCAACAAAATAGCTGATAAATAATTTAATAGTAATTACTCAGTGTCCCTGATTGAAATCTAATGGATTAGTGATTGTCCTTTCAAGGTGACCAGGTAAAGTACTTCTTATAATTTAACATAGGATAAAAATCTACCTCGCCCTTTAGGCAAAATTTTAACTCTGTCAAGATCCTTTGGCATACTCAAAGTTAAAAAAACAGTTCAATGGTTAAGGTTGATGGCACTTGGTGAATTAATACTTTTCTGCAATATTGATTCATCAAAGACTAATCAATCATAAAACAGGATTATCACAGGCAGCATAATAGTCAGGGTTGATTGAGCCTGCACCTGCCACTAACTGTGTCCAGTAAGAGGCTGTGGATAATCATCGGAGTTAGGAATCTCAGACAATTTCCCTCCCTCCCACCAGCCAGATATGCTGGTACTAACACTCAGTACAGTGTAACAGGAGAAACCATATTAAATAAATAAATGTTATTATAAAACAAATTAGCACTGAATAAATTAGGAAGTAATAATAACAAAATAATAATTAAATAAAGAATAAAGACTCTGTTATAATCCATTTCATGAAGTCAGCTCCTGAAGGATCTCTAGCTTATTTGAAGTCTTGGCTTGAGGGTAGTGTTGGGTCTCACTGTGCCATGGAGCACATCAAACAGGAATGCCCCCAGACTTCTAATGGCCTCAATAGTTTCCTGATCGACGTTTTCTGTGGACAGATCATTAGGATGTTAGCAATTGAAGAGGTTTGCACTCATCAGGATGGGAGAGTTCTGAGACACTGAGATCAGTGTCACCAGCGAGCATTTCAAACACTGCGACAGGACTGTGGGACCCAGAGTCTGTGCCTCTACCTGAGACAGAAAGTAGAAGGCGTTCTTTGAGGAGGCTACCTGCATAACATGAGGAATAAGAGGAGACCATTGTGCCCCTTGTGCCTGCTGTGCCATTCAGTTAGATCTGTACCTGAATGGCATCAACAGGCCTTCCCTCTACAACCCATCATATCCTTACCTCAACAGAAACCGATTACTTGCGAAGTGTTCAAATCAACTTGTGTCTCAGTAGGACTTAGGAAGAGTCAGCTCAAGATTTCCCTTGCATATTCTGTGAAAAGGAGCTCTCTGACATCAGTCCTGAATAGCCCAATGCACGGTGGCTCAGTGGTTAACAGTGCTACCTCACAGCACCAGGGTGCCAGGCTCGATTCCAGCCCCAGGCAACTGGCTGTGTGGAGTTTGCACATTCTCCCTGTGTCTGCGTGAGTTTCTTCCCACAGTCCAAAGATGTGCAGGTTAAGTGAATTGGCTATGCTAAATTGCCCATAGTGTTAGGTGCATTAGTCAGAGGGAAATGGGTTTGGGTGGGTTACTCTTCAGAGGGTTGGTGTGGACTGGTTGGGCTGAAGGGCCTGTTTCTACACTGTAGGGAATCTAATCTAACCTAAGCTTCTTAACCACTGCCCTCTTCTGAGCTCCTCTCCACCTTCCAGCTACTCTGCCTGCCACCCCCCCCCCAACTCCCCAAGACAAAATGGTGCCTCACCATCGACACAATGGTGATGAATGAAGGTTGGCTACTGGACTGTGAGAAATGGGCAGCCTTCTGGAGAAGGAGGGGGTGTGCTGGACACAAACCTTCGTTGACTAACAACTGCGCAGATAAAGGTGGCACGTTGCGTCCTTGGTCAGCACTGCGCCAGGGACCCGGGTTCGATTCCAGCCTTAGGCAATTGTTTGTGTGGAGTTTGCACATTCTCCCCGTGTTTGCGTGGGTTTCCACCAAGTCCTTCAGTTTCCTCCCACAATTCAAAGATGTGCAGGTTAGGTTGGATTGGCCATGCCAAATTGCCCATAGTGTTCAGGGATGTGTAGTCAGGGTAAATGTAGAGGAATGGGGTAGGGGAATGGGTCTGGGTGGGTTACTTTTCGGAGGGCCGGTGGAAACTTGTTGGGCCAAATGGCCTGTTTCCACACTGCAGGGATTCTATGATAACCTTTAAAAAGTGATATCCTCCTTTTAAAACCCATCACTTACGTTTGGTGATTGATGCAAGTGGGCTCGCTCCAAGTGGAGTTGAAGAAGAGTTCCTTCACACGGACACATATCCTGTAGCTCTTGTGAGACTTCTTGTTGACTGAGATCTCCACATTGGAACTCTCCGTGAAGCAGTTGATGTTCTGATGGTGCTTGAGCTGATGGGGGACCCCAGTCTCATTTCGGCATGGGATCAGCACCTACAACAAGAAGAAGGAAACAAAATCATCATCGGTTGAAGACGGTTTTGTGGGAATAGATTCACACAGCATTATTGTTACAATCGAGTCACTGTTGGCACAGTCAGTGCTTTGGCCTCAACTGTTTTCTGTGGTAGAGAATTCTACATGCTCCCCACTCTCTGGGTAAAGACATTTCTCCTTATCTCAGTCCTAAATGGACTACCCTGTACCTTTAAACTGCAACCTCTCATTCTGTGTTTTTTGGGGCACAATTCAATTCAAAAGTTCCCTTTCAGCCTTTGTGTGAAAAACTGTTTCCTGATTCATTCCCAAAGGGCCTAGTTTGAATTGTACGACTCCCTCACCGGAGGACAGCTTCACTGCTTCAACCCCATTCGATCCTGCTAACATTTTAAGAACCCTCACTTCCTACCATCACATTGCAAGTGTCCTGCGGTGCAGTTGTTAAGTGAGCAACAGTGGCAGAAGATGGCTAAGAACTCAAAATGATAATTCCTCCTTCAGTCCTGTCCCTCTCTTATTTTGGGTGAGGGGCAAGCCTGTTGCTGAGAAATTCAGGAACTTCTTCTGTGTGAGGCATCATACTGTGTCTAGCCAGGCACTTCTGCATTTAGCTCCTTGGTCATGTTAAGTGTGTGTGTGTGTGTCTGTTGCCATCTACTGTTCCTATTATGTATTATACCATTTTATAAAAATGCCTATTAAATGTATTATAGTGATTGAGGGAGATAGATGGGTGATAATTCCCCCACTCTTTTCTGATATGGTGCCATAGATTCTCTGACATCTAGCTGGGATGGAGCTTTGATTGATCTCTTCTCCCGAAAGACGGCATTTCGAGAAAGCAAAGAAAGAATTTGCAATTATATGATAACTTGGGTCTCAGGAAGTCCAAATTGCTTCCCATTGAATTAGCCACCTTTCAGTTGTAGCTACTGCTATCGGTAAGGTATATATGTTTAGCAAGATCCTACAACAGAAGACCAGGTCATTTTTGTTTAATGTTGATAATTCTGGTTCAAAGCTATACCCAAGACACTGAGAGACATATTCCTTTATATCATTGATAGGATTTTCATTATGATAATACCACAATGGCCAACATTTACACATGGGGCAGATATACAGAATGTATAACATGGCGCTATGGGAAATATAGCATGACAGAGACCATTTGGCCTATTGAATGCTCTCCCTCCACAATATGCCTCCACACAGGTACTGTACAAACATTGAATAGAAAGAGAAAGAGAACAGCCCTTAGAAAAGTAACTGCGCTGTATTCATTCATCTCGTGTCCCAGCACAAAGTCTACATCTGAGACAATGCAGTGAGGGCAGTACTGTTGGAAATGCCGTCTTTCAGGAGAAGAGATCAATCAAAGCTCCATCCCAGCTAGATGTCAGAGAATCTATGGCACCATATCAGAAAAGAATGGGGGAATTATCACCCATCTATCTCCCTCAATCACTATAAACAGATGATTTACTTGTCACATCATTGCTATTTATGGAAGCTTGTCAAAGAATCATCATTGAATCCCTACAGTGTGGAAGCAGGCCATTCAGCCAATCAAGTCCTGCACTGACCTTCTGATGAGCACCCTCCCCCTACCCTATAACCCCACATTTCCCTCTAGCTAATCCATCTAACCTGGACATCTTTGGACTGTGGGAAGAAACCAGAGCACCTGGAGGAAACCTTTGCAGATATGGGGAGACTTTGCAAACTCCAGCAGACAGTCACCCAAGGCTGGAATCGAACCCAGGACCCAGGTGCAGCGAAGGAGCAATGATCGCCCCAGAGCTACCGTGCCACTGAGTTACGGGTGCAAATTGTATTGTGCTAAAAAAAGCAACAGTGCTACAAAGGCAACCGATTCATTGGCACTGAGGCACTTTAGTGTACCCTGGGACTCTACAGAAATGCAAGTTAATTCCTGTTTCTAAACAACACGTCAACATACTTAATTATTACACCTCTTGGTTTCTCTGCTAAGAACTTCCAAGAAACTAGCTACATCCTAAAATGTACCTTGGCCGGAGAGTCCTTGGTCTTGGTGTATTTCTTACGCTTGCCGTTCCTGGACGTCAGTTCAATGCTGACCTGAGACATTAGTGGGAAGTAGGAGTGAGGACTATTCCAGGAATCTGGGTATTGCCAGTCAATTTTCAACTTGAGGTTCTCGCTGATGGTCGTGAGTTTCTTCGGAGCAGCGGGTTTTACTGAAAGGGAAGCACGAGGGGGCCATAAGAATAGAATGAGAGTGTCTGCTCTTCCCTGACCCAAATGCTAGGTGAAAGTGAGGACTGCAGATGCTGGAGATCAGAGCTGAAAAATGTGTTGCTGGAAAAGCGCAGCAGGTCAGGCAGCATCCAAGGAACAGGAGCATCGACGTTTTGGACATGAGCCCTTCTTCAGGAATCAAATGCTAGGTGCCCAGTCTTCTTTGTACCCAAGGTAAAATGAATCAATTAGACTAGGGTTTCATCTGATTCCAAGTCAATTGTTACCATTGGATTTCTTTTACCACTTCCCCCAAACTTCCTCCTGTCCAGAACGGGTTAATCCTTGCCAGGTTCTGTTCCCCTAGATAGCAGATGACTATTCTCAGTTTTTTCAGACTAAACTAGGCAGCGTCTTTGGTCAGGGTGTGGGGTGGATGGGGAGATTTCCTCTGACAATGCCATTGGAGATGCCAGTTGCACTTTCCAAAGGAGACCATCATGACCTCCCTCCAATCCCTCCCCTTCCCCCCCCCCCCCCCCCCAGAGCCATCCCCATTCTGTCATCCATCATGAATGGAAAGTCTTGACTGTTTTACTGTTGCAAATGTCGCAGTGAAGGAAGTGGCCAGAGTCATAGAGATGTACAGCACTGATACAGACCCTTTGGTTCCACTTGCTCATTCTGTGATGTGGGGGGAGCTGGTGTTGGACTGGGGTGGACAAAGTTAAAAATCACACAACACCGTTTAAAAATCACACAGCACTTCAGAAAGCTAGTGCTTCCAAATAAACCTGTTGGACTATAACCTGGTGTTGTGTGCTTTTTAACTTTGCTCATGCTGACCAGTTTTTCAAAACTGAACTAGTCCCACTTGCCTGCGCTTCGCCCATATCCTTCCAAACCCTTCCTATTCATGTACCCAACCATGTGTTCTCTAAACGTTGTAAGGGCACCTGCCTCTATCACTTCCTTTGGCAGCTCGTTCCACACGTGCACCAAGCCCTGAGTGAAAAGGTTGCCCCTCAGGTCCCTTTTAAATCTCTCCCCTCTGACCTTAAACCTATGCTCTCTCGAGTCAGAGAAGGCAAAGATCTCGGAGAGAATTGCACGGCTGCAGAGGTTACTGGTGTAGGGAGGGATGAAGCCATTGATGTGTACATAGGGGTGAGAGGTTTCATACTTGTTTCATTCAGCGAGTTAGAAAATACTGCATCAATCGCACAAGATTTCCAGGTAAACAAAATTGAGGAGGCATTCCTTTTACAGCCTGATTTAATTAGAAGGATCCAGCAATGGCTTTGGTGAACTTAAATTAGTCACTTTTACAAACGCCAAGTCTATACTTACAAATATCGCGGATGTAGAAGTGTTTTGTGTGTTTCTCGTATCGCTTGGTTGTAGCTGCCTCCACATTGAAGGTGATTTGCCTCAGCTCTTCAGCATATGGGGAGAAGCTCTGGTCAGTGCAGCTTGCTTGGAAAGTGCAATCAGATGTCTTGCATGGTGTCAGGACGCAGTCCTTGGAGTGTCCATTCCAACCTCTGTCACACAACAGGAAAACAGAATGAAATTTGTTATACGGGCCAGAAAATAAAGAGCGTGCATTGTCCACCTCAGCCCAAGTGGGGTGGCAAATGGGAAATGTTGCACTGGCGCAGCTGACTGGGCTCTTGAATAAAGCTGAGCCAAGATGTACTTTTGGGGCTGTACCAAGCCACGGGTTACTTTTGAGTCATAGAGATGTACAGCACAGAAATAGACCTTTCAGTCCAACTTGTCCGTGCCGACCAGATAGCCCAACCCAATCTAGTCTCACTTGCCAGCAGTTGGCCCTTATCCCTCCAAAGCCTTCCTATTCATATACCCATCCAAATGTCTTTTAAATGTTGTAATTGTACCAGCCTCCACCACTTCCTCTGGCAACTCATTCCATACACGTACCACCCTCTGCGTGAAAAGGTTGCCCCTTAGGTTTCTTTTATATCTTTCCCCTCTCACTCTAAACCTATGCCCTCTAGTTCTGGACTCCTCCATCCCATGGAAAAAACTTTGTTTATTTATCCTATCCATGCCCCTCATGATTTTATAAACCTCTATATGGTCACCCCTCAGCCTGCGACACTCCAGGGAAAACAGCCCTATCCTATTCAGTCTCTCCCTATAGCTCAAAACCTCCAAGCATGGCAACATCCTTGTAAATCTTTTCTGAACCCTTTCAAGTTTCACAACATCCTTCTGATAGGAAGGACTTTACTGAGATTAATTCCCAGAACATGGGCATCGCTGGCAAGGACAGCATCTGAGAATATTGGTGGGTCTTCATCTGGTTAGCTGGCAGTACTGATATACAGAATGGGTTGCCATGCCACATGCAAGTGACAATTAAAGATCTAATGTGTTGATTTTAAACTGGAGTAATGCATAGACCAGGTAAGGGGAATGGATTTTTGAAAAGAACTGATGAACCCGTTAGAGGGAGAGTAATGCTGATAGCAGGTGACAGGAGTGTGACACTGGCAATCCCTCTATACAAACACCCTTCACCTTGGTGAGAATGGCATAGTGAAAGCAGAAGGATTAGGGTACATATGTTTGTATGTAAAGGTCATATGACTATTTGGGGTCAAACTCCATCTGACATTCATTTAAGTTAGAATGACAAAATCCCCTCGCTTCACTATACTTCACCAAACACCCTCCTCGATTGCACCCCTCTCCTTCTGCTACCCCTCATGTCTGGTGAATCAGTAAAGCCACAATGATTCATTTCACCTCAGCGCCCTTTCATTCTGGCTGCTCTATGTGGATTTCACCAGTTTCCTTATTTTCCCTCCCCCCACCTTATCCCAGTCTCAACCCTCCAACTTAGCACCGCCTTCTTGACCTGTCCATTTCTGTCCCACTTATCTCCTCCACCTCCGACTTATCACCTTCACCCCCCCCCACCATCATCTACCTATTGCATTCCCAGCTACTTTGCCCCAAGCCACACCCCCTCCCATTTATCTCTCAGCTCCCGACCCAACAGCCCGAAACGTCGACTCTCCTGCTCCTCCGTTGCTGCCTGAACCGCTGTGCTTTTCCAGCGCCACACTCCACTGACTCAAACAGCTCACAGGGTGACCAATGCAAGAAGCACATCAGCATGTGACTGCGGTGCCAATGGACTCACTCTCCCACCAAATGAGACTTTGAACGGATTCGCTGTTCACATCGGGAAAGGCATCGACATGGATGTTGCTTCTGCTTACAGGCATCACAAAGAAAAGAGCAGGATTGCTCTCTGAAGAAAACATTGCACTCGCATTACTGGATAGGCGATTGATTAAAATGGGCTTACTTACTCACGATGGTAGCTTGCTGAGAAAACAGCTTTTTCTCTCATTTTCCAGGAGCAGGTGAAAATCCCACCAAACCGCTCTGCGTGACATGTGATGTAGTTTCCGTTTTCTTCTGTTTGTCGGCACAGAAATAAGAAACAGATTTGGACAGGCAATTACTATAATTAGTTACCATTATCACTATATCATTTGACTGTTTGCATAGCAAAAGGCTAACTTAGGTGGACTATGCCCCTTTAAAATTTGGCAATTCCTATGTATTTAAGGGAAATTCAAGATATGCTTCATGCCAGTTTATATGCCAGAGTGATATTAGTGAAAATCCTGCAAAGGTTATGAGCCCTGACAAAATCCTGGCAATAGTACTGAAGACTTACGCTCCCGAACTTTCCGCTCCCCCAACCAAGCTGTTCCAGTACAGCTGCAACACTGTCCTCTATGTAACAATGTGGAAAATTGCTCAGGTATGCCCTGGACACAAAGGTAGGACAAATCCAACCTGGTCAATTTCTGCCCCATCAGTCTACACTCGTAAAGTGATGGAAGGTGTCATCAATAGTGCTGTCAAACAGCACCTGCTCAGCAATAACCTGCCCAGTGACACCCAGTTTGAGTTCTGCCAGGGCCACTCAACTTCTGATCTCATTGGTTCAAACATAGACAAAAGAGCTGAATTCCAGAGGTGAGGTGAGAGATTGATAGCTCTTGACATCAAGGCTGCAATTGACCGGGTGTGGCATCAAAGAGCCCTAGCAAAACAGAAATCAATGGGACTCAGGGGGGAAGCATCTCTGCTGGTTGGAGTCATTTCAAGTATAAAGGAAGATGGTTGTGGTTGTAGGAGGTCAGTAATCTCAGTTTCAGGACATCACTGCAGCAGTTCCTCAGGGTAGTGCCCTGGGCCCAATCTACTTCAGCTGCTTCATCTTAATGTTAGAAGTGGGCATGTTCACCAATGATTGTACAACATTCAGCATCATTCCTGACTCCTCAAATACTGAAGCAGCTGTGTCCAAATGCAGCAAGATTTGGACAACATCAAGGCTTGGGCTGATAAGTCACAAGTGACACTTGTACTACGTAATTGCCAGGAAATAACTATTTCCAACAAGAGAAAATCAAAGTATTATTCCTTGTTATTCAATGCCATTGCCATTATCAAAACCCCAATATCAATGGGGGGTTACTCTTGATCAGAAACTCAACTGGACCAGCCAAATAAATACTATGGCTACAAGAACAGGTCAGAGGTTAGGAATATTGTAGTGAGTAACTCACCTCCTCACTCAGTCTATCCGTCATCTACAAGGCACAAGCCAGGAGTGTGATGGAATACTCCCCACTTGGCTGGATGAGTGCAGCTCCAATAACACTCAAGAAGCTTGACACCATCTAGGCCAAAGTAGCCCGCTTGATTGGTGCCACATCCACAAACACCAAAGCTCAGTAGCAGCGGGGTGCACTAGCTACAAGATGCACTGCAAAGATTCAGGTGCTCCTGAAACAGCACCTTCCAAACTCAGGACCACTTCTATCTAGAAGGACAAGGGCAGCAGATATATGGGAATACCACCACCAGCGAATTCCCCACTAAGCCACAAATCATTCTGACTCAAAAATATAACACATTAATTTCAGAGTCACTGGGTCAAAACCATTCCTAGAAACAAATTTCGGTGTCCCCATATCAAATAGACTGCAGCGGTTCAAGATGGCAGCTCACCACCATCTTCTCGTGGGGAAGTAGGCAGCAAATGCCAGGTAATTGATACAACAACTGGCAAACATCTCTCAGCTAAGCTTTCACTCAAGTATTGTTGATCTTGCCAACTATTTGCTGACACACGTCGATGCCATTTGAGGCACCAGTGTGTGTGAATCTCTCCAAAGCAATTAGTGTGATCTGACCAGGATGAGCTGTGTGTTCGACTGCTTCCAGTTCATGCCCCCTTCCATAAAGGTAGTGTACACTTACGTGTGAGTATTTTATCAGGCTCCCTGCCCACATCGATCAGTATGTAGTAGTGTTTTAACAACTCTGCTGTGTTGTTAGCATGACAGCTGTAGTTGCCAGCATCTGGTCGGTCTGTCACTTCCAAGCTGAGTTCGTTTGAGTGGGCATTTTTAGTGATTGGCACACCATCGAGCCGCCAATGAATTCCAGTCCGCAGTTGGTCAGGGGAGGCATCACAGCTCAGGTTATAACTACCTTTGCTTACAATAGTGTCTGACAAAATAAAAAGCAGATATATAATTTTCAAAGACATGAAAAAGCCCTGAAGATTTAACTTCACACCAGCTCTTAGATTATCTGCCTGTGCGTGAAAGTGAAGGAGAGAAGCAACTTCCCCACATTGGGAGTACTTTGTTAATTATACCCTACCTTTCATTTCATCTTAAGGGATTGTGCAGTAGGTTCACTTCCAACAGGCTAAGGGTATGGTGGTTTGGTGCAAACAATGCCAACCATGAACTAACATGAACCACACAAACACGATCATTTTTCCCGAGCTGCCTGCACCAGGACAACAAGCTAAGGACAATTTTTTTGCAGCATGTGTTTAGGAACTGGGCAGATTGCTTCTGTTACTATTGACAATTGGAAGGATGTTGTGAATCCTGGAAGGGGTCAGAAAAGATTTCCAAGGATGTTTCCAGGGTTGAAGGATTTGAGCTATAGGGAGAGGCTGAATAGGCTGGCGCTGTTTTCCCTGGAGCGTCAACGGCAGAGGGGTGAGCTTATAGAGGTTTATAAAATCATGAGGGGCATGGATAGGGTAAATAGACAATGTCTTTTTCCTGGGGTGAAGGAGTTCAAAACTTGAAGGCCAGAGGTTTAGGGTGAGAAAGGAAAGATATAAAAGAGACCTAAGGAGCAACTTTTTCACACAGAGGGTGGTACGTGTATGGAATGAGCTGCCAGAGGGAGTGGTGGAAGCTAGTACAATTGCAACGTTTAAAATGTATCTAGATGGGTATATGAATAGGAAGGATTTGAAGGAGTATGGGCCGGGTGCTGGCAGGTGGGACTAGATTGGGTTGGGACATCTGGTCGGCTTGGATGAGTTGAACTGTTTCTGTGCTGTACATCTCTATGACTCTAAGCAGCATTCATCGGAACACACAGATACTGATGTATCTGCAACTGGCCTAGGGCTTGGGCCATGGATTCTGTCCTTTACACACATTATTCACACATTTAACAGTAATCAAAAACACTTGCAAACAAAAGAAGAACACACGGCTATTGCTTACATTTCTCCTCAAATGCCATCTTCACTGTTGCCATTAAGGATAAGAACCACAAACAACGAAACAAATGGCCAACCATCTGCAGAGGAGACATGAGGTACAATCATGAGCATCAGCCACACTGGGAAATGTTACAGCAAAACTCCAGAGGAACATTCAATGCATTCCAGAATGACGTTCTCCATCAACGGGTAGAGAGTGGAGTATCTAAAGTGCATTGGTGTGATATGATCATTGCATCCCCCACAGCAGAACATAACTTACATTTCTATTGTTCCGAAAATGTTAACCCTGTTAATCTTTCCCCAGGTGCAGCGGGCCATCTGACTTTCTCCAGCAATTTTTGATTGCTCACAACAACAGGACATCTGAGTAATTTGCAGCCAATGAAGTGCTTTCCAAATGTAGTCACCAAACGCATGAAATAATTGTGCACAGCAAGCTCCCATAAAGAGCCACTTGATAATGATCTGATAATCTAAGTGATCTCAGTTTAGGGGTAGCTAGCAGACACGAGAGAACTTCCTTCTCTTCTTCAATACAATGCCATGAAATCTCATATGGTCACCCAGGGGTGCACATGAGATTTGGGTTTGAGGCATCTGAAAGATGACTCAGTATCCCTGAAAATGCAGCAGCTTCTCAGTTCTCAAAAGCTTAAACACATGTACCAATAGGTTCAAGAACAGATTTTCCCCTGCTTTTATTAGATTGCTGAATGGACCTCTTAAATTTCAAATGTAATGTTGTTCCTGTTTTTGTATACCTCCTGTGCAGCCTTAAACTCTGCAGGCCTCACTCTGTTCAATCACCCTATGATCTGTATGTCATTGTATGTTATAATCGGCCTGTACTGCATGCAAAACAAAACTTTTCACTGTACTTATGTACACATGACAATAATAAATTGAATCAAAACACCCATTGACTTAGAGGCAAGAGTTGCTATGTTTGTAAACAAAAGAGTCTAATCATTTGTTCTTGTGGTTGATAATTGATTATATCACATCTTTTCTTAACAATCTACACAAAATATTGCACATCAACAAAACCATGGCAGTAGGTACAGTACATCAGTACAGGCTGATATTTGCGATCTATTTTTAATTGCAGAGCACCAAACTGCTTATGTCAGTCTTCTCATATATAAGACCATAGAATTATAATGTTTTTACAGAATAAATAAAGGCCCTTCAGCCCATCATATCTCATCATCAAGCATCCATTTATCCTAATCCCATTTTCCAACACTTGGCCTGCTGTATGCTGTGAGTGAGTGAACTCTGCAGATGCTGGAGATCAGGGTCTAAAAGTGTGGCGCTGGAAAAGCACAGCCAGTCAGGCAGCATCCAAGGAACAGGAGAGTCGATGTTTTGAGCATAAGTTCTTCATCAGCTTCTGCCTGAAACATCGACTCTCCTGCTCCTCAGATGTTGCCTGACCGGCTGTGCTTTTCCGGCGCCACACTGTTAGCCCCTTTGTATACTATGACATTTCACATTCTCACCTGAATACTTTCTAAATATCTTGAGGTTCCCCACTACTGCCTTATTAGTCGGTGAATTATAAATAGCACCTGGGTGAAAAATAATGCTCAAATTGCCCCTAAACCTCATGCTCCTTCATTTAAAACTGACCCTTCTACTCAGGAAATAACTTTTCTTCCTTTTTATGCCCCTCATAAATTTGTACATCTCAATCATGTCCTCCTTCATCATCCTCTCCTGTAAGAAAAACAACCCCAGGCTATCCAATCCTGGTAGCTGAATCGCTCTGGCCCAGGCAACATCCTAATGAATCTCCTCTGCTTTGAAATGATTCATCGAATCCTGCACACTGGTAGAGGCCTTTGGTTCCATCAGGCCTGTGCTAGTCCTTTATAAACCCTATCTATTTGGCCACATTCCACTTAATAGCTTTTCTCTGTCGCTCTGCAATTCTTTCCTTTGCACCAATATTGCCACAGTTCCCTCTTTAAAGTTACTGCTTCTTCCACTATCCAGCTCATTCCAAATCATGACATTGCACTGCGCAGAATAACATTTCTACTCATCTCCCTTTCATGCAAGCGATGCGAAAATTCTTTCTTTGTTATTCGTTTAAATTCTAAAGCAGAGCTAAAACCTTCCTGCTGTTACATTGCATCATTTTGAGGCTTGGACATTTTTCTGAGATACCCGTGCCTCTCACACAAATGTGCTGTTTTGGTGGACCAACTTGCAATCATGATATCCCAGTCTAGAAAGACACTGGTGATGAATCCGGGATACAGTTATGACGGTCAATGTTTATAGGAAGAGCTTCACTCAGTCTGACATCCCCAGAGTGTGTTTAACCATCCTAACTGCACTCAATTAACAGAGTCCCTAGTGTGATTTTGAGATTGTAAATTGAGAATTGGGAGGAGATGTTAAAAGGAGGCCCACTCTGGGAGTGGACAGTCCCTAACTGAAAACTGCTGCTCTATTGTCATCTTCTCTCTTCTGTAAAAATTCCCATAGCCAACCAACTCCTTCCAAAGTATGCTTTCGTCGCCCAACATTTATTGTCTGACTTCAAATAGGCATTGATGGACTTCTGGCACTTTTTAAAGCAACTCAGCAATTTATTCCCTATCAATTTTTCTCCTACAACTAACAGTCACAGAAAGAAACAGATAAACCGCTCATTCATTTCATCATTTTCAGTGTTTCATCTACACATTGACAGTCAATGTACTTCAACCTGACAAGCTTTGTGCTTTGAGGACAAATATTTTGATGACAGCAACCATTCTGAATTACTCACACTTCACTGAAATGCTTGTGACACAGTTACAAAATAATAATTAAATAAAGATTAATAATATAATGATTAGGAAAGAAGGGAAATGACTTGTATTTACATAGCACCTTTATACAATGACCTCAGGATAATATAAAGTACCTCATTATGAGTGAAGAGTTTAAGAATTACTGTCACTGTTGTAATGTAGGTAATTCCACAACTAATTTGTGCAATTTGATAATGGCCTGATGATTTATTTTTGCATGTTGGTTACAGCTTAATCGTGGATCTGGACACTACAGAGCTGTCCCTTTCATTTCTTCAAATTAATATCACAGGGAGTTTTCTGTTCATCTGGGTTGAGAGACTTGGCCCCGGTTTGTATTTAATCTGAAAGATAGCAACTTTGAAGGTGCAGGATTGCTCAATATAATAGTGCGGCATCAGTCTGGATTTTGCACCGAAGTCAGTAGAGTGAATCTTAAACTAATAGAGTCATACAAAATGGAAACAGACGCTTCAGTCCAGCTAGTTCACGCCGACCATGTTCCCAAACACTAGCCCCACTTGCCTGCATTCCGCCCATCTACCCCCAAACTCTTCCTATTCATGCACCTATACTCAACTATCACTTTCTCTGGAAGTTTATTCCACACATGAGCCATTCTGTGTAAAAAAAGATTGCCCCCACATACTTTTTAAATCTTTCTCCTCTAACCTTAAAAATATGCCCCCTAGTTTTGAACTCCCCATCTTAGAGAAAAGACCTTTGCTTTTCACCTTATCTATGCCCCTCGTGATTTTATAAATCTCTCTCTACAGTCAGCCCTCAACTCCAGTGAATAAAGTCCAAGCCTATCTAGCCTATTATTAGAAGCCAAACCCTCCATTTCCAGAAACATCTTGGTAAACCTTTTCTGAACCCTCTCCAGTATGATACCATACCTCTTATAACAGGGCAACCAGAACTGCACCCAATACTTCAGAAGAGGTCGCATCAATGTTCGGTCCAACCTCAACAAAATGTTCCAACTTCTATACTCAAACGTCTGAGCAATGAAGCCTTCTGACTCAGAGGTCAGAACATTACCAGCTGGATCACAGTTAGCACCCAATGCTTTGGCATCACTCTCTCATGTCTAGGGCTCTATTACACGATGGTTATTATTCCGAGGCATGTTTAGCATCCCAGGTAGATTCACTGGCTGGCTCCACATTGGTAAGTGACCAGGCAAAGATCTCACTGATGTTTCACATCAATTTTAGATGATTGCTTATAGAACAAGTGTCTCTTAGAAAATTTGGGGAAGTAATACAAACTGAAATCAGGATATTTAGAGATTCACTTTTCACCATTTTCAGTTGGACTCCTTCCTTATTGTCCTGATGGCACCCTGATCTTGTCCTCATCTATCCCTTCGAAGGGTTTGATATTCTTTTGTGCCAGCCACTGTTTCTGCTGGTGACACAATTTGTTTCCAGACAAATCGAGAACGCCCTTCTTACCAGAATCACTTTCCTTCCCTAATGGCAGTGTTGCAGTTTACAAAGTAGACTAAGACCCTAGCGGATGCTGCTGAATTCTCACTTCTGGAGACAAAACACCCAGGTTGAATTCTGACTCAGAGAACTGAGGAGAAATTCTAGGTTGACCCTTGCAGTGGTGGGTTGAGGGTGTGCTGTACTGTCGGTGGCAAGGTGAGATATTAAATCAGGGCCTTTGTCTGCCCCTTCAGATCCCAACGTTATGACTGGGAGAGCAGTAGGAGAGCCCATTCTTGAGTCCTGGCCAATATTTACTCCTCAGCAAATAGATCAGCTGGATATCGCTGCCATTTGGGGCACTTAACTGTCCTGCTCCAATACATAAGGAACTGCACTTCAAAAACATGTTCACTGTAAATTCAAAGAATCAGAAGACATTGCTTTACCCAGAAGCAACTGTCTAACTGGCTAATATAGGGAGTGGGAGAAAGTAAGGACTGCAGACGCTGGAGGTCAGAGACAAAACGTGTGCTGGAAAAGCACGGCAGGTCAGACAGCATCCGATTAACAGGAGAGTCGACTCTCCTGCTCCTCGGATGCTGCCTCACCGGCTATGTTTTTCCAGCACCACACCTTATTCACTCTAATACAGGGAGTGATGGAAAGTCAACGGTGTAGATTTAGTTAAAGGGGGTGGGGTGGGAGAAAAGACACAAGTAGGTGAGGGAGATGGGATTGCAGAGTTAAGCATCACACATGATTCAGATACGAAATGATGGGAGTTAAGACTATTGAGGATTAGTCTGTTTAAGTGCCTTATATCCTCAAAAATGATCTCAACAACTCCTTCACTTCATAACTTTTAACGAATATCGCAATGAAACAAATAAAATTAGAGTCCGTTCCCTCCCCCACACCCCTATTAGACCCTCATGAGTAGCCCGTGGGGCCATTGCTATTCGTGCTGCCGAGTAGATAGCGCGCCTCTGGTTCAGATTCATCTCCTGAGTTACGGGAGAGGAAGGAACGTGGAGAGAGATGTTTTTTGGGGACAGGTCGCTCCAATAGTGCAGGAACGGCGTTAATCTCTCTCGCTTGACATTTTCCTCGTAAGGGAAAACGTGTTTATTTCCTTACGCACAAACCAGACAAGATCCGAAAAGTTTTCAGAACCAAGTTTCCGATTAAAGAGTGTGTTCGAGGAATACTCAAACCGTGCGGCTGGGATCAACCGCCTGATGTTTTATCATCTGCTCAGTCAATAGGTCAATCTGGTGATCGGATTCTCCCGATTGAAACTGGATTCTGGAGTGTGACAGTACAATCATTATGAAAGCTGGCTGCAGACAGTGTCTCCTTGCTCTCCCACCCTCAGCACTTCACCTGACAGACAGAGCGAGCAGTCCTGAAAGCATGTCCTTACCTTTAAACACAACCTTTGCCGCTCATCTCTCACTTTGATGTGAAACGAGGCTTAAATACAAGCTTTCCGCAAATTGTTTTCACATTTATGCAAATAAGGGATTCCGGCAGGGGGTTACCGCGCAACCAGCCCAGAGGAATTTTCGATACTCTTTCGCATTCTCACCCACGTTACAGCACAGGCAACAACTGAAGGACAAGCAAATCTTTGGACGGTGGGACAATTGGTGCCACCCCGGGACAAAATATTCAATAGCTGAAAACCATCTGCCAATTAACAATAAATTAAACCAACATTCTGTTTTTCAGGTTTACAATTCCACATATTTTCGATGTCTAACGATTAATTTGTTTCGTTTGCAGGTGTCCACATCACAAAGACTTGCAGGGGCTTCTTTTACCCAAACTCACCTTCTCGAAGTCTGTCGGAGATGGACAACTTTATCAAAAGCATACACGCCAAATAATAAATAAAGAGCCAATCAAATATAGATCCTTCTTAACGTGGAGCATTAACATCCACTCCGCTTGTTAGAGAAAAAAAAATCAAATTACTGCAGATGCTGGAATCTGATGAAAAGTTAGCCAGACTCGAAACATTAGCTCGCTCTCCCTCCTTGGATGCTGCCTGCCCCGCTGTGACCTGTTCTTTTCTTGTGAGAAAAGAGGTTTATTTCAGGTGAGAATATATTCTCGTGGAAAACAAAAGAAATAAATCTTTGAGAATTCATCTTGCGTTTCCATTACAGAAAGGTCATTAAATACTGTTATTAATTTGTCAGAATTCCGACTAGATTGAATATATCACTTCCCAGTACAGGAAGGTCATTGAACAAGATGAGATTAGATTCCCTACAGTGTGGAAACAGGCCCTACGGCCCAACCAGTCCACACCGACCCTCCGAAGAGTAACCCACCCAGACCCATTTCCCTCTGACCGATGCACCTAACCCGAGTTAGCATGGCCAATTCACCTGAGCTGCACATCTTTGGACTGTGGAAGGAAACTGGAGCACCCGGAGGAAACCTACGTAGACACGGGGAGAATGTGCAAACTTCACACAGTCACCCAAGACTGGAATTGAACCACTGTTTAAAATTATCATTGATTTGTGAAAATTGCGGATTTATTAATTTAAAACGTTAAACGACACATGAACAGTCAAAAATGCATAAAACCACTTCAATTCTATCCTCAAACACATATCAAACTGCAAAGCTTCTAACAGCAAATTCAGATGCTTTTTTAAAAAGGACATCACATCTCATTTGAACATTTTTGAAAACTAGTTCCTAAAGAATTAAAAACAAATATTTCTAAGTGAAAGGTTCCCCCTCCCAAAGTAACAAGATGCTGAGTTGTACCAGAGTTACACCGCAGTTAGTGAAATCCACCTGTAACATTAAAATCCGTTCACTATTACAATGCAGAGACTCTAACAGGGGTCAGTGTTTACCTTGCTCCCTCGCTGTTGCAGGATCTCTCCTCTCACCTGTGATCGAGCTAGCTAATGTTTGAGTGGTTTATATTAGGTTTAAAGTGGATGGACGGGGGCGGGGACTGAAAATAGAAAATGAATTAATCCAGCGCCCCAGCCGGTATGTGAAAACGAACTGTACACGCGTTCACTTTAATGGGAACGAATACGGCATAAAAGTGACTCCCCTTGAACTCCTATTTTCCCCGGGGTTTCCCCTCCCTCCTTTTGTCTTTTTGAACACGCTGCGTGTTATCAACCGCTGGATCTCCCGCAGTTCACTTTTCCCATTGGTTATTCAACACACCGTTAAACTCTGTCCTGCATGTAAACTCCGTGTAAACTTTTCACAGTCTCTGTGGCCGGCTGCATTGTTTCCATCTCAATGTTGCAGTGTTTTTTTTGGTGTGAAGTCATCGATTATTTTCCAATTTTATTTTCTTTTGTGTGTATGTGTTTGTGGGGGCTGGTGGTGGAAACAAAAAAAAACACACATGAAATTGCAAGTTCCTTAGAAACTGACACGAAACGAGTTGAGAGTCTCCCCTTCTCCACTTCCCCCAGCTCCAAACTTCCAAATCCTGGACACAAGCTGCAGGAACCACTGAGCAGAAAGCTGATTGAAAATCACTGGTTCCTGCAGCCTGTGATTGAAAATCAGCTCAATAAGAATTTTAAATAAGAATTTCTAAATGAGAAAAAAAAAATCACACAAGGAGCTGCCAGAGGAAGGCAGACAGGGGGCTGGATCAGGATGGTGCTACCTGTGTTCTTCCAGCCTCTTGTCTGTGTACTTTGGATTCCAGCATCTGCAGTTTTTTTTTGTCTCTACAGGAAGTGCTGGAGGCTGCTACAATAACAACACTACCACCTGATGAAGGAGCGTCGCTCCGAAAGCTAATGTGCTTCCAATTAAACCTGTTGGACCATAACCTGGTGTTGTGTGATTTTTAGCCTTTAAAAAGCACCTGGATGGGTATATGAATAGGAAAGGTTTAGAGGGACATGGCCTGGCAAATGGGACTAGATTGGGTTAGGATATGTGGTCGGCATGGACAAGTTGGACCGAAGGGTCGTATATCTCTAATAAGCAGCTGTCAGAATTTTGGTGGTCTTTACTTGAATTAAGGGCATTGAAATATGCGAGAGCGAGTTAATCAGAAGGAACTCAGAACATTTCTGAAGCGCTCTCTCTCTCTCTTCTCCCCACCCTTTCGACTTTTGGTGTCATATCCCGCTTCGGATAATCCCAGACAAAAACAGAAGTAATGGTCCCTCTTCCATAATAATCGCGGTGTTGTTTCCCATAACTTTGTTCTGATCTCAAGGGAAATTCACATCCCAGGGGACAGATCTTCCCACTTCCCCCCGCCTCTCTCTCCCTCTCTCTCCTCTCACACTGTGACAAGACTCGAATGACGGTTCTGCACTTTCAGTTTCTGATTGTACAGCGCTGGAGTTTAAGGCAAAACAAAGGGACTAACCCTACAATACCCCACCCCGCTTGACAGCAGGCTGCACTGCTGTAGTTCCTTGTAGGGATGTTTGCAACGTTTATCCCATAACGCCGGAGCTCCGTGTGTAAGTCCTTAGTTAAACCCCGCTCGGGCAATTTCCAGAGACAACTCGGGACTTGGAAATTTGAGCTACGTCGCTGCAAGTTGGAATTTCTTGACATATTGTTGCCAAGCGCAACAAATGGTCGCCCCATTCTCCTGGTGAGGGCTCAGCCAACAACAACTTGCATTGACCTAGCGCCTCCGATGTTTCATGCTTTCGCGGGTGGGGGTGCCCACGCCCACATTTGTTGCCCACCCCTCTGATGGGTTTGCTAAGCTATTTCAGAGGGGCAGTTAAGATATCTGCCGGTCTGGAGTCAGGGTTGTGTCACCACAGTCATACCATACCATAGGGGCTGCTCCCTTACTCGGGAGAAGGGACTGGGGGGTGGGTGGGTGATTTAACCTGAGGGTCACCTCAGGCCAAGGAAGAGGTAGAGAAGGAGTCCTTCATTGTAACCTCAAACCGGTGGTGGGAACTGAATCCATGAAGTTGGCATCACACTGCTCTGTAAACCAACAATCCAGCCAACTGAGCTAAACCGATTCCCAGTCAGACCTGGAGAGGAGGAGACTAAAAATAATCTGCAGCTGCTGGATTCCAAAGTAGGCAGGCAGGAGGCTGAAAGACCATAGCAAGCCTCCTGCTGCTGCCTCACAGCTCCAGGGTCCCAGGTTCAATTCCAGCCGTGGGCCACTGTCTTGTGTGGAGTTTGCACATTCTCCCCATGTCTGCGTGGGTTTCCTCCAGGTACTCCGGTTTCCTCCCACATTCCAAAGATGTGCGGGTCAGGTGAATTAGCCATGCTAAATTGTCTATAGTTGATAGGTGCATTAGTCAGAGGGGGTTGGGTTACTCTTCGGAGGCTCGGTGTGGACTTGTTGGGCTGAAGGGCCTGTTTCCACACTGTAGGGAATCTAATCTAATCATCAAGCCAGGCAGCATCAGGAGGTGGAGAAGCCGACGTTTTGGGTGTAACTCTTCTTCAGGACTGGATTTCCTTCCCTAAAATAATCGATGAAGCAAATGGTGACATGATGGTTCAGCGGTTAGCACTGCTGCCTCACAGCGACAGCGACCTGAGTCTGATTCCAGCCTCGGGTGACTGCATGGAATTTGCACATTCTTCACCCCATTCCCACCCCTGTCTGTGTGGGTTTCCTCCCACAGTCCAAAAATGTGCAGGGAAGGGTGGATTGGCCATGCTCAATTGCCCATAGTCTTCAGGGATGTGCAGGTTAGCTGCATTAGTCTGGGGTAAATGTAGGATAGTTGGAGAATGGGTCTGGGTGGGCTACTCTTCAGAGGGTCGGTGTGGACTTGGTGGGTTGAAGGGCCTGTTTCCACACTGTAGGGAATCTATGATAATTTGTTTAAACATGTGAACAACAGAAAATGGAATTTAAAATAACTATGTGCAGGTTACGTGAATTAGCCTGTGAGGGTTGGTGTGGACTTGATGGGCCAAATGGCCTGCTTCCACACTGTAGTCATGATTTGGTGATGTCGGTGTTGGACTGGGGTGTACAAAGTTAAAAAAAAAACACACAACATTAGGTTATAGTCCAACAGGTTTATTTGGAAGCACTAGCTTTCGGAATGCTGCTCCTTCATCAGGAACATTTTGCCCCTCAAACCAGCTCTGTCATGCAATAAAACCATAGCTACTCTGATTGTGGGCACAGGGAGAAGGTGAGGACTGCAGATGCTGGAGATCAGAGTCAAAATGTGTGGTGCTGGAAAAGCACAGCTGGTCAGGTAGCAGGAGGATCAATGTTTGAAGCATAAGGCCTTCATCAGGAAAGATGAAGGGCTTATGCTCGAAATGTCGATTCTCCTGCTCCTGGGGTGCTGCCTGACCAGCTGTGCTTTTCCAGCACCACACTTTTCGACTCTGATGGTGGGCACAACCCATTTTCCAATGTGATTTGATCTACTTGTCAGTCAAGAACCTATCTACTTCTGCCTTAAAAATATTGAGTGACTCCATTGTGCTCTGGAAAAGAGAATCCCGCAGACCCACAATCCTCTGGGAGGAAAGAACCTCCTCATTATGATTTCAAATGTGAGGTACCTCCTCACATTATTAAGGCTGTGCCTCCTTGACATCCCTGCATGCCGAAAGTTCTGCAAATACTCACTTTGTGAAAAGCCCTGCCAGTAAAAAACATGGCAGTGCCCAAATACACACAATCATTACAGTAGACCATTGGATGCTGACAATATGGCTGTTAATAGTGGTCTGAAATAAAGCAATGATGTTCAAGAGGTTAAAGTTGGAGGGGCACAGAGAACATGGGAAGCATCAGCAGAAAATGTGTCAGAGCACAGACAGAATGACAATGATTTCAAGTTGATGGAAGACTGGTGACGGTTACAGGGATATGGAAAATTGAAGCCATGGAGAAACTTGGAAACAATGATAAGGCTCTTTCTTGAGATGTTAGTGGATGCAGATGGATAGAGGTTTTGGGCTTAACTCTGTGGTTGAATGGCCCACTACTGATCTTGAATGTTGAGAGTGTAGTGCTGGAAAAGCACAGCAGGTCCGGCAGTATCCGAGGAGCAGCATTTTCATGTATTTCACATCCATTGTGGTCTTAACTGGACATGAATCCATCAATCTCTCTTCTAAAAATCCAATTGCCCCATAGTAGCCATTATCTTTTGTGCCAGAGTGTCTTCCTTGATCAGTCCAGTTTCAAGATATCGAAAAGTAGGTGGTGACAACAAATATCTGTAAACATACAAACATTGACAGACAGGAACAAACCCTATGATCCATTCAGCCACAGACCTGAAGTATCATGAAGTCGACACTCCAAATCCCATTCAGAAGTATCAAGTTTCAAATATATAGCACCTCTTGTGGGTGGTTCAAAACATATTGAAAGTTGGTGAAGTTACAGTTGTATGCATTGGAGGAAACATGCCAGCCAACATCTCAGAGAAAGCCGCCTGGATTGGAGGGCTTGTCTTGTGAAGAGAGGTTGAGTGAGCTAAGGCTTTTCACACTGGAGAGACGAAGGAAGAGAAGTGACTTGATAGAGGTGTACATGGAAGGCATAGATAGAGTAGATAGTCAGAGACTTCTTCCCAGGGCAGAAATGGCTGTCACAAGGGGGCATAATTTTAAGGTGATTGAAGGAAGGCATAGGGGAGATGTCAGAGAGTGGTGGGTGCGTGGAATGCACTGTCAGCGGTGGTATTAGAGTCGGAGACATTTGGGACATTTAAGCGACTGTTGGGCAACCACATGGATGGCAGTAAATTGAGGTGTGCGTAGGTTAGGTTGATCTTGGATTAAGGTAAATACTCAGCACAACATTGTGGACCAAAGGGCCTGTACTGCGCGGTACTGTTCTATGTTCTATGCTGTAAAGCTGTCAATTCTTAGTGACTCTCATTTACACATGCCATCAGAACATCTCAGCCACTATCCTGTTTGCATTCCAAGATCAATGGCTCGATGCCAAACATTTATCCAAAGGGCATCTCTGCAGAAAGAAATTCATCATTTTTCTCTTTCCCCAGGGTTGAGTTTTAAGAGAAGCTAACATTTATATTTTCATATTATAAACTAAGTGTGTTAACCAGTTTTGCTTATTCATTTAATAAATTTCATTTAGAATAAATTAATAATGTGCCTATTAAAGGAAGCTGGTTAATGGGTTATTTTAAGTCTGTTGAGGGTAACCGTTAGAGCGGCAAAATTGGGAACTAGGCAAAACAATTGAATTTACATTGTGACCCCATGGGGTTGTGGGACGAGAGAAAGATAGTGCACTCCTCCCATCCTTGTGGACAGCAGGAGACCAATGCAAACTAATAAGAGAAAGCCAGTTCATAATGTCAGACAGTGTAGGAGCTCATTTGATCTGTGCTATTTGTGCAGGGACTATGCATTTAGTTCCATTGCCCTACTCTTTCCCAACAACCCTTAAGGTGATGTAGAATCAGCTTCCTCCAGCCTTACAGCCTGTACCTTTGAAACTATGACTCACTCCAGAAAAAGAAAATCTCCTCAGATCTGTTTCCGGAACCCCCAGCAAGTGGAAACCATTTCTCCTTCTCTAATTGGTCAAAACACCTCGTAGTTTTGGCTAGTTGCTGATGAAGACCTTTCAGTTTCTCTGTCTGTAATATTGGTCTATCAGACTGAATTATTTTTCATTTGCAAAATTTGGCTTCTGTTGTAAAGTAAAACAAATAATCTATATTGTGGCTTGGCTAAGACGGTAACAGTCTTACCATATCTGCAGGCTGTGAAAGTTGACATATGACCATAAGATGTAGAAGGAGGCCATTCAGCCCATCAAGTCTGCTTCACCAGTCAGTGAGATCACAGTTGCTAATCCTCAACTCCAGTCTTTTCCCCATGATTCTTGGTTCCCTTACTGATCAAAAGTCTATCTCAGTCTTAAATATACTTAAATGACCCAGCCTCGACAGCCTTATGTGGTAAAGCATTCTACAGATTCACTATGCTCTGACAGAAAAAAAAGTCCTCTGTTTTAAATGGGTGACCCTTTACTCTGGGAGTATGCCCTCGGTTTCTAGCAAGGGGAAGCAACCTTCCCACTTATACCCCGTCAAGTCCCCAAAGAATCTTGTATGTTTCAAAAAGGTCTGCCCTTCATTCTGCTAAACTCCAATGAAGCCCAACCTACTCAATTTCTGTTCATAAGACTGTCCCACTGCACCTGTATCAGTCCAATGAACCTTCTCTGAACTGTCTCCAATGCCAGTATATCTTTCCTTCGATAAGGGACCAAAGCTGTCCACAGTATTCCAGGCCTGGCCTGATTAATGATTAGATTAGATTCCCCACAGTCTAGAAACAGGCCCTTCGGCCCAACAAGTCCACACTGACCCTCCGAAGAGCTAGCCACCCAGACCTATTCCCCTTCATTTACCCCTGGCTCATGCACCTAACAGTGTGGGCAATTTAGCATGGCCAAATCACCTGACCTGCACATCTTTGGACTGTGGGAGGAAACTGAAGCACACGGAGGAAACACACACAGACACGGGGAGAATAGGCAAACTCCACACAGACAGGTGGGAATCGAACCCATAGTTTTAGCAGCACCTCTTTATTTTCGTGCTCCACTCCATTTGAAATAAAAGCAACAGTCCATTTATGTTCCCTATTAATGCTGAAATCGAATGCTAGATTTTGTGGTGTATGCACAAAGACCCCCAAATCCCTTTGTACTGCAGCTTTCTGAATTCTTTGTCCATTTAAATAATATTCAGCTCTTCTATTCTTACTGCACAACCTAGCATTTTCCTGCATTATATTCCATCTGTCAAGTTTTTGTCCAACTCACCTAACTTGCATGCATCCCTCAATGTGTACATGTCCACAAACCTTGACAATAGTATGCTCACTTAGTTTGTATCATCCAAGTCATTGCTAATAATTGTGGACCCAGTACTGTGTGGTACTCCATTCTTTACTGGTTGCCATCTGAAAATATCTGACTTCTTCCAACTCTCTGTCTTCTAGAAGTGAGACAAACCTTTAGCTGCACTAATACACTACCCCCAATACCATGTGTTCTTATTAAATAGCCTGATGTGTGGTACCTTATTGAATGTCTTATGAAACTCCCAAATATGTTACATTTTGTTTGTCCATATCACAGTTAGGCAGTCATCAGGTTGTTCCAGGGGATATTAGATGTTGTAATTATTTTTTAACTCAATTTCTCAGTGTTTCTCATGGGCACTTGAAGTTCTTTCTGAATTCCAGCATAGGTTTAGCTTATAGAATAATACTGTAACTGCTGTCGAGGACAAAATTGAAGAAGGAAGCAATGGCCCATGTGGAAGGAAGTGATGGCTGCACAGAGGAATGACTTTAGTGAATATGACCATCAATTAGGATTGTGCCAAGGTATCCCTGGTTGGGAAGCAATTTCTGTTACTGGTTACATGCCATGCTACTTAGAAGGAAGGTTTGCAGACCCATGGTTTTACCTTCTATACAATACGAGATGTTTGTCTCACAAGTCACATTGGCTAAATGCAAGATTGTACAAAGGTCAAAATCAAGGGATGGTCTGAAGTGAAGGTGAGAACAATATACAATGTGCTAGAAACACTATTTATGCATTGCCAGGTTGTGCCAGGATGGTGAGGACTTGGCACTGCCTTGGATCTTAATCGCTTGGACTAACAAGAGATGGCCCAAGCAAAAGCAAGAGAAGAGCAAAGCAGAGGTAAGACTGTCTCGAGTGATGCTTGTAGCGTCTTCACCTGACAAAGGGGCTACATTCTGAAAGCTTGTGATGTCAAACAAACCTGTTGGATTTTGACCTGGTGTTGTGTGCTTTCTTACTCAATACATCTGGACTGAGATTGTTGCAATGCAGCATTCTATCAAATGAATACCAATGCTTGTTCCTGTTGAAGGAGCAATTTTAGTTCGAGGTACAGGAGAACTTCCAGGTCACTCTCAAATAATGCTTTTGAACTTATCACATCTGACTGAACAAGTAGATAGGACCTTTTGATTTACTCTCTGATGCTAGGGACACGACCTTGAGCAACAGAGCGTTCCCCAGCACGGCACTGGAATGCCCAACATGGGTTAGAGCTCACTCAGTGTGGGGCTGAACCTCAGTGACTTTCTAACACAAGTAAACGGTGTTGTGAAGTGAGCTCAGGGGATAACTATTTAGCTGGCTGAAAACAATGAGGGCATTTTTCTGAGCTACTTTCGTATTCGAGCTGCGGAGATGACATCATTCATTCATCCTGCCACTGAACTCCTATCAAGTGAGGAAAATACAGATGAGATCATTCCTGTTCTGTCATGCTGCACTGTTATGTAACAACAGAAGCATTTTTGGCTCTGAACAACAAGCCGCTGTGATGTAACTGCACCGGAAATCCTGAATAGAATCTGCTTCCTGACTCTGTTGTGTTGCCAATGGCAACAATATCTCCCTTACTACCCAACATAATATTTCCTCTTGCTTTGATAAGGTCGAATACCGCGATGAAGTGTCCTATCTTCTCTAAGAACAATACTGGCGTTTCTACCCTCTCCAGATTATGAAAATGTCTCATTCAAGGTAACACTTTAGTTAATCTTCCCTTCAAGACCTTTGTGCCCTCGCTAATTGTGGTGCCCAGAAGTGGACAAACAATGGCCGACTAATCCGGGGCATGGTCCGATAATCCAAGGACTCACCAAACACATGGCAGGCTAGATGATGGAGAAGCCAAATAGCTCCACATATTCCTCGCTTCCGGTAAAATAATTGGCAGAGTAGGACGCTCCAGCCGGGGGGCTCGTCTGTTCCAACTGTTCTTTTTCTTTATCCCTCCCTCATTTTTACATGTTCTTCTGATTTTGTGGATTCCTGGCCTTGGACACCCGATGCCAGCCTCCAACTCCCAGCCTCCAGTTGGAGACTGAAGCAGGGACACCGGTGACTGGCAGCTCAGTGCAGGAATATGGGAAGTGGCCTGGTTTGGGAGTGGGGATAGTGGTCTGGTGGGGTATAGGAATAGTGGCCTGGTGGGTGACTAAGGATAGTCGCTCAGTGTGGGAGTGAGGATAGCGGCCCACTGCAGGAGTAGGCATGGCTGCCTGATTGTGGAGGTGGAGAAAGTGGCCTGGTGGTAAACTGGGAATGGCAGCCTAGTGGGGGTTGTGGGAATAGCGACTCAGTCTGGGAGTGGGGATAGAGGTCTGGTGGGGGAGTGGGGATAGTGGCATGGTGGGAGAATGGAGATTGTGGCCTGGTGGGGGATTGGGAGTAGAGGCCTTGTGGGCGAGTGGTGATAGCAGCCTGGTAGGGCTTTTGGGAATAGTGGCTCAGTTTGGGACTGGGGATAGCAGCCTGGTGGGGGAGTGGGCATGACAACCTGTTGGGGTAATGGAGATATCAGCCTGGTGGGGAATTAGGGGTAGACGCCTGGTGGGGGAGTGGGGATGGCGGAGTAATGCGGGAGTGGGGATTGTGGCCTGGTGGGGCAGTGGAGTAGCAGCCATTGTGGGAGTGGGGATAATGGCTTGGTGGGGGAGTGGGGATAGTGGCCTAGTGTAGGAGTGGGGATAGATGCCTGGTGTGGCAGTGGGGATAGCGGCCTAGCGTGGGAGTGGGAATAGAGGCCTGGTGCGGGAGTGGAGATAGCAGCCTGGTGTGGGACTGTGGCTGGAGCCAGCAATCAGATCACTTGGAGGCTTCCTGTGCTGGTCTGCAGTGGAGAGGTCTTTTTAACATTGCTTCTTGTTTTTCTGACCTGTGGTTACACTGAGTACAGCTGAAATGTAACTGGTTTTTCTTCATTTCTCTATTCTGTAAGTAAGGATTGTACCTAGGTACTCTATACCTAAGATGGCGCTGTAAGTGGTGAACTATAAACTTTTCATTGTGAGTATGTGACAAAAAAGCTAATTCAATTCAATTCAATAACAATGTTAATCTATAACAACATCCACATATGACCAGGTTCTGCATTCCAAACTGATGACTTGTTTGCAAGCAAGAATTATCTTCTCTGGTTCTCTTCTTGTCAGCCACTTTAAATATGTGTCCTGACCTTTCTGCTGTCAGAAATACAGCCATATTATTCCTCATTCCCAGGAGAACAACCCAAAACTCTGCAGCTTGTAACTGCAGTCCCTCATTCCTGGGACAGTTGAGTAAATCTCTTCTGTAGCTTCTATCTTATCAAGTTTTGAGAAGATTTGTAGCTCAGGTTGAGGTTCTGGATGTAGGTTTGCTCGCTGAGCTGGAAGGTTCATTTCCAGATGTTTCGTCACCCTACTAGGGAACATCTTCAATGGGCCACCGGGCAATGCACTGCTGATAATTCTTGCTGATAATTTGTTGACAACAAACACATCAAATTAGACCCTATCTACCACCCCCTGAGAAAAAGAGCAGGACATGACATCACCACCAGAAATGACATCACCACAGGAGATGACATCACCAATCAAAGGAAACCCAAACATATAAATAGAATGCAGGAATTATCAGCAGTGCTTCACCCAGAGGCCCACTGAAAATGTTACCTAGTAGGGTGACATAACGTCTGGAAATGAAACTTCTATCTTATTCCTAAAGTGCAATCCCTATAATTAAAAATATTATTCCAGTTAGGATTGGGATGAATGATTTGTACAGGTTTAGCCCAACCTTCTGGCTTTTTTACCCTCAGGGATAGAATGTGGAGATAGTCCCACACCAGGGCTTTGCAGTGACTGTGATATGCAATTACCCTGTGTCTGCTCATTATGATCCAGTCCATACTTTATATTACAGTAGTGTACAGACCAGTGTTAACCACACTGCTGCAGACTTCATGTAGGAATGGAGGGTCATGTCAGTCTAGCACCACTTGAAACCAGCCTCCACTACTGTAACAGCTACCAAATCCCTTTAAGTATCTGACCTGAAAAGAGATGAATATTATACAAATGAATGCAGAGTGGCTTATTGGAGGCCCTCTGGGCAGGAAATAGACAAGAAGAAAGAGATGGCCTCTCCTGAGGGATCAGATGAGCCTCCAGCCAGACAACATGAAGGCAGTGGGAACAGATGGGCTCAATCTTGTGCTGAGGACATGGAAGCATTACTGCCAGAAGGTCAATGACTATGTTCTTGAGGCTAAAGAGGTGGGGAGAGTGTGGAAACAGGATACTGAGTTGAGTGCTCAACCATGTTCATGGTCAGGCTCAAAGGAGTGAATGACCTTCTCCTGCTTTGTTTTCTATGTTTCTATGACCTCACACGAGTGATCAAGGCCAGTCAAAAGTCATTATCTTACCAATGAATCACTGGCCTCCATCAGAACCTTTACTCATCAACAAACAGCTTCTATCAACCACAATTCACACCACTCATTCATAGCCTTGCTTCACCTTCACACGTTTCCTGCTGTTGCAAGTATCACATCCACAGCTCACCGCTCGCACAGGCGACCAGCTATTCACCAGGTTGCTCAAACATGTTGCACTACACTCACTGACACAGTTCCCTCTCTCTCACAGAATAAGGGGGTAAATAACAACCAGCAGCAATATCTAACCACAGATCAAACTGCCTGCTCTCATTGTGATGAAGGGGATATCTGGAGAGCAGATAGCTGCCCACCAAGGGGTGTTTGTACAAGGCTTCAGTCCGCAGAGGGTGGAGAGGGGCATAGTGGCTCAGTGGTAAGTGCTGCTATCTCACAGCGCCAGGGACCCAGGTTCGATTCTAGCCTTGGGTGACTGTCTCTGTGGAATTTGCACATTCTCCCCGTGTCTGCGTGGGTTTCCTCTAGGTGCTCCAGTTTCCTCCTGCAATCAAAAGATGTGCAGTTTAGGGTGGATTGGCTATGCTAAACTGCCCATAGTGTGTAGGTTCAGTACATTAGTCAGGGATAAATGTGAAGTAGTAGGGGAATGGGTTTGGGTGAGTTAGTCTTCAGACGGTCGGTGTGGACTTGTTGAGCTAAAGGGCCTGTTTCCACACTGTATGGATCTTATGATTCCATAATGATAGCCATCTCGGAAGTGGCCAGGAGTGAATCTGGGGTTAGCAGTACATAACGCTATGCTCCTACTCAATTGAATCTCTCACATTTCACTTTCTCCACATCCCACAATATTTTCTGGTTTACAAGCAGCTAATGCACATACATCTTACTTTCTTCCTCTTAAACCCGTTCCACTGCCCAACTTTTCAACTGATCTATATCCTGGTGAATCCTTTGACATTCTTCCTTACTATCCACCACCTCATCAATTTTATGTCATCTGCAAACTTACTAATCAGAACACTTACATTTTTGTCCAAATCATTTATATGTATTGTAAGTAATAAAGGTCCCAGCACTAATCCTTGTGAAACAGAACCGTTCACAGACCTCCAGTCAGGAAAACACCCTCCACATCCTGTATCTTCTATGTCCAAACCAATTTTGTATCTAACTTACTAACTCATCATGGATCCCAATTGTTTTAATCTTCTGGACCAACCTATCATGAGGAGCCATGTCCAATTTGGTAAAGTCCATGTGAGCAACACCCATTGCCTTACCCCCATCAATCATCTTCATCACTTCCTCAAATATATCGATAAAATTTGTGAGACAAATACTTTCCTGTAGAAAGCCATGCTCACTATCCCTAATAAGTCTGTTCCTTTCCAAATGCAGTTAAATCCTTTCCCTAAGAATTTTCTCACAATTTCCCAACCACTGATGTATGGTTCACCAGTTTATAATTTCCTGGCTTACCCCTATTGTCCTTTTTAAACAAATAAACAACATTGTCTAGTCTCCAGTCTTCTGAGACGTCCCCTATAGCTAAGAGGATATAAAGATCTCTGTCAATGCCCTAGAAATCTCCTCTCTAACCTCACTCAATGTCCTGAGATAGATCCCATCAGGCCCAAAATCTTATTTACCCGAATGTTTTTGAAGTAACCAAGCACCTCCTCCTTCTTAACATCGACATGCCCCAGAATATCAACAAGCACCTCCCTAATCTTATCATCATCCATGTCTCTCTCCTTGGTGAATACAGATGCAAAGTACTCCTTAAGGATCTCACCCACTTCCTCTGGCTCCACACATAAATACCCTACTTTGCTCTTGAGTAGACCTAAGCTATGCCTAGTTACCCACTTGCGCCTGTAATTGCTTGGGGTTCTCCTTAATCCTCCCTGCCATGGTCCCTTTCTGCTCTCCTAATTCCTTGTTTATGTTCTTTTCTGCTTCCTTTATGTCCCTCAAGGGCTCTGTCCGATTTCAGTTTCCTCAGCCTTACATACCAAATGGTCTACATGGACGGGTTAGATTGAAAGGTCTGTTTCCATACTGTATGACTCTATACGCTTCCTTTTTCTTTTTGACTACATTTTCAATATCTCTAGTCATCAAGTTTTCCTGAATCTTGCTTTCTTTATTTTTCATCCTCACAGGAACATGCTTGTCCTGAATTCTAGTCAATTGGCCTTTATAGGACTCCCACAAGTCAGATGTGGATTTACCCTCAAATAGCTTCTCACAATCTAATTTCTCCAGTCCCCACCTATTACTGTTGTAATTAACCTTCCCCCAATTTAGCACTTTCACCCAAGGACCAGTCTTATTCTCTTCCATAACTATCTTAAATCTATGGAATTATGATCACTGATCCCAAAATGCACCCCCAAGGAAGATTCAATCACCTGCTCAGGCTCATTCCCCAATATAAGGTCCAGTATGGCCTCCTTCCAAGTTGGACTATCTACATATTGTTTCAAGAACCCCTCCTGGATGCACTGAACAAACTCTGTCACAAAGGGTGTCCCAGTCAATATTGGGGACGTTAAAATCATCCACTATAACCACTCTATTGATAATGCTTCTTTCCATGATCTGCTTACACATCTGATCCTCTGGCTATTGGGAGGCCTATAGCACACCCCATCATGGTAATTTCCTTTCCTTATTCCTGAGGTCTACCCATATGGCTTTACTGGATGAGCCCTCCAAGATGTCATCTCCTGTGACATTCTCCTGAATCCACCAACCCTTTTACATCTCTCTATTTCTCGTCTGAAACATCTGAACCCTGGAACATTGAACTGCGAGTCTGGCCCTTCTCTCAAACAAGTTTCTGTAATGGCTACCACATTGTAATTCCTTGCACTAATCCTAAATTCATTGGCCATACCTGTTTTATTCCTTGCATTAAAATAACTATACTTCAGATCGCCAATCCCACTGTATTCATTAAACCAGACTTGACTGTTCTTCTTACTTGACTTAACCTCTACTGTCACCTCAACAGCTCCTCATGCTGACCCACTGCTGCATTTTCCACTCCCTGCCACACTAGCTTAAATACTCCTGACTGGCACCAGTAAGCCTCCCTGCAAGGATAATGTGTTAAAAAGTTCATCACCTTAACTATCAAGCTCAGGAAAAAAGAAAATTCCACATTGAACCACTGCCCTAGCTTTCACTGGTGTACAATCATTTGATATTTAGCTTGCTCCCAGATATCAAGTTATCATATAAAAGTTTCCCAGTTTCACTCTGAGGAGTTTCCATTATTTTCAGTGGGAATCCACAGTTGGTAACGTCAGTTAGCCACTATACCCACATAAAAGGCAACTAGGACACATGAATGCTGATAGAATTGGAATGCTTCTGGGCTTTTAAGAGCTGAGCCAACATAGTTACAAAAGGAGGACTGAACACTTTGGTACAATAACACATTGATAATCCAGTGGTGATTCAGTTTCAGCTTTCTTCCTCAAACAGGACGTTTCGTGGGATGTCTTCCAATTATTGACCTGACCTGTGTTCCGAAAATTAAATCCCAGTGATCCAGAAAGATTCTCTCTGTCTACTGCTTATTAAGGACGCTATGTGCATACAAATCTTTAACAGACAATGGGATTAAAGAGCACAACTGTCCAAGGGTTTACAACATCTGTGTTCTGGGGTAAGGGTCACTGAACCCGATATGTTAACACTGACATCTCTCCACAGATGTTGCCAGACTTGCTGAGCCTTTCCAGCAATTTTTATTTTTGTTTCTGATTTTCAGCATCCACCGTTCCTTCGGCATTTAATTTAGTAGTTAATAACATTTGGCTACTTTGGACAGGCAGGCTGGTGGATGGATGTGAGAAATGTTTTCTTACATTGGTCCAATAGGGGACACTACAATGGGATTCTGGGTCAAGTATGTCATGGGACAATGTAGCAGGAACTCTCTGCAACCAACCATACCCAGATAACCTGGAGTGTTTGATCTGTGCCTAAATTAGAAACTTCTTTTCCAGCCAGGCAGAAAGCCAAAGACTTGACCTTTGACCCTTGCTAGAGTTTTGCATTGGTGATTGACTTATTGGCCTATCCTTGGGCACTTCCTCCTTTCCTTACCCAGCACTCCCACACACCTGGAAGCGAGGTCACCCCCCTTCTGGACTGTGATGAACAAAGCCATTCCATTTATGGGACTTTGGGTTGAACTTGCAGTCTGTGGCCGTGGATACAAGTTCAAATCTATCCTTGGGTGTTTGATCTGAATGGACAATGTCTATGTTTTCGGGCTATTGATCCAATCTGAAGACTCAAGGATCAATACACCAATCTTCCACAAGAGGACCCTCCTTAAGTGAAATACCATGATGGTTCCTGATTGGGATATTTACTCTTGATGGATTTTGCTATCAAGGCAAAAATACAAAATGGGGTGAGTGACAGAAAACATGTTAATGATGAACAGTAGGTTAGGGCAAAGCATGGTTCTCCAGGGTCACAGTTTTCCTTGAGTTGTATTAATTTGTTTTTATTATTTCGGCGAGATATTACTCATACCCCCCTTCACATTAACAGCATAGAGGTGGAATGAGTGGAGAGCGTCAAGCTCCGGGAGTGGTCATCCACAACAAACTTTCTTGGACTCTTCATGTTGATGCACTGGTTACAAAGGCCCAACAATGTTTCGTCTTCCTCAGGAAGCTGAGGAAATTTGGCATGACAGCGAATACCGTTGCCAAATTTATACGTGTGCCGTTGAGAGCATTCTGTCTGGATGTATCACTACCTGGTATGGCAATTATACCATTCAAGATCGGAGACGGTTACAGAGAGTGGTGAACTCAGCCCGGACAATCACAAAGGCCAACCTCCCATCTATGGAATCCATCTACCAGGCCCGCTGTCAAGGAAAGGCTGCCAGCATTCTCAAAGATCCATCCCACCCTGGCAATGTTTTTCTACAACCTCTATCATCGGGGAGAAGGTACAGAAGCCTGAACACACGCACCAGCTGGTTTTGAAACAGTTTATACCCTACTGTTGTTAGAATACTGAATGGACTCACAAATTCTAAACATTCGCCTGTACCTGTGTTTTTGTTTTTGCCACTGTTTATCTATTATTTACTTATCTATGCAACTTAACTCTGTGATCTGCCTGTATTGCTCACAAGACAAAGCTCTTCACTGTGCCTCGTTACACGTGACAATAGATTCAACTCAATTCAATTCAATGATGTGTGGGCATCACTGGTTACTCCCCAGAATTTATCACCCATCCCCAGTTTCCCTTGAGAAGGTATTAGAAAGCTGCCTTCTTGGATCACTGTAAACCATGCTTTTAAGGAGGGAGTTCCAGGATTTTGAGCCAACAACATTGAAGGACTGATTATAGTTAAGACTGAGATAGATAGGTTCTTGAGTATCAATGGGATCAAGGGTTATGGGGACAATGAGGTTGAGAAACTTATCAGACATGATTGAATGGCGGAGCAGACCTGATGTGTTGAATGTCCTAATTTCTGCTCCTATGTCTTAAGGTCTTATGGTCTTATGATTGGTGATATTTCCAAGTCAGGGTGGCGAGTGGCTTGGATGGGAATTTGCAGGTGGTGATTTTCCCATGTATCTGTTGCCCTTGTCTTTCTAGATGGAATTGGTCATGGGTTGTAGGCCAAGTCTCAAGCAACAACAAGATGGGATACAGTAAAAAGATTGCGTGCTTAGCCGTATTGTGTAAAGACAACAATCTCTCCATCGAAATAAGCAAAACGAAAGAGCTGGTTATTAACTTCAGGGAGTATAGTGGAGGGCACATCCCTGTCGACATCAATGGTGCAGAGGTGGAGATGGTCAAGAGCGTAAAGTTCCCCGGAGTGATGATTGACCATAATCTGCCTTGGTCCACCCAGGTCGACATGACAGCCAAGTAAGCACAACAACGTCTCTACTTCATTAGGAGGTTCAGGAAATTTAACATGCCCACAAGGACTCTTACCAATTTTTGTAGATGCACCATTGAAATCATCCTAACTGGATGCATCACAGCATGTTTTGGCAACTGCTCTGCTCAAGTTTGCAAGAAACTACAGAGATTTGTGAACACAGCCCAGTCCATCACACAAACCAGATTTCCATCCATTGACTCCATCTATACTTCTCACTGCCTTGAGAAGCAACCAACATAATTAAAGATCCTTCCCACCCTGTTGGGCAGAAGATATAAAAGTTTGTATACACATACAAATAGATACAAGAACAGCTTCTTCCTGGCTGCTATCAGACTTTTGAATAGCCCTCTCAAATGTTAATTCTGATTTCTTTCTCTGCACCTTCTCTGTGGCTGTAACGTTGCATTCCGCACTCTGTTCTGCTACCCTGATGCACTTGGTATGGTATGATCTGCTTGTAAAGCAAAACAAACAATTTTTCTCTGTAACTCAGTACATGTAACAACAATAAATCAATCCTTTAATTAGTCAATTTGCGGATTATGAAAAGTTACATTGTGAACTGTAAGAAGGATACTGATAGACATCAAGAGCACATTGCTTGGTTGAATTGACAGATACAGGACAAATAGCATTTGATGCAGAGGAGTGTAAATTGATACATTTTTCTTGGAAGAATGGGGAGGGGTTGATACAACCTAAAGTGCACAATTCTAAAGGAGGTGCAGGAACAAAGCTGCCTGTGATAGGTCCACAAATTATTCTGCGTGGCAGAACATGTTGAGAAAGTAGTTCTAAAAAGGCATGTGTGTTCCAGATCTTTGGGCGGCACGGTGGCACAGTGGTTAGCACTGCTGCCTCACAGCGCCAGAGACCCAGGTTCAATTCCCGCCTCAGGCAACTGACTGTGTGGAGTTTGCACGCTCTCCCCGTGTCTGCGTGGGTTTCCTCCGGGTGGTCCGGTTTCCTCCCACAGTCCAAAGATGTGCAGGTCAGGTGAATTGGCCATGCTAAATTGCCCGTATTGCTAGGTAAGGGGTAAATGTAGGGGTATGGGTGGGTTACGCTTCGGTGGGTCAGTGTGGACTTGTTGGGCCGAAGGGCCTGTTTCCACATTGTAATGTAATCTAATCTAATACATAGGGGCATAGAATGGAAAACCAGGGACTTGTTAGCACAGGGTAGACCCTGACAATTAGTAGAGATGAATCTTTATAGAATATTGATTTGGCATCAACTAGAATATAGTCTCCAGTCTTTGAGCAGAGGTCTCTCAAGAGGACTGCAAAGCCTTCTGAGAGTTGGCAGGAAAGCATTACAAGGAGGGTTCCAGGGATGAGGGGCTTCAGTTATGTGGCTAGGTTGGAAAAGCTGGAGTTTTTTTCCTTATCATTGGAAGGGTTGAGAGGAGATTTGATTGAGGAATTCAAAATCATGAAGGGTCAAGCCAGAGCAGATAGGGAGAAACCATTCATATTAGCGGAGGTGTCGAGAACCACAGGACTCTGATTTGAAACAGTCCATAAATGAGCAAGGGCAACCAAGGAAAAACCTTTATTATGCAGTGAGTGGTAGGAACCAGGAATTCACTGCCTACGCATGTGGTGAGAACAGAGTCAATGGTGGTTTTCAAAAGGGAATTGGAGAAGCACTTGAGGGGAAACATTTGAAGAGCCAAGGGGAAACGGCCAGGAAGTGGGATCAACTAAGTTGCTCTTGAAGGGAACAGGCATGGGCTTAATGAATGAATGGCCTCTTCCTGTTCTGTGGGAGACAGTGAGGACTGCAGACGCAAGAGATCAGGGTCGAGAGTGGGCAGCTAGAAAAAGGCCCTTGCCCAAAACGTCAATTCTCCTGCTCCTCGGATGCTGCATGGCCTGCCGTGCTTTTCCAGCAACACACTCTTGACTCTTCCTATTCTGTGACCATCCAATGATGCTCATAAAGGCAACGTTGTTCTTTCACAACTGTCCTGAAAGGTTTGTTGGGTTAGGTTTTTCTCTCATGTATTTCCAAGCATTGACAGCTGCATGACTCGTCTTTTCTTGCCTCTACCCACCAGGGAATCATAGCGGGTATCTATTATCAGAGATCGTCATGATCTCTCACTGAATGGCAGAGCAGATTTGATGGGCTGAATGGCCTTCTTGCATTTTATCATTCATCATTCACTTCTGAAGTTGGTGAAACACAAGACGCATTTGGTCCATGTCCTTTTATTCAGCTATTACTGTCATCTGAACGATAGATCATGGAGTGGTGGTAGATTCCGAGACAGGGAACAATGATGGAAGTGCAGCCTGTGCTCTCTCCCACAACTTTCCAAAGGGAAAAGGACCCAAATTTGCACATCACCCTTTCTCCTCTGATCTTGGAAAAGACTCTTTTTGAGCCTTGAGACTTCAGTGCTTGTTGCCATTTCGTGCCAAGTGACAATTTGTCATTTTCACAGCATTAATGTAAGCAGGTCTGCATTAAAAAAAATACATATTTACATGGTACCTTTCACCAACCACCCTACCCATGCACCCCGCCCCCCACCAAGATGTCCAAAAGCACTCAAAGCACCGTCCAGACAATCAAGTACAGTCGTGCTTGTTAGATAAGGAAACGTGGCTGCGTATTTGTGCATAGCAAGATCCCATAAATAGTAGATCGTGATCCGACCATCTGATTCTTGGTGTTGGCTGCAGTAGGTTTCCTCTCATTTAGTGACAATGTCACGAGGAGCACATTTCCCATCAGAAGCACGTCCAACAAGGAATTCTACTGGGATCAGAGATCCTGTTGTGAACTCAGTTCTGACCCTTCAACCTGCAGCATGAACAAACCACAACCATTTATCACATTGGCCAGTGGGTTGACTTTTGCAGTGAATCTGCACGTGTTCAGAGGGCACATCATATTAAAGTAAATAATTTAAGTTGAGAATTACAGTCAAAGACAGATTAGAAACTGCGTTTACTTTTGTTCTTATTACATCTGCTCAGTAGGAATTGGGCAGGAAAGTTACTGAGAGTCCAACTAAGTCACCGATAGGTATTCTCACAAATATTATAATGGGACCGGGGGGGAAACAGGGACTGCATATCGAAATGAATATCAATATAATGGGTCTTCCTGACCTTTAGAAAGAAAATCAAAACTCCTCTCGCCCACCTGGAGAGGTTAATTACAAAGAGGAAGTTAATGGTTGTAAGGGGAAGTGAACTAAATCTGTTGCTCTATAGTTTGGCAAGATTTCTTCCTGAGTGCATCCCGAGAGACAGGCCCCTCACCTTATACAGGTGACTGTCAACTAGTTTTAAAAATAGAAAGGGTTTGGAGAAAGGAAGGTGACACAGACCTATTTTAGTGTCAATAAAAACGAAAGCTGGCTTTCCAACTGCTGAGTCTGTTTGATCTCATTGCTTCAATTACTTCACTCTGCACACACCCCAGCCCCACACCTTGCATGCTGTTCTGTGTTATGGTGATTTTGGGAGCTGTTGAAAACTGGACAGGATTCAGAAGTGGCCAGTAAACAGAAAAGGAATCACCTACCTCCTCTAACTCCACTCACTTCCAACCATCACCCCATATTAACCTACTCTTTTAGTTCCTCTTGTCTTTTGTCGCTGGCAAGATTTGTTATCCACTTCCAATGGTACTTGGACTAAGTTGTGAGGCCAAACCTTGAGGGCAGTGAAAAATCAATGACGTTTTTATGGGTGTGAAAATGGGTTAGACCGGGTAAGGATTGGAGTTTCCTTCTATAAAAGACATTAGTCATAGAGTCGTAGACTCATAGAGATGTACAGCATGGACACAGACCCGTCCATGCCGACCAGATATCCCAACCCAATCTAGTCCCACCTGCCAGCACCCAGCCCATATTCCTCCAAACCCTTCCTATTCATATACCCATCCAAATGCCTCTTAAATGTTGCAATTGTACCAGCCTCCACCACATCCTCTGGCAGCTCATTCCATACACGTACCACCCTCTGTGTGAAAAAGTTGCCCCTTAAGTCTCTTTTATATCTTTCCCCTCTCACCCTAAACCTATGCCCTCTAGTTCTGGACTCCCCAATCCCAGGGAAAAGACTTCGTCTATTTATCCTATCCATACCCCTTATAATTTTGTAAACCTCTATAAGGTCACCCCTCAGCCTCTGACGGTCCAGGGAAAACAGCCCCAACCTGTTCAGCCTCTCCCTGTAGCTCAGATCCTCCAACCCTGGCAACATCCTTGTAAATCTTTTTTGAACCCTTTCAAGTTTCACAACATCTTTCCGATAGGAAGGAGACCAGAATTGCTTGCAATATTCCAACAGTGACCTAACAAATGTCCAGTACAGCCGCAACATGACCTCCCAGCTCCTGTACTCAATACTCTGACCAATAAAGGAAAGCATACCAAACGCCTTCTTCACTATCCTATCTACCTGCGACTCCACTTTCAAGGAGCTATGACTCAAACACCCAGTCTCAGTGTGGACTCAAACTCCCGGCCTCAGTGTGGATCAAACACCCAGTCTCAGCGTGGACTCAAACTCCTGGCCTCAGTGTGGATTCAAACTCTGGCCTCAGCGTGGACTCAAACTCCCGGCCTCAGTGTGGATTCAAACACCCAGTCTCAGTGTGGACTCAAACTTTAGGCCTCAGTGTGGACTCAAACTCCCGGCCTCAGTGTGGACTCAAACTTTAGGCCTCAGTGTGGACTCAAACACCCGGCCTCAGTGTGGACTCAAACTTCCGGCCTCAGCGTGGACTCAAACTCCCGGCCTCAGTGTGGACTCAAACTCCCGGCCTCAGCGTGGACTCAAACTCCCGGCCTCAGTGTGGACTCAAACTCCCGGCCTCAGTGTGGACTCAAACTCCCGGCCTCAGTGTGGACTCGAAGTCCCAGCCTCAGTGTGAACCCAAATTCCCGGCCTCAGCATGGACTCAAACTCCCGGCCTCAGTGTGGACTCGAGCTCCTGGCCTTGAGGTGAAGCCTGGTTGAAATCACTGTCATTCTGAACTTTCATTTCTCTATTTTTCTAATTTCTTGCTGGACATTTTTTTTCTAATTCGTTTCTCCCTAAGAATTTTTACTTAGGAATTTGTACAACGGTAACTTGATATCTAAAGTGACGCTGTAAGCTGCGACTTGCTAAATTTTCACTGTACTTATGTGGGTATATTGACAGTAAAGCTAATTCACATTCACATATTTCGAAAGCATTCACTGGGAGCCTGTCTCATCAATTATTCACTTCCTTGTACACTACATTTATCACTAATTGTTACTTCCCTTTGCTCTTCCTCACTCGTTCTGTATTTTCTAAGTTGCCTCATTCAGTTCCACTGACTTCCCTGCTTTGCCAGCATCTGCAACTTTGACCAATTTGCATTGGGTTTCTGAAGGGAACTCATTGATGTAATTTCGTGGTTCCCCAGCTAAACCTTGTGGCACCCCAATCAGTATTTCCCTGGCCCTGTGATCCTGAGGTAACATGTGTTTATGTGTTAACCCTGACACAATAACAGGTATTCCAGCCTCTGAGTCAGAAAGTTGTTCATTGAATCCTATTGCAGAGATTTGAGCACAAAAGCAAGACTGACACAACAATAATTCAGTGCTGTATTGTCAGAGGCACTCTATTTCAAACAAAATATTAAACTTAGATTCTATTTGTCCTCTAAGGTAAATGATCCCATGGCACTATTTGGAAAAAAAAGGCATGAATTCTACCTAACATTTTAACCAATTTCTCATTAATTAGATTAGATTAGTTACAGTGTGGATACAGGCCCTTCAGCTCAACAAGTCCACACCGACCCGCTGATACACATCCCACTCAGACCCATTCTCCTACATTTACCCCTTCACCTAGCACTACGGGCAATTTAGCTTGGCCAAATCACCTAACCTGCACATTTTTGGACTGTGGGAGGAAACCGGAGAACCCGAAGGAAACCCACGCAGACACGGGGAGAAAGTGCAAACTCCACACAGTTAGTCGCCTGAGGCGGGAATTGAACCCGGGTCTCTGGCACTGTGAGGCAGCAGTGCTACTAATTGATCATATATGTTAATGAGAGTTTGATGTGTGCAATTTGGCTGCCACACTTCCTACAATACAGCAGTGACCACCTTCCAAAAGATCTCCATTGACTATGATATGTTTTGGGGCGGCCTTACTGTGTTCAATTGTTCTGTGTTAGACTACTTGAGTTTGATAATTGATCTATGCTCACTGTGCTTGATAAGTCAAGCTTGGGTGTGGATTCTGATAAATCTAAGTCAAACTGTCAAAAGAGCTGGAAGCCAGAACTGAAGTACAAAGCAGACATTTCAAAAAACTGTAAAATAAACCTCTTAAGCACATAGAAACAGGGATCACCCCTGCATAGATCCAAGATATAAAATGTACAACACTAGTACTGTGACAGACACTGTATCTATGTAAATAGAAATCAGTTTAGCTCAGTTGGCTGGATTGTTGGTTTATAGAGTGATGCCAATAGTGTGGGTTCAATTCCCATCACTGGTTCAAGGTTACCATGAAGGACCTGTCTCCTCAACTTCTTCCCTCACCTGAGGACTGGTGGCCCTTAAGTTAAATCACTGCCAGTCACTTCTCTCTAATGAGACAGCAGCCCCTATACTCTGCTGAAACTATGGCAACACAATATATGCAAATACTCATGATTTTCTATTCTTCACACAGTTGATTTGGAAGTCAAATAGGCTTTTAAGTGTAACAGTTTTAAAACTTGTTTGGAAGTCTATGTATAACACATAATAGGACCTTACATAGTCCATTGAGAATGTCACTTGTCTCAGAAAAAACATTTTAAACTTGCAATGTTCCCTGGCAACATAGAAGTTAGTAGCACGAGTAGGCCATTCGGCCCTTTGAGCCTGCTCCATCAATTCAATATGATCATAGCTGATCATCCAACTCAGTACCCTGTTCCCGCTTTCTCCCCATACCCTTTGACCCCTTGAGCCCTAAGAACTATGTCTATCTCCTTACTTGAAAACGGTCAATTCTTTGGCCTCAGTTTCCTTCTGTGGGAGAGGATTCTACAGGCTCACTGGAAGAAATCTGTCCTCACCTCAGTCTGAAATGGCCTACACCATAGCCTGAGATGGTGACCCTTGGTTCTGGATTCTCTGGTCATTGGAAGCATCCTTCCTGCATCTAAACCAGACAGTCCTGGTGGAACTTTATAGGTTTCTCTGAGACCCCACGCACTTTTCTGAACTCCAGTGAGCGTAGTTCCAATCAATCAGGTCCTGCCATCCAAGAATTAGTGTGGTAAGTCTTCATTTCATTATCTTCATAACCAGACCATCCTCCCTCAGACGGCACTCCAGATGTGATCTCACCAGTACCCTGTACAGTTGCAGCAAGGTACTCCTGCTTCTGTACTCGAATGCTTTCCCGATCAAGACAAGCAAGCTTTCTTTCCTGCCAGTTTTACTTTCTCTTCTGAATCCTTGGATATTAATTTATTACCCTGCACAGTTATCTCAAATTTACACCTGATAATTATCTCCCTCATTTAAGTCAAAATGGTGACTAGGTCTGTGTCAGCCTTGCTACTCCTTTGATGAAGGGTTACCACTTTCCAAACTATCAACACTTCTCCATGTCCTGTGGCTCCTTGATAATGATTTTAGTGCCCCCCCAAATTTCATCCTGAGCTTTTTTTATTGGTGCCTGATTGATATCTTTGATTTGCATTTCTATTATCAGATTCTGGATTAGTGGTGCTGGAAGAGCACAGCAGTTCAGGCAGCATCCAAGTAGCTTCGAAATCGATGTTTCGGGCAAAACGTCGATTTCGAAGCTACTTGGATGCTGCCTGAATTGCTGTGCTCTTCCAGCACCACTAATCCAGAATCTGGTTTCCAGCATCTGCAGTCATTGTTTTTACCTTGTTTATTTCTATTATCAGCCTGATTCTCCCTTATCTTTACATTGAAGTCATCAGTTATTCTTTGTTCACTCTGCTGAGGCAATGAAAGTACTGCATTGTAAATACTTGGAGGAAGAAATTATTCAGAATATTACTCACCTTTTATTTCATCCATGTTTCTGCCTTTAATGGTTCTGACCTGGTTTGGTTCCCATCTTACTCCTGGAATTGTTGAAGAATTTGTTTCTTTTGTGGTTTGATTTGCAGGTCTCTTTTGCATCCCTGGCCATTCTTACACTGTGCCTCTGGGTGTCCCACATTTGGTGACAATGGGGGATGGTGGCCATTTGCAACGGCACCTTCTATTACAACTTCTGCGCACCCAGTGACAACTCGACAACATACTAGAAGAAATGTTTGCTAAATACCTAGCTGACTTGGAGAAAAAGAAAATATATTAGTTCTAGTTAAACATAATCTATCAACAGCTGAAAACTGGATGGAGCGCAAACTGGAGTTTGACTGGCAAGGGTGCAAAAGGGTATGAGGTAGCCAGGAAACTGGGTTGACCAGCTCAACCATGGCACAGCAGACCTGAGAGGAAAATGACCTACTCTTGCTTAAAGCTCTTATGTACATTGAAACGGCTTGAGCAGAATTGTACCAATTTGGAATTATAAAACAGTGTGTTGAAGTACATTGGAAAAAGTGATTCTGATAATTTTATTTACATTTGGTGGTTGACTTCATCCGTCCATTTTCATACCTTCATGAGTCAGAGTGTGGTAGAGTGTAGTGATTGGAACGAGATCAGTCACATAGATCTACAAGGCCAGGAGACATAAAAGCAGAAATTAGGCCATTTAACCCATCTAATCTGCTCTGTCATTCAATCATGGCTGATAACTTTCTCAGCTCCATTTTCCCACTTTCTTCTCTTATCTCTTGATCTCCTTCATACTTAAATATACTCAATGACCTGGCCTCCACAGCCTTCTGTGGCGATGAATTCCATAGATTCACCACTCTCTGGCTGAAGAAGTTTCTCCTTGTCTCCATTCTAAAAGGTCTTCCCTTTACGCTAAGGCTGTGCCCTCGAGTCCTAGTCTCTCCTACCAATGGAAATATTTTTCCAACATCCACTCTGTCCAGGTCATTCAGTATTCTGTAAGTTTCAATTCGATCCCCCCTCATCCTTCCAGACTCTATTGAGTATGGACTCAGAGTTCTCAATGCTCCTCATATGTTAAGCTTTTCATCCCTGCGACCATTCTCGTAAACCTCATTTGAACATGCCTCAGTGCCAGTATATCCTTCCTGAGATATGGGGTCCAAAACTGCTCAGGAACCCAAAACCTCGACTCTCCTGCTCCTCGGATGCTGTCTGACTGGCTGTGCTTTTCCAGCACCACATGTTTCAACTGTGTAAATAAAGGGTGACTCTGGGGGTTATTTCAAAGAGAACATGTCAGCATCATCAGGAACATCCAATATAAGGAAGGACCCATTTTGTGTACATACTTGAATCAAATTCAGAATATTAGCAGGTAAATCATAATTGAGATTCTACCTAGCAATGCAGTGCAAGAAATAGGCGTGAGTACATTCAGTTGTGTAGAATCTGGTACAAAAAACTGGCTGTTCAGCCTTATGATTCCGTGTTTGTGTCCATAATCCATACAATCCTGCTGTCACTCGATATTATCTAAACCTTGTTAACAGACCTCATGCACTCAGCTTCCACTCAAACATGTTCAGGTTATGGGAAAGATGGTGGACAAGAGGAAATGTCAGTGGACTAGTCATCCAGAGGCCCAGGTGAAAAGCTCAGTGATAGAGGTTCCAGTGTCATCAAGGCGCTGATAAATTTTAAATTCAATTTATAAAATCTGGAAAGGAACACACTCTGGAAAGGTGACCATACACCTATTATAAATTGTTGTAAACACCCATCAGATGCACTCATGTCCCTCAAGGAAGGAGATCTGCTCCCTTTATCTAGTCTAGATGCAACTCCAGATCACTGACAATGTGGTTGACTCTGAAATGGCCGAGCATGTTACTCAGTTCAACTTGCCAGCAACAGCTATGAAGCTTCCTTTTTAGAAGTGCTTATCTCAACTCCTTCAAATCCTAACCAATCTCTGGGTCCAAAGAAAAATCCTGAATTCTTTTGTGGGTTCATTATTTTTTAGATTTAGATTAGATTCCCCTACAGTGTGGAAACAGGCCCTTCAGCCCAATATGTCCACACCAACCCTCCGAAGAGTAACCCACCCAGACCTATTTACCTCTGACTAATGCATCTAATACTGTGGGCAATTTAGAATGGCCAATTCACCTAACCTGCACATCTTTGGAATGTGGGAGGAAAGCGGAGCACCCAGAGGAAACCCACGCTGATGCGGGGAGAATGTGCAAACTCCACACAGACAGTTGCTGATGGGTTTGTATTTATGATACCTGCTATTAGGATCTCCCACCGGTAGAAACACAGCCTATCAAACTCTGTTGAAATGTTAAAGACACTTTTCAGCTTCTTTTTTAACAGACAGGTGCACAAGCCTGTTAAATATTTCCCTCATGGTTATAACCACTCACCTTTGGTGTAGTCCTTGTACAGCAAATGTTTTAGTAATTGGCACTTATGGTACAGGGAGTGGGCGGGTTGATCAAATATTTCAGATAACCAACAGGTCCACTTAATCAATGTAAAAATACACACTAAGTAATAGAACATAAAGCAGAGGGTGTACACATTGTTGTTATACTTTATTTACAGCATTAATCCCTTCATTAATAATGTAACTTTACCTTCAATACTACTTACCGGAAGAGAGCCTACTCACTCACACCCTCAACGGACTACAGAGGAAACTTGATTATCCATGGACATGGGCAGAGAGTATTTCGTTTGGTTAATCGAATGCCTGATAGAATCAGAGAATCATAGAGATGTACAGCACAGAAACAGGCCTTTCAGTCCAACCCATCCATGCCAACCAGATATCCCAACCCAAGTGAGTCCCACCTGCCAGCACCCGATCCATATCCCTCCAAACCCTTCCTATTCATATACCCATCCAAATGCCTCTTAAATGTTGCTATTGTACCAGCCTCCACCACTTCCTCTGGCAGCTCATTCCATAAACGCACCTTTTGTGTGAAAAAGGTTGCCCTGTAGGTCTCTTTCATATCTTTCCCCTCTCACCCTAAACCCTCTCGTTCTGGACTCCCCACCCCAGGGAAGAGACCTTGTCTATTTATCCTATCCATGCCCCTCATGATTTTATAAACCTCTATAAGGTCACCCCTCAGCCTCCGACACTCCAGGGAAAACAGTCCCAGCCTATCCAACCTCTACCTATAGCTCAAATCTTCCAACTATGGCAACATCCTTGTAAATCTTTTCTGAACTCTTTCAAGTTTGACAACATCCTTCCGATAGGAAGGAGACCAGAATTGCTTGCAATATTCCAAGAGTGGCCTAACCAATGTCCTGCACAGTTGCAATATAACCTCCCAACTCCTATATTCAGTACTCTGACCAATAAAGGAAAGCATACCAAACGCCTTCTTCACTATCCTATCTACCTGCGACTCTACTTTCAAGGAGCTATGAACCTGCACTTCAAGGTCTCTTTGTTCAGTAACACTCCTGAGGACCTTGCCATTAAGTGTATAAGTCCTGCTAAGATTTGTTTTCCTAAATGCACCTCGCATTTATTTAAATTAAATTCCATCTGCCACTTCTCAGCCCATTGACCATCTGATCAAGATCCGATTGTAATCTGAGGTAACCCACTTCGCTGTCCACTACACCTCCAATTTTAGTGTCATCTGCAAACTTACTAACTGTTACTCTTGTGCTCACATCCCAATCCTTTATAAAAATGACAAAAAGTAGAGGACCCAGCACCGATCCCTGTGGCACTCCACCAGTCACAGGCCTCCAGTCTGAAAAACAACCCTCCACCACCACCCTCTGTCTTCTACCTTTGAGCCAGTTCTGTATCCAAATGGCTAGATCTCCCTGTATTCCATGAGATCTAACCTTTGCTAACCAGCCTCCCATGTCAGCCACGCATCGGGACCTTGCGATCTTGTTCGGATGATCTGAAGTTCGGTTAATCGAATGCTGGATAATCGAGGTTCCTTTGTACTCAGATATTATGGTTGATCATGGTATTTGAGGAGAAGTTGAATTAACTGTTGATATTTTGTGTGGCCATTCGATTGAATAACAAGTGTATTTGCATTGAGGTAAAACTATAATACCTGGGCAGAATAACACAGTAAACAGTATTTGAATTATATAATTTTTGCCAGTTTATCAAGAATGCCTATTAATAAAGCGCTGGTTAAAACAGAGTTTGCTGGAAATCTTTTGTGCATCAGTACCAATATATATTCTTTTGGGGACTGTCTTAAGGCTATCAACAATAGTCTTTTAGAGTCTAGAATTGTGGACACCATTTCCAATGCAGTCTAACCAAGATTAACATAACCTTCCCATTATACAGTTCAATTCCTCTCTATATGAACCCCAGTGCTGTTTTTGTAGACAGCTTAGTAACTGATACGTCTAGTTTTAATGCGCTGTAAACCTGTTCCCAGCTCCATTTGCTTCCCCATCCTACTTAAACTCATATTTCCCAATGAATTTGTGGCTTGATTGTCTATACTGTCACTCCGCACCACATCATCGTTATCAATATTGGGATTTATTTGTCATTGGACACCCAGGGATGGATTTTGTCAAACTGAAGGAACTTTAATGATGGGCGGCGACAAACCCCATTTAGAATTCCCAAAGTGTGGAAGTGGGCCACTCGGCCCATCCAGTCCACACTGACCCTCTGAAGAGAATCCACCCAGACCTACTTCCTCCCCCCACAACTTCCCATTGCCAGTCCACTTGGCCTGCACATCCCTGGACACTATGGGCAATTTGGCATGGTCAATCCACCTAACCTGCACATCTTTGCGTTGTGGGAGGAAACCAGAGCACCCAGAGGAAACCCACACAGATGCAGGAACAATGTTCAAATTCCACACAGACAGTCTTCCTAGGCTGGAATCGAAGCTGGATCCCTGGCACTGTGAGGCTGCCATGTTAACCACTGAGCCACCGAGCTGCCTCAATTGCCAGACTGCCGACTGGATTTGAGTCCGCCCACGGGTTACTTAGCTATCATTTGAACTCCTGTCTCTTTGAAAGAATGTGGTCCACTCCTGAGATGTCAGGAATCAGCTCTCCAATCTCCGAAGCACCATTGCAAACACTGGCGACTGATGGGGCTCTACCTGACTGAGAGAACACAATGATGCATACCGTACTCCGATAAAGGTGAGTGGGATCGGGGGGCCACCCAGGAGTCAGGCTGACCCAAGTAGCAGATGGAAGGTTTGTGAGGGTGAGGGGAGGAGTTGTTGCTAAGGGGGCAGCCACTACCAAAGAGTAATGATTCTATCTGCTAGGGAGAGCTGAGTGAGAACAGACCCTGCCTAAGACTGCAGGGAGTGGATTAGTGGTGCTGGAAGAGCACAGCAGTTCAGGCAGCATCCAAGTAGCTTCAAAATCGACATTTTGGGCAAAAGCCCTTCATCAGGAGGGCTTTTGCCCGAAACGTCGATTTCGAAGCTACTTGGATGCTGCCTGAACTGCTGTGCTCTTCCAGCACCGTTAATCCAGAATCTGGTTTCCAGCATCTGCAGTCATTGTTTTTACCTCTAAGACTGCAGGGAGGTCAAGGGGGTTTATCTGACGAGAGTGAGCGAGGCAGTGAGTGAAGATTGCAGATGCTGGGCATCAGAGTCAAAAAGTGTGGCACTGGAAAAGCACAGCAGGGAGTGTACCTCTCAGCCTTGGTACACTGCCAGCTGTTGTGCGAAGAGGCCCATAATTGATCATTTCAGTAGCAAAAACGGCCTCTGGGGCAGGATGGCTATGCTGCACTTTACCCAGCACTGGCACAACACCATGCTAACAGGAAAGGAACAGGATGTGGTCCTGACGAAACGTCTTGACCCAAAACCTGCTCCTTCGATGCTCCCTGACCTGCTGGGCCTTTCCAGCTCCACTTTTTATCATGAGGAAAGTATCAGTAAACCATCCACATCTCTATCTACTCCCTGGCAACCTTCTCTGCCTGTCTCTGGACAGCATGTCAAACCCAGCTCCTCATTCTGCAAATCTTCTTGTCTTGACTCTTTCAGTGTTAAAGTAAAAACAATGACTGCAGATGCTGGAAAGCAAATACTGGATTAGTGGTGCTGGAAGAGCACAGCAGTTCAGGCAGCATCCAACAAGCAGCGAAATCGACGTTTCGGGCAAAAGCCCTTCATCGGGAATAAAGGCAGTAAGCCTGAAGTGTGGAGAGATACGCTAGAGGAGGGTGGGGGTGGGGAGAGAGTAGCATAGAGTACAATGGGTGAGTGGGGGAGGAGATGAAGGTGATAGGTCAAAGAGGAGAGGGTGGAGTGGATAGGTGGAATAGGAGATAGGCAGGTCGGACAAGTCCGGACAAGTCAAGGAGACAGTGCTGAGCTGGAAGTTTGAAACTAGGATGAGGTGGGGGAAGGGGAAATGAGGAAGCTGTTGAAGTTCACATTGATGCCCTGGGGTTGAAGTGTTCCGAGGCATAAGATGAGGCATTCTTCCTCCAGGCGTCTGGTGGTGAGGGAGTGGCAGTGAAGGAGGCCCAGGACCTCCATGTCCTCGGCAGAGTGGGAGGGGGAATTGAAATGTTGGGCCACGGGGCGGTTTGGTTGATTGGTGCGGGTGTCCCGGAGATGTTCCCTAAAGCGCTCTGCTAGGAGGCGCCCAGTATCCCCAATGTAGAGGAGACCACATCGGGAGCAACGGATACAATAAATGATATTAGTCGATGTGCAGGTAAAACTTTGATGGATATGGAAGGCTCCTTTAGGGCCTTGGATAGTGGTGAGGGAGGAGGTGTGGGCACAGGTTTTACAGTTCCTGCAGTGGCAGGGGAAAGTGCCAGAATGGGAGGGTGGGTCGTAGGGGGGGTGTGGATCTGACCAGGAAGTCGCAGAGGGAACAGTCTTTACGGAAGGCGGAAAGGGGTGGGGAGGGAAATATATCCCTGGTGGTGGGGTCTTTTTGGAGGTGGTGGAAATGTCGGCGGATGATTTGGTTTATGCGAAGGTTTGCAGGGTGGAAGGTGAGCACCAGGGGCGTTCTGTCCTTGTTACGGTTGGAGGGGTGGGGTTTGAGGGCAGAGGTGCGGGATGTGGACAAGATGCGTTGGAGGGCATCTTTAACCAGGTGGGAAGGGAAATTGCGGTCTCTAAAGAAGGAGGCCATCTGGTGTGTTCTATGGTGGAACTGGTCCTCCTGGGAGCAGATACGGCGGAGTTGGAGAAATTGGGAATACTGGATGGCATTTTTGCAAGAGATAGGGTGGGAAGAGGTGTAATCCAGGTAGCTGTGAGAGTCGGTGGGTTTGTAAAAAATGTCAGTGTCAAGTCGGTCGTCACTAATGGAGATGGAGAGGTCCAGGAAGGGGAGCGAGGTGTCAGAGATGGTCCAGGTAAATTTAAGGTCAGGGTGGAATGTGTTGGTGAAGTTGATGAATTGCTCAACCTCCTCGCGGGAGCACGAGGTGGCGCCAATGCAGTCATCAATGTAGCGGAGAAAGAGGTGGGGAGTGGTGCTGGTGTAATTATGGAAGATCAACTGCTCTATGTAGCCAACAAAGAGACAGGCATAGCTGGGGCCCATACGTGTGCCCATGGCTACGCCTTTGGTCTGGAGGAAGTGGGAGGATTCAAAGGAGAAATTGTTAAGGGTGAGGACCAGTTCAGCCAAACGAATGAGTGTGTCAGTGGAAGGGTACTGTTGGGGATGTCTGGAGAGGAAAAAAACGGAGGGCTTGGAGGCCCTGCTCATGGCGGATGGAGGTGTAGAGGGTCTGGATATCAATAGTGAAGATGAGGCGTTGGGGGCCGGGGAAACGGAAGTCTTGGAGGTGGTGGAGGGCATGGGTGGTGTCTCGAACGTGTGTGGGGAGTTTCTGGACTAGGGGGGATAGGACAGTGTCGAGGTAGGTAGAGATGAGTTCAGTGGGGCAGGAACATGCTGAGACAATGGGTCGGCCAGGGTGGTCAGGCTTGTGGATCTTGGGAAGGAGGTAGAACCGGGCAGTGCGGGGTTCCCAGACTACGAGGTTGGAAGCTGTGGGTGGGAGATCTCCTGAGGTGATGAGTTTCTGTATGGTCTGGGAGATGATGGTTTGGCGATGGGGGGTGGGGTCATGGTTGAGGGGGCAGTAGGAAGAGGTGTCCTCGAGTTGGCGTTTGGCTTCAGCGGTGTAGAGGTCAGTGCGCCAGACTACCACTGCGCCCCCTTTATCCACTGGCTTAATGGTGAGGTTGGAATTAGAGCAGAGGGATTGGAGGGCTGTGCGTTGTGAGGGTGAGAGGTTGGAGTGGGAGAGGGGGGTTGACAGGTTGAGGTGGTTAATGTCCCGGCGGCAGTTGGAAATGAAGAGGTTGAGGGCAGGTAATAGGCCAGCGCGGGGTGTCCAGGTGGATGCAGTGTGTTGGAGGTGGGCGAAGGGGTCCTCGGAATGTGGGCGGGAGTCCTGATTGTGAAAGTAAACTCGGAGGCGGAGGCGACGGAAGAATTGCTCGATGTCACGGCATGTATTAAATTCATTGATGCGTGGACGGAGGGGGATGAAGGTGAGTCCTTTGCTGAAGACTGATCGTTCGTCCTCAGTGAGGGGGAGGTCTGGGGGGGATGGTGAAAACTCGGCAGTTAAGTATACCCCTAATTTTATGGCATTTAGAAATGCTAACTTTGCATTTCTGATTCCCTGGCCTGTATTGTGAAATAATTGGTGAAAAAGTGATCCATCTGCAATATCCCACCTGTCTAAGTATATACTTGTCACCTCCAATAGCATTCCATTCACAAACATACAGTTAATTAATTATGTACGTGTCAGCTTTTAACTATCTCTGTGTGAGGATTTAGTGCACAGTTTAAGGAATTTGTGATAAATTATTTAGACTCGGGTAATAAAGACAAAGAAAAATCAACCCATTGTTTATCTGTGAGTTAGTAAAAAGAGCTTCTTAATTAGTCTCCTGCTGCTGTTTCTCCCCAGCCCCGAAATCTGCTCTGCTCTGCAAGTTTCCATTTAATAGCTTTGTGAAAGTTACCAAATAATCTGCTTCAATTCACTTTCAGGTAATGCCTTCTGGATCTTTTCAATTTCTTTTAGTGCACTGTTAATCAACTGTAGATGTTTTCCAATCAACTGGTTCAAAGACATCATGACACATCCCTGGAGTAAGTGGGAGTTGAAACCTGGCCCCCTGGTTCAGAGGCAGGGGCAATACCACTGTGCTACAAAAACCTTTAAAGCTTAACACGAATGTGTTAAACTTGCTCTGAGACAATTACAGCCCACAATGGTTGCTCGGTGAGAAAGGTCAGGCATTAGTGGGAATGAGGCTGGAGCTGGTGCATTACCTCTTTGGACACACATCATGATTCACTCTTTTCTATTTCACTTTAAGAGTTTGAGTACTTTCCCAGACACAGGTAGCCAAGGAGAACTGAGTATACAGACAAGCCTGTTTCTTCCTAGTGGTATCTGTGTAACCTTCACTTCTGCAGCAGCTGTCAGATCTCAGTCCGAGATGTAAATACTGGGCGGAAGTTTTCGTTATTACACTTTAGCTGCTTCCCCTCCCATCTTTCCTGTTCTCCTGAAGTTCTGGTTCATCTAAGGTGGTCGTTAAGGTGTCAGCATTTTTCTTACGTTATTCCCAAAGACAGGAGTCCACGGGACAGTCTGGCCACGGCAGAAGCTGGGTGGGCTTCCCATTTGAGTCCCCGCTCCTTGTGGTATCCTGTCATGTGATATTCTGGCAGACACAATCCAGTAGCAACTTCTACAAACGGTGACTTATTGCTATTTGTGAAACTTGTTTTCAAATCCATAAATGTCTCAGCCACCTCCCTAACCTCCAGCATTACTAACCCATGACAGTTTTCTGTTCCTCCAGTTGTGGTCTCTTGCACAGTTCCCCATTAATAACCATGCCTTCAGCTACCAAGTCTCTAAGTCCACCCTGAATCTCTGCCTCTCCAGCTCTCTGTGCACCTCAGCAGGACCCAGAACCATGGATATCTACTTATGCATCACATAATGTGGATTATGTCGAATTTTATTTCATTACATTTCAGTGAAATGTAAATATTTCTGTATGTAAATGTTTAATTTTGCAAGATGAGTAGTGTCACAAATAAAAATTGTTCTTTCTTTTGGATAGCAACCTATTTCCAGAACTTGAGGAAGCCAATGGAACCTTCCAACAAATTCCCTTGCTTGGTTGCATGGAGGTCACTGACCAGCAGATTATAGCTTACCTCCTTAATCAGAGTGACAAAGATCTGTAGATAATGCCAAAACTCAACTGAGTGGTTTCATGAAACATTGAAGTGGCCAAAGTCCCACTGGACTGATAAGCTGCTCTGTCATGAGAGAGAGAGAGAGAGGGAGGGAGTGAGAAAGGGAGACAACTGATGGTGGTTTAACCTGCGGGTCATCACGCCTCAGGTAAGAGAAGAGGCTGAGAAAGATAGTCCTTCACAGTGACCTCAGCTAGTGCAGGAGTTGTTGCTGGCATCACTCTGCATTGCAAATGAGCTAGCTAAACATTACTCAACAAGCAAACCAAAATTGTTCAGGCCATTTCAACCTATCATAATGGATAGTTGGCATTGGGTCCTATCGTTCTGAACATTGGAATACCACCTTTGGATATTTTGTTAAAGGATTTTTGCCTCTATCCTGCACTGAAAGTGCAGTCCAAGCAGTGGACTTATGACCAGAGTTAACGTTTCAAGTCCAGTCTGCCGCGTCTTCTGAGTCATTAATTTCTTCCAGTCATACCAGGCATGAAGCATTAACTCTATTCCTCTCTCCACAGATGCTGCCAGATCTGTTGAGTTTCTGCAGCCTTCTCTACAAAATTTCCAGCATTTTGCTTGTATCTACCAAATAGAATTGGGATGAGCAGGGATCAGAGATGATCACTCTCATTCCATTTTTTCCATCTCTCCTTCTGTGACTCACCACCTTCGACCTCCTGCACAGAAACAAGAGCTTCAGATCGGTTTCACAGGTCAGCGCAACATTGAGGGCTGAAGGGCCTGTACTGCACTGGAATGTTCTATGTTCTAAACAAGGCAAATGAAAAGTGAGAGTGACTGTACATTGAGGTGGCTGTGTAGGCAATGTTCCAGATACTTGGGGAGAGTTCCAAACCAGAAGTCCCAGTCTCAGGATGCGGAGTTGACCATTTAGGACTGGGATGAGGAGAGATGCCTTTACCCAGAGGATGGCTAGCCTGTGGAATCCTTTCTCACAGAAAGTGGTTGAGGCCAAAACATTGAATGCCTCCTGGATAGAGAGAGATATAGCCCTCAGCGCTATAGGGATCAAAGGGTATGGGGAGAAAATGGGAATAGGGTATTGAGTCAGATGATCAGCCATGATCATATTGAATGGCGGAGCAGACTTGAATGGCTGAATGGCCTACTCCTGCACCTATTGGCCATGTTTCTATGGAAATTGATTTTGTGTCAGGGTGTCTCGGTGATGGGGGTGATTGTCTACAGCAACAATGAGGCACTGCAGGGATGGCCATTATCACTGGGGTCGCTTCTTTGGGGAGTCAGTTTGGGTATTTTCTGGAAAACCAAGGGTCCTAATCTCTCCTGCAAGTGGAACAAAAATTACCTCCAGGAGCTGGCATCCTTCCCATACCTGGCAAGACCCTGGTGACCAGGAAGAATTGTCCCTTTTATTTGTGTAAATTGGCCATCCACATCTGCTTGGTGAACTTTCCCATTTACCAGTTTGCTACCATTCCCAACAATGAGAATATCCCTCACAGCAGCAGCATACTGGGCTTTCCTTCCAAACTCTCCTGCTGACACTTCCCCATCCCTCCCACCTTCCGGTGTGTTTCCAGTGGGCTGCTACAAAAAACCTGGCCACTATCCATTAAGATAATTATTCTTATTAAATGAAGGTCATTAGTTAGATCATTATTTGCTTTGGGAATGCCCTAAAGCTTTGAAAGATACTACATAAGTTCATTACGTCATAGAGTCATAGAGTCATACAGCATAGAAACAGTCCCTTTGGTCTAACCAGTCCATGCCAACCATAGTGTGAGGTGCATTAGTCACAGGGAAATGGGTCTGGGTGGGTTACTCTTTGCATGGGCGGCACAGTGGTCAGCACTGCTGCCTCACAGCACCAGAGACCCAGGTTCAATTCCTGCCTCAGGTGACTGATTGTGTGGAGTGTGCACATTCTCCCCGTATCTGTGTGGGTTTCCTCCGGGTGCTCTGGTTTCCTCCCACGGTCCAAAAATATGCAGGTTAGGTAAATAGGCCATGCTAAATTGCCTGCAGTGTTAGGTGCTGGGGTAAATGTAGGGGAATGGGTCTGGGTGGGTTGCGCTTTGGCGGGTCTGTGTGGACTTGTTGGGCCGAAGGGCCTGTTTCCACACTGTAAGTAATCTAATCCCAAACTAAACTATTCCCACCTGCCTACCCATATCCCTTCAAACATTTCCTTATCCAAATATCCTTTAAATGTTGTAATTGTGCCTATAACCACCACTTCTTCTGGCAATTCATTCCATACATTAGCCTCTCTCTGTGTAAAAAAGTTGCCTCTCATGTCTTTTTTAAATCTTTCTCCTCTCACCTTAAAATTATACCCCATGGTTTTGAACTCCCCCTTTGCTAATCACCCTATCTATGCCCATCATGATTTTATAAGCTTCTGTAAGGTCACCCCTCAACCCCCCCCCCCCACCCCCCCATGCGCCAGTGAAAGAAATCCCAGCATATTTACATAACTCAGACCCTCCATTCCCAGCAACATCCTGGTAAATATTTTCTGAACCCTCCCCAGTTTAATAAGCATTTGATAAGGTTCCCCATGGTAGGCTCATTCGTAAAGTTAGAAAGTATGGGATATAGGGAGATTTGGCTATCTGGATTCAAAATTGGTTGGCTGACAGAAGGCAGAGAGTGGGTGTAGAGGGAAAATATTCTGCCTGGAGGTCAGTGTTGAGTGGGGTCCCGCAGATCTCAGTTCTTGGGTCTCTGCTCTTTGTAGATTTTATAAATGACTTGGATGAGGAGGTTGAGAGGTGGGTTAGTAAATTTGCAGATGACACAAAGGTTGGAGATGCCGTTGATAGTATCGAGGGCTATTGCAGGCTGCAGCGCGACATAGACAGGATTCAGAGCTGGGCTGAGAAATGGCAGCTGGAGTTCAACCTGGATAACTGCGAAGTGATGCATTTTGGAAGGTCGAATTCAAATGCTGAATATAGGATTAAAGACTGGATTCTTGGTAGTGTGAAAGAACAGAGGGATCTTGGTGTTCAAGTACATAGCTCCCTCAAAGTTGCCACCCAAAGTGGATAGGGTTGTTAAGAAAGTGTATTGTGTTTTGGTTTTCATTTACAGGGGATTGAGTTTTAGAGCAGCAAGATTTTGCTTCAGCTCTATAAGTCCCTGGTGAGACCACACTTGGAATATTGCATCCATTTCTGGTTGCTCTATTATAGGAAAGACACGGAGGCTTTGGAGAGGGTGCAAAGAAGGTTTACCAGGATGCTGCCTGGACTAGAGGGCTTGCCTTATGAAGAAAGGTTGACGAAGCTCAGACTTTTCTCTGGAGAGAAGGAAGATGAGAGGAGATCTGATCAAGGTATACAAGATAATGAGAGGAATAGATAGAGTCAATAGCCAGAGACTTTTCCCCAGGGCAGGATTGACTGGCACAAGGAGTCATAGTTTTAAGATAGTAGGAGAAAGGTATAGAGGGGGCGTCAGAGGAAGGTTCTTTACAGAGAGTTGTGAATGCATGGAATGTGTTGCCAGCAGTGATGGTGAAAGCAGAGTCATTAGGGAGATTTAAGTGACTGCTGGACATGCACATGGATAGCAGTGAATTAAGGGGTGTGTAGGTTAAGTTATTTTATTTTACATTAGGATTAATCCTCGGCACAACATCGTGGGCCAAAGGGCCTGTTCTGTGCTGTACTTTTCTATGTTCTATGTTAATATCCTTCCCATAACAGGATGACCAGACAGCACACAGTATTCCAGAAGTGGCCTCATCAATGTCCTGTACAAACTCAACATGATGTCCCAACTCCTAGACACAAACATCAGAGCAATGAAGGCAAGCATGCTAAATGCCTTCTTAACACTCTGTTTCCATGTGATGTAAATTTCAATAAATTAGGTACATGAACCTACAACACTACACAGGGCTCTACCATTAATTGTTTCTGTCCTGTCCTTGTTTGTTTTCCCACATAAAATACTTTGTGGCACAATGGCTTGGTGATTAGCACTGTTACCTACAAAGCCAGGGACCTGGGTTCAATTCCAGCCTTGGGTGAGTCTCTGTGTGGAGTTTACACATTCTCCCTGTGTCTGCCTGCGTTTCCTCCCACAGTTCAAAGAAATGCAGCTTAGGTGGATTGGCCATGCTACGCTGCCCAGGGACATGTGAGTTAGCGTAGGAAATGCAGGGGTACAGTAGGGGGGTGGGTTACTCTTCAGAGTCGTCAGTGTGGACTTGTTAGGCCAAATAGCCTAACTCCACACTCTAAGGGCTCTTTGATTTCTAACTGCCATTCCTCAGCCCTCTGACTCAATTGGTCAGGATCACTTTGTAATCTTAGATAAACTTCTTCACTGTCCACTATGCCACCAATTTTGGTGTCATCTTACGAACAATGCCTCCTGTACTCCCATCAAAAATGTTTTGTATAAATGACAAACAAAAGTGGAACCAATACTGATCCTGTGGAAGATGGCTAGTCACAGGCCTCCAATTAAAAAAAAATCCTCCACCATCGCCCTCTGTCTCCTATCATCAAAGTCAAAAATCACACAATACCAGGTTATTGTCCAATATGTTTATTTGGAAGTACTAGCTTTCAGTGCGCTGTTCCTTCAACAGGTAGCTACCTAGGTAAAAACAGTTATTGCAGATGCTGGAAACCAGATTCCAGAATAGAATGGTGCTGGAAAAACACAGCAGTTCAGGCAGCATCCGAGGAGCAGGAAAATCGACGTTTCGGGCAAAAGCCCTTCATCAGGAATATAGGTAGAGTGCCTGAAGGTTGGAGAGATAAATGAGAGAAGGAGGGGTTGGGGAGAAAGTAGCATAGAGTACAATAGGTGAGTGGGGGTGGGGACAAAGGTGATAGGTCAGGGAGGAGGGTGGGGGAGGGAACAAAGAGTATAATGAGTGGATGGGAGTGGGATGAAGGTGATAGGTCAGAGAGGAGGGTGGAATGGATAAGTGGAAAGGAAGATAGGCAGGTAGGACAAGTCATGGGGACAGTGCTGAGCTGGAAGTTTGGAACTGGGGTAAGGTGGGGGAAGGGGAAATGAGGAAACTGGTGAAGTCCACATTGATGCCCTGGGGTTGAAGTGTTCCGAGGCGGAAGATGAGGCGTTCTTCCTCTAGGTGTTGGGTGGTGAGGGAGCGGCGGTGAAGGACGCCCAGGATCTCCATGTCCTCAGCAGAGTGGGAGGGGGAGTTGAAATGTTGGGCCACAGGGTGGTGTGGTTGATTGGTGCAGGTGTCCCAGAGATATTCCCTAAAGCGCTCTGCTAGGAGGCGTCCAGTCTCCCCAATGTAGAGGAGACCACATTGGTTGCAACGGATACAATAAATGATATTGGTGGATGTACAGGTAAAACTTTGATGGATGTGGAAGGCTCCTTTTGCTACCTTCCCCCACCCTCCTTCCTGACCTATCACCTTTATCCCCACCCCACTCACCTATTGTACTCTATGCTACTTTCTCCCCATCCCCACCCTCCTCTCATTTATCTCTCCACCCTTCAGGCACTCTGCCTGTATTCCTGATGAAGGGCTTTTGCCCGAAACGTCGATTTTCCTGCTCCTCAGATGCTGCCCGAACTGCTGTGCTTTTCCAGCACCGCTATATTCCAGAAACAGGTAGCTACCTGACAAAGGAACAGCGTTCTGAAAGCTAGTGCTTGCGAATAAACCTGTTGGACGATAACCTGGTATTGTGTGATTTTTAACTTTGTCCACCCTAGTCCAACACCAGCACCTCCTGATCAATCCTATTGATCAACAGGAGCCAATTTTGAACCCATTGGCAACCTCATGCTGAATCCCACGTGATTTAACTTTACGAATTAGTCTACCAAGTGGAACCTTCTCAAAGGTTTTACTCAAGTCTATAATTTAATTTTTACGTTACATAAATACAGGAATTTTACAGAACAGTGGGTGGCCATTCTGTCCAACAGTCATGCGCTGATATGCAGAAAGAGTGCAATTTAGTCACACACTCCAGTGTTTGCTCTATGAGCCTGCAAATATGTCTTTGAATGCATGCTCAATTAGCAATTAAAGAGGGTCTGTCACATACAGAGCAGCTAGAGATGTGCAAAAATGCAATCCTTTAGAAGCAAAAAATTAAGATTCCTCTGAAATCTAATGTCTTTACAATTTCAGAATATGTTCCAGATCTCCACCACCCTTTGTTAAAAAAAATCATAATTTTCTGTCTCATGCCATTGGTAATTATTTTAAACCTATAGTCCAATTGCCATGGGAAACAATTTCTCACTGTTTGTTTAATCAAACCTCTTCAGGATATTGATTATGTTTATTAAGTCTCACCTTTGTTGCTCAAAGGAAAACAGACCTATCTGTTCCGGTTCTCTCCACTGAAATCATCCCTGGTCTCACTTTAGTAAATCTCTCTTGTCCCCTGTCTAAGTTTCTGACTGGCCTTCTAAAGCACGTACCCTGAATTATACAGAAGGTTAAATCCAAATAAGGAATACTTTGTTGTGAATGGTTCAGTCTATAAATCCTATTATAAGCTCTTTGTTATGAATTTGCTGCTCCAACCTGTTTGGATAGTAATGTGTTCTTTTTATGTTTAAGGATGAACAAAAACTACTAACAGCACAATGATGTCCACATCCCATGGATGAGAGAAAAAGTAAATTAGAGTGTGTCATATTGACATGTAAGCAAAATATTCTTCTGTCACCAGTCACAACTAAAAACATTCGGAGGGGAAACTGACTAGCAACACATGGTGATGCTGGCAGCAAGGCAATGATGAAATTAAAGCGAGCAAAACAACATTGTCAGAATGAACAGCATGGCAACAGGAAATGCAGCAATCACTGGGATTTCGAAATCTCCCATTGACAGGTGATCTCAGTTTCTCATTCCAGGTCAGGCACTGCTCGCTCGTGTTTCTACTTTCAGGTCCTGCCCACAAACATTTAACAGGTACTTCTCAGGAATTTTATTTAACCAGCCGAGCAGCTTAATCGAAACAAAAGAATGATTAACATTCGAATTTAGTTCTAATCCGAAAACTCCACACTCCATTTGGAATACATTTCCTGCATTCCGAATGTATTTTTTTGTCTCTAAAGGCTTGCATTTATTGCACATGTCTAGCTAAAGGCTTGCATTTATTGCACATCTCTAGCTGCTCTAATGTGGAAGATCCTCTTTTTAAACCTACAAAAACTCAATTATCATGCAGTAGGCCCATTTGCCTTGTGCTAAGTGAGCACTGACCCTCTGAAGAGCATCCCACCCAGACCCACCCTTTACCATGGCTAATAAACCTAGCTTGCACATTCCTGAACACTATGGGCAATTTAACAAGATAAATCCACCTAACCTACACATCCCTGGACAATATGGGGCAACGTAGCACGACCAATTCACTTAACCTACACATCCCTGGACTGTGGGCAATTTAGCACGGCCAGTCCAACTAACTTCCATATCCCTGGACACTATGGGCTATTTAGTATTGCCAACTCAACTAACTTACACATCTCTGGACACTATGGACAATTTAGCATGACCAATCCACTGAGTTTACACATTCCTGGACACTATAGGCAATTTAGAATGGCCTACCCAATAAACGTACACATGAATGAACACTATGGCTAATTTAGCATGGCCAATCCAACTTGCACACCTTTGGATTCTGAGGGCAAATCAGAGCACCCGGCAGAACCGGTCATTAAAATAATCTTGCTTTGATCCAATAGCTCCTACCTCTTCATTAGTTACAATGGGTCTTGTGGATTGACCAGTACCAATTTGGCTTGAAGCTGTTAACTATAGAATTGATTTGTGTAGATGATCTGCCATTTTCAACTGTTCTCGTCACTTCTACCGTGCCTGACATTTTTACAACAAAGTGTTCAAAGTAAATGAGGAAGATTTGCTTTTTTTTCAATGCCACTATGATTTTTCTCTCAGGCTGTTCATAGCAGCATGCAGGAAATTAATCTTCCAGTCTAATCCCAGAGGAATGATAACTCTTAAAGAGGAAAATCTCTTTATGGATATGGCTGACACTCTATGTTAAGCATTTTCTCCTTTCCTTATTTGTTAGTGGCCATTTCAGAGGGAATTAAGGGTCAACCACACTACTGTAGTGATGGAGTCACACATAGATCAGTCTTAGTACAAGTGGTAGATTTCCTTCTCTAAAGAGCATTCCTGAACCAGATGAATTTTTATGACAATTGTTTCATGGTCACCGTCAATGAGACCATTTTTTTAGATCGATCAATTGAATTAAAATCCATCAGCTACTTGGGGTCCACACACATAGATCTCTCAAAGTTGCCACCCAAGTTGACAGGGTTGTTAAGAAGGTGTATGGTGTTTTGGCTTTCATTAGCAGGGGGCCTGACTGAAGAGCCGCAAGGTTTTGCTGCAGCTCTATAAAACCCAAGTTAGACCACAGTTGGAATATCATGTCCAGTTCTGGTCACCTCATTGTAGGAAGTATGTAGATGATTTAGAGAGGGTGCAGAAGAGATTTACCAAGATGCTGCCTGGACTGGAGGGCATGTCTTATGAACAGAGGTTGAGGGAGCTGGGGCTTTTCACACAGGAGAGAAGAAGGAAGAGAGGTGACTTGATAAGGGTGTACAAGGTAATGAGAGGCATAGACAGATAGCCAGTGACTTTTCTCCAGGGCAGAAGTGGCTGTCAAGAGGGGTCATAATTTTAAGGTGATTAGAGGAAGGTATGGGGGAGATGTCAGAGGTAGGTCCCTTACATAGAGAGTGGTGGGTGCGTGGAATGTACTGTCAGCGGTGGTAGTAGAGTCAGAGACATTAGGGACATTTAAGCAACTGCTGGACAGGCACATGGATGGCAGTAAATTAAGGGATGTGTAAGTTAGGTTGACCTTAGATTAAAATAAATGCTTGGCAGAACTCTGTGGGCCAAAGTGCCTGTGCTATGGTGTACTGTTTTATGTTCTATGGTCTATGTCACCATTTCATTAGCCTGACTCTCTGGATTGCTAACCCAGTGATACCAACACTGTAATACTGTCTCCATCCAGTTCACCACAGGTTTAAAATTTGCAAGCCATGCTGCTCACACAGCAAGTTGGATTTTGAAGAACAAAATCAAACAGGAAGGCTGATGCTAATGTGTTTGCAAAGCTTGGTTTATAGTCTTGGCCCTTCAACTCTTTGATTGACTGGATCAGGGAATGGGCTCTAGCTTTGAAGTTCCCTTTTCAGAGAGGGGAACCTGCCCCAGGAGTCTCTTTTATTGCTTTGATCCTTCATTGACTTTCTTATACCCTCTTGGGATTCATATCGAACTGGGTTTGTGTATTTTGCTTTATTCTTAATGGGTATCACTGGCTAGGCCAGTACTTGGTGCCCATCCCTAATTGCCATTGAACTGAGGTGAATTAGGAGTCGATCACATAGATTTGAGTCTGGAGTCACAAGCTGGCCAGACTAGGTGAGGATAGCAGAATTCCTTTTTCAAAGTTGAGTAATAAAGTAGGATGGATTTTGAGAAGAAGCTGTGACAGTTGGTATGATCACTGTTACTGAGATTAGACTGTATTACAGTTTTTAAAATTAATTTTAATTCAACTATAATGGAATATAAGCCTGCATCCCAGACATTGGATTACTGCTCTACTGCATTGCGAAGAGATCATTGTACTCTACTAGATTATATGGGATAATGTGTTCACTTCAGATATTTGCAGGTGGACACACATCTGTCAGCAATGACCAGGCCTGATTTTTATTTTTGGGAAATTTATTCCTCTGGTAAAAAGAAAATCTTTGTAAAACATGAAAGAACATTCTGACAGGTTTGCAGTACTGTCATAACAGCTCAGTCATGAAACATCGTTCTCCTTTGTTCCCTGTTCCTCCACGGCCCCGTACTTCAGAAACAGAAAAATGGCTTTGCGAAGACTTGAGCACATCCAGGTCTCAAACCCGGCACCATCCTGCCCGACCAGACTATACTTTACTTAAAATAGCCCCTAGCCCCTAAATGGAAAACCTGGGATTAACGCAATACCTTTCACACAACAGGTTGTCTGTATTCTCAGTTCTCCTGGGTTACTTGTGTCTAGGAAAGTACTCAAACTCTTAAAATGAAATAGATAAGAGTGAATCACAATGTGTGGCCAAAGGGATAATGCTCCAGTTGCAGCATCATTACCCACGAGAGTCATAGAGATGTACAGCAAGGAAACTGACTCCTCAGTCAACTCGTCCAATATTCCAAAAGTGGCCGAACTAATGTACTGTGCAGCCACAACATGACCTTCCAACTCCTAATCTCAATGCTCTGACCAATAAAGGAAAGCATAACCAAATGCCTTCTTCACTATCCTATCTACCTGTGACACTACTTTCAAGGAGCTATGAACCTGCACTCCAAGGTCTCTTTGTTCAGCAATACTCCCCAGGACTTTACCATTAAGTGTATAAGTCCTGCTCTGATTTGCCTTTCCAAAATGCAGTGCCTCGCATTTATCTAAATTAAACTCCATCCACCACTCCTTAGCCCATTGGCCCATCTGATCAAGATCCTGTTGTACTCTGAGGTAACTTTCTTCGCTGTCCACTGCACCTCCAATTTTGGTGTCGTCATCTGCAAACTTACTAACTATACCTCCTATGTTCACATCCAAATCATTTATATGAATAACAAAAAGCAGTGGACCCAGCACCAATCTTTGTGGCACACCATTGGTCACAGGCCTCCGTCCACCACCACCTTCTACCTTCGAGTCAGTTCTGTATCCAAATGGCTAGTTCTCCCTATATTCCATGAGATCTAATCTTGCTAACCAATCTCCCATGAAGAATCTTGTCGAATGTCTTACTGATGTCCATACAAATCACGTCCACTGCTCTGCCCTTGTCAATCCTCTTTGTTACCTCTTTAAAAAACTTAGTCAAGTTTGTAAGACATGATTTCCCAAACACAAAGCCATGCTGACTATCCCTAATCGTGATTTGGAGTTGCCGGTGTTGGACTGGGTTGTACAAAGTTAAAAACACACAACACCAGGAAGCTAGTGCTTCCAAATAAATCTGTTGGACTATAACCTGGTGTTGTGTGATTTTTAACTTTGTATCCCTCATCGGTCCTTGCCTTTCCAAATACCCGCAAATCCTGTCCCTCAGGATTCCCTCCAACAACTTGCCCACCACCGATGTCAGGCTCACTGGTCCATAGTTCCCTGGCTTGTCCTTATCACTTTTCTTAAACAGTGGCACTATGTTAGCCAACCTCCAATCTTCCAGCACCTCACCTGTGACTATCCATGATACAAATAACTCAGCAAGGCGCCCAGCTATAATGCCTACCCTTTCTCACTAAGTGTAGACTGTGGGCTTCAGCTGCCTCAGAGCAGGTTTAACGCATTCACGTTAAGTCTTAAAGGTTTTTGTAACACAGTGTTGGTGCCCCTATCTCTCAATCAGCTGCTCCAGGGAAATGTCTTAAAATCTCAGAACAGGTTGATTTGGAAACATCAACATTTGCTGAACACTGCACTTAACGAAAACAGAGAGAAGTTGAAAAGACTCAGGATGCATCACCCGAAAGAATAGATTAGATTGTCCTTTATCGTTATGTGTACTCACGTACAGGAGGTAGAGCAAAAGGTTTACAATGTCGTCCCACAAGGCACCACCTTTGGTACAACGTAGCTAGGTACAGATCTTAAGATACAAACTAGTCTAAGTTAGAAAAATGAGAAATAAAGTTAAAAAGAGAAACTTTAGCGTCTTTCTATAAAGGGCCTGCAGTTGATCAGTTCAGGGAGACTTCCACACACGGTCTGACCAGGTTCGCAAACTGCTGACCGTCTGCACAGTTCCCCAGTCCATCAACTGTCCCCACTCTGGCTTCCAGCCTCGTGATCATCCCCATTCCGGCCTCCATCCCCTTGACCACCCCCACTCTGGCCTCCAGCCTCCTGAGCATCCCTTCTCCAGCCTCCAGCCCCCTGACCGTGCCCGCTCTACTTCATATCTCCAGCCCGCAAATATATCAGGGGAAAATATCAAAAAGGGGATAAAGGGGGAAAAAGAAGGATTCAGTAAATAAACAGAAGGAGTGAAGGAGCTCCATTTGGAACATCCTACTCTGCTTCCATCTTCTCCAGGAAAAAAGAACGGAAGTAGATTATATGGTAACTTTTGCAAGGCCATTAAATTGAAACTTGGAACGACAAGTATGTTTCCAGGCTGTGGAGAAGCAACAGGAGCAGACTAGTTCTGAAGCTCTTTTAAATAATTCATGGATAAATTATGGGTTGATTTCTCTCTGCCTGTATTAGAAGAGTCTAAATAATTTATCACAAATGCCTTGAATAGTGCACTAAAACCTTATGCAGGGAAAAAAAATCAGCACTGATCCATGTATAGTTAATTTGCTGTAGTTTTGTGAATGGAACGCTACTGGAGGTGACAGGTATTTACTTCGGCAGGTGGGACATTGCAGAGGGGTACCTGTTTGTTACCATTTATTTCAATGAAATGGACCAAGATATCAGAAATGCAAGGTCAGCGTTTCTAAATGTCAAACAAATTATGGGTATACATAACACGGAAAAAACCTGCGACGAAATACAAAAGGGCCTTAACAAAACTACAGAATGAGGCACTGGATTTTGCTAGTTCTCTCAGGACAGGCTAGGAGGTCAATGTGCCCCACGAAGTGGGAAATGCAAGTTGGCACAGAGGTGTGGGTGGGCGTGGAATGTTGACATTTTCCAGTCAGCATGGTTTGATTTGATTTGATGTTGTTACATGTACCTAAGTGCAGTGAAAGGTTCTGTTTTTCCTACAGTAAAGTCAGATCATACCATACAAGGACATACAGATCATAGTGTGACTGAACAGTGCGAGGCCTACAGAGTTATGGCTGCATAGGAGGTACTGTATACAGAAGCAAGATCAACATTAGACTTGAAATTTGAGAGGTCCATTCAGTAGTCTAATAACAGCAGGGAAGAAGCTGGTCTTCAACCTATTGGTATGTGTCAGAGAATCATAGAGATGTGCAGCATGGAAACAAACCCTTCGGTCCAACTTGTCCACTCTGACCAGATATTCTAAATTAATCTGACCCCATTTGCCAGCACTTTACCCATATCCCTCCAAACCCTTCCTATTCATATACCAACCTGGATGCCTCTTAAATGTTGCAATCGTACCAGCCTCCACCACTTCCTCTGGCAGCTCATTCCATACACGTACCACCCTCTGTGTGAAAACATTACCCCTTAGGTCCCTTTTATATCTTTCCCCTCTCAGCCTAAACCTATGCCTTCTAGTTCTGGACTCACCCATCCCAGGGAAAAAGATCTTGTCTATTTATCCTATTCATGCCCCTCATGATTTTATAAACCTCTATAAGGTCACCCCGCAGCCTCCGACGTTCCAAGGAAAACAGCCCCAGCCTGTTCAGCCTCTCCCGGGAGCTCAAACCCTCAAACCCTGGCAACAGCCTTATAAATCTTTTCTGAACCCTTTCAAGTTTCATAACACCCTTCCTGTAGCAGGGATTTCCCATGGTAGCTCAGTGGTTAGCATTGCTGCCTCACAGAACCAGGTTCAATTCCAGCCTTGGGTGACTGTCTGTGTGGAGTTTGCGTGTTCTCCCTGTGTCTGTGTGGGTTTGCTCTGGTTTCCTCCCACTGTGCAGGGCTGGTGAATTGGCCATGCTAAATTGTCCATAGTGTTAGGTGTATCAGTCAGAGGGAAATGGGTCTGACTGGGATACTCTTTGGAGGGTCAGTGTGGACTTGCTGGGCTGAAGGGCCTGTTTCCACACTGTAGAGAATCTAATCTAAAAAAAGATGCCAGAAGTGTGTTTAAGCTTTTGTATCTTCTGCCCGATGGAGGAGATAGGAGTAATTGTTACAGACTTGGAGTAGAGGTTTAAAAGTGTGGAATGGTTGTAAGAACTGTGAGAACAAGATTTGCTGTCCAGCACTCACAAGGAGTGTCCCTGTGTCGGCGCCATCTTGAAAATGAAGGATAGCCAAATTGCCAAGGTGCCATCTGTGTTACCGAAAGGAACAATTGAGGACCTTTTCCTACCACTGCTGGCATTTAATCCAGACTTGGCACCAAGTTGGGTGACTGCCAAGTTAACCCCATGGGTTTGGATAAAGACCGTCCCAGTTGAAACAGGTCAGAAACGCTGGTTGGGAACTTGGTATCATCAGAACAAATTCAACCGAAACCCAGGATCTGGAAGAGTGGAGTGCGTCCACACAGAGTGCAGGGTGTGAGAAAGTGAGCGGCATGGTGGCTCAGTGGTTAGCACTGCTGCCTCACAGCACCAGGGTCCTGGGTTCGATTCTCACCTGTCTGTGTGGAGTTTGCACATTCTCCCTGCATCTGCATGAGTTCCCTCCGGGTGCTCCAGTTTCTTCCCACAGTCCAAAAATGTGCAGGTTAGGTGAATTGGCCATGCTAAATTGCCTGTAGTGTTAGGTGCAGGTGTAGATGTAGGGGAATGGGTCTGGGTGGGTTGTTGATCGGTGTGGACTTGTTGAGCCGAAGGGCCTGTTTCCAAACTATAAATAATCTAATCTAAAGTGTCATCAAGACAGCTGTGGGTATCAGTCTTGGATATTCTGGGATGGCGACAGAGGATTCAAGGAAGGGAAGGGAGGAATTGGAAGGTGAGAGAAAGGTGGAAATTGGGAACAAAACTGATGAAATTTTCCATTCAAGGTGAAGGCAGGAAATGACTTGTGTTAGACTCAACAATGCAATGGAAAGAAAAATTACTGAGGGACGGGGCCTGATTAGGAATGGAACATGGAATATCTGACACAACCCCAGCAAGGACAGGCTTAGTGAGAGGCCTACACGCTCCCAATTACGTGGAAGGTGTCTGAGCATTGGAAGGAAAGTTATTCAACATGGCAAAAAAAAAATCCATCTGGGAGAAAGAGGCTGGTGCTGGTTGGAATGAAACTGTGCCCTTTGCTGAGGAACGGTCCCTCGGAGTCAGATCCAGAGGGAGACAAGAGAGCCCGATGAGATCGAAAGCAGGAAGGTGGTCAGTGCAAAGTGAGGGAGGGATCTGAGGAGGAGTTGGTGAGCCTGAGGAGGAGTTGGTGAGCCTGAGGCGCTCATGTTTGCAATCCTTGAGAGCTGTAAGGAAGAAGGCACATTTTATTTCGAAAAGAATCGGTTGAGCTGAAGTATGGGATGAAGTTGTGGAGCAGAGGAGGAAGGACAAGGATAAAAGGCCAGTTCCTACTTCTTGGTCCCCCCGCCGAGGGTGGGATTTTGCCCACTGAGCGAGTTCATTCCTTACCGCTTCAGCTCACGTCAGGGAGTCCAGCTTCCTTTGGGTTCCCTGACGTGACAAATTGGCAAATACAATTGACGCATGATATTAAGAGCAAAGCTGCAAAATATTCTTGTGCGGACTATTCTGCAGATTGACCGAGCCTTTTCCTGGTTGAACCGGACCGTTCATGACAAACGACATTATGAGAAATCTTGCAGCCTTTACGTGTGTGGGTGTGGCTCTAACTGCAGGGCATTGCTTATTCGTCGATCATTAAACCACTGGAGGAACAGGCAGGAGCTGCTGAATCGCTCCACACATCGGGGAAGAAAGAACTTGCTATTCTTTCACAATTTTTCACTGAGGCATGTTTAGGTGCAACCACACAGTGTTCTTGCTGCAATTAAGTGGGTGGTACGTTGTGAAGACCAGACATGTTCATGAGCTAAACTGAAAGAAATGCACTCACTTCACTGCAATATGTGGGAACTAGTAGGTGGGTTATTGAGAACAATGTTATAGTGAATGTGATAGTTCTCCTGGAACCTTGCCAGGAACCTAACTAATAATAGGAAACAGAGGTGTCTCTATATACCTTGTATAAGACATGCATTATACCTCATAGAATCCCTACAGTGTGGAAGCAGGGCATTTGGCCCATCGTGTCAACACCGAACCTTGTAAGAATAGCCCACCCAGACATACCCCATTCCTGTAACCTTGCATTTCCCATCACCAATCCTCCTGACCTGCACATCTCGTTACTGTGGGAAGAAAGCAGAGCACCCGGAGGAAACCCATGCAGACCCAGGGAGAATGTGCAAACTCCACACACACAGTCGCCCGAGGGTGGGAAGGAACCTGAGTCCCCAGCGTTGTGAGGCTGCAGTGCTAACCACTGAGCCACTTTGGAGCTTTGTGTGCTCTTGTGGGTGCTGGATTACAGGAAAGATGTGAACGTATCGGGAAGAGTTCATAAGCGATTTAAAGATTGGTTGCGGGAATGACAGTGATAAGGATGGACTGATGATGTTCTCTCCTTGGAGAGAAAAAGGCTGAGAGGAGATTTGATAGAGGTTTTCAAAATCTTGAGCCGGCTGCAGAGAGAAGATAGGGAGAAGTTGTGCCTGTTTGTAAAAGGAGCAACAACGTGAGGGGCAGAGATTTAAAGTTATTTGCAAACAAATCAAGGATGATGTGAGAGAAAGTATTTTTTCCATGCAATGAGTAGTTAGGGTATGGAATGTACTGCTTGGAAGTGTGATGGAGACAGATTCAATCAATGCATACAAAGGGCCATTGGATGATTGTTTGGATAGAAATGGTGTGCAGAGATATGGGGGAGAAAAGCAGGAGATTGGCACTAGGGGATAGTACCAGTGCAGGCACAATGGGCCTCCTTCTGTGACTTTGTGACAATCTCAGGACATTCCAAAGTGCTTTGCAGGCAACCAGCGACAGTCAACAATTCCATATTCTGCATCAGGATCAAAGATGGGGGCAGGGAACCAGACTGACACTTTCCCATTCTGTTTGGTCTGACATGTTCTCATTTAATTCACTTTAATTGGCACCACTGGCTCGTTTAACATTTTTTGCCAATCCATAATTGACCTTGAACTGAGAGGCCTGAAGGACCATTTCAGAGAGCAGCTAAGAGTCAACTACATTTTATGGGTTTAGAGTCACATGTGGACCAGACCAAGTGTGGATGGCAGATTTCCCCCTCCCCTGATGAAAATTAGTGAACCAGGTAGATTCAATCAGTTGTCCATGGTTTGCTAGATTTTTCAATTCCAATTCATTTAGTAATTCGATTTAAATTCTACCTGTTGTCATGGAGTAACTTGAACCTTTTGCTTCTAGAATGTATTACTAGGTGCCTCAGGGGTTGCTAATCTACTGACAATACCATCACCATCTCCCCAGCTCTTTACATAAAATCCGAGTGAGAATGTAGGTCAATCTCACAGAACTTGGCTTGGGAAAGAATTGGTCTCCTTGGTAACTCAACAAGGTCAATGGCCAAGCAAAGCAATCACTGAGCGATGATGCAGCTAACTTTGTCTTTAGCTTCTCACTCTTCCGATGTCCTTTATCGTTGTGCTGTCCCTCCAACTGAGGCTTGATGAACCAAATGGCCTGTCTACTGCTTCTATAGGCAGCAAATTAGCACTGTGAAATCTTGTACATTGGTGGCTCAGTGGTTAGCACTGTAACCTCACAGTGCCAGGGACCTGCATTCAATTCCCGCCTTGGGTGACTGTCTGTGTGGAGTTTGCACATTCTTCCTGGGTCTGTGTGGGTTTCCTCCAGGTGCTCTGGTTTCCTCACACAGTCCAAAAATGTGCAGGTCAGGTGAATTGGCCATGCTAAATTGTCCACAGTGTGAGGTGCATTAGTCAGAGGGAAATGCGTCTGGGTGGGCTACTCTTTGGAGGGTTGGTGTGGACTTGTTGGGCTAAATGTCCTGTTTCCACACTGTAGGGAATCTAATCTATGTAGGCTCGCCTATGTAGCGAGTAATCACTAGCAAAGGCTAACATGATAGTAAGAAATTTTCTGGCCTTTAACTTTCTCTGATTGCAATATGTCTGTGAAGACCCTGTGGCCCACTATATGAGGAACCCTGGTTCAGTCCTAGCTCTGTGTGAAGTGGTCAGTGCTGTCTCCTGTTCTTCAGTCTCCATTCAAACAGAAAGTAAGTTGCTGCCTGAGTAAAAGCCCCTAAGCTTTTGTGCGTTGGGATTCAAAAGGGATGGGTGAAATTTGGGAAATTCAGATGATCAAAAAAAAATGTTCACAAAGTGCGTAGAACTTAGCCAGTCCAAAGCGATATCGTGGGACTAGAACCCAGAGTCTACAGTCAGAGATTATTTAATAACCAGAGCTTGGGTAATGTTCCCCAAGTTATTAAGATTTCAGATGGGTACCCCAAACTGTTTAGCTCATGAATAAAGACAGATGATCCCCTTCTTGATTAGTCTGCTCCTTTGGTTGGTTACAACAGAGATTAATTTAAATCAGATCCCTTCCCCTGTGAACATATTTCTCCAAGAGCACAGCAGTTCAGGCAGCATCCAATGAGAAGCGAAATCGACGTTTCGGGCAAAAGCCCTTCATCGGGAATAAAGGCAGTTAGCCTGAAGCGTGGAGAGATAAGCTAGAGGAGGGTGGGGGTGGGGAGAGAGTAGCATAGAGTACAATGGGTGAGTGGGGGAGGAGATGAAGGTGATAGGTCAAGGAGGAGAGGGTGGAGTGGATAGGTGGGAAAGGAGATAGGCAGGTAGGACAAGTCTGGACAAGTCAAGGAGACAGTACTGAGCTGGAAGTTTGAAACTAGGATGAGGTGGGGGAAGGGGAAATGAGGAAGCTGTTGAAGTCCACATTGATGACCTGGGGTTGAAGTGTTCCGAGGCGGAAGATGAGGCGTTCTTCCTCCAGGCGTCTGGTGGTGAGGGAGCGGTGGTGAAGGAGGCCCAGGACCTCCATGTCCTCGGCAGAGTGGGAGGGGGAGTTGAAATGTTGGGCCACGGGGCGGTTTGGTTGATTGGTGCGGGTGTCTCGGAGATGTTCCCTAAAGCGCTCTGCTAGGAGGCGCCCAGTCTCCCCAATGTAGAGGAGACCACATCGGGAGCAACGGATACAATAAATGATATTAGTGGATGTGCAGGTAAAACTTTGATGGATGTGGAAGGCTCCTTTAGGGCCTTGGATAGAGGTGAGGGAGGAGATGTGGGCACAGGTTTTACAGTTCCTGCGGTGGCAGGGGAAAGTACCAGAATGGGAGGGTGGGTCGTAGGGGGGGTGTGGACCTGACCAGGTAGTCACGGAGGGAACGGTCTTTGCGGAAGGCGGAAAGGGGTGGGGAGGGAAATATATCCCTGGTGGTGGGGTCTTTTTGGAGGTGGTGGAAATGTCGGCGGATGATTTGGTTTATGCGAAGGTTTGTGGGGTGGAAGGTGAGCACCAGGGGCGTTCTGTCCTTGTTACGGTTGGAGGGCTGGGGTCTGCGGGCAGAGGTGCGGGATGTGGACGAGATGCGTTGGAGGGCAGCTTTAACCATGTGGGAAGGGAAATTGCGGTCTCTAAAGAAGGAGGCCATCTGGTGTGTTCTATGGTGGAACTGGTCCTCCTGGGAGCGGATACGGCGGAGGCGGAGAAATTGGGAATACTGGATGGCATTTTTGCAAGAGATAGGGTGGGAAGAGGTGTAATCCAGGTAGCTGTGAGAGTCGGTGGGTTTGTAAAAAATGTCAGTGTCAAGTCGGTCGTCACTAATGGAGATGGAGAGGTCCAGGAAGGGGAGCGAGGTGTCAGAGATGGTCCAGGTAAATTTAAGGTCAGGGTTGAATGTGTTGGTGAAGTTGATGAATTGCTCAACCTCCTCGTGGGAGCATGAGGTGGTGCCAATGCAGTCATCAATGTAGCGGAGGAAGAGGTGGGGAGTGGTGCCAGTGTAATTACGGAAGATCAACTGTTCGACATAGCCAACAAAGAGACAGGCATAGCTGGGGCCCATACGTGTGCCCATGGCTACGCCTTTGGTATGGAGGAAGTGGGAGGATTCAAAGGAGAAATTGTTAAGGGTGAGGACCAGTTCGGCCAAACGAATGAGAGTGTCAGTGGAAGGGTACTGTTGGGGACGTCTGGAGAGGAAAAAACGGAGGGCTTGGAGCCCCTGGTCATGGTGGATGTGGTCTCCTCTACATTGGGGAGACTGGGCGCCTCCTAGCAGTGCGCTTTAGGGAACATCTCCGAGACACCCGCACCAATCAACCAAACCGCCCCGTGGCCCAACATCTCAACTCCCCCTCCCACTCTGCCGAGGACATGGAGGTCCTGGGCCTCCTTCACCACTGCTCCCTCACCACCAGACACCTGGAGGAAGAACGCCTCATCTTCCGCCTCGGAACACTTCAACCCCATTGCACCAATGTGGACTTCGACAGCTTCCTCATTTCCCCTTCCCCCACCTCATCCTAGTTTCAAACTTCCAGCTCAGTACTGTCTCCTTGACTTGTCCAGACTTGTCCGACCTGCCTATCTTCTTTTCCACCTATCCACTCCACCCTCTCCTCCTTGACCTATCACCTTCATCTTCTCCCCCACTCACCCATTGTACTCTATGCTACTTTCTCCCCACCCCTACCCTCATCTAGCCTATCTCTCCACGCTTCAGGCTAACTGCCTTTATTCCTGATGAAGGGCTTTTGTCCGAAACGTCGATTTCTCTGCTCGTTGGATGCTGTCTGAACTGCTGTGCTCTTCCAGCACCACTAATCCAGTATTTGGTTTCCAGCATCTGCAGTTATTGTTTTTACCTCTATATTTCTCTAAGAATCCAGTGAACTCTTATTTTAAAAAGAACCAATTTTACCAGGTTTTCTTGACTTAACAAGGAATGAGTTTATGAGTTACTACACTAAGAAGAATTAACAATACAGCTCACATGGATCTGAAAAAGAGATTAGTCTAAAAAAGATAAAATGTTAAAAAAAAGTCTCTGGATGAGGCACTGAAATGTTCTTGGGTTGTTTAGACATGATTAGAGGAGAGTATCTTTTGGAATGGGAGGGATGAACCCGCTGTTAATTAAACCAAACACCCAGAAAAGCTCGCCTTGCCTTGTAATCTATTAAAATATGAGTGACAGAGAACTTCCAAATTTCACTATTTTAAAAGAAAATCGCATCAATTTATTTTTTAACTCTAAAAGTGAACATTAAACAACAACCATTCACAACCCTAAGCCCCCTTTTTCTTAACTACTTATTATCTGCATCCAACTCAATAACAATATGCTGTTCCTATAAAACACCTACTCAAAACCATACCGCCACTGTCTTCTCCTGTGTCTTTCTTCTTCCAGCTGAGGACCTCCCTGGGTTCAAACATCTATCTATCTTTGCCTTAAAAACATCCAATGCGGCAGCCTCAACTGTTTCACTGGGTGGGGAATTGCACAGATTCACAACCTTCTTGGTGAAGAAGTTCCTCCTCCATTTGCCTACTGAATTATCTGTTGAACCTGCAAATGTTTGAGAGACAGGATCTTTAAATGCTTCGAAGTAAACTTCCGTAATTTGGCGAGGACACACTGGCATTCAATGCAGACATTTCTAAACTTTCAAGAAAGCCTTTTGAAGCTCTTTATTTCTTTTTTAAAAAAGTATTTTCAAAGCAACAGCTTTCCCACGCATTAATTTGTGTTCTTGTGCAATCAGATTATAGCATGACCTCCCAATTTGTTACAAGTGAACCCTAATGCAGCTTCCTAATTTATTATGGTTCCAGATTGGATACTAAGCTCCAAAGTCAGAATTTACACAACACCAGGTCATAGTTCAACAGGTTTATTTAAAATTACAAGCTTTCGGAGTGCTGCTCCTTCAACTGCTGAAGTCATATTAAACTCCAGGGTGAAGAGGGATGTACTATATCCCTTTTTTAATCATCCTTTTGTTGGATACAACAAGGTTCATTTCAAAAGGATTGTTTCCCTCCTGGATATTTTTCGCCAAGAACCCAATGAACTCATGTTTGTAAAGGAGTCAGTTTAGACAAATTTTCTTGAGTTAACCAAAAAAGTGAGTTATTTCTTACTAATTGTTTTGGAATTAAGGTTGAAAAACATCTATAACACGGTCATGCTGGGTTAAAGAATTCAAGAAGGCAGTCACAGTGTGGTAATATGAGAAGGTAGCATTTTAACTAAGCAAGTTGTGCCACCCTTCTCTGAGTTCCCCTCCACCAATTAATGCGTTCTTCTCTCTCTAACACAGAACCTTACTTTTCACTGAGGCACAATCCCCAAACCTCAAGTTGCTTTATGGTAGGCTGTTCAAATACGAGTCCTCCTGTTCAATCCTCCCCTAGTGCTCATGCACTTCAAATGCAATGTTATCAGTCAGTGATCAGAAGGGGGAAGGTGGTTTAACATTACTCTCCTTCAGGAGAGGAATTAAACAAATTCACAATCTGATTTCTCAAGTAAAGGATTCCACAGGAGCACTCTGAAGTAAAGCAAAGAATTTTCCCTTGTGTGCTGGCTCACCTTCAAGCAATTCCACAAGGAACAGTCTATTTAGTCATGATTATTTTGTTGCTTATGTGGGAGCTTGCTGTGTGCAAGTTGGTTACCAAGTTTTCTACATTACAGAATTGACTAATTTAAGGGTATTTCATTGACTGCAATATGGTTCTACATAAAAGTAAGCATTTCTGTCTTACCTCGTCCTTCATCACCTCAAGAATTGAATCTTACAATGTTCTCTTCATCACCTCCGCCTTGCACAAACTCTTAATGTTGTCATCTGTCCAACCTTGACATCACTCTGTTCTTACTTGCTTCTTTCTCCTACCAAGTTTTCCTGTTCACAATGCTTAGGTTTGCTGACAAATCCTCCATACCCTAGCTCACCTTCTGCAATGTTCTCCAGAGGTGGCACAGTGGCACAGTGGTTAGCACTGCTGCCTCACAGCACCAGGGACCTGGGTTCAATTCCTGCCTTGGGCAACTGTCTGCATGGAGTTTGCACATTCTCCCTGTGTCTGCGTGGGTTTCCTCTGGGTGCTCTGGTTTCCTCCCACAGTCCAAAGTTGTGCAGGTCAGGTGAATTGGCCATGCTAAATTGCCTGTAGTGTTAGATGCATTTAGTCAGGGGGAAATGGGTTCTGGGTGGGTTGCTCTTTGGAGGGTCGGTGTGGACTTGTTGGGCTGAAGGGTCTGTTTCCACGCTGTCAGGAATCTAATCTAATCTAAAGATGCAACCTGCCACCACCCTGGTACTACATCCTGAATTTTGCCTCTATCCAATTTCATCAATGTCACTACCCTCAGCTTCTAAAGCGTCTTGGCATATCCTTATATTTAGGTTACTTCTTTTATCCTATCATATTTCCATCATGTGACATTGGAGTCAAAATGTTATCTACTAATACTGACAAAATGGGGAGAGGGTTGGCACAGTGTTTACTGCTGCCTCCAGTGCCAGGGACCTACCTTCAATTCCCCCCTTGGGTGACTGTCTGTGTGGAATTTGCACATTTTCCCTTTGTCTGCGTGGGTTTCCTCCAGGTGGTCCACTTTCTTCTCACAATCCAAAGATGTGCAGGTTAGGGTGGATTGGCCGTGCTAAATTGCCCCATAGTGATCAGGGATGTGCAGGCTACAGGGTTAGCCATGATAAATGTGGGGTTACAGGGATAGGGTCGTGAGGTGGGGGTGAGACTAAGTGGGATTCTCTTTGGAGGGTCAGTGTGGACTCATTGGGCTGAACGGCCTGCTTCCACACTGTAGGAATTCTATGATTCTATGAGGTGCTGGATGCACTGGCGTTAACTTTCGAAAATGTATCTGATATTAGAATTATTCCATCAGAGTGGAAGGGAGTGAACTCCTGTATTCAAAAAGGAAGAGTGACAAACAAAGCAGGAATCCATTGACTAGCTAAGCTTGACATTTATCATAAGAAAGGTGTTAGAATTAACCATTAAGGAGATTATAACTGGACCAGTAGAAAATTGTAAGCTAACCAGAAAGAGTTAGTATAGGATTGTGAAAGGGAAATCGTGTTTAATCAATTTATTCAAGTTCTGTGAATAAGTAACATGCTCTTTGGATAAAGGGGAGCCTGTTGATGCATTTTATTTGGATTTCCAGAAGAAAAGTATATCATAAAAAATAATTGTACACATTAGGAGTTCATAGAATAGAATGTAACATATTTGCATGATTAGGAGATTGGCTGACTGACAATAAATAATGAGTGTACATAACTGGGTTTTATTCCAATTGCCAGAATCTGACAGGAGCTCTCCTGCAGTTGTCTTGTTCCTCAACCTTACAATTTATTTCAATGACTTAGATGCACGAAATAAAGGCTAAATTACAGATGTCACAGAGAAGTAGGAAATTATGCTGTGAAGAGGAAGTTGCATAATTTTTGTTTCTTTATTCCGTAACAGGATGAGGGCATCACTGGCTAAGCAGCATTTATTGCCCAGAGGACAGTTAAGAGTCAGACTAAATGGGTCTGGAGTCACACGTAGGCCAGACCAGCAGACTTCCTTCCCTAAAGGAGTTTAGTGAACTAGATGGGATTTTCTGACAACGAATTTATAGCAGTCATTAGATTCCTAATTCGAGATATTTATTGAATTCAAATTCCACCATCTGCCATGGTTGGATTCGAACCCAGGTCCCTGGAGCATTATCTGTGTTGCTAGATTAACAGTCTAGTCACAATACCACTAGGCCATCACCTCCTCATATATGGGAATCTATATATATACATTTTTCACTTATTCCCACTGTAGTGGGATAACATTAAGCAGTTGGAGTAAGTGAAAAAACGTGACATCGTTCACTTTGGCAGGAAGAGCCAAAGAAAATGACAGAAAATGACAGCAGAATTCTGACATGCAAAGGGATCTAGGTATTCTCTTGCAGAAGTAATAAAAGTTAGTAAGTTCAGCAAGCGATTGGAAAAAACCCAAAGATCTGCAGATGTTGTAAAGATGAACCCTTTACCCATTCCTTTGTCTGTCAGTTCTGAGGAAATATCACTGGACCCAAAGCATTAACTCTAATTTCTCTTCACAGATGCTGCTCGACCTGCTGAGTGTTTCCAGCAACTTTTGTTTTTGTTGCCTTTGTCTGTCTAACTGTTCTTTTCTCTCTTTGGGCTTCATCTCTACCTATGCTTTATTCCTCCCCTCTTCCCCCACCTCATCTTCAGCAAATATACCAATCTTATCATTACTACAGTCAGTTCTGTGGAAGGGTCACTGGACCCGAAATGTTAACTCTGCTTTTGGGTCACTGGACCCGAAACGTTTAACTCCGTAGATGCTGCCAAACCTCCTGAGTTTTTCCAGCAATTTCTGCTTGTGCAGCAAGTAATTAAGGTGGCTAATAGAAAGCTGTTCTTTATTATGAGATGAAGTGAAGGATGTTATGCTTCATTTATAAAGGACACTGATGAGACCACATCTTGAATATTATCCTTACTTAAGGACGGATGTCAATACAATGGAAAACAAATAGAGGTTTACTTGACTTGGAGCTCTGCCTAAACTACCAATTCACATGTTTACCTTGTACTGGGATGTTCAGAATTTGGAAGTAGTCTTGTCTGGAATTAAAAAGATTCTGTTACGTTAATGTTGGAGTATGTGGTTCTCAACTTAACCACAGGAATCAAATTTGGTAAATCTTTTGCTGCTAGGATCGCTGTTCTTTGTCTTTTCTTAGAAAAGCAATGAAATGAGTTGTTTTAAGATTCTCATCTGTCAAACAGAAAGCATTGGGGCCCCTCCCTTTTACTTCCTCCACTTAGTTTCCAAAATGTTTGATCTCTGCAACTTGGGCATTGATCCATTTTTGCAATTGAGTCTCAGGGTGTGGGTGTTGCCAGCAAGGCAAACAGTTATTTCCAATCACTTGTTGCTCTGATGGTACTTCAGAGCATCCAATGCCTTACTGTGGGACTGCTGGTGGGTCAGATTGTAAAGGGCGATGGGTTTTCACCTTCAATCAACAGTCATGAGTTGTCTAGGTAATCAGGACAATCCAACAGATTCAAGATCATTTTTACAGCTACCAGCTCTCTATTTGCAGATTACTGTATATACACAAGTAATGATCAATCATGTCAACCCCTATATTTTGGCCAAAAATTAATTTGGAGAAAATGGGGACTGCAGATCAGAGCCGAGAGTGTGGTGTTGGAAAAGCACAGCAGGTCAGGCTGCATCCGAGGAGCAGGAGAATTATTCCTGATGAAGGGCATATGCCTGAAACATCTATTCTCCTGCTCCTCAGATACTGCCTGACCTGCTATGCTTTTCCAGCACCACACTCTTGACCCCAAAAATAAATTTGTATTTCATATGCTTCATGTACACATTGACAGCTGACTTTTGCCAAATAAACTCAACACTGTTTTTCCCATCCACTTGCTACTGAAATCAAATTCTCCCTGGTGAAACCGTCTTTGATAGAGACATAAAACAAAATACAGCTAACAGCTGTTCTTTGTGTCAGTGCATGAGTTTTTGATGATTTTATCTGATTTTCAGGAATAGGAATGATGGAGACAGTCTATGACATCTGCACCATTGAGGTGTTGGGAGAGGGTGGATTTCAATGACTCAAACATGGTACTCATGTAAAAGTCAACCCTTTACGTTCAGACTAAATGTTTTGTCTTAGAAACTCTATCTCTACACAGGACTATGTAGAATATTTAAGTTCTACAGTTGGATTTGAGCTCACAATCTTTGGACAGTACGACCGCTAATGTCACCATCACATTTCCAAACCTGTGCCATCCCAGCTAATGCAAGAATCAGGACATTGAGGACTGAGTTGAGGAATAGAATCCCTACAGTGTGGAAACAGGTGCTGTGGCTCAACAAGCCCACACCGACTCTCTGAAGAGTATCTCACCTCGACCCATTCCCCTACCCTATTACTCTACACTTGCCCCTGACTAATGCACCTAGCCTGCACATACCTGAACACTGTGGCCAATTCACCCTCACCTGCACATTTTTGGATTTGGGGAGGAAACTGGAGCAAACCCATGCAGACATGGGGAGAATGTGTCTATACAGACTACACCCAGACAGTCAACCAAAGCTGGAATCGAACCCGGCTCCCTGGTGCTGTGAGGCAGCAGTGCTAACCACTGAGTCATCATGTCGCCCAAGAGAAAAAAGAAAATTATACTTCTTCACTTGGGGGTTGGAGTGGTGAACCTTTAGAATCCTCTACTCTAAATGCGAAGGCTGGTCGTTGACAATGTCCAGGACAGAGATCATTAGATTTCTTGATATCATTGGCATCAAAAGATATGGAGATAGTGTGGGAATGTAGTTGAGGTAGATTATCAGCCGTGATCAAGAATGGTGGCCAGGTGAAGGGGCTGAATGGCCTACAGCTGCTCTCAAGTTTTTAATGTTTCACTTGAGATTGTAAGTTGTAACAACATATGAAGCGTTGTAATTAAGATTGGAGAGGCTCCTTATGGCCCTGATCTTGCTGGATTATTTGTCAACTGCCAAACACCCACAATTTTCAACCTTTCTATTAACATTCAAGTTAATGGGTTATCCAAAAATGAGTGGACACTGTTACTCTTTTTGGAAAAAAAATGGACTATCACTTTCCAAATTCTATCATCTGATTTTAAAACCTGATTTTTAGAATCATCTGATTTTTAGAACCATTTCATAACTAAAATGGTTCTAAAAAAGGAAAAAAAGGAAAAAGATGGCTGCAGTGGTCACCTGACAAGTTGACCTGTGTTCAGCAAACCATCAATAAACAAGGTCAAAGGTCATATGATACCAGGTTATTGTCCAATAAGTTTATTTGAAATCACAAGCTTTTGGAGTGCTGCTCCTTTATCAGGTGAAGTCATAGACTTAACTCAGATCTGTATTCCTCTGTTTAATATACCTATTTCTGGAATTTTCATATATTAAAGTCTGGGTGTTGTATGCAGACGACCTCACTTGAAAAATAAAACATTGAAGTCAGACTTGGAAAAATGAACTTTATTTCACACAGCAGATCAGAGAGAGAAAATAATGGATTCATAACAGCATCTTGTGTGCCTTGATGCCTGAAAGGAAAAGAAAAGGTTTCTTGTTAGCATGTCGAATGAGCCAGAGGATGAAATGGAACTGGTGAGCAGTGCGGCTGTGAGCCAGCGTGAAGTGGAACTGTTGGAGAGAAAGGTCTGATAGCTAGCTCTCTCTTACTGTTTCTGTTCAGCTTCTCCAAAGGCAATGCCTGATAAAAGGTGAATTGAAGAAACATCCATTCATCAATAACTCAAAAATATCAACACATTTTATGACTGATGAGAATGCAAGACATTAATTAAACAACTATTGTCTCCAGCTAAAACCGAATACATCAAGGACTCTCAAGACGTTATGATTTTAAACTGCCTTTTGTTGATCTCCATCTTGTTTTCAGTCCAAACGTGTGCAGGTTAGCCATGCTAAATTGCCCATTGTGCCCATGTGTAGGCTAGGTGGATGTGCCATGGGAATGCTGGGTTACAGAGATAAGGTAGGGGGAGTGGATCTGGGTGGGATGTTCTTTGGAGGGTTGGTGTGAACTTGATGGGCCGAATTACTTGCTTCCATTTTGTATGGATTTTATAATTCTATGATTCTTTGTAACTGACACTTGCTCTTTTTAAATTTTGCACCTGGGGAGTATGACTGTGTTTGCTGTCACATATTATTATTTTTCTCAAAGGTAGAAAGTAATAAAATTCCTATTTCTTTCACCCAAGAAAACCTTGCAATTGGCTCCTTAATAATGCTGAACTGCTTTTTAAAATTGAAATGCGGTTTAGCGGTGTGCTAAAATGAATTAAAAATGTTTGCAATGGCCAACTGAAGGAATTAAAAAGAGAGGTGATGATTCACCCCTCCTCATTGGTCATAACAATATCTTCTTAAAATTAGAACCTGTCTATTCAGGTGCAAAATCAGGAAGCTCTCCTTACCTGAAAGAGACAAAAAAAGCTGCAGATGCTGGATCCCTGGCTTGCTGTGTTCTTCCGGCTTCCTGCTTGTCTGCCTTTCTTGAAGGGCAGAGAAAACTGGAAATCTCACCCCAAAAGATTATGAATGCTGGAGGATAGTGGGTGCTTTTAAGACTGAGATCAATTTTTTTTGTGAGGTAAGGGTATTGATTGTTTTTAAGTTATAACCTATTATTCACCCATATCCAAAATTCCTTCAATTCCCATTGGTCCATACCCTCTGTACTCATTAAACTACATTGGCATATTGTCTGGAAGTGGGTCTGAGTTTGATGTTCTCATCCATTTTTAAAAATTGTCTTAAGTTAACTTTATTAACTCAGTTAAAAATCACATAATGCCAGATTATAGTCCAACAGGTTTATTTGAAAGCACTAGCTTTCGGAGTGCTGCAGCCCCACAATCACCTGATGAAGGAGCAGCGCTTCAAAATCTGGTGCTTCCAAATAAACCTGATGGACTCTAACCTGGTGCTGTGTGATTTTTAACTTTGTATACCCCAATCCAACACCAGCATCTTCAAGTCTTTATTAAGTCACTCACCAGCTTGCTATAAACATCAATATTAGGTTTCTGTTCGTTCATTCATAACTGGGGTGTACAAAGTTAAAAATCACATAACACCAGGTTAGAGTCCAACAGGTTTATTTGGAAGCACACTAGCTTTCGGAGCAATACTCCTTCATCAGGTGACTATCACCTGATGAAGGAGCGTCGCTCCGAAAGCTAGTGTGCTTCCAATTAAACCTGTTGGACTATAACCTGGTGTTGTGTGATTTTTAACTGTTATTTATAATAATTTATAATTCATTCATGCCTTCATAAAACCACGGTTCTGTGGTATATCTTACTATCATTAGATAGACCAATTTTAAAACAACCCTTTCTAATCAAAGCAACCCTTTTGTTCCCATTACTGCATTTTCACACCTTATCAGCCCTTGCTACAAACTGTGTTTGCCTCTGAATAAGTGTAGCATACAGAACAATACCATTCCCACCCTCCACAAAACATTACAATACTAATCAGCCCTTACCAACCATCTCCTGGACCTGAATAGATTACAGAACACCAGTTTCCCCAGTAAGTATGTACTCTTCAATACCTTTTAAGTGGGCCATTATCCCTTTAAGGACCTAACTGGCAAAACAGCGTTTCCATGAAATTCCATGAATAAATGAAACCATGTTATAGTAAATAACGGGTTAAGAATGAATGAACAGGAACCCCGTATTAATGAATATATCGAGCTGGTGTGTAAGTTAAAAAAGATAACATAATATCTCACATCTGTATTTTCAAACCCTTGCATTTCTTCATCCCTTTGCAGTGCCCACAGCTCTCCAAGAAATCTGGTTCCTCACTATTCTGGAGTAATTCTAGAAAATTTTGCTTATCCCCAGTTTTATCTCTTTGTTATTAATAGTTGAGTCTACAGCTGCCTGGGCCATGAACTCTTCAATTCCCTTCTTCAACCTCTCTGATGCTCTATACTGCTTTCATCCTTTCAGACTCACTTTCAAATCCAACGTTCTCACTGAGTTTTATGTCAGCTCAAAAAATGCTGTCCCCTATCCCTTGATGGCACACTTTGTTTCAATCTGTGGAATGTCTTACAATTCCAAGGTGTCATCTAAATTAAAGTTGTTGTTGCTATGCACATTGGTCTCACCAGGACTGGAGATCATCTGATCAATCCTATTTAGTGGAAAACTGATCCCACACCACTGAAGTGGATGGAGATCGAGATCAGGAAATCAGATTTCTTCCAGTTGGGGGTAAGTAAACATCGTTGAACTTCCACTAAGACTGGGAGCAAGGCTGCATTAGAATTGTGAGCACAGTCCAGTTCTGTTCCTAATTTTCTGGTTTTCGTTCTGACCTTCATACTATTGGCTGTAAACTAGGTCTTGAATTTGTTTCCAGTTACATGGCTCCTTTGCTTTAGGGGACTGATGCTAGTTTGGAATCTGAAGGAATAATTCTCCTTTCACTGCCAGAATGTTGCAAGAGACAGTGTTGCTGCCTCACAGCGCTAGGGGCCTGGGTTCGATTCCAGCATCAGGTGGCTGTGTGGAGTTTGCACATGTCTGCATGGGTGCTCCAGTTTCCTCCCACAATCCAAAGATGTGCAGGTTAGGTGAAATGGCCATGCTAAATTGTCCACAGTGTTCAGGGATGTGTGGGTTAGGTGCATTGTTCTAGTGTAAATATAGGATGATAGGGTAGGGGACTGGGTCTGGATGGGTTACTCTTTGGAGGGTCGGTGTGGACCTGTTGGACCAAAGGGCTTGTTTCCACACTGTAGGGAGTCTATGATTCCATTCTGTGAAATGCTCATAACTTGGGCACTGTATAGATAGGGGAGATTTTAAATAAGTCAAAACCTAGGATTTACAATATAGAAATGGCCATTCAGCCCAGCTTATCCATGTTGGATGTTTCATGCGAGATTTCATTCACCATTCACCTAACACCATAAACAAATCTTTCTATTAATTTCTCCTTCATGTATTTATCTAGCTTCTGGTAACCATGCTTTTGTTTCTCACTCCCGTCTATGCCGTATGGGCAGGATGTCACCCTCCACACCCTCGCGTGCTAACAAAAAGGTTGATGGGTAAGCTTAATGCCCATCACAGACATTTAATGCTCAGAGGGGTGTTCATTGCTTTGAAGAGGGGGTTTCCATCCCTATCAAGGCAGGATGAACTGTTTCCAGGAACTTTCAAACAATGAGGCAGCAGCTGTTGGTCTCAGCAGCGCCACCAACAGCATTGCCCGTTGTTGGAACTGCATGCTAACCCAGGCCCCCTCTACCTTAGGAATCATTGAAAAGGCAAGTTGAGGACTTGGGAGTTGGCAAAGTTTGGAGCGCGTGTAGTTTCATTCATGCCAAGCTGACAGGCTCCAATGAGGAAGGTTAGGGCCGGGCAAAGGAATGCAAGGGGGCATTAGGGAGTGAAGAGTTACAGGAGTATTCTGAGAACCCTTGGGCCCCTTTTGTCCACTACCAGCCTCTGGAGTGAAAATATTGTTTAGACATTTGTGTGTAGGTCTATCCTGCAGCTAGTTAAATCCCAGTGGCAATGGGATGAGGTCTTTATCTGGGCATGAATTGACCACTTAAGATGTTCAATCAGGTGGAGAATCACCTGATGTCCCTCTGTCCCAGGAAAATGTTGCTGGGGGCATCGGTGGATGGGTCTTGGCATTGGGCACACCCATCAATGATACTCCACAGGTCCTAATCTTCAAAGTAATTGCTAGGGGTGGGAGGAGCTGTGGTTGAAAACTTTCATGCCCCATTTGCTCTCTGGGTGAAGAAAATACTCCTGTATCTGCCCACAGATACATGAGTGATTATCTTATATTTGCAACCTCTGATTTCTGAATTCTGTAAAGCGAATGACCCTGCTCTAGCAAGCCCCTTCATTATTTTAAAGGATTCTGCCATGTTCAATCAGTGTAATTTTTTTTAAAACTTGTTTTGTCTTGATAACTAAAATTTCTCAAATCTGGTGTCATTCTTGTAAACATGCTGAAACACTACGGTCTTATTAGATGTCAAAACCCATTTGATCAGTTTAGTGTCAACTGTATATTTGACCAAATTGCATTATATTTTTAAATACGGCATTGATGGACATTGTGAATAATTACATCTCAACAGCAATCACTGGATAACTCAATATGGCTCCTTGGCTCAGACACCTCCTCTACATAACTTCAGCGGATTTTTCTCTTTTTTCAGTCAGTTCCTCAGAAGAACAACCACTTTCAACTTGCGTTGAAGACCTTCAAGCGTGAATTGAGCAAAGATTCTCTGTGACTTCATAGAAGATCCTAAAATCAGCCTTAACTTGAGTTCCTCAGAAATTTGAGGTTCTCCATCAAGATCAAACCCTGGGGTAGTCATTTTATAATTAATTTATTTCTCCTGAATTATGGTATGTAATGAGGAAATAAGTTGTCAATAATGAGGGAATGGGGATTTGCATGGGCATTGTGGCAGGAAGGTGGCTCAGTGGTTAGCACTGCTGCCTCACAGCGCCAGAGACCTGGGTTCGATTTCAGCCTCAGATGACTGTCTGTGTGGGGTTTGCACATTCTCTCTGTGTCTGCGTGGGTTTACTCCAGTTTCCTCCCACAGTCCAAAGGTGTATGGGTTATGTGAATTGGCTGTGTTAAACTGCCCCATAGTGCCCAGAGATATGTATGTTATGTGGAATGGCCATGGGTTTCATCAGTAGGGGCTGAAGGGCCTGATTCCACACATATAGGAATTTTAGGTAACTGTTTTGTCATCAAACTGAGAATGTATTTTTCCATGCAATACAAATACACTTTGGTCACAAACTGAAAAAAAAAATCTAATCATCATGGGCTTCCCAGTGACCATGAACACGTGTCTGGTTGTGGTCTGGTTGAAAGATTCCGGCGTCAGTCCCAGGGCTGTGAGAATGAGTTGAATTTAGCCTGGGAGCCTGTAGGAGAGGGCAACGGTTTCAACCACCCTGAGATGGGAGAGTGGAGTGACTGTAAAATAGCACAGATCCCCAATGTTTGTTATTACAGGGTGTGTATGTGTTTGTGGATGTTATGTGTAGGTTAGCTAAGGCTTGGTTGTGGTGAATTCCAATTTGACTCCTCACTATTTGCAATGACTGATTCAACTGCTATTAATCAACTCTTTTCCCTACTGGTCAGCCTTGGCTAACTGTCGGACACAATGCAGCAATGCATTAGGGTTGTTCCAACAGAACCTCTGAACACATGACTTCCATTAAAGGACTAATGCAGCAGATATGTCGGATTGCAATCCTCTCCAAAGTAGTCCTCCACACACATCAGTCCTACCCCTTTTGCTCAGTCAAAAATCCTTTACCTAATGTCCTAATGACCAGCACTGTGAGACTGACTTCATTTTTTGAACTACAACGGGGTCAGCTGTTTGGGATGGGAAATGAAGCCATATCCTCAGAATTAATTTTGTTAAAAGTCACGTACAATTGAACAAAGCCCAGCTGGACAAAGGATCAATGTGTTACCTTCATGAATGGAGACAAAATCACATCGAAGAGAGGAGGGAAGATTGGACAAAGGAAACCTTGGCATTTTCCAAACTGTTGGCCCAGAATTTAATTGTACCAAAGTTTATTGTGTGCTGTAACCCCACTTGAGCCAATAAAAGAGGATCATATCTGTTCTTGGGATATTTTCATTCTTTTAGATACTTTTCCAGAGCTATTTACAATAGAGAGTCCAATCCACAGCATAAGCACTGTTTAAACACAGTTAATATAGGCAAGTCTTTCTGGTCAAGTCTTCAGTTCTGAAACTTCCCTCAGTCTCATCACTTGTATGCAATGGTATGTATTTACTAATCCTGTATGTACTTGTGTTCAATTACACTGTTCAATAAATATGTGCACTCTCCCTCCCACCTCTTATTTTGTTCCATTATCTCCCAGAGTCAGTAACTGATATTCAGGTAATGTTTCAAACTGATTTTGAAGCAGTCCATGTCCAAATGCAACAAGACCTTGGTAACATTCAGATTTGAGCGGAAAACTGGAAAGTAACTTTTGCACCACCCAATTGCCAGGAAATGACCACCCTCAACACAAGAGAATCTTCCCTTGACACTAAATGACATTACTATCACTGAACGCCCCACCACCAATATCGTGGGGGTTACCATTGGACAAAAACTGAACTGGATCTGTCATATAAGTACTGAAATCAGTACAAGAGCAGTTCAGAGGTTGGGAATTCTTCAGAGAGTAACTCACCTCTGACAATTCTGCCTACCATGAACAAGAATAATATTGCAGTGTGATGGAATACTCTCCACTGTGTGAAGGTCCATCAACACTCAAGAAGCTTTATTGCAGCTTAGAAAAAGGAGCCCTCTTGATTGTCAAACTATCTAATAGCAACAGTATTCAATCCCTCCTCAAATGATGCACAATGGCTGCTGTGTTTAACATAAGGGACAGCAGTCTTTTTGAGTGCAGCTTTTGAGATTTTCTCGAGGGCTATTTTTCTTGATTTTTGGAGGGACACTTTGTTTGGTTTTCAGAGGCTAAATTCAGAAGCCAAAATTGTACGTGAAGGAGGAATTAATGAACTTGCTCTGCAGCTTTCTTAATATTAAAGAAATGCAAGACTCAGTGCTGGGCAAAGTTTGGGAGAAGATTTGTAGCTTGGGTGCTCGTTGTGGCTCTGTTCGCCGAGCTGGGAACTTGTGTTGCAGATGTTTCGTCCCCTGTCTAGGTGACATCCTCAGTGCTTGGGAGCCTCCTGTGAAGCACTTCTGTGATCTTTCCTCCAGCATTTGTAGTGGTTTGAATCTGCTGCTTCCGGTTGTCAGTTCCAGCTGTCTGCTGCAGTGGTCGGTATATTGGGTCCAGGTCGATGTGCTTATTGATTGAATCTGTGGATGAGTGCCATGCCTCTAGGAATTCCCTGGCTGTTCTCTGTTTGGCTTGTCCTATAATAGTAGTGTTGGCCCAGTCGAATTCAAGTTGCTTGTCATCTGAGTGTATGGCTACTAAGGATAGCTGGTCATGTCGTTTTGTGGCTAGTTGGTGTTCATGGATGCAGATCATTAGCTTTCTTCTTGTTTGTCCTATGTAGTGACACTCAGTACACTCTCAGTACACTCTCAGACAACAACTCACCAGAACGAAGGACCCGATACCCAGCATGAGCAAAACCAATGTGTACAAAGTCCCATGCAAGGACTGCACAAAACACTACATAGGACAAACAGGAAGACAGCTTACAATCGCATCCATGAACACCAACTAGCCACGACATGACCAGCTAACCTTAGTAGCCACACACTCAGATGACAAGCAACTTGAGTTCGACTGGGACAACACTACTATTATAGCACAAGCCAAACAGAGAACAGCCAGGGAATTCCTAGAGGCATGGCACTCATCCACAGATTCAATCAACAAGCACATCGACCTGGACCCAATATACCGGCCACTGCAGCGGACAGCTGGAACTGACAACCGGAAGCGGCAGATACAAATCACTATAAATGCCCCAGAGGAAAGACCACAGAAACGCTTCACAGGAGGTTCCCAAGCACTGAGGATGTCACCTAGACAGGGGACGAAATGTCTGCAACACAAATTCCCAACTTGGCGAACAGAACCACAACATCAGTGCTAGGCAGTCAGCCAAGAATTCATCAATCATTAAACTGGTTCAGTTCATTTCTTACATTACTCCTCCCATCAACCGCCACCCTATTGTCCTCTTCACTTGGCTAATATTAAGAAAAACTCAAGGCCTGTAATATCAAGTTTTTCTGGATTGACCCGACTTTCTGCACATTGAAACTTATTTGATTTGCACATAAAGAAAACACAGACATACAATTATACACACGCACACATACACTCACGCATGCACGCACACACCCTGAAAGATGCTTTTAGATTAGAATCCCTACAGTGTGGAAACAGGCCATTTGGCCCAACAAATTCACACCAACCCTCCGAAGAGTAACCCACCCAGACCCATTCCTCTACTCTATATTTACCCCAGACTGATGCACCTAACACAATGGGCAATTTAGCATGGCCAATTCACCTGACCTGCACATCTTTGTGACTTCAGCCTTGTGTATTCACCTGCAAAAGTCTGAAGGAAACTGTCTAACCCTTCTCATCCCCATCTGGCGTATTAATCATGAAAACTCATGCTTACAAAGCCTTATGTAAATTCAGTTTCCTGAATTTTCCATTCTGACAATTTACTGGTTAAATTTTAGTCATTACCACAAATTCATGCAATAATGGTTCTAAGTGGTTTCCCATTTATTGCCCCACCCATTAAAGAATAACTACTAGTTCGCAAATTAAATTAATGAGGAGAGGGTACATGGGAAGGCCAAGTACTGACTTTCAATCCAGCCTACAAAAATGTAGGGAGTTACTGTATAACATGATTAGGGATGACAATACCTAGAGACTGCCAATTAGGAGTCATTTCCATGCTACTAGTTCCATAGTAAGTAGAGCTAAAGGGGTGGCACGGTGGCTTAGTGGTTAGCACTGCTGCGTTTGGTATGCTTTCCTTTATTGGTCAGAGTATTGAGTACAGGAGTTAGGAGGTCATGTTGTGGCTGTACAGGACATTGGTTAGGCCACTGTTGGAATATTGCATCTTCTTCCTATCGGAAGGATGTTGTGAAACTTGAAAGTATTTAGAAAAGATTTAAAAGGATGTTGCCAGGGTTGCAGGATCTGACCTATAGAGAGAGGTTAAATAGGCTGGGGCTGTTTTCCCTGGAGCATCGGAGACTGAGGGGTGACCTTATAGAGGTTTATAAAATCATGAGGGGCATGGATAGGATAAATAGACAAAGTCTCTTCCCTGGGTTGGGGAAGTCCAGAACTAGAGGGCATAGATTTAGGGTGAGAGGGGAAAGATATAAAAGAGACCCAAGGGGCAACATTTTTACGCGGAGGGTGGTAGCTGTATGGAATGAGCTACCAGAGGAAGTGGTGGAGGTTAGTACAATTACAACATTTAAAAGGCATTTGGATGGGTATATGAATAGGAAGGGTTTGGAAGGATATGGGCCAGGTGCTGGCAGGTGGGACTAGATTGGGTTGGGCTATCTGGTAGGCATTAATGAGTTGGACTGAAGAGTCTGTTTTCCTGTTTTCATGCTGTACATCTCTATGACACTATAAATAAATATGTTATGAGTTTGACAATGAGATATGAGCAATGTTGCCTGTGTACCCAAACCATCTCTCTCCCTTTCTTATAATTGCCCTGAGAGGCCAACCTATCCCCTCCAATAGAACATAGAACATAGAAAAATACAGCGCAGTACAGGCCCTTCGGCCCTCGATGTTGCGCCAACCGAAGCCTACCTAACATACACTAGCCCAATAACCTCCATATACTTGTCCAATGCCCGCTTAAATGACCATAAAGAGGGAGATTCCACCACTGCTACTGGCAGGGTATTCCATGAACTCACAACCCGCTGAGTAAAAAATCTACCCCTAACTTCTGTCCTATACCTACCACCCCTTAATTTAAAGCTGTGTCCCCTAGTAACAGCTGACTCCAAGCGCGGAAAAAGGTTCTCACTGTCAACCCTATCTAAACCCCTAATCATCTTGTACACCTCTATCAAATCTCCCCTAAACCTTCTTTTCTCCAATGAGAAAAGTCCCAAGTGCCTCAGCCTTTCCTCATACGATCTTCCTACCATGCCAGGCAACATCCTGGTAAACCTCCTCTGCACTCGTTCCAATGCCTCCACATCCTTCCTATAGTATGGCGACCAAAACTGCACACAATACTCCAGATGAGGCCGCACCAGAGTCTTATACAACTGCAACATGACCTCAGGACTCCGGAACTCAATTCTTCTACCAATAAAGCCCAGTACACCATATGCCTTCTTCACAGCACTATTTACCTGGGTGGCAACTTTCAAAGATCTGTGTACATGGACACCAAGATCCCTCTGCTCATCCACACTACCAAGTAGTATACCATTAGCCCAGTAATCCATCTTCTTGTTACACCTACCAAAGTGAATGACTTCACACTTAGCTACATTGAATTCCATTTGCCACCTTTCTGCCCAGCTCTGCAACTTATCTATATCGCGCTGTAACCTGCCACATCCTTCTTCGCTGTCCACAACTCCACCGACTTTCGTGTCATCCGCAAACTTGCTCACCCAGCCTTCAAGCCCCTCCTCCAGGTCATTTATAAAATAGCCCCTCCTTCCTCAGTGTGTTTCTATCTCTCCTGTGTTTCTATTGTACATACATGCACAGTCAGTCACACTCTCTCACAGACATAAAACACATGCTCCCACACAAACACAGCCACTCATAAGAACTTGGACCAGGAGGAAGCCATTCAACACGCTCCACCGTTCCACGTGATCACATCTGATCTCATCACAGCCTCAGCTCCACTTTCGTCTTGGCTTTCTGTAACCCTTTAAACCACTCTAATTGAAAAGGTGTCTATCTCCTCCTTAAATTGACATAATGTCCCGGCTTCCATCACACTCAAGGGGCAATGAATTCCACAGATTCATGACCCTATGAGATGAATAATTCCTTCTCATCTCTGTTTTAGATCTGCTACCCCTTAGCCTATAACTATAACCTCTCATTCTAGATTGACCCACAGGGGAAATATTCTCTCTATGTCTACTTTGTCAATTTCCTTTAGCATCTTATATCGTGCAGTTAGATCTCCTCTTATTCTTCTAAACTGCCTCTGCCTCTTCCTCACCTGCTGGTTTTCCACTCAAACTCTCCACTCCTTTCCCGCTGTCAATGAGACACCTGCACTCACAAGAGGTCAGCCCGGAACAGAGGTGCCATAATGCAAAGCAATCTTTTGCATGGTCTAGCCGTTCTTGAATTTTTACCCTGTCTATGCTTCTTCAGGAGTACGTGATGATTTAAAGATGAATTTATTTGCTGCCTCTGCAAGTTTTGAATCTTTGTGCATAGCAATAAGATGCACTGCAATAGCGCCTTCTCTCTCCAAACCCATGACCTCCACCACCTAGAAAGACATGGGCTGCAGGTACATGGGAGAATCATCCAACTGCGTACTCACCCCCGATCCACAAAAAACCCTGAGTTGGAACTATATTGCCATTCTTTCATTGTCACTGGGTGAAAATCTTGGATTTCTCTTTTGAACAGCACCATGTGCATCCTGCTCCTCACATGCTGCCTGACCTGCTGCGCTTTTCCAGCAACACACTCTCAACTCTGATCTGCAGCATCTGCAGACCTCACTGTCACCACAAGTGTCTCCCTACATCCCAAAGGCAACGACAATTCAAAAAGCAACTCAGCACCATCTTCTTCAAGGCATCTAGGAATGGGCATCAAATACTGGCATCACTGACCACGCCAACCTCCTGAGATAGAATAAATATAAAGCAAATTTGTACACAGCAGATTCCCATGCAGCAATGTGATAATGATCAGAAACTTTGCTGATCAAAGGATCAAAATTGACAAAACAGATCCCTTGCTTGTCTGCAAGGAATCTTTGACTACCAACTGACAAGACAAATGGGACCTCATCTTAAGCATCTCATCTCAAAGACTCACCTTCCTAGCATTCCATCAGTGCATCTTACCAGAATGTCATTTTTGTGTGAGTCGGACTTGAACCCACGCTCTTTGGTTCGAGTGGGAAGATCTTGCTAATTCTCATTTCCATTTGGCATCATGACAGACTGCTCAATACAAGAGAGTAACCACATCAAGGATGTCCAACTGCTCCATTCCAACGGTTCAATCACAGCCCAGCATTTCCACAACATTGAACATACTCTTTAATGGAAGGCATTTTCGTTCTATAACACCTTGACTTTGTGCAATAGTCAGCAGCCCATCTCTGCACATTTTAGTTTCTACCAACTGGGAGAGATGGAACAGTGGTCACTCAGTTTGCCTCGCATAGTCACATTAAGCAAAGGTGTAATCAAATTAGGAAATGATCTTGACTATAAAACAACCTCTGCGGGTTTACCATCACCTTCCCTATCATGATGAAAAACAACTCAACTGATGGTGGTGGACAATGGCAATATATGGTGGGGATAGGATGGGAGTGATAAAGAGGAAGTCAGATTTGGAGGGAGACAGAATTCTTGAAGCATTGGTGGGCTGGAGAAGTTTAAAAAAAAACGAGGATAAGAATTTCATTATGTAATGATTTATTCATTGGGGGACAACATATGTGAGTGAATACATTGAGGGAGCTTTAATTGATACTTTCCCTCCCTTTCCCCAGGAACATTGATGTCACTGTAATATCCACTTTTTTGTACCCTCGTCCTGGCTGAACTGAGCTGAGTCAGTGCAGAGCAAGCATTAAACATGGGACATTCCTGATCTGTACCACCTTGGGCACTGTGTTTACCCACAGAGACATTATGAGTGTCATTAATCATCTCCCAGTGAACCTCAGGGGAATACTCCTGATTTAAAGCTCTCTGCCATTTTTAATGGGAAATTTTTAATGCGAGTTCAGAAAACTGAACACAATAAAGCTTGAAGGGCCTTGAGCCAGGCCAGCTCTCAGTTCCTTCTCAGTCACAAATTATGGAGAGGGAATGGCATGGAACATCGCAGAAGGGGTTCCATTGGAAATAATCATCCACCGACTGGTACTTTGGCCAGATCCCATCTTGAACACCATTGACTTTCATTTGGATGGTTGCCCTATCCATTGTTTCTAAAGCATCTGATTGGCAACTCCTCACAATTCGCATTTCTATTTGACATCATGAGAGAATGCCCAGTATAAGAGAGTAATCACATCAAGGATGTCCAACAGCTCCATTCCAATGGTTCAATCACAGCCCAGCAGTTCCGTTATATTGAACATACTCTTTAAACGGTAGGCACTTTCATCGCACGAGACCTTGACTTTGTGCGATAGTCAGGAGCCCATCTCTGCACATTTTAGTTTCCACCAAAGTCAACTGGGAGAGATGGAAGAGTGGTCACTCAGTTTGCCTCACGTGGTCACATTAAGCAAAGGTGTAATCAAATTAGGAAATGCATCTTGACTATAAAACAACCTCGGTGGGTTTATGATCGCCTTCCCTATCTGATGAAAAACAATTTAGTTGATAACTGTTTAAAAAGTAAACCACTGAGTAAAAAAAAACAGTCAGGATGTGTGAATAGATTAGTTGACTATTATAGACCGAGTCTTTTTTGTTTGAATTTACTTGATGAGTAATTGGGACAACCTGTCTTTGATAGGGCTATTGGTAACCAACACAATCTAACATTGCATTTAATATGAGGAACTTTGGGAATTACCACAAAACTGCAGTTTCGACACATTTTGAAACAACAATGGTTTACCACCAAACGAATTTGGGCAAAAATTCATCCAGTTCCCAGAAGATGTCTCACAACTTGACTCGTTCGTAATAGAAGTTTTTTTTTTGTTTCTGCTGTGATATAGCCAAGCCGTGGTCACTACTTCCCTCTTCGTCCCCCTCTCCCACACAATGCAGGAGGCAGAGAAACAGCTGACTAATGGGAGGGACCACAGGCTGAAAAAGGAGTGAGCAGGGTTAAGAAGCAATCTATGTTGGGCTGCAGGACTTCTGTGCCTCACTCTGCTCTGCTTCAGAGAGACACCCCCTCTACCTATAAACTGAGGATGCATGAGTAGGTGGGAGAGACGCCTAAAGGATAATTTACAAGTCAACTTTGACCGCAAACCTGTCAATGGGAGCATTTGTAGTCATGAAGGTTTTTTTTCGATTAGATTATTTACAGTGTGGAAACAGGCCCTTCGGCCCAATAAGTCCACACTGACCCGCCGAAGCACACCCACCCACAACCATGCCCACATTTACCCTGCACCTAACACTATGGGCAATTTAGCATAGCCAATTCACCTAACCTGCACATTTTTGGACTGTGGGAGGAAACCGGAGCACCCAGAGGAAACCCACGCAGACACAGGGAGAATGTGCAAACTCCACACAGTCAGTCGCCTGAGGCGGGAATTGAACCCGGGTCTCTGGCGCTGTGAGGCAGCAGTGCTAACCACTGTGCCACCGTGCCGCCCACTTTAGAACATGGGAAGTGTTTACAACATGGAAACAGGCCCTTTGGCCCAACTTGTCCATGCAGCCCAGTTTTCACAATTAATCTAGTCTAAATCCATCCATATCTATTCCATCCATGTACCTGTCCAAATGCTTCTTAGATGATAAAATTATACCCGTCCCCACTACCACCTCTGGCCAGCCCATTCCAGACTATCATTACCCCTTGTGTGAAAAGAATTGCCCCTCTGCATCCTTTTGTGTGTCTCCCCTTTCACCTTAAAAATATGCCCTCCAGTTGTACCATATGTTCTGCTCCTTCCTCCTCCTCTTGAATTCCTCATCTCAGTGTTCTGTTGTGTCTGTGAAATTCACTCAAATTCTCTCCCTGAGCAATGCGTTTCAGGAGGTCTGTATTCAGCAGTCACCTCTCTCTTACTCTCAGTTGGGCAACTAAATGTCTCTCAGTCATCTCGAACAGGCTTAAGCTCCAAAGCTGAGACTCCCAGTCCTGTTGAGGTGCAGCCTGTTCACCTGCTTCAACCGCATCCTGCACCAGAACTGACCCTAAAGATGGTGGAATCCGAAGTCCTTCATTTCTTTTTTTTTCCACTGCTCAGATCAATTCTCAGTGTCAAAAATTTTTGGGTTCCAGCTGGGAAATAATTTTTGAACAGATCTCAGAACCCTCCCCTTTTTAACATAAAAGTCAAAGCCACCTTCTTGAGAGCATGTCTGGCTCTATGCACAATGCTGTGGCTGATGGATGATCTCTCAGGTCCCATCGCCCTATAAGCCAAAAGATAGCATTCAGATTATGGCAAGCCCTGTGCTGTCATTATGGTAAGCTTGTGCAGTCTGCATCTGGTCATTTGGGGTGGCATGGTGGCTCACTGGTTAGCACTCCTGCCTTACTGTGCCAGGGACCTGGGTTCAATCTCAGCTTTGGGTGACTGTATGTGTGAAGTTTGCACATTCTCCCTGTGTGTGGATTTCCTCTAGGTGCTCCAGTTTCCTCCCACAATTCAAAGATGTGTAGGTTAGGTGATTTGGCCACGCTACATTGCCCGTAGTGTTCAGGGATGTGTAGGTTAGGTGCATCAGTGAGGGGAAATGCAGAGTAAAGGGGAACGGATTTGGGTGGGATATTCTCCAGAGGCTTAGTGTGGAGCTGGTGGGCCGAAGGGTCTGTTTCCATATGGTAGGGATTATTTGATTCTAAGTAGAGGTCATGATTAATCGTATCCCTTTACTCGTGGCATCTCTAGGAGACAGAAACCTTGCTTCAGCAACCTAACGGTCTATCGCATCCTGTGAGGCAGTAGAGTTTTTAGTGTACATATCCTTCCTGTATAAACATGGGCTGAAGTCATGAGTCATGTTTTTAGTGGCTAGCCCTTGTCATCCAGTCACCACCCTCTGGTTTCCTACAATCCTTGTGAAGAGAATGAAATGTATTCCATTCTCTTGGAACACAAGGACATCCATAATGGAGACCCATGAGCCGAGAGACAAATAATGCTTGCTTCCACTGGATGCCATTAGTCATATAGCTGTTAATGGCCAGAAGCACCACTGGCAATACTATTCTCACCATGCTCTCTCAAATTGTGTTTGTGGCTGAAGATTTCACAGAACTATGTTTGCTCTCAGAATCTATTTGGTCATAAAGTGAGAGTAACAGAGAGGTTGCAACACTGCTGGATGGTATTCTAGATGCTACTAAATACTGAAAAATGCAACATCTATAGAATGGTGATTAATAGGGACTTTAATTTTTCAAACATAGATTAGGAGGATAACAGTGTAAAGGACACTAATTCCTGAAGTATTATCCAAATGAACTTAGTATATTTCTACCCCAAAGAGGAACCGACGGGATCTTATTCTGAGAATGAATAAGACAAAAGAACAAGTGGTCACATGAGGTAATACTTTGCACAAAGAATTTTTCTGTGCTGAATTGTATTGCCTGGAAAGGTGGCAGAAACATATTTAGAAATGACTTTCTAAAGTAGGAAATATTTACAGGGATACAGAAAGGAATAGGGAAATGGGGTCCTGTTAGACATCTCCACCAATAAACTCCCAAAGCCATTGGTCAAATGGTCTCTGTCAGTGCTATATCATTTGATGAGTGTAATCGGAGCATGTTTGAATTGGGGGAAATTTGGCAGGCAGTTATCACAACATCGTTCGGTTTAGGAATGAACGTGAAAAGCATCAGCTGGTTCAGTGTTCATTTCAGAGAGTTGAAAGGGCATCTGGCCACAATAGATTGGAAAGGGAAATGGTGAATAAAACAATTCAAGGCAATGGGAAATCTTAAAAAGTGATCACTGGGATAAAATCTCCATGACAATGACGGTTAATGGTGAGATTGTGTTGTCACTCATGAGAGACTCTAGGTCACAGACCATCGTGTCAATGTAAAGAAGAGTCAATATAAGACTGAGATGAGATGGACTTTCTTCAGCGGGTTGAGGAACTCTTTGCCAAAGAGAACTGCAGGGGCAGGGTCCTTGTGCATATTTAAGGCTGAGATTGATAGAGTCTTCATCAGTCAGGGAGTCAAGGGTTTTGGGGAAAAGGCAGGAAAGTGGAAGTGAGGAATGTTGGATCAGCCATGATCCTATTGAATAGGTCAAGGGACCGAACTGTTTACTTCTGTTCTTATTTATTATGGTCTAATGCTCTTATGGTTAAATGTTCTCAGAATTTTATGTTTCAATGAGACGATCTTAATAGCAGGTCTATTCTGCTCTGTCTTTTTGCATAGGATAGTTATTTCATCCAGGAATCAGCCATCCTCTCATACAAATCTCTCCTTCCTTGGGTATGGAATTAAAAACGGTACACAATATTTTGGGTGTATTCTTCACAAAGATTTATGCTAATTGCAGCAGAACTTCCTTATTTGCGTATTCCAACCCACTTGCAAGAAAGACGAACGTTTTCTTCCTAATTGTAATTAGGAATTCCTCTACTTTAAGTGATTCATGAGGAGCCGAGATACAGTGAATAAGAAAGGCCTTTTCCCTAGGGAGAGTGAATTCAAAACTAGTAGGGGCATAATTTCAAGGTGAGAGGAGAAAGATTTAAGAAGGGCCTGCAGGGTAATGTTTGCGCACAGAAGGTGGTTCTTATGTGGAGCGAAGTGCCAGAGGAAGTGGCAGATGCACATACAGTCACAACAGTTAAAAGGCATTTGGATAAGTACATTAATAGGAAACATTTAGAGGTAGACAGGCCAAACGCAGACAAGTGTGACTGCTGTAGTTTAGAAACCTGGTCAGCATTGACAAGTTGGACAAAAGTCACACATGTTGTGTGATTCTATGAATAAGGAAGGGCCCTTCAAGTTAGAAGATCCTGGATAACAGAGGATGCAGAGATTAAACAGGCAATTAAGATAGTGTATTAGTGGTGCTGGAAGAGCACAGCAGTTCAGGCAGCATCCAACGAGCAGCGAAATCGACGTTTCGGGCAAAAGCCCTTGTATGATAAGTTGGAGTACAGAACCAACTGAACACAGAAAATACAGAACTGAAAAATGAAATGACTGATAAGGAGAATGTACAGGAATAGATTAGTAGCTAATACAACAAGGAACAGCAAGATTCTTCTATGAATGCGTAAATGGCAGTCGGTAATGGGATTAAAGAGTGAGAGATCGTTAAACTGATCCCCACAGACGCTGTCTGACCTGAGTAAGTCTCCATCATTTTTTGTTTTCATTTAATATATCCAGGTTTTGTATTAGGATCCATCTCCATTTGAGGATTTGGCTTTGGGATCGCTTCTGTCTTTGCACATCAATGGGTTGAACCTGCCCTCCACTGGCAAGACATCAATACAGCAAATGGTCGGGTTATGCCTGGCAGCAGTGTGCTTGGTGGGACCTGAGACCCGACCAAAGTCAGCTTCATTTGGACATGGCGTGAGGAGCTCCACATGCCAAAGTTCTGAGGTGAAAGGAATTTTGGCAATATCGAGAAAAGGAAGGGAAACGCACAAACAGAACAAACAATGGTGACCAGGGCATTGGGGGGAACCAAACCTCACTCACAGAGCTGGTCTACCTGCTCAAATGACTCATCATCTCAGGTCAATATTACTCACACCGATGAGCCATCTTGTTTGAACTGCAATGGGGTGATGTTGTAGCATGGCAGCATGGTTCAATCTGTGAGTCACCAGATTTGTGTGGCTAACTGGGAATGGACAGCAAATAATAATGACTAATAGAAACTGTCATTGGGCTGTGTGAACTCATAATTATTGGGCTTCATGGTGTGTAACCCCAATGTCTCAATCCACCAAATCCAATTCCCCTGACTGTATAGTAGATGGAAGAACTGTGAGAAAATCCTGCTTCTCAATCTCTATCAATGTGTATGTGCTGAAGAGACGCATACATCCACTTGTGTTTAATCTCTCCGTGGAATATATAAACATAGTTATCAATAAAAAATGGTTTCTCTGCTTGTCTCAGCTCAGTCTTGCAAAAATGACCCTTGGTTTGTATCTCTCATCGACCTGCTAATAAATGGTGTTAAGGATTTTTATTTGCATTCGTTTCCTCGTTGCTGTAGCTAACTATTAATTGTCCTTTCCAGTTTGAACTTCTGCTGCTGTTCCCAGTTGTTATTTAGGTTGGCGGCAGTGGAGTAGAAAACATCCAGACCCCTGTGCCCTGACTTGTCCTCTTCATCCACTTTTTATTCTGCCTTTCTCCCAGTCTTCTGTTTCTCAGTTTTATTTAGTTTACACTCATAAGGAGAGCTCTTCGGTAAGGGAGACGTCTTTGATAGGCTCCGGACTGACGGTGGCATTTTTCAGAGGCAGAGTGGCCACAGTGACAGCCGGCCTGGGAAGACTGGAGCTGAACTCTCGCTTCTGTGTGGCATGGTCCCCTGGCAGTGGTATGGCATGGGCAGGTATAGCCCGGAACTAGAACCTGGCAGTACGGTGTGGGCTGGTATAGCCCAGAGCCAGACTCTGGCAGTACGGTGTGGACTGGTATAGCCCAGAGCCAGACTTTGGACACAGTGTGGGCTGGTATAGCCCAGAGCCAGACTTTGGACACAGCACAGTGTGGGCTGGTATAGCCCAGAGCCAGACTTTGGACACAGCACAGTGTGGGCTGGTATAGCCCAGAGACAAACTCTGGACACATCAAAGTGTAGGCTGGTATAGCCCAGAGCCAAACTCTGGTCATTGCACAGTGTGGGTTGGTATAGCCCAGAGCCAGACTCTGGACGCAGCACACCTGTTGGCTGGTATAGCCCAGAGCCAGTTCTGGACGCAGCACAGTGTAGGTTGTATAGCTCAGAGCCAGACTCTGGACACAGCAAAATGTGGGCTGGTATAGCCCAGAGCCAGACTCTGGCAGCACAGTGTGGGCTGTTGTAGCCCAGAGCCAGACTCTGGACACGGCACAGTTGTGGGCTGGTATAGATCAGAGCCAGACTCTCGACACAGCACATTGTGGGCTGGACTAACCCAGAGTCAGACTCTGAACGCAGAACAGTGTGGGCTGGTATAGCCCAGAGCCAGACTCTGGACACAGCACAGTGTGGGCTGTTGTAGTCCAGAACCAGACTCTGGACGCAGCACACCTGTTGGCTGGTATAGCCCAGAGCCAATTCTGGATGCAGCACAGTGTAGGTTGTATAGCCCAGAGCCAGACTCTGGCAGCACAGTTGTGGGCTGGTATAGCTCAGAGCCAGACTCTCGACACAGCACATTGTGGGCTGGAATAACCCAGAGTCAGACTCTGAACGCAGAACAGTGTGGGCTGGTATAGACCAGATTCAGACTCTGAACGCAGATCAGTGTGGGCTGGTATAGCCCAGAGCCAGACGCTGGACACTGCACACTGTGGGCTGGTATAGCTTTGAGCCAGACTCTGGCAGCAACATGGCAAGGGCTGGTGTAACCCAGACAGGATTAGGAAAAGTCGACTCTTTTTAAGTCATCATCCGTTACTTTTAAAATTAGATTTTAGGTTAACGTGAATGGCGCCTATATATGGTGACAGTATACACTTTCCACTGTATTTTGGATTGGATACACATGACAAGAAATGATTCAATTCAGTTGTGCAAGTGTCTAGTCTTGTGAGATAGACAGATTTAACCTGACTATGTGTCCCTTTGTCATCCCCTCAGTTACCACAGTTTAGTTCCAAAGCTTTTCCAGTACATCCTGGAATATAGTCTGAAATAGGAGTGAATTATATAATTCTCCTTTTCAGAATTATTAGCTTTGTTGTCACACATATGCAGATGAGTTACAAGCTTACAAGTTTCCACTTACGGTGCCATCTTAGGTACAAGATAGAGAGGTACAGATACTTAAGTATCTGGTACAAAATAGAAAAGATAATACAGGATATTCTAGTGTAACGCGCGTTTTGTCATTATGGATGGGCTATAACGCGACTGACAAATTGTGGTCACTCTTTGGATAACGTGAACTTTTTACTGAATGGGTAGAGTGATTTTCCATAGCATAATCTTCTATTGCGGTTTTCAAAAGCACGATTTTCTATACCGCAAGATTACAGAGGAACACAACTGTCATGCATTATATCAGAACGCCCTGTAAACAACAAGTCTAGCATAAGGATAAAAAGGAAAATTAAAAAGATAAAGGTGAAAGTACGCAATTAACTGTTCTTCCACCCCAGTCCGTACAAGTACCTAACCTCCAGACCACATTGGGCTTTGGTACGAGGCCTAGTCTCCAGTTCACAAAGGGACCTCATCTCCTAGCAACAGCGTCTAGACCCACGCCTCCAGCTCACAAGAGGCCTGGCCTACCCACGATGGTGATTCACGCCCTCGTGATGGCCTCCAGGCCGGGACTTGCCTCTAGTCCAGGGAGTCGTATCCAGTTCACCGCCGGGGAGCCATGCAATCAATCCCTATTGCCCAATGGCTCTGTGACATGTGATACAATAAGTTGAAAGGGTCTCATTTTAAATATTGTCTCTGTGAGAAATCTCTCAAAGTGAATTGTGGGTTCTCAGGCAGGAGAAGGAAAGTCCTGTGCATTGGTCATAAAGTACAGCGATTGGCTGTTTGAGTCACATAGCCTGTTATTTTGAATAGGCAAAGTAAAGAGCATTCTCAACCATGTTTACAAAACCTGAAACAAAATATCCACTCAAGATATTATTCTGCAACTGGGCAACAACTACTGAACAATCTTGAATGTATTCATAGCCACACCAATAATCAACTTAAGGTACACATTTGAGTTCATATTATGGCTTATTTACACTTGCTGGAAGTGAATCCTATTCATATACAGGGACCTGTTCTCCTACAAACAAAAGGAACATGTTCAAACATTGTAATATTTATTGACACACCAACAACCATCACAGTGACCCAGCCAGTCAGAGTCAATCTGCCCACCAATTAGCTCCCTTTTTCTTTGGAGTATAAATGTTGCAATTGTTTGAAATTTGATGTTCTTGTGGAGCACGGTAACACTTCTTCAGTAACACAACGCTGTCTACAGCAACAAAACAAAAGTGAGGAAGAGAAAAGCAGGATGGAGGAAAAGAAAGATTAAATTAACTTGCAATAATGACAATAGGTGACCCACAAAGCATTTTATAATTAGTTAGCATCTTTCGGAATTGTAGTCAAAGTTGTAATGTCGGAAATGTAACTTGTGCACAGCAAACTCTCACAAATGGAAATGAGAATGGTTTTGGTTGAGGAGCAAAGGCTGGCCAGTGCATCAAGGAAATATTTGCCTGCTCTTCTTAGAAAACGCCCTCTGGGATCTTTGTCACTCATCTGAGAGGGAAATGGGGCCTTCGGTTAACATACAATTTATAGAGGCAGTTTGTGCATGTATGATACCATGGTGGTTGTTTAATAATATATACCTTTATACTCATTTAACATATAATTTTATACCCATTGAACATATAATTTTATACCCATTTAACATTTAAATTTACCCCATTTAGCATTTAATTTTGTACCCATTTAGCATTTAATTATATACACATTTTACATATAATTTTATCGCTATTTAACAAATAATTTTGATGCTGCCTGACCAGCTGCAAGAGGTAGCTTGTGCGTGTACGATAACATTGTGGTTACATTACTGGACTGGTAATCCAGAACCTAATAATCTGGACTTGTGAGTTGATTGGCAGCTGGAAAATGTAAATTCAATTGCCTAAGTAATGTCACTTGATAATTTGTGCTGATTCTATATTCTAGAATAAAATGTGTATATCAGTAAGGTGACAGTGAAACTGCGAGAGTATTGTAAAAACCCATCTCATTTACTTAATCCCCTTTAGGAAAGGAAATCTGCCACCCTTAATCTGTCTGGCCTATGTATAATATGGTTGACACTTAATCATCCTCTGAAGTGGCCTAACAACTGACTCAGTTGGAGTAAAACTATAATAAGACTAACACTGGACCCATCCAGCATTGGAGAAAGTGAGGACTGCAGATGCTAGAGATCAGAGGAAAAGGGCAGCTGGTCAGGCAGCATCAAAGGAACAGGAGAATCGATGTTTCGGGCATAAGCCCTTCTTCAGGAATGAGGAGGGTGTGCCAAGCAGGCTAAGATAAAAGGTAGGGAGGAGGGACTTGGGGGAGAGGTGTTGGGAATACGATAGGTGGAAGGAAGTTAAGGTGAGGGTGATAGGCCGGACAGGGGGTGGGAACGGAGAGGTCGGGAAGAAAATTGCCGGTCAAGAAGGTGGTGCTGAGTCTGAGGGTTGGGACTGAGAAAAGGTGGGGGGAGGGGAAATGAGGAAGCTGGAGAAATCTGCATTCATCCCTTGTGGTTGGAGGGTTCCTAGGCGGAAGATGAGGCGCTCTTCCTCCAGGCATCGTGTTGCCATGGTCTAGCGATGGAGGAGGCCAAGGACCTGCATGTCCTTGGCGGAGTGGGAGGGGGAGTTAAAGTGTTCAGCCACGGGGCAGTTGGGTTGGTTGGTCCGGGTGTCCCAGAGGTGTTCTCTGAAATGTTCCACAAGTATGCAGCCTGTCTCCCCAGTGTATAGGAGGCCACATCGGGTGCAGCAGATGCAGTAAATGATGTTGTGGAGGTGCAGGTGAATTTGTGACGGATATGGAAGGATCCCTTGGGGCCTTGGAGGGAAGTGAGGGGGGAGGTGTGGGCGCAAGTTTTGCACTTCTTGCGGTTGTAGGGGAAGGTGCCGGGAGTGGAGAAATTAGAGGACCCAGCACCGATCCTTGTGGCACTCCACTGGTCACAGGCCTCCAGTCTGAAAAACAACCCTCCACCACCACCCTCTGTCTTCTACCTTTGAGCCAGTTCTGTCTCCAAATGGCTAGTTCTCCCTGTATTCTATGAGATCTAACCTTGCTAATCCTTAATGACATACAGGCTGTGATAGGTCAAGTCTGGAATGTAAGAGAACGAGGCTAATGTAAAAATCCACTTTACCTAATTCTCACCAATCTACCTGTTGCAGTTCCATCTATCCAGGATTAGTTTCGTAGCATAGTCCTTATCGAGACATGACCCTGTGTTCACACTGAAGCCATCCTCCATTGCATTGTATGGTACTACATCATGCCACATGGGATAGGTTAAAGATAGGGCTTGTAGCTTAAATCTGAACAGCAGCATAGTTGTATTCAAACACAAAGTTTAAGCCCATGATCCAACATATCTCCCACTCTACCATTGCCAGCAAGCCAAAGTGTCAACACTAATGTGTACAGGGATGAATGCCCTATCCAAGAACATAATCCCAGAATAAAGATTTGCCAATTTAGGACAGGGATGAGGAGGATTTTTTTCTCTCAGAGAATTGTGAGTCTTTGGAACTCTTTGCCACAGAGTGCTGTGGGGCTGTGTATTCTTTAAGGCTGAGATTCTTGATCTGTCAAGGAATCAAGGGTTACGGGAAGAAGGCAGGAAAATGGATGTAAGGAATTTTGGATCAATCATAATCCTGTTGAGTGGTGGAAAATGCTTAAAGGATTGAACAGGCTACTCCTGTTCCTAATTCTTATAACCTTATGGATTGATGGAAAACAACTAGAAGCCAACTAATGAGCCGTCAAGTTGGCAATACTCCACATGTAATGGCAGGCAGGCTAATCAGCAGAAACAGAATTCTGTAGACAGAACAAAGTGAGGCCACAATTGAAGGGTCAAATCACAGCTCTGCAGTCCTGTCATGTGTGGTCGTGAATGGTGGTAGAGAATTAATCAACCATTGACGCGGAGCATGAACATCCCATCCACAATGACAGTGTAGCACAGCATATATGGGTGTAGAGGGAAGAAGAGACGGATTGTGAGCCAAAAGTGCCAAGTGGATATGTGCTTCTCCTGAAGTCCCTGCCATCACAGATGCCAGTCTTCAACCAATTCAATTTACTTCATGTCTTCTCAAGAAATAGCTGAGCGTATGGAACAGGAAAGGTTATGGTTCTGGTAACAGCCCAGCAGCATTACCTTATTGTGCTCCAGAACTAGCTGTTATATTCAACCCAGCTCTCCAACATACAGTTGCAACACTGACATCTCCTCAGTAATGCAACAGATAGCCCAGGCCTCAAACGACAAGACAAAGCTAATCTGGCCAATTACTGCCCCATCAGGCCTCATTGTGATGAAATGTATTGTTGAAAGTATTATCAGGCAACACGTACTCAGCAATAACCATCTCATCTTTGTTCAGTTTGGATTCTGGAAGGACACATTACTTCAGACCTCATTAAAACCCAAGCATGGGACAAAGAGCTGAGTTCCACAGGTGAATCAAAAGGCTTTGATATCAAGATGCCAATTGACTTTTCATGGGATCAAGGAGCTTTAGGAAAATTGGAATCAATGGGAATTGGGGAAAAATTCTGCAAAGATTTGAGTCATATCTAACACAAAGAAGGATAATTGTGGTTATTAGAAGTCAATTATCTTAGCTCCAAAACATCATTGTAAGGGTTCCTCAGGATAGTTTATGCTCTATTTCCATCTATCTCTCAAACACAAGCTCACTAATTACTCCAATTAGGACTGGTAAACTATGTTGCGAGTACTTCATTCAAAGATTACAGCAGGATATCCACATTGCTGTAGTGCACCTTGCTTGAACACATTCCGATTACTGTCCCAGATCTGTGTAATAGATCATGTCCTGTCTGAAGATATGCATGGATTGTAGACATTCCCATTTAAAGACATACCGCAATATCCATGTTTTTTAAAAAAAAATTAAGATTACACTCATAATAATAAGCATGCCCTAATATTTCAACAATTTCTGTGCATTGTGAGTTTATAACTTTATGAGTTTACGCAGCTGGAACGTGGAGGTGCTTTGTGACAGTCCGATCTACTATGGTCAGAGTGAAAACTCTTTGCGATCCCTGCCCATTATCCCAGGGATCTTGATTTAGAGGAATACTACGTCCTTGCTCAATTATATTGTGTGCTGGCTCTCTTTGTCATGACCTGCACAGGGCAATGTTCAGATTTCACATTTGAAAACCTTCCATTTGCGTTAGGATTGTATGGTGTAAGTTTTTCCGTAATGTTGCCATGGTTTCACTCATGCCATTGTCAAAAATTTGGAAAAATATATCCGTAATAATTCTGATCCACCAGGAACACAATAAGGTTTCAAAGGTTCCTTGTGCTGGTTTGGCTGGTATGCCTGAATCAGTGTTTTCTGTACCACTACTGATTGTATTGAACCTGACTGGGTGTTCAGAGCTCAACTCAATGATAAAATACTGCGAATGCTGGAGATCTGAAATAAATACGGAAAGTGTAGGAGAAACCCAACAGGTCTGATAGCATGTGTAGAGTGTGAAGCAGAGTTCAGTCTGATATGACTCTTCTTTGGGACTTCTTCAGAGTTCCACAGTAGAGTCATATTGGACTGAAAATGTGACATTTGCTTCTCTAAGCACTGATGCTGCCAGAATTGTTGACCTTCTTCCTCATTTTCCATTTTCGTTACCGATTCAATGGAGTCGTTTCAGATATCTGGTCTTACGATTGGTATCCTGTTAATTCTATGGGAAGCAATGTGCCAAAGGTCTCTGCATCATGGTAAGCCTGCTTTGTTGGACATTATGTATCAATGAGATAAAAGGAAATGTGACAACCATGCTGATTAACTGTGCCGGAATTTCAGTGTTACCACACTAATGCAATGAATCACTGTGGACCCATGGTATGCAGTTACCTTGGGTTGGTTGCCTTCCATCGTTGGAGGCACATCCCCTTCAGTATTCTCAGGGAAAGGATATTGGCAATTGTGCTGTTTTTAGCTTTAGTTCTCTGTGTATGATTTCCAGTTTACCTAGGACACACTTTATTAATGGTTGCAAATGGTGTGATTACAGCCATTTTCCTGGTAATCTTTACAATTTGAAATACTTCCTCAATCTTGGCCATGATCTCCTTCCATGCTTTGTGCTGCATTGGCAACTTAGTGTGTACCCTCACTTCTAATGCCTGGCATCATCTTGGTTGCTGCTAGTTTGCTACATGTTTTGTATTAGCTTGTGGCTTACAAGAAATGAATGAATGAATGAATGAATGCATAATTTATCGTCAATATATCTTGGAAGATAGAGTGCGAAATGTTCAGCTGTCACAGCATGGTGCCATTTTGAGGTGCAGGTTGTTCTGCTGTAATGCATGTTTAGTCGACCTGAATTTGCTGTAACGCCATTGATGAATTGAGAATGCTGTTTCTAAAGCGCGAACGTTTAAAACGTGTAATGTAATTACATCGCCAAAACTTTAAGCGCTGTTTCTAAAGCACAATTTTTCTATAACTCTTGGTTACACAAGAACGCAACCATCGCATTATAGAAAAATTGACCGTACAAAAGAGAGAAAATGAAAGACTTAAATAGAGGTCATCTTCATCGGCTGGGGTCCCAAATACAGCTCCAGGACTTTTGCAAAGCCCACACTCCGGGGTTACCACTGCCAAGGAGCCCCCGTTCCTTCATCACTGCAGCTGATGCCTTGCCGCCAATTCCAAAAGGTGGAGGCAGGAGCCCCTGTTCTGGTCGCCACTGATGTCATTGCAGCCACCCCACAATATCATGGAGATGAAGAAAAAAGAAAAAAAGTTGGAAGGAGAGAGAGAGAAAGAAAGGATGTTGCTGGCCTTGAGCAGATGGGCCTATTGTGTTGGTGCCACCACCTTGAATGACTTCTTGGCACACCTTTCACATTAAGGTCCTTAAATGGGAACGCCAAATGCCCTTTTGCTTCATCACCATAGTCTTACCAGACTATAGGAGCTGCTCCCTTATTAGAGAGAAGCAACTGGAGGTGATTTTCCTTGAGGGTCACCAGACCTCAGGTGAGGGAAGAAGAGCCCATCATGGTAACCTTTAACCTCAACAACCCAGCAAACCGAGCTAAACCAATCCCTATGCATTTGCATCATGGTCCTTATGATGATTCTTATCGACTGGATAGGCTTGTGGTGGATTAAAAGGTCTACATCTTCCACATGGCTTATCTAGTCATGCCACCTTGGTTACTCTGCCAATAGTTAAAGCCACACCCAGCCAAGCTCTGCTGAGTTAAAAAGACAGTTTTATTTTTCTGCCCAACATTTAATAGATCTTTAATGTCAAGACCTTTAGGTGTCCTGAGGAGGTCCTTTTGAAAATGTGTGTCAATGCAGCTCCCAGAATCTGGAATTCTTTCAGATAATTCAGAATGGAGAATTTTGCATTCCCTATCTTTGTTCTTTTTCACAACTGACAAATTGCTTGAGTGACTTTTTTGACTGCTCCTGCATGATGTAAATTCCAAATGATGTATTCTGAAATTGGTTTTCTTATGTGACTGATCCTGGGGTCGTCTGCACTTTCTGAGGTTCTGTCAGATGACCTCTGGATAAGTTGGAGACAGTCAGCTTATGAAGTTGTCCTTATCTGATAGCCATCTTAAGTGAAGCTGCATGTTTACCTGGTTCTGATGTCAACCAAATCAATGAATGCTTTTCAATTCATGGTCAGGGACTTTACCGACATCTTGCTAACATTCCCAGGATTTTTTGTGATTTCCCAAGTAGACAATGTTTCAGTGCCTTACAGATTTGATTGCCTGTGCTACTTTTAGTTCACGTGATCTGATTCTGCAGCCAAAACCAGGGTGGCGATGTGTGACACTATCGTCGAGCAACATACATTTTATTAAGACTCTCTTCTGAAGCAGCCTCAAATAGCTTGAATGATTTGTGATTGCTTTTTAACATTGTTTATGAACCAGCCCACACAGGTCTGATCCCAGTCGACTGATCGCATCCTTTTACTGGTAATTCCTTTGCAGAGTTGCTTACACTTCCCAACAGAATGCTGCTCACAGATTGTGTTTCGCCTCTCAAATCTCCATCCCTCACAGACTGAGGGTCTCATTCCAAGTTGAATCTACAGCCGTCCTGATGTCCTCTGCTTTTGCAATGTTGCCAACTTGGCAAAACTGCAGCTTTTCCTTCTTTTCACTTGACGGGCTGCTATTGTGTTGCATGTAACCATCCTCAGATGTGTAGAACTTTGACAAGTCTTTGAAGCTGTGATGGTACCGAGGGGAAATGATGACATTGTGGTCTTGTCATCAAACCAATAATTCAGGGACTCAGGTGAGCATTCTGGAGATAAACTAACCATTGAAATTTAGAACATCGAAATGTACGCCACGGCCCATGATGTTGCTCTGAATATGATGCCAACTTAAACTAATGCCTTCTGTCTTCCCTTCGTCTGTATCCCTCCATTCCTTGCGTATTCCTGTGCTTATCTAAAGCACTCTAAATGCCTCTATCATATATGCCTCCACCACCACCCCCCGGCAGCACATTCCACACACTTGCCACTCTCTGTGTAACATCCCTCACACCTCCTTTGAATTTTCCTCCTCTCAATTTAAATGCATGCCACCTAGTATTAAACACTTCAACTCTGGGAAAATAATTCTATTCTGAACCCTATCTATGCAGTTCATAATTTTATAGACTTTTGTCAAGTCTCCCCTCAACCTCTGCTGCTCCAGAGAAAATGACCCCAGTTTTTCTGACCTCTCCTTATAGCTCATACCCTCTAATCCAGGCAGCACCCTGGTCAACCTCTTCTACACCCTCTTCGAAGTCTCCACATCCTTCCTATAATGTGATGAACTTAAATTCAGTTCATATAAGGAAAAGAAAGTTGGTCTCAGTAAGATGACTACAGACTACTGTTGTAAAATAACAGTGGTTCACTAATGTTCTTTCGGGAGTAAATCTGCCATCCTTACCTCCAGACCCACAATAATGTGGTTGACTCTTAACTGCCCTCTGAAATGGCAGAGGAAGCCACTCAGTTCAAGGGTAGTTAAGGATGGGCATCAAATGCTCGTCTTGCCAATGACATCCAAATCCTATCAAGGACTAAGACAAATGCTGAGGCTAGGGATGATCAATTCTTCAGATTTCCAAATGTCATTAACATGGTGTGTGCGGTGTTCCCCCAAAACTCAAAATTTTCTAATTCCCATCTGCTCCCACCACTTTTTGCTTCCTTCCTTCAAACACAATCGCCAAAGTACACTATATCATGAATTCAAATGGAAACTCAGCAGGTCTGTGGAAAGTCTGAAAGAGATCCGACGAAGAGTCATTGGACTCAAAATGTTGTCACAGTTTCTTTCTCCACAGATGCTGCCAGAACTGCTGAGCTTCTCCAGCAATTTCTGTTTTGATTTCAGAATTCCATCGTCTGCAATATTTTGCTTTCAGTACACTGTATTGTAAACTCTCTTTTCAATGATTACAGCAGCATATACACATTGCTGCTGAGTTCTTATTAGCCTATGTTGATTGGTGAACTGATAGATTGCCACAATTCAGTCGCTTGACAGAAGCTATGACACAAGAGAAAGTGAGGACTGCAAATACTGGAGATCAGAGTCGAAAAGTGAGGCATTAGAAAAGCACAGCAGGTCAGGCAGCAACCGAGGAGCAGGACAGTCGATGTTTCAAGCTATGATATGACGAATAACATATACAAATTGTAAGCACACTCGAAGGTATATAGCAGTGTCCTGGGTCCAATTATCTTTATCAATTACCTTCCCTCCATCAAAATGACAGAAGTGGGAAAGTTTACTTGCAATTGCACAATGTTCCATTTACAGTTCCTCAATCACTAAAGCAGTTAATTCCTGCATACCCCGAGCCCTTGTTGATAAATGTTAAGTAACATTGACACCATGCAATTGTGAAGCAATGACTATCTCAAACTAGAGAGAATCCAACTCCATCCTATAACATTCCACAGCATGATCATTCATGAACCCCCCTCCATCAATCTTCTGGAGGTCATTATTGAACAGAAGCTAAACTGGAGCCAGTCACAATAGCACTGTGACTACAAGAGTAGGCCTGAGGCTGGGAATTCTGCAGTAAGTAACACACCTTTTGTCACCCCAAAGAGTCTCCTCCATTTGCAAGACAGAAGTTGGATGTGTGAGTGAATACTTTTCCCTTGCCTGCTTCCAGCACCACATGAGAAGCTCCCTGGATGAACACACCATCCACCATCTCAGACACCCACTCCCTCCACCCTTAAGGCACAGTGGTAACAATATACAATGAAACGCTGTAGGAACTCATCAAGACTCCTTCAATAGCACCTTGCAGACCTATGACTGTTCACACCAAGAGAGTGGAGATCCACTACCTACAAGCTTACTCGAAGTTACACACTAGCCTGATGTGGAAATATAACACTGTTCCTTCATTATTGATAAGTGAAAGTCTTGTAATTCCCTTTCTAATAGTTGTATAGTGAAGGCCACACCAAATGGAGGTGTGCTGCAGTGGTTCAAGAAAGTTGCTTACCACCACCTTTTCAAGGTCAATTGGGGATTGAAAATAATATCTGTTTGTATCAGAGATGCCCAAATGTCAAAAATAAACTTAAAACACTGACAATCTACATTCCCTCAGTACTGTAATGAGGTGTCTGTGTAGGTAATACATTCAATTTTCTGAAAAGGACCTTAGACTAACAATTTCTTGAATTGAGAGGCCAGAATGCTACCAATGGAACCAACATTAATGCCTATGGATAACAAACTGCCAAAGGCAGCAATGAGGTGACTGGCAGTGCCACTGTGTTGGTAATGCTGTTGGGCGATGAATGCTGGCCAAGTTAATATCCGGCTCTACTTCAACTTTTCACTTGGTGGTGGGGGGGGGGGGGGGGCGGTGGTGGGGGCCATATAAAACAGGCAGGACATCACATCCTCCCTTTCCCTTGCCCCACACCACCACTGCATTTCCCTAAATCTAGCACTTTGTACATTCCAAAATTCCTTCACTCTCTCATTGGCAAATGCGCTTTCAGCTGCTCAAGACCGAAGCTTTGGAATTTCTTTCCTAAAGCTTTCCACTTTGCTCTCCTCCTCCATAACACCCTCATTTGCACTAATATGTTATTAAGTCAGTCTATTTGAAACTGGGTGTCATGCTTGATGCTGAGATGAACTTCCAATCTCATAATTGTGCCATCCCCAACACCGTCTATTTCCACTTCTATAACATCACACAAATTCACCCCTGTTGTAGCTCTGAAACCCTCATGCACACATTTGTATTCTCAGCACCCCTGAGAATACTGTTATAAGCACTCCTGAATGTCCTCCCACATTCTATTCTCTACAGACTTGAGGTCATTCAAAGCTGTTCGGCCTATGTTTTATATCACAGTAAAACCTGTTCCCTAACACACGGCTGCACACAAATGCAGCTGCTCCTGTATTTATTGCCCATTCTCAATTCCAGGAAAAGGTGGCAATGAGCTGCTTTGTTCAACTAGTGCAGTGCTGCTGGTTTATGGTCACCCACCATGCTTTGCATAGAATCCCTACAGTGTGGAAGCAAGACAGACGACCCATCAAGTCCATACTGACCCTCCAAAGAGCATCCCACTCACACCCACTTGGCTACCCTACCCCTGTTACCCTCCATTTCCCGTGGCTAACCCACCAAGCCTGCACAGCCCTGGAGACTATGGGCAATTTAGCATGGTCAATCGACCTAACCTGCACACCTTTGGATTGTGGGAGGAAACTGGAGCACCCGGAGGAAACCCAGGCAGACACAGAGAGAATGTGCAAACTCCACACAGACTGGAATTGAACACGGCTCCCCGGTGCTGTGAGGCAGCAGTGCTAACCATTGTGCCCCCCTTTTGGGGTAGGGGTTTTCAAAGATTTTGACCTAGCTACTGTAAGGGAATGGGTTTCAATAAAATGTTTTGAAATGGCTGAGGGATGAATGTTGGCCAAGCTAATATAACAAGTGACTTGGAAGGGAGCTTGCAAATGGTAATGTCCCCTTGCATCTGCTGTCCTTATCAATCTGGGCAGTAAAAGTCATGCGTTTGGAAGGTGCTGTCGAAGGGGCCTTAATGAGTTGCTGCATTGCATCTTGTAAATGGCACACAGTTACTCAATAGATCAATTATTCGGCTTCTGTCATGTTAAGGAGAAATTTCTGCTTCAGGCCTTTGACAAAATGTGAGCTGGATTAAGATTTTTAACATCATGTTTTCAAACCCACTATCTTCAGAAAAGTCATTTTCTAACTCTCAGGGCTGAACCTTACATCCTTTTGGCTAAGTGTGAATTATGGTGAGCTTTTCACTGTATCTTATCAAAGTTACTCCTCGGTGTCTATCACATTCAATTCTATCCTCATCTTATCACATGCGATTCGCAGGACAACCTGTCCGTCACTCAGTGGATATCACCAAAGATGTGTGGACATACAAATAAGGAATGAGAATAGGTCACTAGGTCCTTTGAGTCTCCTCCATTATTCAAGAAGATCATGGCCGATCTGATTTTAAACCTAACTCTACATTTCTGCACATCTCCAATAATCTTTCATCCACTTGGTTATCAAAAACTGTTCAAATTCTGCCTTAAAAGTATTTAAAGATTCTGTGTCCTCTACCTTCTGGGGAAGGGAATTCTAAAGATCCACAAACTTCTGAGAAAAGAAATGCTTTCTAATCTCTGTATTCAACGGGTGACCCTTATTTTTAAACTCTGACCCCTGGTTCTAGATTCTCCCACAAGAGGAATGATACTTTCAGCATCGACCCTGTCAGGTTCCCTCTGGGGATCTTATATGGATCAAATAAGTCACCCATGATTCTTCTAAGTTCTAGAGAATACAGGCCTAGCCTGTTTAGTTTTGCATCATAAAGCAATCCGCTCATTCCAGGTTTCACTCAAGGAAACCAGCATTAATCCCAGTAAGATCAGCATCAGCACCATGAAGGTCAGCATCAGCATGCTTAAGACTATCATCAACACCAGTAAGGCTAACATCAGCACCAGTAAGACAACCATCAGCATGATTAAGACCACCATCAACACCAGTAAAACCAGCACCAGCATCATTTAAACCATCATCGACATCAGTAAGGCCTGCATCGACACCAATAAGACCAGCATCAACACCAGTAAGACTAGCACAAGCACCAATGAGACCAGCATCAGCACAGTAAAACCAGCATCAGCACGATTAAGACCATCACCAACACCATTAAGACCAACATCAGCACTAGTAAGACAAGCATCATCATGATTAAGTCCACCAATAACACCTGTAAGACCAGCATCAACACCAGTAAGACCAACATCAGCACCTGCTAGGCAACGATAAGCATGATTAAAACCACCATTAACACCTGTAAGACCAGCATCAACACCAGTAAGACCAGCATCAGCATGATTAAGACCACCATCAAGACCAGCATCAACACCAGTAAGACTAGCACAAGCACCAATGAGACCAGCATCAGCACAGTAAAACCAGCATCAGCACGATTAAGACCATCACCAACACCATTAAGACCAACATCAGCACTAGTAAGACAAGCATCATCATGATTAAGTCCACCAATAACACCTGTAAGACCAGCATCAACACCAGTAAGACCAACATCAGCACCTGCTAGGCAACGATAAGCATGATTAAAACCACCATTAACACCTGTAAGACCAGCATCAACACCAGTAAGACCAGCATCAGCATGATTAAGACCACCATCAAGACCAGCATCAACACCAGTAAGACTAATGTCAGCACCAGTAGAGATCAGCCTCACTTGCATCGGCACCATCTTTAAAATGCCGCTGTGCATCTAGACGAGTGCTGACATTCTGAAGTTGCCCTGTTTGGTCAAGAACATTTCCAGAAGGTATAAATGAAAGGGAAGATAGAATTGTGATTCTTGGACAGAGACTTGAGGTTAAAGGGTTGGTGCAAAAGAGGGATGTCCTATTCTCAGAACTCCTGCTGAACAGATCATGACCGCCAGACCCTGACAGCCTGGCCGAAGTAGCCATCTTGGGTCAGTGCTTTCTCCACAGGCCAGAGGGATGATCAGCAGTGCTATGAGAAGGTCAATGACATTCCCTAATGTGCCAGGGCGAGTGCCACACTCTGCCACGTCACACTGAATCCATCTCTGTTTCTGCGCCCACCTCCCACCAGGTCTCCACCACTCTCGCTGTTGGCCCTACAGCATCTTCCGTCACTTATTCCTCTGGCGTTCCAGCCTCCCATGTCACTAAGCCAGCCTGGGACTCTGCATTGTCCCCTCGTTATCTTGCAGTGCCTCACCATTCACCTGGCACTGACAGCTGTACCACCCATTTTCATCTCACTCAAACCCTCCCTTTCTCTCTTTATGGGAGAAGGCAAGCCCATACCTTTACAGAGTGAGCAGGGGATGCCTGACTTTAGGCATCACAGTCCTGACATGGGGCGAACTTGTCCCTTGCAGGATTGCTGCAATGGTTGTGTAGGTACATCCATGTCCCAGCAACTGGATAAGTGTCACTCTGTATGCTGCAGCTTCTCTCCCATCAAGCACACCTATTACTCTCAATCATTACAAAACCACTGACACCCACTGGCCATGACGCCTGCTCTCTCTTTACCTCGATGGTACCACCAGCAGCACTGCAGGGAAACAGTGGACTCCCCAAGCAGGCACTTGTTCAACCTCTAAGGAATTAGGGACCTTCATTCACATGCACAGGGAGGGAGAGGAGCAGCGGCTAGGAATGTGGAAAGGAATGGCCCTCAGTGCCCAGGAGCTGCAGCAGAGCAGCGAGTCATGTGATTGTCTATCTCCATGGACAGGGCAGTGGTTGCCATGGAGGGTCAGGCCCAGCATCCTCAGGGTGTGCACACACCTGCTCTCCATTGCCCCAGCCCATGGTCCTCAGGGCCGAAGGTACAGCAACAGGGGGTTGGCAACCAGATGCCTCATCCTCACAAGGAGACAGGGCAATGCCAGGAGGCACCCAGCTAGAGGAGGAACCACACACAGCTCCCTCAGAAATGATCACTTAGGACCCTCCAGAGGGGGCTGGAGCCACGCTCTTTGCTTTGCCTGAAGGTGCCTCCTGGCACCTCAGTGAGGATTACTCTCTGGAACTTTGAGAGATGCCTGCTTGCTTTGCTGCACACATAATGTGTTTGCCACGTAAGTTGCTGGTGAAGATGTGAAATTGATGTAGCGCACTGCCGTACAACAAGATGTAGTGGGCCTGGACTACAGACTACTGAGTAACAAGGTAAGCTGCCAAGGTGTGTGACTGTGCTAATTGGCAAGGCACAGTAAGGATAGTAAAAACATGCAGGAAGGCACTAAGTGAATAATAATCATGAAGGGATCGAGCGAATGAGCAACCCTGACTAGGACCTGAGGGCACAACCTTAGAGTAAAGGGAAGACCTTTTAGAATGGAGATAAGGAGAAACTTCTTCATCCAGAGAGTGGTTAACCTATGGAATTCACTGCCACAGAAGGCTGTGGAGGTCAGATCATTGAGTATGTTTAAGATGGAGATAGATAGGCTCTTCATTGTCAAGGGGATCAAGGGTTACGGGGAGAAAGCGGGAGAATGGGGTTGAGAAACCTATCTGCCATGATTGAATGGTGGAGCAGACTCGATGGGCTGAATGGCTTAATTTCTACCCCTATGTCTTATCGTCTTACAGCAATGTATGAGCTAGGGTCCTGTCCATAACACAAAGTGTCTTTGTCCCAAACTTTCAGAGTTAGTTGCTGGCACTTGGTGCAATGCAAGACTGTACACCATGTGTAGCTTATAAGTGGATGAGAGACAGGTCTCATGGCTGTCACGGGGGTTGGCAAATGCCAGGTGCCAATGCCATAGATGAGGGGTGTGTGTGCCGCTGGTGCCTGTGGACCTTGCCCTTGGAAGCTGGTCACAGACAGCCGTGAGATTAAGTCCCCAGACACCCACTCTGCTTTCTGTATGGAGAATTCCTGACATCTAGCAAGTTTGTCGCATTTAGTAAGGTAGGAAGCTGGCAAGTTGGGCCATTAATAAGGTTTTAAACCACCCCCACACCACTGCCCCCATATTGGCAATTCACTGTTGCTAAGCAAGACACTCACTATGATACTTGTCGAAAGCATAATGATTTGAGCGAGATGCCCTGACATTGACATTGTCTGAGCCAGACCTCTCATCTGAGTCTGCCACAAATCCTGTCTTAGCCCACATCAGCCTCGGGCGACTGTCTGTGTGGAGTTTGCACATTCTCCCTATGTCTGCGTGGGTTTCCTCCAGGGTGCTCCAATTTCCTCTCACCGTCCAAAGATGTGCAGGTCAGGTGAATTGGCCATTCTAAAATTGCCCATAGCGTTCAGGGATGTGTAGGTTAGGCGTATTAGTCAGGGGTAAAATGTAGAATAATAGGGTGGGGGAATGAGTCCGGATGGGATAGTCTTCTGATGGTAGGCATGGACTTGTTGGGCCAAATGGCCTGTTTCCACACTGTAGGGATTCTATGATTCTATGAATCAGACCCCCAGTATTACAAGTATAGCAAAATGCCAATTGTTTCCAATTCATTGTGCCACTCCAAATCAGGCCATAGTTGTAGCTTGCAATATGAGTCATCCCTAATTGCCCTTGAACTGAATGCCTTTCTTGACCATTTCAGAGCCAACCACATTGTGGGTGGTTTGGAGTCACATGTAGGTGAAACCATATAAGATGGCAGATATCTTCCTGTAAACACCGTTTGTGAGCCAGATGGGTGTCTATAGCATTAGCTTCACGGACACCATCATTGGGAATAGCTTTCATTTCCAGATATTTTATGAGTTGAATTAAAATTCCACCAGTGCCCAGAGTGAGATTTGAACCCTTTCATCCATAGCCTCTATTCTTGTGTTATTAAAGACAATCGAATGGGGGATACCTTACAGTTTGACTTGGATGGAAACTGGGACTCCTTGGGACTTTCACAAGAAACTGCAGAGTAAGATATTTCAACATCTGCCTTGGTTAGTTTTACTTGTACAATAGGATTTGTTTGAGGATGGAGCCTACGTTGAAAAATGATGGCCAGCTTTTCTCTCTCTCTCTCGACTTATATATGAACCCCGTATTGCCTACAACTTCCACATGCATATGGTATCTATCCCTGCAACATTGAAGGTCTCAGAATTCATCCAAATTCTGTGAGTGCTGTCCTTCAAAGTGTCTTCGTCAGCCTTTAACCCTTATGACCTCTTTTGTTTTCCTCCACTCTCTTTTCATCGAATCCCCATAGTGTGGAAACAGGCCCTTCAAGTCCACACTGACCCTCTGAAGAGTAACCCACCCAGACCCATTCCCTACACTGTATCTACCCCTGACTAATGTGCCTAACCTACACATCCCTGAACACTATGGGCAATTTAGCATGGCCAATTCACCTAACCTGCAAATCTTTGGATTGTCGGAGGAAACTGGAGCACTGGAAGGAATCCCATGCAGACATGGGGAGAATGTGCAAACTCCACACTGACAGTAGCCCAAGACTGGAATCGAACTCAGGTCCCTGTTGCTGTCAGGCAGCAGTACTAACTACCGAGCCACCATCCTTCAGTCATGTCCTTGAGTACGTTACCTCTAACCAACTCTATTCCCATTTTCTTCTCACTCTTTGTTCAGCATCTTACGACACAACATCTCCATTGGTCAGAGCATTGAATACTGGGGTTGCAACACCATGTTACAGCTATACAAGACATTAGTGAGGCCATATTTGGAGTACTGCATATAGTTCTTATCACCCTGCTGCAGGAAGGATGTTATTAAACTGGAAAGGGAGCAAAACGGATTTCCAAGGATGTTAATAAAATGGGAAGGTTTGAATTATATGGAGTGGCTGCCTAAGCTGAGACTTTTTCCCTGGAGCATAGGAGGCTGAGGGGTGACCTTATAGACATTTATAAAATAATGAAATGTTAAAATAAGGTACACAGGCAGGGTCTTTTCCTCAGGCTGGGGAAATCCAAAACTAGAGGGCATAGGCTTAAAGTGAGAGGGGAAGGATTTCAAAGGGACCTGAGGGGTAATTTTTGCACACAGAGGGTGGTGCATCTATGGAACAAACTGCCAGAGGAAATAGTAGAGGTGGGTACAATTACAACATTTAAAAGACATTTGGATAGGTACATGAATAAGAGGGGTTCAGAGGAATAAGGATCAAAGGCTGGAAAATGAGACTAACTCAGTTTAGGAAACCTGGTCAGCATAGAAGGGTTGGGCCAAAGGGTCTGTTTCTGCGCTGTATGACTCTATGATCAGATTCCTTATAGTGTGGAAACAGGCCCTTTGGCCCAACCAGTCCACACTGACCCTCTGAAGAGTAACCCACCCAGACCCATTTCCCTCTGACTAATGCACCTAACACTATGGGTAATTTAGCATGGCTAAATCACCTGACCTGCATATCTTTGGACTGTGGGAGGAAACTGGAGCAAACCCACACAGACACAGGGAGAATGTGCAAACTCCACACAGACAGTCACCCAAGGCTGGAATTGAACCTGGGTCTCCTGGTGCTGTGAGGCAGCAGTGCTAACCACTGAGCCACCGTGCTGCCAAACGATCACAGCCAAAGAGCCATGATAATGACTGCAGCTATGATGCGCTAGCTGTCTTTGTCATCCATGACTTTTTCCACAATTTGTACATTCTTTCAATGGCACCAGCAATTATTTGTCCCATTCTGGAATGAGATCCTCCAACATGCCAAGTGCTTACTGTTTGTTGAATTGTGAAAGTTGCTCATCGTTTTTTAACCTGACATCTCTGAACGCCTCCATTCTGAATGGTCAGCAGAAAAGGAGCTTTGGTCAGGTTTTCCAGAAGTGAGAAGGCCGATCATGTTATTTTTACAGCTGTCCCTTTTAAATAAGCCCACTCGAATGAAACGGAGGCGTTCTGGTCTGTATGACTCAGTGGTATGCTAATTGCCAGACCATTATCTGACGCACAAGGTGAAACTTTAATGCAAAGATGAATCAGCTGGAGAGAAGTTTTCTGAATGGAATTTTCTGAATCCATATCGTGTAAATTTTTGACATTTCTTGGTGCTTTGGATCTTTTCCTTCAAAGCATTTCTTTCTCTTTCAGTCGGGACCTGTTATGTGCTGTCAATGGTTTAGTAACATCAGCTTTCACTTCCTAGTGTTAGTTGTAATTAGTGATGAAAGAGATAGCATCCTCACGTTATAGGCTTCTGGCCAGCTTGAGAATAGTATACAGCGAGACAAAAATGAATTTACCTGAATGCAGAGTCACCATGCAATGTAGAGGCTCTGCTCCCCGTATCTTCCTCACCTCTCAGAATGATGGCTGGTTTCGTGGTGGGTGGTTATGAACTGGCTTGAGATTGTGCAAGCTGCTTGCATCTATAAGAACCTAGGAACATAGGGAATATCTGTAGGCCATTCAGCCCTTTGAGCCTGTCTCAGCATTCAGTGCAGATGCTTCATACTTCAGATTTTGGAAATGCACAGATAAAAATATGTGAATAGATGATTAAGAATAACTAACAGGTAATGGGGACTGAGTAGGGATTTGTTTGACCCCAAGGTTTAGGCATCATTTGATTGCTGGTTTCTACCATTCATTTTACCTGTTACATGGGAATAGAGATTGAAATCAAGAATAGAACATAGAACATTACAGCGTGGTACAGGCCCTTTGGCCCTCAATGTTGCGCTAACCTGTGGAACCAATCTGAAGCCCATCTATCCTATGCTATTATATTTTCATCCACATGCTTATCCAATGACTATTGAACTGCCTTTAAAGTTGGTGAGTCTTTTACTGTAGCAGGCAGTGCGTTCCATGCCCCTACTACTCCCTGAGTAAAGAAACTATTTCTGACATCTGTCCTATCTCACTGTCCACTCTATCTAACCCTCTGTATCTTGTATGTCTGAATTAAGTCACCTCTTAACTTCTTCTCTCTAACGAAAACAGCCTCAAGTCCCTCAGCCTTTCCTGATATGTCCTTTCCTCCATACCAGGCAACATCCTAGTAAATCTCCTCTGAACCATTCCAAAGCTTCCACATCTTTCCTACAATATGGTGACCAGAACTGATACATTAGACTCATAGAATCATTGAGTCTTACAGCACTGAAACAGACTGTTCAGTCTGACCTATCCATGCTGACCAAGTTTTCCAAACTAACTTAGTCCCATTTGCCTGCATCTGGCCTACATTCTTCTAAGTCTTTCCTGTTCATGTAGCTGTCCAAATGTCCTTTAAATGTTGTAACTGTCCCTGCATCTGCCACTTCCTCTGGCAGCTCATTCCACATACAAACCATTCACTTTGTGAATAAGTTGCTACTCAGGTCCCTTTTAAATATTTCTTCTCTCACCTTGAAATTATGCCGTCTTGTTTTGAACTCCCCAACCCCAGGGAAAAGACCTTTGCTATTCAGTTTATCTGTGCCCCTGTTTATAAACTACTCAGTACTGGATTAGTGGTGCTGGAAGAGCACAGCAGTTCAGGCAGCATCCAACGAGCAGCGAAATCGACGTTTCGGGCAAAAGCCCTTCATCAGCCCTTTACCTTATAAACTACTCAGCTCAACCTGGACTCAGTAGCAGCCTTCTCATCTTCATCAAAAAGCTCAGTCATGGATTGTGGGTTCAAATTCAACTTGAGGGTTGAACACATAAGCAACACATCTTCCAGTCAGCGATCAGATGTCCAACACAAAATATGTGTCGGGATCTGACAGATGTCCTGATGTGCAGATCTAACCGGGAATTGCCTGGAAAGTTTGAGTTTATGATGGGCAGGTCCCCTGCTCCCTGGGACAATCTGTGAATGCTTCCAACACTGAATTTGAATCAAAGAATTCAAACAGTTACTTGGATAATTACCCTGGAAATGTTAGACAGAAAAGTCCTAATCCATCTGCTCAGAACGGAACCCCTAATTGTTCTCACTGACTAACTAATGCTCACTGACTAACTAACGCTCACTGACTAACCCCTTGACCCTTCTAATCACTTCCCTGACTAGCCCCTCAATCTGGCAGTCTCTCACCTATCCTCCTGGCACAGCCTGACTAACTCACCTACCTTCATTACTAAGTATCGACCCCACTATTTACCCCAACTTACCAACACTGCCCAACTTCCCCACTTCACCTTTTCATCCACTTTTCCTTATCCTCTCATTCATCCTTTGGCTATCATTCAAATGCCGGACTATTAAACATGCCAGTTTGCAGCTAGTACTGTACACGGGAGACGTACCCTGTCATACTCTATTCTGCTTTGACGGCGTTCTCATAGATACACCCTGTTTCCACACTTCAGGAATAACTGTTCTTTGAAGAAATGTGGAGCCTTGTTGGCACCATTTTTGAGTGGAATAGAAATCTGAGAATAGTTTCCACTCCTGAGAGAATTGAGGTCAATGCATGGATTGACGGACTCTACAGCGCTGAGGGTTGCTGTGCTGTAAAAGTTACACCTTTTAAAACAGACTCCACTTGCACCTCCAGGTGGGTAAGAAAATATACTACTTTGATGAAGAGTTGTGCTGTTCTTCTTGGTATCCTGCTTCAGATCTACCCTTTAGTCAATATTGCTGGAATGATTTAGAGTGGTTCCCCCCTGTACCCACAGGGGATGTTTTTCAAGACCTACTGTGGAAGTCTGAAACCACGGATAGGAGTGAACCCATTCATTTCAATGGGAAATTTACCTTCCCGGCAACCTCCTGGTCCCTGGTTCCGGAAGGTTCCCTATAATATGCTCAGGCCACGGTAAACCTCAGAAAATGATTCCATGGAAAATGATTCTGCAGAAATGGGGGTCACCCTGTATATGGTCATTTTTTTTCTTGGCCAGTGATGGGACATTTTTCTGCACAACTTGACTCACAATTTCTACATGACCACCATGACTTCAACCAAAAGTACTTCCTTAGCTTTACAGTATTTGGTGCTATCCTGGTGCCATGACAGGAGCTGCTGAAAATGGAACTTCCATCTTGTTTTTCTGAATGAAGGTTACCAAGCAGGTAGGCTATTGTGTCAGAGCTTTAGGACCCTAGAGCTATCTTGCAATGAAGACATGCAGCTGTTCTTCACTAGGCTCAAATAGCACAGTGTGGGTGGAGTTAAGGAAAAGGGAAAATGCACAGAAAGCTGGGCAGAGGCCTGAAGGCCAATCACGTCAATGCTAGAAACACATGGGGAGAAACATGTAGGGTAGACTGACTGATATTGAGGCAGTGGATTTTATGGAATAGTCATTCAATAATGTAACACTAAGATTAGAATCTGCCATATCTCTGAATACAATGAATTGTTGTATTTAGTCTTAATATATAATAAACAGTGTCTAAAAGAATCCCAAGCCGGAATACACTTCTTGACCTTCCTCCTCTTCAACTAGTCTGTCTTGAACCAAAGTTCTTAGATGTGCGTACTCAACCACACAACAAAAAAGGTTGGATCATTCTAAAATAGGCATTGGGTCCTAAATTATAGATCTCAATATCTGTTGCAGATTCCTTCACAGGTTTTGGTCATTAGATTAGTGGAGCTGTTGAAAAGAGCTGAATTTACATTACTCTATCATATGATAAATTCTCCCCTTTATCTCAATGACTTTGACATCATGAGTTTAGTTTGTTGACTGTTCTCTGAACTGTTCATCTCATTGCTGTCAATGGACCCTGGCAGCCATATTGCATAAAAATATTTCATTGTGCAGAGAACATTACTGTGTAATAGAATATGATATAAATGTCATATTTCTCAACATTGGCAAGAGGAATCTGGTGAAACACATGCTCATTTATACTTCCTTATCAGCCTTGACTCATTAGTGCTGTTGGGAGACAGAGGACCATCTATTCCATTATTATAGTTAGGGAATCAATTGATACTGACCTCAAAAGTTGTTCTGTGGAGCTCTGGTTTTGCTCTCTCTGAGGTTCCTATTTATACTTTGAGATAGCAGGGGAAATAGCAAGTGCACTTATGGTAATTTTTCAAAATTCACTAGACTCTGGGGCAGTTCGAACAGGTTGGAAAACTTCAAATGTGATGCCACTGTTTAAAAAGGGCGGTAGATAAAAGATGTGGAATTATAGACCGGTTAGCTTAACTTCTGTAATGGGGAACATGCTTGAGTCTATTATCCAGGAAGAAATAGCAAGGTATCTCAATAGAAGTTGTCCTATTCGGCAGATGCAGCATAGGTTCATGAAGGGCAGGTCATGCTTAATTAATCTTTTGGAATTCTATGAATACATTATAAGCACAGTGGACAACAGGGACCCAGGAGATATGGTATAGCTAGATTTCCAAAAGGCCTTTGATAAGGTGCTGCACAAAAGGCTGCTGCATAAGATAAAGATGCATGGTGTTAGGGGTAAAGCATTAGCATGTATAGAGGATTGGTTGACTAACAGGAAGCAAAGAGTGGGGATAAATGAGTGCAATTCTGGTTGACAATCAGTAACTAGTGGTGTGCCTCAGGAATCAGTATTGGGACTGTAATTATTCACAATTTACAGAGATGATTTAGAGTTGGGGATCATGTTTAGTATGTCAAAGTTTGCAGATGATACTAAGATGAGTGGCAGGGCAAAGTGTGCAGAGGACTGTGAAACTTTGCAGAGGAACATAGATATTTTGAGTGGGCAAAAGTCTGGCAGATAGTATACATCGTTAATTAATATGAAGCCATCCATTTTGGTCAGAATAACAGTAAAAAGGATTATTACTTGAATGGTAAAAAATTGCAGCATGCTGTTGTGCAGAGAGACCTGGGTGTCCTTGTGCATGAATCACAGAAGGTTGGTCTGCAGATGCAGCAGGTAATTAGGACGATAAATGGAATTTTGTCCTTCATTTCTAAAGGGATTGAGTTTAAAAGCAGGGAGGTTATGTTGCAGCTGTATAGGGTGCTGGTGAGGCCACACTTGGAGTACTGTATGCAGTTTTGGTCTCCTTACTTGAGAAAGGATGTACTGGCACTAGAAGGGTGTGGAGGAGGTTCAGTAGGGGTTGGTTTTGGAGTTGAGGGGATTGGCTTATGAGGAGAGACTGAGTAACTGGGATTATATTCATTGGAATTTAGAAGAATGAGGAGGGAGTCTGATAGAAACATATAAAATTATGAAGGGAATAGATGAGATCGATGTAGAGAGGATGTTTCAACTGGTGGGGGAACCTAGAACAAGAGGGCATTGAATCAAAATTAGGGGGAGGAGATATAGGGCTGAATTGAGAAGGAACTTCTTCACCCAGAGAGTTGTGAATCTATGGAATTCTGTGCCCAGTGAAGTAGTTGACGTTACTTCAGTAAATGTTTTTAAGGCTAAGATGGATTTTGTTTTAATAATAAAGGAATTAAGGGTTACGGTGAGAGGGTGGGTAAACGGAGCTGAGGCCACCACATGAGCAGCTATGATCTTAGTGAATGGAGGAGCAGGCTCAAGGGGCCAGATGGCTTACTCCTGCTCCTAGTTCTTATGTTCTTATACCTTGATGAAGCTGCTGCTTTCAAAACTCGTTACTATCCCATTGAATCCTGAACAGTAACTCGACAATGCCACAGTCCTAGGGAGTCGCACATGAACAAAAGTGATGACTAAAAGTAAATCTAAGGCATGGGAGCAGAGAGACAAATGGCTCAATCCTTCAAGTTTGTTTGTTTGCCATTCAATTAGATCACAACCAGGCTGTGCCTTTATTCTGTCTATTCGGTATCGATTCACTCAGCCTAAGTCTAAACACGACTAACAAAGTTTGGCAAAGGTCCATCAATCTCAGCTTTGAAATTTTCAAATGATACTGATACACTAAAGCATTTCAAAGGAACTGCGCTCCTCCAGGCAAATAGGGAGTATTCCATCACACTTCTAACTTCTACCTTGTAAATGGTGGGCAGGAATTTGGAAATCAGAAGGTAAATTCCTCACCAGAAGAGTCCCAGCCTGTAACTTGCTGCTCCAGTCACATGCTTTCTATGGCTAGCCTAGTTCGATTTCGGGTTTAATTGTTGATAGTGGGTGATTCAAGGTTGATAGTGCTTTACATTGTTGCAAATGTACAAGGCATCGATACCATATCTGGAATACTGTGTGCAGTTTTGGTTCCCTTAATCAGTGAAGGAGGCACGGTAGCTCAGTGGTTAGCACTGCTGCCTCACAGCACCAGGGACCAGGGTTTGATTCCTGACTTGGGTGACTGTCTGTGTGGAGTTTGCACATTCTCTCCGTGTCTGCATGGGTGTCCTCCGGGTGGTCCGGTTTCCTCCCACAGTCAAAGATGTGCAGGTTCGATAAATTGGCCATGCTAAATTTGCCCATAGTGCTCAGGGATGTGTAGATTAGGTTCATTAGTCAGTGAAAATGTGAAGTAATGGGGTAGGGGAATGGGTTTGGGTGGGATACCCTTCGGAGGGTAAGTGTGGACTTGGTGGGCCAAATACGCCTGTTTCCACACTGCAGGGATTCTATGATAGTTACATTGTAGGCAGCTCAGAGAAAGTTCACTAGATTGTTTCCAGAAGATGAAAGGCTTGCCTTATGAGGAGAGACTGAGCAGTTTACGCCTCGAGCCGATTGAGTTCAGAGGAATGAGAAGTGGTCTAATCAAGGTATTTAAGATGCAAAAGGGTATTGACAAGCTACACACAGAGCAGACACTTCCCCTTCTGTGACAAGCTCGAAAGAGTGGTCATAGTTTTAGGGGCAGCAAATTCAAACCAAAAGATGAGGGGAAATACTTTTCTCAAAGGGTTGTGAATCTGTGGAATTCACTATCCCAAAATATTGAGACATTGAGTACATTCAAGCAGGAAATAGACAGATTTTAAATTATTAATGAGTTGAAAGGTGATAGGAAGTTGGTGTTGATGCTGAGATGACTTCAGCCATGGCTGTATTGAATAATGAAACAGGCTTGAGGGGCTAAACTGGATTAGTGGTGCTGGAAGAGCACAGCAGTTCAGGCAGCATCCAACGAGCAGCGAAATCAATGTTTCGGGCAAAAGCCCTTCATCAGGAATAAAGGCAGTGAGAGATGCCTACCCTGCTCCAAATCTTATAGTCTTATCGATGGTCAAGGGGAGGGTGTTAGAATCTCTGGTGTTGGAATTGGTGATTGCTTTGCACTTGTGTGGTACAAGAGTTATTTTTCCTGCTGTCAGCCCAAGCCTACGTTGATGCTGTCCAGGTCTTAGTGCATGCAAACATGGACTGATTCATTGAGGAGTTGAGAATAGAACTGAGTATTGTGTAATCATCAACCATGTAGCTTTGTGACAGAGCTCAGGTCATTGATGAAACAGCTTCAGATAGTTGGGTGGGTATACTAACTTGAGGGGACTCCTGGAGTGAGACCTGAGCTGAGGTTCTAGACCTCCAACAACTGCACCCACATTCCTTGGTATTATTTATGACTCCTGCCAATGGAAGGTTTCTCTTATAATCTTCATTGACTTTGATTTTTATTAGGGCTCTTTGTTGCTTCACTTAGTCAAATGCTGTCTTGATGTCAAAGGCAGTCACTCTTACTTTGTCTCTGAAATGCACTCAGAGCAAAGCTCGAATGAAATCAGGGGACAAGTGGCCCTGCAAAACTGAGTAGGTGACCAAGTTATTAGTAAGTCATGGCCCCTGGATAGCCTGGTTGACAATGCCTTGGAGATTTTTGGAGATTGAGAGTAGAATGATAGAGCAGCCATGGGATAGATTAGCTTTCTCCTGAGTTTTGCAGACAAGACATACCCTTCAATTATTGCCAGACAGGTGGCAGCACTGTATCCATATGGGGAAGGTTTGGCTATGTGTGGCTGGTTCTGGAGCATGTATCTTAAACTCACAGCACCTCGTGGATGTCCAGTCAAGAGTTGCTATATCTGCTCTTAAGCTATTGCATTTCACTTGTTAATAGGCGGAGTGAAGATAGGGGTTCTGCCTTTGCAAGGTCTCTGCAGGGACCATCCCTGTCAGTAGTGTGTTGGTCAAATATGCCTGCAAAAGGTGAGGAACAGGTCAAGGCCTTTTCCCCATGTTGGTTCCCTCACAACCTGTCAGAGACCCAGTCTGACAGACATACCCTTCAGTGGGCGGCACGGTGGCACAGTGGTTAGCACTGCTGCCTCACAGCGCCAGAGACCCGGGTTCAATTCCCGCCTCAGGCGACTGACTGTTTGGAGTTTGCACGTTCTCCCAGTGTCTGCGTGGGTTTCCTCCAGGTGCTCCGGTTTCCTCCCACACTCCAAAGATGTGCAGGCCAGGTGAATTGGCCATGCTAAATTGCCCGTAGTGTTAGGTAATGGGGTAGATGTAGATGTAGGGGTATGGGTGGGTTACGCTTCGGCGGGGCGGTGTGGACTTGTTGGGCTGAAGGGCCTGTTTCCACACTGTAAGTAATCTAATCTAATCTAACTCAAACAGCATGGTCAGTGGTTATGTTTTTAGTGATGGATATTGAAGACAAAGTAGATTTTGAGCTCTTTTTGTCTTCTGAACTACTTCAAAGTACTGTATAACATGGATCTGAATTGATTCAGTGGAGCTAGATAGTATTAGCAGGGGTGTTCCTTCTCCATGTTTGATCTGATGCCAAGAGACATCATGGCTTGAGGACCCTCAGGTCACTTTAATCTAGTTATATGCCACTACGCAACTGTTTCTGAGGGATCTGTCCTGCTGGTGGGACCAGACATACCAAGAGATGGTGATGGTGGTGTCTGGGACTTGTCTGGAAGTTATGACTCTGTGACTATATTATATCTTTATGTCGCTTGACTTGTCTCAGGGACAACACTCCCAATCTGGGCACAAGTCCTTGCTACAGAACACTGCTGCATCTCCAGAGATGGATGTAGCTTTGTCATTCCTACTTTGATGCTGGTTTCTCCAGTTTTGGCATTAGAATTTTCTGTAAACTGTTGATCCAAGTGCCTTGCTGGGATCATTTCAAAGGGAAGATGAGCATTACTAGATTGTTGTGGGTCTATGACATATGGCATCCAAATTGGCTAAGGATATTATTAAACCAATTTCTTTTTTAATGGCAATCCAAAACTTTCATAAGCCTTCTTACTAATTCTAGCTACTTAATTCCAGATTTAAAAACAAAAATGAATTGCTGTTTTGAGTTTGAGTTAATGTCGTCAAGCATTTGTTCAGGACCGTAGATAACTTGTTCAGTAACATGACCACCTTATTACTGTTTCTAGTGATAGAAGGGGTTTAGGAAAATAAGTCTTGTTAGTATTTTAAGGCACAGGAAAAAATATCTAAAAACAATAACTTTTTTGATCAACTAAGGTTTTTGAAAATTGTTTTGTTCATTATCCTCTCTTTCACTCGTCAGAAGCAACCCAGTCCCTGCAATCGAACCCCCACAGTGTGGAAGCAGGCCATTCTGCACATCAAGTCCATACGGATCTTCCAAAGATCATCCCACCCTATTCTTGTAATCCATTCATTTCCCATGGCTAATCCACCTAGCTTGCACATCCCTGGACACGATGAACAACTTAACATGGCTAATCCAGCTAACCTGTACATCGTTGGACTGTGGAAAGAAATTGGAACACCCGGAGGAAGCCCTTGTAGATGTGGGGAGAACATGTAAACTCCACACAGTCAATCAAGGCTGAAATTGAGCCAGGTCCCTGGCGCTGTGAGGCAGAACTTATAAAATTCTAACAGGACTAGACAGGGTGGATACATGGAGGATGTTCCTGATGGTGAGTGTGTCCAGAACCAGACGTCACTGTCTGAGGATTCGGGGTGGACCATTTAGGACGGGAGATGAGGAGACATTTCTTCACCCACAGAATGTTGAGCCTGTGGAATTCATTATCACAGGAAGTAGTTGATGCCAAAGCATCCTTCGAATGTATTCAAGAGACAGCTTGGTATGGTACTTGGGGTGAATGAGATCCAAGGTTATGGGGAGAAAGCATGATTAGGCGATTGAGTTGGATGATCGGCCATGATCGTGATGAATGGCAGAGCAGGCTCGAAGGATCAACTGGCCTCCTCCTGCTCCAATCTTCTATGTTTCTGTGTTTAAGTCCAGTTAGTTTTAATTTCTGTACCCGAGGAAGAAGTAACTCTGAGCATACTTTATTAAATCCTTTCATCATTTTAGGCTGAAAACTGGATTACCCCTCAGACTTCTCAAGGGAACACAAGCCATAACAAGGTTAGAACTGAAGACAAAGCCTGACCAAATGTTGTTTTTATTTACATTTTAAAGTATGGACAAAAGCAACTGTGACCTTGTCGCGGCCTTCACTATCACGTCTCCTGTGTGAGGGACCTTAATTTCACCTGTACACTAAAAAAAATTCAGAGGATGAGAATATTGCTGGCCACTCTAACAATTATTGCTCATCTCTAGTTGCCCAGAGGGTACTTAAATGTATCAGCTGTGGGTCTGGAGTCACACGTAGGCTAGGCCGGGTAAGGATAGCAGTTTCATTGAATATCGGTTTTCCAACAATTGACAATCGTTTCATAGTCATCATTAGACTCTTAACTCCAGAATTTTATTGAACTTAAGTTTTACCATCTGTGGGATTTGAACCCAAGTCCCAAAACATTACCTGGATATATAAACTATCGATAGCACCAATTAATCATCACCTCCTCTATTGGGGCTGTGTGATTAAATTATTGCACCTACAAATTTTTAACACTGAACATTAAACATATTGTCCTGAATTTGAATATTACATAGACGTCAAAGCAGAAGCTAGAAAACTTCAGAAACCTCAAGCAATCTCATAACATTGTGGTTTCAGTTCATGTGATTGCTAATGACTCACTCTTGAGCTAGTTATGTCGTGACCTCTCACTGAGTTTCAATGAAAATCCAATTTAATCAGTCATGTGGTATGTCTTTGCGTGCATTTTAATGTGCATGTACATGTGTGTCTGCGTCTTGATAGTTAAGATGTGGAGATGCCGATGTTGGACTGGGGTGGACAAAGTTCAAAATTACACACTACCAGGTTATAGTCCAACAGGTTTATTTGGAAGCATTAGAATGAAGGAACAGCGCTCTAAAAGCTAGTACTTCCAAATAAACCTGTTGGACTATAACCTGGTGTTGTGTAATTTTTAACTTTGATATTTATATGCATAGAAATATCTTTTACTAAATGATGTATCTATACAGACATGGAGGCTTCAATACACATGAACCCATATCTGTGTATGCATCTGTGCACAACCCAATCTCTGCTTGCATATGTCCACTGGTGGCTAAAGATTATATCTCTGCACATGCTTTAGTTTGTGTGCAAATGCACTGTGCCCTGCAGATGTGCCTGGACTTGACATAATTTCAGGGTTTTCTGATAGCAGTGAGGAGGATAGTGGCAGACTTCAGGAGGGCATGGCCAGTGTGGTAAAATGAGAGACATGGAATTTAATTGGGAGAGTTGCTAAGTGACGTAGTTTGGAGGAAATAATGAGAATGGGCAAAATACATGGAATGGTGCAACTTTCAAGGGTCATTTAGAATTCAGGGGAGAGAGATTTTGAGAGAGAGAGAGAGAGAGAGAGACCTGAGGAAGTAAACACAAATCTTTGAAGCCAGCACGGCAAGTTAGTAAAGCGATTGAAAAAAAATGAAGAAGTTTTACAAAGTCTTTCTTAAAACATTGTTTCCGCTTAAGTGCCCAATTCTGTGCACCTCTGTATCAAGGACAAATGCACAGAAGGGATTTACTTGAATGGCATTGAGGGTTTCTGACAAGAAACTGGAATTGTTCCCCTTGGAGCAGAGAAATGCTGTATCTCTCTATGAGTCTATCAAAAAATTAAGTGTGGATTTGAAAGGGCTATTTAAACGCATGAATAACTTTGATTCAATAAACAGGGAGAAATTGCTTCCTGTAGAAGTAACCAGTGAGCATAGTGTAATGTTAATTGACAAAAGGATAAATGGTGACACAAGGAAAGAAATGTTATAATCTGGAATACACCACCTGCAAAGTTAGTGGGAGTAGTTTCATTGGAGCTTTGAGGAGGGAAGTTGTGTACATGCTTGAATTCGGGAAAAAATACATCAAATCTAATTGGATAGTTCATTCAAAGAGCCAGCAGAGGCACAATTATCCAGATGGCCTCGTTGTGTGCTGATTCATTCCATGAATCTGTGAATAAGGCGTGTGGAGTTTGCACATTATTCCTGTGTCTGTGTGGGTTTCCTCTGGGTGCTCTGTTTTCCTCCCATAGTTGAAAGATGTGTAGGTTAGGGTGGATTGACCATGCTAAATTGCTCACGGTGTCCAGGGATATGCAGACTAGGTGGGTTAGCCATGGGAAACGCAGGATTACAGGGATAGAATAAGGGAGTGGGTCTCGGTGCGATGCTCTTCAGAGGGTTGGTGTGGACTTGATGGGCTGAATAGCCTGCTTCCACACTGTAGGGATTCTATACTTTTTAAAGAAGTTCCTTTGTTTATCATCAATGTGCAGTGAGAGATATTCTGCACTATATCCAGAACAAACAACTTATTTCCAGCTGTTCCGATTAAGATTTTAACTCAATGCTCCTTTAATTACTGCCCACTGCTGTTTCAAGTATACATAGGAGCACAAGGGCAGAAGCAGGAGAGGACCATATGGTCTGGTCTGTCCCTTCCACTATGCAGGACAAGGGCTTCAATTCCCCTTTCCCATCCATCAAAACCCAATATCGCTTGATCCCCTGAGAGACCAAAAACTTGCTCCTCCCAGCCTTAAATATATCCCATCTGGGGTAGAGAATTCCAAGGGATCACAGCCATTTGAGTGAGGACACTTATCCTCATCCCAGTCCTAAACAGTTGTTCCCTTATCCTGAACATTCCATTTCAAGTCCAGTTCTAAACTCCCCAGTCAGCAACATTAGACTCTCAGTGCCTACCCTGTCAAAGTTGGCACAATGGCTCACGCTGAACAGGCTGAAGGCTGGAAGAACACAGCAGGGCAGGCAGCATCAGGAAGCGCAGAAGTCAACGTTTTGGGTGCAACCTTTCTTCTAACAATGGTTGACACGGCTACCTCACAGCACCAAGGACCTAGGTTTGATACCAGTTTCAGGTAACTGTCTGTGTGGTGTTTGCATGTTCTCCCCATGTCTGCGTGGGTTTCCTCCAGGTGCTCTGGTTTCCTCCCACACTCCAAAGATGTGCCAGTTCGGTGGATTGGTCATGCTAAATTAACTGTGATGTCCAGGAATGTGCAGGCTATGTGGAGTAGCCATGGGAAATGAAAGGGATAGGGTCAGAGGAGGGGGGGAGATGTCTGGGTGGGCTGTTGTTTGGAAGGGGCTGCGTGGACTCGATGGGCTGAACGGCCTGCTTCCACATTGCAGAGGTGTTGGGTCAGAACATTTGGAAAAAAAGTGATGAAGAGATTCTGTCCATCAAGAATGTTACCAATTTACCTCTTTGGTAAGATGATACTGCATCTTTCTACTATTGTAAAACATGACAGATTTATCCTACAGTCTATTGAACTAACTATATTGGTTGCACTAAAGACTGTCTGTGAAGGATTGGGCTTGCGAGTTTGGAATTCAAGAGACACTATGGGAATGCAGTTTGGGTAATTGGATTGACATTTATGCAGTGGTACTTTAGATCCTAAGCAATAAATTAATCAATGTAAAATCCATTACCTCACACCTTAGCACTGCTTCATCCTAGCTTTTTCTTGTTACCAGCTCAGCCACATTGTCAACAGTGAGTTCCATATGTTGTTCGGCACAATATCCTCACTCTGCTATTGGTGGAACATCAAGCCTCGACAACTTTTACCAAATATATTTGAGTCCCTTCATTAGAATTTGATGGTGGAACAAAATCATACAAGCGAGTTCTCCCTGGGCCTAAAGACATGGAGGTGACCATCCAGAAAGTTCCACTTACATGGTCAGGCTCAAATGGATGATGTTTAGTTAAACCTTCAATCTCAGCTGTGATTGTAAACCTCAGCTCTGAACTCAGATAGATGTGGAGTAATGTGTGTCAGGCATAAAGAACTCTTCGCACCAGCTTCTGCAGATATTACCTTTTGGTACCAGTTATTTGCCAACAACTGCCTGTTACCAGCTTCTAGCGTGCATTTGCTCCAAGCATGATGTAATTTCTTGTGTAAACCACCACCACTATGGTATGATATAATGTCAATGCATTCCTACATAGCAGGCAGCATGGTGGCTGCCTCATAGTGCCCAGGGTCTTGGGTTTGAGTTCAGCCTCGGTGACTGTCTGTATTAAGTTTGCATGTTCTCCCTGTGTCTGCATGGGTTTCCTCTGGGAGCTCCAGTTGCCTCCCACAATCCAAAAGTGTGCAGGCTAGGTAGATTGGTTATGCTGAATTGATCCACAGTGTCCAGGGATGTGTGGGTTAGCCACAGGATATGCAGGGCTATCGTAGAGGGGTGCACTGCTCTTTGGAGGATTTAAATGACCTGCATCCACATTGTGGAGATTCTACGTGTTAGCTCACCTAGCATATACCAAAAAGGTTCCTGTGTGGGGACAGATGTCTTGAAATTTATGGAAAATACTAATCAAATTGTTATGATATTTTTAACCAACTTGTTCAGAGATTTATAGCAGATCTCTGGAATTGGTGGGAGTTGGACCTGGAGCTTTCTGGTTCGGACACAGAGACCCAACTGATGCACCTCACTTTAAATTGTTGTGGTATCTCAGTTTTGCACATGGTTCTGTGATTGCTTCCTAGAGATCTGACATTTCAAGTACATTACTGAGTGACTGAACAGGCCACACAAACTTCATTGAAGGTGACTGAAACTTACACAGGAGCTTCACACATTATAGTGAAATCTAACATTCTGTTCAGGTACAAATCTGCTAATTCAGGGCAAAGGACTTTGAAGTGGTCAGCACCAATGGCATGGTGCAGTCAAAAAGAAAGCCTTATTACAGACATTTGCACATCTGTTGAGAAAACAATACAGTTAGCCGGTTCATGCAGAGACAAGTCCTAAAATTTGGTTCAGCACATTCCAAGGGCTGTTTACTATACACTTGCAATGCCTGACATGCCCAGAGGGAGGTGAGAGGTGATGTAGTTGCTAAGTATCCCTAAGTACCAGCATTGACAATATGAGACACCAGATCTTTGGATGTTCAAACCAATCTTTAACCAGACTCTTCAGCAATGACTGGACCCAGAGAAGGAATTTGTGAAGCCCAAACATGGCATGAAGCACCCTCTGGGAGAAAGGGAAGGGATAATTGGTAACCGAGGGAGGATTGAAAGCTTACTTTCAGGAGCAGTTGACCTTCAAACCTCAATATCTGCCTCACTCACAGGTTTGATACAATGCAGTTGGAGGCCATTTGGTCCATCCTTAGATTAGATTACTTACAGTATGGAAACAGGCCCTTTGGCCCAACAAGTCCACACTGCACCCACCGAAGCACAACCCACCCAGATCCATTCCCCTACATTTAACCCTTCACCTAACACGACAGGCAATTTAGCACAGCCAATTCACCTAACCTACACATTTTTGGATTGTGGGAGGAAACAGGAGGACCCGGAGAAAACCCACGCAGCCGCAAAGAGAATTTGCGAACTCCACACAGAGAGTCACCTGAGGCAGGAATTGAACCTAGGTCTCTGGCGCTGTGAGACAGCAGTGCTAACCACTACGCCACTATGCCACCCATGTTTGAGCCAGTTCTCCAAATGAGCTTTTCACTTAGACCCATTCTGCTACCTTCTTCCCTGCACCTTGTTCCCTTTCAAAGAATAATCCTACTCCTTTTCAGTGCCTCAGTAGAACATACTTCCCCATACTATGCTTTTTTTGGTCAGCTGTAAATGCTTCCTTTTTTCCCTGTAGAGCACAGGCAGTAGATTGTGTCATTGAACTATTTTTATTCACTGGGATTTCTTTGGACCTCAGAAGTTCTTTGCTGGTAATGTATGGATTCCTTTGCTTCTAGTCAGGGAAGGCAAATGTCTGCAACATTATCTTCACAGGAGAAACTCATGGAGCGTGGGAGAATATTCTGTGTTGTGCTAATTCCTGGATCAGCAATAAGCTGCACATGTGGACTGCTCCATGTAAAAACATCTCCTTTTCAATTCTGAGTTCTCACAAGAGAAGGAATTTGTACGTAATCATGACTTACCGACCCATATAGTATTGGGCCTGAAAAGGTTCAAAAATGAGAATACGTGACAAACGTTTGGATTGTGTTACATTAGATGTAAGAGATAGAGGGGTGAGCTGATTGAGGTGCGTTGAATATGAAAAGGACTTGACAAGGTAAAAAGGGAGAAGCTTTTAATATCTGTCCAAAAGTCTTTTAAATGTTGTATCTGTACTTGCATCTAAAACTTCCTCTGGCAGTTTGTTCCATATATGCACCAACCTCTGTGTGAAAATGTTACCCTTCAGGTTCCTTTTAAATCTTTCCACTCTCACCTTAAGCCTATGTCCTTAGTCTTGAACTTTTGTATCCTGGGGAAAAGACCTTTTGCTATTTACCTTATCTATGCCTCTGGTGCATGCATGTACGTCCCGGGAATATACTGACAGCAAGTGGAAGCAGAAACCCTATCCAATGTTGTACTTCTATCGACGGAGCAGTGAAGCCAAAGATGACATTGAATTTTCTTCTTCACTGTTTGGGCTTACTCAGTGAAGACTATCAATAAAGCATGGAACCTTCCAGATCTGCAAAGCTAGATGTCACATCTCATCATGATAGTCCTCAGCGCTGCTGAATGGGACATGACTGGTGAGACGAATTTAAAAAAAACAAATTGCTGCAAAGAATATTAATGCCAAGATAACACCGAACAGCTTCATTTGATGTGACTGGCCATTTTGGTTTACTGGATGCAAGATAGCCAGAGAACCAACAGGGCTCTTGGTATGCTATATGCAAGCCTTCTTCTTTCTTTCAGATCCAGAACTCCATATATAAATCTCACATGAATTCCCAATTTCTTAAATTCCCAGTTATCTACCAAATATCATCTCGTTGTGCATTGTGCATGAAACATACTCAGAAAACTGGCTCATTGTCTCAGAAACATACTCAGAAAACTGGTGCAGTCCACGCATGATAACAACTACTTACAATGGCTCTGATTTCCCACGCATTGGCGTTATCCATTGTTAATGTCAATGTGGTGTCTCGGGATGGACACCTGAAAATGTTTGAGTTGTTTGTGTAGCAGGTTATTCTATTCTTTGCCTGCCAGCCTGCACTGCACTACGTATTCTCGAGATAACGAACACTACAAATGCGAAACCAAGAATTTCAGAATCAGCACAACATCAGTCTCATTCAAAGCTGAGCACAGCCAAAAGAGGAGGACAGACTCTGAAAGATGCTGAGCAACTGCAAACGCTCAACAGTATTGTCATTAGTGGGTGGCTGAACTATGTCTCACAGGTCCCTGAGAAAGTAGTCATTCAGAGATGGGCTAGGGTTTTCAATGAAGGTAATTTTTAAAGACACGCCAAGGTGATTTTGCAAGCTCTATGCCAATATAGACCAGATTGTACACATTTAGATCACATGGATGCAGAAAAATAAACAAGCGAAAGGAAGAGGAATCCATTTACGAACCTGGCATCAATGTGGACATTGATCAATTAATCTTGTCATGTGAAACATGGCAAATGTATTAACCTCAACATTCAAGAGAATGTCTCATTCCACACAAGGTGGCATGCTGTAAGATTGACAGTGATATTTCTCCTGTGCAAATACACAATTATATTCTGGCAACCAAGTGCTGCACTGAGTTGTTTTTTGAATGACAAATAAAAGATACCACTGGAGCCACAGTTGCTGACACATTGACAGCCATATTCTGCATGGTTAGTATTCCTCAGTAATTGTCTCTGATAACAGTCTGCAGGACAGTCAGATGTACTTCTAAGGCATTTGTTGGTAATAGGGTAGCTAACATATTGTATCTTCACCTCACTACCCATAGTGAAACAATTTTAAACAAAGAATCTTGTTCACTCAGTAAATTCCACAAGTTCCAAAAACTTGTAAAGTTAACTTGTAAAGTTCCAAAACTTTCAGACAGCTATACTACCCCAATGTGCTGCTTCCCAGGACAATGTTTTACTATCACCAGTAGCTGTCCTGTTTGGAAGATAGTTCCAAATAGTTCTGCCCTCACACACATGCCTCCAAAATACATGCACACAATGAATGGAAGAAATAAAGGGAGAAAACAGACCAAGAGCATGATCGATGAGCATGCAGATAGTTAACCCAGTTTGAGCCAGGATAAAGCTTAAGATTTTCAGATTTTCACGTGAAACATGCGGGTTCATAGAAAAATGTGACATGGTAATGTCTAGTCTAGGTCTTATGACAATGTAATGGTCAAGCCCTACAAAAAAGATAGGTGACATACCCAATCTGCATGTCAACAACCACCCAACACACTAGGATGGCAACTTGGATATGGAGGATGAAAAAACTCCACAGAGGCTGATGTCCCATCACTATGCCACTCTTTATTTACACATGAAAGGTCTTGATTGTACAGAGTGAGACACCAGAATGTCAGTATCACTGACACTCAACCTTTATATGTCAGTCAGGGCTCCCCGATTAGACCAGATTAACAGCCCCAATATGGAACTGTTTCTACGATATCCAGCTGGCTGACCTCATTACAAATGCCACTGTATACATCATGCCAGCCAACAACCACAAGTCTACAACAAATAATAGACATCCATGCATAACAAAAGTACAGCGCACCACAGTGTGAAGCTGCACAGCCATGCTAACTGTAGAAAGATGATATCTGGTTCTGTCTTTAACTCACTAAGGAGTTATCTTGTGACAATTGGAGCTTTTGAAGTGTGTTTGATGAGTGATTCAAGGTATTTGGAGCAGAAGCATAGCAAGATGTCTCAGTGGTTGGCACTGTTGCCTCACGGTGCCTGGGACCCAGGCTCGATGCCAGCCTCGGGCAACTGTGTGGAGTTTACACATACTCCCTGTATGGGTTTCCTCCCACAATCCAAAAGATGTGCAGGTTAGGTAGATTGGCCACAATGTTCAGGGATGTGTAGGTTAGGTGCATTAACCTAAATGTAGGGGAATGAGTCTGGGTGGATTACTCTTCAGAGGGTCTGTGTGGACTTGTTGGGCTGAAGGATCTGCTTCTACACTGTAGGGATTCTATGAAATAAATTTGGGTTAATGTCATGGTGGACTTGATGCTGATTTCTCACTCCATTCTTGTATTTCTCATCAGAATGCAATGTAGGAATCCAAGATGGTATTCACATTTGTTCAATCCTAGCTGGGAAATGACAACCATTCAAATGGATAGAAAACCGATCTTTCTCATTGCTCTCTTTCAAAGTCTACTTACAGCAAGCTAATTTCTTCTCAGCAGAGTCACTGGATAAGGTCTGCAGTTCAAAGATCCCAATAATAAGCTGATCTTCTTTAATAATCCCAAATGTCAGATGCAGCCATTGATGTGAAAGCTGAGGATTGTGCTTGCTGATATGACAACCATGTGAATTTCAGACATAGAAATAAGTATTCCATCCAGAAGCCGGAAATCTCTTTGCCCTTAGGTCATCACTATCATTGTTTTAAATGGCAACAGTTGGAAAAATAGCATTCTTGCAAAATAAACACTCTACTGATTTTGAGGGAGGTGCAATAATGACTTTCTAGGTCTTTATGTTGAGTGAAGTGACCTAAAGTACAATGACATTGCATAAGTAATGCCATAAGTTAATTGCTCCATAATTTCCGAGGAACATGCAGCATAAATTGGGACCAGTGTTGCAGATGCACTGCCTTAATCAAGTTTCCAGGAAACTCTGGCAAACCATCCTTTCACAATGTGCCAAAGTATCTTACAATTGATAAATTACCCATAGATGCAGCCATTGTTATGCTATCAAATTATGAAAAAATGCCAACTGCGAGAACTATGAGCTCCTCCTCAGAGAGTGCTGCGATGCCTTTTACATCTTTTGCACAATTGGGCATCTTGGTTTGATGTTTCATCTGAAAGACGGCACATCCAATAGTGCAGTGTGAGCCTGTGCTACTGAGTCAGAGAGGTCAGTTGTACCAAGGAGGAGACAGGAATAACCTCTACTTAATTGTGTAGGAGTGGAGGATAATGATTGTGGAGGGAATGTTTGCAAGGCTTACTTCACTCACCATCAAGGAGAGAAAGATCTAAACTGAAGAAGCCATGACTCAAACCAGTTGCCGCTCCAGGCAAAATCACAATCACAATTTCCTGGTGTAGTATTAAAATACAACAGGCACTGTTAACGACTTGGGCCAGTGCCATATCCTACAGCTACAGAAGCTTGAAATAGAATTAGAAAGTGCTCATACCATTCGTGCCGACAGAAAAGCTTTTTCCAATGGAGGGCTATTTTCATTTTTATCACCAATTACCCGATTAGCTCCCAATGTGAAGTGGGTGGCCAATTCATTAGCACCCATTTCCTGCAGGATAAGTCAAATTTATGTCATTATTAAGGCATAAAGCACAAATTCACCTCAAAATCTCAGCCTCATTTTACCGTCTGCTCAGAGTTAGGAAGTTGAGCCTACTTAGAACTGGGCTGACACTGCAGTGCGGTACTGAGTGAGTGCTACTTTGCTATCAGTGCTGTCTACTGCATTGTGTTCCTGCTCTGTTTTGTCTCCTTATCTGAGAAATTAGGTGCAGAATTCTCACAGGCCTTGAGCACCGTTGTCAATGGTGAGAAAGTTGAGGAAATGTGGCAAGAATGAGAACATCAGATTACTGACAACCTGAAAAAGAAGTCTGACTTCTTCCTTAAAGTTGAACAGCGAGTTCTGAATGTTGCTAACGTCTGGCGACTACAAGACCTTCGTACTATTGCTGGAAGATGGTCAATGCTTTTGCTATATCTCACTCCTTCATCTGTTTCCCAATATCATGTGGAGTCAATTGAATTTGGCTGTGTTGCTGGGGATCACTGGAGGAGGGCAGGGCGAGTAGTCCAGCTGCTGCTTCTCACTGAAGATTGTTGCAAATGTTTCACCCTGATCTTTTGCACTAATGTGCTAGATTGCACCCACCTTCCCCCACCATCACTGAGGATGGAGATATTTGTGGAGCCTCTAACTCCAATTCAATTGTCTAACTCCAACTTCAATTGTCTATCACCATTCATGACTGGATGTGGCAGGACTGCAGAGCTTAGGTCTGATCCTTTGGCTGTGGAGTTGCTGAAACCTATCTCTCGCTGCTTCTGCTGGCTACATGTGTAGGAATAAAGTGGCATAAGGAGAAAGTGAGGACTGCAGATGCTAGAAATCAGAGTTGAAGAGTGTGGTGCTGGAAACTGTAGTGTCTTCCACCCGCCCTCCTCCTCTAACCTAATTAATAAGGTAAGGTTCATTCTAAATTTCCTCTATTGAATGTATGTTTGTTGTTAATTTTATAGCAACTTGAACTAAGCTTTCTACTTTAGTACTGAGTGGGTGTTCAGATAAGTAGGGTATGGATGATAGGGCAGTTGCTTTCCCCTCCTGCAGAATGTGGCAGGTGGGAGACATGACACACGTCTCCACTGGCTACATCTGTGGGAAGTGCACCCAACTCCAGCTCCTTGAAAACCATGTTAGGGAATTGGAGCTGGAGCTGGATGAACTACAGATCATTCGGGAGGCTGAGGGGGTAATTGAGAGGAGTTACCGGGAGTTGGTCACTCCTAAGGCTCAGGATAAGGATAGATGGATTACAGTTAGGGGGAGGAAAGGGGGGGGACAGACAGTGCAGAGATCCCTGTGGACATTCCCCTCAGCAATAAGTATACCGTTTTGGATACTACTGGGAGGGATGACCTACCAGAGGAAAGCCATAGTGGTCAGTTCTCTGGCACTGAGCCTGACACTGTGGCAAAGAAGGAAAAGGGGCAGAATAGAAAAGTACTTGTGGTAGGGGACTTGATAGTTAGGGGAATCGACAGGAGATTTTGTGGTCAGGATCGGGATTCCCGGAAGGTAAGTTGCCTCCCTGGTGCCAGGGTCCGGGACGTCTCCGATCGGGTGTATAAGGTTCTAAAAGGGGAGGGTGAACAGCCAGAAATCATGTTACATATTGGCACCTATGTTATAGTGAGGAAAAGGATTGAGGATATAAAAAGTGATTGAGGATATAAAAAGTGATTGAGGATATAAAAAGGTGAGGAACAGGGAGCGGGCACAGCTTAACACGTGGCTGCGCAGCTGGTGTAGGAGGGAGAGCTTCAGATATGTAGATAATTGGGATGCCTTCTGGGGAAGGTGGGACCTGTACAAGAAGGAGGGGTTGCATCTGAAGTGGATGGGGACCAATGTCCTGGGTGGAAGGTTTGCTCGAGTAGTTCGAGAGGGTTTAAACTAGTATGGCAGGGGGGTGGGAACCTGAGCTGTGTACCAGAGGTGAGAGTTGATGCAGATGAGGCAATAGCAAGAGGTAGACCAGCTAGTGGGAAGGATTTTCCTGGGAAGGAACCAAGGGATCAGTTAAAGTGTGTTTGCTTTAATGAAGGAGTATCAGGAATAAAAGTGATGAACTTAGAGCATGGATCAGTATCTGGTGCTATGATGTTGTGGCCATAACAGAGACATGGGTTTCTCAGGAGCAGGAATGGTTGCTGGATGTTCCAGGGTTTAGAGCATTTAAATATAATTCAGAGGGGGGTAAAAAGAGAAGGGGGTGTAGCACAACTAATCAGAGAGGGTATCACAGCTACAGAAGTTACCATTGTCGTGGAAGATCTGCCTACTGAGTCAGTATGGGTGGAAATTAGGAACAGCAAGGGAGCAGTCACCTCGTTAGGGGTTTACTACAGGCCCCCCAATAGCAGCAGGGAGATTGAAGAAAGCATAGGTCGGCAGATTTTGGAAAAGTGTGGACGTGTTAGGGTTGTTATAATGGGTGACTTTAACTTTCCCAATATTGATTGGATCCTCCTTCGAGCAGAAGATTTGAATGGAGTTGTGTTTGTAAGGTGTGTTCAGGAGGGTTTCCTAACTCAGTACGTTGACAGGCCGACGAGGGGAGAGGCCATTCTAGACTTGGTGCTCGGAAACGAGTCGGGGCAGGTATCAGATCTTGTGGTGGGAGAGCATTTTGGTGATAGTGACCACAACTGTCTCACATCCTTCATAGCTATGGAGAGGGAGAGGATTAGGCAAAATGGGGGAATATTTAATTGGGGAAGAGGAAATTATGATGTGATTAGACATGAGTTAGGAAACATGGACTGGGAGCAATTGTTCCATGGTAAAGGCACTATAGACATGGGGAGACTGTTTAAGGAACAGGTGTTGCAAATGATGAATAAATATGTCCCTCTGAGACAGGCAAGAAGTGGTAAGATAAAGGAACCTCGGATGACGAGAGTGGTGGAGCTTCTCATCAAAAGGAAGAAGGTAGCTTACATAAGGTGGAGGAAGTTAGGGTCAAGCTCAGCTCTAGAGGATTACAGGCAGGCGAGGAAGGAGCTCAAAAATGGTCTGAGGAGAGCCAGGAGGTGGCACGAGAAAGGCTTGGCAGAACGGATTAGGGAGGACACAAAGGCATTTTACACTTATGTGAGGAATAAGAGAATGGTCAAAGAAAGAGTAGGGCCGATCAGGGATAGCATAGGGAACTTGTGTGTGGTGTCTGAGGAGGTAGGGGAAGCTTCTGTCTTTACGAAAGAAGCGAACTTTGTAGTGAATGAAACCTTTGAAGAGCAGGTGTGCATGCTGGAATGGATAGAGATAGAGGAAGCTGATGTGCTGAAAATTTTATCAAACATTAAGATTGACAAGTCGCCAGGCCCGGACCAGATTTGTCTTCAGCTGGTTTGGGAAACGAGAAATGCAATTGCTTTGCCACTTGCGAAGATCTTTGCATCCTCGCTCTCCACTGGGGACTGGAGAGAGGCAAATGTAATTCCTCTCTTCAAGAAAGGAAATGGGGAAATCCCTGGCAATTACAGACCAGTAAGTCTCATGTCTGTCACCTGCAATGTGTTAGAAAGGATTCTGAGGGATAGGATTTATGACCATCTGGAAGAGAATGGCTTGATTAAATACAGTCAACACGGCTTTGTGAAGGGCAGGTCATGCCTCACAAACCTTATTGAGTACTTTGAGGATGTGACTAGAAAAGTTGATGAGGGTCGAGCTGTGGATGTAGTGTATATGGACTTCAGCAAGGCATTTGATAGGTTCCCCATGGTAGGCTCATTCAGAAGGTCAGGAGGAATGGGATACAGGGGAACTTAGCTGTCCGGATACAGAATTGGCTGGCCAACAGAGGACAGCGAGTGGTAGTAGAAGGAAAATATTCTGCCTGAAAGTCAGTGGTGAGTGGTGTTCCACAGGACTCTGTCCTTGGGCCTCTACTGTTTGTAATTTTTATTAATGACTTGGATGAGGGCATTGAAGGATGGGTCAGCAAGTTTGCAGATGACACAAAGGTTGGAGGTGTCATTGACAGTATAGAGGGCTGTTGTAGGCTGCAGCGGGACATTGACAGGATGCAGAGATGGGCTGAAAGGTGGCAGATGGAGTTCAACCTGGATAAATGTGAGGTGATGCATTTTGGCAGGTCGAATTTGAAAGCTGAGTACAGGATTAAGGATAGGATTCTTGGCAGTGTGGAGGAACAGAGGGATCTTGGTGTGCAGGTACATAGATTCCTTAAAATGGACACCCAAGTGGATAGGGTTGTTAAGAAAGCATATGGTGTTTTAGCTTTCATTAACAGGGGGATTGAGTTTAAGAGTCGTGAGATCTTGTTGCAGCTTTATGAAACTTTGGTTAGACCGCACTTGGAATACTGTGTCCAGTTCTGGTCACCCTATTATAGGAAAGATGTGGATGCTTTGGAGGGGGTTCAGAGGAGGTTTATCAGGATGCTGCCTGGACTGGAGGGCTTATCTTATGAAGAGAGCTTGACTGAGCTCGGACTTTCTTCATTGGAGAAAAGCAGGAGGAGAGAGGATCTAATACAAGATAATGAGAGGCATAGATAGAGTCGATAGCCAGAGACTATTTCCCAGGGCAGAAATGGCTAACACAAGGGGTCATAGTTTTAAGCTGGTTGGAGGAAAGCATAGAGGGGATGTCAGAGGATGGGTTCTTTACACAGAGAGTTGTGAGAGCATGGAATGCGTTGCCAGCAGCAGTTGTGGAAGCGAGGTCACTGGGGACATTTAAGAGGCTGGATTAGTGGTGCTGGAAGAGCACAGCAGTTCAGGCAGCATCCAACGAGCAGCAAAATCGACGTTTCGGGCAAAAGCCCTTCATCAGGAATAAAGGCAGTGAGTCTGAAGCATGGAGAGATAAGCTAGAGGAGGGTGGGGGTGGGGAGAGAGTAGCATAGAGTTGCCTGTCACTTTGTTGGCTATGTAGAACAGTTGATCTTCTGTAATTACACCGGCACCACTCCCCACCTCTTCCTCCGCTACATTGATGACTGCATTGGCGCCACCTCATGCTCCCGCGAGGAGGTTCAGCAATTCATCAACTTCACCAACACATTCCACCCTGACCTTAAATTTACCTGGACCATCTCTGACACCTCGCTCCCCTTCCTGGACCTCTCCATCTCCATTAGTGATGACCGACTTGACACTGACATTTTTTACAAACCCGCCGACTCCCATAGCTACCTGGATTACACCTCTTCCCACCCTATCTCTTGCAAAAATGCCATCCCGTATTCCCAATTTCTCCGCCTCCGCCGTATCTGCTCCCAGGAGGACCAGTTCCACCATAGCACACACCAGATGGCCTCCTTCTTTAGAGACCGCAATTTCCCTTCCCATGTGGGTAAAGATGCCCTCCAACGCATCTCGTCCACATCCCGCACCTCCGCCATCAGACCCCACCCCTCCAACCGTAACAAAGACAGAATGCCCCTGGTGCTCACCCTCCACCCTACAAACCTTCGCATCAACCAAATCATCCGCCGACATTTCCGCCACCTCCAAAAAGACCCCAGCACCAGGGATATATTTCCCTCCCCACCCCTTTCCGCCTTCCGCAAAGACCGTTCCCTCCGTGACTACCTGCTCAGGTCCACACCCCCCTATGACCCACCCTCCCATTCTGGCACTTTCCCCTGCCACCGCAGGAACTGTAAAACCTGTGCCCACACCTCCTCCCTCACCTCTATCCAAGGCCCTAAAGGAGCCTTCCACATCCATCAAAGTTTCACCTGCACATCCACTAATATCATTTATTGTATCCGTTGCTCCCGATGTGGTCTCCTCTACATTGGGGAGACTGGGCGCCTCCTAGCAGAGCGCTTTAGGGAACATCTCCGAGACACCCGCACCAATCAACCAAACCGCCCCGTGGCCCAACATTTCAACTCCCCCTCCCACTCTGCTGAGGACATGGAGGTCCTGGGCCTCCTTCACCGCCGCTCCCTCACCACCAGACACCTGGAGGAAGAACGCCTCATCTTCCACCTCGGAACACTTCAACCCCAGGGCATCAATGTGGACTTCAACAGCTTCCTCATTTCCCCTTCCCCCACCTCATCCTAGTTTCAAACTTCCAGCTCAGTAACTGTCTCCTTGACTTGTCCGGACTTGTCCGACCTGCCTATCTTCTTTTCCACCTATCCACTCCACCCTCTCCTCCTTGACCTATCACCTTTATCTCCTCCCCCACTCACCCATTGTACTCTATGCTACTCTCTCCCCACCCCCACCCTCCTCCAGCTTATCTCTCCACGCTTCAGGCTCACTGCCTTTATTCCTGATGAAGGACTTTTGCCCGAAACGTCGATTTTGCTGCTCGTTGGATGCTGCCTGAACTGCTGTGCTCTTCCAGCACCACTTATCTAGTATTTGGTTTTCAGCATCTGCAGTCATTGTTTTTACATTTAAGAGGCTGCTGGACATGCATATGGTCACAGAAATTTGAGGGTTCGTACATTAGGTTTACCTTACATGAGGATCAATGGTCGGCACAACATCGTGGGCTGAAGGGCCTGTTCTGTGCTGTACTGTTCTACGCTCTATGTTCTATGTTCTAAAAGCAGAGCCGGTCAGGCAGCAAATGAGGAGCAGGAGAGTCGACATTTCGAGCATAAACTCTTCAGCAGGAATTACATCAGAAAGTGAAACAATGCAGTGCTTCGTATAGAGCAATTACACTACCCTCTTGCTTCCATGCCATAGTGTATCATTATCAAAATGAAGCCTCCTTTGCATAACAATGACTGAGCAGGAATCACACCACAGAAGAGCTATTGTGATTCCAAACTTCGCCAGGTAGCATGAGCAAAGGACTGGAATTGTTCTCTTACTCTTGGACTGCTGGAGTTACATTTGAAACAATTATATAAACTGAATTTGTCTTTGTGAAGTGTGTATTTACTGTATTGGAGTATTTCTATAATGACGGAGCACACAACAGGTGACATGGTACTAATAATGTCAGTAGACTTCTCCAACCTTTGAACCAGTTTCCCGAGTGTCTCTGACAGACCTGGGTGCTCTCCCTGTTCCTCTCTGTGCATTTGTGTAAGATTATTAAAGGAAAATACCATGGGGACATTTTCTGCCTTGGTGAGAGCAGGTCCCTTGTCTCCGGCAGCCTCTGAGTAGAGTATTGTTTTCTCTGCCAGTTGTGGAGACGTGACAGTGACATGCTCACCACAATGCGCTCTTGGGTTAAATCTAGTCACAGACCCCACTGAGTTGCAAGGCTGTGATTCATTGGTGAGTATAGGTGCCCTCTGAGGGAATCTGTGTCTTCTTACTCTGAGGTGGAGGTGCAGCAGATGGAGTCAGGGGCTAACCTTGTCTTGGCGCTGGTTGTGTGGGTGCCACTGGTACATATACATGAAATGAGGAGATCTTAGTTGTGTGATATTGACCGAAGTTCAGTGGTTAGCATTGCTGCCTCACATTGCTGGGCACCTGTTTTCAATTCCAGCACAGCCTGATTGTCTGTGTGGAGTTTGCACATTCGTCCCGTGTCTGCGTGGGGTTTGCTCCGGGTGCTCTGGTTTCCTCCCACAGTCCAAAGATGTGCAGGTCAGGTGGATTGGCTGTGCTAGATTGTCCAGGGATGTGCAAGGTAGTTGGGTTAGCCTGAATAAAAAAACCCATGTGGGGTTACAGGTCTGGTTGGGATGAGTTATTCATTCTGGTGGTAATGGGAGAGCAGTACAGATAACACCATGAAGTTGGCTGGGTTGGCTGAACTGGAGCTTTTGATATCCCCATGTGACTGGTTTCAATCGCCCCAGGCCAGATCCAAGATCTGGTCTTCATAGGGGTGAGGAGCCAAATGTCGAAAACCACCCCCCATCCCTCCTGTCCCATATTGATCTCTCAGCCCTGCGTTGTGGCAGTTTGTCCTGTATTGAGACTGAAAGAGGGATTAGAGAGAGATGGAAGTGAGTGGAAGAGCTGTTAGTGACAGTGCAGGAGCAGGAGAGATGGCGAGCGACCCCGAGTGAATGAGAATGAAGTGCAGAGGTCAGGAAGAGTTCACAGCTTGGAAAGATGAGGGGAGGGTCTGTAAGTGGAACTGCTATGGGGTTGGCAACTTGTACCCATTGGGATTCTACAGGGATTAGTGCTGGGACAGCAGGTATTAATGACTTGAAGAAAGTCAATGTACTGTAGCCAAATTTAGTTGGAAAGGCAAGTTGCAACAATTTGTAGAGAGACATTGATAAATGCGCAAACATTTGGCAAATTGAGCATAATGTGGGAAAATGTGAAGTTGTTCATTTTGGAGAGGAGAACAAAAGAATAGAATATTATTTAAATAGAAAGAAACTGCAGAATACTGTAACACTTGGGAACTTTTGCACGAAATACAGAAAGTTAGCATAAAGGCGTAGCAGATAAGCAGGAAGGCTAATGGAATGTTCATCCTTATTTCAAGGGGATTGGAGTATAAGAGTAGGGAAATCCTGCTGCAATGGCACAGGGTGCTGGGGAGAGCACATGTGGAGTACTGGGAACAGTTATAGTTCTCTTATTTAAGGAAAAATATTTCATTGGAAGCAGTTCAGAAAAGGTACACAAGGATGAGTCTCATGGGCAGAGGCTAAACAGATTGGCACTCTGCTCATTGGAGTTTCGACAAATGATTTCATTGAAACATGGAAGGGCTTGGCAGGGTAAATGCTGAGTGGATGTTTCCCTTCATGAGAGAGTCTAGGAATGGGGGGATAATCTCAGAATAAAATAGTGCCAGTTTATGACTGAGATGTCGAAGAATTTCTTTTGAAGGTTGTCAGTCTTTGAAGCTCCTTATCACGGAGAGCTGCAGGAACAGAGTCCTTGTGTATATTTAAGTTTATGATAGATAGATTATTGATCAGTAGGGGGATCGGGAAAGGGCAGGAAAGTGGATGCGATGGATCTTGGACCATCCATGAGCCTATTGAACGGCAGAGTCTAGATTGATCAGGAGGGCAAAAAGGGGATATAAAATAGCTTTGACAAATAGAATTAAGGAGAATCCAAAGGGTTTTTAACAAATACATTCAGGACAAAAGGGTATCGAGGGAGAGAATAGGGCCTCTCAAAGATCAGCAAGGCGGTCTTTGTGTGGAGCCACAGAAAATGGGGGAGATACTAAATGAATATTTTGTATCAATATTTACTGGGAAAAAGGACATGGAAGATATAGACTGTAGGGAAATAGATGGCGACATCTTGCAAAATGTCCAGATTACAGAGGAGCAAGTGCTGGATGTCTTGAAATGGTTAAAGGTGGATAAATCCCCAGGACCTGATCAGGTGTACCCGAGAACTCTGTGGGAAGCTAGAGAAGTGATTGCTGGGCCTCTTGCTGAGATATTTGTATCATCGCTAGTCACAGGTGAGATGCCGGAAGACTGGAGGTTGGCAAACGTGGTGCCACTGTTTAAGAAGGGCGGCAAAGACAAACCAAGGAACTATAGACTGGTGAGCCTGACCTCAGTGGTGGGCAAGTTATTGGAGGGATTCCTGAGGGACAGGATGTACATGTATTTGGAAAGGCAAGGACTGATTACAGATAGTCAACATGGCTTTGTGCGTGGGAAATCATGTCTCACAAACTTGATTGAGTTTTTTTGAAGAAGTAACAAAGAAGATTGATGAGGGCAGAGCAGTAGATGTGATCTGTATGGACTTCAGTAAGGTGTGAGACAAGGTTCCCCATGAGAGACTGATTAGCAAGGTTAGATCTCATGGAATACAGGGAGAACTAGCCATTTGGATACAGAACTGGCTCAAAGGTAGAAGACAGAGGGTGGTAGTGGAGGGTTGTTTTTCAGACTGGAGTCCTGTGACCAGTGGAGTGCCTCAAGGATCGGTGCTGGGTCCTCTACTTTTTGTCATTTACATAAATGATTTGGATGCAAGCATAAGAGGTACAGTTAGTAAGTTTGCAGATGACACCAACATTGGAGGTGTAGTGGACAGTGAAGAGGGTTACCTCAGATTACAATAGGATCTGGACCAGATGGGCCAATGGACTGAGAAGTGGCAGATGGAGTTTAATTCATGTAAATGCGAGATGCTGCATTTTGGGAAAACAAATCTTAGCAGGACTTATATACTTAATGGTAAGGTCCTAGGGAGTGTTGCTGAACAAAGAGACCTTGGAGTGCAGGTTCATAGCTCCTTGTAAGTGGAGTTGCAGGTAGATAGGATAGTGAAGGAGGCATTTGGTATGCTTTGCTTTATTAGTCAGAGTATTAAGTACAGGAGTTGGGAGGTCATGTTGCAGCTGTACAGGACATTGGTTAGACCACTGTTGGAATATTGCATGCAATTCTGGTCTCCTTCCTATCGGAAAGATGTTGTGAAACTTGAAAGGATTCAGAAAAGATTTACAAGGATGTTGCCAGGGTTGGAGGATTTGAGCTATAGAGAAAGGCTGAACGGGCTGAGGCTGTTTTCCCTGGAGCGTCGGAGGCTGAGGGGAGACCTTTTTGAAGTTTACAAAATTGTGAGGGGCATAGATAGGATAAATAAACAAAGTCTTTTCCCTGGGGTTGGGGAGTCCAGAACGAGAGGGCATAGATTGGGGTAAGAGGGGGAAGATATAAAAGAGACTTCAGGGGCAACTTTTTCACGCAGAGTGTGGAACGTGTATGGAATGAGCTGCCAGAGGATGTGGTGGATGCTGGTATAATTGCAACTTTTAAGAGGCATTTAGATGGGTATATGAATCGGAAGGGTTTGGAGGGATATGGCCTGGGTGCTGGCAGGTGGGACTAGATTGGGTTGGGATATCTGGTCGGCATGGACAGGTTGGACTGAAGGGTCTGTTTCCATGCTGTACATCTATATGACTCTATGACTCTATTAGAGTGGTGCTGGAAAAGCACAGCAGGTCAGGCAGCATCCGAGGAGCAGGAAATCGACGTTTAGGGCAAAAGCCCTTCATCAGGAATGGAGGCAGGGAGCCTCCAGTGCAGAATGGTAGAGCAGACTCAAGGGGCCAAATGGCCTACTTCTGTTCCTATTTCTAATGGTCTTGTGGCCTTAGTGATGAGATTGTGAGACCATTAGCATTGACAATGTGACAGAGTTGGAGTGAATCTGGGGTAGCAGAGAGAAGATGGTGACAATTATCCTTGTGGAGACCAGGAAGTAGATTTGGTGAACTTCTGTTTGACATAGCCATCCTGGAATTATGTTACATGAGACCTGAGTTTTTATGGTGAATTGTGAACTCAGTGATAAAGAAGTAATGAAACTGGGATTGTATTGCATGATACCATGAAAGGTCCTATATAAATGAATGTTCTTTTTAAAAAATATCTCTCTGTATCTATCAACAGCCCTGGCAGGGAGCTGCATTTATCCATTTTGATTTTTTAAAAGGATGATTTTTTTTGGTGGGAGATTCATGTGGGCAGTTCTTCATGGGCCATGTCGACTTTTCTCATGCAACAGTCTGCTCTACAGCTCAATTGATCTCCATGGCATCATGCAATTATGCAGCAAGAAAGGCAGAAATGCTCAATGCTGTGGGAATTTTATAAAATATGTGTAGCTGAGACTATTTTTAAAGCCCAGATCCTCAGACGCAGCAAAGACAAGAACCAGCTTTCCAATAATGTTGTTCACTGGTCTTCACTGAGGACATGGCACAGAAAGACAAACTTAGTACCTCATGTTGTCAACAGAGACCTGGAGACATTGGTGGTCCGGGTGATGGAAAGGATGCACCCATTTCCTCAGCATTCAGAACTTTCCGGGACCCCAAAACATTCAAGGTTTTTCTGGAATTCCTCAGGATCGTGTTCTAGGCTGAACCACCTTTAGCCACTTTGTCAATGGCCTTCTGTCCATCATAGTTACTTCTGAATCATAGAATCCCTACAGTGTGGAAACAGGCCTTTCATCTCAGCAAGTCCACACTGACCCTCTGAAGGATAACTCATCCAGACCTATTCCCCTTCCCTATTACATTTCCCCTCACTCATGTACCTAACCTACATATCCGTGAACACTACGGGCAATTTAGCATGACCAATTCACCTAACCTGCACATCTTTGGATTGTGGGAGGAAACCAGAGCACCTGGGGGAAACCCACGCAGACACAGGGAGAATGTGCAAACTCCACACAGACAGTTGGCTGAGGCTGGGGTCGAACCCGGGTCCCTGACACTGTGAGGCAGCAGTGTTAGCCACTGAATCACCATCCAGTGGATGCTGATTGACGATTGCACAATGTTTGGAACCATTCGTGACTCTTCAGGTGCTGAAAGAGAAATCACATAACATCATATAAACACAAAGGCTACAAGAGCAGGTTAAAGGCTAGGACCCATGCAGTGAGCAACTGCCTGTCTGTCAGCTCCAAGGCTCAAGTCAGGAATATTCCCACTTGTCTGAACGAGTGTGTCTCCAACAACTTACGCAACTCCACTCCATTCCACTCCCCTGCCCTTCCCAACAATTTTCGCTCAAGAAGCTTGACACCATTCAGGACAATGCAGCCCACTCAATTGACATCACATCCACAAACATTTAATCCCTCCATCACCGACACACAATAGCAGCAGTGTGTACAGTCTATAAGATGCACTGCAGAAATTCACCAAAGATCCTTAGACGGCACCTTCCAAACCCATAACCACTTCCATCTAGAAGGACAAGAGCAACAGATACCTGAGAACACCAAACCTCCCACAACATGTCTCCCGTCCAAGTCACTCCCGAAAATGACTTGGAAGTATATCGTCGTTCCTTCACTGTCGCTGAGGTAAAATCCTGGAATTCCTTCCCTCAGGCATTGTGGGTCTACTGACAGCAAATGGACTGCAACTGTTCAAGAGCGCAGCTCACCAGCATCTCTTCAAGGCCATCTGGGGATGGGCAAGAAACATTGGCCCAACCAGTGATGCCTGCATTCAATAAATGGAGAAAACAAACTCCCTTCACCACTTTCTCAGCTTCGGTTGTGAAGGGCACAGGGTCCCACAGTGATGCAGGGCACCCTTTCTGTGCTGTATTACATGTCACTTCAGGAATGGTATAGGTATCAAAACCTCATCTTCAGGAGGCCTGTGGTCTGTTCCACTGTGGCCCTATTGGAAGAATGTGCAGTCTGCATCAGTCTGAAGATTTTATTAAGCTATCATCAGCCATATTTGGGGAGGATTGCCTTTATCTTCCAACAGCTCCCTGTATGATGTGAGTCTTGGCAACATGCAGGATATTTGGCAACTATTTCCAATATTCGGAATTGATGCTCATGTGTGATATGGTGATAACGTGCTGTCAAGGGGGGTACAGTCTAGAGCACACTGTTAGTGAGAGGAGCCAACAATGATGGAGAATCCCAGTGTCTGAACTGCTTGATTGTCTTCATTCGACATGAAGGGCTGGGTGCACAAGAAAACAAGAACAATTTATCCCAGAGGCACCAGTTGATAACTAGGAGATGAAACACCTCTTCACTGTTTTCCCATGGCGAAAGGACTCCACCTCACATTTGTAGAATGATAATCTGCGGGGAGTATCAGAAATTGGACAACACATCAGTAATGGTCCTCCAGAATCCCCACATCAATCACTATAAAGCAACATTTTATGCCCTAACAGAGTATGCCATGGACACCTCACAAGGTGACAATGTCATATTTTGATAAGGAGCTTTGAGCTTTGTAACCTTATCCAAATGCTGAATCAAAGTATGAATAGCACATAGGGGAAGTGTTCTTCAGGCACTTGTCCACTATGATGGGACCCTCTCTCAGAAAAGAACTATCCTTGAACATCACTGACTATACTCTTGGATGCTTACAGTTAGAAGTGTGGCAGCTGTGAAACATTGTATTCCAGTTTCAGTTATGAGATGAGATGCAGAAATCAAAAATGCAAGTGAGACTTTTAAGTTCACATCTGCATGGATTTACTCACCTGACATGACAAGGGCCCAATTGATGTCAAGCACACAATGGTCATGGTTGCTTGAAGCTCTACTTTTTAATGCTTATTCTTGTAAAAACAATGAGCCGACAAATTGATTCTAGGTGGCATTACACAATCAGTAGATGGATGTTCAATGTAATTGTCCTTAGTTTTGAAAGAGTGCACTCTGCACCTGAAGAGCAAAAAAAACCCTTGCGTTACCCACATGCAGTGGCGGCCATTTTGTCTCCTTATTGCGTTCATGAATTTGTTGCAAAGATGGCAAACTCTCAAATTAATGTCCCTGTAAGTGAGTAACAAACTGCACCTGAGATGGACATTGTCCCTGGGCTCCTGGTAACCTATCAACTCCCCCCACAACCTTTTCCATTCAGTCTCTTTATATGGCTGGAAATGCTCCCAGGTTCCCTTTCCAGTCCCATGGCTTTGTAAATTTCCATGCTCTCATTGACCATATGCTCTCCTCATGGTAAGGACAGAATTGTTGTAACTTGTGAGAACTATAACCTCCCAGCAATTTCCTGTCCTTATTTTTTGAAAACAGAGGGAGTTATAAAAATAGGCTGGGACTTTTTTGACTGGAGTGTAGGAGGTTGAGGGGTCACCTTACAAAGGTTCATAAAATCATGAGGGAAATAGGTAAGGTGAATAGCAAAAGTCTTTTCCCTAAGGTTGGGGAGTTCAAAAGTAGGGAGCACATTTTTAAGGTGAGAGGAAATTTAGGAAGGACATGAGGGACAACTCATTTACACAGAGTTTGCTTCATGTGTGGAATGAACTGCCAGAGGAAGCTGTGGATGCAGGGACAGTTACAACATTTAAAAGATATTTGGATAAGTTCATGAATAGGAAGTGTTTGAAGGGATATGGGCCAAACGCAAGCAGGTGGGACTGGATTAGAACATGGTCGGCATTGATGAATTGGACCAAAAGATCTGTTTCCATTCTGTATGACTATGACTTTATGACTCTATGAAGAACATCAGACTTATAATCTCATTACTATATGCACATCTTGAAGTCAATTAACCCCTAGGTTTTCAATCTGATGTTTGAAAAAAAGAACAAAGAACCAAGAACAAAGAAAATTTACAGCCCAGGAACAGGCCCTTCGGCTATCCAAGCCTGAGCTGATCCAAATGTACTGCCTAAACCTGTCAGTCAATTGCTAAGCATCTGTATCCCTCTGCACCCACTTACTCATGCATCTGTCCAGACGCATCTTAAATGAATCTACTGTGCCTGCCTCTACCACCTCCGCTGGCAATGCTTCCCAAATGCCCACCACCCTCTGTGTGAAGTACTTGCTGTGTGTATCCCCCTTAAACTTTCCCCCCTCACCATGAAAATGTGACCTCTCGTTATTGAATCCTTCACCCTGGGAAAAAGCTTGTCTCTATCCACCCTGCCTATACCCTTCATGATTTTGTAAACCTCAATCAGGTCCCCCCTCAATCTCCTTTTTTCTAATGAAAATAAATCTAATCTACTCAACCTTTCTTCAAAGCTAGCACCTTGCATACCAGGCAACATCCTTGTAAACCTTCTCTACACCCTCTCCAAAGCATCCACATCCTTTTGGTAATTGGCGACCAGATCTATACACAATATTCAAAATGCGGCGAACCAATGTCTTGTACAATTTTAACATGACTTGCCAGCTCTTATACTCAATACCCCGTCTGATGAAGGCAAGCATACTATATGCCTTCTTGACCACTCTATCCAACTGTGAAGCAACCTTCAGGGTTCAATGGACCTGCACTCCCGGGTCTCTCTGCTCATCAACTTTTCCCAAGGCTCTTCCGTTCATTGTATAATTCTCTCTAGAATTAATCTTCCCTAAATGCATCACCTCACATTTGTCTGGATTGAAAACCATCTGCCCTTTTCTGCCCAACTCTCCAGTCTATCGATATTCTCCTGTATTCTCTGACAGTCCCTTATGCTTTCTGCTACTCCACCAATCTTCGTGTCATCTGCAAACTTGCTGAGCATACCAACAGTGCCCTCTTCCAGATCATTTATGTATATCACAAATAACAGTGGCCCCAACACTGACCCCTGTGGAACAACACTGGTCACCTTTTTCCATTTCGAGAAACTCCCTTCAACTACTACTCTCTGTCTCCTATTGCTCAATCAGTTCTTTATCCACCTAGCTAGAACAGCCTGCACACCATGTGACTTCACTTTCTTCATGAGTCTACCATGGGGAACCTTATCAACCACCTTACTAAAGTCCATGTATATGACATCGACAGCCCTTCCTTCATCTAACAACTTAGTCACTTCCTCGAAGAACTTTATTAAGTTAGCAAGGCACAATATTCCCTGCACAAAACCATGTTGCCTATCACTGATAAGCCCATTCTTTTCTAAATATAAATAGATCCTATCCCTCAGTACCCTCTCCAGCAACTTCCCCACCACCAACGTCAGGCTCACTGGTCTGTCGTTACCCAGAATATCCCTACTACCCATCTTGTACAGGGGGACAACATGAGCAACGTTCCAATCCTCCGGCACCTCACCTGTATTTAAGGATGCCACAAAGATATCTGTCAGGGCCCCAGCTATTTCCTCTCTCGCCTCCCTCAGCAACCTGGGATAGATCCCATCTGGTCCTGGGGATTTGTCCAACTTAATAACCTCTAGCCTACCCAACACATCTTCCCTACTTATGCCAATGTGATCCAGACTAATCAAATTTCTATCTATAATCTCAAGATTCATCATGTTCCTCTCCTCAGTGAACACTGATGCAAAGTAATCATTCAGAATCTCACCCATTCTCTCAGGTTCAGCACACAGCCCTTCTTCATTATCCTTTAGTGGATCAATCCTTTCTCTAGTTACCCACTTGCTTTATATAAGAATAAAATGCTTTGGGATTCTCCTTAATTCTGCTTGCTAAAGCTATTTCATGAACCCTTTTAGCCCGCTTGATTTCTCATTTAAGACTTGTCCTACTCTTCCGATATTCCTCCAGGGTCTGTTCTGTTCTTAGCTACCTAGACCTTATGTACGCTTTCCTTTTCTTCTTGGCTAGTTGTACAATTTCTCCTGTCATCCACGGTTCACGAATCTTGCCCTTCCGATCCTGCACTATCTTTCATCTATCTTTTAAAGCCTCCCACATCTCAAATATGAACTTCCCTTCAAATAGCTGTGTCCAATCCACATTTCCAAGCTCCTGCCTAATTCTGATATAATTGGCCTTGGTTCAGTTTCGTACTTTTCCTTTAAGACCACTCTCTTTTTTTATCTTCTTTTTGTTTTTGACTAGTTTTGATTATTTTACTCAACCTGTTCAGAATGTTATTTCACATCTCCAGGGTCATACAGTCATAGACACATCGAGATGTTCAGCACGGAAACAAACTCTTCAGTCCAACTCGTCCACACTGACCAGATATCCTAACCTAATCTAGTCCCATTTGTCAGCACTTGGCCCATATCCCTTTGAACCCTGCCTATTCATGTACCCATCCAGATGCCTTTTAGAACATAGAACAATACAGTGAAGAACAGGCACTTCGGCCCTCAATGTCGCGCTGACCTGTGGACTTTTCTCAGTTCGTCCCCCTACATTATCCCAAAATCATCCATGAGCTTATCTAAGGATTGTTAAAATCTTCATAATGTGGCTGAGTTGACTACCTTAGCTGGTAGGACATTCCATGCCCTTACCACTTTCTGTGTAAAGAACTTGCCTCTGACATCAGTCTTAAATCTATGACCCTTCAATTTGCAGTTATGCCTCTCGTACAAGCTGACATCATCATCTTAGGAAGAAGTCTTTCTCTGTCTACCCTATCTAATCCTCTAATCATCTTGTATGTCTCTATCAAATCCCCCTTTTGAATGTTGTAGTTGTACCAGCCTCCACCACTTTCTCTGGCAGCTCATGCCATACACGTACCAACCTCTGTGTGAAAAAGTTGCTCCTTAGGTCCCTTTTATATCTTTCCCCTCTCAGCCTAAACCTATGCTCCCTAGTTCTGGAGTTCCCTATCCCAGGGAAAAGACCTTGTCTATTTATCCTATCCACGCCCCTCATGAATTTATAAATCTTTATAAAGTCACCCCTCAACCTCCAATGCTTCATGAACAACAACCCCAGCTGTGAACTCATATCTCCTGTCCTATAGGTACCGACGCTACCACTGCACCACCGGAGCTGTTCTACCTGATTTTGATTGAATTAACCAGCTTAAGGCACATAACTGATTTTTAAACAGATTGCTCAGTGACATTGGTTATTGGCGTAAGCACTGCTATTGATCAATTGGACAGAATGCTATGAGCTATTGCTTACTTAACCATTAATTGCTCTGATTAAAAAGCAGTGTTATGAAACATTTTCACTCATTATCTGTTTGATTGCCCAGAGAGATGCATAACTCCAGGGTTTTAATATTTTAAAAAATTATCCTTCCATGGGATATGAGCATTGTTGGTAACACCATCATCTGTTACTCATCCCTCATTGCCTTTCCATTGAAGGGCTTTCTCAGCCATTTCAGAAGCCAGTTTTGAGCCAATCATGTTACTAGGGATCTGCAGTCACGTGAAGGTCAGACTAGGTAAGGATACATAGAAATATGGAAGATGGGAGCAGGAGTAAGCCATTCTGTCCCTTGCACCTGCTCTACCATTCAATATGATAATGGCTGATCATTGAGCTCAATACCCTTATTTACTGTCATCTCCTGATATCCATTGATCCCTTTAACCACAAGAGATATACCTATCTCCTCAAAAATGCATCACGTTTTGGTTTAACCACTTTCTGTGGTAGTGAATTTCACAGGCTAACCACTCTCTGAGCAACCAAACCTTTCCTCATCACCGTCCTAAAAGGCTTACTCTTTATCCATAAAGTATGACACCTGTGTTCGGGACTCCCTCACCAATGGGAATATCTTCCTGCATCTAACATGTCTAACTGCTTCAGCATCCAGACTTGAAATGTTAGCCTGCTCTCTCTATAGATACTGCCTGACCCGCTGTGATCTCCAGCACATTGTTTTGCTTTCAGTGTAGATTCCAGCATCTGCAGTAATTTGCTCCTCTAACCTGTCTAGCTCTGTAAGAATTTTATGAGTTTCTGTGAGATCTCCTCTCCCATTCCTGTCAACTCCAATGAATACAATCCTAACCATTTAGACCTCTCCTCAGACGTCAGTCCTATCATCCCAGGAATCAATTTGTTAAACCTTTGCTGCAAGCCCTCGATAGAAAGAACATCCTTCCTGAAATAAGGAGATCAAAACTGTGCACAATATACCTGACGTGGCCTTACCAATGCCCTGGATGATTGCAGCAAGACATTCTTGTTCCTGTACTTGAATCAGCTCACCATGAAGATCAGTGTTCAGTTTACCTCCTTCATTGCCTGCTTACTTTCAGGGATTGGTGCACAAGGATGCAGACTTCCATCCGTCTTGAGTTTTTACAATTGATGATCGTCTCTTGCCGCCATTAGCTTTCAATTCCAGAATTATTAATTGAATTTTAATGCCACCAGCTGTTGTGGTGGGATTTCTACCTGCGGCCACATCCAAAGATGAGGAGGTTGGCATGGATTGGCCGTGCTAAATTGTCCATAGTGTTCAGGGATGTGTAAGTTAGGCGCATTAGTCAGGGGTAAATGTAGGGGAATGGACCTGGGTGGGATACTCTTTGGAGAGTCAGTGTGGACTTGTTTGGCCTGTTTCCACACTGCAGGGTTCCTAAGATTCAGAATCTGGGCCTCTAGATTATTTGTCCAGTGAAATATTATCATGACTTACATTGTCAGCCAACACCCCACCTAACCCCATTACATATACTTTCTGGTAGGAATTATGAATTGTTGGTCGTGAACTGGAACAGCCTTTTGTGTTTCATTAACTCACAGTCACTGAGGCCAGTGAAATGGTCGAAGCTACGATCCTTGCCGAGATTAGCACAGAGCAGTGCTGTAGCCTTGAAGTTGTCTTGTCCGCACAGCTCAGTGACATTCATATCGCACATTCTCTCTTTGACCTGTCTGTTAAATCAGGTACTTTGGTCTGTCAAATAGAAGGGAGCATTGGGTAAAGATCCAATTCATCACCAATCATTATCATCTTGTCTGTACGTACATAGAAGCCAAAACAGTGAAACCTTCAGGTTTATAAGCAGAGGAGACAAGAGAGAATTATATTTAATCAGCAGAACATAAATATTTTGAAGGTTTTCAGACTCTTTATATTTGAACTGACTTATTTATTTTAAAATGGTGTTCCACAGGTATTAAAGTCTAATCCAGCATAGCATAGATTTTGAGCAGTACAGATTCACAAATCATTGAAGGTAGGTTAATTGAGCCATATAAAATGCAAGCTGAATACCAGAGTCATTTCTATTATGAAATAATTGAAAAGCAGAATGGTTAAATAAATCTTGCACAGAAACCTGGTTAGACCACACTTGGGGTGCTGTACATATTTCCATGTCATAAATGGAAATACAGACTCTGGATCAGATTTCTAATATTAGAACTGCGAGATTATAATGGTCAGGAAAGATTGAACTATCTGGGGAATTTTTTTACTCTAGAAAAGCAGAGGTGGAGATGTGATTAATTTGAATTAATGGCACAGCCCAGTTAAATTCATACAGGAGGAATGCAATGGGAAGGGAAAGTGATGGAGGGATCTGGAAAGAGGTTTGAATAGGTCTTCCAAAAGGTAACACTGGAGATTCATTTTTCTTAATGATTGGAAAACATATTTCTTTTACTGACAACACATGAAGAAATAAATACCTTTTTAGGATTTATTGACTTACAAGTTCTAAGTCAATAAATCTACTTCTATCTGCAATAAGAGAACAGATTTTAATAATTATCATTTGTTCCAAATAAGGCATATTACAAAGACTACGAATAATATAAATCTCAGTGTAATGTTTATTTTATTTAAAAGTGTTCCTTCTTAAGTAATGACATTTATGCAATTCTGTTTGATAAGTGTTCAAATCAAAATCTCCTTTCAAGTTTGAATCGAAAAGTATTGTGCATTTTATAGTGTCAGGATGTCTTATACCTCTTTCCCCTTCTTCAGTTCTTAGTCAAAAGCTGATCTGACCGAAGCCATCAGAACTATTACCTTGGATTGGCCAAGATCCTGACATTGTTCCAGCTGAAACCAGACTGGAGCCTGTGCTTTTGGACCACGCTGATCCGGACCAAACATCTGGCCAATTCAATCAACTGACTGACCCCCAAAGGTTCGATGTTGCCCAGGCACCGTATACTTTTTATGCATGTGACAACTTGGAACTATGGAGAGTGAAGGTTGGGTCTCCAATTTCATTCCAACACACAGTTGTCCAGAAATCTCTCCCACTCTTACCACTTGCTGTGTTTTGTAAGTTGTTCCTTAATCCATTTGGCCATGTTATGAATGCACCTGCCTTAGCTTTGAAACCCCGAGTGGGGCTTGATCCCTGACCTTCAGGCTTGGAGGCCAGGATGCTACTCATTCCATCACTAGACACTCAATACATTTTACAGTCAATTCCAAACTTTTGAAGTAGTCACTGATTTGACGTGGCAGCCAATAGATGCACTATAAAGTCTGATAGCAGTAAAGTGATAATGACCAGGTATTCCATAGGGATATTGTTGATTGAGTAATAAGTATTGACAAGGATACTGTCTCTAACTTGCTTTCTCTTGTTAATATATTGCCATCAGGACCTTTTACATTTTGCCAAGAGAGGAGAAAGGCCCTCAGTTTAACCTCTCAATCTGAAAAGTGGCAGCTTTAAGAGTCCACGACCCCAATTTTGACACACTCCCTCAGTGCTACACTAGAATGTCAATCTACATGATTGTGCCAATGTTGGGTGGGACATTGGCTCATTGATTAACCCTGCTGCCTTGCAGCACAAGGGACTTGAATCCAGCCTTGGGCATTTGTCTGAGTAGAGTTTGCACCTTCTCCCCGTGTCTGCGTGGGTGCAGACTGGGTGCTCCAGTTTCCTCCCACAGTACAAAGATGTGCAGGCTCGGTGGATTGGCCATCCTACATTGCACTTAGTGTCCAGGGGTGTGCAGGGAGGTGGATTAGCCATGGGAAATGCAGGGTCACAGGGATGGAGTGGGTCTGGGTGCGATGCTCTTCAGTGGGGAGGTATGGAGTAGGTGGGCTGGATGCCCTGCTTCCACTCTGTAGAGATTCTGTGATTCTAAGTCTTAAAGGATTTGAACTAATAAATGATGGTTTAGAGGTGATTGTAGCATCAAATGAGTCACAACAGAATATAATGTTGAACACTCTGAATTATGGACCAGCGAGTACCTGTAGATTTCTTAGCTCTCAATATAAACACACAATGAAAAGGAAAGTGCTTTTATTTTATTCTTTTAGAATAAATTAATTATTTACAAAACGTTGTGTAATATCAAGATCGGAGTCTTCAAATTTGGCCTTCCCGAATGATTCATTCACTGTTCATGAAAAAGCTGGAAACGATCCATTGAATATAACTCAGGGAGTGTCACTAAAAATTTAGGGCTTCAGGATAAGGAAGGGCAGATTCTTACCAGGCCCTGAACGCTGTGGGCTATGGTTGAGAAATCTGAGAGAATTGTGTGAGGGGTCAAGCAAGGTCTACCTCAATGTCAGGATCAGCTCATTGCCAATTCCAATAGAGTTCCGGGCGTCAGGACAGGAATTCTCATTAGGCAGCAGCGACATGCCTATCCATGGGGATTGCTGCTTGTTAAATGCAAATCTCAGCTCAATATGATGCAGTGTCCTACCCGACCACCCGCTGTGAGGAAACTAGATACCAATGTGAAAGCCTGAGCAGGTGCCCCACTGACTACATCTTGCCACTTGCTCCTTTGAACATCCATCTGACATTAGAGGCAGCATCCAGGGGTGTAGTGGCTTCATGCACTCCACTGATGAAAAGGTGTCATTCAAATTGACAACATTTTTGTAAAGAGATTTTAAATGTTGGTGGACTGAGCAGCTCCTGGGGCACTGGGTTCTTGGCTGTATTTTGAAAAAATTGTTCTTCTTGTGTATATGCTGAGGAGTGACAGATGGAGTTTAAGTTAGATAAACGTGAGGTGCTGCACTTTGGAAAAGCAAATCAGAACAGGACTTACGCTCTTGATGCTAAGGTCCTCGGAAATGTTGCTGAACAAAGAGACCTTGGAGTGCAGGCTCAAAGTTTCTTGAAAGTAGAGTCACAGGTAGATAGGATAGTGAAGAATGTGGTTGGTATGCTTTCCTTTATTGGTCAGAGCATTGAGTATAGGAGTTGGGAGGTTATATTGTGGCTGTACAGGACATTGGTTAGGCCACTTTTGGAATATTGCATGCAATCCTGGTCTCCTGCCTATCGGAAGGATGCTTGGAAACATGAAGGTGTTCAGAAGTGATTTACAAGGATGTTGCCAGGGTTGGAAGATTTGTACATCACTGGATCTGATGACACGTGCCTCTTACCCATGCAGGGCCATTCCCATGGTTGTGAGGCCAACTTCATTCCCTGAAGTCTTGTGTCTGGCATTGGCATTCCTATTGCCATCTCATATTCCCCACCTGCCCCCCACCCCCCCACCCACCACTTGGCCCCCCTCAGGTCCGGAAAGATCAATTTTAGGCTGGTGTGATGTCTTCTCCCCATTAGCAACTCTGCTGAAGCTATCCCTGTAGTTGTACAAGGGGTGATCCAATAATCAAATAGGAACTGGGACAGTTTAATATCAAGTGAAGCTGTAAGGATGTTCCTTTAAGCGAGTCTTCAAAGTCTGGGCTGCTCTTTTTGCCAGATGATTGAATGATGAATAGCAAGGAGCCATCCTACTATGTTGAATACCATTTAACTTTAGGAAATATTCAAATTGCCTGCTGGCAAACGATGGTCTGGTATCTGGGACCAACACATCTGAGTGTCTGTGTATTGCAAAAGATGAATGTAGTCTTTCTATTATTGTCCCCATGTTTGATGAATGAATGGGTGGCATGGTGGCACAGTGGTTAGCACTGCTGCCTCACAGCGCCAGAGACCCGGGTTCAATTCCTGATTCAGGCGACTGACTGTGTGGAGTTTGCACATTCTCCCCGTGTCTGCGTGGGTTTCCTCCGGGTGCTCCGGTTTCCTCCCACAGTCCAAAGATGTGCAGGTCAGGTGAATTGGCCATGCTAAGTTGCCCGTAGTGTTAGGTAAAGGGGTAAATGCAGGGGAATGGCTGGGTTACGCTTTGGTGGGTCGGTTTGGGCTGAAGGGCCTGTTTCCACACTGTAAGTAATCTAATCTAAAAAAAACTCTATGCACATTTTTTTTTGGAGAAGCTTTGTAGCTCAGGTTGTAGATCAGGTTGTAAGCTTGCTTGTTGAACTGGTAGATTTGTTCTCAATATTTCGTCACCATACTAGGTAACATCATCAGTGAGCCCCTGATGAAGCACAGTGTTCTGTCCCACTTGTTGTTTATCCATGTTGGTCTGTCGTGGTGGGTGATGTCACTTTTGGTTCTGCTTCTGAGAGTTTGGTAAATAGGGTTCAAATCGATATGTTTGTTAATGGAGTTCTGGTTTGAATGCCAGACCTCCAGAAATTCCCGTGCATGTCTTTGTTTAGCCTGTCCCAGGATGGATGTATTATCCCAGTCAAACTGGTGTCCCTCTTCGTCTGTGAATTACAGAGGAACCTTGATTATCCAGCATTCGATTAACTGAATATCAGATTACCCAGCAAGATCGCAAGGTCCCGATGCTTGGTTAAACAATGTTATCCGGAATTCAATTAACCAAACAAAGTACTCTCTGCCAGTGTTATTTGGATAATCGAGGTTCCTCTGTAATTCACCCACCGCAACAGACCAACACAGATAAATAGCAAGTGGGACAGAACACTGAAGCTTCACTGAAGGCTCCCTGATGATGTTACTTCGCATGGTGATGAAACGTCCGAAAACAAATCCAGCTCAGTGAGCAAACTTACAACCTGAACTCTGGGCACATCCTGCCACTTTGAGTGGGAGCATCCATAATGACTAAGAACATTGAGCCCATGAAAGAATCAGAGTCAAGAGTGTGGTGCTGGAAAAGCACAGCCAGTCAGGCAGCATCCGAGGAGCAGGCGAGTCAACATTTCAGGCATAAGCTCTTCATCAGCCCATTCCTAATGAAGGGCTTACGCCTGAAACTTCAATTCTCCTGCTCCTCAGATGCTGCCTGACTGGCTGTGCTTTTCTAGCACCACACTCTCGACTCTGATATCCAGCAGCTCCCATGAAAGGATCTGCACTGTCGACATGTAACTGAGTCCAGCATTTACCCAGCCATGCCCACAAATGTGGGGGAGCTGCTGGCAGTAACTTTTGTCCAGACATAACTTCTCATCAACATCTTCATTTTGAAAACCCCTGGATGATCCTGATGAAGTTCAGCCATTAACTGGCAGTGACTTTTGTTCAGGACAATCACTCTGGCTCCCCTTTATAAAATGCCTTCCTCTACTGTGACCCGGTCTCTCCAGGTCAAAAAAAGATTTCGATTCTGGTTGTGATGGCCCTTTGGCTTCCCCTATCACCTCTAGCTGTTTCAGTTTTGCCAGAACTGGATCTTTCTACATCCAAAATCTGATATAGTCTGTTGTGACTGGGAGCATGTCCAGAAAATTAAAATCTATTACGGTTTCTTCCAGTGGCAGTACCATCAGTGGTGTGCCTGCCAGCCGGAGGAAGTAAAATGTATCCGCATTTGCTACTTGGCCTCCCGGAATGGTGTTCCATCTTGTAATTATTCGCATTTAGTATTAGAGCCCACAGTTGAATTTGACCTGAAGCTATGGCCAGCACTGCTTTGTCCTCTTTAAGTAGACCTAGCAAGGGTTTATGGTCCATTATTATTACAAATTTATATCCATAAAAGTCTTGTGGAACTTCCTGACTGCAACATATTTGCCGAATCTTCCTTTTCTAACTGGGTGTATTTACATTCTGTATTAGCCAAAATCCTGGATGCATATGTTATTGGACATTCCTCTCCATTCAGCCACCTTTTAGCTTACTCTACCTGATGTCGTGCAGGGAGTGGGACATTATATGTTAATTCCAGATCTTGCTTGAGACCATAGCTTGCCAGCACCTGTGAGGATGACAGTGTTTATTCATTTCCCTGAAAGCTTTAGGTTGGCTTCATGTCCATTTCCAAGGCTGACCCTTCGTTAAGAGCTGCTGCACAGGTGCCAGATGGATGTTAAGATATGCATGAACTTTCCAGAATAATTCACCAGCTCATGGAACGACCTAAGCTCCAGTACAGATAAGGGTGCCGGGACATCTTTGATTGCCCTCACTTTATCTTCCAGTGGGTGTAACTTGGTCATGTTGACTCTGTAGCTCAAGTAGGTCACTTTGGATGGCTGCACCACCACACTTTTCCCTTTGAAGGCATTTGCCTACCTGGGAGGAATGTCTAAGGCCTATGTCCAATTTCTAAGTGCTCCCTATTGGTCTTCCCTGTTATTAGCACATCATCTTGATAAAAGATGACCTAGAGTAGACCTAGTGAAATGTTCTCCATCATCTGCTGAAACATTGCACAGGCTGATGACACCCCAAATGGTAGATTTGTAAATTGTTACAAACCCTTATAAGTATTAATTGTAACATGCATCTGGGAAGCATCATCTAACTGCAATTGCATGTACACATAGCTCATGTCCAGCTTGGTGGAATACAGGCCGCCCACCAGTTTTGTGTATAAATCCTCCAAGTGAGGGTTGGGGTATTTATCCAGCTGTGAGAAACGATTTACTTTGTGTTTGAAATCCCCACAAAGGCAAACTAATCCATTAGGCTTTATAATTGGTACAACTAATGCTGCCCATTCCGCAACCTGGACTGGTTTGATGATTCCTTTGCTTCCAGCCTCCTGAATACTATCTCTACTTTTGCCTGTAAGGCAAGTGGCACTGGGTGGACCCTGCAGTACCATAGAATTGCTTTCTGGTCATCATGCAAGAAGGTGTTGGCTCCTTTGACTGTCCCTACACCTGATGAAGGGCTTAAGCCCAAAACATCGTTCGCCTGCTTCTCAGATGCTGCCTGAACTGCTGTGCTTTTCCAGCACCACACTTTTCGACTCTGACTCTCCAGCATCTGCAGTCCTCACTTTCTCCCAGTCCCTAGACCTTTCTGAAAAACATCCGGGTATTTAATTAGGACTTCAGTCAGGCAGCCATTTTCTAATCGGAAAATGCTGAGCCAATCAAGGTGAATGTTTCTCAACTAGTATTGCCCCATCACGCTTGGGCCCAAGCTTTTTGCTGCAATTAACAACGAGCAATTAGTGCAATTAGTGTTAAATGAACCAGCTGCTTCTCATAAGAGACTGGAACCAAGTTGTACCCATAATCTGTAATGGTTCCCCAGTATAGGTTCTCAGTCCAGCCGAAGTCAAGTCTTGTGCAAACTTAAGTGGTGGAGTCCAAAGTGAATCTTGTTAAAGATTGGTTCTGTGATTGGTGAAACAATAGCACTATTATTGGCCTCAATTAAAACTAGGTGACCATTTAACTGGACATTTATTTTGATTTGGATGTTGCAATTCAATTTCACTGTTCCAAACCACACATAGATGGACTTTCCAGAGTGTCGACTCCCCTGGATACTAGCCTATGAGTTCTCTTACTCCAGTTAGATCTTGTGGGACACTTTTGCTGTCTTGAGCTCATGTATGAGCAGTGACTACAATGGCTCGCTGGACCAGATCCTGAAGGAAATTTTAACTGTTTCATTGAGACTTGGCTTTGTTTTGGGGTTTTGCTGTGGGCTAACCTAGAGTCCGTCTGTTCAGGATATGACCTGAGTGAGGCTATGCAATTGTCTTTACTCAAGTGATGCTCCCCAAGCTCAGTTGGACTGGCAAGGGTGTCCACTTCCATCAGAATACCCTGCAACTCATGCGCTGCACTTACCAATTTTTCAATGATAAAGCCAGTTGTAGTGCCTGTTTGAAGTCCAGGTGGGTTTCAGATGGTAGGTGCTATTGCATGGTTACATCATTGATCACACATGCCAACTCTCAGCATCTCATTAAGGGTTAAACCAAAGTCACTTGCTACTCTCAGTCACCTTAACCTAGTCAAGAATCCCAATATGGACTCCCTGGTTCTCAAATTGCCAAGTCAAACTGATAATGTCTCAGAACTAGAGGAGGTTCAGGATCGTAATATTCCTTAACTAAATCCATCAACTCTTGATGTTTTCACATCCGGTGCCTCAAGAACCAGGGTTTAATAACCAAAAAAACTGTGGGCCCACAAACTTTTGGAGAATTTCTCATTGCTTTTCATTTGTCCCAGTGCAATTTGCCTGTAAAAAGTAACACATTTTTTCCACAAGGTAAAAACAATGACTGCAGATGCTGGAAACCAGATTCTGGATTAGTGGTGCTGGAAGAGCACAGCAGTTCAGGCAGCATCCAAGTAGCTTCAAAATTGATGTTTCGGGCAAAAGCCCTTCATCAGGAATAACATATAGGGCCCAGTCTTTGATGGCAGCATCAAGCCAGTCAAACTTCTTAAATAATGGCGTGGTGCCAGAAATGCTTACCCCAACTCAAAAGACGACTGTTGCGAGGAAATTTCTTCAGCAGCATATTTCTCTTGTCATCACCGAACTAACTCCACAGAGGCCAGTATCCCATCAGCAACTCACCGTTTATTTACTCATGGAGTAAGCCTGACAGTAACCCAATTCCCTCAGAGCAAACTCTCAGAGTGAACAAAACCTCTGACACTCCTGTTCTTATCTGTCAGCCAGGGCTCCCTGATTGGACCAGAATAACAGCCCCAAACAGGGAATTCATATTCTATGAGGTCAACCTGGCTGACCTCGTTATAATCACTACATATACTGGATGAGAAGACAATGCTGATTGATTGTCAAGTGAACTGTGATTGTCATGGAGAATGCACTAGTTAGTGATGATTGATAGTTAACTGCCAGGTTTTATTTAAACTTTAACCAGGAAGATTAATTGTGATTGGTCAAGATAGTAATTAGATTCATGACACATGGCTATAAACTGTAGAATGAACAATTTAGAATGAACAAGCTACCCAGCTCCTCCCAGACATTTATTTAATAGTGAGCAGAGTTATTCAAAGCTTCCCAAGTTAACCTTTTCAGGCCAAATGTCTCATATAACAAATGCAAATCTTTCTCCTCTTATTTCCATCCATACTTGACACTGCAGTTTTTCATGCCCTCTGTTCAGATTTATCTTGGTTTATGGTTCAGGAGCACTAACATTTTAATGAGAGTAGACCACTGCTAGTTTATTTCACAGATATTTCATGGAACTGCTCACAGCAAAATTTAAATTAATCTCTATTCTTCATTGCAACATCAAAAAATACAACAAAACAGTAAAAATATAGCTTCTGGCACAGGGTAGGTTTCACTTCTACAAACCTACTACACTGATTCACTTAGAAAGCTTAGAAAGAAAGGGTTGCCTCTTTCAGTGAGTGATCCCATATTCAGCGTCTGAGGATGTTTTTCCTTTGTATCCTTCAAACAGCTGCAAAGTTTTCCCCTTTCTCTGTGTTAGCCACATGTGAACTGTCATCAAGGATCCAGAGAATGCTGTTCAGGCAGCCTTGTGGCCTGTTGAGCTAAGATTCCAAATAAATTAAGCATGAGACAGTATATTAGGTGTGTACACACCAAAAACCATTTGTGAGCTTCATTATCTCATGTTGCATTTCACGCTGAAATGCTTCACATTTTTCATCTGCCTCTAATACTTTTTATCTTTGCTGTTAGTTAAAATTAAATCATTAAAATAAATTAAACTGAAGTCTTTCCCCTGCAAAAGAAAAATTCCCAAACAGGACCCATGACTGAATAAAATGACTATATTTTTAAAGGGAATTTTCTATACAAAATGAATTATTTACATCTTACCTTGCATTTCGAGTTTCTCACATTCTGGCTACTGTTTTGGCACAATTGGACTGATGAAGGGCGTATGCCCGAAACATCGACTTTCCTGCTCAAAGTCTGCCTGACCTGCTGCACTTTTCCAGCACTGCACTTTCGACTCTGAGGGAAGTGTTGTCTGTCCAATGAGATGCAAACCGAAACCCTGCCCGTGCTGTAAAGTGAACACGAATGATCTTGTACACCTGCATACTATCCGGGTGCAGAACGGCCTGGTACGGCAATTGCTCTGCCCAGGGCCGTGAGAAATGACAGAAGGTTCTGTGCGCAGCCCACGCCATTATGGAAGCCAACCTTCCATCCATGAACTCCATTTACACATCTCGTTGCCGCAGAAAGACTGCCAACATCATCAAAGACCCGTCCCACTCTGATAATGATCTCCTACAATCTTTTCCATCTGCCAGAAGACACAGAACCTTGAATACACACACCAACAGGGTCAAGAACAGTTTCTTCCCTGCTGTTATTAGACTGCTGAATGGACTCTTTAACTTCAAATAATGTTAATCTTGCCTTGCACACTCCTGTGCGGTGCCACCTGTACGCCTCACTCTGTCAAAGCACCGTGTGCTCTGTATGTCCTTGCTGCCTATAATCTGCCTGGACTGCTTGCAAGCAAAACTGTCCACTGTACAACTGTACACGTGTCTGCAATAAATCACATCAAATTAAATCAAGTCAAACAACCTGGTTCATAGAAGAGCATGTCATTTTTTCCCCAATGCCCACTTATCTTTCAAAAAACATCACCGAGAAAGAACGATTCTCTGATTATTATCAATGCTATTGTTCAAACCTTTACAGGGCCTTACCCGTTACACATAAACTACAACATTTCCTTCAACACTAAGGTTAAGTGGCTGTGACATGATTCAGTGTGTTCTGAGGTCATGATGGATACCATGTAAACGCACTTTTCTACTGCTTTTTGTCATTTATATACATGACTTAGATGTGATTATAGGAAGTATGGTTAGTAAGTTTGCAGATGACACCAAAATAGGTGGTGCAGTGGACAGTGAAGAGTTCAATGGGACCTTGTTCAGAATAGACAAAAGTGAGGACTGCAGATGCTGGAGATCAGAGTTAAGATTAGAGTGGTGCTGGAAAAGCACAGCAGGTCAGGTAGCATCCGAGGAGCAGGAAAATCAACATTTCGGACAAAAGCCCTTCATCAGGAATGAGAAGGGTTTTTGCCCAAAACATCGATTTTCCTGCTCCTTGGATGCTACCTGACCTGCTATGCTTTTCCAACACCACTCTAATCTAGACCTTGTTCAGAATAGCCAATGGGCTGAAAATGTGTTGCTGGAAAAGCGCAGCAGGTCAGACAGCATCCAAAGAGCAGGAGAATCAACGTTTGGGCATGAGCCCTTCTTCAGGAATGATCAACGTCGATTCTCCTGCTCCTTGGATGCTGCCTGACCTGCTGCGCTTTTCCAGCAACACATTTTCAGCTCTGATCTCCAGCATCTGCAGTCCTCACTTTCTCCCAGAATAGCCAATGGGCCAAGGAGTGCCTAATAAAGTTTCATTTAGATAAATGTAAGGTGTTGTGTTTTGGTAAGACAATTTGGGGCAGGATTTATGCAGTTTAAGGTAGGGGCCTGGGGTGTGCTGCTGAACAAAGAGACCTTGAGGTACAGGTGCATAGTTTCTAGAAAGCAGAGTCACAGGTAGACAGGGAGGTGACGAAGGTATTTGGCATGCTTGTCGTATTGAGTATAGGAGTTAGGAGGTCATTGGTGCGGTTGTAAAGGATATTGGTGAGATCACTTTTGGAATATCAATACACAATCCTTTATCCGAAATTCTAAAATCCGAAAAGCTCTGAAATCCGAAACTTTTATCGTGGAGTGTGGAGTGCCATTTTGGCGTGTGCACGGGTGACCCAACTCCACACTCAGTTGAACCACTTCACTCCGATGAGACGTGGCGGCGTGGCCCAGCACTGGCCGGGGTCAATTGTGTCTCAACACTCGTACTATTCACATGTGCGTCTGCTGTTAGGTAATTTTTAAAATTTCACTGTGAAACTGTCATTTATTCCAAACTCTGAAAAATTCAGAATTCCAAAAAACAACTGGTCCCAATGTTTGTGCACCTGTACTGAGTGCATTTCTGGTCGCCGTTCTGTAGGAAGGATGTTATTAAACTTGAGGGGCGCAGAAAAGATTAACAAGGATGTTGCTGGGACTGGAGTGATGGAGTTATGAGAAGAGGCTGAATAGGTTGGGGCTTTGTTCCCTGGACCGTTAGAGGCTGAGGGGGTGACCTTACAGAGCTTTATACAACTGTGAGGGGCATGGATGGGGTAAATAGGCAAGGTCATTTTCCTAGGGTGGGTGCGTCCAAAACTAGAGGGCATAGATTTAAGGTGGGAGGGGAATGATTTAAAAAGGACTTGAGGGACAATGTTTTCAAGCAGAGGGTTTATGGAACAAGCTGCCAGAGGAAGCGGTGGAAGGTTTAGGGGTGGCACGGTGGCTCAGTGGTTAGCACTGCTGTCTAACAGCACCAGGTTTGATTCCGGCCTTAGGCGACTGTCTGTGTGGAGTTTGCACATCCTCCCTGTGTCTGCGTGGGTTTCCTCTGGGTGCTACTGTTTCCGCCCACAGTCCAAGGATGTGCAGGTCAGGTGAATTGGCCATGCTATATTGCCCATAGTGTTAGGTTCATTAGTCAGAGGGAAATGGGTTACTGTTTGGAGGGTCGGTGTGGACTTGTTGGGCCGAAGGACCTGTTTCCACACTGTAGGGAATCTTAAAAAAAAAGTGTGTACAATTACAGCATCTAAAAGGCATCTGGATGAGTTTACGAATAGGAAGGGTTTCGAGGGATATGGGCCAAGTGCTGGCAAATGGTTCTAGGTCAGAGTGAGGTGTCTGGTTGGCTCAGATGAGTTGGACCGAAGAGTCTGATTCCATGCCATATGAATCTATGACACTAAGTCTTGCTTTCTTTTGCTGGACTGTCAATCAGTGGCTGATCTAAGCTGGCCTAGAAAGAGGGATACCGTAGGTGGGTCAGGATCTCTGGGCTAGGAACAGGGTAAACCAGCCCATGTCTCTGACCCTGATTGTTATCCTTTTATAGTAACAGGTGAGAGTGCGCACATGAGCTTCAAATATACACAGCAAGTGTTGCCTCAACAGACTCCCAACACTCTCAGTATAATTCAAAACTGTGAGCGGACTGGATAGAGTAGGTAGCGACAAAGTGTCCCTGCTCATGAAAGGAACAAGAACAAAAGAGTATTGATTTAAAATGTTTTGCAAAAGAAGCAAGAGGAAAAGCATTTTCACTCAACAAGCAGAATGTACAGTTTGAATTGTGTTAGAGGTAGATTCAGGCGAGGGCATTCAAGACGGCATTGGATGTTGCTTTGGATGCAAATTATGGACAAGGCTATGAGGAGAAAGCCGAAGCTTGGCACTGGGTCGTGAAACTCATTTGAAGAGCCAGTCCAGGCTTGATGGGCCCAACAGCCTTGCATTGCACCATAATACTTCTGCGATTCTGTGTAAGTAACAGCTAAGACACAAGATGACTGCCATTATCAATTGCACTGTAATCCATTAAAAACAGAGTGCATGCAGGAGAAAGGGGACCAACCTTGCAACAGCATTGAATGAGAAAGAGGTTGTCAGATTTTGACATGTGGAATTATTACTCTTTCCGGTTGTTGAGTTTATTCTGTAGAAGTGTGCATTTTATGATGCGATATAATTTATCAGGTCACCAGCAGATTCCCTGGCGTGAAACAAAAACAGCTTGAAAGAACTGCGGATACTGGAAATCGGAAACAAAAGCGAAAACAGAAATTGCTGGTAAAACTCAGCAGGTGTGTGGAGAGAGAAGGCAGAGTTAATGTTTCCGGTCCAATCACCCTTCTTCAGAATGGAAAATGCTGGTATTCCCTGGTATAGTAGGATTTTCCTATGAGGGAAGATTGAGGAGTCTGGATCTGTATTCTCCAGAGTTGAGGAGGATGAAGGTTAGAAAATTCTTACAGAGTTCAATAGGGTGGATGCAGGAAAGATGTTTTCCCTGGGAGGTGGCCATGGTAGGTTCAAGAACCAGAGGACACAGTCTCAGAACAAGAAGCATCCATTTAGCACTGAAATGAGGAGGAATTTCTTCACAGACGATCCTCCAGCCTTGGAATTTTGTATCCCAGAGGGTTGTGGAGGTTCAGTCACTGAGTATGTTCAAGACAGAGATTAGTTGATCATTAGATATTAAAGGTATCAAGGATTATGGGGATGATGTGGGGAAATGACGTTTAGATGGAAGATATAATTGATACCAAACAAGGCTTGCTTGTGCTCGCTATGTCATAAGGTCATGTTGGCTTAGTGGTTAGCACTTCTGCCTTGCATCACCAGGGACCTGGGTTAGATCCCCTCTTGGGTGACACTCTGTGGAGTTTGCACGTTCTCCCCACATCTGCGTGGGTTTTCTCCCACAGTCCAAGGATGTGTAGCTTATGTGGACTGGCCAAGCTAAATAGCTCACGATGTGCAGGCTGGGTGGGTTAGCCATGGGAAATGCAGGAATGGGTGGATGGGATGCTTTTCGGAAGGTTCATGCACCGAATGGTCTGTTTCCATACTGTAGGGATCCTATAACTTATTGATTCGAACATGCATTTATGAAGAGAAGCTTGAAATTTTACACCAGTTTCCATTTATTCCTCAAAAGACATCACTGAGGAAGAAAGATTATGTGATATTACCAACATAGTTGTTCAAACAATTATGGGGTCTCACCTGTTGCACACAGGCTACAACATTTCATCCAACACTAACTACAGCTCTTCCTCTTTGATGGAGATGGCTAAGAAGAGACCTAATGCTTTCCATTTTAATTGTAAAGGGTTTTAAAGTCTGTGGAGAAAGATTTTACAGAAGTTGTCAGGGAAAGCCTTTGTGCAGAGTATTCTGAGAGAACTTCGAACTGTCTTCCACAGGGAGAGATTGAAGCAGGGACTGTTGCATGTTATTAGGGAAAATCGGGGGAAGAAACGGGTTATACGAAGCCAGTCTGACTGAGTTTACTGTCCTGGTAAAAATCAGAAACTTTTGTTGATTTTGTTCATAAAGAAAGTTTTTTTTTTAACAATTGTTCATGGAATGCGAGTATCACTGACAAGGACAGTTTTTATTGCCACTTGTAAATTGTCCTTGACAAGACGGTGGTGAGCTGCCTTCCTGAAATCTTGCGATCATTGTGGTTGAGGTAAACCTGTGATCTTTTTGCTCTGCAGTGGTGGTTTGTTGCAACTTTTGGGCTTTTTCAGAAAATGGTTAAGAGTCAACCACATTGGTGAGGGCCATTGCTCACATATAGGCCAAAATGGGTAAAAACAGCAAATTTCCAGCCCTGGTGGACATTAGTGAGAATCAAAATGGGATTTTATGACAGTCCTGTAGTTTCATGATCATTATTAACAAGCACAGCATTTAACTCTGGACTAATTTATTGATTAATGGAATAATTCATTTCTTAAAGCTGCACTGTTGCGATTTGAACTTAACTCTCAGGATCATTTGGGTGTGTCTCTGGATTACTAGTCCAGTAACATTACCACATTACTACCACTGTCTATTTAAAGTGGTCACTAAGAGGCCAGAGATGCTAAGGAAAGTCTGTACACAGAGTATTATTAGAATGTAGAACACTTTGCCATGGAAGTATCAAAGGGATCAAGGTTATGGGGAAAAAGCAGGAGAAAGGGGTTGAGAAACATATCAGCCATGATCCAATGGTGGAGCAGACTTGACAGGCTGAATGGCCTAATTTCAGCTCCAATGTCTTATGGTCTCATGGAAAATGGTTGAGGAAGGGGCGATTGCACCTTGCAACAGAAAAGCAGGAGGAAACAAAGTTGTAGAAAGACAGTGCGATTGATAGTTTATACTACTGGCGACAATCCATCATTGGTCAATTTGCTTTTGTATTTCATCATGAAATGTGGACATTACTGGCAAGAATTCAGTGCCCACCCCTAATTACCCTCAAGTTATTCTTAACCCTTTGTTTACCTCTGTGTTCAAAACAATTCATTTCCAGAGGATGCTGGGATGAAAGGAGGAGCAAGCAGATGTTGAAGAGATAGAGAACTGCATTTGACCATTGAAAGATTCCGGATGACAGCACTTTGTATGGCCTGGTGTTACAATGGGAAGGGAGATATGTCAATATTCTCTTTTTATTTTGTTAGGGAGATTCACAAATCAGTACCCAACTCAAATTTGGAAATACCCAGACGCTAGATCTTCAAAATGTAAAGCCAAATGATGAAGAGCCATCAATCAGAAAGTAATTATTTGGAGATCACAATAGAGGTATTTACAATTTTGGAACTTGCTTCAGATGGACCTTTATTGTCACTGTCAGAACATGAAATGAAGGGAGATACATGGTGGTGAGCATTCATATTGGATTAGATTGTGACATGCAGCCCTTGCATATTAGCACTCTCTCTGTTTATTGTTTTCGCTACTGGGAAATTCAGTCAACGACTAGGGAATTTTCTGAGACTCATCACAGTATTATTGTATTTTACCCTCTTCCCCCATCCTCTCCCTTCATCCTGAAGTTGAATCCATTAGTTTGTTGATTCCGACTCTCTCCCTTTCTCTTCTGATGTTTTGCTGATTGGGTTCACCTCCACCCCAGCCCAATATCTCAGGTGTCGTTCATCTGCAAACCATCTCAGAAGGGCAGCACAGCTTGGTCTAATCTCATCGTCATCTTGAGAACATGCTTTTGTCACCAGGAGTAGGAAGCTCTTTATGAATTCAGTTATCCACAGATCCTCAGCAGATATCAGCACCCTTGACAGAGGCTGGATATTGAATCAAAAGCCTTCTGACCCAATTAAGCCCACTTTTAGATAATTGGAGAGCCTCAGTCAATGATTCAAGTCCAGTGCATCATTGAATTTTTTTTGAGGTAGTTTGACAGGTTGAAACAGAGCAACCTCTTTTCTCACATCCTACCTGAGGGTTAGAAGGTTGGAGATCCCGGACCCCATCCAGACAGACCTGATGAATGAATACTAGACTCTGGCTCTGGTGTCTGGAGTTGCCTCCTGTTGGGGTAATTGTGTTTAATGAGCAGTACAACAAGGGAAGAGGGTGAACAGGCTGCTGAATGGGGAACACTAAGTATAAATCCAGTTGCAGGAGCTTGTGACACATGGAATGTTAGGCCGCAAAAGAGTGATTGAGGCAGAGATAACTGCATCCAGTGAAGGGCGATTGGATAAATAGTTTAGGACAGCAGATGGCAATGTGGTTTTTAAATTGTTCAAGCAAAGAGCTAATACAATGGATGATCTGTCCTTTGTAAGCACCCTTCTTCTCATAACACCATAAGCAGCATACGGCCATTTGGCCCATAGGGAACACCCCACCATTCGATTATGGTTGATATGTTTCTCAACCCATTGTCTTGTCTTGTGCCCATAACCCTTGATTCCCCCTACTAAGCAAGTGCTTATCTATCTCACTGTCTTAAAGACACTCAATGACTTGGCCTCCACAGTCCTCTGCAGCAATGAGTTCCACAGATTCATCATCCTCTGGCTGAAGAAATTCCTCCTCATCCCAATTCCAAAGCATCGTCCCTTCACCCTGAGGCTCCGCCCTCAGGTCCTAGTATCTCCTACAATTGGAAGCACCTTCTCCATGTCCACTCTATCCACACGTTTCATTATTCTATAAGTTTCCATCAGATTTCCCCTCATCCTTCTAAACTCCAGTAAGGGCAGAACCAGAGTCTTCAACTGCTCATCATATGACAAGTTGGGATCAAACGTGGAAAACTCCTCTGGACTCCCTCCAAAGCCAATACATCCTTCCTTAGATACGGGGCCAAAACTGCTCACAATATTCCAAATGTGGTCAGATCAGAGCCTTACAAAGCTTCAACTTCTCTGCTGCTGTATTCGAGCCTTCCTGAAATGAATGCTGACATTGCGCTTGCCTTCCTAACTTAGTTGTTGGAGAAATTATCCCAATAAAGCAGAGATCACAAAACACAGACCGAAGTGAAATTAACAAACAGTTTATTAACACAGCAATGTCACAGAAGAGAAATTGACTAAGCTGAAACAGCACAGACAGTCTGTCCAGATAGCCGAAAACTCTCTTCCTCGAGCTGAAAGTCAAGCCAGGTTTTATAGGAATCTTGTACAATGATGTTAATTAAAAGTAGGGAAAATACAATGTATTTGATAATTAAGTAATCCAGTTATGATGGTGATAATTGCAAAACAGTTACCAGAAGAATGTCCTGAATGTAGGTACAATGTAGCGTATGACAGCATCAAACAGTTTTAATGGGATCAGGAGATTCCAGCTCTCTTTGAGGGTAGGTGAGAATGTCTCTTTTAAAGCAGTAAGGTGTTTCCATTGTTGCTGTCCTGTGAGCAAGGTGTTATTGTGCCTCTCCATCTGACCTGTCCTTTGTGTAGCTTTGGTATCACTGGGGTGCAAGACTGCCCTTAGGGCTTTGGGACAGCTGTGTTGATCAGGTCCAGGAAGCTTATTTGTTAGTTTGTCTTGGGAAGTGTATTCCCCAGTCTGCGAGTGACTATGGTCATGTCTGGTTTCTCTTGTCACCTTGTTTGGTCAATGCTGAGGCATTCTGGGTGTTTCTTGTATGGTTTTTCTGTGTTCTGTGTGGCCATGCTGTGGGTAGGTAGGTGGCAGATTGTTTGCCACATTATTATATCACCCTGAGTATTCCTTTTCCTTTTTGATTCATTGTCGCAATGAAGCCAAGACCCATCACATTAGTTCATATTCATTTCCTGCCTTATAAGGTTGGCTATAATAGAAAAAGGTTCAATTTGCTGGTCAGAGCATTGAGTACAGGAGTTGGGAGATCACGTTGCAACTGTACAGGACATTGGTTTAGTGACTTTTGGAATATTGCATGCAATTCTGGTCTACTTCCTATAGGAAGGATGTTGTAAAACTTGAAAGGGTTCAGAAAAGATTTAGAAGGATGTTGCCAGGTTTGGAGGATTTGAGCTACAGGGAGAGGCTGAACAGGCTGGGGCTGTTGTCACTGGAGCGTCGGAGGCTGAGGGGTGACCTTATAGAGGTTTATAAAATCATTAGGGGCATAGTTAGGATAAATAGACAAGGTCTTTTCCCTGAGGTGGAGGAGTCCAGAACTAGAGGGCATAGGTTTGGGATGAGGGGGAAAGATATAAAAGGGCGCTAAGGGGCAATGTTTTTACCTAGAAGGTGATGCGTGTATGGAATGAGCTGCTAGAGGAAGTGGTGGAGGCTGGCACAATGACAACATTTAAAAGACATCTGGATGGGTATATGAATAGCAAGGATTTAGAGGGATATGGGCCAAAATGCTAGCAAATGGGGCCAGATTAGATTAGGCTATCTGGTCGGCATGGAGGTGTTGAACCGAAGGGTCTGTTTCTGTGTTGTGCATCTCTATGACTCTAAGTGGTTTTGTGTCATTGTGAGGTTATCAGAGAGGGGACTGTAAGTTTGTCAATCTGTTCTTTCTCCCTGACACTTCCTGAAATTGGTGCTGAGTGAAGGCCTTCAGGTTGTGAGAGATGAAGGAACGAATTTAAAGAAATGCAGTTGCAAGTTGCTGGGCTGGTTATTAATATTTTGTGATATGGATAGTTGTGAGGTTATCCACGTTGGTAGCATAAGCAGGAAGGAAGATTATTATCTGAGCGGTGATAGACTTGGAAAGGGGGAGATCCACTGAGACCTGGGTGTCCTTGTGCACCAGTCTCTGAAGGTAAACAGGCAGGTGCAGCAGGCTGTGAAAAAGGTAAATGGTAAGTTGGTTTTTATTGAGAGATGACTTGAGTACAGGGTAAAAACAATGACTGCAGATGCTGGAAACCAGAGTCTAGATTAGAGTGGTGCTGGAAAAGCACAGCAGTTCAGGCAGCATCCGAGGAGCAGTAAAATCGACATTTCGGGCAAAAGTCCTTCATCAGGAATACAGGCAGAGAGCCTGAAGGGTGGAGAGATAAGTGAGAGGAGTACAGGAGTACTTGAGTACAGGAGCAGGTAACCTCATAGAGGGGCATAAAATCATGAGGGACACGGATAGGGTAAATAGACAAGATCATTTCCCTGAGGTGGGGGAGTCCAAAACTAGAGGGCATAGGTTTAGGGTGAGAGGGAAAAGATATAAAAGGGACCTAAGGGGCAACTTTTTCATGCAGAGGGCAGTATGTGCATGGAATGAGGTGCCAGAGGAAGGGCCTTGGTCAGAACTCACCTGGGATATTGTGTCCAGTTTTGGACTCTTTACCTGAGAAAGGATGTTCTGGCGAAGGAGGAGGTTCAGCAATGATTTACCAACCTGATACCTGGGATGGCAAACTCATGTATAACCAGAGAATTAGAACTATATTCACTGGATTTCGGAGAATGAGGAGCGATCTCATAGAAACTTATAAAATTCAAAAAGGGAAGGATGTTTTCAATGATTAGGGAGTCAAGGATGGAGGTGGTCACAGTCTGAGCATACAGGTTGGGCCATTTAGGACAAAGCTGAGGAGAAATGTCTTCACCCAGAGAGTGGTGACCGTGTAGAATTCTCTGCCACAGAAAGTGGTTGAGGCAAAAACATTGGAAGTATTCAAGAAGGAGTTAGATACCGTCCTTCAGGCTAAAGAGATCAAAGAGTGTGTGGAGAATGGGGGGAGAGGGTACTGAGTTGAACGGATAGCCATGATCAGATTGAATGTTGGAGCAGGGTGGAAGGGCTAAATGGCCTACTCCTAGTCCTGCTTTCTGTGTTTCTATCACCTTATGAGGTCATCACGGGAAACACGGGAGAAAGCAGAACCTTGAGAAATATAAAAGATGACACTTTAGCTGATTCGATGGTGAGGAGTGAATAAACTGTGTGAAATGTAAATGTCAGCTTTCTTGGCACCATCTCATGCTGGCCAAGTCTGTAATTTTAATATGCTGTCCTCAAAATGCAGGAGCTCCCACAATTCCCTGGGAACCTGACAGCAGTGATGTCAGACCGATCACACTGACCCCAGTATTCCCTCTCACCCACCCACCTTTTACTCAATGAATTCCCAAAGGTTTCCAATGTTCAGTTTCAGTGACTTACTGATGGTCCTATGTCAGTCGATAGGGTAAATAGACAAGATCTTATCCCTTTGGTGGTGGAGTAGAAGGCATAGGCTGAGGGTGAGGGGGAAAGATATAAAAGAGACCTAAGAGGCAACATTTTCACACAGAGGGTGGTGCGTGTATGGAATGAACTGCAGAGGAAGTGGTGGAGGCTGGTACAATTACAACATTTAAAAGGCATCTGGATGGGTATATGAATAGGAAGGGTTTGGAGGGATATGGACCAAGTGCTGGCAAGTGGGACTCTGTTAATTTAGGATATCTAGTTGGCATGGATGCATTGGACTGAAGGGTCTGTTTCCGTGTTGTACAACTCTATGACTCCATAAGTAAAGAGAATTAAGAATTTGGAGAGGTTTGGGAGAGAATTTCTGTATTTAAGAAAGCTGAAGCATGGCCAAATATTGTGGAGTGCTTAAAATTGGGGATTCACAAGGGGCCAGAATTGGAATAGCAGTTATCCCAAAGAGTTGTAGGATTCAGCAAGATGACAGAGGTAGGATCATGAATGATTTGTGAACAATGCTTAGAATTTTGAAACTGAGGTTAGGCTTAACCTGGAAATAATGCAATTCAGTAAGCACACTAGGTGAAGGAAGCTTTTGACAAGTTGGGGTATAGACAGCAGACTCAACAAGGTCTTCACCTCTCTCACTATTTTGCTGTACAGTTGAGTCAGCGAGTTTCCTTGGATCTCTGATCAACTTGGGATGTGAGGAGTACTTTGTTATTGGAAATGGTCTTTTCTCATTAAGATGTAGTGAAATGTGTCCCTAAAATTCAGAAATGTAGGGAACGTGCGGGGAAGTCAATGTAAATGGTCCTTGCCCCACCTAGTGGAGAATCAAAGTGTTGCGCACTGGAGCACAATGAGGGCACTATCATGGCTCAGATCTTACGATCTCCAAATAATTGAATGACTTATTGACTTATTGTTGTCACGTGCATCGAGATACAGTGAAAAGGGTTGTTTTGCAAGGAGATTTAAGAAACCTTTGTTACTAATTCTGACAGACTTCAAATTGAGGTGTAGAAGAGCAGAATGATTACAAGATATGTGAGAGTAAGATCTGCTGTAGACAGCTTGCTAAATGTTGCTATGCTCTGGCGCCATCTTGAAATGGTCAGAGATTGGACCTATTTCCCAAAGAGGCCCATCAGCACCCCTTGAACACACTAAGGCATTCAATATGTGTGAGTAACCTGTGAAATTTAAACTGCTAATGGGCAATTACCGTTCATGCAAAAATGTCTGAATAGGTCTCCAACTCTGACAAATTAAAAACCCTGTCTAAGGGTACCTAGGTAACTATTCAATTGAAATCCCTGACTTCCCACTGGATTCACCCACACTCTTTGATTCCACTCACCTGCCTGACCTGACTAGCACCCCCCATGACCAAAATACATCCTGACCCAATTGTCCTCCAACACTGCTCTTCAAACCCTGACTATATTGCCACACCAACCTGACCCAAGTACTTTTTTGACTCAATCTAATTACATCCTGACTCCCTAACTCAATCCAGTAATGCCTTGACTCACTTACTAACTCCGTCGGGTGACCTGTTATGGTTCAGGCCAGACCCCCTCAAAATGTTTTAAGAAGGTAGCCCAGATCTGAAATTTTCTTTTAGGCTGATGTAAATGGATATTTCAGGAGTGATACAGCTGGTCAAACCACTCAACCTTAAACAAAACACAATTTATTCACACACTACGGATGAAACACAAACAAAAGAAAACAGAATTTAGAATAACATATTTGATAAACCAACCGACATGATATCGCAACCTAACAAAACTGTTCCAATCCTTGCATCATCCCATAAACACACCCCTTAGCAAAAGGTAAGTTCAAACACAGGGTCTTACAGGCAGGAGTTTACAGAAAGAAAGTTCAGGCAAGATCTCTGTTGAAACATGGAATCTATTTTCACTGTAGCTGCTTCTCTAGGTCCCCAGCAGTTTTCTGACTGCCTGCTAAAAATTAAATCAAACTAAAAAAAACTTAACTGAGAGAACTGGCCATTCCCCTGCCATTTATTTTGAATAGACCGGTCCAGACATATCGGAACATCTGCTTTTATGACCCCTTTTGAAAAAAGACCAAGGACAACATGTTAAAATGATAGTATTATCACAGACCATCCTCCTACCTGACCCACTGTGGACTACCAACCCCCGACTCTCTGATTGTCCCGCCTAACTTGACCCAACAACCAACACGCCCACCTGAGCCCCCAGCCTTGATCGAACCTAAGACCTACTCAGCCACTTGTTTTACCACCCCTTCATCACCCTGCCACTCTAATCCTCTCACCCCAATTGCCATCCACTTGACATGCCAACCCCTCACCCATTCAGATGCCACTCTATCCCTTGCTTATCTGCCAACCAACTTCATCCATCTATAGGCTAGCATTCCCTCTCACCCACTCAGTTTTCACCCGGTTGAACTTTACATGGCATTTGGGGGAGAGGAGAATGTGTCCAATGCTAATGAAGGTTGGCCAATCTCAGGGCCCAATGGACTGCATCTTAGACTCCTCAAAGAGGTGTCTATTGAAGTAGTCAATCTGTTTTGTCCTAGTTTTAAAAAAATTCTCTAGATTTGGGGAAGGTTCCATGAGAATGGAAGCTATCAAATGTAACTCTTTTATTTAAATAGGGAGGGACACAGAAAGGTGCAGGCCAGCAAACTATCACAGCTGTCATTGGGAAAACATTCAAAGCCTTTAGTAAAGTATTGTAGCAGAACACTTGTAAGATTCAAGGCAATCTGGCTGTCTTTGCGTATGAGTTACAAAAGGCTAGTAGGCAGGTCCAGCAAGCAATTAGGAAAGCTCATAGGATGTTACCATTTAATGATGAGACTATATTTGTTTACAATATTGCTCTGTATGTCTAACGATGTAAACGCATCTGGGGGAAAGTAGATCAGACTGATACTTGGATTGTATTATCAGGTAAATATAGTTAGACTACGCTGCCACCTGCTGGAGTTTAAAAGAATAGGAGGTGACCTGATGAAGGGGTTTTGACAGGAAGGATGTCCAAGTGATGTCTTCATTTGTGGAAGAATTTAAACTAAGGCTCACTGCTTAAAAATGGGAGGCTATTCATTTAATACAGAGTTGAAGTGAAAATCTTTCTCTCAACTGTTTGTAAATGGTTTAAACTCTCTTCCACAATGGGCAACGGAGGGAGAATCTTTGAAGATCTTTAAGGTTGAGGTGGGTTGATTCTTGTGTTTAGATCAGAGTGATGCTGGAAAAGCACAGCAGGTCAGGCAGCATCCGAGGAGCAGGAAAATTGACGTTTCGGGCGAAAGCCCTTCATCAGGAAGAGTTGACTCTTGTTAAGAAAGGGATGGAAAGATTTTCAGAGGTAAGAAGGAATAGGGAGTTGAGGTTACAATCAGATCAGTCATGAGGGACAAAAAGCTCTATTCTTGTCCCTGACTGTTTTGTTAATATGTATGTCAATATATACGTACTCTCTTAATCCTATGCTGCCCTATTGCCTCACACTCCCATAGGCCAGCCTGTCTCTTTGTCTCACCTAACCCCTCACCTAACCTTGCACACTTCTGTTCTCTCTGTTGCCTGTTAAAGAGGCTTTGGATTCTTGAATTCTTTGCTACTGGAATACAGCAGCTCATATCGTAAAAAGGGTGTGGCTTCTGTGAAGACTCTCCGCTATGCTCACAATGGGGGATTCCGACATTGTTGAGTTCAGCAGGATCTTCCACTGGAGATTGGCACAAAGAAAGTCACAAGCACATGAGCGTGCAAAGTGTGCAAATATTAGTCTTGTTAGAGCTGTGACAGAAATAAGGATTCCTACTCAGGTCAGTTGGTAAGCTCCTTTGATCGGCCTTGCTCAATGGAATCTGTTTTGGGTAAATCACCATAAGTTGTCTCTAATTTAGCTATTTATTGAGAAAACTTACAGACAATCAAGTACTGAAATAATGATTTAAACCTTATTGCATGTAGCAATATGTAGCAGGCAGCACGGTGCTTCAGTGGTTAGCACCGCTGCCTCACAGCGTCAGGGACCTGGGTTCGATTCCACACTCAGGCGACTGCCTGACTGAAGGTTGAATATCCTCTCGGTGTCTGCATGGGCTTCCTCCCATAGTCCAAACATGTGCAGGTTGGGTGGATTGGCCATGCTACATTGCCCCATTGTGTTCAGGGGTGTCCATGGATTAGCTATGGGGAGTGCAGGGTTAGAGGGATAGGATAGGGGATGGGTCTGGGTGGGATATTCATTGGAGGGTCAGTGTGGACTTAATGGGCCGAATGGCCTGCTTCCACACTGTAGGGATTCTATGAATTTACCACTTAATTTGCATCCCAATTGTGATTCTATCAAGTTCCTATCATGTAAAAATCTGGTGACAGATGTGTTTGTCTCATTTTACCATTAGCCACGTTAGGTTAAAGTAACCACAATGATTCATTATCTCGCACAGTTTGAGTTTCATAGTAAAACACGCTGCTTTTTAACTGTTTCATTAGCTACAACAGCAGGGAGATCAAAGCCTTATTCTTTACGGTTTAACTTTGCTTATTATTTAACCTTGTTTCAGTTATTTCTGACTCAGAGGAATGTGGGTTTCATTACGTGGGCAGAATCCAGCCTAATATTCTAGCGCAGCACTGGAAGTGCCATCTTTTAATTGAGACATCAACATGTGACTAGACTGGCCACTTATGAGGATGCAAAATTTGTGGAACTTCTTGCTGCGAAAGATTGTCGACGCTGGGTTGTTTAATATATTCAACACTAAGTAAGACAGATTTTTAATCAGGAAGGGAATCAAGGGTTAAGGGGAAAAGGCAGGAAAGTGGAGTTGAGGATTATCGGATCAGCCATGACCTCATTGAATGGCGGAGTGGACTTGATGAAGCCAAAAGAACTGCAGCTGCTGGAATCCAAGGTGGACAAGCAGGAGGCTGGAAGAACACAGCAAGCCAGGCAGCATCAGGAGGTAGAGGAGTCAACAACTTGGGTATAACCCTTCTTCAGGAATGGAAGTGGGGGTAAGGGGAGCTGTCGATTCAGAGAAGGGGTGGAAAGGTTATGGGTGGCGAGAGGGGTGGAGTGGTGAGTTGGTGATAGGTGAGTACAGGTGGTACGACCCGGTTGGTCAATGGGAGGGATAAATCTGGTTGGTGGCTGGAAGGAAGGGTCGGTCAGAGGATTGGAAGGGAGGGGGAGGGGCTGGAAAAGGAGTCAGGGGATGAGTGGGAAGATTATTTGAAATTGGAGAACTCAATGTTGAGTCCTCCAGGCTGTAGGATGCCCAGGTGGAAGATAAGGCGTTGTTCCTCCAATTTGCGGTCTGTAGCAATGGAGAAGGCCTAGGGTGGACAGGGAAAATGAGTGGAACAGGGAATTAAAATGGGCATTGACTGGGAGGTCAGGTCGGCCCTTACGGGCCCAGTTGACATGCTCTGCGAAACGTTCCCTTAGTTTACATTTAGTCTCACTGATGTAGAGAAGACCGATGTAGGGCTGAATGACCTACTCCTACACTTAGTGGTCTAAAAGATCCATGGACACTTTGGATTAGCACAGGAGAGCTTTCCCTGGTTTCCTGATTAATCATGTACCCAGCAACACACAAAATTGATTATTTATTTATTGCTATTTTATTTTGAGAGCTTTCTGTGAGGGGATTTGGCTGCTGCTTTCCTATGTTGCTACATATGACAGCATTTAAATGTATATTGCCAGTAACACACTCAACACTGATCCGAAGTGGTGAAGGGTGGTGTGCAGAAGTTCTGTTTTTTTTTTACTTCCACATACAATTCAACGTCATGTTAATTTGTAGGCATCTGTTAACCAATGTAATTGGACGTTGGTATTCTGATTCATGATGAGTTTATCAATGTAGAAATAGGGCAAAGAGTTTATATTCTCCATAATTTTCAAAGGAGACAAACCAGGCAAATAATAAATATAGAAAGAAAATTACTGCAGATGCTGGAACCTGAACTGAAAATAAAAAATGCAGTTCGGAAAGCATCCACGGAGAGAGAGCGAACTAACGGCTCGAGTATAGATAACCAGAGCAGATGTGAATTGTGGAGGGGGCAGCATCTATGCAACAGTGGAGAAGGGGTAGGGTTGGAGTCCTGGGGAGACAGGATATTGATAGTTCAGATTAAGTAGTAGGAATGTGAGAATGGCAGAACGATGGTGTATCTAACTGCCAGACTGGGAAGAACAGACAGTTCCTCTGGGCTTAATATTGAGTTCAACACCTTCAAATTGGGATCCCATTGCTTCCCTTTCTTTTAGCTTTGCTGATTACATTCTCTGTCACCTTGTCTTCCCCCTGCCCCATCCCACCCCAGTGGGACTGTCTGTTCTTCCCAGTCTGGCAGTGAGACACACCATGGTTCTGAGACAGAAATAAAAACCTGGAGATACTGGAATCCAAAGTGGACAGGCAGGAGGCTGGAAGAACACAGCAAGCCAGGCAGCATCAGGAGGTGGAGAAGTCGACATTTCTGATGTAACCATTCTTCAGAACTGTAAGGGGAGCTGCAGATAAAGGGGGAGGTAGGGGCCAGGATGGTGAGGTGATAGGTGAACACAGGTAAAGGGTACCACCTGGTTGATCAATGGGAGGGATGAATCTGGTTGGTAGCTGGAAGGAAGGGTTGATCAGAGGAACGGAAGGGAGGGGGAGGGGCTGGGAAGGGAGTCGGGGGATGGGAAGGGAGGTTATTGTTCAGCAGTTCTCACATTCTGATCACTTAATCTGAACTATCAACATCCTTTCTACCCCAGCACTCCAACTCACCCCGCCGTCCATTACCGCATAAATGATGCTCCCTCCACATTTCACATCTGCTCTGATGAAGAGTCATCTCGACTCGAAACGTTAGCTTGCTTTCTCTCTGCAGATGCTGACTGACCTGCTGTGATCTCCAGCATTTGTTGTTTTGAGTAATAAATATAAGCTGCAGTAAAACATTGTCCTTTTGACCATTTCTCATGAATAAAGATGTTACCCATTTTTATACTTTCCATCTTATCTCAAGCTTAGTCTCAGGCAAAGTCTAGTTTCCTGTAAATTCTACAAATGTGTCAGCATCTGCTTTAGAAGTGGCTCTTTTTCACAGTTTATAAGAAATTGTTCATATCAGATAGCAAATTATTTTTTCTTTACAAGGAAGAGATCAGAGTGCTGCAGCAGAGCACGTCAATGTGATTTTGTTTTTGTGTTACAAGTCCATGATTTTGCCTTGTTCCCCTAGCAACACAGAGCTGTGTAGTTTGGCTTCATGGGGAGATATGACCAAAAGGTCAAGTTTTGAACCTACATTAATCAGGAATGTTTCGCAATTGTTTTGCAAACTGAATATTAAAAAGCATTTTTCAATGTAAACATCTTATGTAGGAATTTCAATGCCAGCATTTTCCTACTGACCTAATAAAAGCAGAAATTGCTAGAGAAACTCAACAGGTCCAGCAGTATCTGTGAAGTGAGTAAGTAGAGTTTCGATATCATTCATCTTCAAAAGTGTTCACTCTGTTTCTCACACCACAGTTGCTGCCAGACCTGCGGAGTTTCTCCAGCATTTTCTACTTCAATTTCAGATTTCCAGGACTGTTGCTTCATTTGGGCTTTTCACCCTTACTGACCCATCAGGACAAGTGTTCATTTGCACTTTTATTATTTGGGCGACACGGTGGCACAGTGGTTAGCACTGTTGCCTCACAGCGCAAGAGACCCGGGTTCAATTCCCGCCTCAGGCGACTGATTGTGTGGAGTTTGCACGTTCTCCCCGTGTCTGCGTGGGTTTCCTCCGGTTTCCTCCCACAGTCCAAAGATGTGCAGGTTAGGTGAATTAGCCATGCTAAATTTCCCGTAGTGTTAGGAAGGGGCATGGGTGGGTGTGGACTTGTTGGGCCGAAGGGCCTGTTTCCACACTGTAATGTAATCTAAAATTTGTAACTTAATCTCACCCTTTCAGACTCAGCACTGCCGTAAGCTCAATACCTGCATCCTACAACGTACATGTATTGCCAGCTATTCAAGCATGACAACCTCACTACCCAAAAACATTGCACCACGCGTACTGACACCGTTGCCTCCATCTTGGACAAGGATAGAGTGGGCCAGGCACCTTCCCCATCAGGGTCAGGTATAGCAGCATATCCTTACCCCAGTGGAGGAGACAACATTTGAACAACTGCGATTGACACCATTGGAAGGAGGAAACAGATGATAGAACAGGAATACGATGAGAAAGAAGAAGCACCATCATGTATTCCCATGTTTGCAACATCCGCACCTCCCCCCTGCCACCCAGCTCAGAACCTGATGTTACTCAGCGGATTGTGTTGTGATGGAATCCACATTTGGGTGAGAGAACAGGCATGAGAGTGTTGCAGTTGTTGGAGGCAACACAGTAGTCACGTCAGAGGATTGGCAGTGGCTCTGTGGGACGTGCACTTGATGTCCCCTCTCAGAATGCCAGCAATTACCCTCACGTCACTGCCATGACACAGCCAATTGGTTCCCACCAGTCAGTCCGTCAGCCCACGCCAATGCAGCTGGGGCTAGAGGTGGGCTTTCCAGACCAGAATTGCTCAAAGGTTGTCCTGCAAAGGTGTCTGTAGGCTCTCCCCTATGGGCTGCCGACAGCTCTCTTATAACTATGGTGCAACCACAAGGTAGCAGTACATAGAAGCATCAGGCAAGAGCAAGGCACTTGGCACACTGAGAATGCACAAAGGTAATTATCATAGAATCACAGAATCCCGACAGTGTGGGAACAGGCCATTTGGCCCAACAAGTCCACATCAATCCTCCGAAGAGTAACCCGTCCAGACCCATTCCTCCGCACCCTATTACTCTACATTTCCCCTGACTAATGCACCTAACCTACACATCCCTGAACACTATGGGCAGTTAGCATGGCTAATCCACCCTAACCTGCACATCTTTGGACTATGGGAGAAAACTGGAGCACCCGGAGGAAACTCATGCAGATATGGGGAGAACGTGCAAACTCCACGTGGATAGTCACCCAAGGCTGGATTCAAACCCAGGTCCCTGGCACTGTGAGGCAGCAGTGCTAACCACTGAGCCATGGTGCTGCCCTGTGATTTGCTTTTTACATTTGAATTGATTTTGTATGTTAGTTACGAGGTCCTGGAACACCCTCCCTAATTGCGTGGAGAGTAGGAGACCCTCTACCAAATCAACTGTTCAAGAAGATGGTTAATCACCACCTTCTCCAGGACCAGGAAGACTGTGTAATAAGTACTGCCCCGGTCAGCAATGCCCACATCCTATGAATGAATTAAAGAAAACAAGTGGCTTAGTTTTTTTGCGTTGTAGCTACATGGATATTGGTGGCAGTAACAGTGGTGAGGGAAGGAGTGGGGCTGTTGCTGAATGGGGAATTGGATTCATCCATTCTGCTGAATCATGGCATCCACAGAATCATGGAGCACACATGGAGGCCATATGGCCCATCGTGTCGTGCTGAGCATTTCATTTTGTGACTATCCCTTGCCTTCTCAGCACATAGTTTATTTTCAATTAACTGTAGAATTCTCTGTTGAATGCCTTGATCTAATTCACTTCCACTGCACTCTCAGGCTGTGCCCTCCAGATCCCAGGCATTCATTGCATTGGAAAGATTTCTCCATATATCTTTGCTTCTTTTACTAATTGCCTTAAATCCTTGCCCCCTCAGTTGTTGCAAGATGCATTTCAGATGAGTTGATCATGGGCAGCCTGGCCAAAAAGAGACGGCATTTGTTGCCTCTTTGTCCCCTCCTTCTTCTCCTCAGTTAGTCACTGTTTACCTTGTAACAGGGACTCTGCCCTTATGATAGAGAGATTGTACAGCATGTACCCTTCTTGTAGAATCCCTACAGTGTGGAAACAGGCCCTTCACTCCAGCAAGTCCACAACGTCCCTCCAAAGCTTATCCCACCCAGACCCATTCCCATCCCCTATTATCCTAAAATTACCCTGACTAATGCACCTAACCCACACATCCCTGAACACTATGGGTGATTTAGCTTGGCCAATTCACCCTAATCTGCACATTTTTGGACAGTGGGAGAAACTTGGAGCACCCAGAGAAAGCCCACGCAGACACAGGAGAACGTGCAAACTCCACACAAACAGCTGCCTGAGGCTGGAATTGAACCCAGGTCCCTAGCACTTGAGACAGCAGTGCTAACCATTGAGCCAGCGTGCCACCCATTGAGCAGTATAAGACTATTTGGAAGTGGGTGAAGCAGTGGGACTATTGTCCGAGCGCACCATATGCATGTGTTGGCCATCTGACGCCAGGGTTCTTGTGGTCAGCGGACAGCCCTTGTCATTTAGTCACCATGCTGGAACCCCCCCTCTGGTTTGTTTGAAGTGATGATTCATGTTGTGCATGAACTACCCAAATGTGAAAGAGCCTTGTTATTGCTGTAGTAGCATCGGGCATTAATCTACATGGCACCCTATGCATGGTAATCGTTCTGCTACATATTGACAAAGTGCGAAGCGCTCCAGCTGTGGTACATCGCAGTGTTGATGTGTGGCATTTCCTCCAAATGAGGTGTTCTTGGTCAAAGGTACTGCACATCATGAGGCTGCTTTAAAGTCCCCACAAAGCCGCATGCCTGAACCACCTGCCTTTCTCTGACAATAGGGAACAAAATTTGAACTGCAGAGCCTCTGTGATCTTAAATCATAAAGTAGGAGCAGGAGTAGGCCAGTTATAGGATTGTTTTTGATGGTTTCTGCTCTTCCCTCCCTCCCGCCAATGGTGCCTCTCTTCCTACTTGCTTGCATCACTCTTCCATTGAGACTGTTGCGACGGATCGCTCGATGTGTCCTGCTGCTCGGTTTGTCAGAATTTCCATTATGACCATTTTCTTTGTACAGCTTCCCTTCAGGACACAGCCTGCCTGTTAGATGAGCAAGCTAGGTCCCACTGCTGCCTCAGGCCATGGACAACAGCATTGACGCCATGAACTGGATATCAGAAACTACCAATGGATGCTTGTTCTTTTTGATAGGTTTGTTCCGTAGTTCCTTGGAAGTGGAATCTCAGCTTCATAGAACATTGAAGAAGGCATTTGGTATGCTTGCCTTTATTGGTCAGTGAGAGGTCACATTGCAGCTGTACAGGAAATTGGTTCAGGCATTTTTGGAATACTGCACACAATTCTCATCTCCCTGCTATAGGAAGGATGTCATTAAACTTGAAATGGTTCAGATAAGATCTACAAGGATGTTACCAGGGTTGGAGGGTTTGAGCTACAGAGAGGGGCTGAATAGGCTGGGGCTGTTTGCTCTCAAGTATCAGAGGCTCACAGGTGACCTTATAGAGGTTTATAAAATCATGAGGGGCACGGATAGGGTGAGTGCTCAAGGATTTTTCCCAGGGCATTGGTTTAAGGTGAGAGGCAAAAGATTTTAAAGGGACCTAAAGGGCAACCTTTTCATGCAGAGGGTGGTGCATGTATGGAATAAGCTGCCAGAGGAAGTGGTGGAGGCTGGTACAATTACAACATTTGAAAGCCATCTGGTTGTATATATGAATCGGAAGGATTTAGAGGGAATATGGACCAACTGGGACTAGTTTAAATTTGGATATCTAGTCGTCATGGATGAGTTGGATGAAGGGGCTGTTTCCGTGCTGTACATCTCTACAACTATATGACCTTTTTATTGGAAAGCCTGTTTTAATGATTGTGGGTGGGATTGTGGCAAAAGGTCAAGACAATGCAGAGGCCCTTTCTAATCGAGCTCCCGGAGTGACACAGCCTGTTTAACTGAGTGACTAGCTAAGCCATGCACAGCAGGACCATTCTAGGTATAATTCCCATTCTGAGCTCAAATTTCTCATCCCATTCCATGAGCTATGTGGTCTATTGTTCCTGTTTGTCATTACTAAGTATTTCTTTTGTCAAGGTAGCGTTAAGATCACTACAGGGGATGCTCATCGGTGGACTACATCATCACAGGTGTTTTGCAGGATGATGTATTCTGGAATGTCGGTCTGGTCAGACTAAGTGCATTCAACAGAGGACAAGGAGGGAGAGGGTAGAGTTGAACAATGTGGTAAAAGCACTTCTTCCTTTTGCTGTTTGTGGTGTAACTGAAACTGCCAGCTCGACATTTGTGCAAGGAGGAAGCTTTGTTCTCAGTTTGCAGAAGAATTAATGAAATGATGGCTGGCTGAATTTTGCCCACACCCCCCCAATAGGATGTTAAAGACCAGAAGGAGGCACAAAATGTTGTGTGCCTAAAAAAAGCCACTTCCTTCTCAGTTAGAGCCATTGGACATTCTTGGATCCACTGGAAATGAAAGGTTTGTGCGTGGCTCACTGCTTCAAACAAACAGATTATATTGAGGGCTGCTGGGCTGGACAGTGCAATTTGATGACCTGCTGTGAAACTGCCAGCAATGTGTCCAAGCACTGTTGTGAACCCCTTCTCTTCCAGTTAACAAACCTGAGAAACATGTGGGAGCAGAATCACAGGCCTAACACATTCCACCAAAGGACATCATTTTGCAAGATAATAAAACAATGGTTCCATGTTGTTGGGGATAAAATTGATCTGTGAAATATTATTGTAGAAAAACTTTGTGTCAAATTTTCTAGTCAATATTGTACATCTGACAGCCCCTAGCCTGCATTTTTAACATATGAATGTTAGGCCAGGGAATTCCATTGGATTGATCCACATCTACTGATAATTACTGCAATTGCCGTAGGCTGACCAGGATTTGGGCCCCACAATTAATACCTGCCATCATGCATTTTGCAAAGATTCACAGACTGACAATCAACTTGCTTGACCTGGCTACAAACTTGCTTACCACCGACAACTGGGGTGGAACTTGACTTCCAGAGTTAGGGATGCTACCGTGAGGAGAAAGTGAGGACTGCAGGTGCTGGAGATCACAGTTGAAGAGCGTGGGATGTTGGAAAAGCACAGCTGGGCAGGCAGCATCCGAGGTGCAGAAGAATCGCGTTTCGAACATAAGCCCTTCATCAGGAATGCTATTGCTGCACCACATGACCTGACTTCCAATATGTTAGTTGGCACTCTTAAAAGTCAACAGGAAGATTTTCTTATAGAAATGAATTGGAACAGGCAAGCATAGTTACAGTTGGAGATCATTTCTGTTTGTGTTTGGATGACACAGCAAACCCAAGTAATCTTATGGTTTTAGGTGTATTCCTACTTCTCTTGTACTCTTGGCGTGTGTGTGTAGTTTCACTCTGAGTAATTTCCAGTGCGTTGACTAACCGAGTTCACTCCTTTTGCATTCCACCATCAAGGGAGGTCACCTCAACACAGCTGCTGCACAAAACATTAGAGAGCTTGCAGTCATATCTCGATACTTCACTCTGCTCCCAGACTGTGATGAATAAAGATTGGAAATATGCCTAAACAAAAAGTGAAAGTGGGGAGCAGAGACTTTTTTATTGATTGGGGGAAATCGAAGCAATCATCAAGTTGGAAATTAATGGATGCCAACTTGAAGGGGTTCAGAAAAGATCTACAAGGATGTTGCCAGGGTTGGAGGATCTGAGCTACAGGGAGAAGCTAAACAGGCTGGGGCTGTTTTCCCTGGAGCGTTGGAGGCTGAGGGGTGACCTTATTAGAGGTTTACAAAATTATGAGGGGCATGGATAGGATAAATAGACAAAGTCTTTTCCTTGGAGTTGGGAAGTCCAGAACTAGAGGGCAAAGGTTTAGGATGAGAGGGGAAAGATATAAAAGAGACCTAAGGGGCAACATTTTCATGCAGAGGGTGGTACGTGCATGGAATGAGCTGCCAGAGGATGTGGTGGAGGATAATACAATTGCAACATTTAAGAGGCATTTAGATGGGTATATGAATAGGAAGAGTTTGGAGGGATATGGGCTGGGTGCTGGCAGGTGGGACTAGATTGGGTTGGGATATCTGGTCGGCATGGATGGGTTGGACTAAAGGGTCTGTTTCCATGCTGCACATCTATATGACTCTATGACCTGAAAACATAAGTGCCCACACCCATTCAGGCTACATACATAGAACATAGAACATAGAAAAATACAGCGCAGTACAGGCCCTTCGGCCCTCGATGTTGCGCCGACCGAAGCCTACCTAGCCTACACTAGCCCAATAACCTCCATATGCTTGTCCAATGCCCGCTTAAATGACCATAAAGAGGGAGAGTCCACCACTGCGACTGGCAGGGCATTCCATGAACTCACAACCCGCTGAGTAAAAAATCTACCCCTAACATCTGTCCTATACCTACCACCCCTTAATTTAAAGCTGTGCCCCCTCGTAACAGCTGACTCCATACGCGGAAAAAGGTTCTCACTGTCAACCCTATCTAAACCCCTAATCATCTTGTACACTAATGGCTGTTTCCATTGTTCCACCTTTAAAAAGAAAACACCCAAGCTTTCACAAGTTGTTTATCTTCTCAAAGATTGCTCATCACCTGTCCCCAATCTCTGTCTAAAAGAACCCAGGCAAAAACATAAGAGGGCAGAGAGGTGTAGGTTGTGAAAATGGTGACCAATTTAAAAATATCACCTCTCAATGTGTTTTAAATTGTACTTTAATGGGATGGCGATGCGCAATCTTTGAGAAGATAAACAACTTGTGAAAGCTTGGGTGTTTTCTTTTTAAAGGTGGAACAATGGAAACAGCCATTAGTGTACAAGATGATTAGGGGTTTAGATAGGGTTGACAGTGAGAACCTTTTTCCACGTATGGAGTCAGCTGTTACGAGGGGGCACAGCTTTAAATTAAGGGGTGGTAGGTATAGGACAGATGTTAGGGGTAGATTTTTTAACTCAGCGGGTTGTGAGTTCATGGAATGCCCTGCCAGTCGCAGTGGTGGACTCTCCCTCTTTATGGTCATTTAAGCGGGCATTGGACAAGCATATGGAGGTTATTGGGCTAGTGTAGGCTAGGTAGGCTTCGGTCGGCGCAACATCGAGGGCCGAAGGGCCTGTACTGCGCTGTATTTTTCTATGTTCTATGTTCTATGTATGTAGCCTGAATGGGTGTGGGCAAGTTCCCACAGAACCAGGAGCTTTAGTTTTAGTATTCAGTCGTTGTTGCTGGGATCTCAGCAGGGATAGGAGTGAATCCCTCTCGATTGCTATACTCTGCCTCTGAGTTTTCTCTGTATGTTTTCCTCTTGGGTTATTATGGGAGTCACATGTAAGAAACCCTGTTTTCTGAATTTGCCTTTTGCCAAAGGCTGTGTTGATAGGATGTTACTATATTGGAACAGTTACTGTTTAGTAATAAAATAATCTATTATCCTGTTAAGCTTTCTAATAGTGTTGTTATTCCAAGTTCCTTTATCTTTCATTGTATTTTAAATATTGTGTTTGACTAAATTGTGTATTGTTTAATGTTAAATAGTTTGACTAATCAAATTGCTTCTGGAACACAGCACCTCACATTTACCTTCAAAATAAGAAATGAGTTAGGGTCTTCACTATTTCTTCATATATTTTGAAGGGATCTGATCTGATCCATAACAGGTTTAAATCCCACACTCTCTGAGGGTACCATGAGGAACTCCTCTTCTCAGCCTCTTCTGTTTCTTGAGACATGGTTAAATCAGTCATCTCTCTGTAATGGGAGAGCAGCATTTTGAGACAATGGGGAAGTTGCCTTTACCAATACTCTGATATCAGCAGCGAAGAGCCTAAAAGAACAGTCTTGAGAGGATCTTGAAATGGGAGCAAGCCAGAAACACTCGCAATGAGCTGTATTCATTAATATGGATTTATAAGTTAAAAGTTTTCTGTACTGCAGAAAGTGAGTGACACTTGCCCTGGGATAAAGATGAGCTAGTGATACAAGGGATGTAAAATTGTAACAGTCTCGTCAACAGAACAGCCAATAAGAGTTCAAGTTTAGACCCCAACACCTTAGAGTGTAGAATCCATGAAGGAACAAGCAGACAAAGGTAATGGTAGCCTCAGCCATGCTGACTAAAATGTCCATCCATGCTAATCCCATTTCCCTACACTTGGCCCATTTCCTTCTAAACCTTCCATATCCATGTGTTTGTCGAAATGCCTTTTAAATGTTCTTAATGCACACGCCTCAACTTGGCATCTCATTCCATATATGTACCACCCTCTGTGTAAAAAAACTGTCCCTCTGGTTCCCTTTTATTCTTTCCCCTCAAACCTTAAACTGATGCCCTCTAGTCCTCAGGAACCCTGCGAAAAAGACTAAGCAAATTCTCCTATCCATGCCTCTCATGATCTCATGCACTTCCATAAATCCCCCCTCAGTCTTCTACGCTCTAAAGAAAGAAGTACTAGTTCATCTAACCTCTCCCTATAACTCAGACCCTTGAGTCCTGGCAACATCCTTGTAAATGTCTTCTGCACTCTTCCCAGTTTAATAACATCCTTCCTATCGCAACGTGACCAAAACTGAACACAATACTCCAAGTGCGACCTCACCAACATCCTGTATAACTGCAACATAACTTCTCAATTTCTATACTCAGCACCCTGACTGATGAAGGCCAGTGTGCCAAAAGCATTCTTCACTACCCTGTCTACCTGTGACTCCACTTTCAGAGAACCGTGCACCTGAACTCCAAGGTCCTTCTGTCCCACTACACTCCTTAAGGCCCTACCATTCACCATGGAGCTCCTACCTTGATTTGACTTTCCAATGTGCAAGACCTCATACTTATCTATATTAAACTCCATTTGCCATTTCTTGGCCCACTTCCCCAGCTGATCAAGATCCTGCTGCCATTGCTGAGGACCTTCCTCACTGTCCACGATACCGCCCATTTTAGTGTCATCTGCAAAATTACTAAACATGCCTTGTACATCCAAATCACCGATATAGATAACAAACAGTAATGTTCCAGCACTGACCCCTGAGGCACTCCACTAGTCACAGGCCTCTAGTCTGACAAACATCCTTCCACGATTACCCTCTGCTTCCTATCATCAAGCCAATTGTGTATCCAATTTGCCAGCTCCCCTGGATTCTATGCAATCTAACCTTCCAGAGCCGCCTACCATGTGGAACCTTATCAAAGGCTTTACTGAAATCCATATAGATTACATCTACTGCCCTGCCCTCGTCAATCTTTCTGGTCACTTCATCAAAGAACTAACAAATTTGTGAGGCATGATCTCCCACGCACAAAGCCATGCTGACTATTTGTAATCAAACCCTGTCTTTCCAAATGCATGTATGTCTTATCTCTCAGAATCTTCTCAAGTAACTTACCTACCAAAGATGTCAGACTTACTGGTCTATAGTTCACAGGTTTTGTAGCCCTTCCTAAATAAGGGCACAACATTTGCTGCCCACCAGTCTTCCAGGACCTCATCTGTGGCTAACAGTGATGCAAAAATATCAGCCAAGGCCCTCGCAATTTCTTTTCTAGCATCTTGTAATGTTCTTGGATACATCTGATATGTAGTTAACAGTCATTCTCTTCAAGGCAAAACAATGATACTGTTTACAGGAATAAGGACTGGTTTGTTCAGAATAATGCCAACAATGTGGGTTTAATTCCTATTCCTGCTGAGGCAGCCCTGGTACCTACCTCCTGGCCCTTCGATGGGAGTTGAAGTCAATGGCTCACCACCACTAGTTAAAAATAGCTCCAGATGAAGTGACAGCAGAGCATCTGCTAAGGACCAATTTACAGATAGAGCTCACTTCAAAAGTCAAATCAATCTGCAGGAATATACAGTGCAACCTCAGTTATTTGAACACCAATTATCCAAATTTTGGCTTATCTGAATGAGATCTCAAGGACCCAAAGCTTGGGTAGAATGTATAATTTGAATATTTAGTTATCTGAACTTTTGATTATCCAAACATTTGATTATCCGAGCAAAATACTCCCTGCCTGTGTTGTTCGGATTATTGAGGTTGCCCTGTAAACCTCTTTCAAAAGGGATCCAATGAGATCAAAACGCAAGCTGTGAATGAGACAGATTCGTCAAAAACATTGATGCATCCAGTCATGGATAAAATCAAATAGGGCAAGTTTTGCAGAAAAATGGACAGAATCAGAAATGGAAACTGATTGACAAAGTTTCAGAAATTCTGTGAGATAAAAATAGAACTTGTCTTACTCAAGCATTTCATTTTGTCAATCAATTTAAAAAGGTTGGTCTCTGTTTCATTTGGTAGAAATCTATAAAGGAATTGGTTATTGGTTCACTGATCTGTGCAGTCATAGAATTGAAAATACGCTCCAAGAGATTTTCATTCCACCATCCCAGTGGATTTTCTCATTTGTTTTTAATTGTTCACAAGATGTGGGTACTTGTTTGTGCCAACAGGTATTACCCATTCTTAATTGCTTTTGAGAAGGTGTCGTTGAGTCATATTCTTGAATCACTGCAATCTCCTGGGTATGGGTACACCCAGAGACAAGGAAGGCTTAGTGATGGAATTCCCTCTCAGAGTGTAGTTTGAAGGGAAATTTGTGGCTGCAGATGCGACCATGCATTATCCAGCATCGACCTTCTTGGTGAGAGAGCTTTTGGGTTTGTAAGGTACTTTTAGAAGACTCTTGGTGAGTTGCTGCTGTTTATCTTCTAGGTGACATACACATTGCAATTGTGCATTGTTGGGAGTGTGAATGTTGGGTGTGTTGATGTGGTTGCTTGTCCTTGATTGTGCCCAGCTTCTTGAGTGTTGTTGGAGCTGCAACTATCCAGGCAAGTGAGGATTATTCCACCACACTCCTGATTTATACCTTGTAGATTGTGGACAGGATTTGGGGAGTCAGGAGGTGAGTTTCTCACAGCAGGGATCCTAGCTTCTGACTTACTCATTTGTTGGCAATTGGCACAATTGTTACTTGTCTCTTATCAGTTCAAGCGTGGATATTGTGCAAGTGTGAATGGGCTCCAATTACGTCAGTGTCTGACGAGTTGGAAATGGTGCTAAAGATTTTGCAATCACCAGCATTTAACCTTGCGATAGAGGAAAAGACATTGATAATGCAGCTGGAGATTGTTGGGAAAAGGACACTACTCTGAGGAGCTCCTGCAGCGATATTTGAGAGATGAGAGGATTGAACTCATCATTGTTTGTGCTGGGAATGACTTCAGCCAGTGGAAGGTTGCTGTACTGAGTCCCATGTATCTAAGTTTTGCTGGGATCCTTGATGGCGTCACACATGGTTAGATGCTGTCTTGATGTCAGACAATCATTTTCTAATAATTGCTGGAGGGTGGCACTTTTTTCAAAATTTGAGTGAAAACTGTGATGGGAGTCAGAGCTAGTGGTCCTGGTGGAACCATACTGAGAGTAGGTTATTGCTGATTAAGTGTCATTTGAAGTAATGTTGGTGACACATTCTATCGCTTTAGAACATAGAACATAGAATAATATAGCACAGAACAAGGCCCTTTGTCCTTGATGTTGTGCCGACCTTTTAACCTATTCTAAGATCAAACTAACCTATTGTTCAATTTGCTATCATCCTTGTATCTATCCAAGAGTTGCTTAAGTGTCCCGAATGTATCTGACTCTACTACCACCACTGGCAGCACATTCTGCGCACCCATGACTCTCTGTATAAAGAACCTACCTCTGTCATCTCCCCTGAATCTTCCCTGAACCTTAAGATTATGCTCCCTTGTGATAGCCATTTCTGCCCTGGGAAAATGTCTCTGACTATTCACTCTATCTTTGCCTCTCATCATCTTGTACACCTCTATCAAATCACCTCTCACCCTTCTTTGCTCCAATGAGAAAAGCCCTAGCTACCTCAACTTTCTTCATAAGACATGTCCAGGCAGCATCTTGGTAAATCTCCTCTGCAGTCTCTCTCTAGCTTCTACATCCTTCCTATAATGAGGTGACCAGAACTGAACACAACATTCCAAGTATGGTCTAACTAGGGGTCCATAGAGTTGCAGCATGAACTCATGACTCTTAAACTCAATTCCCTTGCTAATGAAAGCCAACACACCATACGCCTTCTTAACAACCTTATCATCTGGGTGGCAACTTTAAGGATGTGGGCCCAAAGAGCCCTTTGTTCCTCCATATTGCCAAGAATCCTACCTTTAACCCTATATTCTGCATTCAAATTAGACCTTCCAAAATGAATCACTTCACACTTTTCCAGGTTTCTACTCCATCTGCCACTTATCAGCTCAGGTCTGCATCCTGCCAATGTCCTGTTCCAACCTACAACAGCCCTCCACACTAACCATAACTCCACCAAACTTCGTGTCATCAATATACTTACTAACCCACCCTTCCACTTCTTCATCCAAGTCATTTATTAAAATCATGAAGAGCCAGAGGTTATAGAACAGATCCCTGCAGAATACCACTGGTCACCAAGCTCCAGGCTGAATACTGTCCATTTACTACCACTAGGAGAAAGTGAGGACTGCAGATGCTGGGGATCAGAGCTTAAAAATCTGTTGCTGGAAAAGTGCAGCAGGTCAGGCAGCATCAAAGGAGAAGGAGAATCGACATTTCGGGCATAAGCCCTTCTTCAGGAAAATCCTTTCCTGAAGAAGGGCTTATGCCTGAAACGTCGATTCTCCTCCTCATTTACTACCGCTGTCTGTCTTCTGTGTCTTCTGTAGGCCAGCCAATTCAGTATCCAGACAGCCAAATTTCCCTGTATCCATGCCTCCTTACTTTTTGAATGAGCCTACCATGGGGAACCTTATCAAATGCCTTTCTAAAATAGAGGTACACCACATCCACTGCTTTACCTTCATCAATGTGTTTTGTCACATCCTCAAAGAATTCAATAAGGTTTGTGAGGCATTACCTGCACCTCACAAAGCCATGCTGACTATCCCTAATCAAACTATGGTTTTCCAAGTAATCATAAATCCTGTCTCTCAAAATCCACTCTAATAATTTGCCCACCACAGACATAAGATTGATTGGTCTGTAATTCCCAGTATTATCCCTATTCCCTTTCTTGAACAGGGGAATAACATTTGCCACCCTCCAATCTTCTAGTACTACTCCAGTGGGTAGTGGGCATGCAAAGATCATCACCAAAGGCGCAGCAATCTCTTCCCTTGCTTCCTGTTGTAACCTTGGGTATATCCTGTCTGGTTCAGGGAACTTATCTATCCTTATGCTTTTCAACATTTTCAGCACATCCTCCTTCTTACCATCAACCTGTTTCACGCTGTCCTCACAAATGACAAAGTCCCTCTCAGTAGTGAATACTGAAGTAAAGTATTCAGTATGGACTTTTCCTACCTCATGCGACTCCAGGCACAAGTTCCCTCCACTATCCTTGATCGGCTCTACCCTCACTTTGGCCATCCTCTTGTTGCTCACATAAGTGTCAAATGCCTTAGGGTTTTGCTTAATCCTACTGGCTAAAGCTTTTTCATGCCTCCTTTTAGCTGTCCTTAGTCTATTCTTCAGTTCCTTCCTGGCTACCTAGTAACCCTCTAAAACCCGGTCTGATCCTAGCCTCCTCAACCTTAAGTAAGCTTCCTTCTTCCTCTTGACTAGACGTTCCATATCCCTTGTCACCCAAGGTTCCTTCACCCTACCATCCCTTTCTTGCCTCAGTGGGACAAACCTATCCTGCACTATTAGCAAGTGCTCCCTCTACAACCTCCGCATTTCTGTTGGGCATTTTCCTGAGAACATCTGTTCTCAATTTAGGCACATCAGATCCTGCCAAATGGCATTGTAATTCCCCCTCCCCCAATTAAATACTTTCCCATACTGCTCCTATCCTTCTCCATGATGAGTATAGTTAAGGTCAGGGAGTTGTGATAACTATCACTGAAATGCTCTCCCATTGAGAGATCTGATAGTTGGCCTGGTTCATTGCCAAGCACCAAATCCAGTATGGCCTCCCCTCTAGTTAGCCTATCTACATATCGTGTCAAGATTTCTTCCTGGACACACTTGAAAAAACTTTATTGTTGACAAAGTAGACAGCTGTCTGGGAAGTGAGTTGGGGGATGGGGAGGGAGGTTATTTGAAATTGAAAGAACTCAATGTTGAGTCCTCCGGGCTGTAGGCTGCCCGGATGGAAGGTGAGGTGTTGTTCCTCCAATTTGCAGTCAGATTCACTCTGGCAATGGAGGAGGCCAAGGATGGTCATGTCGGAAAGGGAGTGGGAGGGGAAATTAAAGTGGGTGGGAGATCAGGTCAGCCCCTGCGGGCCCGGCTGAGATGCTCAGGGAAACGTGCCCTGAGTTAACGTTTGGTCTCCCCGATGTAGAGAAGGCCACATTGGGAGTACTGGATACAGTAAACTAGGTTGGAGGAGAGGCAGGTGAACCTCTGTGTCAGCTGGAAGGAGTCTATGGGGCCTTGGATGTAATTGAGGGGCTGGTTGGTGGGCGGCAGATTTTTGCATATTTGAGAAAGCATGTACTAGCTTTGGAACCTATTCAAAAGAAAGCAACTTGGCTTATTCCTGAGATGAAGGATTGTCTTATTGAGGACAGCCAAACAGGTCAAGCCTTTATTCATCACAGTTTAAGGAATGAAGGGGTGATCTTATTGAAATGTACAAGAGTCTGAAGGGGCTTGACAGGGTAAATCCAGAGTATCACAAGTGGGGGCATCTTGATTGAAGAAACATAGTTGCAGAATAGTGGGACCCTTGTTTGAAACTAAGACAAAAAATATTTCTTCTCTCAAAGGGGAGTGAATGTCATGAATTCACTGCCTGAGAGAGTTGTGGAGGCTGGTACAATCACAACATTTAAAAGACATTTGGATAGGTCCATGAATAGAAACAGGTCAGAAGCAGGCAGGTGGGACGAGTTTAGTCTGGGAGGACCAACGCATCTGTTTCTGTGCTGTATGACTCGACACAAGATAGAGATTTTTGGAGCATTGAGGGTTTTGAGAATGTGGTGTGAAAGAGGAGTTGAGCACTGGGGCAGACCAGTCAGAATTTTGTAGACTAAATGGCCAACTTTGGGTCTGATTTCTTATGTTCTTTTTTAAAGAAATAGTGGCCAAAGACCTGGCCCTAGTTTATGAACAGTGACTACACTATAACAGTAAGAAATCATGATGGCATACAGTGAATAGCCAAGGTCTTTTCCCCAGGGTAGGAGAGTCTAAGTCTAGAGGGCACTGCTCTAAGGTGAGAGGGTAAAGTTTTAAAAGGATTCTAAGGGGCAGCTGACATGGGAGACCTTCCAATGAGCCAAGGAAAACAGTGGAATCATTTGTGATCACTTGCCATATCCACCAACAGGGACTTTGGGCAAATAGTTGTCACAGTTGAGGTTTAGTTAGACAGAACTGAGTTAGGTTTGGTGGAGAGGGATAAAGACAGAATACCCCTGAATTAAAGGGCATAAATCAGTTTTTCTTTTTAAAATATAATATGGAGTGTGACCAACACCATTGGCTTGTTCAGGTTTTAATCGATGTGGTCAAATTTACTGATTGTCTGGAATCACATCTTCCAAGGCAGTTTGCTATCATTCCCGGCCCCCACACAGCAGCCTGGGTAAAGAGGACATGCCAATACATATGTGATTCTTTGAAGATGTCCATGTGACCCGGGTCCAAACCTCAGGATGTGTGGCAGAAATTTCACTGAGAAATTATAGAATCCCTACTGTGTGGAAGCAGGCCATTCAGCCCATCCTAACTCCCTGAAGAGCATCCCTCCCAATCCTAGTCTATCCCTGCATTTATCATTGTCAACCCACCTAGCCTGCATATCCCTGGAGACTGTGGGCAACTTAACACTTTCAATTCACCCTAAACTGCACATCTTTGGACTGTGGGAGGAAACCCTCGCAGATACGGAGAGAACGGGCAAACTCGACACAGACTGTCACCCGAGGGTGGAATTGAACTTAGGTCCTTGTCACTATGAGGCAGCAGTGCTAACCACTGAGTGACCCAAATGTCTTTATCTAGATGTGTATGAAGAAGCCCCTATTCTTCTTCAGAAATCCTGAAGTAGAACCCTTCAGTTACATGTATCCAACAAGCTTTTCACAGCGTGCTGCATAAACTTGAATCATTTGCTCCAAATGGGCAGAACAATAAAAAGAATAACTCATTTCCAGTTTGCAATTGGGTGTCAGTCTCATCACAGGCAATGTTTCGGGGTAGTGCTTTATTGCAAAATGTTCAGTGTGGGTTACAGTACTTAAAGTAGGTTCTGTCTTTTACCCCTCTATCTGTGCCTGTGTGAACTACCTTAACCAGGCTCCACCTAAAACATCCCTCACGCGCCATTATTTGCACCTTTGCCGCCTTTGTGGTTAAGACGTCAGTGCTGGCTCGCTGATGCAGAGTTCCGCTTGCAGCAAAGTGAAAGCACTTCAGACATAGCCTTGCAAGACCGTAGCCCTGTTGGCCGTTAGCTGCGTTGTGGGACTGATCGACAGTGTCAATTGAACCATGCCTTCCTGGAGCCGGACAGTTAAGGAGAGATATGGAGTGGGTAAGGGAAAAACAAACTTCCATTCTTCCATAAATGAAGTGCTACAAAGTGAGCTTAAAATTGTCTGAAGCTGCCACATATCTGTAAGTCTGTCAACAGGATGTGGGTAGCTTGTTTCAAGAGTGGTGCTGCTCAAACAGACTAAATGTTGACACAGGTTGGTACAAATCTTTGGCAAAATTCAACACATGCAACAAAAAGGTAAGCTGCTTCCCTGTTCGTCCCCGGTGCAATAGTTGTTTCGGTTTATAATTAATTATGTTTGAAACAAATTTCCCCGCGTGCGGTGGATTTCAACTGGCCGGTCTGCCGAGACGTTTTGTTGAGACTGTTCCTGTCCAGCAACACACTTGACGCACTTGGCTAGTCAGGCACCTGAAACCATGAACCTGTGTGTACCTCGGACAGACACGGATACGCAATAGAGGAAGTCAGATGCAAGGCCATTTGATGGCGTCTATTTCCTCAGTGTTATTGGGGGACTTGTTTGTCAGGCGAGAACAGTGCACAAATCCAGATTTAGCTTCCTCTAAAACACTATGCCAAGCCTGAAAGATCCTGGATTTCAAATGCAGTGTTCAAGTGTGACATGAGAGATACCAAGAAATCCATTGTGGTTGTGGTACTGTGTTTAAAAAGCCTATCTGTATTAACACAGAGTGCTAATCTCTTATTCCAGCTACTCTTCAGATTTGTCGCTATTTCAGGAAATATGGCAGAAATATCAGTGTGTGGTTTTGATGTGGTTTTACTTGCAAAGACGGAAAATAATTTTGTTGTTTGACTGGCAGCCCACGGCAAAATACCTCCATATTTTCTCTGCAAATTACCTGAATTACTATTACACACCCAACCAATGGGAAGTGACTTCAGACGGAGCGTTAGAATTACTTTGGGGTGTAAAATGGATGCTGCAGTTTTTTCAAACATGCCCTTCAGAAGGCAAGTGTGTGAGCCATGATATTAAGAGCTGTGGTTATTGTACTACCCTGAAACACTCCGAGCACACCGGATGTTGGTGGCTGAGTTAAGTAGCCCAAATTGGCCAACCTTTTGGCATTTAGAATCACAACTTCTTGAGATATGGACAAAGGGGCCCTGTCATCTCATAAAACCACACCTCATGCCCATACAGTGAGGGTGGGTTTGTTTAAGTATGCAAGAAAAGGTCATTGTGTTGACCCTTGTTGCATTGTAAGGAGCTGAAAACGTGTTGCTGGAAAAGCGCAGCAGGTCTGGCAGCATCCAAGGAGCAGGAGAATCGACGTTTCGGGCATAAGCCCTTCTTCAGGAAGGGCTGTAAGGAGATTGTAAGGAGATCTCTCATGAATGTGAAATAAAGTTAAAAATCACACAACACCAGCTTATAGTCCAACAGGTTTATTTGGCACCTCCACATCATAATTGTGAGATGCAATGATGATATCTAACCAGTGGCAACAGTCCCTAAGTATTATTCAGTCAAATCAGGGATTTCTTTGCAACTCTCAACCCCATGGTGAATATGAGGCTGGAGAGAGACTGGAAGAACACCAGATAAATCATCAATTAGATATTGGATGAACTCAAAAGCAGTAGAGAAACTATGGTTAGTTTTAGTACATTGTCTGGAGGACAATTTTTGGATTCCACAATTGGACCAATGTTTTACAATCCCTGGTGCCTCTGCTGGCTTTTCAGAGCTGCTGACCTCTGATTGACCAGTATCTCTTTAAGGTGGGATATCCTGTCTCAGAACCAAATGGGAATCAACCTTGGCAACCAGTCACTGAGCCATATGTCCTCCAGGACCAGAGGAGTCCACATCAAGGTGGGCACTTGTGGGCCATTTACAAATGGCAGATTGACCCGATTCTGTGACTTCAGCTCCCCATTGGCATTACTAACTTGAATGCATGGGGCAGGGGGTTAAATTAATCCTCCTGCCCCACAGTTTTATTAGTGTCAAGCCTTCTCTATAGATAGACTTGGTTTAAAGTGTTATGCAGCGTGACAGTGACATATATAAATTAAACAAAGATGTGTAATATATTGGGTCAGAATGTCTATAAGAGGTGAGTCATGTGACATCAGTGAATGTTCAGCCAATGTCCACTTGCCACACTTGCTTATAGAATCCCCACAGTGCAGCAAGTCTATACTGACCCTCTGAATAGCTTTCCACCCAGATCCATCCCCCTAAAACTTTGCATTTCCCATGGCTAAGCACCGAACCTACACATTCTTGGACACTATGGGCAATTTAGCATGGCCAATCTACCCTAACCTGCACATCTTTGGACTGTGGGAGGAAACCCATGTAGACACAGGGAGAATGTGCAAACTTCACCCATACAGGTGCCTGAGGCTAGAATCAAACCCAGGTCCCTGGTGCTGTGAAGCAGCAGTGCTAACCACTGAGCTACCATGTTCTTGACTTTCTGAAGAGGGCACATTATCGGAATAAAAACCTTTCTGTTGTGTTGCAGCAAACTATGAGTTTGTATGTTTTTTGTTCTGACTGGAGCCTTGTAACTGCCCAGTGCAGGATATACAGCACCCAGGAAGAGTTGTGACAACTTCATTTCCCAAAAACATAAAGACAGCAACTCCTGGACTGCTTTGTTGATGAGCCATCTGGTATAAGTTTGAGATAAAAGAGCAAATATGTCTATGTTCCCAATTTCATAAAGCATTCTTATCTGCAGGTCTAATGGCTTATTTTGACAGATGAGACTGTTAGGAATGCTTGGTTGGATTTCAAAAGCATTTGTATCACCTATCTCAGCAAAGGTTGCATTGACAGCTTTAAGAGGTTGATAAGGAGGATCTGTCCTTTATGTAGTTACTGAATTGACATTTACTTGTGTTTGAAATTGATTGATCACTTGAGGGTTCTTAACTTCGTTCAATGGCTCAGGAAATATTTTTCAGTGTGGTATGTATAAAAACATACTCGATTTGATTGCTAGAAGTTTAATATTTCTCATGTCCATTGCAAGTTCTTTCCATAGCTATGGCATGGTTCTTGAGGAGTACTAATATGTGAGACTGAATGAGGAGCTACAGAAGGGGTGTATGGAAGAACATATGATATCGATGGCATTTGAGGGCCTGATATTCATCAGTAGAACTGGGCCGATGTCCCAATAAACAGAAGCAGGCAAACCAGCTATCTGCTAACTTCCATTGTTACCTTCAAAGTGAAGGGCATTAGACAGTCCTGCCCCCACTCCCCCCAAATGAAAATACAGAAGGCAGGGAACTTTCTAAGGCTACCCATCTGCCAACTTCCCACCTCCTCCAAAACGCTCCAGCCCACAGAATCATAGAATCACAGCAGGGTTCAGCAAAGGAATGGTCTATTTCACACCAAGTCTTTCGAACGACAATCCAGTTGGCCATAGGTAGTGGGGGTGGTACAGTGGTTCAGTGGTTAACACTGCTGCCTCACAGAGCTGGGGACCTGGTACAATTCCAGCCTTGGGTGACTGTATGGGTGGAGTTTGCACATTCTCCCTGTTTGTCTGGGTGTTCTGGCTTCCTTCCACATTCCAAAGATGTGCATGTTAGGTGAATCTGCCATGTTATATTGCCTATAGTGGAGAGGGATAAATGAAGGCTTTTTCTCAAAATGCGATTTTCCTGCTCTTCGAATGCTACCTGACGAGTTGTGCTTTTCCAGCACCACTCTAATCTTGCCTCTAATCTCCAGCATCGCCAGTACCCACTTCTGCCCAGGGGTAAATGTAGAATAATATGGTAGAGGAATGGATTTGGGTGGGATACTCTTTAGAGGGCCCATTGTGGACCTGTTGGGCTGAAGGTCCTGTTGCCATACTGTAGGGATTTTATAATGGATTCTATGAGGTCCCCACAGGGCAGTTAAGAATCAAACACTTTTCTGTGCTCTGGAGAAAGATATAGATGAAGACAATTCCTGACATGAAAGTCTGGATTGGTACTGCCATCTATAGTTACCCCTTGCTCCTGCAGGTCGCCATCTTGACCAATAATCTCAGGGTGTGTTCCATGGGTAACGACCACCTGTACTCCTTCCTCGGGAATTGGCATCAGACATTCCAACCTCACCACATCATCATGGCATATTTAACTCTGAATACAGCTCTCCACTGCAAAACGGCACTTTGTGGTTAACCAACATCTCACTGCAATGCTACTGCCACGTCACTTCCTGTACAGAGATCATCACATGTAGAACAGGACTCTTAGCTTGCTCCCTTAGCATTCACTCACTCTGCACCCATTTGGATGACCAGAGCATCTGTGCATTGTCTTTTTGTGCTTTGCCACATCATTTACAGAATTTACCATTCTTCTTCCTTGTCTTGCCTGCTGCCAGAGACTACAAAGGCAGCTGGTCAAGTTTACAAGCAGTGATCAATCAAGAGGGCGGACATATTGTTGTATGGTGCTATGCTAATTCAATAGCACACCTGCAGCATCTTATGTGTCAAACACACCAAATATACTTCTACCAAATAGCCCTGTCTCAAAGGCTAAGTCGTGCAGCCCTCATTCAAGTCAATCGGACTTAATTAATCTGGATATACCAGAGCCGTAAGCCAAGGGTAACAGTTGACATCAGTCCAAGAGCTTGGACATGGTTGGTGTGGCATAAGTTCAGGGGTTTCATATCATTAAGGCCCATGGAGTGGGTAATGTGGTTCTAGTACAGCCAGACAAGAGACTAATGGGAAGTCAGGGAGCTGTTAGGACTGTCCTTCCAACTCAAAAGGTGTGGCACTGTAAAAGCAGAGCAGGTCAGCGGCATCCAAGGAGCAGGAGAGTCAACGTTTCGGGCATAATGTGTCACACATTTCTGATGAAGGGTTTATGCCCCAAAAATGGACTCTCTTGCTCCTCAGATGCAGCCTGACCTCCTGCGTTTTTCCAGCGCCACCCTTTTTGACACTGACTCTCCAGCATCTGCAGTCCTCACTTTCTCACTCCCTGTCCTTCCCTGGGGGATGGGGGGGAGGTGGGAGTGTGGTGGTGAGGAGGAGTCATGGTCAGTCCTGAACAATGATGAGATTTCATGCTGTGCTGAACATGAGGGAAAGAGCAGCACCTCCTGAGATAGGATTCAGACAATATTGTGGCACTAAGTGTAGTGAAATAGTGTAGCTTCATTTACAATGATAGTTGATTAGACAGGTGTAAAGTGGCAAAATATTTCAAAATGCAAGCTTCTGTTGCAAAGAAATTACACCCATGTCACTCCACATGGCTTCAGAAGATTTTTCTTGTTTTGTTTTACGAAGACTATATGCACCTTGGAATTCTAGTCAATGGTTGGCAGCAATTCAGCTGGTGCATAGCTGAACTGTAAACTGTACCAGTCCTGGCAGTGTTGAGTACTCCCGCCAATGGTAAGCACGTGATAGAATGAGCGTAGTACAATCGAGGGATGATGCATCCAACTCAGGCTGAGAAGTGAAGAGTTATGAAGGTTAACCTGCTAGAGCTCCACAAAGAAGCATCTGTGAAACACTCAGAAATGGAGAAGATTTTGGGCAAAATGCAAGCTATGGTTGCCATGTAGCTAGCTTTATTTAGAGCAAATATTCATTGAATTCAAAACTCACCATCAATTTTGGAGGGATTTGAACCTACAGCCTTTGAGCATTGGCCTGGGAGTCTGGATTACTAGCTCACTGACATTACTACTAGACCACCACCCCAATATGTAGGAATGTAGGAACGGGAGGAAAGGAAAATGAAAGAAAATGAAGCAAGACTTCTCCTTAAAGTAAGGATCATCTTAAAATCTGTGTTCTCTGGTCATTGACCTTTTCGCCTTTGGAATAGAATTGTAGAATTATAGAATCCCTACAGTGTGGAAACAGGCCCTTCAGCCCAACAAATCTACACTGACCCTCTGAAGAGTAACCCACCCAGACCCATTCGCCTACCCTATTATCCTAAATTTATCCCTGACTAATGCACTTAACCTACACATCCCTGAACATTATGGGCTATTTATCCAATGGTTTCCAATTTGGAAACAATTGGAACATCCTAAAGTCAGAATAGATACCCTCTACATTTCTCCTCTCCTTCTTCAATGTACTGGAACAGTAATGTCCCATGTGCTTTTTTTGTTGTTTGACTCAATGTTAAGCTCATCAAAATAATGAATGCTGGCACAGAAAGTGGAACGGTCCCTTGGGCCTTCTAAAGAGTCAGAACTGAAAACTGGGTTAAAGAAAACTCTTACTGCGCTCTTCCTACACATGTGCCAGCTGCTTCTACTGCTGTCTTCCTTTTTTTGGATGACCTTGAGGGTGTTCCTCTTGCAAAAGTCTCTTTGCTCAATGTAGAATCATGCCTCAGGCCTGTTCTTGTAATGAACTGAGATGAAGCATTTCACTGTTGCTAATACCTGACCATATAATTCCGTCTGTGCATTACTTCCTGTTCATTTTCCTTACTCTTCCAGTTCCAGTTCTCTGTGCAAAACAGCACCCATCTTACATCTGAAACTTACCCGCACCAAATCTTTCTATTCTGTTACTTTCTGCATGACTTTAAAAATCCCCTCAACATCTAGCTTTTTGTTATGCATTCAGTCACCATTAGCTTTCCTGTTCAGTGCTATGTCACTGTAGAGTTCATGTTTCAGTCTTTTGCAAATGCTTTGGGCACTGTATTGCAACACTTCTTTCCAAAGGACAAATGCTGAGTCCAGAGTAAAGTCAGCACTGAACAATAAAATCGAGTGAAAATCTGTGTCAGGAGCTAGGCAATCCATTGTACAGAATGGATTGAGAGTAATTATGGGAATAATTTGACTAGAAGCCTGATATATGTCAATTTTGGAGAGTTTTATGGAGTGCTTAGAGGTGTTTCCTCATACAATTCTCCACTATTTGCCTCATGAGCTACACACCACATTTCAGTAGCACCCTGCTTGAACTGTCTCCTGCACAGCAGGCAATCAGCTTTGCCTGGATCTCCCAGGGTTCCTGGTGCTGACGCCATTTTAAAAGCCCAGACGTGTACCAGGCCAAGTTCTGCCAACTAAGACCTGCCCTTCCCGGCACGAGCTGAGTGGAAAAGTAATGCCTTTGATGGCATTGTTGACATCTCACTGCTAATGCAAAGACATGTTTGGAAATATATTGCTGCTTAAGAATGAAGGTACCCATCCTCAGCATCATCCTGTCAGCGCACCCTGTCTAAGGGAGTGCTACTCTTTCTGCAATGCTCAGGGATCTTCTCTAGCCCACAATGAGCAAGCACATGTTGAAAAGATTGCAAACGGTTGAAAGCGTTTACTTGTACGCAGCAGCAAATTGGGTCGGTTAAATTGTGAGCTGCACAATTGGTTAGCGATGCAGAGTGCAGCTCACAGCGCAGGGTCGGTTCCTGTAATAGCTGAGGTTACCATGACGATCGCACCTTCTCAACCACACCCCTCAGTTGAGGCTTGGTGACCCTCAGATTAAACCACTCCCAGTCATTCCTCTCTCTGTAACATGAGAGCAGCCTCTGGACCACTGAGAACCTGGATTAATACATAGAACGATTATGTTGTAACCATTACTGAAACTTGGTTGAAAACTGGCAGGATCGGCAGCTGAACGTTCCAGGGTTTAGATTTTCCAGGTGAGATAGAGAGGGATGTAAAATGGGAGGGGGAGTTGCATTAGTGATTAAGGAGAATGCCACAGCCTCACTGAGAGAGGACATTTGGAGGGCTCATCTAGCAAGGCCTTATAGGTAGAACTCAGGAATATGAAAGGTGCAGCCACTATGATGGGTTATACTATCAGCCTCCTAATATAGAGCAGGAGATAGAGGAACAGATATGTAGACTGATCATAGAAAGATGTAAAAACAACAGAGTTGTGGGTGATTTTAGCTTCCCCAATATTCACTGAACTCCTTTAGTGCCAGGGGCTTCGATAGGGCAGAATTTTTTCGGTGCATCTAGGATTCTTTCTAGAAACAATCTATAGATGGTCCAACTATGGCAAGGGCTGTACCAGACTTTGTCCTGGGGAATGAGCCTGGCCAGGTGATCAAATTTTCAGTGGGGAACATTTTGGGAATAGTGATCGTAATTCCGTATGTTTGAAGATATTTCTTGGAAAGAATAAAACTGTTCCTAGGATGAAAGTGCAAAATTGTGGAATGGCTAATTACAACAGTATTTGGCAGAAACTGTAGCAATTTAACTAGGGGAGGCTGTTTGAATGTAAATCCACATCTTGACATGTGGGAGTATTTGTAAGGCCAGTTGATCAGAGTTCAGTATGAGCATGATCCTGTAGGGATGAAAGATAAGGATGGCAACATTTGGGAACCTTGGATGACAACAGATATTGAAAGCTTTGTCAAAAAGATAAAGGAAGCAAATGCAAGAGTTTGGAAATTGAAATCCCGCAAGACTCCCGAGGGATCAAAAGAAAGCAAGGAAAGAATTTGAACAAAGAATTAGGAGGGCTAAAAGGGCAAAGAAATCCCTTTGGCAAGAGGAATTAAGGAGAATTCTAATTCGTTTTAAACACTTGTTAGAAGCAAAAGGGTAGCTTGGGAAAGGGTTGGTCCACTTGGGGACAAAGCACGAAATTTGTGCATGGAGCCAGAGGAGGTGGGTGAGGTCATTAATGAGTATTTTGTATTGGTATTTACAAAGGAGAAGGACATGGCTGATCGTTAGATTAGGGAGTGGTGTGTTGATATTCAAGGGAATGTCAATATTAAGAAGAAGGAAATATTGGGTGTCTTGAAAAACATGAAGGTAGAAAAGTCTCCAGGTGCTGATGAGATCCATCCAGCATTGTAATATGGCAAAGGAGGAGATTAGTGAGGCCTTGACAGAGATCTTTGTATTGCCTTCAGCCACAGATGAGATCTCAGGCGACTGGAGAATAGCCAATGTTGTTCCTTTTTTCAAGAAGAGCAACAGGGACAATCCAGGAAATTATAGGTTGGTGAGTCTTCCATCAGTGGTAGAGAAATTATTAGAAAAGATTCTTAACAATCGGGATTTACTCATACAGAAAAGAACGGACATATTAGGGATAGTCAGAATGGCTTTATATGGGTCATGTCTCACAAATTTGACTGGGGTTTTGGAGAAAGTTTTGATGATAATTCATAAAGTTCAGGCATTTGACAAGGTCCCTCATGGTAGGCTGGTCCAGATGATTAAGTCACATTGGATCCATATTGAATGGTAAGTTGTGTACAGAATTGGCTTGGGCAACAAAAATAGAGGGTAGTTGTTGAGGGATATTTTTCTGATTGGAGGTCTATGACTAGTTGTGTTCCACCAGGATCAGTGCTGGGACCTCTGTTGTTTGTAATATAGAACAACCTTGGTATCTGAACATCAATTATCTGAATTTCGGATTATCTGAATAAGATCTCAAGCTACCAATGTTTGAGATCAGAAACCAGACTCTAATACTATCTGCAGAAACCCTCTTTCTAAGACAGACTGCCCACCAGTGAACTCAGCAACTTCTCCCCCACTCTGCCTCTGTCATTTATTCTTTCTTTCTTTCTTTCTTCCTTTCTTTCCTGCCCTTCTGCCTCGTTCTATCCCTCACATTGTCCCTGCCCCCTTTCTCTCACTCTCCTTCCTCTCTTATTCTTTCTCGCTGCCATACACAGCGGTAAGTTTCTGACAGCGGTTCTTTCAGGAGGTATATTTAGAGACTTACATGCAGCTTTCTTTTCCCCTTGTACTTTAATTACAATCCAAAGTTTGGGTTTGATTATTTTCGACAATCGGTTTTAGACTCGGGTACCTTCCTGACCTGTATGAGTAAAACAGCACAGCTCTGCGCAAAAACACTGACAGAAACTCAGACAGACATTTGAGAAATCATGCAAAACCACAGCAAAGAAGGCCCGCTCTGTCCCAGAGTGCCTTTCGATTTGATTTGATTTGTAACACACGAGTCAGTGCATGTGGCTGAGGCTTTGTGTCATGGGATTCCATTTACACTTGAGAATGCTTTCTTTGTTTATGATCAGATCAGTTATCTGAACATTCGGTTATCCAAACAAAATACTCCCTGCCAGTCTCGTTTGGATAATTGAGATTGTTATTTGTATAGAATAGAATCCCTACAGTGTGGAAATAGGCCCTTTGGCCCAACAAGTCCACACCAACCCTCTGAAGAGTAACCCAGACCCATTCCCTTACCTTACTATCCTATATTTACCCCGGATTAATGCACCTAACCTAGACATCCCTGAACACTATGGGCAATGTAGCATGGCAAATTCACCTAACCTGCACATCTTTGGACTGTGGAAGGAAACCAGAGCGCCCAGAGGAAACCCACGCAGACACAGGGAGAATGTGCAAATTTCCACAGACAGTCACCCAAGGCTGGAATCAAACCTGGGCCCCTGGCACTGTGAAGCAACAGTGCTAACCACTGAGCCACATTGCTGCCGCAAGTAAGTGATCGGGATGAAAATGTGGGTAGTCTGTATATTTTATGATGATGTGAAAATTGGGGGAGTTGTGGACAGTGAGGGAGGAGATCAAAGGATGCAATAGGATATAGATCAGTTGGGAAGTTGAGCAGAGAATTGGCAAATGGGTTTAATCTGGATAAATGTGAGGTGATGCATTTTGGGAGGTCAAATGCAAGAGGAAAGTACAGAGTAAATGGTAGGACCCTGAGAGATATTGATATAGAGAGGGATCTTGGGATGCAAACCAATAGATTCCCTGAAAGTGGCAACACAAGTGTACAAAATGATAAAGAAAGCATACAGCATGCTTGCCTTTATTGTTCAGGGCATTGAGTATAAAAGTTGCCAAGTCATGTTGCAGCTGTATGATACTTAATCTTGGCCACATGGAAAATTTGTGCAGTTCTGGTTGTCACACTATGGGAATGATGTGAGGCTTTGGAGAGGGTGCAGAAGATGTTTACCAGGATGTTGCCAGGATTGGAGTGTATTAGCTATATGGAGATTTTGGACAAACTCGGATTGTTTTCACTAGAGCATCAGAAGCTGAGGGACGATTTGACACAAGTGTATAAAATGATGGGAAGCATGCACAGGGTTGCGAGTTGGAGTCTCCATCCCAGGGATGTCAAATACGAGGGAGCAGAGGTTAAAAACTGAGAGGCCAAAGTTTAAATGAGAATGTGAGGAAAGAGGGTGGAAGGCGTCTGGAACACGCTGCGAGGGGAGGTGGCAGAAACAGATATGATAGCAAAGTTTAAGAAGCATTTAGACAGACACATGAACAGGTAGGCAATACCGGGATATGGACCATGTGCGGGCAGGTGGAATTAGTTTAAAATGGTTTCATGGTCAGCATAGACATGGTGGGCCGAAGGGCCTGATCTTGTGTTATATTGTTCTATGTTCTAGGCACAAAGTGAATGGGCACTGAGAGGGCAAGTGAGGAGCCCAGACATGCACCATGATCCAACCCATGAGCGGAGTGCTTGTCCCTGAGTACAAAGTCTCCTGACAGTAGCAGCATTACAGTGAAGTGCAGACCAGTGTTTTGAGTGGGTCAGAGCTGTGCCTTGTTGGCTGGTGATGTAAGGCCGTTATGTATCCACCAAGCTTTGTGGCTGGCAGGGGGTGGGTGGTAATTTTTTCTGGAGTATGCCCTGAGGTTTTGGTGCTTGGTGTCCGAGATGGAGGACTGGTGGAACATACGATGAGTTGGAGTCACCAGGTATCCATGTCAGGAATTGGCAACATCTAGTTTCTTTCCAGTGCATGGGAGAAGAGGAAACTGTACATCAAAGAGGTGAGATGAGAGGCTAATGGCATGCAAATAAGTGCAAAAAATGCCTCATTGCTCACTTGCAAGATCCTTGCCTTGCTGTTCAAAACTTGGTTGCAGAGCTGGACCTTTTTAGTCTCAATGCCAGGAATCTCACTCCTGTCAATCACACCATATTTTCCCATTGACACCCCTTTGCCCTTCTAGTTCAGGAAGTAGGAACATTCCACACTTTATCATCACGCTGACAGAAATGGCTAAGGAGGACAGATGGTCGTGACATGACTTTTGTTCGCCATCAACTGCAAATGGGTAAAATAACGAGTCAGTATTTCTTGCTGAAAGTTCCAGGGTTTAGATGTATGTTGACATGACACAGAATAAGAAGCAAATATTGCAGGTAAGTTTTCAATTGGTGACAAGTGACTACAGGTCCCTTTTGTTGAGGGGAGTGTATGGTTACGGGGAGATAATGACCTAATTATCCTATTGCTGTTAAACCAGAGATCCAAGTAATACTCTGTAGACTTGGGTTTGAATCTCGCCACAGCAGATGGTGGAATTTAATTCAATAAAAATCTGGAATTAAGTGTCTAATGATGACCATGTTGGAAAAGCCCATCTGCTTCACTAATGCCCTTTAGGGAGGGTAATGGCTATTCTTACCTGGTCGATCCTACATGTGACCCCAGAGCCACAAGAATGAGGTTAACTCTTAACTGCCCTTTGACCAATAAATGGTAGCTTAGTCAGCAATCCCAGGAATGAATGTATTTTTAAAAATGTGGTTTGTGTCTTCCCAATTGCAGGTAGGAATGAGAGAAAGTGTAATCGGATGAAAGATTGGGGTGAGAGGAAGATGAAATGCAATGCATGGGAGAGAGCATTGACAGAGTCAAGTGAACAAGGGCAACGAAATTGAACCAGGAAAATCCACTCAGAGAACAATTCATCATGATGTTTGCATGAGATGGGAAGGACTTTTCTGCAAAGAAAGGTTTTGGAAGGTGACTGGGTCAGAATGGAGTGACACCTACTATTGTCACTATTACTGTTGCTGACAGAAATAAATTGTAAATGACCCCTTTGCGGTCACTTTCCAGTGGGTACCTTCAGCCAGCTTATGATAGTATGTCAAGATAGAAGGGAAATTAAATTGGATCGTTATGTAGGCCAGGAGGAGATGGTGGTGGGGTTTGAGTTGTTGTCCAGCTTGATCCTAGACTGAAAAAACCTGGTCTCTTATTGGTGTTTATATTTCACACCGGGCTTCCACCTTTTTCATCCAAATGCTATAAGCAAATTCTTCTGTTCCCTTCCCACCCCTGCACAGTTCTCGCTTCTTCTGTAGTACACTGATGCTTTTCACCAACTATATCTTGTGATAGCAAGTAACACATTCTAACCACTCCTTGGGTGAAAATGTCTCTCCTGAATTCTCCATTGGATTTGTCAATGACTATTTTTTAATTATGATCTTTAGTTTTAGATTCTGCACAAATGGAAACATGGTTTGTGCAATTGCAGCACCATGTTACACATCTTTGTGGTTTTGATAGGGCCACAATTTGTTCAGTTGTTCAACCCTCCAAAGTAAGGGTGTAATATTGTTGAACAGGGTAGAGAGGAAATTTAACAACTTGGGTACAACAGTGAGAGATTTCAATCACATAGAGATTCGAGAGAAATTTGGATTGTTACTCTTAGAGCAGAGAATATTCTGGTCAGATTTGATCCAAATGTTCAAGAGTTTGAGAGCATTTGATAGTGTAGTTTGGAATAAATTGTTTCCCGTGACAGCAAGGTCGACAATAAGAGGGCATTTGGTAACTTGCAGAAGAACAGATGGGAGGATAGGCATTTTCTTATGCAGTGAGTAATGGTGTTCAAAATTCCTTAAGCTAATAGGCTATTGGAAGCAGTGTCAATGGTAATGTTTAAAAGGAAATTGGATATAAACTTGAAAAATTGCAGGCCTCCAGGGAAAGAACAGGGGATTGGGTCCAATTGGAGAGCTTTTCCAACCCATGTCAGATGGCATCCTTCAGCACCATAAGATTCTGTAACTTAATAACAGTAATGATTTCAGAAAACACCGTTAAGACACCTTTGTGCAATGTGCAGTCAGCTCTGAGGAATCATTCATTTTAGGACCGAGGGGATGTGGGTGAGGTCTGAAGTATTTTTGCACAGACACATGTCTGAAGACAGCTGATCAGAGCCAGCCGAATTTAAAATATACAGCAGTGGCAGTGCATTATCTGACTCAGGATGGGTAGAACGTTGGCTGTCAGGACCAATTAATGCTAAGTTGGGAAGATAAGCAGCTCGAAGGAATCTTCAATTGTTTAAAGTCTCAAGAGAGAATGATTAGAGGTTCGAAGCCAACAATGTTCATGACAGTCTGCGAGTGATGGTTGAATAGTATTTTAAGTTGCCTAGTGGGCACTGCAGCTTAAAAAAAACACTGCTAGTTTTGATCGTAGGAAAATTGCAGTCATTATCAATTGCAGAAAATAGGTTTCATCTGTTTCATTTTATGTTTGCAGCTTTGCTTTCACTTGTACAGTGCAGACTGCCCAATCAGCAAACCAAATAGAATCTCCATTACAATTTAAGCCTTTTCCCTTAAAGGTTTTTTTTATTGCATGAACAATTTGAAGATCCAATAACTGGGTGATTATTTTATTGGAGCAATAAAGCAGAGTTTGTGAGTTCAAATATTGTCAATCTAAATTCAGTTTCTATGAAACAAAATGAGAAATGAGAAAACAATGCCACTTTGGTTATGAACACGAACCTCCAAATGGTGTTGGACAGGAGAGTTTAATTCGGAGAACTTTCTTAAGATAACTTTGTAATTGATTGTGTATGATCAATCTGACCGAAGTGCTGAAAATTTTAAAAGGACATTTCATTGTAGATTTGGGGAAATCAAGAACAAAATAGGATGCCCTCAATATTAGACTACAATCATTCAGGGGCACTTGCTTCCAAGCAATCAGGAAACGCTTACCACATGAAGGGTAGCAGGAATTTTTTTTAGAATAGAATCCCTCCAGTGTTAACACAGGCCATTTGGCCCAACAAGTCCACACTGATTCACCGAAGAGCATCCCACCCACTCTCACCCACCTACCCTATCCCTGTAACTCTGCATTTCCCAAGGCTAACCCACCTGACTTGCCCATCCCTGGACACTATGGGCAACTTAGTGTGGCCAATCCACCCTAACCTGCACATCCTTGGTCTGTGGGAGGAAACTGGAACACCCGGAGGAAAACCCACGCAGACACAGGAAAAATGTTCAATCGCCACACAGTCACCCAAGGCTGGGATATGAACCTGGGACCTTGGCGCTTTAAGGCAGCAGTGCTAACCACTGAGCCACCTGAATCTAGGGCTCACTGCTGTGACAGATTATAAATGCAAGGATTTGAGGTTTCAAATTTGAGAACGATAGATTTTGTTGGATGAAGTTTTTAATGTGTTCTGAGAAATGGAGGGTTAATTGAGTTGCATAATAGTCGCGGTCGAAATGAGTGGTGGATCAGGGCTTTGGCAAATAGCAATGGAGGAGGCAATGCCCGAGTGGTTTTACTGCTAGACTGTTTAATCCAGGTAATGTTCTGGGGGCCCACGTTTGAAATCCGTCACAACAGATGGTGGAATTTGAATTCAATTTTTTTTAAAAATCTGAAATTAAGAGTCTAATGATGACCATGAATCCATTGTCAATTGTCAGAAAACTCCATCTGGTTCACTAATGTCCTTGAGGGAAGGAAACTGTCATCCTTACCTGGTCTGGCCTACATATGACTGCAGACCCAGGGCAATGTGGTTGACTCTTACTTGCCTTCTGGGTAATTAGGGATGGGCAATAAATGCTGGTCTTGCCATCAAGGCCCTCGTCCTGTGAATAAAGAATAAAATATGTAAAAGACTATATATACTATGTCCCTGTACTCACTGGTGCACAATTGTTCTTTGGGGAAGGATACCTACTGTCTTTTACATCTTTTCTTCATTCATTCATTTGATATGGGTACTGCTGGTAAGGTCACCATCTGTCACACATTCTATTGCCTCTGAACAAATGATAGCTCGGGGTATTTCAAAAGATAGTTAGGAGCCAAGCATATTATTATGATCTGGAGTCACACATAGGTCAGACAAGGCAAGGATCTCTCTTCCAAAAGGTACCCAGGTCATCTTTTTATAAACTTTTCTGGTTGACCCTCGCTATACCACCACTTATTAAGGGGGATAGTGTCTTATCCATTCATGGGATGCATGCTTCAGCCATCCCTGTTTGTCCAGTTCAAGTTTAGCCACATTGCTGTGCATCTGGAGTCACATGCAGGCCAGACCAGCTAAGGATGGCAGATTCCCTTTCCTAGAGGGCATCAGTGAACCAAATGGGTTTTCACGACAATTGACAGTGGTTACTTGGTCACCATTATACTGGGTTTTTATTCAATTCAAATTTCAACATCTGCTCTGGTGGAATTTGGACCCATGTCCCAGGATATTACCCTGAGTTCCTGGATCACTAGTCCAGTAGCGTTACCCTCGTGCCCGTATCTCCTCGTAAACCATAACTAAGGTTGGAGAATTGATGTCTTTCCATGGCTGCAACACGCATATCTCATGCATGAATGAGAGGTTATTATGAAGGACTCTCCTTCTCAACCTCTTCCCTCACCTGAAGTCTGGTGGCCTTCAGGTTAAATCACCCCCAGTCGCTTCTCCCTAATAAGAGAGCAACCCCTCTGGTGACTATGGTGACACAACAACAAAATCTGAATCTATTCCTTTCCCATCATCCAGGATGTTTAGAGTTCCATGAGCAGCCAAAAAGTCCCAATCTTTGAATCTTGTCCTCATGAACCGAACACTTACTTCCCCTTCCACTAGGAAGGGACAGACTTAGAGTCATGGAGTCAGAGAGCTGTATAGCACAGAAACAGACCCTTTGATCTCACTTGTCCATGCTGCCCAGATATCCTAAATTAATTGAGTCCCATTCACCAACATTTGGCCTATATCCCTCCAAACCCTTCCTATTCATGTACCCATCCAGATGCCTTTTAAATATTGTCATCGTACCAGCCTCCACCACTTCCTCTAGCAGCTCATTCCAAACACGCACCACTGTGTGAAAATGTTGCCCCTTAGGTCCCTTTTAAATCTTTCCCCTCTCACCCTAAACCTATGCCCTCTAGTTCCCACCCCAGGGGAAAGACCTTGTCTATTTGTACAATCTGTGCCCCCTCTTCATGATTTTATGAAACTCTATAACATCACCCCTCAGCCTCTGACGCTCCAGGGAGAATAGCCCCAGCCTATTCAGCCTCTTTCTATAGCTCAAACCCTCCAACCCTAGAAATATCTTTGTAAATCTTTTCTGAATTCTTTCAAGTTTCATAACATCCTTCTCATAGGATCACTGTAAGGTAATGTAATTAGATTTTTCTTTATTTCTCTATTTAGTACCTAAGATTTGTACCTAGGTACTTTGAACCTAAGATGGTGCCATGAGGGCTGACATTGTAAACTTTTCACTGTACTCCCGTACTTGAGTACTCATTCTGCTTGTTCTGTGCCCTTGAGAGCAATGCTCCAGTACATTCATTTCCAAGTATTATTGTTTGTTCACCTAGTTTATGAAAAGACCCTTTTATTTCTAAGTCTAACTGTTCAGGTGGGAGAGAACAGAATATCCATAGAAGCATAAAGGACATACAGGATGACATAGAGTTCAACCAAATATGTGTTATACACGTACTGGCTTAACTATTGAAAAGAAAGAGCCTGCAGTGAGAGACAAGAGAAAGACGTAGTGAGTGAGACCCCATGAGGTGAGGGGTGGTCTTTTAATTATTCACCACGTCAGTACAGAAAGCTTGAAAAAAGGTTTGAGCACAGTTATGGTAGATGAACCAGAGGACACCCATGGAAATTCATCTCACGTTAGCATCTCGTAATATACGAGCAGAATTTGTTTGAGGCACCCCACTTTGTCAGCTTGATAAATAAAAAGGAAGGATTCCTCTAGATGAAAGGGATGTTTCTTCATTGAAGTGCAAATGAGTAACCTGAAGACTGTATCACCCATGGGCTTGATTGCATTAAACATCAAGGCAACAATAATGCTTTATGCCCTGTCCAGGATACTAAACCAACAAGCAAGGTTTGGAAATGAATTTCCGATAGCTTTGCCTCAAAAGCTATTGATTCACTCAAACACATAATCACACATGTTTTATTCACACATAAGCTGTTCACCGCAACTTTAACATGATTAAAGTTCCCAGGATATAAATATCACACCAAGTGATATTTGGTGTGACCTACTTGCAAGCGTTTGGTAGCTTAAACCTATTGTCACTTGGTTAAGCAAGCTTAAGTCACAAGACCTGAAACATTAACTCTGCTTTCTCTCCATGGATTTGCTGAGTTTTTCCAGCAATTTCAGTTCATGTCGAATGATAACAGCTTTAATGTCTCAAAGTTTAGGCAATTTGTTCAGCATGAATTTTGGGGGCACCAGGCATTAGGAACGATGTCTAAACTTGGACAGTGTGCATGGCGATTAACTGGAATGATGGGAGAGGGCACAGATTTAAGAGAATTGGCAAAAGAATTGGAACAAAATGAAGTGAATTATTTTTATTTAGTCATTTGTTTTGAAGTAGAAAGGAACGTGGGGTGGAATCAGATCAATAGAAGAGGACTTATTATTCCAAATCATAGAATCCCTGCAGTGTGGAAGCAGGTCATTGAGCCCATCAAGTCCACATCAACCCTCCAAAGCGCATCCACCTAGAACCACCCAATAACCCACCACTTCAAATGGCTAATCCATCTAGCCTGCATACCCCTGAACGCTATTGGCAATTTAACATGGCTAATCCACCTAGCCTGCAAACCGCTGAACACTATGGGCAATATATCATGGCTAATCCACCTAGCCTGCACATCTTTGGACTGTTGAGTGCTCCAGTTTCCTCCTAAGGGGACCCATGGAAACACAGGAAGAACGTGCAAACTCCACACAGACAATTGCCTGAGGGTGGAATTGAACTCGGGTCTCTGAGGTCCCAGAAGGCAGTAATATTAACCACTGAGCTGCCCCAATCTATTCAAATGCAGAATCACTTTTGATGGCTTATTTCTCATTCCCACACTGTTACCTCTCTGTCATCCAGAGATTGGTCCTTGACACACTCTCCTATTTTGGCTGAAGGATGCTGGCCTTTGGTGGCATTATCAAAAACATGTTCCATTTTCACATTTTCACATTCATCAGCGTTTCTCTCCACACCTCCACTGCCTCCAAGTTCTTTGCTTGTTCACTGCTCAATGAGCAGAGCTTTCCCTCAGTGAAATATTGGGAAGGTTGAAGCTATTGCCTTTGGCTGTGCGAAAGTTTTCAGTTCCTTAATCACCAACTCCATCTGCCCATCTCCCTGGCAACTGGGCTGAGGCTAAAGTGGAATGTTGATGAGATTGGTGGCATATTTGATTGCGAAGTAAGATAATGAAAACCTCTCTTTCACTAACTCCACTTGCTTTCATCTCTAATAATATTCATCAACTTCAACCCTGCCTCAGGTCATCTGCTGAGACAATCATCCTCATCCAATTCTGGACTCTTCAGTGTCCCTGATTTTAATTACTATTATTGTTGGCTATGCCGACCACTGCCTAAGCCCTGGACTCTGAAACTGCCCCCTTGGACATCCCTATCTCATTTTCTTCCTTTAAGATGCCCCTTAAATCCGATCCCTTTGACTAGGACCTTTGCCATCTGACCCTAAGATCTCCTTAGGTGGTTCTGTGTTTGTTTTTAATATCTCCTTGATCAATTGGGTCAATGGGCTGAGGAATGGTAGATGGAGCTTAATGTGGATAAGTGCGAGCTAATGCATTTTGGTAAAATGAATGAGATATACAAGCAGGAGGCTGGAAGTAAACAGCAAGCCAGGCAGCATCAGGAGGTGGAGAAGTCAACATTTCAGGCGTAACTCTTCCTCAGGACTAGGGATGGATGTAAGGGGAGCTGCAGATAAATGGGATGGCGGGGACAGGGTGGTGAGGTAGGGATTGGTGAACACAGATAGAGGGTACGGACTGATTGGTCAATGGGAGGAATGAATCTGGGTGGTAGCTGGAAGGAAGGGTCAATGAGAGAAGTGGAAGGGAGAGGGAGGGGCTTGGAAGGGAGTTGGGGTGGGAAGGGAGAGTATTTGAAATTCGAGAACTCAATGTTGAGTCCTCCAGGCTGTAAGCTGCCCAGGCGGAAGATGAGGTGTTGTTCCTCCAACTTGCGGTCTGATTCGTTGTGACAATGGGGGAAGCCGAGGATGGTCGCGCCAGAAAGGGAGTGGGAAGGGGAATTAAAATGAGTGGTGACCGGGAGGTCAGGTTAGCGCCTGTGGGCCCGGTTGAAATGTTTGGCGAAACGTGCCCTGAGTTAATGTTTGGCCTCCCCCATGTAAAGAAGACCACATTGGGAAGAACCTGATGCAGTAAACTAGGTTGGAGGAGAGGCAGGTGAACCTCTGTCTCACCTGGAAGGACTGTTTGGGACCCTGAATGGAGGTGAGGGGATTGATGTGCTGACAGGTTTTGCATCTTTTACAGTTGCAGGGGAAGCTACCTGGGGGCAGGACTTATACAGTTAATGGAAGGTCCTTGGGGAATATTGTTGAACGCAGAGACTGAGGGGTTCAGGTACGTAGTTCATTGAAAGTTGGGTCGGGACAGGCAAGGTAGTTAAAAAGGTGTTTAGCATGCTTGCGTTCATTACTCAGACCATTGAGTATCGGAATTAGGACATCATTGTTTAGGGTGTACAGGACATTGTTGAGGCCACTCATGGAGTACTGTGCACAGCTCTGGTTGCCCTGCCCAGTAAGGCAGTATTAAATTGGAGAGGGTGGCTCAGTGGTTAGCACTGCTGCCTCACAGCACCAGGGTCCTGGGTTCAATTCCAGCCTCAGGCGACTGTCTATGTGAAGTTTGCACATTCTCCCTGTGTCTGTGTGTATTTCCTCCGGGTGCTCTGGTTTCCTCCCACAGACCAAAGCTGTGCAGGCCAGATGAGTTGGCCATGTTAAATTGCCCATAGTGTTAGGTGCACTAGTCAGAGGAAAATGGGCCTGGGTGGGTTGCTCTTCAGAGGGTCTATGTGGACTTGTTGGGCCGAAGAGCCTGTTTCCACACTGTAGGGAATCTAATCAAAGTAGCTGCAAAGATGCTGCCAGGACTTAAGGGTTTGGATTATGTCGAGAGGCTGAATAGGTTGGGACCTTTTTCACTGGACCCTAGGAGGTTGATGGGTGACTTTATGGTGGTTTATAAAATCGTGAGAGGCATAGTTAAAGTGATAGCAAAGGTCTTTTCCCTAGGGTAGGGGCTTATAAAAACTAGAGGACATAGCTTTAAGGTGTGAGGAGAAAGAGTTAAAAGGGGCCTAAGGGATAGCCTATTCTCAGAGGATGGTTCATATTTGGAAAGAACTGCCAAAGGAACAGGTAGATGCAGTCACAACATTTAAAAGACATTTCGGTAGTTACATGAATAAGAATAGGATTTGGAGGATAAAGTCCAAATGCAGGCAAGTGGGATTAGTTTAGTTTGGGAAACATGATCAGCATTGGACCTTAAGATTGTTTCCACACTAAAATTGATGAGAAAATAGATTGATAAACAATAAAAATTCTACTGAGGTTTTGCACGTTTTTGTATAGTGTTTGAAAAATATGTGAAAAACATTCGCTGATTCTGCAATGATTTAGATCCAAATTCAATATGAGTGTTGTACTTGTGTTTCTTATAAGCTGCTTGTATTATTCATTCTGAAATTCTTATTAATGGAGTGGAAACTTCTGATGTAAACCTATCTTTTTGCAATTATATCCTCCAACCAGAGGTAGCGTAGCAATTCTTTCCCAGTCTGCAATGCCAATAAATTTCCTTGTTTCAACAAACTTTACTTCATTTCTTCTCCTGTTTAGCAATAAATAATAAAGGTCTCCTTCATGTATTAGATAAGGACAGATCATTATGCTTTAACAGAGGCATTGAATTATACCTGAACACTGTGGTCTGACTGTGTCTTGAGGCCTGTGCTTGACTCCTTGTAGTTGATTTTGACCTTTTAGTGACCACATATGCAGAGGAGGTTCTAATTATGAGAAGAAACTTGGTTTTAAATGGTCTCATTTAAGTGCAGATCAGAAACTGAGTCTTACCACACCAGAAATTTCACAAACACAAATTCAGTAATATTACAGCTGTGTTTGCAGAGATCTGTCTCTGAAGGAGGTGGTTTTGAATGGCCAGGGGATGCAATCTAGCTTAAAGAAGGGTTCATGAAAATACTCCCAAATACATCTGAGCTGACCTTCTCAACTTTATTGACCATGAACTGAACAAATGCTGCAGGGTGCACTCCTGAACCAGTTCTGACAGAAATTGGCAACAGGAGCCTTGTTTACATCATATACCAGTATGAAGCGTATTAAAAAACAATGGGGTTACAGATCCCTTCTGGTGGCCATCTCTATCCCCATTGCTCATGTCAGGCAAAGTAAATGAACTCTGTGAAAAGGCCCAGGAGACCGACTATCTCCAGAAACATAGAGAATAGGAGCTAGTTTAGGCCATTTAGCTCTTTGAGCTTGCTCTGCCATTCAATGTGAACACAGCTGATCAAACCTTCCATCACACTTAAACAGTGACTAATGAGCCTAAAGGATCCATTAGATACCACCAGCAAAACTAACGTCATTTACAAGATACCATGCAAGAACTATAAAAAAACACTACATTGAACAAACAAATGGGAAACTTGCGACCAGAATACATGAACACCAACTGGCCACCAAAAGACATGACCCCTATCACTAATTTCCATATATACAGGCAAAGAAGGGCACCACTTTGACTGTGTAAAAACAATGACTGCAGATGCTGGAAACCAGATTCTAGATTAGTGGTGCTGGAAAAGCACAGCAGTTCAGGCAGCATCCGAGGAGCAGGAAAATCGACGTTTCAGGCAAAAGCCCTTCATCAGGAATACAGGCAGAGATCCTGAAGGGTGGAGAGATAAGCGAGAGGAGGGTGGGGGTGGGGAGAAAGTAGCATAGAGTACAATGGGTGAGTGGGGGAGGGGATGAAGTTGATAGGTCGTGGTGGGGGGGGAGGGTGGAGTGAATAGGTGGAAATGAAGGTAGGCAGGTAGGACAAGTCATGGGGACAGTGCTGAGCTGGAAGTTTGGAACTGGGGTGAGGTGGGGAAGGGAAATGAGGAAACTGTTGAAGTCCACATTGATGCCCTAGGGTTGAAGTGTTCCGAGGCGGAAGATGAGGCGTACTTCCTCCAGGTGTCTGGTGGTGAGGGAGCGGCGGTGAAGGAGGCCCAGGACCTCCATGTCCTTGGCAGAGTGGGAGGGGGAGTTGAAATGTTGGGCCACAAGGGCGGTGTGGTTGATTGGTGCGGGTGTCCCAGAGATATTCCCTAAAGCGCTCTGCTAGGAGGTGTCCTGTGTCCCCATTGTAGAGGAGACCGCATCGGGAGGAACGGATACAATAAAGGATATTGGTGGATGTACAGGTAAAACTTTGATGGATGTGGAAGACTCCTTTAGGGCCTTGGATGGAGGTGAGGGAGGAGGTGTGGGCGCAGGTTTTGCAATTCCTGCTGTGGCAGGGGAAGGTGCCAGGATGGGAGGATGGGTTGTAGGGGTGTGTGGACCTGACCAGATAGTCACGGAGGGAACGGTCTTTGCTGAAGGCGGAAAGGGATGGGGAGGGAAATATATCCCTGGTGGTGGGGTCCGTTTGGAGGTGGCGGAAATGTCAGCGGATGATTTGGGTTTATGCGAAGGTTGGTAGGGTAGAAGGTGAGCACCAGGGGCGTTCTGTCCTTGTTACGGTTGGAGGGGTGGGGTCTGAGGCCGGAGGTGCGGGATGTGGACAGGATGCGTTGGAGGGCATCTTTAGCCATGTGGGAAGGGAAATTGCGGTCTCTAAAGAAGGAGGCCATCTGATGTGTTCTGTGGCGGAACTGGTCCTTCTGGGAGCAGATACAGCGGAGGCGGAGGAATTGGGAATACAGGATGGCATTTTTGTTGGAGGTAGGGTGGGAAGAGGTGTATTCCAGGTAGCTGTGGGAGTCGGTGGGTTTGTAAAAAATGTCGGTGTCAAGCTGGTTGTCATTAATGGAGATGGAGAGGTCCAGGAAGGGGAGCGAGGTGTCAGAGAGGGTCCATGGAAATTTAAGAGGAAAGTGAGGACTGCAGATGCTGGAGATCAGAGCTGAAAATGTGTTGCTGGAAAAGCGAGGCAGGTCAGGCAGCATCCAAGGAACAGGAGAATCGATGTTTTGGGCATCAGCCCTTCTTCCTGAAGAAGGGCTGATGCCCGAAACATCGATTCTCCTGTTCCTTGGATGCTGCCTGACCTGCTGCGCTTTTCCAGCAACATATTTTCAGCTCAGGTAAATTTAAGGGCAGGGTGGTATGTATTAATCACTTTGAGTGGGATAACACACACGTCCTAGGATAAGCGAACCAAAGACACGCATAAGAATTTCTAGAGGCCTGGCATTCTAACTGAACTCCATCAATAAACACATTGATTTCGATCTTATCTACCTTCCCTTGAAAAAATGAACAGGAAGTGACATCACTCACCGTAAGAAACCAAGACCTATAAATAGAGAGGTGGGACATACCACCAGCGCTTCACCAGAGACTCTCACTGATGATGTTACCTAGTATGGTGATGAAATGTTTGAAAACAAACCTTCCAGCCCAGTGAGCTAACTTCCATCCATATCATAGCTGATCATTCAACTCAGTTCCTGTTCCCACTTTCCCCTTGCACCCTTGGATCACGTTGGCTCGAAGTGCAATATCTAACTCCTTGAAAACATTGTGCTTCGGCCTCAACTGCTTTCTGTAACAGGGAATTCCAGTCTCACCACTCTTCGGGTTTTTCTCCTCCTCTCAGTCCTAAATGGCCTATCCCGTATCCTTAAATTGTGTTCCTGGTTCTGGACTCCCCAGTCATAAGGAACATCCTTTCTTCATAGTTTCACAGTAATAAAAGCAGGACTCGGCCATTTGGTCAATCGAGCCTGCTCCACCATTCATTAAGATCATGACTGATCTGTCATCTCAGCTCCTCCAATCTGCATTATCCTCATAACCCTAAAAAAGGGTTGCAAAATCCCATCCAACTTGAACATATTTAATAAAACTGCCTCTACTGCTCCCTTGAGTGCTGGTGATGTCCTTGAATTCCATAGATTGGCTACTCTTTTGGAATGCAGTTCCTCCTCATCTCTGTCCAAAATCTACTCCTGCTAATCATGAGGCCATGTCCCCTATCCTAGTCTCACCCACCATTGTTTACTCTGTCTCGGCCTGTTAGAATTCTATAAGCTTCAGAGATCTTCCTCACTCTTGCCTACATGTGACTGATGGCTACCAGTTTGGCTCTTAGGTTACCTCTAAAATGGTCTTTCAAGCCACTAAAATCAAGGACATGCTGGATAAACAAGTGTGGGTGATGTCCATATCCAGTGAATATAGCCCTAACCAGTCAAGTCTCTCTTCATGTATCAGTACTGCCATCCCAGGCATCAGTCTGGTAAACCTCTGTTGCACTCCCTCCATAGCCAGAACATCCTTCCCAGATAAGATGACCAAGTAATACTCCAGATGTATATTAAATTGTGTGTACATAACCACTTCTTGGAGGGCAAACACTCACTTCTCCAATACCACTCTTTTGCTATCATGTTTCAATCATTGTACGTTTATGTTACAATTTATTGCTTGTTTTCCTGGTGAACTATCACAAGCCAGAACTGAAATGTTAGTGTGACTGAAAAAAAAGAATTTTCCCTGTGCAAAGGTTGACTTGCTTCAAGGTCACTTAAGATGTTTCCCAAAAAAAAACTGTCTTCCCCCCCCCCCCCCCCCAGATACCTGACCAGTGGCATGAAACAAGTGACACAAGTTACTTAGGTTTTGCTATCTTTATTCCGAGTTTGGTTGTCCACACCATACTGATGTCACAGCGGCACTGTGGCTCAGTGGCTAGCACTGCTGCCTCATAGTGCAAGGAATCCAGGTTCAATTTCTGCTTTGGGCAACTGACTGTGTGGAGTTTGCACATTTTCTCCGTGTCAGCGTGGGTTCCCTCCCCATGCTCCGGTTTCCTCCCACCGTCCAAAGATGTGCAGGTCAGGTAAATTGGTCAAAGCTAAATTGCCCATAGTGTTAGGTGCATGAGTCAGGGGTAAATATAGGGGAGGGAAATGGGTCTGGTGAGTTACTCTTCAGAGGGTCGGTGTGGACTTGTTGGGCTGAAGGGCCAGTTTCCACACTGTAGGGAACCTAATGAAAGTTCTATTTTAAAGAGGAGGGTTTTGAGATTGCAAGGCCAACACTCAGTTGCCCATGCCCATTACATCCACTTGATGACTTCTTTCCAAAAGGAAGTTTGTAATGGGATTGTAATACAGGTCATTCTGCTATAACGTGACAGTTGCATTCCTCTGCAACCCCACACTATAGAAAATCTCTAAATTCGTTCAGTACAAAGTTTGTGTTATCCAGACAGCGTCCACAAATGATCAATCACATTATAGCCAATTCAGGTTAATAAAATGTGCTTTATACCAGAACGACCTGTAGTACCTATTCTGTTGACTTTATATTTCAGATTTATTGATGATTTGAGGTTCCACAAGTGCTGTGGTGGGATTTGAACTCACATCACCCAGTGTTATGGTCTACATCTTTGGGTTTAAAGTTGCGTGTCATTAACATTATGCTATTATCTCCCTGTGTGGCCAGCCCTAAAAGTATAACATCAATCCTCAAGTTTTCTGTTGGAGCCAAATGGCTTCTGCTTTCCACATGACAACTATCTTGTCATATTCATATAATTTTATGACTTGAACTGGCTTTGTACGTAATATGGACATCACCAGCGCTCACGGTTCCTCCAGTTTGTCCTTGATTTTAGTGGCTTGAAAGGCCATTACAAAGGTAATCTAAGAGCTGACCTGTTGGTCTTCAATCATATGGAAGCCAACTGGCTAAGGATGGCAAATTTCCTTTTTAAGATTAGTTCCTGAGGTCGCCATAACTGGAGCGGGCTTTATATTTCAGAGTTATTGATGATTTGAGGTTCCACAAGTGCTGTGGCGGGATTTGAACTCACATCACCTAGTGTTATGGTCTCCATCTTTGGGTTTAAAGTTGCGTGTCATTAACATTATGCTATTATCTCCCTGTGTGGCCTCCTCCAGGATGTCTCACTTGATGTTACCCTGACATCACATTAAACCTCAGTTTGCACATTGACTGAAGTACCAATGTGAATTATGCCCTGTTCTTAATTATGTGAAGATGATTGCAGAATGGGCCGAGGAATATTATTGTCCTTTCCTTCTGAGAACTGATGTCAAATTCAGCACGGACTGAGAATTGGTCATATCTGTCTGCTAGTTTCTTTAGGCAAATGATAATATAAAATCATTCCTAATTCAAAATCTGTTTGAAATTTGATTCAACGATGGCTAGTGAGCGTAGAGGAAAAAATAATATTGACATTCGCTGGTACAGCAGGCACTTTACTTCACAGAATGGAGGGAACTTTACTCTGCACCCATCTCAGCCACACTCGATCTGTGACTGTTCGATGGTGCAACTTGATATTTGAAGCATTGTGTTTCCCACGCATGCATCACTTGAAATTATACTAAACATGCTTAAAGACAAGTTTTTAAATAATGTGTAAACAGCACCAGAAGGTGTGGGTGAACAGGAAGTAATGAGTGCAAAGACGACAATCTGCCACTTCATGCTTAGGAAGGCCAGAACGACAGAAACTGATGTAACTTCTGTTTTTGTTGGTGTCTATTTTTGTACAACACACTGTTGCGAGGCTCATATTTGATTGTGAAAGTATTGTTCCAGTGAAGCCACAGCTTTGACTAACAGATGAAATTTATCCAAACAAGTGACAGACACTGGGCAAGTCACATTTCACTCGTCCAGTGAAATGGACTGGTCTGTTACTGCATAACCTTCCTTCCTCTTTTGACCTTTCCCATGTTACTGAAGACCTTCATATCAACCATCAGTTGTGGATTTGGCATCTGGTTCACAGTTTGATTCCTTTTCCCAAGGCCAAGCCGCTCTACTTAATAAGGATGGCTGTGCCATACACTATGGTTTTCCTGCACCAGGGCCCACTAGCGGGACTTGAGCCAACTAACTAACACGTAAATACTAAGTCCCAGGCCCTTGTACATGTGTTCTGCATAACAAAAAAAGTATATTAGTTGTAAGAATTGTTCCTTGAAGTCTGCTCTATGCAGCATAATGATGCATAAACTTTCATGTTGTTCACCAGGTTTGAAACAGGAGTAGGCGAAAATGAGGACTGCAGATGCTGGAGATCAGAATCAAAATGTGTGGCGCTGGAAAAGTACAGCATCCGAGGAGCAGGAGATTCGACGTTTCGGACATCTGCCCGACATGTTGACTCTCCTACTCCTCGGATGCTGCCTGACCTGCTGTGCTTTCCCAGTGCCACGCTTTTTGACTTTGAAACAGGACTAGACTTGGTCAAGCGTCTGATTTTCACTTGTGACTGATCCGCAATGGCTGGTTCAATATCCGGGCAGCAGTAAGGTTTTCCGATATGGTGCCTTCAAAGAGTTAAAACATTGTATTCAAATAAAATTTGGCATTGTGTTACAAAAGAAGCCATCAGGACAGATGATCAGAAATGTAGGTTTTTAAGAGTGTCTTAAAGGTGGAGAGAGAAGGAGGAATTCATCTCACATTTCCTTTCTGTAACCCAACTTTGATAGATCCCCAACAGGGACAAAGTATCAGACCAAGTTAACGACCCTGTGTAAAAATGGTTTTAGCTCATCTTAGCACAATTCTTAATAGCTAGATTTTAAATTCAATGTTTACCATTGAACTATTTTTAAATTTCGGCCTGTGGTGAGGGATTGTGAAATAATAAGCCATTTTTTTAACAGAATGATATCGGCAATAAACAAGGAGATGAACCTTTCACATGAGTGCCTGACTTATACAATTAATGGTAGGGCATGGGTAGTGGTGTAGAACAGAGGGACCTGCGGGCTCAGGTACATTATTCTTTGAAGTTTGCGAAACATATAGACAGGATGGTTAAAAAGGCATTTAACACATAAAAACTTAAGAACTCAGAGCAGGAGTCCGAGAACCTGTTCTGCCATTCAATAAGATCATGGCTGATCTTTTCGTGGCCTCAGTTCCACTCACCCTCTCATCTTCTCACCGTAATCCTTAATTCCTTCATTGTTAAAAAAAATCTATCCTAGCCTTAGAAACATTTACTGAAGTAGTGTCAACTACTTCCCTGGGCAGGGAATTCCAATGATTCACAACCCTCTGAGTGGAGAAGTTCCTTCTCAATACAGTCCTAAACCTGCTCCCCCTAATTTTGAGGCTGTGTCCTCTTGTCCTAGTTTCACCTGCCAGTGAAACCATCCTCTCTACGTCTATCGTATCTATTCCCTTCATAATTTTATACATTTCTATAAGACAAGCACAATTCTATAAGCATGCTTGCCTTCATTGCTCAGTACTTTGAGTATAGGAGTTGAGGTTGTTTAGGACATTGGTAAGGCCTCTTCTGGAATGCTGTGTCCAGTTCTGGCCAACCAGTTATAGGAACGATATTATTAAACTGGAGAAGGTTCAGAAGAGATTTACCAGGATGTTGCCGGGTATGGAAGGTATGAGTTATAAGGAGAGGCTGGATAGGCTGGGCCAATTTTCTACTGGAGTGTATGCAGTTGAGAGGTGACCTTATAGAGGTTTATAAAATCATGAGGGGGATAGATAAGATCTTTTCCCTAGGATGGGGGATTTCAAAGCTAGAGGAAACGTTTTTAGATCTCTCTCCTCTCACCTTAATGACATGGAGAGGTAAATGTTTTGCACAAAGGGTGGTTCATGTGTACAATGTACTTCCTGAGGAAGTGGTGGATGTAGGTACAGTTACAATGTTTAGAAGACATTTGGATAAGTAAGTTAATAGGAAAGATTTGGAAGGACATGGGCCAAACACAGGCAGGTGGGACTAGTTTAGTTTGGGATTATGTTCGGCATGGACTGGTTGGAACGAAGAGTCTGTTTCTGTACCATTTGACTGGCCATAATCGTTTTCCCATGTCTGTGGGATTTCACAGGAATTTTGTTTAATCATCCCAAATTGGGTGGGGTGGGGGGTGGAAATTGCTGACAAGATTAATAATCCCAGGCCATTCCTTCTTTGAGATATCAGCAGTGGGCAATCTTTGTGAGCCACTGCTATTTATGCTGGGTGTTCCCTCAGTCAGGTCACAGATAGGAAAGGGAACTCATCATCCAGTGATTTATGAACGAATGGTCATATATGGCCAACTTGATGTAGCAAGTGATGGGGAGAATAATCTAGCAATTGTGTACATTTTCTGACGTAATCCTAACAAACCTGCAAACTTCAAGTGATAAGCTACTGCTAAAGAAGGGTGTGCACGTGGGCTATATGTAGATCAAGGCTTCCCAAACTGTCACGATCCTAACTGGGAGTGATAAGGTGGAATTCTGGGATTTACATGCACTGAGACAGCAATGGTTGCCATCAGCTTTAACAAAGTGCTGACAACAGTGAGACCCCCTTTAAAACCCATGCATTTTTTAATGAGTGGACCTGGCCTCATGGAGTGCTTTTAGGGCCCAATTCCTGCTTGGAAAAACCCAGTGAAAAGATCAGTACTTTCTAACTTTAAAAACACACCATATAAAGAGTTTTGCCCTCACAGGTCTTTCTTCTTTCAGACCCCGTAATCCTGTCTCACCCTCACCCCTCTTCAACTCACCTCACCTGACTCCATGTTGCTTTCGCAGTTCTGGGGTCATGGCAATTTTCAGGCATTGACCTAATTCACTTAATTCTTTCGTGGGATGAGCACATTGCTCACAAGGTCAGCAATTGTTATCCATTTCTGATTACTCTTGGACTGAGTGGCATGCTTGGCCTTTTCAGAGGGTAGTCAAGAGTCATCCATATTACTGGAGTCACATGTAAGTCAGATTGAGTAAGGACGGAAGACTTCCTTTCGGGAAAGGACATCAGTGAAGCAGATGAATTTTCACAAAAGTTTCACAATCATTTTTATGATGTTACTTGTTGAACTAAAACTTTACCAGTTGCTGGGCTGAGATTTGAACCGACATACTGAAAGCATGATAGTCACACAGCACAGAAACAGATCCTTCGGACCAACTGGTCGACGCCGACAAAATTTCCCAATCTAAACTGGTTCTATTTACCTGCATTTGGCCCATATCCCTCCCAACTGTTCCAATTCATGTATTTGTCTGTCTTTCAAATGCTATAATTGTACCCTCATCGGCCACTTCCTCTGCCAGCTCATTTCACATAGGAACTACCCTTGGTGTGAAAAAGCTCTCCCTCAGGTCCCTTTAAATCTTTCTCCTCTCGCCTTAAAGATATGCCCTCTAGTTTCAAACCCCACCCTAGGGAAAATACCTTTGCCATTCACCTTATCTGTGCCCCTCATGACTTTATAAATCTCTATAAAGTCACCCCTTAACCTCCTACACTCCAGAGAAAAAAGTCCCAGCCTATCCAGTCTCTCATGATAACTCAAACCTTTCAGTCCTGCCAATATCCTGGTCAATGTTTTCTGAACCCTCTCCAGTTTAATAATATCTTTCTTATGTCAGGGCAATCAGAACTGGATACAGTATTCCAAAAGTGGCCTCAACAATGTCCTGTACAACCTCAACATCACATCCCAACTCCTGTCCACATAATCCCTATCTGCTCAGATCATTGCCACTAGGTCACTATCACCAGACAGAATTGTTTAAGTGGCATTGCTGCCAATGGTCCACACATTGATTAGTCATAGTCTGCAATCGGCCAGTAAGAACAGGTCAGGAAAGAGCTGATCAGAGGTGCCATCTTTTATGGCCCAGGCCAGACCCCCTCAAAACATTTTAAGAAGGTAGCACAGACCATAACACTGCTAGTTGTTTTAAGCAGGAGTTTAGTGGATAATCCAGGAATGATGCAGCTAGTCAAAACCCCTCGGTTTCAAACAAAACAGAATTTATTTACAGAGTACAGGATGAAACATGAACAAAAGAGATCAGAATACAGACTAACTTATCCTATCTGCAAGACTATCCCAACTTAATGATGCTGTTCCAAATTCCTGCAACAATCCCCATAAACACCCTTTGAGAAAAAAGGTAAAATTAAACACAGGGTCTTACAGGAGAGAGAGAGAGATGGCAGAGAGATTCAGCATGGAACATTTTCTTCCATGGAGCTATTTCTTGGACCAGCAGCCTCAAAAAACTAACTGCTTGCTAAAACCAAACCAGAGAAAAGCTGAGCTGGGAGAATGGGACACTCCCCTTTCATTGTACAAGTGTTTGTTTAAAAACTTAAAAGCTTCTTCAAATAGATACATTCAGACCTTTCGGGATCTATTTATGACCCTTTCTGAAATAGAAAGTCAAGGACAACCTAAGCTGGTTAGCGGAGCAGTTTTTGTTCCTTGCCCAGCCCTGTCAATTGCTGACCTTCTCTGGGTTCCAGCCGTGACCCCTGAGAAAGACCTTGGCAGAGCTGAGTGATGGCTAAGATATTAAGTTCTCATCTGCTGCTGCGGATAGATACAAACAAATCTCAGAAAACCATAATGGTCTCCTGGTGGTCTGGCCAGGCCTCGTCTTTCAAGCAGTAAGTGATGGAAAAATGCACAGAAGGTTATATTAATTTTTTTTAGATGTGCACAGAATGTGGGCATTACTGGCCTACATTTTGTTGCCCGGCCCTACCTCAATAAAGCGTTGGCAAGCTGTCTTCTTGAACCACTGCAGCTGACATGGTGGAGATAACACTTGTTGTGCTGTTGGGGAGGGAAACATGAGCAGAACAGAGTATTGCAAAATCTTTAAACCTGTCTATGCTGATGCTATATCTGTTAACAGTAAGAGTTTAGAAGAACTGAGATTTTGAAGTTTCACTTAGCTGCAGGTTTGAACCTCCAGATAATCCAACTCCCTCAAATTAAGTGCTCATCCTTGGTAATATTTCCAGACTTGCTTGGACTTTATGGTGTTTATAGATGTGTGCTGTAAGGGCCTTACAGAGTTGGACATGTTTCATTTGCACTGGGTTGACAAGATCATGGATTATCCCCAGTATCCCTTGAGGTTTTGAGATTTGTTAACAAAGTATGCACTCAGGCTACTGATTGAGCAAGGAAACACCCGTAGGAATTGGTTTACTCAATGGCTTCCTGTTTCAGTGCTAAGGTCCGTCATTCTCAGGCTCCCGGTACCTGACTTCCTAGTGTTCCCCTCGAAGAGAAAATCCACACTTGCGCAGTGAAATTATCTTTAGTTTTGTGAAGTCACACAGCCTGCAACATTAACTTAGTGATATCAGGATTTCGATACTGAAGTAGACTCGAAAAGGGAAGTCCCACCACAATAGTCACATTTTAAAAAGCTGACAGAGATATGTATGTGAGGATATTGATTGTCAGTGCCTTTTGAAACTTGCATGCCTGAACTCCATTTTTGAGTTCTTGCAATTGGCTGCAAAATGATGATTGGGTATTTTGATGGAACATTCCACCCTGGAAATTGTTAGACTTGATTATTTTACAACTTTACTGGAACTTTGTAGGGTTGAAAAGCCTGGAGATAAAGTGAATAAGAGTCCCATGCAGACCTCCAGGGCTGAAGTTCAATTAGTTCATATTTTTGTACAGTAGGATTCCATTAACAGAAATGATGAAAATTATGAATTAATTTGGGATAAGTATTGACCAGGACTTTGGAGAAACCCTTCCTACTTTTCCTTTTGCCAGGTTAAAGACATGGAGTGTTTTCAAGGTATCTCAATATCTCTTTCAAAAGCAGTATGTCAACTGAACAATTCTCCCACAGTACTCCACTGATGTGTTGATGGAACATTCCACCCTGGAAATTGTTAGACTCTTTAAACCTGGGGTCTAAAAATGTTTTTCAATCACCATATTTAGACATATTTATGGGACAGGTGGGCCTTGAACCCATGTCTACTGGCCCAACTGCCCAACAATAACCTGCTCAACTCGGGTGTTATGTTCAGTTATCTGAAGAGGCACTTGAATTTGTGACTTTTTGACTTGAGAGTTGAGTGTGTCCAATTTATGTTTGATTAGTCCCAAGAGAGTTCCCTTGATGCCCGATAAGGAATTGCTTGAGGACATGAGTGGACAAGTTTTTTTTTTAACAAAAATCAGTTCATGGTCACCATTAGACTAACTTTTAATTCTAGATTTGGTTGAATTCAGGTTTCAATGTCTACTGTGGTGGGATCTAAACACAGGTTGATTCTCCTGCTCCTTGGATGCTGCCTGACCGGCTGAGCTTTTCCAGCACCACAGTCTCAACACGCACGTATGCACACACACATATATACTGTGCACACATACGCACGTGCACAAATACACACAAACGTGCACACATACACGAGTGCGTGTACACACACACACAGACACACAGCTCCCTCCCTCCCTCTCTCAAATGCACACACATGCGCATGTGCGCGCGTGCACACACACACACCGCCCCATGGAAAGCAGCATTGCAAATAAGAGCATGTTGTCAAATACGTAGCAACCATTTTCATGGTGCATTTACATGGAAAGCTCTGTGGATCCTAGATTGGCAGAGTGAGTGGCAGGTTCAGCCTGGTAATCAGGGCCCCACTCCCCCAACCTCCAACTCTGCACTCCCTGTCAACCCCATCTGTACTGAGCATCTCACTCAGCTCTTTCAGTTAAGTCTTCATCTACCAACATTAACTTCTGATGGCTGGCTTTACAGCTTAGCTACATTGAAGAATGTGGTGCTGGAAAAGCACAGCAGGTCAGGAATCATCTGAGGAACAGGAAAATTGATGTTTTGGGCAAAAGCCCTTCATCAGGAATGTGGGGGTGTGGAGCGTGAAGGGGGCTGAGAGATAAATAGGAGTGGGGTGAGGCTGGATGGAAGACGATAGGTAGATGAAGGTTGGGGGTGTTGATGATAGGTCTGAGGGGAAGGTGGAGTGGATAGGTGGGAAGGAAGATGGACAGTGGGACAGTTCAAGAGGGTGGTTCTGAGTTGAAGGGTTGGATCTGGGATGAGGCGGGGGGAGGGGAGTTGAGGAAACTGGTGAAAGCCACATTGATCCCATGTGGTTGGAGGGTCCCAAGGCGGAAGATGAGGTGTTCTTCCTCAAAGGTGTCGGGTGGCTCGGATTAACTAGATTAGCTATTTCACCTATTGTGCTGCTCTGTCTTGTCCCCTCCACCCAACTCTCCTTTATCATGCAACCATCTATTTTAAAAAAGCCCTTCATCAGTAACCCATGTCCTCCAGAGCACTTTTGCGGATGAAAAATTGGATCCTTTTTCTCCCTGGATGTTAAGACTATATCGGTTAGAGACAAAAAAACCTGCAGATGCTGGAATCCAAAGTAGATAAGGCAGGAGTTTGGAAGAACACAGCAAGCTAGGCAGCTATCTAGAACAATGAGTAATTGGATTCATGTTTGCTGTGAAGGGAATATAATTGTTGGCATTATGAATAAACTAACAGTAACATTTCGGTGGGTGACTACTAAGGATTGGCAAATGAAAGTTCCTCTGACCACTTTTCCCTGTCAAACTGCCCCCTTACCAATGCCCCCTCACTGGCACATACCCATCACTCCTCTAGTTTTCTCTTGGGGAACAGAGAGAGATGGAAAAGGAGACAAAGATCTTGGACAGAATTCCGCAGGAAATCATTTCGAATGACTGCAGTTGTAATCAATGTCTGGAAACAAATGCTGTAAAACTTTCCAAAGCAGATCAGAAACAGCCAGAAATTAAAAGTAAGCCACAAAGTTGTGAAATTCAGTGCAATCATTTTGCCAAGTTCATAACAGATCAGGAACTGGCCCAGATTGTATTTGTTTTATTTCATCCAGATAGAAATCCTGAATTTTAAAACATAGAAGTGAACTGAGCAGCTTGCATTGTCCTGGCCGCGTCAGAGCAACTTGTCCATGAGGTCATGGTGGACTCTACCTGAAACTGAATAGTTTACACCAGAGGACAGAGGTTGGGTAAAACCCTCACATTTTATCTTGTACTGTGCTAGAGAATCTAACCAGCCATCAGATCTTTGTCCTTTCATGACAGAGATGAATCAAGTTTTTTGTGAGATTACTGGGGACAGAGAGGGGAGAGTTGCGTGGAGTTTCCAATCAAATCAATTCAAGAAGGAAGTTAAATTTGGAGTCAAGAACTCACCTTTACTCAGCACAATGAAACCTTCTGTGGTGGAGAGTGGGAGCTGGTGAATCATCAGAATAGAACTGAAAAATGTGTTGCTGGAAAAGCGCAGCAGGTCAGGCAGCATCCAAGGAGCAGGAGAATCGATGTTTCGGGCATAAGCCCTTCTTCAGGACTGAGGAAGGTGTGCCAAGCAGGCTGAGATAAAAGGTGGGGAGGAGGGACTTGGGGGAGGGATGTTGGGAATGCGATAGGTAGAAGGAGGTTAAGGTGAGGGTGATAGGCCAGAGAGGGGCGGTGAGGTCGGGAAGAAGTTTGCAGGTCAAAAAGGCGGTGCTGAGTCCGAGGGTTGGGACTGAGATAAGGTGGGGGGAGGGGAAATGAGGAAGCTGGAGAAATCTGCATTCATCCCTTGTGGTTGGAGGGTTCCTAGGCAGAAGATGAGGCGCTCTTCCTCCAGGCATCGTGTTGCCATGGTCTGGCGATGGAGGAGGCTAAGGACCTGCATGTCCTTGGTGGAGTGGGAGAGGGAGTTAAAGTGTTCAATACTCTGTTTTGTGGTTTTGGGTGGGTAGTATCTGTCTTACTGAAGACCAGTACAATCCAAATTTACATGTGAGGTTGGTCCAGGTATATACTGCGAGCTGGGGGAGGGGGGGTGGGGAAATAGAAGACAGGAACATGTGTCAGGAGCTGGCTAACCCAGAAATGGCCAGCTGAAAGCTGTGTGAAATTTCACGCTGGAACCCCTTTTGGGCAGCTGAGAAGATGATCCCTGCTGGCCAGGAAGGCCCATGGTATAAGGTTGCAGATGGAGGCCATTGGGATTGCTTCCAGCCATCTACTGATGGCAGAGTGGGTCTGGAACCTGGCAGGAAAATGGGAGGGCTGGATGGTCAGGGATGGTAAGATTGGATGACCATGGGGAAGTAACAGGATTCCAATCAGATTTGCTACGCATCTGGTGGAAGTGTTCCCGGCTCCTCTTGATACATGGACAGTGCCTTTCGTCACTTGGTTTCTGGACAACTTAGAAACCAGACCAGAACAGTTAAATCAAACCACGTTTCTAAATTCGAGGAAAGGAGCCACAGTCACACAGCATAATGACATGTCCATCCTCCCATTAGGTAGAGGGACAGGTAGCATTGAGGGCGAGGCGGGGGAGGCTGCAAAAGGGTTTGGATATGTTGAGAGAGTGGGCAAAGAAGTGGCAGATGAAGGTATAAGGTAAGAAGAATAGAGGCATGGACTATTTTCTGTATGGGGAGAAAACTCAGAAGTCCGAAGTGAAAAGAGACTTGGGAGTTCTAGTCCAGGATTCTCTCAAGGTAAACTTGCAGGTTGAGTTAGGAAGGCAAATGTAATTTTGGCATTTATTTTGAGAGGACTTGAATATAGAAGCAGGGATGCACTTCTGAGGCTCTATAAGGCTCTAGTCAGGCTACATTTGGAGTACTGTGTGCAGTTTTGGGCCCCAAACCTCAGGAAGGATGTACTGGCCCTGGAGCGGTTTCAAAGGAGGTTCATGAGAATGGTCCCAGGAATGAGGAATGTTTGAGGACACTAGGACTTTACTCAGTGGAGTTTAGAAAGATGAGGGGGGATCTAATTGAAATTTATAGAATTCTGAATGGCTTGGACGCAATGGACGTTGGGAAGATGTTTCCATTGGTTGGAGAGACGAGGACTCAAGGACACAGCCTTAGAGTAAAGGGAAGACCTTTTAGAATGGAGATAAGGAGAAACTTCTTCAGCCAGAAAGTGGGGCATCTATGGAATTCACCGTCACAGAAGGCTGCGGAGCGCAGGTCATTGAATATATTTAAGACAGAGATATTTAGGTTCTTGATTGTCAAGGCGATCGAGGGTTACGGGGAGAAAGTGGGAGAATGAGAAACTTATCAGCCATGACTGAATGGCAGAGCAGGCTCAATGGGCTGAATGGCCTAATTTCTGCTCCTATGTCTTATGGTCTTATTGTTCAGATGACTTCAAATCTTCAACGGTGACAGAAGGCAACTCACCATCACCTTTTCCAGAGCAAATAAGGACGGGCAATAAAAGCTGGTTCAGCCAGCAGGACCCATACCCAATAAATGAATAAAATAAAGAACTCTCCAGTAAGTTGCAGCTGATTTCTCATTTTTGCTTATCTCCTTTTTAGCAGTTATCAAGTTCTATTCTACCAACTAACTATCACCCTTTTACTTTAACATCCTTGCAATAAGGATAAAATGTTATGTGCTTTTCTGATTCTTTCTTGGATTTGCATCTTAATTCATCATGCTTATTTGCCAGCCACTGTCTGTCACTTTTTTAAAGCCTGCTTTTCTTATCTTCCTGTCAAAGTGGATCATTTCATGCTCCACCACAATCTGCCACCTTTTGTCCACTCATTTAATGTGTCTATAATTCTTTGATTTTTCTCCATTTCTTGCTTTCTCATCTAGATTTGTCTCACTAACAAAGTTGAAAAATATGACCATGCTACAAGTAAGCCCTGTTGTGTGCTGAATGTGCAGGTTGGGTAGATTAGTCAAGGTTGAAAAAAACACCATGTAGGGGTTATGGGGATGGGGTGGGCAGATGTGTCTGAGTGGGATGCTCTTCAGAGGGCCACTGAAGACTTGATGGGCTGAATGACCTCTTTCTACATGCTAGGAATTCTATGATTCTATGAGTGAGTGGGCTTCAGGTTTCCCCTTTAATCTCTATGTAATTGTCTATTCTCTTAACTCTGCTGACATTATGCTAGTAAGACCTTTACTCATAAGACCATAAGATATCAGAGTACAATTAAGCCGTTTAGCCCATTGAGTCTGTTTCTCCACAGGTGATATGCTTCTCAACCTCATTCACCTGCTTTCTCAACGTAACCCTTGAGCCCCTTACCAATCAAGAACCTATCTACCTCTGTCTTAAATACACTCAATGACTTAACCTCTACAGCTCCTTTGTTGCAATGTGTCCCACAGATTCACCACTCCCTGGCTGTAGAAATTCCTTCTCATCTCAGTATACAAGATTCATATCAAGTTCATTAAGCTGTAACATTCTGTTTTTTTTTCTCCCTTTTCTTCAAATGTAACATTATATATGCAACCTTCCAATTAATGAAGAAATTTTCAGAATTGATTGGAAGATCTGGAAGGTAAAAATCGACGCACCTACTATTTCTGCAACTGTCTCTTGAAACTTTCGGATGCAGACCATCATATCTCTGAGATATAACAGTTTTTCATCCTATTTATTTTCTTTAGAATGCTTATACATTACAAGCATTAATCATTTTTAAGTTCCACTCTTCATAAGATAAATTAGGGGTGGGGGGGGAATGGTGGCTCAGTCGTTAGCACTGCTGCCTCACAGGTTTGATTCCAGCCTCAAGGGACTGCCTGTGTGCAGTTTGCACATTTTCCTTGTATCTGCGTGAGTTTCTTCCAGGTGCTCCAGTTTCTTCCCACTGTCCAAAGATGTGCAGGTTAGGTGAATTGGCCACGCTAAATTACCCATATTGTTCAAGGATGTGTAGATTAGGTGCATTAGTCAGGGGTAAGTATAGGAGAGGGGAATGGGTCTGGGTGGGCTATTCTTTGGAGTGTTGGTGTGGACTTGTTGGGCCCAAGGGCCTGTTTCCACACTGCAGGGATTCTATATTATGTCGTACCAAGTAATTTCACACAATCCTGGGCATGATTTTTCTGAAAACAAACACAAGATAGCTGAAAAATTCTGTCATTTCCTCAATGCCCATTAAAATTCTGTCTTTAAAGGAGCCACATTTTTTTGACCTGATTTCCTTTCTACATACATGTGAAAGGTGTTACAATCTATTTCTTGTAAGTTTACTCTCATTCTCTTTTCTCCTTCATTAATTCTTTGTTCTCATTCTTTGTTGATCTTAGAGTCATGGAGGTCTACAGCCCTTTGGACCACTGGAGTCTGCATCAAAATCGACCACCTAACGATTCTAATCCCAGTCTCCAGCTCATGGCCCATAGCCTTGTACATCTTGGCATTGCAAGTGCACATCTAAATACTTCTTAAATGCCAAGATGGTTTCTGTCTCTAATACCCTTAATCTCCAACTTAGCCTTGCCCTCTTGATCTGTCCTATCTGTCCACATTCCTTCCCATGTATCCAGTCCATCCTCCACTCCGACCTATCACCATCACCACCCATCTTCATCTACCTATCACCTTCCATGCCAGCTTCCCCCAGCCCCCAACCCCCTCCCATTTATCTCTCAGCCCCCTTGACACCCCTCCCCCAACATCCTGAAGGGTTGATGCCCGAAATGGCCACTCTCTTGCTCCTTGGATGCTGCTTGACGTATTGTGATTTTCTAGCACCACACATTTCGACAGTGAGCTTTAGATACCCAACAACCTTTAGTTTAAAAAAAATCATCCTCACATCCCTTCTAAACCTTTTGCCCGTTATCTTAAATCTATGTCCCTTGGTTTACCAAAGGGAAAGGTTCCTTCCTGTCTACCGTCTCTATGTCCATCATAATTTGACACATCTCAATCATATCCCCTCTCAGCCTCCTCTGCTCTATGAAAAACACCTCCCAGTTTGTCCAATAGTCTGGAAAAGCACAATAGGTCAAGCAGCATCCGAGGAGCAGGAGAGTTGACATTTCGGGCATCAGTCCTTCCTAACGGAAACTCTCCTGCCCAGGCAATATCCTGGTAAATCTCTGCCCCCTCTCCAGTACAATTACCTCCCTCATGTGATGTGGATTCCAGACCTGCAGACAAATACTCTACCTCTGGCCTAAGCAATGTTTTTAGGAGTTGCAGCATCACTTCCCTGCTCTTAAACTCTATTCCTTGGCTAATAAAGGCAAGTATCCCATCTGTCTTCCTCACCATTTTGTCCACCTGTCCTGCTACCTTCATCAAACAATGGACATACACCAAGGTCCCTCAGATCCTCAGTGTTTCCCAAGATCATACCATTCACCCTTGCCTTGTTTGTCCTGGTCAAATGCATCACCTCACACTTACCCAGGTTGAATTCCATTCACCAGTAAGATCACATCTGACCAGCTATCTTCATCCTCCTGCAATTTAAAGCTATCTTCACTACCCAATTTTCATATTGTCTCTGAACTGACTGACCAACCCTCCCACACTCAAGTCTAGATCATTTAAATAAACTGCGTAAACCACACACCCCAACATTGACCCCTGGACACAGGCTTTAAGTCACAAAAATACCCCTCAACTATCTCCCTATGTTTCTTCCCTCAGCCAATTGTGGATCTAATTTGTCAAATTGCCTCAGTCCCACGGGCTCTTACCTTCATTATTAAGCTCTCATATGGGAACTTATCAAAAGCCTAAGTGGACTGCATCAAAAGCACTGCCCTCATCTACACACCTGGTGACTTCTGTCAAAATTTCAATCAACTTGGTCAGATCTGACCTCCCCTGAACAAAACCGTGCTGCCTGGTCTTGATTACTCCCTGCCTCTCCAAGTGCAGTTTAATTTTGCCCTTTAAAACTTGCCTCCAATGGTTTCCCCACCATTGATGTTAGACTGACTTGTTGCCTTGAATAAAAGCACCGCATTAGTTGTCCTCCAGGCCTCTGGCATCTCTCCTGTGGCCAGAAAGGATTTGAGAATTAGTGTCAGCACACCTACTATTCCCTTCTTTGTCTCATGCAGCAGCCTGGGATATTTCTTATCTGGGACTGAAGATTCATCCAGTTTTAAGCCTGCCAGACCACTCAATACCTCCTTCATTTTGAAACCTAGCTAGATCGTCCGGTTCCATGCATAAATTACCACTGTGGTCCTTAATATGTTTGACTCTTTCCCTGGTTATCTTTTATGCTTTAATGTAATTGTAAAATAACTTAGGATTTTTCTTTATTTTACCTGCCTTTATTCTTTCATGCCCCTTTTTCATTCTCCTAAATTTCATTTTTAGTTCCCCCTTGTACATTCTGTTCTTTTCGTGACCTTCTTTAGCTTTGTGCCCTCAGTACCTGCCATCAGTCTCCCTTTCTCTCTTACCCAATCGTATATATCCCTCATTAGCCAGGGTTCTCTGGATGTATTGATGCCAGCCTTTTATTTTTATTGGGCAGGCTATAAAGTCCTGTTTTCTCATCCTCCACTTTCTGCAAAAGTGTCATTATATTTCCCACCTTCCAGAAGAAAAATCAGAATTTAATAATTTCAAAACCAATGCAACTGAAACCATCTCTTAAATCCCAAGGGTGCAGACTTGGAGATTTTGATAGTTTTTCACCGTATTACCTTCTTTAGTATATTTTTATTTAACAGGCATCAATCATTTTAAGTCTCACTCTCATTAGATATATAATTTCACACAATTTCTCCTATATGCCTTTGTGTTTTCTACTGTGCAGACAAATACAAGGTTACAGCGGAACGGTTCTGCAGTTTTCTCATTGCCTGTCGTAAATTCTGCCTTTAAAGAACCCATATTCTCTTGACCTAATTTCCTCTTATATACTTGCTAGAAATCTTTCAATCTGCTTCTTGCAAGTTTATTCTTGTATTTGGTTTTCACCTATTGCCTTTATTGTCTTCTGTTTATTGACTTTAAAACACTCTCGTTTTCCTTAAAAGATTTGCTATTCTTTTTGACAATCATTTAACTCATTTCCTTTTCTTGGGATATCTTAATTTGAGAACATCCTTAACTTTTCTAGCTTTCCATGGTTCTCCACCTTAACAGGTAAGTATTCTTCTTAAAGAAAATGCAGATTTGTTCAGAATCATGTTCGCTATTCCTTTAACTACCACATATCTGAGTCCAATTAGCAATCACTCTCACAACGCTGTAATTCACCAAATCATAGCATTGCCACAGCAATGACATCGTCCGTCCCATTGTGACTGTGCTGTCTCTGTCAGAATGTAATGTGGATTTGCTGGTGTTGGACTGAGGTGGACAAAGTTAAAAGTCACACACCACCAGGTTCTAGTCCAACAGGTTTATTTAGAAGTACAAGCTTTCAGAGCGCTGCTTCTTCGTCAGGTAGCTAGCACATTTTCACTAGCTACCCGATGAAGGAACAGTCTTCCTAAAGCTAGTACATCCAAATAAATCTGTTGGACTATAACCTGGTGTGTGTGATTTTAACTTTATCTCTGTCAGAACAACAGAGCAAGTTGCATTTGGCTGTTCTTTCCCTGCATCCCTGAGAACTTTCTTGCTCTCAAGTACTCAGTTAATTCTCTTTTCAAAACCACAATTGATTCTGTCTCCTCCACACTCTCAGACAATATATTCAAGATCAAGATCACTCACTGCATTAAAACAAAAATTGTCACTGTCTCGCCCTTAGGTTACTTTCTTGCTATTCACCTTTAATTAGTGTTACCTGATTCTCACATGTTTTATGCATGGACACATGTTTCCCTTATGCACTTTTTCCAGACTCATCATGATTTTGAACATCTCTACAAAAGCTCCTCTCAAGCTTTTCACTGGAGATAGCAACCTCAGCCTCTCAGGTCTATTCGTACACCTGAAGCAGGTCATTCCTGTGAATTTTTCTTGCACTGACTTTAATGCCTTCCCAACCTTCCTAAAGTGTGGCGCTTGGAATTGAGCAGAGTGCCATACTTTTCAGAGGTTCAATAAGAAGCATATTATTAAACGGGAGAGGGTTCAGAAAAGATTACCAGGAAGTTGCTAGGAAAGGAGGCTTTGAGTTATAGCTAAAAATCACACAACATCAGGTTATAGACCAACAAATTTATGTGGAAGCACTAGCTTTCGGAGTGCTGTTCCTTCATCAGGTTGACTAGTAAGGTTATAGTCCAACAGGTTTATTTGGAATCACTAACTTTTGAAGTGCTGCTGGACTGTAATCTGGTGTTGTGTGATTTTTAACTTTGTCCACCCTAATCCAACACTGGTTCCTCCAAATCTTGAGTTATAGAGATAGGTTGGGACTACTTTCACTGGAGTGCGGGAGGTTGAGAGGTGAGCTTATAGAAGTTTATAAAATCATGAGGGGCACAAATAAGGTGTCATGGTTTGGAGGTGACAACCACTTGATGAAGGAGCAGCAGTCCGAAAGCTAGTGCTTCCAAATAAACCTGTTTGACTATAACCTGGTGTTGTGAGATTTTAACTTTAGCAAATAAGGTGAGTAGCAAAGGTCTTTTCCCTAAGGTGGGGTAGTTCCAAATTAGAGGGCGTATTTTTAAGATGAGAGGAGAAAGATTTTAAACAGGGCAGAAGGAGCAACTTTTTAATGCAGGGAATGGTTAGTGTGTGGAATGAACTGTAGAGTAAGTGATGAATGCAGGTACAGTTTCAATGATTAAAAGCTATTTGGATAAGAACATGAAACGGAAAGGTTTGGAAAATGATGGACAGGGAGGTGGGACTAGTTCAACTTGGGAACATGGTTGGCTTGGACTTGTTGGACTGAAGGGTCTGTTTCCATGCTGTGTGACTCTATGACTCCAAATAACGTCTGCAATTTTGTGATTTATGCCTCCATTAATACAACCTAGGATCCCACGTGACTTTTTAAAATCCACATTCTGTGCACACATATTCATGTCCCTCCACTCCTGCACCCTTTTAGAATTGCAGCCTTTAGTTTACCTGGATTTCCTACCAAGGAAATATCTTTGTTTGAGTTGAAGACCCTCGTTTCCGATGTTAACCATGTCATTCACAAATTTAATGGCCCAGATATTGCAATGATCACTCAGGCAGTTTCGGATGGAGTGTGGAAAATCCCCATAGCAGCAGACTCTGTGGGAATTGGCTGGGAAATTGAATTTTCCAGTGGGCAACTCCTCTGTGTTGGGGACCCTTCAAAAAAGTCCATTACAGTTTCAGGTATTGCAAGGCTTTGATTCAGTTTAGCTGAACAGTAACTTGGGAAAAAATGTCGGACTGAAGACCTACCCTAACTCCTGGGGAACTGTTAAACTGAACCCCCGATGACTCCCTCCTTGATCCTTGACATACTCCCATCCTCTGCTGGGTCTGACCGCTTCAACTTCCTTTCCTGATCGCGCCCCCCTACCCCACCCCACTGTTTCTGTTGGAGCTGAACTTCTCCAGTATTGGCCTGACCCAATCCTGCTGGAGTTGACACACCTTCCCTCCCCCAAAATACACTCAACACATCGGGATCCTACTGGAACTGTCACCTGTCCCCACTCAGTCAGGTTCAAACCTTGCCCTAAACACTCATCCACTTAACTGATACCCTATCCAACTGACACACAGTCCCTTTACTTATTTAGTTGCCCCTTTAGCCTTTTTACTTACCTTACACACTTCCCTTTCCTTAGCTGCTGTCAAAGTGACTATAAGATGTGAAATACTAGAAATATGTCAGGAAATGTCCTTAAAAAAAGCGTACATTGGGCATGCAATACTATTGTGCACTGAGTGTATTTCTTCCCAACTATCTCTGATGGGTGTATTGTTTCCAGAGCGTTATTATCAGTCAATAGTGTACCGCCAGTAATGGAAACATCTGAGCCAACATGAAATTCTATCATGTTATAATCAGTTTTCCCAAGAGTGATTTGCTCTGATGTTTCACTCCTAACAAAGGGAGCTTTCTGTGTTCAAATTAACAGCTACATTTCCTACTATCCAACAAGAGTTACACTTCAAGAGTACCATATTAGCTGTAAAGTGCTTTGCAACATCCTGAGATGATAAAAGACACTGTCTAAATGCAAAGTCTTCCATTCTAACGATGGAAATGAGGCCCACAATAGCGGAGTCTGCTGCACCATTTGTCGGGAATGTGTAATGGAGGAAGTAAGGTTTGACTGAAATTGTACCAGCCCATCTATGGGAAAGAGGATCCAGACACATGGAGAGTGTGCAAACTCCACACATCGAAAGTCTCCCAGGGGTGTGATTGAACTTAGGTCTCTAGCACTTTGAGGCAGCAGTGCTAAACACCCAGTGACCATGAGCTGGGGTATTTGACCTAGCTCTGGGACCACTTTCCAGGCAGTGCCTTTGGAGACATGGAGGCAGGCTTTGGCGGAAAAGGTATGAAAGGTAGGTTGGGAAACATGCTTACTTGTCAGACTCAACTCCACCAATAATATTAATGCTCTGTGGATGTGGGCTGGGGTGGGGTAACAACATGGTTCACAATTTCTCTGAGGAGCTTTGTACACAAGTTTCCAGAGTTGAGGGGTGTGAGGTGGGGTAGTGGTGGTTGGTTGCTGGTTGTTGGGAAGGAGGGTTGGAACTATCCACTTCTGCAATAGAATTGGCAAGGGCCAGACTGCTCTGTGTGCACAGGAACAGCTGAAAACAGAAGTGGAGATGCAAAACATGTCCTGCCCATCATATTTAAAGAACTCTTGAATTTGTCTGACTCAGCAAAAATCCAGGCTGTGGTGAAATTAAACAAATACTGAGCTCATTTCGGTACAAACTATTGTTGTTATCGGGACCTTCAATATATTGTTAACTGTTTTTTTCGGATGAGCTGGATTATCTCAAAGTCAAAACTGTCAACAGGAAATAAAGTGGCTTGTTTTCTATAAATATCATTTCAAAACACAGAATGAGAAGACACAGAATTAATGATTTGTAAACATAGCAAATATGTTGTGCAAAAGGTATTCTAACACAAAGTGGGACAGGGACAGAGTATGTATACATAGGAAAGCAGCAGTAAATAGCATGAAAGGGGCAAAATAGTTGGCTCTTGAATCTACATAATGTTCAGAACAAAATAAATGAATTGACAGCACAACCACAGGTTAATCGCTATGATCCTGTAGCCATTACTGAGATATGGTAATCCAGAGATCAAAGTAGGGAACTAAATATTCAGAGGTATGTGACTTTTACAAGGGCAAGCAGGAAAGGAAGAATGGTTGGGGTAGCTTTGTTAGTATAGGATGGAATCAGTGTGATAGTGAAAAATAGTCATAGAGTTGTAGAAATGTATAGCATGGACACAGTCACTTCCGTTCAACTCATCCATGCTGACCAGCTAGCCTAATCTAATCTAGCCCCATTTGCCAGCACTTGGCCTTGATCACTCTAAACCCTTCCTATTCATATACCCACCCAGATGCCTTTTAAATGATGTCATTGTACCAGCCTCCACCACTTTCTGTGGCAGCTCATTCTATACATGCACCACCCTCTGCATGAAAGTTTTTCCCTTTAGGTCGCTTTTAAACTTTCCCCCTCTCACCCAGAACCTATGCCCTCTAGCATTGGACTCTTGACCCCAGGGAAAAGACCTTGTCTATTTACCCTATCCATACCCCTCATGATTTTATAAACCTCTATATGGTCAGCCCTCAGCCTCCGACGCTCCAGGGAAAACAGCCCCAACCTAATCAGCTTCTCCCTATAGCTCAAACCCTCCAATCCTGGCAATATCCTAATAAATCTTTTCTGCACCCTTTCTAGTTTAATAATATCCTTTCTATAGTAGGGGCAATCAGAACTGCATGCAATACTCCCTGTCAATGTAACACCTTTATTTGGAAAGGGAAGAAGACATAAAAGCAGGGCCCTATAGGACACTTAGCTTAATGTCTGTTATTGGGAAAATATTCAAGTTGATTATGTACAGCAAAGCATTTAGAAAACATGATATGATTGAACAGAGTTAGCATGGCTTCATGAAGGGGAAATCATGCCAGCCAAATTTGCTACAATTCTCTGACGATGTATCAAGCGTGGATAGCGTGATTTCAATTTTCAGAAGGTGTTTGATATGATACCACATGTTTGCCCATTTAATAAGATAAGAGCCCATGGCATTAGGGATTGTATGTTAACACAGATAGAGATTGGCTAACTCATTGAATACAGAGAATTGGGATAAAGAGAGCATTTTCTGGATGGCAACATGTACCTAATGGAAAGCCATAGGAATCAGTGCTGGGATCGCAATTGTTTACAATATTTATTAATGACTTTGAGGAAAGTGAACGCACTGTCACTAAGTTTGCAGATGAACCCAAAAAGAGATGGGAAGGCAAGTGGCTGGGGTAAGTCAGAGCCTGCAGAGACATGGACAGGTTAAGAGAATATTGATGGATGGAATATAATGCAGGAATTGGATGTAGGTTTGCCTGCTAAACTGAAAGGTTCATTTTCAGACATTTCATCACCATATTAGGTAACATCATCAGTGAGTCTCCAGATAAAGTACTGATGATATGGTCCGCTTTTTATTTATGTGTTCAGGTTTTGTTGGGTCCTCCAACAACAGACACATTGACTTGGATCCCATTTACCACCCTCTGAGAAAAATAACAGGAAATGACATCACCACAGGAAATGGCATCACCATAGGAAATGACGTCACCAACCCAAGGAAACCTAAACACATAAATAAAAAGCGGGCCTTATCACCATTGCTTCATCTGGAGGCTCACTGATGATATTACCTAGTATAGTGATGAAACATCTGAAAACTAAATTGTCCATAGAGTTAGGTGCATTAGTCAGAGGGAAATGGGTCTGGGTGGGTTAGTCTTTGGAGGGTGGCTGTGAACTTGTTGGTCTGAAGGGCCTATTTCCACACTGTAGGGATTCAAACCTTCCAGCTCAAAGAGCAAACTCACATCCAGAGCCTCAACCTGAGCTGCAAATCTTCTCAAAATTCAATAATGTAGGAAAATGTGATACCGTGCACTTTAAGAATAGAGGAGCTGAATATTATTTAAATGGAGAAAGTTTGCAGAAAACTACAACGCATAAAGAGATTTGGGACTCCTTGCGGTTTATTCACGGGAAGATGGCATTCAAGTTCAGGTAATAGGGAGGGCAAATGGAATGCTGGCTTTTATTCTAAAGGGAATGGAGTAGGGAGGTCTTCTTGAAAGTACATTAAGGTACCAGTCAGACTACAACCTGAATATGGTGGACGTTTTTGGGTCCCTTATTTAAAGAAAGATGTTTGAACATTTGAGGCAGTCCAGAGATTATTCCTTTGCTTGATTCTGGATTTGGAGGGATTGTATTATTAAGAGATGTGGATTTGGTTGAGCCTGTACTCAGTGCAGTTTAGAGATTGTGAGGTCACTTTCTGGAAACATTTAAGATCGTGAGGGAACTTAACAGGTCAGATGTAGAAAAGTTGCTTCTCTTGTGGGAGAATCTAAGAACAGTAGGTGTAACCTTTGAGTAAGTCGCCCATTTATGATAGACACGGAGGAATTTCTTCTCTCCATTTTTACTGAATCTGTGGAATACTTGACCACAGATGGCTGTAGAGGTTGAGTCATTAAGGATATTCAGGCTGAGGCAGATAGATTTTGAACAAGTCAGGGTATCGAGGGTTATGGGGAAAAGGCAGGAAGGTGGAGTTGAGGATTGCCAGAGCAGCCATGGTCTCGTTAAATGGCAGAGCAGACTCAATGGGCTCAATGGCCTCTTTCTGCTCTCTTTATGAATGGGTTGGAATTGTCTGAGAGTGTGGTCGAGGCAGAGTTGAGTGAAACATTCAAGTGGACACCTGATGATTATTTGGACAGAAATAATGGACAAAGATATGGGGTAAAGGTCAGGCAACAGCATTAGGCCATGATGCTCATTGAACAGTTGGTGTTGAATGGCTTCCTCCTATACTATCCAAGGTCCTGAAGGAAGAGGGAAAGACTGGGGGAGATAAGGAGCATCAGAAAGAGCGAGAATGCCTGTGGGGAAAGATGGGGCAGGATCTAGGAAGAGGTGGGAGTGGAGAAGATGGAAAACCATCTACTTTCAGGTGAGATCTTTTTTATCGTTCCCACATATCCAAAATGAAAGAACAGTCCAGTGTCCTGCTTGGAAAGTTGCTGCAGATATTGATAATTCTCCTCACTCTGATAGCTGGCTCTCTGATTCCCGCTCTCATGTTCCTAAGTTTCACATCGGGACTTCCACCCATACCAAAATATTCTGAACCAGTCTTTAAAATTGAGATTTACTCACTTTCTCCACTCAAGAGGGCAATTTGAAACTCTGTAAAGGCCATGCACTTTCACACCAGCACACTGTTCCCCTTCCTGCTGTCCTGTGTGATCTCCGGCAAGGAAACTCAACAATTAAAAGCAAGATAGTGTCCACTCTGTAGTCATCGTGCCCTGAACTGATTCATTATTCAGTGTACAGAACCTGTATCAACACACTGACACTGCAAGGCAGAGCAAACTGAAGTTTGGAATTATTCAGACTATCAAACTCACATCCTCATTTCACTCTTTACTACCTCACTCATACCTTAGACAGGGTGTTTTCTCCCTGTTTCTGCCACTAAACACAGGGTACTGATTGCTTTGCTGCTTTGTATTGATTCTGTGATCACTGCGGATGTGAACATGATAGAAAACTTTCCCATTTCACTAAACAAGTATCAGTATCAGCATGAGGAGCTCATGCTTGAAACGTTAGCTCTCCTGCTCCTCAGATGCTGCCTGCCTGGCTTTGTGTTTCCAGCACCAGACTTTGCGACTGATCTCCAGCATCTGCAGTCCTCACTTTCTCGTCAGTATCAGCATGGATCCAGCACAGGCTAGTTAGAGTGAAACTCCCTCTGCTCTGTGGATCCTGACAGAGAGGTGAGCTCTTCGTTCAGACAATGCCAATTGGCAGGTTTAACACCAGAAAATGTGGCATTGCTGCTGTGACCTCTCAGGCAGAGAAAAAGAACAGGAAATGACATCACCACAGGAAATGGCATCACCAACCCAAGGATACCTAAACACACAAGTAGAAAGTGGGTCACTAACACCATGTTTTCACCGGAAGCTCACAGATGATGTTACCGCGTATGGTGACGAAACATCTGAAAATGAACCTTCCAGCTCAGTGAGCCAACTTACATCCAGTAAATTCCAATGATTGTTCCTAGTGATGGATGGCATGCTAGAGGGAGGAGAGGAAATAAATTCAAGAGGAACGGGAAAACATTTCAGAAAACACTCGAATACATATTTGTCATCCCTTCCCCCGCCTCCTCCCCACGAAGTGCTTTACATTCTGTTCAAAATATTCTTTCGCAGGTTGTGGGTGTTGCTGGGTGGGTTTGCATTTGTAACCCATCCTTAATTGCCCTTGAGAAGGTGGGAGTGAGCTGTCTTCTTGAGCTGCTGCACTTCACGTGGTATAGATGCATCCAAGGTGTTACTAAGGAGGGAAGCGTTTCCGTCAAACCTTGCAGGCTTTATGTTTTGCAATGACAGCTATGTTGTCAGACAGACATGAACGACAGATGAAAAGCAATTGTTGGGAAAGTATCTGCATCTGTAATGAGAAATGTATACATCAAAAACGCTGAGTGGGAGCGTGTTGGTTGCAAGGACAGCAAATAAATAAAGACAGGATGGCAGAATATATTACTTGTGTGTGTATATGGTTAACCAGCTAAATGTTGCATATCTTTGATTTTGGGGTGTTTGTGATAGCTTGTTGAGTTTACGCAGCAGCAGTTTTGAGATGATACATTCAATACCAGGTAAAGAAAGTATACAGACATGAAACATGGGAATGTGCAACTGATCCTAAATCTATTCTGTAGAAATTTCCCACAAATGGGTACTTATGATTCCTGAGCTGCCATAAGAACATGTGGTGTAGGGGTAGAGTTGTAGAATCCTTACAGTGGAGAAAGAGGCCATTTGGCCCATTGAGTCTGCACTGACCCTCTGAAGAACATCCTACCAACCCCTGCCCTGCGACCCCAAATTTACCATGGCCAGTCCCCCTAACCTGCACATCTTTGGACTGTGGGAGGAAACCCACACAGACAATGTGGAGAATGCGCAAACTCTACACAGTCACCCAAGCAGGATCGAATCGGGGATCCTGGTGTAATGAGGCAGCAGTGTTAACCATTGATCCACTGTGCCACCTCAAGTAGGGTGGTAGGAAGTAGGCCATTTGTCCCATTGAGTAAGTTCTGCCATTGAATGAAATTACAGCTGTTCTGATAATCCTCAACTTTACTTTCCCACCATATCCTCATAATCCTTGGTTCTCTTACTGATGAAGAATCTGTCTCCCTCAGCCTTGAATATGGTTAGTGATGCAGTCTCAACAGCCCCTTGTGGTAAACAATTCCACAGATTCACTCCCCTCTTAGAGAAGAAATTCATGCTCATCTCTGTTTTAGGTGAGTGACCCCTTACTCTGAGGTTATACCCTCTGGTCCTAAACTCTCCTACAAGGGGAAACAACCTTTCCACATCTACTCCATCAAGTCCGCTTTAGCATTCCAGAGAGTACATTCGCAATCCACATCACTATTCCTGTCATATCTGTTGACATTATTTACTTAATCAATTAGTTACTCACTCATTTTGCTAACAGAATAGTAATTTACAGTCTCCTGAATAACGCTTGACAGTTGGGCTTCAGCTAGTAGATGCTTTTACATGGTTACATCGTTAATCCCACATTTCAGAGTATTTTAGCACCTCATTAAAGGTTAAACCAAAGTCTCATGGTTCTACCAGTCATAAAGCGGCACGGTGGCACAGTGGTTAGCACTGCTGCCTCACAGCGCCAGAGACCTGGGTTCAATTCCCGCCTCAGGCGACTGACTGTGTGGAGTTTGCACATTCTCCCCGTGTCTGCGTGGGTTTCCTCCGGGTGCTCCGGTTTCCTCCCACAGTCCAAAGATGTGCAGGTCAGGTGAATTGGCTATGCTAAATTCCCCGTAGTGTTAGGTAAGGGGTAGATGTAGGGGTATGGGTGGGTTGCGCTTCGGCGGGGCAGTGTTGACTTGTTGGGCCGAAGGGCCTGTTTCCACACTGTAAGTAATCTAATCTAATCTTAATCAAAAACCCGGATACAGATTCTCCTGATTCTCAAATTGCCAAGTAAAACTGACAGCATTTCAGATTTAGAGGATGTTTGGGATTGTAACATTCCTTAACTAAATCCGCCAACTCTTGAAAGGTTTTTATATCTAGTATCTTAGGAAAAGTAGGCTTCCAATAACCAAAAAAGCTGCAGATCCACAAGTTGTCAGACGAATTACTAGTTTCTTTGCATCTGCCCCAGAGTCATTTGCCCAGAAAAGTTAACGCATTCTTTCCACATACTGGGCTCAGTCTTGGACTGCAGGATTGAACAAGTAAAGTTTCCCAATTAATGGCATGAAACTGAAGTGCTTATCCCCAACTCAAAGGTGATTGTTGCAAGTGACTTTCTTCAGGAGCGTGCTTTTTCATCATTGCCACTGAGATAACTCCACAGAGGCTGGTGTCTCATCACCAAGTCACCCTTTATTTACATAGTGAGAGTCCTTGACATTGACACAGCTTCCTCAGAGTCAGCCCTCAGAGTGTCAGAGACTCCTGTTCTTATCTGTCAGCCAAGGCTCCCTGATTGGACTAGATTAACAGCCCCAATCAGGGAACTCATATTCGAGGAAGCCCATCTGGCTGACTTTATTGCAGTCACTACATCGTGTTTTCATGCAGAAGAAGAACGTTCACCAGCCACTGAAGATTAAAATAAAATCTGCAAAGATCAACATCACCTTCCCACTCTTTACGGAGTTCTCACCCACACCAAATTTCTGACTTTGTACTCAGCTCACAATGCACTCTTTCCACAGATCAAAGCATGCATTAGCAAAGCCTGAGTTAGGAGAGTTGATTATTTGTATCCAAGCTTTATCTGCTGAATCACCTTCCTATGACAGAAATTATTCTGCTATCCAGTTTCAATTGATCAGCTAACAAGCTGCCACCACCACTTTGTTTCAGTAACAGGCTCCTTATGTAGATTTCAGCTTCAATTTTGCCAGTCAGTGCCTGACTATCAAAATTACTGCTTGATACTTACTGACCAGGGATATCTCACTTGCCTGAGATTCCCGACTTAGTACCTGACAAAGGAAGCACGATGGTTTCCGTCCACTCTCTGCCTCTTCAATTCTGCCACCAGTCATCAACAGCAACATCTTGCATTCATATAACACCTTTAACGTATTAAGATGGGAGAGTTATATGCCAGTGTTGCTGCCGAGATAATGAGATATTATGGGAGATAGGTTTGAAGTAGCGGCTTAAAAGACAAAGAACAGGCAGAGAAGTGTAGCAAGGGAATTCCAGGGCTTGTGACAGGCACAACCGTGAAAAGTGGAAAAATGAAAATTGGGGATGCAGGAGAAATCAGAATTAGGTGTGAGGAGGAGCCTAAAGGAGATGACAGTGTGTGACAATATAAACATTTAAGAGGGGACCGTTCTGTTCTGTTTCTCTTGAAGAGGGTCATTGTCAACCTGGTGCTGAGACACCTGCTCCATGGAAAGCAGAGTAAATATCTTTGGGTTCTTTTTAAAATTAGTCAAAGAAAACATGAGTGGGTGGAGTCAGGCTCACATTGACCCAAGGTTTTTCATTTTGCTTTCAGTTGTTTAAGGTGGGGGTTTGGAAGTTGAAGCTGCTAGATACATCTCTCTCTCTCTCTCTCTCTCTCTCTCTGTGTCTCTCTCTCTCTGCTATAGTTGCTGAAGCCTGAACTTTCTCTCTGCTGCTGGATTCATTCTGTCTATGTCCCATCTCTTGGACTAGAGGAGATAGCAAGTGAGGGAAATCTGTTTTGCAGAATTTGCCTTTGCCAAGGGTGTGTTTGTGGGATGCTGCTATATTGGAACAGTTGATGACTAGTAGTAAAATAATGTATTATATGGTTAGGTGTTTCAATAGAGTTAAAGTGATGCCAATTCCTTTTTGTTTTGTTTGTATTTTAACTATGGTGGAAGAATAAAGTGTGCTTTGCTTAAAACTTAATGGTTTGACCAGTCAAATTACATCTGGAAAACAGCACCTTGCATTTACCTTTAAATAAGTTAAGAGTTTGGGTCTCAGTTATCTCCTTCATATATTTTGGTCTTGTCCATAACAAGAAACATAAAGGTAGGGATTCAAAACAAGGTTGACACATTGATTAACTAGGAGCAAGAGGGGGTCAACAAGCATAGGATCGGTGGATGAATGGGAGTCAGTGTGAATAACATCACAGCCAGAAGAATTCTGGATGATCTCTAGTTTACAAAGGATAGAATGAGGTCAGGTTTAGAGATAAGGAAGACATGGCTGGGATCTCTGCAGTTGACCAGCTGAGGTGGGGGGAGGGAGGATGGGGAAAAGAGTCAAGAGATATTACCAAGACAGAAATATATAGCTTCAGTGGTGGCATGGATAGATCGTTGATTTAAATTCTTTTGGTGTCATACATAATAATGAAATGTTCAGCTTGAGACAGTTTCCAGGGAGACAGATGGAGTGATTAGCTAATGAATGGAACTGGGGATAGATCTCAAGGGCATTGATTCAGCTTTCCAAATATTTAAGTTAAAGGAGGTTTTTGCTAATCCATTATTGGATATCAGTTAAACAGCCTGATAAAGATGAAGGGAGTTGAGAGAGGTTACGTTGAAGCAACGATATCCATCATCAATGTATTTTTTAGAAGATGCAGTAAGTAGATAAAAAAAGGGTTAATGTTAAAAAATAATATCTGAAGAGTTGCTACTTGTACAGGGGAATAAAGACTTGCATTTACAAATAGCCAGCTGTAACCCCAAGACACTCAATTAAGTGCTTTTGATTAGCCACTGCTTTATTGGAAAAAAATTACAACAGTCAATCTTTACATACCAAGCTCCCGAATGCACCAATAAGACCATTGTTATGATCAAGTGCAGAGGAGTGAATATGTTCCTCAGCTTCCTCCTTATGTTGGCAGACCTGAGTTTGATATTTTAAAAAGAAATATGAATTATATATAGTGGTCCCATGACAAGCCAGTCAGATCTGAAACCGGCAAGAAAAGAGTTTATTTATTGTGAAACATACTTATTCAGCTCAAGGTATATGCATTGTGAAATGCCATCCTGAAAGCCATTAACGTGAAAGCAGCCAGAACAGGTTACTGCGGGTAAGCTGGAATTGGGAAACAAAATGTTAAAGGTCACAAGCACAAGAATAATATGTTCCCGTGCTGATCTGCTGGTGTTCCATCTAAAATAAACTGTTTGCCTGCAGTAAAACAACAGTCTCTTTAAACTTAAAAGCAGCCCTATTTCAGAGTGGGTCCTCTGGAGGCACCTGTTATTTTAAATTCTCTATCTCAGTGATGTATCCCAACTTGTAACAGAGAGAGGGTCTCTGCTGGAAAAACAATGTCGAGAGAGAGATATGGATATTTTACAGGCCTTCCTGAGTTTACTGTTTCTATATCTTATAGGCAGATTTATCACCATAATTTTACCCATGGGGTGGGGGGCTTCAATTAGTGACAGCTGACGATTGACACATGTTTGGAGGCAAACCATATTAACATCAAATTTTGATCTCCAGTTGCCAAAGCAATTAAGTTGCCATCAAAATAGAAAAGGAGTCTCCACCATCCTTTGAGCATGATGGACTTGAAGGGGTTTCCTTTATGTCTGGTAGCTTCTGAAGATACGAGCACATTGGTGCAGATGCCTGAATCGGTACTGAATACACAAAAATGCTGGAGCTCACAACGGGCCAGGCAGCATCCATGGAGAGAGAGCAAGCTAACGTTTCCAGTCTAGATGACTATTCATCAGAGCTGACATGGAGTGTGATGGGGGCAACATTTATGCAATAGTCGGGGGAGTGGGGAGGGTGGAGAGAGGCGAGTGCTGGAGAGAAAGGAGGTTGATAGTTCAGATTAAAGGATTGGCATGTCAGAGTGGCAGAATAATGGTGTGTCTGACTACCAGACTGGAAAGAGAAGACAGGGAGTCAGGAAGGGAAGAGATGACAGACACGGTGACAGAGAATGTAATAAGTAAAGCTAAAAGAAAGGGAAGGAATGTGAGTGGGTTTACAATCTAAATGTGTTGAACTCAAAATTAAGTCTAGAAGGCTGTAAGTTGTCCAGTCTGAAGATGGGATGTTCCTCCAGTTTGCGCTATGATTCACTGGAACACAGCAGCATGTTGAAGGCAGACATGTGGGGCCACATTGGGTGCAGTGAATACAATCCACGATGCAGTGCTACAAGGGTACCCTCCCACAACTCTTCCTTTGCTACATCGACGACTGATTTAGTACTGAACTTGAAAAATTTGTTCATTTTGCCTCCAGTTTCCATCCTTTTATAACTTACATATCATCCATTTCTGACATTTCCCTTCCATTTATTGAGCTCTCCAGCCCCAATTTCAGGGAATAAACTGTTCACTGACTTCCACTACACAGCCACTGACTCCCATAGCTACCTTCACTGTAGTTCGTCCTACCCCAGTTCCTGCAAGGACTCCATCCCATTTTCCCAGTTCCTTCGCTTCTGTTGTATCCATTTGGATGATACCACCTTCCACAATAATGCTTCTGACATGGCTTGCTTCTTCCATAATCATGGTTTCCCACCCACTGTGATTGATAGGGCCCTCAACCGCATCCCACGTAACACCCTTGCTTCTGCCCTTGCCCCTTCCCATCACCTCTTCGCAGACATGTTTGGGTTCCCCTTGTCCTCACTTTTCATCCCACCAGACCTCGCATTCAAAGGATCATTCGCCACCATTTCACACAACTCCAGCAGAATGCCACCACTAAGCACATCTTCCCCTTTCACAGGGATCGTTCCCACCAGGATACCCTTGGCCATTCCTTGATCATCAACACCACTCCCCTGTCCCCATGGCACCTTCCCATGCAACACCTGCCCCTTCTCCTCCTCCCTGCTCACCGTCCAAGGGCCTAAACAGTCTTTCCAGGTGAAGTAGCATTTTACCTGTACCTTCTCCAATCTTGTGTATTGGATTTGATGCACCCAATATGGCCTACCGCACTTTGGAGAAACCAGACATAGACTGGGTGATTGCTTTGCAGAATGCCTCTGGTCTGTATGTAAGTATAACCCCGACATTCCCGGAGTTGTTTATTTTAACCTGCTCGCATGCCCCACATGTCTGTCCTCAGCACGCTGCAATGTTCCAGTGAATCCTAGCGCAAACTGGAGCAATGATATTTCATCTTCAGACTAAACATTTTACAACCTTCTGGACTCAGTATTGAGTTCAACACCTTCAAGTTGTGAATTCTCTCCCATTCCTCCCCTTTCTTTTAGCTTTACTTGTTACATTCGCTGTCACCATGTCCTCTTTCCCCTCCCCCCAACCCCCCCCCCCCCCCCCCACCACCACCCACCCACCTTAGAGGGACTGTCTGCTCTTCCCAGTCTGGCAGTTAGACACACTGTTTCTCTGCCATTGTCACATTCTGGTCACTAAATCTGAACTATCAACATCCTTTCTCCCCCAACTCTCCCCTGCTATTGCATAAATGCTGCCCCCTCCACACTTCACTTCAACCCTGATGAAGAGTCATCTAGATTCGAAATGTTAACTTGCTGTCTCTCTCCGTGGATGCTACCTGACCCACTCGGATCTCCAGCGTTTTGGGATTTTAGCTTCTGAAGGTGGCTGATGCTCATTGTCCTTAGGCTATCACAGATCATTCATGCAATCCTAAGTGTTACATTATGCTGGGGCACCATTTAGACATGTCTACTTTTAGTCCACATAAAACGAGTTAATCAAAACATGGCCCGTCATGTAGATCAGATGACTTCCATAGCCATTTTAAACAGTGTTCTGGCTCATTAAAAGTTGTATTCTTTCATGAAAAGTGCCAGGTAATAAATTAGTCTGTGCAATTAAAGATTCATGCAGGTCGTTCTGTTATAAAATGCTTTTCATCAATGCAAATTCGCTGTAATATGATTGACAAATTGGGGACACTGCGCAAACTTTTAAAATGTGTGTTGGCTGTAATGTGATTACAGCACGAACACTTTAAACACTGTTTCTAAAGTGCGATTTTTCTATAATGTAGGGTTGCATTACACAACTATTGCAATACAAAAGACCTGACATTATTCTACCTGGACTGGAGGGCATGATTTATAAAGAAAGGTTAAGGGACCGAGGGCTTTTCTCATTGGAGCGAAGAGGATGAGAGGTTACTGGATAGAGATGTCCAAGATGTTGAGAGGTATAGATAGAGTGGATAGCCAGAGAGTTTTTCCCAGGGTGGAAATGTCTACCACAAGGAGGCATAATTTTTAAGTGATTGGAGGAAGGTTTAGGGGAGATGTCAGAGATAGTTCTTTGCACTGAGAGTGGTGGGTGCATGGAATGCACTGCTGGCAGTCATACTAGAGTCAGATACATTAGGGACTACTAAACTACTCTTGCATGGGCACATGGAAGATAGTACAATGAAGGGTATGTAGGTTAGTCTGATCTTAGAGTAGGATAAAAGGCTGGCATAACATTGAGGGTCGAAGAGCCTGTACAGTGCTCTGTTCTATTCCATATGCTATACATTCACAACATAGTGAATCGAATTGTTTTTGTGATATCAGTTGAGGGATAAATGTGGAACACAACATTTATTGTTAACACTCCCAATTATTATTTATTCCACTGGTTGTTATGGTGGGATTTGACTCCATAACTCTAGAGCTCTAGCCTTTGAATTATCAGTTCAGGAACATTGCCATTGTGCCACCATCATCCTCTGACTGAATACTCAAATCCTGAACCAATGAACATTTAGCTCAAGAGTGCAAGCAAAACACCGAAAATGACACAAGTGTCAAAATATTCACCGTCATTGTTGACAATATCTTCCAACCAGACAATATAACTATCTGTTTAAAGTTTGCTTTCTTCACTTTCAGATTGTAGAATCTATAGCAGAGAGGAATCTATTTTACCCAGTGTACAAAATCAGCTCTAGTGTCACTATGATGTCCTAATACAGGGCTGATATCGTTCCCAAACTGAAAAAACATAGAATTAACTTTCTTGGATAATAAGGGTCATGGAAACACATTGAGCATAACATGAAAAGAAAAAAAAATCATCATTGTATTTTTTAATAAACATGTGACTAAGAATCTAAATATTAACCTGATCTGTCCTAATGCCCTGATGAATCAGAGTCTATCTGACTTTTTTCAGCTAACTTGGATCAAGTTAACAGTTTGTGCTTCATTTTCTTGCAAACCACAGTCCAAACAATTGGAATTCTCATGCTGTATAAATTAGTGTTCCCTTTTGAACTTTAGTTTCTTCCATCCCTGTCCTGATGAATGTAAGGCAAAACATTTTGACTTTTTTTTATATCTCTTTAGTCATGCTTAAATTCTATACTACCAAGCAATTACTGATATCCAATGCAAACACAGCTTCTGTTTCCTTATTTATGGAGCTCAGGGCAGCGTGGATAGTTCCAGTTCATATGCCTACTTGCATTACATGTAATGAATATATTTTGTGTTGAACCAGTGGGCTGAGGCAAATCAAGATGGCTGATTTCGCATTTTCTTCTAACTTTGGACAGACTAACTGAGCATTGTGCAAAAAACCTGTTAGCTTCAAAGTTACTCCCTCAGCCAATATGTCTGTCATAGTGGCATAAAAGTCACCTCACTGCTTGATAGCTGTCTTGTTTAAGACCATAAGACCATCCCCATCAAATCCTCATCATTCACTTCAATGATAGGAGCTTCTCTGCTTTGAATGATCAGTTCTCAAGAAGTGCTCAAGAACAATGCATAGGATGTGATTCTGTTGCATCTTGGGTGGCACAGAAGGGGGAAAGTGTCATGACATCTTAGCTTGACTTCTTTATAATCCAATATGAATTTTTGCTAAATTTGTGTTTACATTCCTCTGCCTTGAGTGGAAGCATTGAAATTGTCTGATTTAGTTTATTGTTGTCACATGTACCTAAGTACAGGGAATAACTTTGTTTTGTGAGCAGTACAGGCAGATCATTGCAAACAAGGATATACAGATCATAGGACACTTAGACAGAGTGAGCCACACGTTCCAACATGATAGAAGGCAATGAATCCCATCAAATAACAACATGGCATCTGGATGGGTATGCAGGTAGCCCCCGCTATCCAAAAATAGAACATTCCCACGAAACCTTTCATCAGCTGAAAATGGCATAAAGCAAAGGTGCATGGTTTATATGGGTTAAAGTATCGCCGTTTCTCATAAAAGCAGAAATCCTCTTCAGGTTCACGAAAACAGGTATGAATGTAGGTCTTTTGTAAAAGCGAAATTACGTAGAGAGAGTGTTGAAAAAGCGGGGGATACCTGGATCAATAGGAAGAGTTGAGAAGGTTGGGACAGAATTGATTTAGGATATCTGGTCAGCATGGACGAGTTGGATTGAAGGTTCTGTTTCCCTGCTGTACATCTCTATGACTTTATGACCATGATTAGATCCATGTTATTTTCTTTTTCACTCACGTAAGCCTCCACTACCTATCCCCATGCTCGACTCTTGGAGAAAATGCTACCTGACATTTAGGCTATTACAGCTCATTGATATTGAATAAAATCCTATTTCTTTTAAAGTTGCATTCACACACAAGGCAACCTACAAAGCTCAGTGAGACCTTGAAGGAAAGTTTGAATAGAATCACCGAGAAAATGTGCCAAATCAAAAAAATATTTAATGTACAACTGCAAATGAGCCACATAAGTCACTGCTTCAAGGTGTCTGGATGAGTTAAACTGATTTATAGTCAGTAGATTGTGTAAGTTTCATTTCAAAACATTCACAATTTTATTACTTTTCTGTAAGAACAGCAATTCAATTCTTCAATGATATGAGTGACGAATATGAGTAAAGCTTAATGGGAGTGCAGTGAGACATGAACACAGTCTCAGAATAAAAGGGCACCAACTTAAGACTTGGAGGTGCCGGTGTTGGATGGGGGTGTACAAAGTTAAAAATCACACAGCACCAAGTTATAGAACATAGAACATAGAACAATACAGCACAGAACAGGCCCTTCGGCCCATGATGTTGTGCCGAACATTTGTCCTAGCTTAAGCACCTATCCATCTACCTATCCAATTGCCGCTTAAAGGTCACCAATGATTCTGACTCTGCCACTCCCACAGGCAGCGCATTCCATGCCCCCACCACTCTCTGGGTAAAGAACCTACCGCTGACATCCCCCCTATACCTTCTACCCTTCACCTTAAATTTATGTCCCCTTGTAACACTCTGTTGTACCCGGGGAAAAAGTCTCTGATTGTCTACTCTATCTATTCCCCTGATCATCTTATAAACCTCTATCAAGTCACCCCTCATCCTTCGCCGTTCCAATGAGAAAAGGCCTAGCACTCTCAACCTATCCTCGTATGACCTATTCTCCATTCCAGGCAACATCCTGGTAAATCTCCTCTGCACCCTCTCCAAAGCTTCCACATCTTTCCTAAAATGAGGTGACCAGAACTGCACACAGTACTCCAAATGTGGCCTTACCAAGGTCCTATACAGCTGCAACATCACCTCATGACTTTTGAATTCAATCCCTCTGCTAATGAACGCTAATACACCATAGGCCTTCTTACAAGCTCTATCCACCTGAGTGGCAACTTTCAAAGATCTATGAACATAGACCCCAAGATCCCTCTGCACCTTCACCTTACTAAGAACCTACCATTAACCCTGTATTCCGCATTCTTATTTGTCCTTCCAAAATGGATAACCTCACACTTGACAGGGTTGAACTCCATCTGCCACTCCTCAGCCCAGCTCTGCATCATATCTAAGTCCCTTTGCAGCCGACAACAGCCCTCCTCACTATCCACAACTTCACCAATCCTCGTATTGTCTGCGAATTTACTGACCCACCCTTCGACTCCCTCTTTCAAGTCATTAATAAAAATTACAAACAGCAGAGGACCCAGAACTGATCCCTGCAGAACTCCACTTGTAACTGGGCTCCAGGCTGAATATTTACCATCTAACACCACTCTCTGACTTCGACCAGTTACCCAGTTCTCTATCCAACTGGCCAAATTTCCCACTATCCCATGCTTCCTGACTTTCTACATAAGCCTACCATGGGGAACCTTATCAAATGCCTTACTAAAATCCATGTACACTACATCCACTGCTCTACCCTCATCCACATGCTTGGTCACCTCCTCAAAGAATTCAATAAGACTTGTAAGGCAAGACCTACCCCTCACAAATCCGTGCTGGCTATCCCTAATCAAGCAGTGTCTTTCCAGATACTCATAAATCCTATCCCTCAGTACCCTTTCCATTACTTTGCCCTCCACCGAAGTAAGACTAACTGGCCTGTAATTCCCGGGGTTATCCCTATTCCCTTTTTTGAACAGGGGCACAACATTCGCCACTCTCCAGTCCCCTGGCACCACCCCCATTGACAGTGAAGACGAAAAGATCATTGCCAACGGTTCTGCAATTTCCTCTCTTGCTTCCCACATAATCCTAGGATATATCCCGTCAGGCCCGGGGGACTTGTCTATCCTCAAGTTTTTCAAAATGCCCAACATATCTTTCATCCTAACAAGTATCTCCCCTAGCTTACCAGTCCGTTTCATACTTTCCTCTTCGACAATACGGTCCCTCTCATTTGTAAGTACTGAAGAAAAGTACTGATTCAAGACCTCTCCTATCTCGTCTGACTCAATACACAGTCTCCCACTACTGTCCTTGATCGGACCTACCCTCGTTCTCGTCATTCTCATGTTTCTCACAGATGCATAAAAGGCCTTGGGGTTATCCTTGATCCCACCCGCCAAAGATTTTTCATGCCCTCTCTTAGCTCTCCTAATTCCTTTCTTCAGCCCCCTCCTGGCTATCCTGTATCCCTCCAATTCTCTGTCTGAACCTTGTTTCCTCAACCTTATGTAAGCCTCCTTCTTCCTCCTTACAAGACATTCTACCTCCCTTGTCAACCAAGGTTCCATCACACGACCATCTCTTTCCTGCCTGACAGGTATATACATATCAAGGACACGTCGTACCTGTTCCTTGAAAAAGTTCCACATTTCAACGACATCCTTCCCTGACAGCCTATGCTCCCAATTTATGTTCCTCAGATCCTGTCTTGCAGCATCGTATTTACCCTTCCCCCATTTCTAAAACCTGCCCTGTTGCACGCACCTATCTCTCTCCATAACCAAGGTGAAAGTCACAGAATTGTGGTCACCATCACCAAAATGCTCACCCACTAACAAGCCCATCACTTGTCCCGGTTCGTTACCAAGTACCAAATCCAATATGGATTCTGTTTCCCAATCTGTTTCTCCACATCTCTGCTGCTATTGGGGGGCCTATAGTAAACACCCAACAAGGTGACTGCTCCTTTCCTATTTCTGACTTCAGCCCATAGGCAGATCCCCCTCAAACTGCCTTTCTGCAGCCATTATACCATTTCTAATTAGCAACAGATTTTGGAAAGGTGCAGAAGCCACAGGGTAGTAGTCATGGGCGATTTCAACTTCCCATATATTGATTGGAAGCTCTTTAGATCAAGTAGATTGGACGAGGCAGTGTTTGTGCAGTGTGTCCAGGAAGCTTTTCTAACTCAGTTTGTAGATTGTCCGACCAGAGGGGAGGCCATATTGGATTTGGTACTTGGTAACGAACCGGGACAAGTGATGGGCTTATTAGTGGGTGAGCATTTTGGTGATGGTGACCACAATTCTGTGACTTTCACCTTCGTTATGGAGAGAGATAGGTGTGTGCAACAGGGCAGGTTTTAGAATTGGGGGAAGGGTAAGTACGATGCTGCAAGACAGGATCTGCGGAGCATAAATTGGGAGTATAGGCTGTCAGTGAAGGATGTCGTTGAAATGTGGAACTTTTTCAAGGAACAGATACGACATGTCCTTGATATGTATGTACCTGCCAGGCAGGAAAGAGATGGTCGTGTGAGGGAACCTTGGTTGACGAGGGAGGTAGAATGTCTTGTAAGGAGGAAGAATGAGGCTTACATAAGGTTGAGGAAACAAGGTTCAGACAGGTTTATTTGGAACGCTGCTCCTTCATCAGATGGTTGCAATTCTATGTCTCACGATCTTATAGTCCACAACCATCTAATAAAGGAGCAGTGCTCCGAAAGCCAGTGCTTCCAAATAAACCTGTTGGACTATAACCTGGTGTTGTGTGATATTTAACCAATTTAAGAGTGAGATGAGGAGGGCATTTTTCTGGGGTTGTATGTCTTTAGAACTCCTTACCACAGATAACTGTAAGGGCAGAGTGCTTGTCTATCTTTAAGGCTGAGATAGATTCTTGATCAGTTGGGGAATCAAGGCTTATAGGGAAAATGCAAAGAAATGGACTCCAGGAATGTCGGATCAGCCCTGATTTTATTGAATGGTGGAATTGGCTTGAGGATTGTTATCCTGTTCATATTTCTTATGTTCTCAAGGTCACATCATAATATAATCAACTGTACAATCCAAATTTCTGTCAATGATAAGAACTTCTTGCATTTGCATAGTGCCTCTAATATTGTGTCAATTTGAAGTCATTTTCTTGAGCCAAAGGACACTAGTTAGAACAGGTGACTTACAGTTAGGTCAAACGTTTAGGATTTTTAAAGACAAAAGAGATGTAGAGAGACAGGGAAGTTTAGGAAGGGAATTTGAATGTTTTAGGTCTGGATATCTGAAGGTAGAACCACTATTTCTGGGACTTAGGTAGGAGGTGATGCATAAATGTCTAGATATGCAGGAACAAGACTGATTGGTGTGTTATAGTACTGGACGAGATTATAGAAAGACAGGGAGGGACAAGGCCAATTGAACATAAGGAACTGACATTTTGTAGCTGTTTGGGGCACCCTTTTAACATGCTTTTGCTGTATTAATTTTCACCTCAGTGCGTTCTTTCCTCGTTCACTTTGCAAGTATCCATCGTTACCTACTGCAAAAGGTTAACAGAATGGGAAGATTCAACCAAGTTAAACTCAATAAATAATCGACAGAACAAGTGAGGATTAGTTAAGAATGTTGGCTAAGACATTGGGAGAACCGACTACACTTCAGATTAGTGTCACGAAATCACCCACTTGATCAAATACTCTCAATATTGGAGGATCATCATGATTAGGTACTGCAGTCTTAGAGCGAGACTTGAAACCATAACCTTTTGACTGAGAGGCAAGAGTGCGACCACTGATTCAGAATCACGAGCTTGCCACTCCTTACTCAACACCAAATCTGGGCTAATCCTCAGTTACAATGCTGTAGGAGACCTGCCTTTTCAGAGGTGCAGTCTTTTCAATTGCATCTTAAACTCAGCCCCATCTGCTCTGTCAGGCAGATGTAAAAGATTCCATGATACATTTTCTGGTTGTTTTGTTCCATTTATTTGGTCTGCTTGTCATGTATTGGAATGGAATCAACCATCTTTGATATCCTAGTCAGAGGAAGGACATTCTTTCTATTGAGGGAGTCCTGCGAATTTTCATCTGACTGATTCCTTGGATGGCAGGACTGACATACCAGTATAGACTGGATCGACTGGATTTGGAGAAAGTGAGGACTGCAGATGCTGGAGATCAGGGTCGAAAAGTGTGGCACTGGAAAAGTACAGCTGGTCAGGCAGCATCCGAGGAGCACGTGAGTCAACGTTCCAAGTGTAAGGAATGTCCTGGTGAAGAGCTTATGCTCGAAACGTCGACTCTCCTGCTCCTTGACAGGGTTTGTGCTCACTGGAAGTGAAGAGAATGAAGGGACTGATAAGCTAGAAGAGATACCTGTTAGGAAGGAAGATGTGTTGGACATTTTGAACAACTTGAGGATAGACAAGTCCCCCGGGCCTGACGGGATATATCCTAGGATTATGTGGGAAGCAAGAGAGGAAATTGCAGTACCGTTGGCAATGATCTTCTCGTCTTCACTGGCAACGAGGGTGGTACCAGGGGACTGGAGAGTAGCGAATGTTGTGCCCCTGTTCAAAAAAGGGAATAGGGATAACCCCGGGAATTACAGGCCAGTTAGTCTTACTTCTGTGGTAGGCAAAGTAATGGAAAGGGTACTGAGGGATAGGATTTATGAGTATCTGGAAAGACACTGCTTGATTAGGGACAGCCAGAACGGATTTGTGAAGGGTAGGTCTTGCCTTACAAGTCTTATTGAATTCTTCGAGGAGGTGACCAAGCATGTGGATGAGGGTAGAGCAGTGGATGTAGTGTACATGGATTTTAGTAAGGCATTTGATAAGGTTCCCCATGGTAGGCTTATGCGGAAAGTCAGGAGGCATGGGATAGAGGGAAATTTGGCCAATTGGATAGAAAACTGGCTAACCGGTCGAAGTCAGAGAGTGGTGGTAGATGGTAAATATTCAGCATGGAGTCCAGTTACAAGTGGAGTTCCGCAGGGATCAGTTCTGGGTCCTCTGCTGTTTGTAATTTTTATTAATGACTTAGATGAGGGAGTCGAAGGGTGGGTCAGTAAATTTGCAGATGATACAAAGATAGGTGGAGTTGTGGACAGTGAGGAGGGCTGTTGTCGGCTGCAGAGGGACTTAGATATGATGCAGAGCTGGGCTGAGGAGTGGCAGATGGAGTTCAACCCTGCCAAGTGTGAGGTTGTCCATTTTGGAAGAACAAATAAGAATGCGGAATACAGGGTTAATGGTAGGGTTCTTCGTCAGGTGGAGGAACAGAGGGATCTTGGGGTCTATGTACATAGATCTTTGAAGGTTGCCACTCAGGTGGATAGAGTTTGTAAGAAGGCCTATGGAGTATTATCGTTCATTAGCAGAGGGATTGAATTCAAGAGTCGTGAAGTGATGTTGCAGCTGTACAGGACTTTGGTTAGGCCACATTTGGAGTACTGTGTGCAGTTCTGGTCGCCTCACTTTAGGAAAGATGTGGAAGCTTTGGAGAGGGTCCAGAGAAGATTTACCAGGATGTTGCCTGGAATGGAGAGTAGGTCCTACGAGGATAGGTTGAGAGTTCTCGGCCTTTTCTCGTTGGAACGGCGAAGGATGAGGGGTGACTTGATAGAGGTTTATAAGATGATCAGAGGAATAGATAGAGTAGACAGTCAGAAACTTTTTCCCCGGGTACAACAGAGTGTTACAAGGGGACATAAATTTAAGGTGAAGGGTGGAAGGTATAGGGGAGATGTCAGGGGTGGGTTCTTTACCCAGAGAGTGGTGGGGGCATGGAATGCGCTGCCCGTGGGAGTGGTAGAGTCAGATTCATTGGCGACCTTTAAGCGGCATTTGGATAGGTACATGGATGGGTGCTTAATCTAGGATAGAAGTTCGGCACAACATCGTGGGCCGAAGGGCCTGTTCTGTGCTGTATTGTTCTATGTTCTATGTTCTAAGGGGAAATCTCCTAGAAACATAAAATGCTGATGGGACTAGACAAGCTAGATGCGGGAAGAATGTTGGGGAAGTCCAGGAGTAGAGCTCACAGTCTAAGAATAAAGGGTAAGCTGTTCAGCACTGAGACGAGGAAGAATTCTTTCCCCAGAGAGTTGGGAACTTGTGGAATTCTCTCCCACAGGAAGCTGTTGGGGCCAGTTCATTCGATATATTCAAGAGGGAGCTGAACATGGCCATTGCGACTAAAGGGATCAAGGGGGATGGAGAGAAAGCAGGAATGGGAAATTGAGATTGCATGATCAGCCATGATCATATTGAATGGTGGGACAGGCTCAAAGGGCCGAATTGCCTTCTCCTGTTCCTATTTTGTATGCTTTTATTTTTCTGTCTTGACCCAGGCAATGTCTGTGTGCACTGGGACATTTTATGTTTCCATCTACTTATTCAAGAATACATACCTAAACCAAGCTTTTTACAAATGATAATGTCAATAGTTTGCATTCTGTGTCAGAAATATTTAGCAATTAAAACCAATAGACAGAAACTAAAGAGACTGCTCAGAAATGCAGCTAGCTTACTTGTATAAACATTTGGCATTGTTCAGAATCCAGAATTTGGAAAGAATAAAGTTTATTGGGATAACAAACACTGGCACACTCACAACCAACATGTCCATTCTAAAAGATGAGAGACTCAACAAACAATTCAGGTCTTTTTCAATAAAAAAATTCAATTGCATCATACTGTAAACTTCTGCTATAAATTCTGTGTCTTCCAATCTTATACTCCACAACCACCTGATGAAGGAGCAGTGCTCAGAAAGCTAGTACTTCCAAATAAACCTGTTGGACTATCCTGGTGTTGTGTGATTTTTAACTTTGTACAGTTAACACTCCTGGCAAACTCCGACAAGGTGCCTGTACCTTTAAGTCAGTTGGTACCTGGGGGAGAGTAATGGACGTCGTGCTTCGGAGGAGGTGCCTGTAGATTTCTGCAGCTTTTAGATGAGATTGACTTCTCTCCACTGAAAACATATTGAGAGGAAGGATGAGTGAGGGACTGAAATGAACCACTTGGATACAGCAACAGTTTGCAAATCTACAGAAACTATATCTCCCAAAGGACAAAAGATGCTTCTCTGCAATAATAGTCTGAGCCAATTACTAAAGGCCTCTATAGCACAGCTAACACCATCACTATCGATGTACCGGTCAGGAAATTCAACACTGAATTACATCACCCTCTTTGGGGCAGCATGGTGGCTCAGCGGCTTAGTGGTGAGCACTGCTACCTCATAGCACTAGGAATGTGGGCTCAATTCCAGCCTCGGGTGACTGTCTGTGTGGTGTTTGCATATTCTCCCTGTGGCTATGTGGGTTACCTCCCACATTCCAAAGATGTGCAGGTTAGGTGAATTGGCCATGCTAAATTGTCCCATAGTGTTCAGGGATGTGTAGGTTAGCTGCATCAGTCAGGGAGAAATGTAGGGGAATGGGTCTGGTGGGTTATGCTTCGGAGGGTCGGTGTGGTTTAGTTGGGCTGAATGGTCTGTTTGCACAATGGAGCGGTTCTATGATTCTTCCAACACAGCCAACTCCAGCAACAACAAAGCAAGGGATATTTGAGTTTCAGGAGCACAATTGTAGAAATGGGGAGCCTCACTTTTCCTCTTCATTGTGCCCATGTTTGACTGCTATTTAAACAGCGTAGCAGGGAAAATGTTTTCCACTGACTCAAGATTCTTTCTGAATCAGCTAAGTCTGAACAAATGGGTGCCACTCATGTTAATAAATCCAAGGAAGCTGCTGGTTGTGAAGGGGAGTTCCCAATTGATAGCCTGTTGCCTGTGACTCGGGGCTAGTTGCTGGAGTTTGCTCATCCTGTTGGTGCTATCATCATTATGAAAGTCTATGTTAACCGTAGCCACTGTGTGTCACTGTCTTCCAGTCCCATGTCCCTGGAAGATACTAACTTTCTTCAGCTTTTGCAAATGCCCGAACCTGGATCATGTGCTCTTATAATTTACATTGTGATCGAAGCAGTTCGACAAATGTCAGCAAGATCACCATGATGGGCAAATACAAAAGAAACCAAAAGAAGAGCTTATGCTCAAAATGTCAACTCCCTTGCTCCTCAGATGCTGCGCCACGCTTTTTGACTCATTCCTTCTCTTGTGCCAAACATTGGAATAAGGCTGGAATTTTTCCTTGCCCCACCCCCCACAACCACCCACCCCGATTGGTCAATCAACCAGACCAATGAGTCAGGCAGCATCAAAGGAGAAGGAAAATCGATGTTTCAGGCATAAGCCCTTCTTCAGGCTTGATTCCTGAAGAAGGGCTTATGCCCGAAACATCAATTCTCCTTCTCCTTTGATGCTGCCTGACCTGCTGTGCTTTTCCAGCAACACATTTTTAAGCTCTGATCCCCAGCATCTGCAATCCTCACTTTCTCCTAGACCAATGAGTCAGTCAAATTTACTTTCAAAAAACAAACTTCAGATTTTCTTTTTAATCTGGGCACGTGGGCTAACTCATACTCGGTAATGATTAGTGCTTACATAAGGTTTTTTATGTGTGGATCAACAATTTGATGCATGTCACAGGAACAATACAAGCCAGCTGTATGGAATGGCAGATAAAGATAGCGGCACAGGCGCAGGGAGCAGTGAGGCCAAGTAAATGTCGAAAGGCAGGTGTTGGGCATCCAGTGGCGGACGTGGCCCCACCCCAGCCCCGAGGTCTCCCAGTGAGAGAGAAGCAGACATCAGGCTTAATCCCCCAGTCCAGACACGCAGGCTCTATGTTCATGGGTAGGCCCGGTTGCCTGGCAGTGAGTTTAGGCTCAGGACCCTGTGGCACCAGCGGCAGCTGCATCGGCAAGATTGGCCCATCGCGGTCTCACGGTGGAAGTGAGATGTTGCCGGAGAGTGGCAACCCTAGCAACGATGGTATGATGAAGTGAGATAGCAGGAGTGCAGTCAGTTTAGCAGCTGGGACTTGAGGCTTCAGGATGGAGCCAGGATCCAGGCCTGTGGGTGAACAGAAGCATGAGCTGTTCCAAAGGCCAGCTAACATTATTGAGATAAGACTATTAGATTAATTTTATTGCTTTATTTTCCAGCTTTATATTCTTGCCAGCTTTATTTTTCTGTGCTTTAAGATGGAGCTGGAGAGTGATGACACTTGGGACAGCATGATGGCTCAATGGTTAGCACTGATGCCTTACAGCACCAGGTTCCAGGTTTGATTCCAGCCCCAGGCGACCATCTATGTGGAGTTTATGTGTTGTCCCTGTGTCTGTGTTTCCTCGGGGTTTCCATACTGTAGCGATTATATACATACTGTAGCGATTATATAATATTTTAAAAAATCAACACTTTTCATAATATTTGTTATAAATACACTTGACAATAAAACAATCAAATCAAACAAAACCAAATCATCACTTGGCACTAACCCACAGAAAGGGAGTTTTGGGACTAGTGACTTCGCTGGCTAGCCCACATCTGAAATATTGCTTCCATTCCTCACCGTGACCTTTGAGGAAGGACCTGAGGTTTCTTGTGAGGGGGAAGAGGAGGTTTACCAAGAATAAGAGCACTTGGCTACAACGTTGGATCGGATCTCAAACAATGACGAGACAGAGTACGGGAAAGAGATAGAGAGCTTAGCGACATGGTGTAAAGATGACAATCTCTTCCTTAATGTCAGCAAAATGAAGGAACTGGTCAACGACTTCAAGAAGTGGAGTGGAGGACTGTCTGAATTAATGATGCTGAGGTAGAGATGGCAGAGAGCTTCGCGTTTCTCAGAGTAAGTGTCAACCAACACTCTGTCCTGGTCCATCCACATCGACGCTACGGTCAAGAAAGCACACCAACGCCTCTACTTCCTCAGACGGCTCAGAATATTTGGCATGTCCACAAGGACTATTAGAAACTTTCATAGACGCACCACGAAAGCATCCAATCCGGGTGCATCTCTTCATCTTCTCCAGTTCGATTTGCCCTTGTATGTTTGTAAGTGTGCCTGTGTTGCAAAGTGCAAACACTTTGAAGAGTGAAATAAGACTTTCTGCTGGTTTAGAGTGTGGTGTTGGAAAAGCACAGCAGGTCAGGCAGCATCCAAGGAGCAGGAGAATTGATGTTTTGGGCAAGAGCCCTCTATCAGAAAGGACTTTTTCCTTTCTGCTGGTTTAACCTCATCACAGTGGTGTTGTATTCCATACAAAGCCTGAGTCCACAAATAGAGGGAGTTAAGTAGATATGCCTCCATGATTTAAAATTGGGAAAATGTAAATCACAATCTGCTGACAAACAGGTGGTGGGAAGAGGAAGCGATTTGTTTTAAAAATCACAATCTGTCCGTTACATTTGTGTTTACATGTCTGAAAGCTTGCTTGCCAACTTTCAGTGAAAGTCACAGCAAGGCAGAAAAGCATTTTTATTAATAAACTCTTAATACTTTCTTCTGAAATGTTCTGATGCTAAAGGTACTTTGTCCTTGCCTTTCTGGGAATTTGCTCCACTCAGCTAGTTCTGTCATTTTAATAAGAAACCTTTGCTGCTCTGTCACCCTTAATTCTTAATTCTTAATTAATTAATTAATTAATTAATTATCCCTGCTGTGTCATCTTGGGCTGCATGACCCGCATTTTCACAAGCTTTTGCACAATGCCACTGAATGCCAGCATCAAGCTTGAACATAATTTAGGGAACAGGCCCTTCAGCCCATCATGCCTGTGTTGACCATGATGCTATTCTGACCTAATCCCATCTGCTTGCACATGATCTATGTCACTCTTGTTCCTGCCCCTATATGTGCCTGTCTAAATGCCTCATAAATATTGCTATCATATCTGCTTCAACGTCTCCCCTGGCAGCATATGTTGCAGGCACCTACCACCTTCTGTGCAAATAAATTTTCCTCGTACATATCTTTTAAATGATATCCCTCTCACCTTTAAACCTACGCCCCTAGTATTTGACATTTCCACCCGGGGAAAAGCTCCGACTACTCATCCTATCCATGCCCCTCATAATTTTATACACGTCTTAGGTCACTCCTCAGCCCCGTAAGCTCTAGCAAAAACAATCCAAATTTGTCTAACCTCTCCTTACAGCCAATTCAGGCAACAGTCCTACAGAACCTTTTTTGCACTCTTACTAAAGCCTCCACATCCTTCCTGTAGTGTGGTGGCCAGAACTGCACACAATATTCCAAATGTGGATGAAGTCAAGTTTTATATAGCTGCAACATGACTTGTCAACTTTTATGCCATTTAGAGAGGTGGTGATGGTTATTACTGCTGGACTGCTAATCCACAAACTCAGCTAGTGACCTGGGGAGCTGTGTTCAAATTCCAATGGTGGAATTATGACCAACATCTTATCTTCAGACAACTTTCAGATTGTGAGTCCTTCTCTTTAGCTTTACTTTTTATGTTGTCTGTCACTATGTCCTCTCTCCCCTCTCCCCCACCCTAGAGGGACTGCCTGCTCTTTTCTGGGGCAGAAAGGATGTTGATAGTTCAGATTAAGTGACCGGAATGTGAGAATGGCAGAACGATGGTGTGTCTAACTGCCAGACTGAAAAGAGCAGACAGTGCCTCTGGGGTGATGGAGAGGGGAGAGAGGACATAGTGACAGAGAATATAACAAGTAAAGCTAAAGTGAAGGGCTCACAACCTGAAAGTTGTCTGAAGATGAGATGTTGGTCTTAATTCCACCGTCTGCTGAAGCAGAATTTGAACACAGGTCCCCAGAACATTAGCTGAGCTTGTGGATTAACAGTGCCTGCACTATACCACTGAGGTTAGTACTGGTGCAGGTATGAACAGGGTGCTAAATTGAGGGCCCCATCTACAATCTCAGACGGTGTTGCCAGTTTCCATGCCATTATTCAAAAAAGAGCAAATTGTTTTCTTTGCTGTTGTGGTTGATATTTATTTTGCACGGCCAGCTCCTTGGAATTGAATTGTTTTCACCATCACCATGGGGCGGCATGGTGGCTCAGTGGTTAGCACTGCTGCCTCACAGCACCAGGGTCCCAGGTTTGATTCCAGCCTCGGAGTTTGATTCCAGCCTGTGTGGAGTTTGCACATTCTCCCCGTGTCTGCGTCGGTTTCCTCCCACCGTCCAAAGATGTGCAGGTCAGGTGAATTGGCCAGGCTAAATTGCCTGTAGTGTTTGGTGCATTAGTCAGGGGGGAATGGGTCTGGGTGGGTTGCTCTTTGGAGGGTCAGTGTGCACTTGTTGGGCTGAAGGGCCTGTTTCCACACTGTAGGGAATCTAATCCTGTTAAGGGGGTTTTCTGTGTTTATGTTGTCTGCCACATTTCCAGTATTACAACAGTGACATTTACCCAAAAATACTGGAAAGCCACTTGGGGCCTCCTGAGATGGTGAAAGGAACTACAGAAGTACAGTCTCTTTAGTTCTCCCTTCCTTTCTAATCTCCTACCCCTCCTCCCAATTACTCCTCCTCCATCTCTCTTTTTTTTAAACCTTTCCTTTCCTTCTTTATTTCCTCCGACACCCCAACAATATTTCCAGTTTCAGACTAAAGTAACACTAATCCTTTCCAGCCACAGCAGGGACTGAAACGTTAAGAAAGGCAAATAGCTTTCGGAGGCTCCAAGTGCTCCCAAAAGTGTCCAGCGAAGGTGCACTCCTCTGGGCTGTGTAAACTGAATCCATTCTGTTAGAAATAATGTCACGACAATGCAGATGACCTTTTCGCGTTATGCAGTCTGTCACTTTCACAGACTATAACTCTCTAAGAATAGAAGCCCAGCTCCCTTGCTGTAGGGGGTAGAGTCAATGATCCAACAGGTAGCAGCTTATGACAGAGGCCAGAAGCCTAATTAACACCACCAACGCCGTGATTTAATTACTTACCCTTGGATGGATTCACATCTTGTGGACTCCCACTGTTGGCCCCCCTTTGTATTTTCCAAACATGCTGCGCTGAGGGTCAAGGGTACTGAGACAAGCAGTTCTCAGAGTGGGGATTACTTTAGCCAAACTGGCAGGCCTGGCACTGTGTGCCCGACGAGAGTTGCTGTACTCTCCAGTTTCTGGGAAATGAAATGGGCAGGCAGGAGGGCACAAGATAGGAGGACCATCTGCTCACTTCACCACAAATAAACAAAAAAAAAATGACAACCTTGATACTGTGCCATTCTGCTCCTCAGTAATACATTTTAATTTAGTGCCCATACATTTATTTTGCAAGCGGGCAGGTAATAGAATTTCTAAAGCAATGACCCATCCATCACGTCAGTATACGTCCTCTAAGGTACAAGTCAGCAGCCATTACCAGGCAATCTGGGAAATCTATTTTCATTTCTACTTTCAATAAAAATATTGTTGTGCTGCTTTCACCTGTTTTCGAATTAGCTTTTAAAATATCACTTTCGCTTTTTCCCTTCGTGTCAGAATTGTAAAATTAGTTGAAGAATCTAATGCCTGTGCAGTCTACGATCACAGGGAGAGTGTAATCTACAGCAGACATTAGACAAGGACACAGAGTAGAATACAGCTCACACAATGTTCCAACTGGTTCAGGAAAGGGAATTGATACCCCTCCTTTAACTCCCTCTCACCCAGTACAGGCACATGATTTTTAAATTCTATTTTAAGCACGCAGCTAGCAGACTTCAAATACGAAGGGGTTGTTTTCCCTGGAGAGTCGGAGGCTGAGGGGTGACCTTATAGAGGTTTATAAAATTATAAAGGGTATAGACAGGGTGACTAGCCAAGGTCTTTTCCCCAGGGAAGTGGAGTCCAATGCTAGAGGGCATAGGTTTAAAGTGAGAGAGGAAAGATTTAACAAGGGCTTAAGGAGCAACTTTTTCACGCAGAGGGTGAGGTGTTTCTGGAACGAGCTGCCAGAGGAAGTGGTGGAAGCTGATACAATGACAACATTTAAAAGGCATCTGGATAGTTATATGAATAGGAAGGGTCAAGAGGGATATGAGCTAAATGCTGAAAAATGGGACTGGACTAATTTAAGGTATCTGGTAGACATGGATGAGTTGGACCAAAAGGTCTGTTTTCGTGCTGCAGATCTCCATGACATTATAATTGTGAGAGCAGTGGTGCAGTGGTGGCAGGGTGGCACAGTGGTGAGCACTGCTGCCTAACAGCACTGGGGACCCACTTTTGAGTCCCACTTCAGGCAATTACTTGGAGTTTGCACATTCTCCCCAAGTCCCCGTAGGCTTCCTCCGAGCGCTCTGGTTCTCTAACACAGTCCAAAGCTGTGCACGTTAGGTGTTTTGACCATGCTAAACTTCCCACAGTGTCAGGGATGTGTCGGCAATAGCAGGGTAGGGAGTGTGAGTCATGGTGGAATGCTCCTCAGAGGATTGGTGTGGACTCGATGGGCTGAATGGTCTGCTTTCACAGTGTAGCAATTCTGTGAGTAAGATGTGGCTCACTAGAAATGGAAGAAGCCAACATAAGGGTTTCCCTTAAAAGGAATTCAAATATTTATCAAGCATGAGAAAAATTAAAAACACATATGCCCTCAAAGATATGCACAGATGCAGATAATGGGTTTAGAAGGCAGAAACTCTGGGATAGACAGGAAGAAATAAAGCTTCACAGTTTAAAAATTAGAATCTTTAAGGTGTTAGATTTTACACATGATGTCACAGTTGGCTAATTGTTGACTCGTTAGAAATGCAGGTTCCTTTAAGGATGGACCAGAACAGCTCCACAATTGGCTGAGAGAAAGTAATCCTCAGTGGGCTTTGTATTTAAGAGCTGGGCTTTTCCCAGCGGGGAATTGGCTTCTGAATAGGGAAAGGTGGAAACAGGTGTTTGTGCTAAACTATAGATTTACAATAAAAGCCCTTGGCAATTTCTAAAGTTCTCTTGCTGTCTAATTCAATATCTGGATGACAGTCCGTTAAACATCCACAGTAGCGACAGAATCTGTCCATACCTTTGAATCTTGGATTGCTTTCCCGACTTGCATTTTCACTGGCACGGTTTTTGGAGATATTGAGAGAACAGGGAGAGAGAGAGAGAGAAAGAGAGCAGAAGAAAGTCTTTCAGGATCTGTAAATATGAAATCACATTCTTCTCTCTGCTCTGCCTCTCAAAAGCAGCTGCTGAAATACTGTTTAAACTGTGAGCCAGAGTTAAGTGGAGATGGAAGGGATATTCTCTCTTGTGGGAGAATCTCAAACTGGGAGTCACTGTTTGACAACAAGATGTTACACATTTAAGGGAAAGGTGAAGAGAAATCTTTTCTGACAGAGCTTCACAGGATTTTGGTACTCTTCTTCAAAGGGCAGTGGAAGCAAAGTCTGATTTGTGTTTATGGCAGAGATAGGTTCACAGAGTCATAGAGCTGTACAGCACAGAAACAGTTCAAATTCAATTCGTCCATGCCAGTCAGATATCCTAAAATAATCTACTGTTGTAATTGTACCAGCCTCCACCACTTCCTCTGGCAGCTCATTCCATACACACACCACTTTCTGTGTGAAAAAGTTGTCTCTTAGGTTCCTTTTAAATTTTTCCTCCTCCCATCCTAAATGTATGCCCTCTAGTTCTGTACTCCCCCACACCAGGGAAAAGACCATGGCTATTTACCCGATCCATGCACTTAATGATTTTATAAACCTCTGTAGAGGCACCCCTCAGCCTCTTACGCTCCAGGGAAAACAGCCCCAGGTATTCAACCTCTCCCTATAGCTCAAATCCTCCAACTCCGGCAACATTCTTGCAAGTCTTTTCTAAACCCTTTCAAGTTTCACAACATCCTTCCTATATCAGGGAGATCAGAACTGAAAGCAGTACTCCAAAAGTGGCCTAACCAATGTCCTGTACAGCTGCAACATGACCTCCCAACTCCTGTACTCAATGCACTCAGCAATAAGAGAAAACATACCAAATGTCTTCTTCACTATCCTATTTACCTGTGACTCCACTTTCAAGGAACTCTGAACCTGTTCTCCAAGCTCTTTTTGTTCAGCCACACTCCCCAGGACCTTACCATTAAGTGTATCAGTCCTGCCCTGATTTGCTTTTCCAAAATGCAGTACCTTGCATTTATCTAAATTAAACTCCATCTGCCATTCCTCAATCCATAGGCCCATCTGATCAAGATCCTGTTGTACTCTGAGGTAACCTTCTTCATTGTCCACTACACCTCCATTTTTGGTGTCATTTGCGAACTTACTAACTATACCTCCTATGTTCCCATCCAAATCCTTTATAAAAATGACGAAAAGGAGTGGACCAGCACACCACTGGTCACAGGCCTCCAGTCTGAAAAACAACCCTCCACTACCATCCTCTATCTTCTACCTTTGAGCCAGTTCTGTATCCAAATCCCTGTATTCCACGTGATCTAACCTTGCTAGCCAGTCTCCCATGAGGAACCTTATCGAATGCCTTACTGAACTCCACTTAGATCACGTCCACTGCTCTGCCTCATCAAGTCTCTTTGGTGCTTCTTCAAAAAACTCAATCAAGTTCATGAGACATGATTTCCCACGCACAAAGCCATGTTGACTATTTCTAATCAGTCCTTGCCTTTCCGAATACATGTAAATGCTATCCCTCAGGATTCCCTCCAACAATTTGCCCACCACTGATGCCAGGCTCATTGGACTATAGGTCCCTGGTTTTTCTCTACCACCTTACTTAAACAGTGGCACCGTGTTAGCCGATCTCCAGTCTTCTGGCACCTCACCTGTGACTATCAATGATACAAATATCTCAGCAAGAGGCCCAGCAATCACTTCCCTAGCTTTCCATAGACCCCCAGGGTATACCTAATCAGGTCTTGGGGATTTATCTACCTTTATGTGTTTAAAACACCTAGCACCTCCTCCTCTGTAGTATGAACATTTTCCAATATGTCACTATTTATTTCCCCACTTTCTCTAGCTTCCATGTCCTTCTCCACAGTAAACACTGATACAAAATACACATTTACTATCTCTCCCATCTCCTATAGTTCCACACAAAGGTACCTTGCTGATCTTTAAGGGGCCCTATTCTCTCCCTAGTTATCCTTTTGTCCCTAATGCATTTGTAAAAGCTCTTTGGATTCTCCTGTACCCTACTTGCCAAAGCTATCTCATGTCCCCTTTTTGCCTTCCTGATTTCTTTCTTGAGTGTACTCCTACTGCCTTTATACTCTTCTAAGGATTCACTCAATCTGTCCTGTCTATACCTGACATATGCTTCCTTCTTTTTCTTAACCAAACCCTCTATTTCTCTCGTCATCTAGCATTTCCTACACCTTCCAGCCTTTCCTTTCACCCTAACAGGAACATTCTGTCTTTGGACTGGAATTCTCATCTTCGAAGGCTTCCCATTTTCCAACTGTCCCTTTACCTGCAAATATCTGTCCCCAAATAACTTTTGAAAGTTCTTGCCTCAATTCGTCAAAATTTGCCTTCCTCCAATTTAGAGCTTCAAATTTTTGATCTGGTCTTTTTCTTCATTATTTTCAAATAAATAGAATTTTGGTCACTGGTCCCAAAGTGTTCCCCCACTGACATCTCAGTCACCTGTCTTGCCTTATTTCCCAAGAGTAGGTCAAGTTTTGCACCTTCTCTAATAGGTACATCCACCTAGAATCAGAATCAGAAAGATTTCTTGTACATGCTCAACAAATTCCTTTCCATCTAAACCCTCAACACTATGGCAGTCCCAGTCTATGTTTGGAAATTTAAAATTCCCTACCATAGCCACCATATTATTCTTACAGATAACTGATATCTTCTTACAATTTGTTTCTCAATTTCCTACTGGTGACTGGGTGTTCTATAGTGCAATCCTAATAAAGTGATCATCACTTTCTTATTTCTCAGTGTGGAACTGAGAACTGGGAAGTCCCTGGATGTATTAGCAGAAATATCCTCCCTAAGTACAGCCGAAAGGTTATCCCGAATCAAAACACCGCGCCCCCTCCTCTCCTGCCCCCTTTCTATCCTTCCTATAGAATCTATACCCTGGAACATTAAGCTTCCAGTCCTGCCCATCCCTGAGCCATGTTTCTGTAATTGTTTTGATATCTCAATCCCATGTTCCCAACCATGCCCTGAGTTCATCTGCCCTTCCCTGTTAGGCCTGTTGCATTGAAATAAATGCAGTTTAAGTTATCAGTCCTACCTTGTTCTCTGTTTTGTTCTTACCTGTCCTGACTGTTTGACTTGCTCCTTTTCCTAACTGTACCAGCCTCAGACTGATCACTTTCCTTACTATCTCCCTGGGTCCCCCTCCCAGCCCACTTACTTGTTTAAATCCTCCTGAGCAGCTCTAGAAAATCTCCCCACCAATATATTAGACCCCTTCCACTTCAGGTGCAATCGATCCTCCTAATTCAGGTCACTTCTATCCCAGAAGAGATTCCAGTGATCCAAAAATATGAATCCTTCTCCCCTGCACCAGCTCCTCAGTATTCATGTGCTCTATCCTCCTACTCCTACCCTCACTAGCTCACGACACTGGGAGTAAATAGAATCCAATTTAAAGAAAAGGAGGGTTAGAAGTGTGCCAGGGAGGAGGTTGCAATGTGGAGTCATCAGATCAGCCATAATCTTACTGAACAGGCTTGAGGGGCTGAATGGCCTACTGCTGTCCCTCATTTGTATATGTGTATGTAGTTCCATTGTCTTTCCAAGCTGGCCAACTGGCAGCTGTGTCTCTCTTCTCCTGATGTGTATGTGTCACACAAAAGGTGAATTAAGGAAGGGTGCTGATGCTGTTGCCTCATTCTGACAATGTTACATAAAGGAGAAGGTGAGGATTGCAGATGCTGGAAAAGCACATCAAAGGCATGCAGCATCCCAGGAGCAGGAGAGTTGACGTTTCGGGCGTAAGCCCTTCATCAGGAATGTGGAGGGGAGAAGAGGGCTGAGAGATAAATAGGAGAGTGGGAGTGGGGCTGGGGTAAGGTAGCCGGGATGGCACTAGGTGGATGCAAGTGTGGGGGGTTAATAGTGATAGGTTGGTATGGAGGGCAGAGCGGATAGGTCGGAAGGAAGATGGACTCGGCACTGCCCTCTTGACCTGTCCTACTTGTCCGGTGCTCCAGTTTCCTTCCTCAATCCAAAGCTGTGCTGGTTATGTGGATGGCCATGTTAAATTGCCCCATAGTGTCCAGGGATGTGTCGGTTAAATGGATTAGCTATGGTAAATACATCTGGGCGGAATGCTCTTCAGAAGTTTGGTGTGGAATTGATGGGTTGAATGGTCTGCTTCCACACTGTGGGAATGTAGTAATTATAACAGTCAGATAAAATTCAATAACCCATATTTACCACTATCGGAATAATGTAGAATACAACAGAAATTGTCGCGTAGCACATAATACAGTACAAACTCAAGTAGACAGTGCTTTTTACAGCCTGTACCCTAAATTTTCATGCCTTTGATAATGAACAGTAAGAGGAGGCAGTGGCATAGTGGCAACCCCATAGGGGCTAGGAATCCAGAGTCTCACACTTTCAATTCCAACCAATGTGAAATTTGAATTCAACCTGATTTTTTAAAAAAAGAAACTGCACTAATGCCTTAGTATCGTGATATTAATTTCAGGTCCATGACTATTCATCAGAATTAAAGTCATCAGCCATTCTCCCTTACAGAAGGTCAGCATCCTTGTGAATCTGTGAATTGTGGAACATTCCATAAACAGTGGCACGAGCTGTCTTTGAGTATATGTCAGATTTCTGTCCTTGCAATCATGTGACAAAACTCTGATCATAATTGCACTGACAAAACCTTTAGGGAGTTGTGCAAAGATAAAAATGGTGGTTTTTGATCAGCTAATTTTGTTTATTTTTTACTTTGTTTCCAGCGATCTTTAACTTTGAGGCACAGAGGGATCCACAACTCTCACTATGTGTTGGGGACACAGTGCAAATCCTGGAAAAGTGTGAAGGTAAGCCAAAATTTAGACACTGGTTGAAAAGTGACTAGTAACTATGTAACAGGGGTCTCTGCATGAAAGACAGATTGAAAGCCTAAAATTGCATTAGTAATCAGAGAAATAAATATATTTTTGCGGCGATCAGGTAACATTAACATGATCATTCCAGCACTGATATTCCTTTAACGTATTCTTACTGAGACGTTTCTCTGAAATCAAAGATCCATCCCATCCTGGCAGTGTTTTTCGACAACCTCGGGGAGATGGTACAGAAGCCTGAACACACGCACCAGCTGATTTCATAACAATTTCTACCCTACTGTTGTTAGAATACTGAATAGACTCGCAAACTCTTAACATTCGCTTGTACCTGTGTTTTTGTTTTTGCCAGTTTTTACCTATTACTTACTGTCTGTGCTACTTAACTATGTGATCTGCCTGTACTGCTTGCAAGACAAAGCTTTTCACTGTGCCTCGGTACACATGATAATAGATTTAGCTCATTCAATAACTCCATTGAGACTGGTATCCTGTCACCAAGTTACACTTTATTTACACGTGGATTGTGCTTGACACTGATCCAGTTCCTGCAGAACCAGCTCTCAGAGTGAACAGAACCTCTGACACTCCTGTTTCTAGCTGTCAGTCAGGGCTCCCTGATGGGACCAGATTAACAGCCCCAATCAGGGAACTCATATCCTATGAGGCCCATCTGGCTAACCTTGTTACAATCACTGCATACTGTGAAAGTGGTGGAACCAATCCGATCGCAGCCTTCTAGAATTAGCTAAATGTCATCCTCTACTATGATCTGGCCTGTCTGGACCCACCAAAGCCTCAGTCCTGGCCCTTTGGTTTCACCCATCATCACCAGCCATGCCAGTGTTGTCAGCACCGGATCCTTCTGCATCCAAAGCCTGCTCTTATCAGCTGTGACTGGAGGTGTGCTCATAAATTTGAAAACCATTACGGAATCTTCCAGTGATGGGAGGCTGCTCAATGCATTTGCTACTTGGCCTCCTGGATGATGTTCCAACTTGTAATTACAGAGGAACCTCAATTATCTGGCATTCAATTAACCAAATTTCAGATTATCCAAATGAGATCGCAAGGTCCCGATGCTTGGCTAACTATGTTATTCAGCACTTGATTATCCAACATTCAATTGACCGAATGAAATACTCCCTGCCCGTGTCTGATAATCGAAGTTCCTCTGATACGCACTTAATATTAGAGCCCACCGCTGAGTTCAGCCTGAAGTCATGACTGGCACTGCCTTTTCCTCATCATGTAGACCTTGCAGGAGTTTGTGGTCCATTATTATTACAAATTTATGCCAGCCAAGGTGCTGGCAGAACTTCATGACTCCAAATATGATAGCCAAACATTCCTTCTCTAACTGGGCATATTTACGCACTGCATTAGCCAAGGTCCTGGATGCATATGCTAACTCATGTTCCTCTCCATTGGGCCACCTACGAATTAATGCTATGCAAATGCAGAACAGGGAGGCATCACATGTCAATGCCAGATCTCGCTTAGAATCATGGTGTGCCAACACCTTAGTGGGTGATAGCTGTTTCCTCACTTCCCTGAACGTCATGGCTTGGCTATGTGACCATTTCCAAGGCTGTCCCTTTTTTAAGAGTTGAACCGAAGGTGCCAGGATGGAGGCCAGGTTATGTATGAACTTTCCATAATAATTCACCAGCTTGAGGAAAGATCTAAGCTCCAGTACAGATGTGGGAACCAGGGTGCCTTTTGGTTGCCATCTCTTTATCTTCCAATATGTTAAAAGAAACCCCACCACCAGGGATATATTTCCCTCCCCACCCCTTTCCGCCTTCCGCAAAGACTGTTCCCTCCGTGACTACCTGGTCAGGTCCACGCCCCCCCCTACAACCCACCCTCCCATCCTGGCACCTTCCCCTGCCACTGCAGGAATTGCAAAACCTGCGCCCACACCTTCTCCCTCATCTCCATCCAAAGCCCTAAAGGAGCCTTCCACATCCATCAAAGTTTTACCTGCACATCCACCAATATCATTTATTGTATCCATTGCTCCTGGTGCGATCTCCTCTACATTGGGGAGACTGGATGCCTCCTAGCAGAGCGCTTTAGGGAGCATCTCCGGGACACCCGCACCAATCAACCACACCGCCCTGTGGCCCAAAGTTTCAACTCCCCCTCCCACTCTGCCAAGGACATGGAGGTCCTGGGCCTCCTTCACCACCGCTCCCTCACCACCAGATGCCTGGAGGAAGAACGCCTCATCTTCTGCCTTGGAACATTTCAACCCCAGGGCATCAATGTGGACTTCAACAGTTTCCTCATTTCCTCTTCCCCCACCTCACCCCAGTTCCAAACTTCCAGCTCGGCACTGTTCCCATGGCTTGTCCTACCTGCCTATCTTCTTTTCCACCTATCCACTCCACCCTCCCCCCCCCACCGCCGACCTATCACCTTCATCCCCTCCCCCACTCACCCATTGTACTCTATGCTACTTTCTCCCCACCCCCACCCTCCTCTCACTTATCTCTCCACCCTTCAGGCTCTCTGCCTGTATTCCTGATGAAGGGCTTTTGCCTGAAACGTCGATTTCGCTGCTCCTTGGATGCTGCCTAGACTGCTGTGCTCTTCCAGCACCACTAATCCAGAATCTGGTTTCCAGCATCTGCAGTCATTGTTTTTACCCACCTTAACACTGTCTTATCAACTCTATGGCCTAACTTGCTCACTTGGGATACAAAGGACCATGTCCAAGTTCTCTCAGTGTTTCTTATTAGTCTTCCAGGTTATTCACAGGCATCTGGATAAATGGAAACCTGGGATAGACCTTGTAAGATACTCTCCATTGGCTGGACCAGAACTGAAGCTATACCCTTAATCTGTAAAGGTTCCCTGGTGCAGGGTCTCAGCCTGGCTGAGGTATTATGCAAATATAAGGGGTGAAGTCCATACTGCATCTTCATAAAGTCCAGTTCTGCAATTAATGAAACAGCCACACCAGTATCGACCTCCATTAGAACTGAGTGATTATTTAACCAGATTTTTGCCTCAATTGCTTCTGATTTTGATGTTGCTGAGCATTTTGATAGTTCCAATCCAGCTGCAGGTGGACCTTCAGGGTGTGCACTCCCCTGGATACCAGCCTGTGAGTTCTCCTACTCCGTTTACATCTAATAGTGCTCTTTTGTTGTCTTGAGGCTGCATACCAGCAGCAACTAATGGCGTACAGGCCTGGGTCCTGGAGAAACTTTTAACCATTTGGCTGAGGCTTGGCTTTGTTTTGGGGTTTTGCTGTGGGCTGACCCACTTCCATTGGAATATCCTGCAACTCATATGCTCCACTTGCTGTATTTTCCAATGATAAAGCCAATTGTCAAGCCTGTTTGAAGTCCAGATGGGCTTCATCTAGCGCACACTTTTGCATGGTTACATCATTAATCCCACATATCAACTGGTCTCTCAGTATCCCATTAAGGGATAAACCAAAGTTACATGCCTTTGTCAGTAGTCTTCATCTTGTCAAAAATCTCAATATGGATTCTCCTGGTTCTTGAAGAACTTAGTAAAACCAACGGCATCTCAGAATTTGAGAAGGCTTGGGGTCGTAATATTCCTTATCGAAATCTGTCAATTCTTTAGCATCTGGTGCCTCAGGAAAAATAAGGCTCCCAAGAACTGAAAAAGCTGCAGGACCACAAGCTGTCAGCAGAATTACTTGTTGCTTTTCATCTGCCCCAATGTCATTTGCCTGGAAAAATAGAGTGCATTCTTTCCACATACTGGGTCCAAGTTTTTGATGAGAGGAGTAGACAAATCAAGCTTCCTGACTAATAGCATGATACCAGAAATGCTTAATGTAACTCAAAGACGATTGTTTCAAGTGAATTTCTTCTAGAGCGTGCTTCTCTCATGTCACCACTGAAATAACACCACAGGGGCCAGAATCCTATCACCAAGTCACCTTTTATTTACATGTGGACACTCCTTGACACTGACACAGCTCCCTCAGAGCCAGCTCTCAGAGTGAACAGGAACTTTGACACTCGTGTTTCTATCTGTCAGCCAGGGCTCCCTGATTGGACCAGGTTAACAGTCACAAACCTCTTATTGTGCGAGGTCCACCTGGCTGACCTTGTTACAATCATTACATTCTCCTTCCAGTCACTATCCAGCTCTACTTTTTCATGGTGGAAAGCTTAAGAAGAAAGCTGGAAACATTTTCAAAAAGCTAATTTATTCAGACATTTCGAATTCAGTGCTTATCGTTCCCAAGTTTAATATTAACTGTTGGGCCAAGGTTTGACTTTGTTTTGGGGTTCTGCTGTGGGCTGACCCAGAGTCCCTCCATTCAGGTTGGTGCAATTTGGTGCAATGTGCAATTTTCACATTGTTCATGAACAATTGATTTTCTACAGAGCTCAGTCAGGATGCCAATGATTAGATTTGTGGCCTTTATCAAGCAGTTTCTGTTGTTCTGCTTTGATCCTGACCAGTTTGTTGTGTTCAGGGGTTTGGATTTCCCATTTATGTTACTTCATTCCAAATAAACCTAACAGTGTAATTACAAACAATGCTTGAGAACTCAGCAGCATTTGCACAGTGAGAAAGTGTTAATGTTTTGCATCCTGTGTGATTTTTATTTGAAGCTTTTTAATCCTTTGTATAGGACAGTATCAAAGCAATAACGTGTGAACACAGATAAATACAGTTAAGCAATACAACCTGGATGAGTACATGAATAGGAAGGATTTACAGGGATATGGGCCAAGTACTGACAACTGGAACTAGATTAAATTAGGATATCTGTTTGGCATGGACGAGTTGGACCAAAGGGTTTGTCTCCATGCTGTACATCTCTATGACTCTAATTCCATCTTCATTGCATCATGCAACCAGCAACTGGGAGAACATGGGCATGCAATGGATGGTGGTACCTTTTTCATCTAGCTTTTCCTACAGACAGACAAAAGTCTCATGACTAGATAAGAGCCTTTGTGAGTCCAAAAAACCTTGAAGAATTTGAAGACCCCTGTCGCGTGAACCGTGGGATACTCATTGCACTTGCTTCAAATATCAGCTTAACATTTGCACATTTGACTCCACTTCGGACCTGCTGTGATTGGTGGCAAGGAACTAACCAGATTATTACCTCCTAGCAACTGCTACGAAGAGCGGGAGGCTCACGTTGGTGATGGGTCCAAACGGGTCACACACAAATGCTGGGATCAGAGCAACGATTCTGAGCACTTCTTCTCTCAGAAATCTGTCTCGTCTGTGGCACATAGCCAGACCACCTGGCAATACGTTTCCTTTTCTCCCCCAAAGAACAAATGCACTCACTCCTGTATAATTTAGTGCTTGAGCCTCATAGTGTGTTATATAGTGGAAAGTAATTAATAAATAGAAGTACACAGATGCCTTTAAGGGGAACCGAGATAAGTAGATGGTGCAGAAAGGAAGTATATGGTACTCTGATGAGGTTTGATGAAGTAGGGGGTGGGGAGGTGTTTAGAGTGAAGCACAAACTATAATCTGTGGGCTGAATGGCCTTTTCCTGTTCTACGAAGGTCTGTAGAATTTTGCCTTATTGGGAATCTCAACTAAATATGGCCCTCAATTATATCTATATTTCTCTTCCCCTCAGGCTGGTACAGAGGGTGCCTGATGAAAAACAAGTCACAGCGGGTAAGTCAATGTTTGATGTAAGCTATGGCTGCTTGCTTGTATTCATTGCCTCATCTCAAATCCAACTGAAATGTTTTCATGTGTTAACGTTCTGAAACACATTCATCTTGACATGCTACATTTTATCTTAAACATTTATAAAGTAACTGCTGTGATGAAAATTCATATTATAGTATAATCATTTGGAAGCTAATGTTCTAACATAGAAGAACAATTACGTTTGATTTTTGTTTCTGTATTGTGTATATTAAGGGGACAATAAGCTTTTAGCTTTGAGTGATTAGATTCCCTACAGTTTGGAAACAGGCCATTTGGCTCAACCAGTCCACTCCGATCTTCCAAAGCATATCTTACCCAGTCCCATTCCCCTCTGACTAATGCACTTGACACTATGGCCAATATAGCATGGTCAATTATCCTGACCTGTACATCTTTGAACTGTGCGAGGAAACCAGAGCAACCAGAGGAAACCAATGCAGGCATAGGGACAATGTGCAAACTCCACACAGACAGTCGTCCAAGTTGGAATCAAATCCGGGTCCCCGGTGCTGTGAGACTGTAGTGCCAACCACTCAGCCACCATGCCACCTTCTGTTGGGGTGTCTGACATTTTGTCGATCTGCATATAAATAAGATCTTTAATATCATTGAGCTTTATAGATCAATGTGTTAGGAACAAGAGTACTTACGATTAAAAAAAGAAGCATAGTGACAGTATCACAACGGGTAAGGCAACATTTGCAGGTTCATTCAGAGCAGCATTGCCATAGTCTCACCAGACAACAAGGCTGCTTTCTCATCTGATAGACGGCTGGTGGTGGTTTCACCTGACCGTCGCCAGACTTCAGTCAAGGGAAGAGGGAAGAATCCTTCATGGTAACCTTTGCTCAAGGAGGAATTGAACCTACCCATGCTATCAACATCACTTTGTATCATAAACCAGCCATCCAGCCAACTGAGCTAAACCAACCCTATGGTAGATATTGATGCCATTAATTACCATCTCCAATAAGGAAGGGCTGGGGAACTACCTTGGATGAATGCTCTAGAAGCAGAGAATAGCTAAATGCTGAGAGTATGAAAACTGCTGGTATTTGCTCGAGAAATGCTCAGATGTTAGTAAGAAGGAAGTTCCAGAAACCAATTACACTATGCCAACTGGACAAGGAAATTTAAATTGGAGACAGTGTTTGATTATCAGTAAAGTAGTTGTTAGCATAAAAAGGTTGAATCATTACTTTCAATTTTTGTAATGAGACTATTTCAAATAGTTTTTATTGAGTGTAAAATAGCTTTTTATTTCTTTTGTGATTTTTTTTGCTAAATCTATGTTGGAAGCTTATTGTGAATATGAACAGTGGTTGACCACCATAAAATAATATCAACAATAAAACTTGTGATCCATCTAATCTGGTCTCACTCTGGGATCCAAATGTCCTCTATTGCTATCAGCTGGGATCATAACAAATGGATTAATGACTATAACAAAGTATAACTGTCTGTTCATATGTGTGTGTGTGTGTGCGCATGTGCGTACATGTGTGTCAAATGTACGTGTGCATGTGTGTGTACGTGTATGTGTGCATGTACTTATTCGTGTGTGTATTTATGCATGTGCATGTGTTTGTGTGTTCATGTGAGTGTACATGTGTCTGTCCATGTGTTTGTGTGTGTTCGTGTGTGTTGATGTGTGTGCATATGAATGTGTGTGTGCGTGCATGTGTGCGTCAGAGTTTTTTTCTGAAGCCTTGCTGGAACTTTCTGATGTGAAGTTGCGATACGGCAAAATGATTGCCACAACCCCCTGAGTTGTTTCGGCTAACTAAAATTCAGTTGCCGTAATCCTTTGAATAAAGGGACAACAAAAAAAAAACATTTTGATGTAGGAATGCAGGACTTTACTGGGGCTTTTTAAAAGGGAGTGATTTACCCCAAATGATTGCTATGTTGATTAGACCAATGAAAATTCAGCTGCCATAATCTCCCTGATGTAAAAGAATTTTCTTTGTGTCAATCTCTCCGCATGACATTTAGCTATCACTGTCCAGTATTTGAACATTGCCAAGTGTAGAAATGAATTAAGGGCCCAATATTTTAACAGTTTTGAAATTAATCAAGTGCAGGGAAAGGAGTACATCATTTACCAATTGCCACTATAACTTTTGTACAAATGAACCAACAGGCTGGCTAGTGCACAAAAATGGGGCAGAGGGAGGTTTGGATCTCAGTGTGTTAACTGTCCATTGTTTGTAAATCTGATAATTCCATTCCCTCAGGTATGTACAGTGAATAAAATTGAATTGGGTCCTGTAGCTCCCTTCATCGCATCCCTCCACCCATTGACATCTTCATTAATCACATGGACACGTCAAACTTCGAATCAAAAACTTTATGACTCAATCTCTGCAGTGCCTCTCCTACTGTGTGACTGTAGGTCAATTTGAGGTCAAGGATTCCAAATCCTAATTCAAAGGACACTCAACTCACCATCAGTTCTGGGTGCCGTTTCCATGGTTTCCCCATGAATGGGCAAATTTGTCACAACAGGTGGAATAACAGGTGTCCAGGGTGAAGAATGGTTGGTCGAGATTACAAGACTCGGAACTAATGAATGAGAAAGAACCTTCAATGAACAAAAATTAACATTTTTCTTATTTGTTGACATAGGCCAATTATAAACTGTATCACATATGACCCACACTCAAAATGTCCTTCCCCTTAAGGCAAAAAAAACATTGCCAGTTAACAGAGTTAACACCCTGATCTTCCTAATTAACATTACTAAAACATCTAATGTGCTAATGTTCCTTTAAATATGAAGCAACGACCACTATACCCTGTAATGGCTAAACTGTGCCAGAGCTATTGACTAAATCCGCTGTATTATTCTGACAGCTCCTGTGAGCACTGCAGTGATGTTAATGATGGTGCCCTTACTTTAATAGTGTCAGATACTTAGAACTACTGCACTGGGATGAGATAATAGGATTGTCTTTACTTTAGTCCTATTGACCCCTCTCTTCCACATTCAAGGCAAGGTGACCTTTGTTGCCAATTTATATCCCATAGTCCCCTCTCCTTGTCGGACAATTCTACATCGAGCAAAATATCATACTGTTGAAAAATGGTGCTTTCAGAACTTCCTAAACAACCAATCGGAGGGGGTCGAGAGTGTGTTGCTGGAAAAGCACAGCAGGTCAGGCAGCATCTGAGGAGCAGGAGAATCGACATTTCGAGCATAAGCCCTTCATTCCTGATAAAGGGCTTTTGCCCGAAACGCCGATTCTCCTGCTCCTCAGATGCTGCCTGACCTGCTGTGCTTTTCCAGTACCACGCTCTCAACTCTGATCTCCAGCATCTGCAGTCCTCACTTTCTCCCGATCAGTGTGAGTCTTCTTGTTTTTTTTCTGAAGGTGTCAGTAATAATTGGTAACCAGAGCAATCCCATTCCTTACCTGCAGTTATTTCAAAAATCTATTTCTTGTCAGGTCCACCTGAACAGTTTGTGCTATTTTAAGTCCTGTATCAAGTGCTCTGATGATTTTGTTGACAGAAAAAAAAAACTTGGACTCAGTTTTGAAATCTGTGGTGACAGTTGCTGATTAAGACTTTATTTCCCTTGCAGGGTGTGTTTCCAGCAGCGTTTGTTCATATTAAAGAGGCTGCCATCGAGAGGCGAGGGTATGAAGTAAAAATGAAGCCTATTAATGTCACTCTTTAGCAAAACTTTTGTTTTAAACTGTCTCTTTTGCTGTGAATGCCAACACAGCACACTGTCAATACTGCTGCAGCTGCACTGTGCATACACAACATCGTATCATGCTAACTTGCTTTTGGGTTGCAATCGCTTATGCTTGGGAGTGCTGCCCATATATTATCGGGGTACTGTCCGCCCCTCAGTAGCGTGGTTAGAGTGCATTCAGCTCTTCACTGAGAATCACGCTGTGGAATGAAGGTGTGAATGTAGCCAAGACTGTTGTGCTGAAAATATTCGTTGTTAACACTAACAGTTCCCACTTGAATTGAGTTTTGACAGCTCCATCCAATTTACTTTCATAATTGGACTGTTCAGCACTAGACAAGAAGTGTGCTTATAATAGCAATAAACGTATGCATAGTTCAGCAGTTTCTTTAATTGCAAGACAACTAACGCTATCTGGAATGCCAACTTTGACCTTTTTAGTGTCAGTCCCAGCTCCACACTAGAGCTCATTTGGCTGTCAGAAAACTCAGGCTCAAGTCTTAGTGGGGGAGTTGCTTAGGATGTAAACACCCACTTGTCCTCTTGTAGCTGAGCTAAGGTTTGTCAAAAAGAAAATAAGGTCATGTTGTGGACAATCAATTAAGTGAAAGACCAAGCCAAGCAGCAGGAATACTGCCAAGGTGAAACAGACTGCAGGAAATTGACATGGTGAGACCTCAAGGACATGTTGTGCTGGGTCATGTGCTGGGACAATATTTGATGGAAAGGAGGAGCAAGTTGGAAATACTAGTAAAAGGGTCCCAGGACTGGCCGATGATTAAACACAGAGTACATAAAGGAGAAGATGAATGTGCTGAGGACAGGTTTAACAGGAGTCTACGTGATGGTAACTTGTTTAGAAATGCATCAGGACAGACTTTGCCAAAGGCTTTTGCAGATGTCAATGGAAGAAGAAATGAGAAGAGTCAATGAAGTGTAGGCCATCGATTTGAGAACCGTGGGCAGTTCACAGACGGTTTCTGTATGTTGAGTGCTAAATCTCCTTCATGCTCAATCACTTTAAAACAGAATCCGTGTCAAACGTTATTAGCAGTTTAAAACTAGCTAGGCAAGCTGCTAGATTTCTTGAAGAAACCTGACAGATTACAATAGAAGATAAGGTACTGGAGGCAATGATGAGACATTGTGGCTCCACATACCTTTCAAGTTACCTTTCCAGTCAAGTAGCCTTCCTTCTGAAGATCTGAAGGAACATTATACTGAATCATTCTGAAGAAGAACAGGAAATAACACCACCAACACAATAAATGACATCAACACTGAAAATTACATCACCAAACCAAGGAAACCTAAACACATAACTAGAAAGCGGGCCAGAACAGCAGTGCTTCACCAGAGGCTCACAGATGATGTTACCTTGTATGGGTGACAAAATGTCTGAAAATGAATTTTTCAGCTCAGCGAGCAAACTTACATCTAATAATCATACTAGACTGGAAACATAATTGTTTCGCTCTCTCCTGATGCTGCCAGACCTGCTGAGTTTCTGGTAGCATTTTCTGTGTCGGTTTCAGATATCCACAATTCTTAGTGTTTTGCCTTCATTCAAGATATCTCATGAATGGTCATTACCTTAGACCTTTGAGTTTGCAATTCCCAGCCTTCACAGTCTCCTACTTTATTGCTGCATTGACTTGGCCTTTCAAAAATGAAGTGATAAACTTTCAATGGCAGGAGGCATTTTGATGAATTTGGAAACCATTGCTCTAAATTGAAAGAAGAAAAACTGCAGGCATTTAGGTGAAAATGAGGAAGAAAGGGGTACAAGCACAGGAGGAGAGGGAGACAGGAGCAATGATGTTCATGTGATACTGACTAATTCGGCTGAAGGGCCAACCTCTGTTCAATACATTCTGTGCACTGTGCATGGCAAAAAAAAAGAATCCTCTGTGCTTTAGCCAGCTGATTACTTCAGGTAATTTCGTGTATTGGTTTTGCAAACTGAAAGCTGACACAAAAGATCGTGTAAGGTGCAGTGTAGAGTTGCACAATACCCGCCCCTGTCTACTCACCAAATTGTGTGTTTCCTTTCAGAAATAGGGAGAGCATCTTCTCCGGGGAAATGCCTTTGGTCCAAGAGGTCACCACCACACTGAGAGAATGGGGCATCATCTGGAGGCAGCTTTACACGGTAAGGAGCGAGCGTAGGTGATCATGCGCTTTCCTACATGCATGCATGCTACCTAGTTCTGTCGCACCACCTCTCCCTTTTCCCTCTCCACTGTTGCTAAACTATCAGATTTGTGACAATACCGTGCTTTGAAGAGGTGTGTTTTGTCCTGGTTTCTTTTTGAGAGAGATTGGGCGACAGGTGCCAAGCTGTTGGTGAGAAGATTAACAACTTGTGAAGCCTTGGGTGCTTCTTTTCAAAAAGCTGGAACAATAGAAGCAGCCTGAATGGGCGTGGTTGAGCTCCCACTGAATTAGGGATTTTAGCTTTTGCTTTCAGCATTTGCTATTGGAGTCTTGATGAAGTGAAAGCCTTTTTTTTCTCAATCTCAATTACAGCCAATAGTTGGGGGATCTCTGCCCACTACAGGAGTTGCATGTGAGACAAGCTGCTTTTTACATTTGCCATTTTACCATGGTTGTGTTTATGGGACATTACTATTCTGCAGCAGTTAATTTGTAATAGTTACTGTATCAATTATTCTGTTACATTTTCCAATGGAATTAAGTTATTTCAATTCCTGCTTTCTATAGCGAATGAATGAAGTATGTTTTGTTTTAAATCTGTTAGTTTGACCAGTCGAATCTAGAATGAAACAACTTAAGTTTATCTTTAAAATAATAAAACGTTGGGGTCTACAGTGTCTTCTAAACATTTTGAGGGGATTTGAACTGGTCCCTTACAGACTGTTTAGATTACTTACAGTGTGGAAACAGGCCCTTCGGCCCAACAAGTCCACACCGACCCGAAGAGTAACCCACCCAAACCCATTCCCCTACATCTAACACTACAGGCAACTTAGTATGGCCAATTCACGTAACCTGCACATCTTTGGACTGTGGGGGGAAACCGGAGCACTAGGAGGAAACCCACGCAGACACAAGGAGAATGCGCAAACTCCACACAGCCAGTTGGCCGAGGCAGGAATTGAACGCAGGTCTCTGGCGCTGTGAGGCAGTAGTGCTAACCACTGTGCCACCATTTATTTTAAGTTAAGCAAGAACAGAAATTTCCACAAGTACTAGGAAGACAATATCATTGATTTCCAGCAATGTTCCAAGATCTGTTTCTGAGCAATCAGTTCCATTCGTCTCCTTGGCAACCAGCTGAGGCCAAATGGGATTGGTGCCACCTACTGTTATAACTGATCTTCAGATGAGCTTCTCATCACCTAAGATGAATAAAACAATTTTTAAAAAAACAAATTTTTTAATTCACTCTGGGGATGTGGGTGTCTCAGGTTAAGCCAGAAATTATTGCCCATCCCTAATTACCCAGAGGACACTGGGTCTTAGCCTAGTCTTTCAGCAGCCTGTGGTGGTCTCTCATCTCAGTGTGGTATTCTCTCAGCTCAGTGTGGCGATCTCTCCACTCGGTGTGGTGGTCTCTCAGCTTGGTGTGGTGGTCTCTCAGCTCAGTGTGGTGGTCTCTTAGCTTGGTGTGGTGGTCTCTCAGCTTGGTGTGGTGGTCTCTCAGCTCTTTGTGGTGGTCTCTCAGTTTGGTGTGGTGGTCTCTCAGCCCAGTGTGGTGGTCTCTCAGCTCAGTGTGGTGTTCTCTCAGCTCGGTGTGGTGGTCTCTCAGCTCGGTGTCTGTGTGAGTTTCCTTCGGGTGCTCTGGTTTCCTCCCACAATCCAAAGATGTGCAGGTCAGGTGAATTAGGCATGCTAAATTGCCAAGTCAGGTGTAAATGTAGGGTAGGGGAATGAGTCTTGGTGGATTACTCTTTGGAGGGTTGCTGTGGACTTGAAGGGCCTGCTTCCATGCTGTAGGGAATCTAATCTCCATACCGAATCATGCAGACCAGCATTGTTCCAAGTTTGATTCCTGAGGTAAAAGGAGTGAATGAGCTAGTTGGGTCAGCTGCAGATAGCTTCAGAACTCTTGGCAATAGTTTAAGAGGAGATTTGATAGAGCCTGGAGTGAACACAGTTGGAGAAACTTCCCACTGGCAGGAGGATCATAGACTAGAGTGGACACAGGGTGGTTCAAGCGTGCAATGAACTTCCTGAGGAAGCGATGGATGCGTGTACAATTACAATGTTTAAAAGACATTTAGATGTATACATGAATAGAAAATGTTTGAAGGTATATAGGCCAGGAGCAGGTAGGTTGGACTAGTTTAGTTTGGGATTGTGTTCAGCATGGACTGGGGGTCTGTTTCCATGCTGAATGACACTGCGAGGAAGCTCATTCCCATGCAGTGCACAGTTAGGGCTGGCACAGTGGCTCAGTGGTTAGCACTGCTGCCTCACAGCGCCAGGGACCTGGGTTTGATTCCAGTCTTGGGTGACTGGAGGACTGGTGGGGCTTGCACATTCTCCTTGTGTCTGCATGAGTTCCCTCCGGGTATTCCAGTTCCCGTCCAAAGGTGTGCAGTTTACGTGGATTGGCCATGCTAAATTGCCCATAGTGTTCGGGGATGTGTAGGTTAGGTGGATTAGCCATGGGAAATACAGCATTACATGGATAGGGTAAGGGGATGGGATACTGTTCAGACGGTCAGTATGGACTGAATGGGCCAAATGGCCTGCCTGTACAATGTGGGTAATCTATGGAGGATCTGCAATACACTCCCCCTCACAGAACAAAACTTTTGGCTGTAACTAGGTACATGACAAGAATAAATCAAATCAAATCGAAATGAGCTCTTAGGGTCTGGTGGCAAAGTGGTAGTGCCCATACCTCTTGGACAGAAGGTCCAGATGTGTTCCAAGCATGTTCTTTTTTTTTAAATTACAAGAGAGTTATGGATGGTGTCAACTCCTTCAAATTAACAAATACAATTAATCAGCCCCTTTAAAAGAAAAAGGGTGAATCCTGTTGCTCACAATATGGAGACAGACTTTGTTCAGTTTCAAACAACAATCTGCAGACTGGTTTTATTTTTGAGCTTTGTTCTTCTGGATTTTATGTCTTGAGTTTTCTTATTTGAATGCTAAAAATCATCACAAAGATGTTGCCCTTGCTTTTCTTTATTCACTGATGGGATGTGGGCACAGTTGGCTGGGCCAGCATTTATTGCCCGTCACTAGTTGCCCCGGAGAGGGTGGTGGTGAGCTGCCTTCTTGAACCGCTGCAGTCCATGTGTTGTATGTTGACCCATGATGCCATTAGGGAGGGAATTCCAGGATTTTGACTCAGCAACAGTGAAAAAATGGTGATGTATCTCCAAGGCATCATGGTGAGTGGTTTGGAGTGGAACTCGCAGGTGGTAGCATTCCCATGTATCTTTATCCTTCTAGATTGAAGTAGTCACGGGCTTAGAAGGTGCTGTCAAATGATCATTGGTGAATTTCTGCAGTGCATCTTGTTGATGGTACACACTGCTGCTACTGAGTATCAATGGTAGGTACCTGTGAATGAGGTGCCAGTCAAGTGGGCTGTTTTGTCCTGGATGGTGTAAAGCTTCTTGAGTGTTGTTGGAGCTGCACCCATCCAGGCAAGTGGGGAGTATTCCATCGCACTCATGACTTGTCCCTAGTAGATGGTGGACAGACTTTGGGGAATTAGGAGGTGAATATTCCCAGCCTCTGATCTGCTGTTGTAGCTGCAGTGTTTATGTGGTGAGTGCATTTACATTTCTTGGTCATTTGTAACCCCAGTTTGTCAACCAATTGTTGGTGATATCAACTAACTGATAGTTGATCAGTGATGGTCACACTATTGAGTATCAAGGTGTTGTGGTTTAGATTGTCTCTAAATGACTTGAAAGTCATGTTTGTTTTTTTAGGGAATTCTAAAGTGGCAGCTCCTCTGTCTCTTGAGTGTTGGCTTGTTGAGAGCATTCTGTTCACTTCATCCATAAATCCATTGCTTGGACTTTTGATTCAAAGCCACTGACCCTGCAGCCTTTCCACTAGAGGTGCTGCCGTCAAAAAGACCCTATCTTCTTTGGGATCTTCTGAGACTGTGTGGTCAAACCCCATTCTTGGAGGTCAGCCATAAGAACATCTGTCTCTTCGTTCACACCACAGACCATAGCATGTAAGCTGTTGTCCTGAACTCACTCTTTCAGCAGCTCACCTCACTGAATGTTGAAACTCTTCCTCAATAACCAAGATTGTCAGAGTGAGCAAAAAGAATGTGTTTATGGTGGGGGTTGACCAGGTTGCAGTTTGTACCCAGTGAATCCAACTAGGAATGTCTCCAAAGAAGCTGTTTAATACCAGTATGGTGAGCAAGGATGAGGAGAACCGGCACTCTCTATATGACTCACTGACTCTGGTAGAGATTGAGCAACTTGGGAGGGGATAGGTGCTAGATATTATTGGTATCTTAGTGTTGGTGGTCTCTGTGGAGCAAAGAGTGCCAATGAGCAGCTAATTTTCTTTTCTCCTTCTATGCAGACCTCCAAGCTCCATGCACTGCAGTGGCTCCTAGAATCAGAGGTCAATGCCAATCACCATACACAGACCTGTAGAGGAAGCTGCCTGGCTCCACAGTTTAGAGAAAACGTTGCCTGTGAGACTTTATGGAGGTCACCGGCACTTATTTAGACAGTCTTCCCAAGCAGCAGGGGGCACTGTCCACATTTAGGTGTGGGTAGATGTCCTTATGTGTCTATTTTAAGTGGACAAAGTTAAAAATCACACAACATCAGGGTACAGTCCGACAGGTTTATTTGGAGGTGCAAGCTTTCAGAGATCTGCTCCTTCATGGAAGGTTGCCCTTCATGTTCCTCCCACTTCATCTTCCACCTTCCCTCTTGACTTCCTGAGCCTCACATCTCCTTTAGCCCACTCCTGCAGTAAATTCAACCCGGTGTATGTAAAACATACATAAGTGCCTCAATGTCTGTGTTTTATTTCCTGCTGTCAATCAACTCTGTGGGTGTTCTACATTGAGCAAGCAGGAAAAGGAGGTGATGTAAGTAGTCATAAGAACATGGCTGGGGACAGGTTTGTATCTTATTCCTGGACATCAGGAAATCAGCTGCGCTTCGCCATTAGCCTGATGAAGAAGGCCATCAGCACGTGGGATGCTTCTGGGGGAAGGAGCTAGTGAGAAAGACAGTATGTCTCAGAAACTGGGGGAAGGCTTGTAGAGCGGATGCTGTGGTGTCCAGCAGGAGATCATGTTCAGGCTCCTTCCCCTACAATGGCAAGTGTTTCCCTCACTACAAGGTGTCTCTACACCCTTACTGACCAGCTCACGCTGGGGAAAATACCATATTACAGCTTTTCTGCCAAAACAAAAATTAAGCTCTCATGATATAATCAGATATCACTTACCTTCATTAATGTACAGCATCCCATACGCTTCCAGCTGGCCCGTTAGCCACCAGTTGGCAATGAGCCATTAAAATGGTGCCATTATGGATGGTAGGCAGGATGAGTTTCAAAACAATCTCCAAGCCCATTCCACTCACCTTCAAAACACTGGTCGTAGGGATTGGGGTGTGAGTGAGACCACCTCAAATAGATTGCGAATGATGAGGTGCTTGAACAAAATTCAACAAAATTTGAGCCTATTAAGAGGACAAGAGAGGGATTGAGTTAAATATTGACTTTTGTTTCATTTCTGCCTCCGTAGAAATCAAGAGTGAATTAATTTTGAGTTGCCTTAGCATTTGACAATTGCAGAAGTCCAGAACTCTGTGGGTATGAAATGGTTTTGTAAGTTTTATGCAGAGATTCTCACTCAGGATTGCTTTAGTTTATTGATTCTGCATTGAATTGTGAATATTTAAAGACTTTGCCTCAGGCTGTGAAAGATATCTGACAGTGTGTGCTACATAGTCCAGGTAAATCCTTATACTTGAAACAATGATGTTAAATCCTTTTCCATAAATGATAATTAATGTCAATTTAATTGATAATTTGAACTTTGAGGCTTATACTTTTTTGTTAACTAATGTGAGGCAAATATGAAAGATCTTTGGAACGAGTTTGCAGATTAGCTGTGATCTCATTGAATGATGGAATAGACTCAAGGGGATAAATGACAAATTTTTATTGCTATCTTCTCATGACCCACAGAGATTGCCTGTCCTACACTTTGACTGAAGCATTTATACAAATCAAATGACTGCAAATCTTCTGGAATGTCAAATATGTGATATTATGCTTTATTATTTATCGTCACTAATTCTTAATTTTCAAAATACAGTGTTCCATGGTTTTATTAATAGGTCATTAATGAAAATTAGAAACAATTCTTCCCTTGTAGAGAGAGTAGTGAGTGCTATTCAGGGACAGGTTTGTCATGTGGTTCATGGACATCAGGAACTGAGTTGAAGTTATCCATTAGCCTAATTAGCCATTAATTTCCTCTAGGCTGCTTGTCATTTTTTTTTGCATAAACTTTCTTTTAACAACTTTTTTCTGATTTGAGGTCCAAATTTTCAGTGAATGACATTGGCCATATTTGCTCACCACATACCTCTAAGGTGTAGGTTTGCTCGCTGAGCTGTAGGTTTGATATCCAGACATGTCATTACCTGGCTAGGTAACATCATCAGTGGTGACCTCCAAGTGAAGCGAAGCTGTTGTCTCCTGCTTTCTATTTATATGTTTGTCCTGGATGGGGTTCCTGGGGTTTGTGGTGATGTCATTTCCTGTTCATTTTCTGAGGGGTTGATAAATAGTATCCAGATCTATGTGTTTGTTTATGGCGTTGTGGTTGGAGTGCCAGGCCTCTAGGACATCTCTGGCATGTCTTTGCTTGGCCTGTCCCAGGATAGATGTGTTGTCCCAGTTGAAATGGTGGTTTTTTTCATCCGTGTATAGGGCTACAAGGGAGAGAGGGTCGTGTCTTTTTGTGGATAGCTGGTGTTCGTATATCCTGGTGGCTAACTTTCTTCCTGTTTGTCTTATGTAATGTTTGTGGCAGTCCTTGCATGGAATTGTGTAGATGACGTTGGTTTTGTCCATGGGTTGTACTGGGTCTTTTAAGTTTGTTAGTTATTGCTTGAGAGTGTTGGTGGGTTTGTGTGCTACTAGGATTCCGAGGGGTTTTAGTAGTCTGGCTGTCATTTCTGAGACTTCTTTGATGTATGGTAAGGTGGTTAGGGTTTCTGGCTGTGTTAGGTCTACTTGTCATGGTTTGTTCCTGAGGAATTTGTGGACTGTATTTTTTGAGTATCCGTTCTTCTTGAATATGTTGTATAGGTGGTTCTCCTCTGTTTTCCGAAGTTCGTCTGTGCTGCAGTGGGTGGTGGCTCATTGGAATAGTGTTCTGATACAGCTTCGTTTGTGTGCGTTGGGATGGTTGCTGGTGTAGTTAAGTATTTGGTCAGTGTTTGTCAGTTTTCTGTATACGCAGGTTTGTAGTTCTCTATTGTCCTTTCTTTCGACCAGCTAGCCACAAAAAGACATGACCCTCTCTCCCTCATAGCCCTACACATAGATGAAAAAAACCCACCATTTTGACTGGGACAACACATCTATCCTGGAACAGGCTAATCAAAGACATGCCAGAGAATTCCTAGAGGCCTGGCACTCCAACCACAATGCCATAAACAAACACATAGATCTAGATACCATCTATCAACCCCTCAGAAAATGAACAGGAAATGACATCACCACAAACCCCAGGAACCCCATCCAGGACAAACATATAAATAGAAAGCAGGAGACAACAGCTTCGCTTCACTTCACTTGGAGGTCGCCACTGATGATGTTACCTAGCCAGGTAATGAAACGTCTGAATATCAAACCTACAGCTCAGTGAGCAAACCTACACCCTAAACCTCAACCTGAGCTACAAACCTTGCAAAAACCATATACTTCTCTTTGTACAGATATTCAGTTAATGATGCAGGACCACTTGGTAAATTTTTGAGGCTGTAGAGTTTCATACTTAGAATTGAAGAGATCAATTTTTGAATAAGAATTTCTGTGATGCAGGTATTGTTAATAAGGCCATCCCTAGTTGTTTTTGAGAAGTTGGGTTTGCAACTGAATGACTTGCTCAGTGACTTCAGAGGGAAGTCACTGAAGACTGGACAGATGCCATAGAGTCATACAGCATGGAAACAGAGCCTTCAGTCCAACTAGTCCATGCCAACTGTGTTCCCACACTCAACTAGTCTGACCTGCCTATGTTTGGCCCATATCCCACCAAAACTTTCCTATTGATGAACTTAACCAAATGCCTTTCAAATGTTGTAACTGTACCTGCATCCATCACTTCCTCTGGCAGTTCATTCCACACATTAACCACCCTCTGAGTCAAACAGTTACCCCTCATGCCCTCCTTAAATCTTTTTCCTTTCATGTTAAAAATATGCCCCCTAGTTTTGAACCACCACCTTTAGAAAAAGACCTTTGCTGTGTACCTTATCTACACCCCTCATGGTTTTATATACCTCTATAACATCATCCCTCAACCTCTTATGCTCCAGTGAAAATAGTCTCAGCCTTTCCAGTCTCTCCTCATAACTCAAACCCTCCATTCCCAGCAACATCTTGATAAGTCATTTCTAAACCCTCTCCAGTTTAGTAATATCCTTCCTATAACGGGGTGACCAAACAGGTACACACTAGCCCAGAGAGGCATCACCAACATCCTGTACAATGTCAACATTGCATCCCAACTCTGATAAACTAAGGCATGAGCTTTGAAGCATGCTAAATAACTTCTTAATCACCCTACCTATCTTGTGATGCAAATTTCAAAGAATTACACACCTGAACCCCTAGGTTTCTCTGTTCAACAACACTACCCAGGGCCCTACCATTAATTCTATAAGTCCTGCCCTTGTTTGTTTTACCAAAGTGCAATACCTCACATTTATCCAAATTAAGCTCCATCTACCACTCCTCAGCCCATTGAACAAATTTGTATCATCTTTAACCGTGGGTGAGTATCTTCTTTAACCATGGGTGAAGTGTTGTGTTGCATCCAGGCTGCACTGTGTAGGAACAGAACGTAGTGAGCACTTAGAAAAATGTGAGAAATTCTTGTTCTCATTTACTGATGCCAACTTTTTCTTGGTGAAAGTAGCACGCACATTTTCAAATTGCCCTGGAGAGATTTGGGCTTCCATTCTGCTGGAGGTGGACGTGGAAATGTCAGGCCAAGCCTCATAATGGAAATGACCTAATCCGGTTTGTACCAATCGCAGTACCCTTCCTACTGGACATTGACCAATAGCAGGAAACTATCCCCATTTAACACAGCGGATACTGTAGTTTGGGATGTTATTAGATGAAAATGTTGCATTGTTGGTTTTCGTGTTCAACAGCTGCCCATTACTGTTCTCTAATGCAGATGGGTAAGAAGGAAGATTACCATCAAGTTCGTTCCATGATGTTTGATTTGATGGAATGGCGTTCTCAGCTGCTCTCCGGGACACTGCCCAAGGATGAACTGAAAGAACTAAAGCAGAAAATCACTTCTAGAATCGATTATGGGAACAGGTAATGATATGAAGTCTGCTGGCTGATTTACCAGATTTTCAATCCTGCTGTGTTCAGTCTTAAAAATCACACAACACCAGGTAATAGTTCAGCAGGTTTATTTGTAAGCACTAGCTTTTGGAGGGCTGCTTCTTCAACCGGTAGCTGATGAAGGAGCAGCGCTCTAAAGCTAGTGCCTCCAAATAAACCTGTTGAACTATAACCTGGTGTTGTGTGATTTTTAGCTTTGTCCACCCCACTACAACACCAGCTCCTCCACATCGTTTTCAACCTTGGTGGTGCTCAGTGGGATGGAACTGAATGTGGCCAAGCCCTTTCCCAGGATCTATTTGTTAATGAACAATGGTTCAATGTGTTATTGATTGTTTTTGGATGGAGGCTTATTTATCTCCTGTCCAAAGGGTTATACAGTGCAGTGCAATACAACACAATGCAATACTATGGTTTTGTTTTCTGACATTGGCATTGAAGAGCTCAATACTCAAAAAAATTCTGCAAACTGTCTAAGAAACTGCTTGATCGAATTAATGAGGTACATTTTGCCATTCTTTACAGGATGTTGAATAAATTAGTGAAGCCAATCTCTTTGATTGGGAAACAGTTAACTATCTGCCAGTTAGGTTTTTGGGAAAGTTTTAACCCATTTGATCTCATCGTTCCAAATGCTAAACTTTACCATCTTCCCATTACTACTCCCATTCTTACGGATAATAGTTTGAGAGAGAGAAAGAATCCTTCACTACTTTTTAGGAAAATTCTAGACTTCCTCATTTTTTAGTCAAGGGCTTCTTCATTTCATCCTTTCAGATCTGGAATATTCCAGATTTCGTTTCATTGGCCATAAACATGTGCCATCCCCGTGGCAAATTTGGCAGTTGCAGAGGCTTTTGGAAAGGGTGAGGGTGGCTTCCACTCCAGATGAAGTCCAAGGCAGGGAGACCTGCTCACAACTTTCTTGCCCTGCCACCAATTGAGGCCCTTCAGAGGGCAGTTGATGCCCACAGACAGTCATCGTTCAACTACCAGTGATACCAATCCAGTTGGAGGGGTGGGTGGAGAGCAGGAGACACACCATGCAGGGAGCACAATAAACAAAGCCAATGCTCAGCTGATTGAGCACTACCCGGGGGCTCCTTGTTCAATGGTACTCAGTGCCTGAGGGAGGGGTCCAGAATTGGGAAGGGTGGGGGCTGTAGACATGCTGGTGACAGCAAAGTCCTTTCTTCTGAACCCATTGCCTGAGTCCGTCCGCAATCGTCAGCCTTGTGTGAGTGCGGTCGCCGTAGTAACCAGCATCTCCCAGGTAGTGCTGCCATTCAGTCACGATGCTGACCTCAGATTGGCTGGAAGCTTTTGGGTCCTTGATCTGCTACTGGCCTGCTATGTGCCTGAATGTAATGGGATAAGGTGAGCCTTCCTGGAAAGTGGCAACGCTGGTCTCTCTTTCTCTCTCTCTCTCTCTCTCTCTCTCTCTCTGGATCTCTCTTTGTCTTTCTTTCTCTTTGTCTCTCTGTCTCTGTCTCTGTCTTTGTTTCCCTCTCTTTGTTTCCCTCTCCCTCCCTGTCTCTCTGCCTGACTTTCCAGCCAGTGGTAGAGATATCCTAGTTCTCCACAAGATTGTTGTGTTAACAAACTACAGCCGAGAATGAATGGCTCGTTAGAACTGATCTCTGTGCCCCTGAGCAAGGTTGAACAGAAATATTGGTCTCGCTGCTGCAATATTCCAAGAACAATGCAATGCAGTGCGTTAAGTATTGGCTTTTCACCTCTCGGTTTTGGATTTGATTTCTGCCCAGACTGGCAGGATGAAAGATTGCATCTGGTTGGAGGTCAAGATTAGAGTGGTGCTGGAAAAGCTCATTCCATGAATGAGCTTATTCCATGCCCATGAGGAGGCCATGAAACAAATCTCAGAGCGTATAAAGGAAGAAATGGGATTACTTTCAATATTTGGTGACACGTTTGTGATCTGAAAATTATAATAACTTGTGGATGATGAGGAAGGTCATTGAACCATAATAATGGCCCTGTTGAGCAACCACCCAGCTAAGTGAACCAAGGAAGGATTAATGAGAATAAGAATTAGGTCAACTCTGGGGCTAGTAATGGTATAAAGGGCAGGTGGGGACAAGAATCATTTGCCTGAAACGTCAATTTTCCTGCTCCTCGGATGCTGCCTGACCTGCTGTGCTTTTCCAGCACCACTCTAATATTGACTCTAATCTCCAGCTTCTGCAGTACCCACTTTCACCTGGTTGTAGGTGTGTTGTGTGCAAAGAGTTAAGAAAGCCTCCATTCAGTTCCAAATAAATGGCCCACAACACAAAACAAGCCTGAATCTAACACTAGATTAACATCATGCCCAGAGAAGTTTGAGAACAGCTATTGTGGGATTCTTGACATCTTAAGGTAATCGAGTATTGCTTCTGTGAGGCTTGGAATGAGGCATATTGCTGGCACAAATAGGAGTCCTTACTTCACTTCTAACTGCACTCAGGATTGCTAGCTGCCAACATGACAGAGCCATTGAGTTCTTTGAATCATAGAGTCCCTATGATGGAAGCAGGCCATTTGGCCCATTGAGTCAACACCAACCCTCTGAAGAACATTCCCCAGACTCACCCCATCCCTATAATCCTGCATTTCCCTTGGCTAATCCACCAAAGCTACACATCTTTGGACCAGGGGAGGAAACTGAGCCTCCTGGAGGAAACTCACGCAGACACAGGGAGAATATGCAAACTCCACAAAGGCAGTCACTCGCTGCTGGAGTCGAACCCCAGTCCCTGGCGCTGTGAGGCAGCAGTGCTAACCACCGAGTCACCATATCGCCCCTTGCAGTTCTATTCCCTAGTGCTAACATCCTTAACTCTAAGACTCAAATTAAATAATATTTATCCAGCTCCTTCCCTTCCACTTGACTTCAAGCATCCACTCCCATGTCTCTGTCCTTCTCGCATGTTCGAGTAAGTCCAACTGCTAGAGTTTTTGCTAAGTTGCGGTTGTGGATGAGAGCGCTGAGCTGAGCGAACAAATTTATGACCAGATCCAACATCCTTTCCATCTCTCCACCACTTCCCAGTGGGATTGTTTGACAATAACGGGAAATAATTTGGGGTAAACTGATGAAGTGGGACCCTTTGCCAACTGTAGATGTTTCCCAGTTTTAGTGGAGGCAAGAATGAAGTGTAATCTGTAAATAGGCAAGGAAATGTTTTGCTGGATGACCACGCAAGCAGTATGGTCAAAAAGGATGGTTCCTAAGTTGCTGCTGACCCATGAGCTACAACCACTTGGGTGCGGTGTCTGAGTGTTTATCACCATTTGTTGAACCATGAGTGCCAAGTTAGAAAATAGAAAATTAAAAGGAAAGCTCAAGGAGCAAAAGAAAATGTGACTTTATTTTCTCACTGTGATCTTCTCTGCAGGATCCTTAAACTGGACCTTGTAGTCAGGGATGAGAATGGCAACATTATGGACCCAGATGAAACCAGTGTCATTAGCTTATTCCATGCCCATGAGGAGGCCACGAAACAAATCTCGGAGCGTATAAAGGAAGAAATGGTATTGTTTTCATTATTTACTGACATGTTTGTGATCTGAGAATTATAATGACTCGTGGCTGATGAGGAAGGTCATTGAACCATAATGATGGTCCTGTTGAGCAAGCACCCAGCTGAGTGAACCAAGGAAGGAATAATGAGAATAAGACAGTAATGGAATAAAGGGCAGATGGGGGCAAGAATTTTTATACTGTTCAGGGAATCACTATGTTTCTGATTTGTGAGGAAGGAGTCAATGCAGGAACTAATTATAGTCAGAGAGTCATACAGCATGGAAACAGACCATTTGGTCCAATTCATCCGGACTGACCAAATTTCCCAAAGTAAACTGGTCCCATTTGCCTGAATTTGACTCATTTCCCTCTAAACCTTTCCTATTCATGTACCTGTTCAAATGTCTTTTAAATATTGTAACTGAGTCTGCATCTACCACTTCCTCTGACAGTTCATTATACAGACGTTAAGTTTGTGGATTGAAGTGAGTTAAATGGATCTACTATCTGAAGGGCAACATTTAGCTGGTACTGAGCATAGCATTGTAAGTGTTAAGTTTTGTGGAAAATGAACATTTTGATTCAGAATAAGAATAACAAATTGATGAAAGGCCGACATCGGCACACTAAGAACAGATCTAACCCAAATAGATTGGAATCTAAGATGAGTAGCCATACCTAACTGGAGCAAAGGGTTATCGTTAAATAGGAGATTGTTGGGGTACAGGAAAAGTATTCATGATGTGGATAGGTAGGGCAAAAAAAAATCCAGGGCTCTCTGGGCAACAAAAGAGAGAGACTGTAAGCTGAAGTAGAACAAGCTTGAACATGGCATACACTAGGCAGATGTTAGCTATACTTGAGAATCAGTCTGAATATATTCAACTCAGAGAGGAAGCAAAAAACACAAAATAGAATCAAAGAGAGATCATGAGAAGTGCCTAGTAGCTAACATAAAAGGAAAGTGTGTGTTCTAGGAGAAATTTCACCCATCAGTGCTACTTCACTGCCAAGTGATGGACCCAACTGCCATCCAAAGATACTCTGTTGATCCAGCTCTTGGGCAATAGTGAAGTGTTGGATCCTAAGGGGCAGGCAGGGAGAAGCTACTCCTTGCTGTCAGTGCTCACACCGTGTCCAACTTCAGTTCAGTGTCATTACCTTATTCTCTGGCCCTCCATGTGGAGCTATCCGACTTCACTGTTCAATAGCTGGTGCTACTTTGTCAGGCTTGGTCTCTCACTATTGGCATCGACCTCCCATTCCCGGCCTATGGTCCCAATCCTTGGTCGTCTGTCCCAGGCTCCCCTGGATACGTATAAATTGGGTCATCTGTGCATCCATGGACGGTGACATTATTACACATGGAACATAGTGATGTCAACCTGGCTTAGAGACATCTGTTAAAGTATCTGGGCCCACTTATGCACAGGCAGGTGGCTATTTTTGCCATCACCTTTCCAATTGGCCTAATTACTTCAAAAAGGAAATCCAAAATTCTTTACTTGGCGCGAAAATTGTAAAAGAGTCTAAAAAAAGAAGTTCGGCAAATTATGGACGCAAATGGGGTTTTACACATGGAGCCAGAGGGGCACAGCTGAGATACTAAATAAATACTGTTCATCTGGCTTTGCTAAGGAAGAAGTTGTTGCCAAGTCATAATTGCAAGTAGAGATAATTGAGATGCTTGATTAGTTTAGCATTGGTAAAGAGGAGGTATTTAAATAGGCTGTCTGGATTTAACGCTGATTAAACACCAGGATTGAATGAGATACATCCAAGAATGCTGAGGAACGTAAGGGTGAAAATTGCAGAGACACTAACTATAATGTTCCATTCATGCTCAGATTAAAAAAAAACTGATGCTTGAAGACGAGAGTTGTGAATGTTTCCTCTTTGCTCAAAATTGTGCCTCACAGCGCCAGAGACCCGGGTTCAATTCCCGTCTCAGGTGACTCTCTGTGTGGAGTTTGCACATTCTCCCTGTGTCTGCGTGGGTTTCCTCCGGGTGCTCCGGTTTCCTCCCACACTCCAAAGATGTGCAGGTCAGGTGAATTGGCCATGCTAAATTGTCCGTAGTGTTAGGTAAGGGGTAGATGTAAGGGTATGGGTGGGGTTGCGCTTCGGCGGGTCGGTGTGGACTTGTTGGGCCGAAGGGCCTGTTTCCACATTGTAAGTAATCTAATTTAATCTAATAATCTAATCTAATCTTTTATCTGAGCAGGGTCAGTTAGATGAACCTCTGTGGTGCGGAAACTGTTAGAAACAACAATCCTGAATAAAATTAACAGTGACATGGACAAATTGGGGTTAGTGAAGGAAAGCTTACACAGATTTTTTTCACAAAAAATTCTGTTTAACTGACTGAGTTGAATCTTCAGATGAGGTAACACAGAGGGTTGAAGATGGGAGTGCTGTTAATGTGATATAGAAAGATTGCTAAAAGTGTTTGACAAAGTACTGTGTATCAGGCTTGTTAGTAAAGTTAGAGTTCAGGGATTGAAAGTGCCAATAACACCATGGGTACAAAATTGGCTGAGTGACAAAAAACAGAGAAGTAACGATAAATTATTATTCAGACAACAGGAAGGTTTACAGTGGGATTCCCCAGGCATTGGTTTCCATTCTTCTGATTCTCTTGATATATAATTAATGATGCAAAGTATAACATCCAAATTTATGAATGAACACAAAGTTGGAAGTAATGTGAATTGAGAGGAGATTGACATTAAACTACAATAAAATGTAGACAGGTCATTGGAATGAGTAGACCATCAGCACAGATATTTAATGCAAAAGTGATTAATTTTGGAAGGAAGAATGATGGGAGGCAATGTGAAAATTAAGAGAATTCTAACATAGCTCTAGAGGTAAAGGAGTGTGGGGATATTATATATACACACATATGCATACATAAATCAACCCCGAGGTAGCAAGGCAGGATCAGAAAGAAGTTAATGAACCATATGGGACCTCGGGCTTATAAATAGGAGTATAGAGTACAAAGGCAAGTTAACATGTATGCAATACTTGCATTGAAATCAGTTCAGAGCACCACACTTTAGGAAAGCATGCAGAAAAGATTCATGGGAGTGTTTCCTGCTATGAGGAATTTCAGTTACGTGATTAGATTAGAGAAGTTAATGCTGTTTTCTTTTGGAGAAGAGAACATAAAGAGGAGCTTTGATAGAGGTGTTTGAAATCTTTAGGGGCCCACATAGACTAGATAGGAAAGAAGTATTCCCATTATTTGCAGGATTGAGAACCATTGCACATCAATTAAGATGCACAAAAAAGAATGATAACATGAGGAAAGTATTTATTCAGTGCATGAATGAAGTTTTTAATGTAGCCCCTGACAGTGTGGTAGAGGCAGATTTGATTTTTACAAGAGAATTGGATAATTATTAGAAGTGAACCAAATGGCAGAGTGAAGAGGTCAAGTGTGAGAAATGACACTAGATCAGTGACTCTTGAGCTGGAAAGGACTGAGCAGGTAGTGTGGTGTCCTTTTGACCTGTAATCATTCCAAATGATTTTATATGGAGAGTCATTGCCAACAGGGACCAAGTGGGCTGAATGGTCTGCTTCCATGTCATAATTTTTGGCAGTTCAGGCAGCCATGATCACTTGCTGTAGGCTGGGAAACTAAGAGGTGGCACACTGGCACAGTGGCTAGCACTGCAGCCTCATAATGCCACGCACCTGTGTTCAAATTCTCCCTCAGGTGACTGTCCGTGTGGAGTTTGCATATTCTCCACCTATCTGTGTGGGTTTCCTCCAGCTGCTCCAATTTTCTTCCACAGTCCAAAGATGTGCAGTTTAGATGGATTGGCCATGGGAAATAGGGTTATAGGGGTGGGTCTGAGTGGTATGCTCTTTGGAGGGCCAGTGTGGACTCAATGGGCTGAATGGCCTCCTTCAAACTGTAGGGATTCTGGACTGATGAAGAGAGAGCAAGAAAAGGCTAGTTTACTTCAGATTAGTGTATTTAAATAGTGTGACTCACTTTTGTTCATGTTCCTAAACCTTTCAAGCAAATACCTCAAATTCAATTTGACACATGGGTGTGGTGTTAATGACTATTCATTTGCCTGTTAATAATTAAATCACTATCTAAGAATTGGCAGATTTTGCGACAATCACCCATCATGGCAAGTTCTTCTATCCGAAACTGCATTTAAATACTCAAGGGAGTGTCAACTTTGTATTAATCAGGATGTACCTAAAGAATATGGATAAGGTAAATAGACAAAGTCTTTTCCCTGGGGTGGGGGAGTCCAGAATTACAGGGCATAGATTTAAGGTGAGAGGGGAAAGATTTAAAAGGGACCTAAAGGGCAACTTTTTCACACAAATGGTGGCGTGTGTATATGAAATGAGCTGCCAGAGGAAGCGGTGGAGACTGGTACAATTGCAACATTTAAAAGGCATCTGGATGGGTATATGAATAGGAAGGGTTTAGAGGGATAACGGCCAAGTGCTGGCAAATGGGACTAGATATCTGGTCGGCATGGACGAGTTGGACTGAAGGGTGGGTCTGTTTCCGTGCTGTACAACTCACTGACTCGATCAGGTCTTTCAGAGAACCTTGTGCCCTGCTGTTGTAATGGGTTGGTCAATATTTGAAAGTGAAGAGATCTGGAGAGTGAACATCATGGGAACATTTGATGGTTATATCACCTTGCTTTAATGTTTGTAATGTACGTTAAAAGTTTGTTTTGCACCTAGCACAAATGTCCTGGCTGGCACGGTGACAGTTTGCTGCTGCTGCAATTTTGCCATCGCACTCTGTCAGCTTGCGGAAGCATCGGCCTTGATTTGCTTGATGCTTTTTCTGCTAATATTGGCTGTAGGGCTGCCAGCTCAGGATTTCGATCCAGAACGAATAATGTGATGGTTAGACTATGGGTGGCCTTCACGCCTGGCCATTTTGACAGACCACGTCCTTGCTATCAGATGAAGATGAGAATGCAAATTGATCCCTGTTGACTCACTTGCAGATTTGTTTAAAATTGCAACGGGGTGGAAGAAAGTGGAGGGGACTTCAAGCCGAAACACACTCCTGCACAAAAAAGGCTCTGAGAAAGCAGATAGAATAAATTTCTTAAAGGAGAGGAAAGAGGGATTTTCTGTCCTGACGTGTCAAAAGTCGACAAGAGACATTAATGTCCTTTGACATTTCCCATTCACCTCTCCGAAAGGAGGTACAAATTGATCATAAAATGCTAATGTTATTTTTTAACTGAAACAAGTTTCCTCTGCCTTTCTGAGTAGCTTAGTGAAGCTGGCTGTAAGAGCTGGACTTGTGCCAAGTGGAAGTGCTGCAGGGCAATATCAGGAATCTAGTGGAATGCAGCATTGGGAGAAACATTACATTACTTCAATATGAGCAGCCATTAAGGCAATCTATGACAGACCAGCTTTTAAACATAAAACATACGTTCCCTGCATACAGTAGATAAACAGACCATTTGGCCCAAATTGTCTATGCTGACCACAATGCTATATGAAACTAGTCCCAGCTGCCTGCACATGTTGTATTCTCTGCTTGTTCATGTGTCTGTCTAAAAGCTGTTTAAACATATCTGCCTCTACCACCTCCCTTGGTAGCATGTTCAAAGACCGCAATTTCCCCCCAGGCATGATCGACGATGCTCTCCACCGCATCTCCTCCACTTCCCGCTCCTCCGCCCTTGAGCCCAGCCCTTCCAATCGCCACCAGGACAGAACCCCACTGGTCCTCACCTACCACCCCACCAACCTCCATGTCCAGCGTATCATCCATCATCATTTCCACCACCTCCAAATGGACCCCACCACCAGGGATATATTTCCCTCCCCTCCCCTATCAGCCTTCCGAAAAGACCACTCCCTCCATGACTCCCTCGTCAGGTCCACACCCCCCCACCAACCCAACCTCCACTTCCGGCACCTTCCCCTGCAATTGCAAGAAATGCAAAACTTGCGCCCACACCTCCCCCCTTACTTCCCTCCAAGGCCCCAAGGGATCCTTCCATATCCGCCACAAATTCACCTGCACCTCCACACGCATCATTTACTGCACCCGATGTGGCCTCCTCTATATTGGGGAGACAGGCCGCCTACTTGCGGAACATTTCAGAGAACACCTCTGGGACACCCAGACCAACCAACCCAACCACCCTGTGGCTCAACACTTCAACTCTCCCTCCCACTCCACCAAGGACATGCAAGTTCTTGGACTCCTCCATCGCCAGACCATAGCAACACGATGGCTGGAGGAAGGGCGCCTCATCTTCCACCTAGGAACCCTCCAACCACAAGGGATGAACTCAGATTTCTCCAGTTTCCTCATTTCCCCTCTCCCCACCTTGTCTCATTCCTAACCCTCGAACTCAGCACCACCTTCCTAACCTGCAATCTTCTTCCTGACCTCTCCGCCCCCCACCCCCACTCCGGCCTATCACCCTCACCTTAACCTCCTTCCACCTATCGCATTTCCAACGCCCCCTCCCCCAAGTCCCTCCTCCCTACCTTTTATCTTAGCCTGCTGGACACACTCTCCTCATTCCTGAAGAAGGGCTCATGCCCGAAATGTCGATTCTCCTGCTCCTTGGATGCTGCCTGACCTGCTGCACTTTTCCAGCAACACATTTTCAGCATGTTCCACCCCCAGTGTGAAAATTTTTTTATTGCAAATTTCCTTTAGATCGTCCCCTCTCACCTTAAACTAGTGTCCCTTGGTATTTGTTATTTCCACCCTGGGAAGAAGACTTCACCTATATACACTACCCATGCCCCTTATCATTTTAGAGATATCTACCAGGGTCACCCCTCAGCCTCCAAAACAATCCAATTTTCATTCATCTGCAAACTTATAGTCAGACCACCTACATTTTCATCCAAATCATTTTATATATTTATATAACCTTATGTGACAAACAACAGCGTCTCTAGCACTGATCTTTACACAGCACCACTGGCCACAAACCCCCAGTCAGAAAAACATCCCTCCACAACAACGCTCTGCTAAGGCAATTCTGTATCCACCTTGCCAACTCATCTTGTGATTTGATCATCTGGACCAGCCTGTCTTGTCAAATGCTTTAGTAAAGTCGTGTAGACAATATTCACTTCCTTACTCTCATCAATCATCTTCATCACTTCCTCAAAAACGCTCGATCAAGTTTGGAGGAGCCAGTGTCGGACTGAGGTGGACAAAGTTAAAAATCACACAACACCAGGTTATAGTCAATAGTTTGTGAGACAAGACCTCCCCTGCATAAAGCCATGCTGACCAACCCTAATAAGTCCATTCCTTTCCAAATGCAAACAAATCCTGTCCCGAAGAATCTTTTCCAATAATTTCCCTACCATCGATGTAAGGCTCACCAGTCTATAATTTCCTGGATTATCCATGTTGCCCTTCTCGAACAAAGAAACAACATTGGCTATTCTCCCGTTATCTGGAACCGTGTCTGTAGATTAGGAAGAAACAAAGATCTCTGTCAAGGCCACAGCAATCTCCTCCCTTACCTCCTTCAGTATTCAGGAATAGGTTCCATCAGCCCCTGGGGACTTATCCACCTTAATGTTTTTCAAGACATCTAATACCTCCTGCTTCTTAATATTGACATACATTAGAGTATCAACAAACCTCTTCCCTCTCTAAATTTACCATCATCAAACCATGTCCTTCTCCTTGGTTAATACTAATGCAAAGTACTCATTAAGGACTTCACCCACTTCCTCTGGCTGCACACATAAATACTGTCCTTTGGCCTCGAGTGGACTTACCCTTTGCATAGTTATCTTCTTGCTCCATATATATATATATATATATATAATGTCTTCAGATTCTCCTTAAACCTACTGGCTAAGGACATTCCATGGCCTCATCAAGCCCTCCTTTTTTTTAAGTGCTTTTCTGCTTCCTTCAGACTTGTTTGATTTCTGTTTCCTAAGCATTACATATGCTTCCCTTTTCTTTCAAGCTCACCTGCCAACATCTCATCATCCAAGGTTCCTGAATCTTGCCATCCTCATCTTTGATTTTTTAGATTAGATTAGATTCCCTACAGTGTGGAAACAGGCCCTTTGGCCCAACCAATCCAGACCTGTTTCCCCTCTGACTAATGTACCTAACTCTATGGGCAATTTAGCATGGCCAATTCACCTGCCCTGCACATCTTTGGATTGTGGGAGGAAACTGGAGCACCCGGAAGAAACCTTTGATCTTCACAGGAACACTCTGGTCCAGAACTCTGGCTTTTTAAAGACACCCACATGTCAGATGTGGATTTATCTGCAAATAGCTGCCCCCAATCCAAGTTTAGATTAGATTACCTACAGTGTGGAAACAGGCCATTTGGCCCAATAAGTCCACACTGACCTTTTGAAGATAACCCACCCAGACCCATTCCCCTACATTTACCCCTGACTAATGCACCTAATGTTATGGGCAATTCAGCATGGCTAATTCACCTGACCTGCATATTTTTGGATTGTGGGAGGTAACCAGAGCACCCAGAGAAAACCCACATAGACACTGGGAGAAAGTGCAAACTTCACACAGACAGTCTCCTGAGGCTGGAATCAAACCCGGGTCCCTTGCGCTGTGAAGCAGCAGTGCTAACCACTGAGCCACCGTGCCACCAGTTCTTGCCTAAAACTGTTGTAATTTGCCTTCCGCCAGTTTAGCACTTTCACCCGAGGACATAACTATCTTAAAACTTATGGAAGTATGATCACTATTGCATAAATGCTCCCCCCACTGAAACCTTGAATATCTTGCCTGGTCATTCCCCAGTGTAAGGTCTAGACTGACCTGTTCCATAGTTGGACCATCTGCGTATTGTTTCAAGAATCCATCCTGGATGTACTGAACAAATTCTGCCTCATCTAAACCCCTGGTACGAAGGCAGTACCAGTGAACATTGGAGAAATTAAAATCACCTACTGCCCTCAACCCTGTTGTCTTTACATCCTCCCATCATCTGCTTGCATATCAGCAAGTGATGTTGCAGCTTTGTAAAAGTTTTGTTATACTGTACTTAGAGTATTGCATTCAGTTCTTGTTGCCACATTACAGGAAGGATGTGGAGGCTTCATCGAGGGTGCAGAAGAGGTTTACTAGGATTCTGCCTGGATTAGAGGGTATGAGCTATAAGGGGAGCAGGACAAACTAGGGTTGTTTTCTCTGGAGTGGCAGAGGATGAGGGAAGACCTAATAGAAGTTTACAAAACTATGAAAGACTGACATAAGGTTGACAGTCAGAATCTATTTCCCAGTGTTGAAATGTCTAATACTAAGGGACGTGCATTTAAGGTGAGAGGAGAAAATTCAAAAAGATGTGAGGGGCACGTATTTTACACAGAGAGTTAGAACATAGAACATAGAACATAGAAGAATACAGCGCAGTACAGGCCCTTCGGCCCTCGATGTTGCGCCGATCAAAGCCCACCTAACCTACACTAACCCACTATCCTCCATATACCTATCCAATGCCCGCTTAAATACCCATAAAGAGGGAGAGTCCACTACTGCTACTGGCAGGGCATTCCATGAACTTACGACTCGCTGAGTGAAGAACCTACCCCTAACATCAGTCCTATCTCTACCCCCCCTTAATTTAAAGCTATGCCCCCTTGTCAGAACGTGCTGCCAGGGATGATGGTGAAGGCAGATAGAATAGGGGTGTTTAAGGGACATTTAGATAAGCACATGAATAAGCAAGGAATGGAGGGATATGGACCATGGGCAAGTAGAAGCGATTAATTTAACTTGGCATCATTTTCGGCACAATATTGTGGGCCGAAGGGCCCATTCCTGTGCCATACTGTTCCATGTTTATGTTCTATGTTGTATCTGTTACTCTATGTCCTGCTGTTTATTGGGGGCGCCTGCAGTATAACCCCAATATGGTAATTGCACCTTTTTTTGTTCCTGAGGTCTACCCATATTGCCTTGTTGGATGAGTATTCCAAGATGTCGTCTCTTAGTGCAACTGTGACATTCTCCGTAATCACTAATGCAACTCTCCCTCCCCTTTTATATCTCTCTCTATCTCATCTGAAACATCTAAACTCTGGAACAATGAGCTGTTAGTCCTACCCTTCTCTTAACCAAATTTCTGTAAGGCCACCACATAGTAGTCCCATATAGTAGTCCAGGCTCTAAGCCCATCTGCCTTATCTATCATACTCTTTGCATTAAAGTAAATGCACATGTCCTGCTGTATTCCTTCTAGACTTGCCTGATTTAGCCCTCTCTTCTCTTCAAACACTACCAACACGCTGCTCTGCTGTGGGAGCTTTGAACCTAGATCTTTGAAAGTGAAGAATTGAAATCCCCTACAAAGGAGACAATGTTTTAATGAGCTTTGTTAACCCACAGTGTCACTATTGATCAGGAATCAGTGGGCTCTGTCTAATCATATCTGTTTGCTGTTCTCAGTGGGGTTTTTCACCAGTTTGTCTGTAACTTATATTTGTCTCATGTGAATTCTGGATCTTCGATTATTAGCCCTTTGAGTATTTTAGATTATTTTTCTATTCCATTTCTATGTCAGAAATTTTAGTGTTTGTTCAAAACTGTGGCATATTGAGGCTTTATTCTCTTAGTAACTACTTGCGGTCTCAAACTTTGCTTTAAGCAAAAGAATGATTGGTTCCTTGCCAGAATACAACATAAATTTGGCAGTACTGTCAATGATCATAACAAGTTTAGAAAAGAAAAATCTCTGAATCTGCTTCACCCCATCGATTGACAGGCACTGTCTTTTTCAAAGTGAAACTTGCACCATTCTGTTCAGTCAGTTTCAGATAGTGTGGTAGAAAGCATTTGTTCTGACAGCTGTCGCTATTTTGAATGTTTGGCTGGGTTTCAAATATTGTTAAAAAATGCAGATGCTGTAAATCAGAAACAAGAACAGAATTGCTGGAGAAACTCAACAGGTCTGGCACATTCCATGGAGAGAAATCAGTGTTAGCATTTCAGAAATGTTAACTCTGATTTCTCTCCACAGATGCTGACAGACTTGCTGAGCTTTTCCATCAGTTTTAGTTTTTGTTTCAAATGCTATTTCAATCAACAGGTGAAATGTTGAAGCAGCTATAACAACAGAATATTTCTTTGATGTAGCTTTTTGTTTGGTTACACACTGACTGAGCACATAATTAATTACAGTTTCTTTTGGACTGGAATTTTTTTATTTAGTGAGTTAGTTAGAAAGATGGCACAGCCAAACTGAGCTGGCATGAGCACCCTGAGGTGGAATGGGTGCCATGTTTGTTGGGTGAGGTTAGGATGTGAGGCCTCAGAGCTCTTTCAACACTACAATCTTGGGCTGCTATGTTGGAGACCTGAAGTAGGTTTTCTAACCAGCCCACCTCTTGCCCACATTATTTGAGAATTCTGTCAGGCTCACAGTATACAGGGTGAACATCCCTGCTCTGTGAAATCCTAGCAAAGTCACACATGGGTTGCATTTTGGACTGTGCAAATTTGAGTTTTCCTGAGCCCAAGGTAAATCCAGCCATGATTCTCATCTTTGGCTTTATTGGTAGCTTTTACACCCATCCACCTGAGACAGGAACACTTGGTTTGACAGTAGAGTCGAGAGTGTGGTGCTGGAAAAGCAGGTCAAACAGCATCTGAGGAGCAGGAGAATAGATGTTTTGGCCAACAGCCCTTCTTCAGGAATGGTCCCTGATGAAGAGCTCTTGTCTGAACATCGACTCTCCTGCTCCTTAGATGCTGCCTGACCTGCTGTGCTTTTCTAACACCACACTCTCAACTAGATATTGTGCGGTACTGCAGGAGGGCTACATTATCAGAAGTGAGGCATTTCAAATGAAATGTTATAGCAGGCCTCTGTCTGCTTTCTTAAGTGGATAAAAAAGATCTCAATGTACTACTTTGAAGTCAGGAAAACAACACTTTCCCCTCAATCAACTTCACCAAAACGTTGCCTCATTGTTATTTGTGAGCCCTCTGCTATCCTGAAAATTGGCTCCTGTGTTTTCTACTTTGTGGCAGTTATTGCAACTTGAAAGAACTTGATGTACATCACTATCTCCTGAATGTGTGAGAAGCACTATATAACTGCATGCCTTTCTTTCTGCGTTAGTTCAGATTAGACTGGTTTGAGATAGACAAAATATTACAGCTAAAATAAATAAAATTTGGGATCAGCGGTAGTGAGTTGAACTGATGAAAAGTTAAAAATGGATTTGATTATTTAAAATATAATGGTAAGCGAATGTGTGCATATTTAATATTTGAATAGATTTAGTAATTCAGTTTTAGCTTGATACAATGCAGAGAATCAAAACCTCTTTTTAACAAGTGTTGTTAAGCTAAGGTGATTGTCGTTTCCCTTGACCTACCTCAGAAACACTTGCCTTTATTAGTGTGGCTTACCACAGCTCTCTGGAGATTGCTGTGAGCTGTTTTGAAGTGCTGTGTTCAAGAATTAGCCTAAATTACATGCCCAAATCCCAAAGCAGGATGTTAACCTACAGCATTCAGCCTCAGAGTGAAAGAGTATGCTACCAACTGAACAAAGCTGCCCCACAAGAGAATAGGAAATGAAAGCAAACGGTGATAAGTTACTGAGAAGTTTATACTGTTGGTCGCAAAGAAGAGCACTTTCTGAGATATCGGTCCATTGTCAATGCAGGAGGTGGAGGGGAGGAGTGAAGATATTGAAAGGAACGATGTCTGTCGGCTCTTGGTTCTGATTTCAATTACGATAGAAACTGGCTGTAAGTGTCAGATATGCAGTGGACCTGAGGAATATGAGACATCATACCATTGACCTTTGCACTTGGGTTCCTTAGCAGCTGGTTTCAGAGTGGGAGGGTAACTTCACAAAATGCAACCCATCTCTTTTGCAGAAAGGTTTCCAAAACAAAACATATAAGGATTGTCATTCTCCTCTCTGATAAAATGGCGATATTTATTTTGCACTTGTTTTTTGAGTTTGTGAGAAGCAAGAGAAACTTATTTAACACTGATGAGGCTATAGGATTAATCTGCAAGTTTGATATTTAAGGCCAAATCTCTGTTGACATTCAGGATTGGATAAGTAGATGATAAAAGGCGCATGTCTATAAAAAGAGTTTGGTTACTGTAAAATATTTACACAAAGGGTCAACATATCTTATCAAATAGTCTCTTCCTTTGTTGTCGAAATCAAATTCTTAACTTGTCCAGTAAACTTGAGAAGCACTTGCAGCACTGAAAATTTTGAGTGTGGCTTTCTTCAGTCCTCTACTACCAAATATGGTCAATGTAAAACTGGAAACATTCGACCTAAAGAAATTTCTTCATTTCCTATGAAGCTGTGTATTATGTTATGTCTCATAAGTTTGGAATGTATCTTTGGACAAGATTGGAAGATCCCATTCAGATCCATCTATTTGACTCAGAAATCTCAAAAATTACTATTATTATGGACATGACCAAACTTTCTCAAAGTATATTAAGAAGGTAGGCTAGAACCTAATTTTTTTCTTATTTTTTGGGCAGGTTCTAGGCGTTGAGTTCTGGATGCAATTTGATTGATCAAACTTCCAGTCTTGAAGCAAATTCATTGACAGTTGTTAAAATACAACAAAGGAAAGAAGAAATTGGAATAACTTAACTCTGTTAGAAAATTTAACAGAATTATAGATTATTTAACAACTAAACAGTGACTGTTCCAATATAGTAACATTTCAGAAATGTACCTTTGGCAAAGGCAAATTCAGTAAAACTGATTATTTCACATGCAATTCTCTAGTCCAGGAGGCAAAATATCAAGAGAAAACTCAGAGAGAGAGAGAGAAGCAGGGAGGCATATACTGGAGCTTCCAAATCCAGCCTCAAGAGCCCAACAACTACTACTGAAAAGCTAAAACTAAAAATACTGGTTCATTGGGAGCTTGACCCCACTTATGCTTCTATTGTTCCAATGTTTTTTTTAAAAAAACAAGGCCTCACAAACTGTTTACTTGTTTTGGTTTGGAGCAGACTGCCTGGCTCCTCTCTATCTCAACCTGTCTTCATTGGGGTGACATGGTGGCTCAGTGGTTAGCACTGCTGCCTCACAGCGCCAGGGACCCGGATTCAATTTCCACCTCGGGCAACTGTCTGTGTGGAATTTGCACATTCTCCCCGTGTCTGCGTGGATTTCCTTCGGTGCTCTGGTTTCTCCCACAATCCAAAAATATGCAGGTTAGGGTGAATCGGTCGTGCTAAATCGCTCATAGTGTTAGGTGCATTAGTCAGGGGTAATATATAGGGAAGGGGAATTGGTCTGAGTGGGTTACTCTTTGGAGGGTTGTTGTGGCTTGTTCGGCTGGTTTCCATACTGTAGGGAATCTAATCTAATCATAAAAAAACCCGGGAACCTCCTAAAGCCATAGTTGAGAGTGTGGTGCTGGAAAAGCACAGCAGGTCAGGCAGCATCTGAGGAGCAGGACAATCGACATTTTTCCCGAAACGCTGATTCTCCTGCTCCTCAGATGCTGCCTGACCTGCTGTGCTTTTCCAGCCCCACACTCTCGACTCTAATCTGCAGCATCTGTAGTCATCGCTTTCTTCTTTCTTAAAACCATAGTATCATCACAGCTATATACTATTCCACCTTTTAAACCCCATTCATCATTCACTCAGCATTCTCCATGTAGAACTGAGGAAGGTACAAGTTCAAACAGGCAAAGGACACCATGTGAGAAAAGAACAAAGCAGTGAGTATCATCAATCTCCTGAGACATTAGGGCAAATTTCAGTCCTTCCTTCAAATAAAACAAAGAACTGTGGGTGTTGGATGTCTGAGACAAAAACAGAAATTGCAAGGGAACTCAACAGGCTTGGCAGCATCTCTGGAATGATGGCAGAGCTCATATTTCGAGTCTGGTAACTCTTCTTCAGAACTGATGGCTGGTGGTTTTGCAGAAGGGGTCACTGGCCTCAAAACATTGGCTCTATTTCCCTCTCCACAGATGGAGAAACTCAGCAGGTCTGGAAGCACCTGAGAGGGAAACAGAGTTAATGTTCTGAGGCCAGTGACCCTTCTGCAGAACCACCTTCTGCTATCAGTTCTGAAGAAGAGTTACCTGACTCAATACATGAGCTCTGCTATCATTCCACAGATGCTACCAGACCTGCTGAGTTTCTCCAGCAATTTCTGTGTTTGTTTCAGACTTCTGAAATCAGCAGTTCTTTGTTTTATTTGAAAAAAGGACTGAAATCTGTCTGAATACCTTTGAGGATGATGATTCTGCCATGAAATGAATGGTACTTGAGTGTCAAATGCACAAGATTCAGCAATAACTCTGGTCAAATGAAGCAGAAAACTCCAGTGAATGACTTGTGAATGACTTTGTTGACTTCCTCTCAGCTTCTCAAAGTCACTTTGTACCTCATACTCTGCCAAAAATAAATCAAATCATCTGTAATTGTTTCTGGGACACCATCATCTGATCACCCTGTACACGACAAGCTTGACATTTGCTGATGAATATTTACAGGTGCAGGGGACAAGCAGGGATGGAGAAAACCAGATGAATGATTATTCCACGAGATCTGGGGAAATGGAGAGAGAAACAGAGAGAGAGAGACTTCAAGGATGGTGAATCATATCATTAGAAGGGGGTTACTTCTTGAAAGGGAAAGTTTCTGATGAAGCCCTGCTACAGTCTGTTTTTGAATTTATGTAAATAGCCAATAAATTAGTTCATAACTGCATGGTCTCCCATTCTTTTCTGTCGAAGACTTCAGTCATGAAATTGATACCAAAGGGAAGATATGCCACATTAAAGGATAAAACAAAAGGATGACCAATTTAGGAAGTGGGTAAGAGAGGATGAGCAACATTACGAAAGGGAACATTGCTGGTAGAACTATCTCAGCCAAAATCATACACCTTCAAGTTCATACTTAAGGAGTTGCATTGAGGCTTCACTTTGTGGTTTGTGCGGAGATATATTCATGTGACAAAGAAACCCATTGACTCTCCTTGTTTCCACAGTCTCAGACTCAAACTGACAGCTGTACCTTTGCCCGGATGGCATCATCCCCAACACACAGCCTCTACGTGTTTGTCCGAAACTTTGTGTGTCGGATAGGAGAGGATTCAGAACTCTTCATGGCGTTGTACGACCCTCAGAAACAATCGATCATCAGGTGAGCCAGCTATTCAACTGCCCTTTGGGTGGCATGTGGCTCAGTGGTTAGCATTGCTGCCTCACAGCACTAGGGACCCGAGTTCAATTCCACCTCGGGTGACTGTCTGAGTGGAGTTTGTACATTTTTCCCGTGTCTGCGTGAGTTTCTGCTGGGTGCTCCTCCCTCAGTCCGAGATGTGCAGGTTAGAAGGATTGGCCATGCTAAATTGTTCATAGTGTCAGGGATGAGCAGGCTAGGTGGATTAGCCATGGGAAATGTGTGATTTTCGGGATAGGATAGGGGTCTGGGTGGGATGCTCTTCAGAGCGTTGGTGCAGACTTGATGGGCCAAATGGCCTCTTTCCGCACTGAGGGATTCTATGCTTCTTCTTTGGGCAACTGCTGGATAGAAGTTTTCACATTTCTGAATGAAGTGACTTTGGCTAAAGGAGTAAGCTAGTGCAGAAGGTTGATGAGGAATAGCATTCTCAAGCTGTGTGGGCAGAACCTTTCCAACCTGGAGCTGGGGAAGAAGCTTGGTGAGGTGGGATAGACCAGAAGCCTATCTCTCTCTCTCTCCTATGCCTGAATTGCCTTCTGGGTGGGAATGTTACATCTTCATATCCCACTGCTAAGTAAGAGGGAAAGTGAGGACTGCAGATGCTGAAGATCAGAGTCAAAATGTGTGGTGCTGGAAAAGCACAGCAGGCCAGGCAGCATCCGAGGAGCAGGAGAGTCGATGTTTTTCACATGAAGAGCTTATGCTCGAAACATCGACTCTCCTGCTCCTCAGATGCTGCCTGACTGTCTTTTCCAGTACCACACTGCCAAGCGAGGTCCTGACGTGATTATTTCATGACCGTTTAATGGCCTGTTCCCTCCTGGGCTGCTTTTATCTCAGCTCTTGGCAGATAGAAAAGAGTCAGTCCACCTGACTGGAAAATGAATGCGGTCAGATTGTTGGTTGGAGGGTGGGTATTCCTCAGTTTGCACTCACCCATGCACAGTCAAGGGATTGGATATGAAAGAGAGGGTGGCAGCTAGGAAATATCTCATTGGCCTTGCTTCTAATGCCTCTACCCTCTGAATTCCTGCAATGCCTAATCCCAGAATCACCCCAACCCATCATCAACAAACTTTTACTTGAGCCCTTTAATTTTACTGATGTTGCTTGTCCTTCTGATAGCAGCCAAGGCCAACTTGGTGGCAGAAGAACTTGCCTGATGAAATCAAAAGAGGCATGTTAATGGATGACAACTCAGCTATCCAAATCACAGCTCTCCCACAAAACATGGTGCTGTCCAACCTGTGACAAGTGTACAATGGAAGTGCATCTAGGCTTGACCAAACCATTCACATATCTCTCCTTTCTCGCCCAGTGAGAATTATTTAGTACGATGGGGAAGTGGAGGCCTCCCGAAAGAAATCGATATGTTGAACAACCTGAAAGTGGTGTTTACAGTAAGTATTGAAATGCATCCTCTTCAAACTTTAGCCCTTCTGAGTCTCAAAGACCACAGGTATAATTGGAGGCAGGAAGCCACACACTTATTAAAAGGAGTTTTGAGTAATGATACTGCATGGCACAGTACTAAATCATGCAAACTAGAAATTCCAAGACTTAATCCCAGATCTCTAATGAGCAGGCTGGGCTTTGCCATGACAACGGTTGGAGTGCTATAATTGCCTTCAGTCACATTGATGTAGCAAGCAGAATAATTCAGATAGATTTCTTGCATTTGAGTACAGTCCAGTGTCTCGTATGAAAGTGTGTCCCTGGGTGCCAGTACAGGATGGTTTGCATTGCAGTGATGCACCTTATGTCAAACGTACCTGTGACATTCAAGACCTGGCCCACACGGGAAGGCTGATCACCTGCCCAATCATCTGAGAGCTGGCACAAGCCTAGGAGCTAAGGTTCAGCAAAGGAGAGAGCAAACAGCAATAATAACCCTCAAATAATAACTCTCAAACTGTAATTCTCCAATCTTGCAGCTTTAACAGTATATCCATTTGATATGAAATCACTTTAATAACTTTTTGTGAACGGTCCATTAAGAAGCAGATGATTAATATCACAAATGGCAGGAAAGAAGGGGAAGGTCACTTTATATCAAGAACTAAGCTACAGCATAAAGAAAGGCATGTTTATTAGTCAGCACCACACACACACACACACACACACACACACACAATTTCTGAGGTGAGGGTCTTGTTTGGAAGGCTGTTACTTATTGCCTATTCCTAGTTGTATTTGAAAAAGTGACAGAAGACTTTCTTTTTAACCTGTTATAATCTGTAAAGTGAGGGTATTCACACAGTGGTCTTGGGTAGGATTGCCAAGACTTCTAACACAGTGGTGGATGAAACAATAATGACAAATCCCCAAACCCAGGTGTTCTGTGACATGGGAGTCCTCCTGCCCTTGACCTTCTTGGGGGCTTGGAGGGTATTGCTAACTTACAAGAGTAGGTACAGGAGGGGATAACTCTATGCAGCATAATGGGATTATGCTTTAGCTGCCAGGAAGCTGTTTGATTGAGAAGGACAACTTATAGAATTTAACACTAGATACTTTCTCTGGGAGTTCAATTGTTGAGCAATGAGGAAATATGTCAGAGGGGTTTTGTGTTTCTGGTAGAGCAGGCCCATGCAAATCAAGCCTTAGTCCAATGTTACATATGGGAGAACATCAAGAAAGATGGTAATGCAATGCTATTTTTTGTCTCGTTTTGCTCAATGCTCATCCATCAAAGCAACGGGCGAATCCATGAACACAGGCCGAGAGGAAGAATGACATTCACATGCCCAAAGATCTTCCTCATTTAAGTGTCCTTTGGAATAAAAGCTGTGACCTGGCAATCTGACATTCAAATCCTCCCGTGTCTGCGTTCCTCCGGATGCTCCAGATTCCTCACACAGTCCAAAGATGTTCAGCTAAGCGTGGATTGGCCATGCTGAATTGCCCATAGCGTAGAGGGATGTGTTGGCAAAGTGGATTAGCTATGAGAAATGCAGAGTTACAGGGGTAGGGTAGGAGGTTGGGATGCGAGTCGGAGGGTTGGTGTGAACTCGATGGGCCGAATGGCCTGCTTCCACACTGTACTGATTCTATGGTTCTATGAATTTAAAGCTGACAATATTGCAGCTGCATGGGAATAATGGTTACCAGTTCCACAACTGTGTCATTAAAAGCTAACCTTAAGTTAAAAGTGGCATTGACTTTCCATGGGCACTCTCCCAGTCTTTTGAAATTCGATTGTAGACATGGCAAAGCTTTACACATTTCTCCCCCAGAAAATGACATGAAATGCAACTGCATCCTACTCAAGTGAATGTACTTTCAGCAACCACAGAAAACTGTGTTAACATTGTCCATCAAGACCTAGGTAAACATTTTATACAAAGAAAAGTGTTAACATGATTGAATTAGACTTGAAGATCACCTTGCTCCAACACAAGTCCTCTGCTTATTTTATGAGTACAACACAGTAATAGTCATTTGGTAGTCTGGAAGTTGAGCTTTGCTGAGCAGAAATACATTTTATCAAAGTTGTTTATCTTGTCCTAATCAAGAAATATGAAGGGGAACAACACTTAGTACTGAAGGAAAGACAGTGCAAATGGTTTGGTGGTTAGCATCTGATTGGTAGAGGCATTGCCAAGGAGAATGCACTAGTTAGATTATGACTAAATGCCAAGCATTATTTAAAATCAAGATAGGTAGATTGACTCTGACTGGTTAAGACATTTCCCTGTGGAATGAACTAGGGAATGGCTGTGGCCTACTATATCAAGTTGAAACATGAGTACTTGTGTGCACTTGTTCTCTGTCTGCAAAGTACAGGGCTCTCTTTATTAATACACGAAGCTTCTAGTACGTGTAAGTGGCAACATTAAGAACTTGACTGATAATCTTACAATGATCATTAGCATAATTCTTAGCACTCTTAGGAATATTTAACAACTTTAGTTTTAATCACAAAATCACTTCTAATGTTGGACAGTGTGCTCTGAGTTTTGCAAGAATAGTTGGTTATGGCCATTACCTAGCCAATTACAGAAGGACATGTGATTTGATATGGGTGGCATGGTGGTTAGCCCTGTGCCCTCACAGCACCAGGGACCCGGGTTTGATTCCAGCCTCTGGTGCCTGTCTGTGTGGAGTTTGTACTTTCTTCCTGAGTCTGTGTGGGTTTCTTCTGGATGCTCCAGTTTCCTCCCAACATCCAAAGATGTGCAGATTAGGTGAATTGGCCATGCTAAATTGCCCATAGTGTTCAGGGATGGTGTAGGTTGGGGGTAAATGTAGAGGAATGTGCTTGGATGGATAATCTTTGGAGGGTTGGTGTGGACTTCAAGGACCTGTTTCCATGCTGTTGGGATTCAATTATATTCTAAATTGTCAGTGTTTATTACAAACATCCTACATACCATCAGAACACCAGTTCTTAAATTCATATACCACACGACACATCCAGGCAGTAAAGTCACTGGGCTGGTAATGCAAAGGCATAGGACAGCTGGTAGAATTTACATTTAACTAAGTATGGAATTCGTGTCAGTATTGGTAACCAATAACCATTAATCCATTGTTGTTATACAAACCTATCTGGTTCATTAATGTCTTTTAGGGAAGGAAATCTGCCATCCTTACCTGGTCTGGCCTATATGTGCCTCCAGACCCACAGAAATGTGGTTGGCTCTTAACTGTCCTCTGAAATGGCTCAGCAAACCATTTGGATAAAGGGAAATTGAAGACTGGTCACAAATGCTAATGATACCCATGCTCAATGGTCCTTTTAGCTTAATGACAGCATCCTATGAGTGACACCCATTTGTGTTGCTCTTGCACTATAGCAGCCTGAAAAAGTTAAGCCTCACCCTTTGCTCAAAAATTGAGAAGCTTAATCATTCAGTGTATGCTGGGGAATTTTCAGGCCTGAAAATGGTGGTCTTAGGCTAGCGTTAGCTTGGCTCTTAAACTGCCCTCTGGACAATTAGGGATGGGTAATAAATGCTGGTCTAGCCAGCAATGCCTACATCCCATGAATGAATAAACAAAAACAGCCCATGGATGAGTGCGCATGATACAGTGAGCAGGGTATGTGTTTTCTCACAGGACGGCTTTAATGTTCCGTGTTTCAGCATCAGGCTTATGCAGTTCACAGAAGTCTCATGCCCTATTCGAGGTTGTCAATGACACTAATTTTATAGCACATGGAGATGTAAGAATCCCAACATGCGTGTTGACTAGTACAGGTCAGCTCATGGTGGGCAATATCAGAGAACAGTATCCCTCTAGCCTCTTGGCAGAAATCTCACTTAGGGTGTAAAGCAAAGGGAGCTCATTTGAGTGTTCCATTTCAAAGGTATATTTTAAAACAGAACGAAGACCAAGGGAGATGTAAGGAATTTTTTTTTTGCAGATGATGATTCAAATATAGAAAATGTCTTGGAAAGACATATTCACATATTAGAAATATGCAAGCGTTAGAAGGTTAAGTACCAAAGACATGTTGCTCATGAAACCAAAGAAAGATGTTTGTGAGAGCTTAAAGGGAACCCATGGCAGTCCATCTATTTGGGCATACTTTGTATCATTAAAGCTGAAATCAAATGTGTGAGTTGCTAATTTCATAATTGCAGTGAATACTGATTCACGCAACAGTGGTGGGTCGATGATTTAGAGATGCCGGTGTTGGACTGGGGTGTACAAAGTTAAAAATCACACAACACCAGGTTAGAGTCCAACAGGTTTAATTGGAAGCACACTAGCTTTCGGAGGGAGCATCGCTCCGAAAGCTAGTGTACTTCCAATTAAACCTGTTGGACTATAACCTGGTGTTGTGTGATTTTTAACGTGGTGGGTCTAGATCATCATGACATCATGCTCAAACAGTTTAAAATGCCATTCCCTTTTACGTTGACATTCTTGCAAATCACTGACAAACTGAGGCTGAAGCTGACATTGTTTCAGCAATACACAATCAATTAAGTTGGATCAAAGTTTGTGAGAAGATTTGTAGCTCGGGTGCTCGTTGTTGTGGTTCTGTTCGCCGAGCTGGGAATTTGTGTTGCAGACGTTTTGTCCCCTGTCTAGGTGACATCCTCAGTGCTCGGGAGCTTCCTGTGAAACGCTTCTGTGATCTTTCCTCCGCCATTTATAGTGGTTTGAATCTGCCGCTTCCGGTTGTCAGTTCCAGCTGTCCGCTGCAGTGGTCGGTATATCGGGTCCAGGTCGATGTGCTTATTGATTGAATCTGTGGATGAGTGCCATGCCTCTAGGAATTCCCTGGCTGTTCTCTGTTTGGCTTGTCCTATAATAGTAGTGTTGTCCCAGTCGAATTCATGTTGCTTGTCATCTGCGTGTGTGGCTACTAAGGATAGCTGGTCGTGTCGTTTTGTGGCTAGTTGGTGTTCATGGATGCGGATCGTTAGCTGTCTTCCTGTTTGTCCTATGTAGTGTTTTGTGCAGTCTTTGCATGGGATTTTGTACACTACATTGGTTTTGCTCATGCTGGGTACTGGGTCCTTCGTTCTGGTGAGTTGTTATCTGAGAGTGGCTGTTGGTTTGTGTGCTGTTATGAGTCCTAGTGGTCGCAGTAGTCTGGCTGTCAGTTCGGAAATGCTCCTGATGTATGGTAGTGTGGCTAGTCCTTTGGGTTGCGGCATGTCCTCGTTCTGTTGTCTTTCCCTTAGGCATCTGTTGATGAAATTGTGCGGGTATCCGTTTTTGGCGAAACATTGTATAGGTGTTCTTCTTCCTCTTTTTGCAGTTCTGGTGTGCTGCAGTGTGTTGTGGCCCTTTTGAACAGTGTCTTGATGCAATTTCTTTTGTGTGTGTTGGGGTGGTTGCTTTCGTAGTTCAGGACTTGGTCTGTGTGTGTGGCTTTCCTGTATACCTTTGTGGTGAATTCTCCGTTAGGTGTTCTCTGTACCATCACGTCTAGGAATGGGAGTTGGTTTTGTCCTTTTCTTCCTCTCTTGTGAATCGGATTCCTGTGAGTGTGGCATTGATGATCCGGTGTGTGTCCTCTATTTCTGTGTTTTTAATGATTACAAAGGTTAAGTTGGTTCAATTTGAAGAAAAATGCAAAAAGACCGAGTTGCTGCGTAAATGAGTTTGTTGATGGTGTTACATAATGTAGAGTGGGACAGAAAGGGAAGCTAAAATTCCCTTGTTGCTCCTTTCAATAAGAAAATGACCAACTTTCCAGCTGGAAGTCACAGTGGTAGCATAGAAGTGCTTGCCCAGTACAAACAATTATTTGAAATAAACTTTGCACCTTGTTGTCTTGTTACTTCCAGACTCTAAGAATAGGGAAAGATGAATTCAGATACTTTTTTCAGATAAACTGGACAATATGACTAAATTCTGATTTTGATTTTGCACAGGATCTGGGAAATAAGGATTTGAATCGTGATAAAATTTATCTGATTTGCCAAATAGTCCGTGTTGGAAGAATGGATTTGAAGGACACGAACCAGAAGAAATGTACTCTCGGGTTAAGACGACCTTTTGGCGTGGCAGGTAATTAACAGCTACACAATGTATTGTGTTCCAGGGCTGTTGAGAGGAAATATGATGGAGAGTCAAGGGGATGAATGAAATAGTCCTGATTGGAGATACAGCAAGTGAAAGGAGATAAAATTTAGCTTTGAAGTCCAAATGAAAATAGATAATGAGGTTATAAAGAGTTCATTTAACTTGGAACGGTGAGCACTGCGTCAAGCAGAGCTTGAAGATTTGAGGACACATAGACCATCGGAAATTAGTTCATGCATTTCAATAATTTCTTATTAAAAATAAAGTCTGGAATTTGCTTTGTTTTGTTTTGCTGTACGAGATCCCTGCTGTTGGCATTTGGTTCTGCTGTGATCTTTTATGAGTAGCTTTGTTGCCCTCAATCTTTTGTGATTCTAGACTGTGGAGTTTATTTGGATTAAGTTCTAAAGGATTAACCACTAACAGTCGACAGCAGAGAGGCACATAATTGAGTAACTATAACTCATATTTATAAAATAGTAGTGAAAAAGAACAAGTTTTATTAACATTTAAATTAATTATCCAAATTAGCATTATGTAAGTCATTGCTATCTTCCAAGAGATACAAGACTAGCCTTAAATTAATTCATGGTTGTGGACTGATGGTGGTTGAAAGACGAAAGACTAGGAATTGGAGTCAAATATGTATTTATTGTTGGGTGGTACTATACACAGTGTTCCGTACTAACTGCTGAGGCCAACTGCCTCATACAACATTGTTAGGCAAACTTTGTACTCCATCTGAGGAATGCTACTATTAGGTAACTAAGACATTATTTTTTAAGACATCCACACTCAGCGATGACCCGCTCTGATCAACATGCAACTGCCCAACCATGTCATCTACCCCAAACCTTTGAAGTGCATCCCCTACATGTGCTAATCACAACCCCCTCCCTCCACCACCTGTTACCTTAATGCTTAATTTGAACCAGAATGCTAATTAATGTAAGTGAGAGGCACTTTTGAGTCGTGATTCTACTCCAGTTAGGAATTAGAGTGATACATTCTAAAATGGTTCAGGTAAAGCCTTGCAGCCGGTAAATACCTCCATTGTATTATCATGGGCTAAAAATAGCATTTAGAATGGAAAAGAGCTTCTATACATACATGTAGATGCAAATGATAAAATATATACATGGGATATAATAGTTATAGTGCTATAATAACTGTAAAATAATTTGCTTGAGGAAATCAACTAGATAGAGTTGCAATAAGATTAGATTTATTCCAATCAACTATCTTGAGGGTGAGAAAAGATTTCACAGAACATTTATCTTTCTCGGCACTTAGAAAATAATTGGTGCCATCTTGAGATTGAGACGGTTGGGTTGTGTTTCATTGGGTTGTGTTTCCTTGAACAAATTGTTGCAAGCTTATGGAAGAAATGAACTTGAGATGAATGATTTGTCCCATTACATACTCTCTGCTGTTCCTATATTTTTATTTTGTTACTGAAGAAGAAAGGATCTCACAAGTTTCCTTACAGTATGTGAGAGTGTCAATTCACCACTGCCTTCCCAATATACTTCTCTTATTCAATCTTGAATTGTTACATCTGATTTTAGACCATAATACGGAAATGAGTATGTTTTCTAATAGATGCATTTGATCAAAAAACTATACCATTTTCCACACTATCTCTGAGAAGGTCTCCTACAAATTTCTTCTTAAATCCCAGTTATTTTACCTTTGATTTGTTTCAGTTTATCACATGAGCTGGACTTGCATTGTCTTCTATAACTCATCATAAGCAATACTTCAACAGCTTCAGTAGTAATGTGTTAAGCTAATAACATATTTATAGAAAGTAGAACTGCTACTTATTAAATCAAGAGCAGAACAAGAGATCATAGTTCTGTACAAGTAAAAGATGTGGTAAGATGATTATCAGTGAGTTCTTCACACAAGGGAGTGGTCTACTCATAAACTGACTTTGAAGTGGAATGGGGTGATTGAATCGGTGGTAAAGGTTAAGACCTTGAAATTATAAAAGAAATATTTCAATGTGATGATAAGTGATTGCTTCTTTCTGGAAAGTTGAGTAATAGTCAATTGAGGAGAAAGTGAGGACTGCAGATGCTGGAGATCATAGCTTAAAAATGTGTTGCTGGAAAAGCGCAGCAGGAATCCCGAAGAAGGGCTTTTGCCCGAAACGTTGATTCTCCTGTTCCTTTGATGCTGCCTGACTTGCTGCGCTTTTCCAGCAACACATTTTTAAGCTCTAATAGTCAATTGACATTACTAGTCAGCATCTAGCTTGGGATATTGTGAATTAAGCTAATTTGAAATAAGTATGAAACTGATGAGTTATGAATTGATTTTTGTGATCTTTCTGCAGTGACACTCCCTCCCTGATACTATATTGTTTCCATGCATTATAAAATAGCTACATAATGTTGCTTGCATTGTGACTAAATATTCCAACATTCTATTTAAGTGTTTTTGCCATTGACTTGACATTGCAAGTTGATTATTTGTCTTTCTAGGTTTCTGTGTGAAATTAAGTATTTCAAACATGTGTCCAGATTGCTCATTTTTCTCCCAAGGTGAAATATTTAGCATTTTCAGTATATTTTTCTTTCAGCTACACAATTGATCTTTTATGAAAATATGCCATTGCTATGCACTACCCCTTGCAGTGATTTACTCGGATACATTTGTATGGACAGCAGTCATCTTTTAATATAGAGAACCATTAATGCACCATTTATTTCCATTTCACACACTGCTCAATGTATACCTGCTCCACATGAGATTGCCAAAGGTTTATCAAATACTACCAATGTGCGCAATATTGACTTGTCAGCCTAACTGCCAAGTTGAGACTTATCTTCATTTGTTGATTGAATGTGGGCATTGCTGACTGGGTAGGACTTATTGCCCGTGCCTAGTTACCCTTGAGAAGTTGGTGGTGAGCTAAATTCTTAAATTGCTGCAGTCCTTGTGATTCAGGTGCACCCACAATGCTGGAAGGAAGGTGTTTCAGAATTTTGAGCACTGAGTGAACGGCCATATAGTTCCAAATTAGAATGATATGTAATTTGAAGGGCATTTGCGGGTGGCAACGTAGCTCTGCATTGGCTGCCATTGTCCCTTGATGTGACAGAACGTGTGCGCTTGAAATGTGCAGTCAAGGACGGTTTAGATTTTAGGGGGAGGCAATAGTCTAGTGGTATTCTCGCCAAACGATCACTTCAGAAACTCAGCAAATGTTATGGGGACCTGAGTTCAAATCCCCACCATGGCAGATGATTGAATTTGAATTCAGTCCAAGTCTAGAATTAAGACTCTAATAATGACCGTGAATCCATTGTTTGAAAATGGTTGACGAATGGAATTTAGGGAAGGAAATCTGCCATCCTTGCCCAGTCTGGCCTACATAGGACTCCAGACCAACAGCAATGTGATTGACTCTTCACTGGTCTCTGGTCAATGAGGGATAGGTAATGAATGTTGGCTGAGCCAGAGACCCTTGCATCCTGTGAGTGAAAAAAGAATCATACACGCTACTCAGGAACAGTGAGCCGATGGTATTATGTCAATGGTCTGCTTTTACCTGGATGATGGTGACCTTCTTAAGTGTTGTTGGACCTGCACTCATCCAGGGAAATGAAGAGTATTCCATTACACTCTTGACTTGTGCCTTGTAGATGGTGGACAGCTTTGGAGGAAGCAGGAGGTGAACCACTTGCCATAGAATTCCAGTTGGGAATACAATCATGGTGTAGAGCTTTTTCTAATTCTAGTGTTTTCAGATGGCCTAAATGTATTCAATCAGGTCTATTTATAGTGTGCAGAGTGAAGGAACTTCCATTCGATTTGTTGAGGGAGCTGTTTTTTACCCGGCATGTAATGTAATTGAACCGGAGTGGTTCCACAAGGTGGTTTAATGTTTAATAAATGTGATTTCAGCACATTCTTGAAGACTGTTATCTGAAAGATCTGCCACAAGATGGTGCTTTCTGCATTCCAGCCATTAGAATGATAGTGAATTGATTTGCTTTGACTTGAACAGCGTCAATTGTCAGTCAGCACATGGAGAAAAAACGTTTAATATTGCCTCACCTGATGGAGCATCCTTCTGAATTCTGCAGTCCTTGTCGTGACATAACCTCTTCACTTCTAGATCAGCATCAAGCCGGGGTAATTTAAGCTCGTTAAATCTAAATCTAAATTGAATTGAAGTTTAAATTAAATGGAAGGCTGTTGAAATGGGAGGTTTTCAAGAATGCCCTACACTTTAAATGATTCCTGGGAATCTCATCGTTCTGAAAGGACTGTTATCTGCGCATTATTGTAATTCAGTTTGATGCAATTCTGAGACCGGAGAGGATTGTGTGGAAGATTGGAGTGTGAAATAACTGCACAGAGGGCCAGTATAATGTCACCAAGTCCCCCTTTATTTATTTGTTCACAGTACACTGGCTGTGGCCAGCCACCTCAGAGTCAGTCCCCCAAACAGAGGAAATTCTAAATCCCCTGGTCAGCCAGTGTCTTCCTGGCTGGCCCAGCTTAACAACCCCACAATCAAGGATCTCGTAGTCAATAAGATCCACCTGGTTCCAATCACTACAGAAACTTCCTCTGATTTACACCATCTTCCAATGCTTGTGTTTCTTGCCAGTTTTATTTGCTTTTGTTCTCCCACTCAGCTGTGCTTCCTTCTCCCCCTTGGAATGTTCATCTTAGAGTGTTTCTCTGTACTAGCTTGGTGGACCACGTAAGTTACCATGCCCTTGTCACCAGGCCATGTTTTTGTAGAGAGGACATCAGTGTCAAAACTAATCACTTCCAGATACCAGAATCAGCTCCAGTAATTTACTTAAAAACCGACATCGTGAGGTAACATCTTCATCCCCGCACCGAATATTAATTTTCCATTTCTGCCTTTAATGCCTAGGACAGTGATCGATGAAGGAATACCAAGTTCTGATTGCATTTCTGCTATAGAAATAACTACGGACTGCCCAAACTCATTTAACACGTTTCCTGACAGGGCACATGGGGGGAGGAGCGGTTACCTTGCAGTTCTGAATTTTATTCCAGTCACAGTCTATGTACCACTCTGTTTATCTTGCATTGCAGAAATTTGGAGAGATGCGTGTCGGAGACATTTACGAAATAGCTGCTTTGATGAAAAATTCAATATTGTGTCCTGACACTCTCTTATATTCAATAAATGGAGCAGCAGATGTATTCTGACATTACATCGGTTAGACTCTCCCACATGCATCTTTCCAACATTAATGAATATTGATGAAGCAATGATAAAGTTTTCCAGCCCCAGAAACTGGTGTATGCTCAGCCAACACCATTAAGGCAAGTGGCCACTCCCTCACCACCTACCTGGAGGAAGAACACCTCATCGTCCGCCTTGGGGCCCTTCAACCCCAAGGGCATCAATGTAGACTTCACCAGTTTCCTCATTTCCCCTCCCCCCACCTCAGCCCAGTTCCAACCTTCCAGCTCAGCACCACCCCATGAACTGTCCCACCTGTCAATCTTCCTTCCCACCTATCTGCTCCACCCTCCTCGCCAACCCCCACTTCCATCCACCTATTGCACTCTCAGCTATCTTCTCTCCAGCCCCACCCCCCCTCCCATTTATCTCTCCACCTCCGAGGCTCCCAACCTCATTCCTGATGAAGGGCTCCTGCCCAAAATGTCAATCTTCCTGCTCCTTGGATTCTGCCTGACCTGCAGAGCTTTTCCAGCACCACACACTCTTGACTTTGATCTCCAGCATCTGCAGTCCTCACTTTCTCCAAGGTCGGTTTATTGCCAAGTAAGGAGTTGTCTTGCCACCTCTCCATCTCCAAGTTATTCATCTCTGTGTCGACAGTTCCCACCTTTTCGACATGGCGCTACCTCCCTCTACTACTCTCTGAATAGAGGAGCAAGGGGACAGGGCTGGGAGGAAGGGTCATGTTGGGTTATCAAAGTGAGCAGAAGGGATTAAATGGATACAAACACTGAAAATGCTGGAGGAACTCAACGAGTTTGGCAGCCTCTGCAGAGAAATTTGGAGGAGTGGATGTTGGACTGGGATGGACAAATTCAAGAAGTGCATTGACAGCCACCTGGTTAAGGAGCAGCATTCCAAAAGCTAGTGCTTCCAAATAAACCTGTTGGACTATAACCTGATACTGTGGGTTATTTTCACTCTGGAGGGAGAAGCAGAGCTAATATTTTGACTGGCATGACTCTTCTTCAGAACTGCAGAACTTGTTCTGGGAATGATTACAACCCATTATTAACAAGGACTCAATTAATCCAGCCACCCACCCTGCCAATAGTGCAGGGTTATTCTCCATTTTTATTCTTTGTTTTGCTTTACCTTGTTATAAGGGAAGGTGGTGACCTACTGGGATTGTCACTAGAATGTTAATCCAGAGACCCAGGTAAGGTTCTGGGGACCCAAGTTCAAAACCCACCACAGCTGATGGTGGAATTAGAAATCAAACAAAAAGTGTAATTAGGAGTCTAATGTAATGATGCTGTTCTCTTAACAAGGTTATGTTGTCCTTGTTTTTTTTTAAAGGGGTCATAAACGCAGAATGACTGAGAGATTTGGCTTGGATGGGTTTTAGGGCCAATTTGATTATATTTTGGATTAGTGGTGCTGGAAGAGCACAGCAGTTCAGGCAGCATCCAAGGAGCAGCAAAATTGACGTTTTGGGCAAAAGCCCTTCGTCAGGAACCCAAAAGGGCTTTTGCCCGAAACGTCGATTTTGCTGCTCCTCGGATGCTGCCTGAACTGCTGTGTTCTTCCAGCACCACTAATCCAAACTCTGGTTTCCAGCATCTGCAGTCATTGTTTTTACCAATTTATTAGAGCTAACAGATACTGCCTCAGCCAAAAGGCTTGCAAGTTTGAAAAAAACACTTGTACAATGAAAGGGGATTGGCCAGTTCTCCCAGTTCAGCTTTTCTCTCGTTTTGGTTTGGATTGGTTTGTTTTAAGACTGCTGGTCAAAGAAACAGCTACATGGTAAAAAGTGTTCCATGTTGAGTCTCTTAGCCATCTCTCTCTTTGACGTCAATCCTGTAAGACCCTGTTTTGATTTTACCTTTTTTTTTTGCAATGGAGTGTTTATGGGGATTGTTGTGGGAATTTGGAACAGCATCATTAAGTTGGGGTGGACTGTTGGGTTTTTTGGATAGGTTAAGTTATTCTATATTCTGTTCTCTTTTGTTTGTGTAATCTTGCAAATAAATTCTGCTTTTTTTAAAAGCAGATTGGGCCAGCTGCATCACTCCTGGAATATCCACAGGGCACATGTTTGAAACAACTAACAAAGTTAGGGTCCGAGCTACTTTCTTGAAATGTTTTGAGGAGGTCTGACTTGATCCACAACACTAGTGCTGACCATGCATCCATTGCTGATTGTTGGGAAAACCCCATCTCGTTCACTAATGTCCTTTCGGGAAGGAAACCGCCATCCTTACCTGGTCTGGCCTGCATGTGACTCCACACCCACAGCAATTTGGTTGACACTTAACTGCCCTCTGGGCAATTAGGGATGGGCAATAAATGCTGGCCTGGCCAGTGATGTCTTCATCCCATGAATGATTTAAAAAACGCTGACTTACCGGCAATTTTCAAAGTTTCTCAGCAATGCACGGTGTATCAATGGTTAACACTGCTGCCTCACAGCTCCATGGTCACGGGTTTGATTCCACCCTCAGGTGACTGTCTGTGTGGAGTTTGCGCACTCTCCCCATGTCTGCGTGAGTTTCCTTTGGGTGCTTTGGCTCTCTCCCAAAGTCCAAAGATGTGTAGATTACATAGATTGGCCATGTTAAAGTGCCCAGGGGTGTGCAGGCTAGGTGGGTTAGCCTGGGAAATGCAGAGTAACAGGGAGTGGGTGGGATGCTCTTTGGGGGGGAGGAGATGGGTCGGTGTGGATTAGATGGGCCAAATGGTCTGCTTCCACACTGTTGGGATTCTATGAAAGTATGGTAAAACGTATAACATAATTGGCAGCCATTCGGCCGGTATGAACTCTTCAAAGATATCCTATTAGTCCAACTTCCCTATTTTTCTCCACATTCTCCACAATTTTCTTCCCTTTAAGATTTGTAAACACACAATTTAGATGTCTCCTGAATGACCATACATCATGAACAAACGGGTCATTGCTCGGAAATCCATCTTGGGTAACTCAGCGTGGGACTGCCTGCTGCAGTGTTTTAAGACAGTTCATTGTTGGAATAGACAATGACAGCCTCCAAAATCAGCAAACAAGTGAATGAATTCAAGGATGAAAACCTTCGCATCAAACTGTAGCTCAAGTCATTTGCAGAAGGCGCAACAAAGAGGCATTTGACACAACTCCGTGAAATGTTATCATGGATTGGCTTAATATTCATAAATTTTATGAAGGATACAACATCCTCAATAATTCAGAATTGAATTAATTGTATTATAGAGAGGGAATTCTGACCATGTAATAGGTTAATAAGACAGGACATGACTTTGCAGGAAGTGATGCAGTCATCTGTTGCAGCCTTGTGGCAAGATGAAGCCACTGTAAGATGCTTCATAAATAAACTTACAGTTATCCTTCTCCCATAAAAACCTGTAAGTATTATTTAGTAGCACAATAAGACCAAGAACGTTCCAGAAAAAAGTACCTGTATGTAAAAGCCAATGTGAGAAAAGTGAATATGTGTAAAAGCAGATGATGATAGGACAAAGAGTCATTGTTCAATATCAGCTTCTCACTGAGAGGCTGAAAATTGAACGTCATTGTGCACATTTTTTTACACAAATAGGGGCAATTCAGGAAACTGCATCCCACAAAAGTTGTTTAACCCTAATTTGGTCCAGGCCATTTTCAAAATGCCTTGATAACTTTCTCAACATAGGAACAGGAGTAGGCCATTCAGCCCATCAAGCCTGTTCCGCTATTTAATGTGATCATGGCTGATCTGTGGCCTAACTCCATCATCCATATCACTTAATACTTTTGCTTAACAAAAAAAACTCTCTCAGATTTAAGTTAAGAACTGATCCTGCATCTACTACCATTTGTGGAAGACAGTGTGTAAGAAGTGCTTCCTAACATCTCTCCTGAATGGTCTGGCTCTAATCTGTTGTCTATGCCCCACAGTTCTGGAATCTTCAATCAGTGCAAATAATTAGTGGACCTCTTATGTGTGGAAACAATGTTTTAGGATCAATAAACAAAGCTGCTCTACAATGGTGGAGAGTATCTACATGATGTTTTTTGAAAGTTGAATATTTGGCTAGGTTGCCCACGTTGAATTTTCTGAATGTGGTGGTTGAGTAACACATTAGGGGTTAATTTCCTAATCCAAATCATTCATTCTTTTTAAAAGTAAGCCACTGGTCTCTTTGTCCATTATGTTTTTTCAAAAGGTGATTCATCTTGGCTCACACAATAGCAGTTTCAAGTGGTAATTAGTTAATCTTCTCAAGTGGCAAGATACATATCAGATTAGTCCCAGATCTGCCAGCATTGCTGTAAACAATAGAAATGCCAAGTGTTAGTTAACTAGGTTGGGTATGTTCACTGACAAGTGCCTTTGACAATCATTAGAGTTTGCTTTTATTCAGTTTTGGTGAATACCTGCTCTGGATTAATTATATGCATGTTGTATCCTCCTTCCAGGATCTACATTCTGACTGACAGTTCAGATGGCTAAGACTTTATCATAAACTAAGAGCATTGTTGACAGAGAGACAGGGTGACTCACGGACAGTAGTCTGATTGGCTGCCGAAGTTTTATAACTTAAGTAGTCTTGGGCTCAAAGAGTTAAGCTTCAGTTCATTCCCCCCTCCTTGACTGCTGGTACAAAGTCTTCCATGGCCCCATTCTTCCTAACTCTGCAGCCTCCTTCCCAAATCTGTATTCCTCCAACTCCAGCCTTTTTGAGCATCCTCGATTTTTGTTGCTCCCTGCCATCAGCACATCAGCCAAGGTCCAAGGCTCAGGAAATCTTTCTCTGAACCCTTCCATTGTCCACTTCCTTCTTCGATACTTGATGCCTCTTCACTCAAGCTTTTGATTATCTGTCCTAGCATCTTCTCAGTGTTAAGTTTTGTCTGATACAGTTCCTGGAATTTTTAAGGAAGTAACATAAATACAAGTTCTAATGCTATTGGCTCACATTTGTAGAGAAAACAGAGGGGGTCAAATAGGTTTTCTTGTTAAAATTGCATCGTTTATTTATATTTAAGTTGAGAAATATTGGACTTTGAAAATGTTTGGTTGATTTGGATGATATTGTCAGGGCAGCAATTATTATCTCTCTGCAGTTGTGCTGAAAGGATGGTGGAATCTGTTTTCTGTTGTTGGACTGGAGACATGTGTAGTACAGATCTGATAGGAGACGCAGCTTTTTTTCCCAAAGGATAGCAATGAGTCAGTCGGGTGGCTAGAACAATTCTGCGGCTTTTCACAACCTATTTGGTACTGTATTTAATTCCACAACCTAACCATTACAGACCGTGAAAAATGCTTACCCTCTGCTGTACTGGGGCTATTTTTTCTTAAATTAACATTTCCTGTTTCTGTGTGTTTGTCTCTCTCCCTCTCTGTTTCTAGTGATGGACATCACCGATATCGTGAAGTGCAAAACAGAAAGTGATGAAGAGAAACAACATTTTATTCCTTTCCACCCGTAAGTCAAAAAGCACAGTTTGTCAGTTTGGGCAGGGTAAGCATGATGACATCAATTGTTTTAGATAATGATGTTCCTTTAAGCAAGAGGTCAAACATGAAGATCCATCTTGGCTGATATTTGTTATCAATACAACTCTTGTTCTCTTTGGCCCCTTAATTCCAATGCTGTCAAGATTTCATTTGAGATCATCAAGATGGGATGTGGTCATTCTGTGCTGATGAGATTATGAGCTGAATGTCAAAGTGACCAACCGAAAACCAAATTTCTCTAGAAACTTTGTTAACACCAATCAGCTCTCTGTAAATGGTTTTGAACCTCCTTTAGACTGACATACTGTTAATTACACATAATCAGGAAACAGTAAGTTATTCAGTTCTGAGGAAGGGCCATTGGACCTGAAACATGAACTCTGATTTCTCTGCAGACCTGCTGAGCTTTTCCAGCAATTTCAGCTTTTGTTTCTGATTTCCAGCATCTGCAGTTCTTTTGGTTTTTATCCATGTGTAGACAGGTCAGCTGGGGACATGGGGATGTGTTAAGCCTACGGGGTTGAGCAGATGGGTTATTGGGAAGGGGATGTGGTTTTTCTGGATCTCACTGGTGTGTTCAGACTGAGACAGGAAGGTGCTGGAAGAGGAGCACTAACAGTTGATTTCTGTTGTGCCGGGAAAGTGGGGAATGAGGAACAAACTGATTGTGAGCAGACTCAGAGTGGGCAGGGTAAGTGTCTCAACTTGTGAGGGAGGGGCTAGAGCAATCACTAATCTCAGGCTTTTGTTGGGGAAGAATATCAGTCACATATCCATACACCACTGCTGCCTCACAGCACCAGAGACCTGGGTTCAATTCCCGCCTCGGGCAACTGTCTGTGTGGAGTTTGCACATTCTCTCCATGTCTGGGTTTCCTCCGGGTGCTCCAGTTTCCTCCCACAGTCCAAAGATGTACAGGTTAGGTGAATTGGCCATGCTAAATTGCTCGTAGTGTCAGGTGAAGGGGTAAATGTAGGGCAATGGGTCTGGGTGGGTTGCTCTTCGTAGGGTCGGTGTGGACTTATTGGGCCAAAGTAATTAAATCTAAAACAGGCTGCTCACTTCCAGGTCATGCTACTGCATTGGCCTTCTCTGTATGTTACATCTCCCTGGCACAGACAGTGCTGGATAATTATATCTTTACGTACTGAGGGAGCCAGGCATTAAGAGTTTGGGTTAGGGACAGGGTTGCTGCTCTTGTCCCTCCCTGATTTCTGACTCCACAAAGTCCTCTCCTGTCCTGGCCTGAGCAGGTGTCTGGTCTCTGCCAGCCATCTGAACGCCAGCGGCCTGGGTCACATCTTCCTCAGCGAGCCGTGGTGCTGTCACAGTGAGGCGTGCACCGGATTCCCACACTGTCTAATGCTACCCTCCCTGACAAGGTGTCAGTATCTGAGCTGGTGGAGTGTGCAGGCAGCAGCCTAAGTGATGCTTCCTCCAAGGCCTTCCCAGGGAGGTGGTTTCTGTGGGAGCTGGGTGTTACACCGTTGTGAGGGGAGTGAGCAGGACCTGCTGACACAGGAAGGGAAGGCACCATGGCCAATGGCTATATGTGGAATGGGTTGGAGCACATGGTTCATGGGGAAGTAGTGGACTGGTCCACACTCGTTTGATAGACATGGATGTTTCTGCATCCCTACAGGAAGGGGTTATGAGAGGACTGGTTTCTCTCCTCATTGGGAATGTGGAACCAGATGTTAGTGCCGCCCACACCCCCACCTCAAACACACACACACACACACTTTATACCTGTTATACCTGTTATGGGCTTCCTTCCTATCTAGTGACAGAAATGGAAGGAGCAAGTGAGCTGACAGTGGTTCACATAGCTGTTACAACTGGTGTATATGGAAGAAAGGTGGTGAAGGTATTCTGAGGGACTGTGGACACAGCATTTGCAGTGATAGGTGGAGCTAGTAAGGTGGGATGTTGGGGTACGGCTCACTGCCTTTATTCCTGATGAAGGGCTTTTGCCCGAAACGTCGATTTCGAAACTCCTTGGATGCTGCCTGAACTGCTATGCTCTTCCAGCACCACTAATCCAGAATACAGTGAGTATAAGTCAGGGAAGGTGGTACATGAACAGTAGGAATGGTAAAGAGAAGAATGCAGCACTTCCTCTGAAGGAGTGGAGAAGGTACTTAAGCAAATACCATCATATGACACTGCTGGCTGTTCTCTGGAGATGGCACTGACCCAGGTGACAGTTTTGGATATTGATGCCTCTCCTTGCCCCCTCGACCAGGAGAACTGTGCTGACACCTTCCCCTTCTCCAACGCGTTCTGATTCTGTTTGTGACTGAGCAGGCTGGCTTCAGAGTGCCCGTGGTCGTCTCGGTGCACAGATCTAGGTCTTTTACAGATGGTGTGGGTACCATCTGTGCTGGCATTTCATGGATAGCTGCTATGTATGATAAAATGAGTCAGCAATCAGATGCCAAAGGAGCAAGACAGGTAGTTAATGAGATGGACTTGTGATAACTCAGCCTCCAAATATCTCAGTGCAACTTGGACTGAGCCAAGAAATTGGAAGATTCAATCCCTTAGTTAAATTGGTAAATGGAGCAGCTAAATACAACACAGCAACTCCCCATGAACGGAAATGATACAGAAGGAGCTGTTCATTGGGCTTTTGTGGCACTCTTTAAGGGAACAATGCTTTCAGATGCCTGAGAAAATTCTTTATTCCTGTAATGCTGAGATCTCCCACACCTATTTAAATTAATATCTCCAAATGCTCCCTCCGCACCACAGTGAAGTGTCAGCATTAAATAAGTTCTTTAAATCCCACAGTGAACTTGGAAAGTCAGCCTTCTGATTCAGAGTTGGAAATACTGTCAACAATGATGACATTTATAAAAAGGATGCATTTGCAATGTTGTCGAGATGGCCCAGAAAGTAGGTGGACTGACTAATTGAATTCTAAGTCATGATCTGAGGACAACCCCAGGTTTGATCTGTACTGTGCGAACTGGTCTGAGTTCAATCTGGATCAAGATGGAGACAACGGGGACAACGGGGAGTGTGGTTTCTTCTGTGCCACAGAAACCTCATGCTGGAAAGTGTAAAAAACAATTGAACCTAATTCAATTTTAACTGATCATTATCATAGAATCACTATAGTGTGGAAGCAGGCCATTTGGCCCATCAAGTCCACACCAACCCTCCAAAAAGCATCCCACACAGACTGACCACCACCCCCACCATCTCTATAACACTGCATTTCCCATGGCTAATCCACCTAACCTGCATATCCCAGCACACTATGTGGTCAATCTGCCTAACCTACACATCTTTGAACTGTGGGAAGAAATCCATGCAAACACAGGGAGAACGTGCAAACTCCACACATGCAGCTGCCCAAGGGTGGAATCAAATCTGGGTGCCAGCGCTGTGAGGCAGCAGTGTTAACCACTGAACCACCGTGCCACTCATAATTTTATTAAGGAGTAAGCAATATATTGAAATGCAAATCTACTAGAAAGATTTAAAAGAGACATGAGGGGCAGATTTTCTACACTGAGAGTGGTGAATGTGGGCAATGGACTGCCAGAGGACATGGTGGATGTGGGAACAGTTATAACATTTAAAAAGCATTTGGATAAGTACATGAATAGGAAAGATTTGGAGGGATATGGGGCCAAACACAGGCAGGTGGGACTAGTTTAGTTTGGGATTATGGTCAGCAAGGACTAGTTGGACCAAAGGGTCTTTTAAGGGTCTTTTAAAGAGTACTGATTGGAGAAGGGGCGTCATAGTAGGAACTAGATAATTCCATTTGGAATAATTGGATAAATACCTCGTAGATTTGCATTTCAATATATTGCTTTAAGAGTATACCCCCTAGTTTTGAACTCCCCCACCTTAGGGAAAGGACCATTGCTATTCAGTTCACCTACATCCCTCATGATTTTATAAACATCTATAAGGTCACCCCTCAACCTCCTACGCTCCAGTGAAAGATGCCCCAGCCTATTCAGTCTTTTTTTATATAACTAGATGAACCTGTACTGAGACAATTAGAGGTATGAATCAGAAATGGAAGCCACTTACAAGCTTCAGTGAAAATCACGACCTAGAATAAAGAAACAGGACTACATCAAATATGCAAAGCACTCTACCAGCATTGTAGGTCCCCAGTAAGACTGCTAATACTCACAAATTATCCCAGTCTCCCAGAATTAAGACTAATTTCTTATATGATTTGGGAGAAGCATCATTCAGACATTTTATTCTTCTGATTTGCTTGGGCTGTACTGTCAAGAAGCAGAAGAGCTTCAACTTGACCTCTGGTTAAAATGCGTCAAAATATAGCGCATATCCATCAGTGCAGAGGATTGTGGGTAGTGTGGCCACCATTATTGCTGAGATGGTTGGGGCATGTGGTTGATTCTCAAGAATGGACAGGGCAATTGGAGGTGAGAGGTCATATGACAACCTCTTCTGGAATATGAAGCATCCGGTGCTCTTTTGGTTTTCTTCTGGAATATGGTCCAACTTAATTTGGCAATCCAAAACCCAGCACAAACAAACCGCAACAATTTAGGCCGAATGCTCTCAAATACCCTCGATATGAATAATTCTAGCAGTTATACTTTGCTGTGTTTTAACCATTTTCCATTTGATTCGTATTGATACTGTTTACAATTACTGATAGATATCATGATGTTCAGAAACATCTTCACGTTTAAACCCTCCGATGAAAGAATTACTTTGACAGTTGTAAGCTGCTTCATTTGCATTTCACTAATTTTAATTATATGATTTGTTGCAGGTTTATGGCAGAAAATGATTTTCTGCACTCTCTAGTTAATAGAGTAATTTCTACCAAGACAGGAGATGAAAAGGGTCAAGGTAATCCTCTTAATCAAACAACGTGGAGCTTTCTTCTTTTCTTATTTGCCCATAATATTAAAATCGATTAATGTATTATTAAAATTACCTATTAATTTTAAAATACTGTAGTGCTCTATTGTATTTTGCAGAGATATCTGAAATGAATTAATGTGAAATGCAGGGACTACTGTCATGTGGACAATATTGGCTGGGTTCAAACAGTAGAAGCCTACAAAATCACCGAGCAGTTAGGCTGTGCTTAGGCATTGGTTGAGAACTGTCTGTGTGATGGATCATTAATCTCCATCAGAATAGGCAGATAAACTACCAGTTTATTGTCTTACCTAATGGCTCTTAGTTGTCCAATTGGATAACAGCTGGAATGATCTGTTCAGGTCCAGGAGTAGAACTTGACTCCATATTTTTGGGAGGCTAAGTGAAACTGAGCCAAGTAGTTTTAGAAAATTAGGTCTTATCTGCGACCCTTTTTATTTTCATCTAGTGAGATTGTTGTCAGCAGATAAGTCTGAAGATATAACCTCTTGAAAGAATACAAAGTCATTTTTTGGGAACACATTTTGATGATGTTCTATTGGACTGAAAGGTCCTGCTATTGGTCTGCACTGCGGTCGGTACTGTTGAAGGATTACAAATAGAGGAGACTTAACTGTTCAACCAAGCCCCAAGGTCATTTGGAATATTTTTGAGAGTCATTGGAAGATTTACAAGGATGTTGCTGGGTTTGGAGGGTTTGAGCTACAGGGAGAGGCTGAATAGGTTGGGTTCTTTTTTCCCCTGACACTGAACCTTATTGAGGTTTATAAAATCATGTGGGGCATGGATAGGGTGAATAGCCAAAGTCTTTTTCTCAGATTAGGAGAAACTAGAGGCAAGAGGTTTAAGGTGAGAGGGGAAAGATTTAAAAGGACCTGAGGGGTGATTTTTTTCATGCAGAGGGTAGTGTATGCATGAAATGAGCTGCTGGGGGACGTGGCGAAAGTGGGTACAGTACAATGACAATATTTAAAAGACATTGGGATGAGTACATGACTAGGAAGAGTTTAGCGGGATATGTGCCAAGTGCTGGAAAATGGGATTAGATTAGTATAGGATATCTGGTCAGCGCAGATAAGTTGGACTGAAGAGTCTGTTTCCGTGCTATGTAATTTTATGACCCTATGAGTTCTTTCACAAGTTGTGCCCATTCATTCTTTCAATAATAAAAACTGTTGCCTTTGACCCCCTGACTGTTGCACTCTCTGTTTCCATCATTCTCCATGGTCACCGTGTGAGCTTGAACCAGAGTGACCTTCAGCCAAGCTTCCTGAAATCATCTCCATCACCAAAAAGACTCTACTTCCAATTTTGTGCACTTGCTTGTCTCAGGCCCAGCCACAGGTCTTCTCCTGAAACCCTCAAATATGTTTTTTGTGGTGTCTAGACTGCACTATTCCAAGGCTGCCCTGGCCAATTTCCCATCCAACACTTTCCACAAACCTTAGCTTGACCAAAAGTCTGAAGTGTTGCCTTAAAACTTCTTACAAAGGTCTTGTTGCCCCATCAGCTGATCTTTGTTGGCTCCCGACCCACCAAAAAAACAGCAGGCCAGGCAGCAACCGAGGAGCAGGAGAATCGACGTTTCCGGTATAAGCCCAAAACATCGATTCCCCTGCTCCTCGGATGCTGCCTGGCCTGCTGTGTTTTTCCAGCACCACACTTTTGAACTCTGGTCTCCAGCATCTGCAGTCCTCACTTTCTCCCAACCCACCAACACTACCAAATTAAATTTCCCATCCTTTGGTTTAAATCTCTCTGTGGCCTTGCTTCTCTTTATCTTTATAATCTCCTTCAGCTCTGCAAGATTCTGGAGACTCAGCATTGACCCAGTTATGGCTTCTTCTGTGTCCTTGTTTAACTTTGTCCCATCACTCCAGCCATGCATTCAACTCTCTCGGGTCTGAGTTTGGAATTTTCCTCCTTCAACTTGTGTCTCTGGATGTCCTCTCAGATTGTCCTTAACAAAAATAAAACTACCCCATGATAAATATTTCAGGTTATCAAGGAAAGATCAAAAGCAAGCATTACGATGGCAAAGAATGACAGAGGTATGCAGTGAACAACAATATGATGATGTACAATAAGAGAGAGTGGCAATAGGAGTTACAAATTGCAATAGCAGACTCATTACTAACCCTTGGATCTCTGAAAAATGGGAACAGTGGTTGAAATCTGAAATCTTGTAGCACAGTGTGAGTAAGGAAGGCTGTAAAATGCCTACTTGAAAGATTGTGTGCTGTTCCTAGTGCTTCCATTGGACATAATTGTAACAGTGTAGGGGACAGAGGGCAGAAAGATCAGCGTAGGAGGGGAGTGGTGAATTGGAATGGCGAGTAAATGGAATTTTGGGAACACACACATACAGACTGTGAGGAAATGATGTGGACTGCACTTAGTCTCCCTGTTATTGAAAAGCTTGCATTGTGAGGTGAGAACACAATCCACTGAACTGAAATAAGTACAATCAAATCATGGTTTCACCCACATGGAAAGCTTCAGTCCCTGCATGGTAGAAATGGAGGCAGCAAAAAGGGCAGGTTTTGCATCTCCTGAATTTGCACAGGAAGATGTCAGGGGAAGGAACAAAGATGTTGGGAATAACCTGGTGTCATCAGCCTCCTTACTCGCCAGCCAGCGGTTCAATCTGATAGGCTGTGGCCAAGAAACAGAGTCTAACAATAGTGTTTACATCTTCACAAATTTAACGGTAGGACTTAGAGGAAAGATAAACCTTTGTCTTCCCTCAGTGCAACAGTGCTTCCCACGTCCCCCTCTGCTTGTTCCCTCCCTTCCTGCCTCTTTGTTCATACTGTGGTTGCGATACTCATGTATCAAAATCAAACCTTTCTTTGAGGTCAAGTTTAATGGAACGGACTTTTACACAAATAATTATGTGAAGGGTTGGCATATGGACTTGAATTGGGCCGAAGTGAAATCCAACAGAAAAGATTCTTGCAACAAAAACATCAGAAGATTTATATTACTTAAGAAACACTTAATTATTTTATGACATTATAAATTAGATACATTTCATCCACATTAAAGTTGATGACTCCTATAGTATTGGGAACTTTATGCATTTGCAATGAAATCAAATCTTTAACTCCAGGAAGAAACATTGTTTGAAAATCTTTGGCCTTTGATTCCTGAAAAGCGAGTGTTGTCTTTTACAGGAGGTACATGAAAAATTAAGTCTGGCTTGTCTCAGAAATCATGAGGCTGAGTTTTACACGAGAGGTTGCAATTTCATGGGTGTGTACGGTAAATGCAAATGATTGTTTTAAGCTCGCTGAGGCCAGTCACTCTCAGATTTAATTCACCAATTAAAATGTTGCCTGTTCTGCCATGAAGGTGTGATGATAAATCTCTCTTTGCAATTTTTGTTTTGTTTTCTATTAGCGGACTCCACTGCTCCCATAATGAGGAATTATCAAACTCACTCTGAAATTAAAATAAATAAGCTGCTCTTCAATTGAAGTTAGTTTATCGCTTCATCTTTCATTCCCTCAATATTTCAACTGAATCCTTTGTCTCACTGTTATAGCTGCACTTTCTCCAAGCTTTCCTTTAATTAATCTCCAAGATGGCAATGGATGCTATACGTCCATAGATAATATCTGGAATGATTAAGCAACATAATCTATCCATCTCCCATATCTACACTCTATGTCTTCTCAATCGCTAACCTAAAACGGCTCAATAGTTCCCATGTCAGCTTAGTCTCTTATAACTCCATGCCATATTTTTGATTTGATTTGATTTATCATTGTCACATGTACCTAGGTACAGTGAAAAGTTTTGTTTTGCACACAGTACAGGCAGATCATACCGTACAAAGTGCATTTGGGTAATCGAACAGAGTGAGAATACCAAGTTACGGCTGTTGCACAAAGAGCAAGATCAACATTAAATTTAAAATTTGAGAGGTCCATTCAGAGGTCTAATAACAGTGGGGAAGAAGCTGTTCTTGAACCTGTAGGTAGGTGTGTTTAAGCTTTTGTATCTTCTGCCCAACGGAGCACGTTGGAAAAGATTACAACCGGAGTGGGAGAAGTTTTTGGTGACGTTAGTTGCCTTCCCAAGGCAGTGAGAAGTGCAGATGGAGTCAACAGATGGAACGTTGGCCTGTGTGATGGACTGGGCTGTGTTCACAACTCTCTGTAGTTTCTTACGTTCCTGGGAAGAGCAGCTGCTGTACCAAGCCGTGAAGCACCCAGATAGAATGCTTTCTCTGGCTCATCTATATAAATGGGTAAGAGTCTAATCTTGGTAATATTGTTGGATAGTATGCATGATGGAGGGATTATCAGTGCCTTTCACCTTTTGCTGTTAAACCTTTGTCCTCTTTAGTCCTCTGCCAGAGGGCAGGGTTTATCCTTCATTCCAAACTTTTGCATTGGGGAGGGCAATGAGGCTGGTGACCAATTCACCTGAGGTGGAATAGGGATTGGACTCCATGCTCTTGGCACCAACTGAACATTCAAACAAGGAACAAGAGGGATGGGTTGGCTGTCAGGTTAGAATCTAGGGGTAATATGTGATCGAGGGAAGATATAGGTGATGTAAGTATAGATATTTTTATTGAAAATTTAACATTTTTACAAGTTTAAAAAAATTTTAAAAATCCCAAATATATACATTGATATACAATTAAATCTTAAATAAATAATAACCAAAATTTAACAAAAGAAAAATACCGAGAGAATAAAAACAAAACTCAACTAACTACTAATCTAACCTACAACTAACCAGAGTGTCTAATTAAGTCTCTTACATTATTCAAATAAGAGAAAGAAGAAAAAAAAACAACGGATAATACAGAAATTGGATAGTGAGATACATGCTCGGAATGTGTTAACATCAAATGTAACAAAACCCGTATTCGTGCGGGATTCCTCTCCTAAGGGGCCCCGGACCAGCCAGGTTTGCAATCTCAATTAAATAAAAGCCCTAGTTAGGATGGCTGAAATATCTGTATTTATATAATTCAAGAAGGGCTGCCATATTTTATGGAATAATTCGGTCTTTTGGTGCACCATATTTGTAAGGAAGTCAAGGGGAATACATTCCATAATTAATCTGTGCCAATTTGAAAGTCCAGGGGGGCCCTCAGCCACCCAGTTTACCAAAATATTTTTCCTTGCACAGAAAGAGAGAATAGAAAATAATCTCTTCCCGTGCATATCCCGGGAGGGTAAGTTCGAAAAGCCCAAAAAGAGAGATACAGAGTCCACTTTAATTTCCGTTCCTAAGATTTCTGTCAGAGCACTTGCTACTTTAGTCCAATATCTACAGATCTTATGACAGTTCCATAGGCAATGTACAAGAGTGCCCACCTCTATTTTACATTTGGGACACATTGGAGATGCTCTTGCCTTAAATTTTGCCAATCGATCCGGTGCTATATGGGCCCTATGAAGTATCTTCACCTGGATAGCCTGAGTTCTGTTACAGATGGTGATTCTTCTGGCATTTTCCCAAATGTCATTCCACGTTTCTAAAGAGATTTCTAGTCCCAAATCCTGATCCCATGTTTTAAGCAGATTGTCCATATCTCCTGATACTTCATCATGTAGTAAATGATAAACAGTACTGACGGAAGATACCCCCATTGGCCGTAGCACTCCAAATTCTCTATCTGATTTATAAAGACTATCTAGTAACGTAGTCTTCTTCTGTATGTAATCTCAAATTTGGAAGTATCGAAAGTCTCCATTAGGTAATCCAAATTTCTGACGCAGCTGTTCAAAAAACATCAGGACCCCTTCTTTCAATAGATCCCCTAAACAAGAGATACCCCTGGATCTCCAGAGTTTGAAAGTGGCATCTATAAACCCCGGTTGAAATCCCCATGCTCCCACTATCGGAGCATAGGGGGATGTTTTATGTGAGTTGCCCTCATTTTGCCGCATTATATTCCAAGCTTTAATTGTGTTTACTATTATAGGGTTTTTACAGTGAACCGTAATGATTTTCCTCTTGTCTGAAAATAAAAGGTTAATAAGTGGGCATTTTACTTGAGAAGCCTCGATGTCCAGCCAGATTGATTGCAGGTCAGACAAGACCCAATCAACTATGTAACCTAATAGGGGACTTAACTGATATTTCCTAAAATCTGGGAAGTCCAATCCTCCCCTTGCCTGTGGAAGCTGTAGCTTCTTCAGCTTAATGAGGGGTCATCTATGATTCCAGATAAAGAAACCCAACCAGCCATATAATTTACGTAGTGCCAGCCTCGGCAGCATCACCGGGAGCACTCTCATAGGGTATAGGAGATGGGGCAGGACATTCATTTTAATTAGTGCTATTCTACATTGGAAGGTCTCCCCATCACTGGAGGTCCTGCCTTACCCCCTCCAGTAAATGCACAAAGTTAGCCTTGTATAACTGACCAAATACTGGGGTAATAAAAATGCCTAAATAGAAAAAACTCTCCAGGGACCACCAAAAGGGAAAGTGGGATCCGTCCGATAAGTGGGATATACTAGCAAGACCACTCATTGGCATAGCCTCCGATTTTGAGAAATTAATTTTATAGCTTGAGAATGCACTAAATGTATTAATAACGTGGATTAAGTGAGGCATGGACATCAGGGGATTACTGAGGAATAGAAGAACATCATGTGCATAAAGGGTAATTTTATGTTTACCTGTACCAATCCTTGGGACCGTTATATTAGAGTCAGCCCGAATAGTTTCTGCTAGTGGCTCAATTATTCGCGTAAATAGCAATGGTGAGAGAGGACATCCCTGACGGCAGCCCCTACCCACACTGAAGCTATCCGAGCCTAATCCATTGGTGATCACAACTGCTTTGGGATCACTATACAATTTTGAGACCCATTTGGTAAACATCTTTGTAATGCCAAACCTTTCCAATGTGTAAAACAAATATGACCATTCAACCTTGTCGAATGCCTTTTCCACAGCTAATGAGACTACTACTCCTGGTATCTTTCCCTGATGGCAGGCTTGAATCACATTCAAACATTATTGGATGATCTACGGCCCTTAATAAACCCCGTCTGATCCTCCTTCATGATGTATGGCAATACCCTTTCTAGCCTCAATGTTAACGTTTTAGAGAGGACTTTAAAATCTACATTTAGCAAGGATATTGGTTTGTATGATGCGCAATCTTCTGGGTCCTTTCCTTTTTTAAGGATAAGAGAGATATTCGCCTCTTTCAGTGAAGGCGGGAGACAGCCCTGACTGTATAAGTAGTTATACATGTCCATAAGTGGACCAGCCAATATTCCTGTAAATTCTTTATAGAATTCATCTTGAAATCCATCTGGGCCAGGTGCCTTACTGCTCTGAAGTTGCCTGATTGTGTTAAGTATTTCTTGGATTGTTAGGGGAACATTCAGGACCGATACCTGTTCCGGAGTTAGGTCCGGAAAGGTCAAATTTTTAAAAAATGATTGCATCCTCCTAGTCCTGTCTTCACAATCCTGTGATTTATATAAATCAGAATAAAGTTTTCTAAAGATTGCGTTAATCCTTTTATGATCATGAGTCAAAATACCTGTACTTTCCTTGATAGACGTGATAGTTTGAGGGGCCTTCTGTTTCTTTGCAAGAAATGCTAAGTGTCTACCAGGTTTATCGCCAAATTCATATAATCTTTGTTTTGCAAATAATATTTCCCTCTTGGCCGTTTGGGTAAGCATGGTGTTTAGAGCTGTCCTAAGGGCCGTAATCCTTTGCAATTTGATAATAGAAGGTCTGTCAGCGTATGCTGTTTCAGCCGCTTTTAAGCGAGCTTCGAGCAGACGCTGTTGTTCTCCCTTTAATTTTTTCTGGGTCGCTGAGTATGAGATGATCAAATCTCGTGCGTAAGCTTTGATGGGTCTCCCACATCATTGATGGGTTGCTAGCTGTACCTAAATTAATTTCTAAAAAAGTTTTAAATTCTTGAGAGAAGCACCTTACAAATTTACTATCTTTCATCAGGAAGGGGTCCATACGCCAATGCTGGGGGGATGTCTCATTGTTCCTCGCCTTGATTTCCATATATACAGCAGCGTGGTCGGAAATTGCTATACTGCCTTTTTTACAGGATGATATGGAATTTTAAAAAATCGAGGGGGCAAAAAACATATCGATTCTGGTATGGCATTCATGTGGATTGGAGTAAAAAGAAAAATCTCTGCCCTGTGAATGAAGACATCTCCATACATCTACTAATCCTAATTCTTTGTTCAGATCCACCAATTGTCTAGATCTGGGAGATACTCCTGCAGTACTCTTGGGAATCCTATCTATTTCCGGATCCATAGTACAATTAAAGTCTCCCCCTATTATTGTATGACGACCACCAAGAGCCATCAATTTTGAGAAGGCTTCCGTTATAAATTTAAAAAGATGTGCCAGGGGGCAATACAAATTTGAAATCCCATATTCCTCTCCATTTATAAGGGCTTTAATCAGAATATATGGTCTAGATTAGTCTTTTATCTGATTTAGAATTTTGAAAGGGAAATTCTTCCGAATAAGAATAATAACGCCCCTGCTTTTTGAGCTAAAAGAAGAAAAAAAGGCCTGATCAAATCCACCCTGTCGTAATTTCAAGTGTTCTTTATCCAATAAGTGTGTCTCCTGTAGGAGAGCTACATCAACCCTTTCTTTCTTGAGGTTTGATAATATTTTCTTCCTTTTGACTGGTGAATTACTCCCCTTGACATTCCAGGTGCACCACTTAACCGACTGATCAACCATAATCGTCCGGGCAAATCCAAGACCCCTCGGGAGGGGAAACCCTATCCAGAACATCCTGAGCATAGAGCATATAAAATTCACAAAAATAAAGGCTCTCTAATACACTCACAACAGTATAATAAAAAACTATTTCTAAATAAAATAAGTATAAAACGTATTTAAATGGAGATTTTCTCCTTTGTTCCTGGGGGTATCACTTCCTTTCCAAAAGTCCATCGTATCCTCTCCCAACTAGTGCCCCACCCTTGAACCAGGCGCTCCTCAATAGGATGAGGAAAATTCAAATATACTACAGAGCTAGAGTTAACAGTGAGCACCCTACCCCCACCCCCCCACCCACACCAACACCTGGATATATTTGGTAATGTTAATACCATGTATAAACATATATAACTATAAAATTACAACCTCAACAAGTAATAATTAAATATAATAATACAAAATAACAAGGGAAAACAACCCCGCTCCTAGAGACAGAGGTAAAATAGAATAAGGTAACCACCTCCCCCCACCAAAATTAACTAGACCCCCCCCGACCTATTATATATGTATATATATATTTTATATATATATATATTGAATAATAAAAAAGGGGGGGAGAAAATCGTTAAGTAGAGAACAAATAAATGAATCCCTCTCCCCACCCCCCCAAGATAATATTAAACAGTAAGGTAAAAAATGGGGGATGAATATATAAAAGAAAGGGGAGGGGGGGATGTAAACCAGAGTTGGGGGAAAGCAAACCAACATCAATTATCTCTTGCAATTTATCTAAGAGAGTCCAAAGATTCCTTGGCCTTTTCCGGCAATCCGAAGTTATACACGGATCCTTCATGGTTAAAGCACAGCGTCGCTGGGTAGCGCAAAGAGTACTGAATATTTAAGACCCTTAAACACTTCCTCGCCTCATCGAACGCCTTCCTCTTTTGGACCAGAGCTGGGGAAAAGTCCTGGAATAACATGATCTTGGATCCTTTATAGATCATGGCTTGGAGATCTTTTCCAAGATTTCTAGAGGCTTCTAGGAGTATCTGCCTCTCCTTATAGCTCTGCAGCCGGAACAGGACCGGGCGGGGCGCTGGTTCGAGCCGGGCCCGTGTATTGCAACCCAGTAGGCCCATTCTACCCTTGCCTGGCCTGATCCAGCCTCCAGATTTAAAAGCTGAGGCAGCCACTGTTCAAGAAACTTTGTAAGCTGGCCTTCCTCTTCCCGTTCGGGAAGGCCCAGCAAACGAATATTTTCTCGACAACCTTGATTCTCGAGGTCGTCAGTGTGGTTCTCTAAGGTCTGGACTCGCTTTTCGAGAGTCCGGACCCAATCCACGGCTGATTGTGCTGTAGTTTCGGAGGTCACGGCCTTTAGCTCTGCCCCTCTGACTCAGCGCTCGATTTCCTTGAATGTCTCGGTCGTGCTTTTGCAGCGCGGCCGAGAGTGAGTCCCATCGACTTCGGGATTCTTCAATAAAAGCATCGATCTTCACATCCAGTTTGGAGATGATTTCCACGAGGCTCACCACCGTAGGTAAGTCCCCCGGGGCGGCTGCGGACACCTCTGCTGCAGCTGGAGAGGGTGGGGGAGGGGTTCCTGCTTTCCAAGAGCTGCGGGTTCCCTTCCCTTTAGTCATTTTTACTGGAGATTAAATTGTTTAAATTCAAAACTAAACAACTAATTACATTAAGTAAAAGCTATTTTAAATGATTTGGTGAGTGTGGTGGAGATGGGTGACCCACTTTGCCCAGGTCTTGGGAGGAGCACTATAGACTCAGACTTGCTGAGTCGCTGCCATCTTGGATCCCCATGGAGTCTTATTAACAGTTATTCAGGAGTTAGACTGTGTAAGTTTTCCTGGGTAACTATTTTACTTAATTTGTTCAGAAGCCTCTGATTCTCTGAATTAAGTGAAGACCTTTTTGATTAGATTAGATTCCCTAAAGTGTGGAAACAAGCCCTTCAGCCCAACAAGTCCACAACGACCCTCCGAAGAGTAACCCACCCAGATCCATTTCCCTCTGACTAATGCACGTAACACTACGAGCAATTTAACATGGCCAATTCACCTGGCCCGCACATCTTTGGACTGTGGGAGGAATCGGAGCACCTGGAGGAAACCCACATAGACATAGGGAGAATGTGCAAACTCCACGCGGTCACCAGAGGCTGGAATCGAAGCTGGCACTGTGGTGCTGTGCGGCAGCAGTGCTAACCACTGAGCCACCATGCTACACTTTTAGGGGGTTCTTAAGTGTAACGTAAGTACCCAGTGGAAATTTTGATTCGATTGATGGTGAGGAAGAGGTTACTGCATGTGAAGCTGAGAAGGACCGTTCACCTCAAACTGAAGGAAACATTTTGCCAGTTTGGCCAATTGTAGATTCCAATACTGTAGAGATGGAACCTTACTAAAGGAGGGATGTAAGCACACTGGAAGCAGTTCACGAGATTGGTATGTGGAATGAGCAGGTTGTCTTATGAGGAAACATTGGAAGGATGGGCTTAATTCCATTGGAATTTAGAAGAGTCAAAGATGCTTGACTCAACTATATAAGACCCTCATTGGCCTTGACAAGGTGAATGTGGAAAGCATATTTACACTTGCGTCTCGAACTAGGGAGCATTATTTTCAAATTTGGGGCTGCACTTTTAGGACATAGTGGAGTTTACTTGGTTTATATAGGACATAGACTTCTCTGTGTTGTGCAGCTTTGGAAATCTGCCTCAGAAGGCAATGGAGTTGAAGTCATTTAATTTTATTTTTAGACACAGAGAGAGATAGATTGGCTTTGGCTAAGGGAATTGAATGAAGGTAGATGGACATGTGGAATTCAGAATACAATCAGTTCAGCCATGAATTTACAGAATGGTAGAATAGGATTGAGGGACTGAATAGTTTACTTCTCCTAATCTGTATTGTAGAGGCTGGGTGGTCATACATACTTAAGGCTGAGACAAATTTATAATTGCTATGGGAATTTAAGGTTATGGGGAAAAGGCAGGAAAGTGTAAGGGCAGGTGGTTGCGCTCAGCCTTTTTCCCAGTGCTGGGAACTAGAGGACTAGAGGGTGTCAGTTCAAGGTTGGAGGGGAAAGAATAAATGGGAACCAGAGGGGCAACTGTTTTACACAGAAGGTGGTATGCATTTGGAATACAGCTGCTGGACGAGGTCAGTCAATATCTGGCATGGAAGTACTGATGTGTGAGGGAGGAATAAGATGTTTTGTTTCCTATTTATGATCTGGTTACCATCAAGCTACCATATTGACTCTTATCAGGTGCTTGTGTGTTGGTGAAAGCCAGTCCTTTGTACCTAGTGAGGAACATCCTGGTTTTTCTGCCAGTGGAAGTGGTTGAGGCAGGTACATTAACAATATTGAAAAGACTTTTGAACAAATACATTTGTAGGAAAGGTTTAGAAGGGTGTAGGCCGAGTGCAGGGACATGGGGTGGGCGTTTTTGGAAGCAAGGAGCAGTTTGGGCCAAAGAGCCTGTCTCTGTGCTGTAGCACTCTACGACTCTAAATGGAGTTCAGGATTATCAGATTATCAACCACAATGACCTTGAATAGCAGAGCAGATTTGATGGGCTGAATGGTCTACTTCTACTCCTTGCAGTCTTATGTTCATATCACCAGGAACAGTAAAACGCACCAGGTGTCAGACTGACTAAATGGTGACATGCATGGAAGGCAATGTAAAGATCAAGGCTACAAAGATCCTGCGCATGGCACATTGAGGAAGAGGAAAACCAGACTATGGGATATAGAGGATGGTCCTCACTAGGTAGAAAGGACAGGCTTTCACAAACACACAAGCGCCTGATAAGGGTCCAAGTGGTAGCTTGATGGTAGCAAGATCTCAAAAAGGAAACAAAATATCTCATTCCTTATACTTCCTCACACACCAGTACTTCCATGTCAGATGCTGACTGACATTATTCAGCGGCTGTATTAGCATTAACAAGGTTTCAGCTGAGGAGGAGGAATAGCCCACATTAACTGAACCAGAGACATAAGGCTCAGAAGCTGCAGCAGTCTACGAACCTAGCTCCACGGCAGGGTGAGAACTTAAAAGAGGAAGGACGTGATAACAGGATAACTTTGAAAATACCAACAGGATTGCCAAAGGCCAATGTGGGTGTATGAAGTGGAAGGCATGTTTGCCAAACCTATTGGAGTTTTTAGTAGAGTAGATGAGGGAGAACCAATCCCACTTGGGAGATTATTGTCATAGACATAGAATTCCTACTGTGTGGAAACAGGCCCTTCAGCCCAACAAGTCCACACCAATCCTCTGAAGAGTAACCCACCCCAACCCATTCCCCTACATTTTACCCCCTGACAAATGCGCCCAACTTACACATCCTTGAACATTGTGGGCAATTTAGCATGGCCAATTCACCTGACCCGCACATCTTTGGATTGTGGGAGGAAACCCATGCAGGCACAGGGAGAATGTGCAAACTCCATACAGATGGTTGCTCAAGGCTGGAATTGAACCTTGGTCCCTAGCCATGAGGCAGCAGTGCTAACCACTGAGCCACCTGTTGTGCAGAATCACGTGGAGTGGGGGTAGCATACTGGCATGAGTTGGTTTACAGACAGGATGCAGGAGGTAGGACTAAATCAGTCATTTTTGAACTAGAAAGTGGTGATAAGTATGGTACCACAGAGATCACTGCTTGGACCTACTGTTCACAATATTTATCATTGATTTAACTGATGGATCAAATGTAATATTTACACCTTTGTGGATGATGCAAAGCTAGATGAGAGCATGAGTGGTGAGGAGGGTGTGCAGGTTTCAGGATGATTTAGTGAATAAGTAATTAGCAGGTGCAGTATAATGTGGATAAATGTGAAGTTGACGACTCCAGTAGGAAAAACAGAATGGCAGAGTATTATTTAAATGGAGATAGATTGGGAAATGTTGATGTACAACAGAACCTGGGTGTCTTTGTACATCAGTTAATGCAAGAAAGCAGGTACAACAAGCAGTTTGGAAGACAAATGGTATTTTGGTCTTCATTGTAAGAAGCTTTGAGTGTAGGAGTCTTACTGCAACTGTACATGGTGAGACCACACTTAGAATATTGTGTTAAAAAGTGTGGTGCTGGAAAAGCACAGCCAGTCAGGAGAGCAGGAGAGTCGATGTTTTGAGCATAAGCTCTTCATCAGGAATGCCTGAAGAGCTTATGCTCGAAACAGGGTCAGGCAGCATTCATGGAGAGAAAGCAGTGATCACTTGCATTTTTTGTTTTCAGTACAGATTCCAGAATCTGCAGTAATTTGCTTCTCCCTGGATTCAGTCTTCCTTGGCTTTGGAGGGCTGGGGGTGGGGTGGTGTTCAGAGCAAAGGGTTACAGTCTCAGGAGCTTGGGTTGGCCATTTTGGCTTGAAGGGAGTACAGATTCCTTCACTTGGATGGTAGTGAAACTGTGGAATTGACTAGATCACACAAAATCATAGCTACATTGATTCATAGAATCACTACAGTGCGGTAAGAGGCCATTCGAGTCTGCATAGAAGCATAACGCGCCAAAAAGAGCGCAGGAGTGTGGTGTCAAGATGGAGGGTCAGCCACGATCGTGTTGAATGATACATCACAACTGATGGGCTGAATAGCCTACTTCTGCTCCTGTGTTCTACATTTCTATGAGATAGATCAACCGCCTGTCTCCTCAGGGGACGAAGGGGGTGGCGTCTGACAGAGAGGCTGAGGGAGCCAGCACCAATGATGACGTTGAGGAGGAAGTCAGGACAGTAATGAAATGAGGCAGGCAGGCCTGAGACAACCAGATTGTGACTAGATTTGAGGTGAATTAACATGTGTGGAAAATCAGAACCATTATACTGTTCTTACCCTCCTGAGCTTTATACCTTTAAAACATCAAGAGCCTTTTGTCTACCATCAAGTTTAAATTTTCTTGTTCTCTCTGTACCTGTGTTTTTTTGGATAAGAGAGTCAGTAATGCAAGATTAATGGAGACTGTGTTTATATGATTCAAATCTCTATTTGCAAATCTCTCACTAAGTTCGAGAGGGGCTAAAACATCCCAATTTCCAAAGACCAAACATTGAACTTAGATTCCTGGTTTCCAGAGGTGAAGTACCTCTCATAGGATAGTAGTGAGTCAGACCCTGCTCCCTATTCATACTGCTCCACATGATGGGTCTCGCGAACTTATAGAGTGATCAGCCTACCTCAAGATCACTTACACAGGAACCATAAATAGCCGGCAACCTGAACAAATTAAACAAGACCATAGACTGATACATAGAGAGCCATATCTGTGTTGTTGAAACTTTTAAAGAAGGGTGACAACTATGAGCACTATGTGACTCCAATATTCATAGAACACAGAACATTTCAGCGCAGTACAGGCCCTTCGGCCCTCGATGTTGCACTGGCCTGTGAAACCAATCTGAAGCCCATCTAACCTACACCATTCCAATGTCATCCATATGTTTATCCAATAACTATTTAAATGCCCTTAAAGTTGGGAAGTCTACTATTGTTGCAGGCAGGGCATTCTCTCTGAGTAAAGAACCTACCTCTGACATCTGTCCTATATCTATCACTCCCCAATTTAAAGTTATGTATTTTTGTGCTAGCCATCACCATCTGAGGAAAGAATTCTTGCTGTCCACCCTATCTAATCCTCTGATCATCCCGCATGACTCTATTAGGTCACCTCTTAACCTTCTCTCTAACATAATCAGCTCCAAGTCCCTCAATCTTTCCTATTCCTTAACCTTTCCTTCCCTCCATCTTGAAGCCACATTGATGGCCAAAGCTGAACTTGCAGAAGATCGCTAACTGCCTTATTGCCTCATTTCAGATGAATTTGGCAGGTGTTGTCTGGTGGTCAGAGGTTTTGAAGTCTCTGGCCTGCTGTCAGTCTACTGCACTTTACCTCCTTGGTCCAATAAGCTGGAAGACTTGGATCACTGGTAGCATAGAGAAGATGCAGCAGGGCACCTCTGGAGTGTCCTGAGATGACATTCCTTGGGTGGATGACTATCCAACCTCATCCCCTCAGTGCCCAGTGATACCTCCCTCAAACTTTGAGGAAAAAGTCAAAAGCTCCCTCAGCTGTCTATCACCTACGAATGAATGTATCCTTGCCTCTGGTCCTCATCCATTGTCCTTATCCACCACAGTGGCTGCAGCCATTGCTCACATGATAGAATTTGATGTGGTGGAGCCTGTGTTGGACTGGGGTGGACAAAAGTAAAAATCAAGCAACACCAGGTTATAGTCCAACAGGACTCAAGTCATGTGGACTCAACTACTAGGATAAAGGAGTACAGTGTAAAGTGCACAGAGCCACACCAGTCAGAACATGGACCAATACCTCTGCCCTAGGCTCTGATTTGCACATGGCCTGTCACCCCTACTCAAAATTCCCCTGATTTTCGTCTGCATCTCCAACAGTTCACTAACGGCTGAGCCTAGATCTTCAGTACCTGGAGCCCACAGGGGCCTGTTCTCCCACTGTCTTCTGAGTGTCAGAGACCCTGGCCCTTCCTTCCTCCTTTAGCTGTAGGGCCTTGCTCACCAGACTGTGACCCTGAGCTGACTCTGGATGGATCATTCATTGAGGTGGAAGTCTCTGTCTTGGTGCGGAATGGGGATGAAGGCCTGGGCAGTGCATCCTCCGAGTCTTCTGACAGTTCCTCCATAGAATTGTGGTTGCAATGGCTTGGAGAAATGGATGAGGGAGATGGGGCCACTTGTTTGGTTATAGCTTTGAAATGGGATCTCGAACTGCATTGAAAAGCTTAAGGATTCGTTAGTGAGCCACCACATTTACCCAAGTTAAAAATCACACAATACCAGAATATTGCCCAATAGGTTTAATTGGAAGCACAGCTTTCAGAACATTGAAGGAGCAGTGTTCAGAAAGCTAGTGCTTCCAATCAAACCTGTTGGACTATAACCTGGTGTTGTGTGATTTTTAACTTTGTACATCCCAGTCCAACACCTGCCCTTCCAAATCATGACCTTTACCCAAGGTTTTATCAAGACATTGCAAGTTGGGAGTAGCTGTCTCTCCAGCTGGCTGTAGATATCTAATCTCCCCTTTACCATGTTCCCTTGCTCTTTACCCAAGTTGGCAGCCTGCTCTTTGCATTGGGTCATGAAACTTACATCATCCCCATTTGGCCACGTCACCCCACATTATGACTGTTCTTCTCCTACAAAAGGAGGGATACATTAAGAGATTTACATAAGGCACACAAGTACAATGGAGTTCCCAGAGCTGTGCCTGTACATTATCTACAGGAGGAAGGTGATGAGAACGAGTTGGGTGTTATAGGGTTGTGATCAAAAGATGGCTGAGTGACATCAAAGAGCTAAAGAAGTTTAAAAGAAATAAATCATTATGCAATGTGCGTGCCTGAGACAATTGTGTTTTTAATCTGAAGCCATCTTTTGTTGTTGTGTCTTGTTACTTGCAAGTCTTTTGGTGAAAAGCTGTCAGATTTGCACATTCTCCAAGTTGTGATGAAAACCAATAAGCTGGTGAGGTGCTGAGTGATACAATTGCTAAGTGTGAAGCCTGGCAGATGTGTGAGGCAGCGCTGTTATCATGTCATGGCCGCTATATTGGTTATTGTAGATTCTTTCCAACCTGACCTGTTCAGAGATGTTCTTACACACACCTGTGGAGTGGGTGAGTTTTGAACCTGAGCCTCCTGGCTCAGAGGCATGGACACCAGTGTGTGGTGCCACAGGAGCATGTTGCTAGCAGCAATGACGAGGCAGACATTGATTGCGCTTAAGAAGTCTTTTAAAGAGATGCCTAACAGCGCCAGAGACCTGGGTTCAATTCCTGCCTCAGGCGACTGACTGTGTGGAGTTTGCACATTCTCCCTGTGTCTGCGTGGGTTTCCTCTGGGTGCTCCGGTTTCCTCTCATAGTCCAAAGATGTGCAGGTCAGGTGAATTGGCCATGCTAAATTGCCCGTAGTGTTAGATAAGGGGTAGATGTAGGGGTATGGGTGGGTTGCGCTTCGGCGGGGCGGTGTGGACTTGTTGGGCCGAAGGGCCTGTTTCCACACTGTAAGTAATCTAATCTAATCTAACTCCCTACCTGGCAGCACTTTCCAAAAGCTAACTCTCACCCATCAGGCCATGCCGGCATGGGACCACAGAACAAAAGACTGCTACACTGGCAGGAGCGATGCCAGTGAGACAGGCCCTATGGTGAAAAGATGGCATCTGAGGATCAGCGACTTTGATGTTATTGAGTCCAGTGTAGACAATGGTGAGGCATTGATCATTCTGATCTGGCTCGGACCTCGAACTTAGATGGACTTCTGTTGAAGCTACGTCTTTTAATTTTCCTCTTATTCTTAAAACTATTAAAATGGTGCCGTATCATGGCGGGGAATGAATGATTTTCACTGTATATTATTGTATTTCTCACTGCAAAGTACACGTGACAATACAATCATTAATTCATTCATTCGGGAAGCATTGAGTAGGTATTAGATTAGATCCCCTACAGTGTGGAAACAGGCCCTTCGGCCCAACAAGTCCACACCGACCCTGCGAAGAGTAACCCACCCAGACCCATTTCCCCCTGACTAATGTACCTAACACTATGAGCAATTTAGCATGGCCAATTCACCTGACCTACGCAGCTTTGGACTGTGGGAGGAAACTGGAGCACCCAGAGGAACCCACGCAGACACAGGGAGAATGTGCAAACTCCACACAGGCAGTCGCCCAAGGCTGGAATCAAACTTGGGTCCGTGGTGCTGTGTGGCAGCAGTGCTAATCACTGAGCCACCATGCCGCTCATGGCAAAGCACAGCAAAGTATTTGTCCTCAAGTGGTACAATTACAGCATTTAACAGGCATCTGGATAGGTACACGAATAGGAAGGTTGAGAATGATATGGGCCAAGTGCTGGCAAATGGGACTGGATTGGGTTGGGATATCTGGTCGGCATGGACGAGTTGGGTCAGCTTCTGTGCTCTACATCTCCATGACTCCATGACACTAAGTGGCACTGGATCCGGTTCTCTGAGCTGCCCATAGCTACCGACCTCCACAGCCACCTTTGTTCAAGCTGCCTTCATCAATCGCACGCTTGCCACCCCAAGGGAAAATAACTCCCCTTCAATACTGGGTGTCTTCAGAAAAACCTCTGCAGAGGCATCACTAAAACATGGTGCTACTTCTTTCCTGGTATCTGGCATCTCCAGAGGTGTATGGTGTTGAGTATAAGTTGGACGGTGCTCCCAGAATTGCAGAGTGGAAGGGCTGAATAGCCTCAAGGGCTGAAAGGCAGAGTGTTCCTGGTTGGGGCGGGACCTCCTGCCGAACCCACCCATCAATTCGGCCTCTTTACTGAGGTGCGACGAGGTGTGAGTGTGATCATGTGGATGATAGCTGACCCATCTCTGAGGGGGCATAACCACCCCTCCCCCACCATCCCCCCCCCCCCGTTCTAGATTAACCTCCGCACTTGGGTTTACTATCAATCTGACTTTGAGACAATCAATGGTTGCAAAACAGTCTTCTGTTTTAGAAAAAGCACAGGAACAGACTGTGTGTGATAAGAGAGAGAGGAAAGAAAGACTGAGTAAAAAATGATCACCAGTCAGCTTAACAAAACACAGGCACACCACGGGCCACTTTCTAATTTCCCTCAGGTTCCATCACGGCAACGCTATAAAACACAACTCCATGCATCAATGAAGCAACGAAAGTGTCAAAACAATTGTTTGGCTTTTTCTGGTGTGAGTTCACAGTGTGGCTCCCTGTTTAAAGTCCGTGTCATTCCGCAGACAGCCATCTGTCATTTAAATGAACTGTCATGGCAGAGCTTTCATGTCTGGTGTCCTGTCCTCCTTCGCAGACATTCAAGGTGAAAGCACATCCTTTCTGGCTGACTTTCTATGATCTATGAAACCAATTAGTTCTTGCTACGTCAGCGCTCTGCTTAGAGTTGTCTCCAGCTCTCTCTAGTAACCTGGCATAAAATGGTGAGCAATGATAGCGTCCAGACAACTCCCCAGCCGAGCCCTGTAGAGTGGCTAACTGGATTCACTCCGCAGTCCAATATCCTTCCCAAGTAAGGAGTGAGACAGTTGACACCCATTCTCTGTTATTGGGATTGCGAGCAATGATGATGGAGATAGAGGAGGGAAAAGAGAAAACTTAGGATATCCATCACTTTTCCTAACGTGCGTTAGGTACTGAATCAGCTCAGGTCTGCTGACAGCAACAATAACCATTTGAACTTATGTAGCACTTTTCATGGCATTAATCAGCACAAGATGTTTCATTGGAGTCCTATGTATTTACAGTGAGCTAGAGAAGGAAAATTTAGAACAGTGCTTGGGCAAGGACAAAGGGTATTAAGTCACCTCTTGAAGGAGAAAGGCAAAGATGCTTGAGGAGACAATAATAGAGATTAAGACTGAGGCCATTGAAGGCTCATGCACCAATGGCAGGACAAAGAGAGTGCAGGATTGACTGGGTGACTTTTCATAAATTCTAAGATCAGATATAATGCTGAGCCACATATAGAACAAAACAAGTCAGCAATTAAAAACCGTGATGTGCATACGTGTCATTCGCCATCATTGATTGTATTAGTCATCCAGCACAGAAACAGGCCCTTCGGTCCAACCGATCCATCCTGAACATAATAACAAATTAAACTAGTCCCACCTGCCTTCGCTTGGCCCATATCCCTCCAAACATTCCTTGTGCATGTACTTGTCTCAATGTTCTTTAATCATTGTA